>NC_136415.1:258196428-259622678 GCF_051521515.1 Lactuca serriola | reverse complement strand
TTGCGTGCGTCGACTGGTGGCACTCGAGTATTGGTCAGACAAGTTGCATCCGACTGAGTACGCTGGGCGTAATTTGACTCGTCGAACTTGTAAATTGCGTAACTTTCGCATACGAGCTCCATTTTCGACGTTCTTTATATCCACGCGTAGGTGAGACTATGCTCTACAACTTTTGTTTAGACTCCGTTGGCTAATTTTGACTTTATTTTTATTATATTATTTTTAGTAGGCCGAGACTGGAAAACTCAAGTTATAAATTCATAGCTTCTTCATCCGACGTCCGTTTTCGCCTATATTTTTATCGTTTCACTACAATTGACGAGATCTTCGATTCTCATTTAGATTGTTTCGGCTAAAAACCGCTCGATCTCAAATCGAGTATTCGGGCTGCATACTGCTAAGCTGAAACTTAGAAAAATCATAACTTCCTCATACAAAGTCAGATTTGGACGTTCTTTTTATGCACGATCACGGTTTAACGAACTCTACAACTTTCGTTTAGATCACTAAGGCTAAATATCGCTCTAACATAAATTCACTTTTTACGTCGCGCTGTGTCGTGCTGGTTCTGTCGCGAAACTTCGACAGGTCATAACTTCTTCGTTATAACTCGGATTTCGGCGTTCTTTATATGCACGAAAACCTTGTAGCATATACTATTCATTCTAAATAATCTTCTATCAGAAACTTATTTTTGACGCTTATCGTCTTTAAATTGACTAGCCCTGATCTACGGGCGTTACACTTCTACCTTCTGTCAGGATGAGTAGCCCTAACCCTATCCCGCCGCCACGATCAACTACCCTCTGGTCGATGTCGTCGCCCTGGAAGTCTACCTTTTCGTTTGATTCTTAATTAGCAAACCACAACGATCGGATGGGATCAACAAAAGTTGCCTTCTCCTCAAATAAATTACAACAACATAGAACAATCTCCGATGTTTTCACTCATCTTCTCCACATTTTCAAACTCCATTGCTCTTGCCCTAATGGGATTCTCCTTTCTGTAACTCTCTCCCTAACCATAGTAATGTTTAATTTTGAATGTATTCTCATCTTATTATTAGTACTTGTTTTATCATAAATACTCAAGAGCTTACAATCTCCTTTTTCTATCTAAATTTGTGCAGCTGTCCACATTGTGAAGAACGATATTGCACATCTTCTCAACATCAAAGTTCCATTGATTCTAGGTAAATATCCTTAAACTTGTAACCTAATAGGGTAAGAGGCCATAAAAATATAATAGTATTAGATGATAATGTGTCAATGTTGAATAACTTTGATTCTTTGCATCTATTTATTAGGCATCTAGGGAGGAAAAAGGGCAAGGAAAAACATTTCAACCTAAACTTATTTTCCTGGCCATGGGAATTTTACATGTGGTCATGTCTGCTGGAGAGTTGGAATCAGAGAGAGCTGGTAAGATGGTTTTGATGAATGTTTTGCTTATACAAATTACAATTTTCATACTATATTTTTACGCCTTTTATTATTTACAAAACTTTTAAACTTCCATCCTATATTTGTTACTCTTCTTTTACAGGAGAGCCAGGAAGACTGATACGTGATCTGTATTGTACTGCATCTCAAGTCATTCAAAATCAGGTTTGAAGTTTTACCTCTTTAACTATCATGTGTGTTAAGTTTAAACTCTAAAGTGTTATTTTTTCAAAACTATTTGGTTAATTTTATCCTATCAATACTTTTGTCTTGTTTAAAACAGGGGAAATTGAGCTGTTTGATGATCAATGATATCAATGCAAGTCTTGGTAGATTTGATGAGCTACAAATCTAATTGGATGAAAATAATGGCTGACTCTTGTACTTGCCCTTTGGTCAATTCAATACTTTAAATATGTTCATGAAATAATCAAACCAGCATTTTAGATCCTTTAATTAATTATAGTTACACTATGGTTGTTCATAAATGAAATGAAAATTATTTTATTTTTTAACTGTTATTGTTATTTAGGAAACACTCAAATGATAGTAAACAACCAAATACTTGTTGGCACACTGAATCTATCAGATAATCCAACAATAGTTTGCATTGGACAAAATTAGAGGGAATCATATAGCACAAACAAAATTCCTATTATTGTTACAGGAAATGATTTTTCAACACTATATGCTCCTTTGGTTTGTGATGGGAGAATGGACAAGTTCTACTGGTGCATCTCAAAATTTTATAGTAGTAGTATTTTTCATGCGACTGTATATAATTTATTTAACTATTCATGAGTTTAATTTCTTAAAATTGTGGAACAGGCAGCCTAACATCAATGATATCATAAATATTGTTAACAAAATGTATGAGAAAGATGGATTATCAAAGAAAGATGTTATAAGCATCGTGAAAACCTTTCCTAATCAGGGTATGTATATTATTCCACAATCTTTACCATATTTTATACAAACATTTTATATCTTTAAAATCATCTAACATGTTCGTTGAGGAATGTGTTTTTTTCATTTAATCTATTTATTCTATAATTCATTCAGACATTCGAGTATGCAATTGACTCTTATAAACTGATAATCCTCATTCCTCAATTTCTTATAATCTATTATAGGTATTACCTGATTAGCAGGACCAAGATTGAAGAATCATAAAGTGATAATCGACCCCTTACCCCTGTCTTGCTGAGTTGATGTCACTGGAAGGTAAGTGGCGCTCGCTTTTTTTTTGAATGACAACTTGATCGCTGCCTTTTGAGCATCCGTTCTACTTCGCTTCTCCCGTACGATGAACCGATGACGTTGAACAGCTTTAGGTTTGAATTGGGCTAAACTATACGTACTATTGAAAAAAATTGGGCCCATAAATTGTGGGCCCTGTTCTGCCCACCTTACACATGCTCTAAACCGGGCCTGCCTAAAAGAAACAAGAAAATGATTTGGTAGCCAACACATGAGTACGGTTCGTAGGTTTTTCGCATTCGTATATTTTGGGCACCTCCATTACCGTATGTTGCAATTCCGTTAATCATTTGTTTATTGTTGTATGGTGTGGGTATCACGATATTGCATATAAACAGTTCACATAATCCCCACCCAAACTGTAATCACTGAAATAGAAATATTCGCCGAAATAAAACAAATAGCTCCGAGAGATTAGACTACAAGGATTAGAAGTGTAAGGTAATCGGGTGTAGAAAATAAATTCTGAAAAACTATTTGCACCCGTCGCTTGGCGCGGGTAAACGGCTAGTATATATATATATATATATATATATATATATATATATATATATATATATATATATAACATCCTAAATTTTCAAGGCCAAAAATTTTATTTTTGATATAACAATTTAGAAAATCATTTATAAGAAAATATCATCAAGTCATAATTTCATCAAAACCACAATCACATGTCTAAAAATCATATCATGAAAACAATATAACATCAAAGTACAATCCCAAGAATGTCATGGTGCGGAAATCCTGTGTGTGTGTTGTGCAGCTACCGTGCCGACTCCTTCCCCTTCGCTGAAGAGGTACCTGAAACAAAATTGAAAACTGTAAGCATGATACTTAGTGAGTTCCCCATCATACCACATGCCACATAAGGCCTGTCCCTTGGTATCTTTCAACTGGTATCTACCTGGCATGACTGGGAGCTGGGCTCCCCTTCGGTATCCTACAACCGGTAGCTGGGACCATTCGGTATCTTACAACCAGTAACTAGGAGCTAACCTCCGCTTCGGTATCTTTCAACCGGTAGTCGGGAGCTAACCTCCCCTTCGGTATCTTTCAACCGGTAATTGGGGACTATTTTACCCCTACCACTACCACATAATAACATATCATGAACATATGTCTAGGCATGCATGGGTGCTGCCTACCCATTCGGTATCTTTCAACCGATAACCGGGGACTGTTCCGCCCCTACTACTACTAACACATTTAGCATCCTAGCACATTATCATAACAGATAACAACATACTAGATAATTATCACAAAGACAATCATCTCTACTATAATCTCTTAGTAGTGGGCCAACCTTGGTGGCTTAGACCCACGTCTACTGGAAAGTAACTCACCTCAATGTCGTGAAGTGTCTGAACTGTCCTTGCTGTCAGGATCAACTCCTCTCGATTCCTACACATAACAATCTTCCTTAATTACCATTTCATGGTCCACTCAGGTCAAAGTAAAAGTCAAGGTCAACACCTTGGTCAAAGTAAACTCTGGGTCAAAGTCAACATCTGGTTGACTCAACTTGTAGAGTTCCGTAATCCTTAGAACACTAAGAACTTCGACTCTACTTGCCGAGTCTTTCAAGAACTCGTCGAATTTTCCTTCACATAAAGTCGGGATTTTCTACAAATGACTCGCCGAGTTCATCCTTGAACTTGTCGAGTACTTCTTCATGCAAGAAGACACGTCCAGTCTTGGACTCGCCAAGTTCCTTATGAACTCTTCGAGTTCTGTGACATCTCCATTTTTCACGGTCAGAAAAGACCGATTTTATTTATGCTTTATAAAAATCAGAGTACTTCTTTTAATAAAAATGTTGCGGAATTTGTTCCCAGTAAAACATGATAAATATGTTTTCAAAGCATTTCTGAAGAAATGTATTTTTATTCATTTTAAAACATTTGGGATGTTATCGTCAATACAGAAAGATAAGCATAAACAGAACTTACATTCATTATCACTAGTGATCTATATCTCCTTAATCTCTCAGTGTAATGTGACTTCATATATGTGATATAAATAAACTGAGTGGGTCAGGTTGGGAAACCTGGTGAGTACATAGGGTTTTCAACCCACAATCATATAATTATTATGTTAAATCGTCAAACAGTTAACCCAATTACCCATCCCCATTATCTTCTTTACTCTTAAGGGTCTACCCTAAGAATCAACTACTCCTCGTTAATTCATTCCTAAGGATCATCCTAAGGAATCGGCACGAAATCCATCGTTGCCAGGGTTTACTCAACGGACACTAAATCCATAGTTGCCAGGGTTTTCTCAACAGGCACTAAATCCATAGCTGCCAGAGCTATTTCGTTTATCGAAAGTATCCACTCGCAATACATGTCAATGAGTTTTTAGAGTACAACGGTGAACACATCGTTCACAACACCTACAGGTTGCTAGCTTACTAGTGTTCCACTCGACTGTCTAGAATAGTCCGTGGTTGTCATCCATACTCTGCTGAATGACGAGGCCATCATTTGGGAAAAAGGCTTCTCAGATCGTCCACCTCTCACCCTCACCTCACGGTCTATTTCACTTCTCAACTCATCATCCAACTCATACTCCATCTATTACATCTACCCATGTTTTACCCAACATTATCGTAGATATAAAATACATATACAGTTTAAATCATTTAAAACATGTATAAAATCGTTCATCCAGCATAGATAGCAATTATACAGATAATATTCACACATAGCACGTAGTTTATATAAAATACTTCATATCTATGTGTAAGATGAAAGGGACCATGCACTCACTTGATACGATGGTGATTCCGAACTCAGACAGCGCTTTGTTATCTCAAAACAATTTTTCTCGACAAAACCTATTATCAATACCACTAGGGTTTAGTTTTAACGTTAACCGCGACTAATTAACAGTCTAACTATTATTACTATTATATGAGCGTTAAATAACACTCAATATAACTCATAATAATAGCCCAAATAATTATTTTAAGGTCCTAATAATGTTACTATAATTAAATAAAAGGTATATTAAATATAGTATAGGCGTAGCTCAATTACAACGGGTTTTTATTAAAAACCGGGCTTCGCTGAAGCAGCGTTTCCGAGCCGAAAACTTTTCTTCTCGGAGCCGTTGGGCACTCCGAGGCTTTCTTATCGTGCTAGGGAGGTTCCCTAGACTTCAGAGGGGTTTAGGGAGGCTAGAGAGAAGTTAGAGAGAGAAAGAGAGGCTTATGGTGTGAAGAAATTATGAAGAGTTCATCTCTTATTTATAGGAATTTTATAGTAAAGTAGTCTCCAAGCATCGTCCGTATCTTTCGCGTATGAGCTCCGTTTTCTACGTTCTTTATATACACGCATTGGTATTTATGAGTACTACAACATTCATTTAGACCCCGTCGGCTAATTCTCCTTCTATCTCATATTTACAAAAACTGTATCGAATTCGCCGCGCTTGAAAAGTAGAGACTAAGCTTCGTCCACAACTTTCACATACGATCTTCGTTTTTGTCGATATTTATATCCACGCGTTGGTATTTATGAGTACTACAACTTTCATTTAGACCTTGTTGGCTAATTCTCAATCTATCTCGGATTTACAAAACTGTATCGAATTTGCCGCACTCGAAAAGTAGAGACTAAGATTCGTCCATAACTTTCGTATACGAGCTTCACTTTTGACGTTATTTATATCCACGCATAGGTAAAAATAAAATCTACAACTTTCCTTTTTACTCTGTCGGCTAATTCTCGACCGATCTTAAATTTAACAGCAGGAAGAGATTAGACTGTTAAATGACCGTGAAGAATTCGTAACTCCTTCATACGGACTCCGTTTTTGTCTGTCTTTTTAGAATTGAGTTCCTATTAATGAGATCTTCAACTCTCATTTAGGTCGTATAAGCCAAAAACCGCTCGAACTAAAATTCGAGTTTCGGGTCGTGCACTGTTCTGCCAAATCTTAGAAAAATCATAACTTTCTCATACGAAGTCAGATTTAGGCGTTCTTTTTATGGACACTCTCGGTTTAACATTTTATAAGTCTTTTGTTTAGATCGATAAGGGTAAAAGTCGCTCTATCGTAAATTCACTATTTACACTTCCCGGTGTCGTGTCGGTTCCGTCGCAAAACTTCGACGGGTCATAACTTCTTTGTTATAACTCGGATTTCGGCGCTTTTTATATGTACAGAAACCTTGTAACATATACTACACCTTGGTTAAGATTATTTATTCTAAATATACTTTTTACAAAAATCGTTTTCGACCCCTATTATCTCTAAATTGACTAGCCCGGATCTACGGGCGTTACAAGTTCTTCTTCATGCAGTTGGGACTTAGTCTTGAACTCGCCAAGTTTTGTTCTTGAACTCGCTGACTTCCATGATCTTCAGGTCTACAATGAGCCCAACTGGCTAAGTGTTCTTCTAACTCAACACATTGTCCATTATCAGAAGAGGTTTGGGGGAAATTGCTACCCGACTCGCCGAGTCATATGAGCGACTCGCCGAGTCCCTCCATGTCCAAAACTATTAAGTCGATTTCAGTTGGCCTTAATGCATCCAGAACATAGATCTAACCTCCTAGGGTCCATATTACACATAAAGTCACAAACTTTACATCCATGCATGGGTCTTCAAGCTCAAAAGACCCAAAAATTAGGTCCACAAGGTGCATGGGACTCACATGGCCATAAAGTTGGCACCTTTATTCCATGAGAACCCTCCTAGGTTCAAGATCTGAAGTCATCACTCTATATTACGCTCTAAACCCGAAGGTGACTTAGAAATGCCCCAAAACCTCTAGATCTACTCGCTTCTTCTGGAATCCCAAGCTTCCACTTCTTTCTTCAAGCTTCAAACAACCAAAAACACACAAAATTGGCTCAAGGACACTCCAAATACTTTAGGGTTTCAAGTTAGGGCTTTCCTGGACTGTGAGAGATAATGGAGGCTGAAATGGGACAAGTTATGGAGTTTAAATAGGGGGAAAACCCTAAATGTTAGGGTTTCCTCTAGGAAGTCCTACTCGTCGAGTAGGTTACTTAAAACCTGCATCCAAAATCCAGTCTACTCGACGAGTTGGGCCTTCAACTCGTCAAGTCCCAGTGTAAAACATGCAATTGCTTAAACTTAAAAATACGTACCGAGAAACGGGTGTTACAATATATATATATATATATATATATATATATATATATAGGGTTATGTTATTGTGTTCTAACTATCTATTGTGTGCATGTATATTTGATTCTGTACCAATCATTTAAGTTATTTTAAGAAAGTAATTAATGCATATTACATGTTAAAGATATAATGATTATTAATTAAATCTTCAACATTTAAAATGTATTAATTACTTTCTTAAAATAACTAAAATGATTGGTCCAGAATCAATCCTACAGCCACACAATAAATAGTAGAAACATTTGAACCCAACTCTCTCTCTCTCTCTCTCTCTCTATATATATATATATATATATATATATATATATATATATATATATAAGATCAAATGAGAACCACTAAAAATTACGAACTCTAAGAACCACTAATTTTAACTAATCATTAAGGCTAATTGTATAATTTCTAATATTTTGACTAATAGAATCAATTTTGGTTCTCATTTCTCACCAACACAAAACATAAAGTTCTACCACCACCTTCTTTTTCCTCTACTTCTTACCTTAGGTACCACCACCGTTAGCCACCATCGGCCACCGTCGGTTATCAGGCCGACCACGACCTCCTCCCTCCTCGTCGGTGTCTCTCCCCTCTCCCTTCATCTACGGTTGTTCAACTCTAGTTATTTCTCTCTGATCTGTATGAAAACCACCAGATCTGTTCAAATCTGGTCACCTATCACCACCACAAACCTCTAACAAGTTTCCTTTAAACTCCGACACATCAGATATGTTAAACATCCACCGCCTCCCCCGGTCGACACGACGAAACAACTCTAGACCTAATGTAAACTTGATGTATTTCAGGTTAGATATGCATCGTCCACCTCCGCTCCTTACTATCTTTATCTTCATCTGACGAGCATCATTCACCACTGTTACTTTATTGATGACGAGACTTTTAGATCCGAAGTGTTTAAGTCCAGATCTATGTTGTCCCATGATAGATCTACGATCTCTGGTGGCAGATCTATGATATTCGCCTCTAAATCTAATATTTACGCATTCAGATCTACGAGTTTCAGTGACATTGAGTGACCAGATTGAAAATCTCCGTCCGTCGTTGTTGCCTTGTCGCTTCAGTGAAACACTGCTAACCTGTCTCCATCTCGTTGTCTCTGATCTCCAGTGAAATATCAACATATCTATGCATCATGTATGTTGATTTTTGTATTATTATTATTATTATTATTATTATTATTAATATATTAATATTATTATTATTATTATTATTTTATTTATTTATTATTATTATTTATTTGTTTTTGTTATGTTGTGAATTTAATGTTTTAATATCTCATTTGTAGTATACTTTTCTTAATATTAGTTTTAAGGGTTTAGGTCATTTTTGGTCACTTAACTTTTGGTTTTGTGCTCATTTAGTCACTTAACTTTTTTTTTTTTAAGTTTTAAAAGGTCATCAAACTTTTGACTTTGTGCTCATTTAGTCATTTAACTTTTGGTTTGATCACTTAACTTCCAGATTTGTGCTCATTGTCACCTATCTTTTAAAATTGTACACATTTAGTCACTAAACTTTTGAAAAAAATTTAAAAGTTTAGTGACTAAATAAGCACAATTTTAAAAGTTAGTTGACTAAATGTGACGAAACCAAAAGTTAAGTGACTAAATGGGCACAAAGCCAAAAGTTTGATGACCTTTTAAAACTTAAAAAGAGTTAAATGAGAAAACGAGTACAAAACCAAAAGTTAAGTGACCAAAAATGACCTAACCCTAGTTTTAACTACGATTAAGTTGTGAATCTAAGTTTGCTTTTTATTTGTTATAATATTTTCATAAAATTGTTATTCACATTTTATGATTTAGTGTTATTACGTTGTGAATTGAACTTAGAAGGTGTGTTATTATGTTAGTGTTTGCTAAAAAATGTGTATTTGTTTTTTTTTTCAAAACTGTGAATTGTAATGTTTTAATGTTTCAGTTACTGTTTAATTTTATTAAAGTTAGTCCTGACGGTTATTAATAAAAAAATATACCTTTTAAGCTGTAAATGCATAAATTTTTATAAGTTTTAAGTTGTGAATCCAAATTTCTTTTCTTATTTCTTATAATATTTTAACAGAATTGTTGTTCATAATTTAGGTTTTTTTGTTGTTATGTTATGAATTGTATTTAGAATATGTTATTATGTTAATGTGATTTTATTTTATTTTTCAATTGTTGTTGTTGTTGTTGTTGTTATTGTTGTTGTGAATAATGATGTTTAAATGTTTCACAAATTGTTTAGTTATATTAATGTTAGTTTTAACTATTATTAATAAGAACACTAGTGTGTGTTCTTGGTGAAATGAAGAACACTTGAAGATCTATCAAATGTGATTTTATTTTATTTTTTTAATTTTTTGTTGTTGTTGTTGTTGTTATTGTTGTTGTGAATAATGATGTTTAAATGTTTCACAAATTGTTTAGTTATATTAATGTTAGTTTTAACTATTATTAATAAGAACACTAGTGTGCGTTCTTGGTGTTCTTGGTGAAATGTTAGTACTTACAATATAGAAGCTTGTAAGGGTGCTTAAGGCTCAAGAACACTAGTATGTGTTCTTGGTGTTTTTAGTGAAATGAAGAACACTTGAAGATCTATCAAATGAAGAGATTTCATGGATGAAATCATGAATAAACACTAGATATTGAAGAATATCAACTAATCAAGGAAGGAATCACTTACAAAGTTGAAGATCTAGTGAGAAATTCGGATAATACTTGAGAGAGAATGAGTTCTAGGCTGGAAAATGGTAAAAATGACTAAAATGACTAAGTTTCATATTTATACCTTAGATTTTACGGCCATAAACTCCATGTTATGGCCGTAAACTCCAAACTCTTGGAGTTTTGAGACTTAAGTGTTGTACATTTAACTCTAGAGTATACTTCCTATACTTACCTCTGATGTATTTAAGATCAAGACACCCAAACTGACTCCAAAACTACTAAAATTTAGCAAAAGAAAGTTTGACTTTGATTGAATGCAGGGTTTGATATAAGATAGAAATTTCGAGTTGTCACAATCTGGCCCTTGGGACTTGTATGTAAGACCGATATTCGGCCCATTGCAATTATATGACCAAGATTTGGCCCTCGACATTGGAAGGAAAGATCATGGGGGTAGCCAATGGAACTTTGTATGTTTTGGTATGTGGTATTTTGGGGAACTCACTAATCTTTATGCTTACGATTTTATGATTATGGTTTCAGGTACTTCCGGTTCGAAAAGAAAGGGCCCGATTCAATCGTAGCTCATCCACCCATGTTTCTGCCGCTATATGATTTTTGAGATTGTATTCTGATAACGTTTTTTTTATTCTGATATACTTTTGAGTGATTGAAAAGGATAATTGGTGTTTCTGATTGAATAAAATGAAAATTTTACCTTATAATTTTTGGTACGTTACATTCCACACCTTCGAGCAAGATTTTTCGAGGTCATTGGGCACTCGGTTAGCCTTATCTTATGAGGTTGACACTAGCAGGATGGTTCCTATTCCTATCAGAGATATGGGTACTACCGCTTTACAGAAGATACGAGTGTTATTTGAGGAGTTGGGCAACAATGGAGGGTTCTGGATGATGATATTGTGGAGCCGATTAAACAGGTGGAGCTAGAGCATATCCTTGAGCCGGTCTCTAACAAGCATGTCGAGCCTGATCAGCCAGATCTAAATCTATGTGATGTGATGTGGTGTTTGGATGCTATACAGGAGGTGTATCGCTGGATTATGGATTTGATTGTTGGGTGAGGCAGCACCTTAGGTTGGACCATCCACCTTTTCCTCAGGTAGTTCCTCTGTTCCAACTCCTGCAGTCATGCTCAACTAAGGGGTGCTATTCATGATGGTGCTAGCACCTCAGACACTTATACCGAGGATATTGATGATGATAGCGAGGAGAGCTCGAAGGGCGAGGAGGGCGATTATGAGAGCAGTTTTGGCCTCATGCATTGGTTAAAGACCTTGTAAAGGTCTTAATGGAGGTGTTGGGTGTATATGAGGCATGCAAAGGCATAAAGTTACCAACTTTATGCCTTAGGACGTCTTATCAAACTTAGATCTGGATTTTGGACATAAAGGAAACGAGTATTAAGAACATAATGGAGAAAGTGCTTAAACTGGTTGTACATTGGGCGTAACCCAGTGTACGCCGCATGTAGTCCTAATCCCAGTACACTACGCGTACCAGGATGGTACGCCGAGCGTACGCATCGCAGATGGGCCGAATCTGTTTTGGGCTTTTGAGCTATTTGGGCCTCATTTGATTATTGGGCATGGTCTATTCTGGGAATTATGAGTCATATCATCTATTATGGGACATGAAAATATTTGTTGGATAAGGTGTCTAAGTCCATAACTATTTCTGATATGTACTTGACCCGACACGGCATGGTCTATTTGGGTTGCATGGCACCATGCAATTGGATAGACTAAATGAGAGAAATAACACTTGTGGTTTATTAATATATTATAAGTTCTAATATATTAATAGTATTATTTAATTAGTTTGATTAAGAATTAATTTAGAATTAATTAATTGATCAAAAGATAACTAATTAAATATAAGGGTTGATTATGTAAATCATCCATAACTTGTATAGTGGGCTAAGAGGCACGATGGATTATCAAGTTGGGTTAAACCCATAGGATGCTCCATGGGAGTTACAAACCCATGGGTCATGAAAATGAAGAGCCATGACACATTAGGGTTTACATGTATATAAAGACCATCTCCTCCACCAAAATCGGCAACACTAAGAAACAAGAGGGCTAGAGCCGATTTTGCAAGTGTAAGATTCTCTTAAAGTTTACTCCTTCACATTTGGTGTTGTGTGAAGCATTTGAGGCATCACACTTGGGGTGCTAGGCTCACAAGGTTTGAAGGATCATAAGCAACAACAAGGTATGTTATTCTATCTTTCATTCAAGTTAAAAAAAATGTTCCCCATGTATGCTAGATAGGAATATAACCTTGGAATTCAAATTTTCATGATAATTAGACAAACATAGATCCAAGGTTATTAGGGTTGCATGTACACTTAGGAAGTGTTAGAATGCTCTAAACCCATCAGTGGTATCAGAGCCTAGGCTTGTTTGTTGATTTTTTGTGCAAATTGCTTGAAAAAAATCGATTTTCTGTTTTTTGCTCGTATGAACTCGCCGATTCCATGGGGGACTCGATGAGTCCATGAAAAAATGCAAGCTACTCGTTGAGTATGTTCTTGCACTCGACGAGTAGAGGCTGCAGTTTTCAGAATTTCGACATTTGTTGATGGAAATGGACTAGAAACATTACCCTAAACTGTTTTGGTGTTTTAAAAACTTGTTTTACATGGTGTAATGTTTATGCTAATCCATTTACAATGCCAATTATCAAAATTACAAGATTTTAAGATTAATTTTTGATTCTTGAAAGTGTTCATACTCATGTTCTTGAACTTATGAAGATTAGATGATCATAGGAATTGCTTGTAACCTTCATGGTAGTTTAATTCATGATCATAATGTGTTTTAATGGAGTCCATAACTTGTCCTCAAGGTATGGAAAATCAAAAGTCACACTTTTATTAAAGCCATTAAAAGAACACAAGAGTTATAAAAAATGAAGAGTCTTTATTTTTATTACTCAATTAATTCATAAGTTATAAGAAATGAAAAGTTTTGAAAGTTTACAAAACTTGCCCTCAAGTTTTGGAACAAGTAAAGTCTTGATTAAAACTTTAGTTCCAAGCCTTAGAATTTTAAAAGTTAAAATTCAACCCTTATACTTTATAATATTATAAGTTAATAATATATGTATAAGATCAAGTCGTCTTACCGCTAGTACGCCTCATTCACGAAGCCGGTCTATAAGGGGGTATAAGGTTGTTGCATATAAAATGGAAACTTAATGGGTGTCCACTCTCACCCACCGCTTCCTTGATCGGTGGATGATCGTTAGCCGAACGGGTAGGACAAGGACTTATAAATTCTCATTAAAAGTATGATGAATACTATAAAGTAACTAAATGTTTTATTGAATTCCCAATCTTAGTTACTTTAGGAAAAATGTGAATAAGGTGCTAATCCATGAAATTACACTTTACACTTTGTTTAAGTCGTTGGTGGAGCGTGTGTGGTTAACCGACACACTAACTTGGACTTAACAAGGTAGGTAAAGGGTGGCTTAAGGTTTATCATAGTATCGGTGGAGCTTGTGTGGTTTACCGACACATCGATTGAGTGATAAATTTAAGGGTACCAAGTGATTTGCATGGTTACTTCACACCTCGTTTTGTGATCCTCGATATCCTAGTTACAAAACCTGGAGGGCACACTCGAGACTGAAACATGCCTTTGAAAAGTTCATTTAATATCAAAAGAATCTAGGAATTTCTAAGAACCAATTAAAAACCTAAGATCTATATTTCGTTTTTCATGGTGGAAATTGGTGAATCGTCATTCACCTACCTTTCAAATATGTTTACCTTCGATTATGGCATACCTCTTCTAAGTTATAATATATTGTGATTGGATCCTAGCCTTAATATTACATTTGGGTGTTTTATTAAGGACTCTCTTAATATCCAAACTAATCTTGTTCTCTTCTTTCAGATGTCTTCAAACAATGCTGCTTCTGGCTCTAATCCTAATGGCTCCTTCACCCTTATGAACTTGTGTGGGAAAGTCACTTTTGATGGATCCAACTTAAATGAATGGATCAGAAACATCAGGATGATTACCCGCTACGAGGAAAAAGAATATGTACTTGACAAGGAGCTTAAGGAGATTGATGAGACCACTGCAACTCCACAGGAGATCATTGACTTACGGGCACATGAAAGGGATGCTACCAAAGTGGCATGCATCATGTTGGCCACCATGACAGCGGAACTCCAAAAGTCCTATGAGGACTTCTACCCTTTTGAAATGCACCAAGATCTGATGGAAAGATACCATCAAAGTGCACGAAAAGAAAGGTATGAAATCATTTGCTCCATGATAACAACCATGATGAAGGACGAGGAATCCGTCACGATCCACATGCAGAAAATGCAAAGGTATGTGGATCGATTGCTGAAGCTTAATGTGAACTTCCCTGAGGAGCTTGCAATAGATATCATTTTGCACTCCTTACCATCGTTCTATGATCAATTCCGCATGACATATCACATGAATAAGGAAGAGGTCACACTCAGCAAACTTCAGGGACTCCTCGAGACCGCAGAAACATGTCTTAAGGGTAAGTCGGTTGTTAACACTCCTACTCCAAACTCCGCCCCAGTTTTGGCAATCGGGAAAGGTCGAGGAAAGAAGAGGAAGAGCTCTTCAAAGGGTACCAAGGCTAGGACCCTTGATGGCTCTTCTTCAAGTGGAACCAAGAAAGGTTTCATCACTCCTTATTTTGACCCAAAAGAGGCTGAATGCTTCTATTGCCATGAAAAGTCACATTGGAAGCGGAACTGCCCAAAATACCAGAAAGATGTGAAGGATGGAAAAGTTAAACCCAACCATGCAGGTATTTACACTATCCTATCTAATAACTCACCCCATTCTAACTCTTGGGTCCTTGATACCGGTTGTGGTATTCATATTTGTTCTGATTTGCAGGGACTAAGAAGAAGTGAGAATGTGGAGCATGGAAGAATAAACTTAATCATGGGGAATAGGAAAGCTTTACCTGTCAGAAAGATTGGAGTTTATACTTTATCGCTATGTAGTGGGTTTAGTTTAGATTTGAATAAATGTTGTTGTTCTCCAGAAATGGAAAGAAATATTATTTCCTTTCATGCATTGTATAAATAAGGTTTCACCTTTTCATTTGATAATGAAGTTGGTTCGATTAATGCTTTCTTTAATAATGTTCTTTATATTAAAGCATTACCTTGTGATGGTGTGTATGAAACTATATCTGTGGTTGATAACTTAGGAAATAATGTATTGTGTATTGACTCTATTAATGATAATAACTTGGATAAAGCATCACTATGGCATTGTCGTCTTGGACATATAAGCAAGTAACGTATAAGACAACTCCAAAAGGATGGAGTCTTGGAGTCATTTGACCTAAAGTCAGATGATAGTTGCGAATCATGCTTACTTGGAAAAATGACAAAGTCACCCTTCATAGGTTCTTTTGAGAGGGGTGAAGGGTTGTTGGACCTTGTACACACAGATGTGTGTGGATCCATCAAACATGCCATAAGGGATGCTAATCGTTATTATTTGACTTTTACTGATGATTACAGTAGATATGGATATGTCTACTTAATAAAGCATAAGTCAGAAACTTTTGAAAGGTTTAAAGAATTTAAACAGGAAGTCGAGAATCAATTGTGCAGGAACATTAAGATGATTCGATCCGATCGAGGTGGTGAGTAGCTTAGTTCAGATTTCCTTGACTATCTTAGGGAATGTGGGATTGTCTCACAATTGACACCTCCCAGGACACCTCAGTTGAATGGTGTAGTTGAGAGGCGTAATCGAACCTTGTTGGATATGGTTCGTTCCATGATGAGTCGAGCTTAGCTACCAATCTCATTTTGGGGGTATGCCTTAGAGACTGCTGCCCATATCCTTAATCTAGTCCCTACAAAGAAAGTTGCCAACACTCCTCATGAGATGTGGACTGGTAAAGTACCCAAACTAGACCACATCAAGATTTGGGGTTGCGAGGCTTTCATGAGACGTGAGACTCATGATAAGCTCGAACCTCGAAGTGAGAGGTGTATTTTCATCGGTTACCCACAACAATCCTTTGGTTACCTCTTCTACAGACCTAGTGAAAATGTGGTATTTGTAGCTAGGAGGGATGTCTTTCGAGAGAGAGAGTTCATAAGCCAAGGAAATAGTGGGAGGCAAGTTGACCTTGAAGAAATTCAAGAGTCAAGTGGTGAAGGAACTTCAAACCCTAGCACTTAACTTGAGGAGGAAACTCCTATTGAGCCAATTGACAAGTCTGTACCTTTGAGGCATTCCACAAGGGTTAGGAATGTACCTAAGCATTACTATGGATTCCATATTACTGCGGAAGGTGATACACTTATCAGTGATGAGAAACTGATAGGTTTGGATGAACCTAACAGTTATGCGGAAGCCATGGTAGGCCCTGAGTTAGCCAAGTGGAAAGAGGCAATGGACAGCGAGATACAGTCCATGTATGACAATCAAGTTTGGAACTTGGTTGAGAATGTACCAATCGTAAGAGTGTAGGGTGCAAATGGATCTTCTAGAAGAAAACCGACATGGATGGTAATGTACACACTTATAAGGCACGACTGGTTGCAAAGGGTTTCTCACAAACTCCAGGAGTTGATTATGATGAGACCTTTTCTCTAGTGGCCAAGATTAAGTCTATTAGGGTTCTGTTAGCCATAGTTTCATTTCATGACTATGAAATATGGCAAACGGATGTCAAAACCGCTTTCCTTAATGGAAAGTTGGCTAAGGATGTTTACATGAGTCAGCCAGAGGGTTTTGTTAACACAGAGTACCCTAATAGAGTGTGTAAGCTTGAGAAATCCATTTATGGGTTAAATCAAGCACCTCGTAGATGGAATCTTTGCTTTGATGAGAAAGTAAAAGAATTTGGCTTTTCTAGGAGTGAAAATGAATCTTGTGTATATGTCAAGGCTAGTAGGAGTGTAGTTAGCTTTTTGGTATTGTATGTGGATGACATACTACTCATAGGAAATGACATCCCAACTCTATAGGAAGTTAAGTCCTGGCTTGGGAAGTGTTTCTCTATGAATGACCTAGGAGAAGCTTCCTATATTCTAGGGATAAGGATCTTGAGAGACTGGAGTAAAAGACTAATTGGAATTAGTGTGAGTACCTACTTGGATAAGGTGCTAAAGAGATTCGACATGCAGGACTCCAAGAAAGGAGAGTTACCCATCTAGAGTAACGCCATATTGAGTAAGACACAAAGCCCTAGTACTGAGGCTGAGATAGCAGAAATGAATCGAATACCTTATGCTTCGGCTATAGGATCGATCATGTATGCTATGACGTGTACTCTGTAGGATATAGTGTCTAAGTCCATAACTATATTTGGTATGTACTTGACTCGACCCGGCATGGTCCATTTGGGTTGCACTTCACCCGAACAATTTATGGATAATCTTTTGAGAATAGTATAAGTTATGATTTATTAATATATTATAAGTTCTAATATATTAATATAAAATCATATTATTTAATTAGTATTGATCTATAATTAATATAGGATTAATTTAGAGATCAAAAGTATAAATAATTAAATATGGGCTCTTATATTTATATAGTGTGGGCTAATGCTTATTTGGAATGGGCTAGGCTTGCATGGAAAGTCCCTGGATACTCCATGGAGCTTTAACCCATGGATCTCATGGAAATGAAGAGACATGGGTATTAGGGTTTACATGGATGTAACCCTAATCCACCACACTATATAAAGGAGGCTTTGGTTCTTGAAATCACACTAGTTGTGGTGTGTAAAGTAAGAGGGCCGATTTCAAGATAGTTGTGACTATTCTCTCAAGGTTCCAAAGTTTGTGGTGATTTGTGATTTCCATTTGAGGCATCCACACTATTGGTGCCAGGCTCTAAAACTCCAAGCAATCAAATACAACTACAAGGTAAGTAATTCTACTAGCTTTATTTGATTCAAGTTCCCCATGCCATGCTAGATAGGATAAGAACCTTGGAAAAATAATTATTTGCATGTATCTTAGTCAAACATAGACCCAAGGTTTCTAGGGTTGCATGTACACCATAGGAGTGTTAGAATGCGTAAAACCCATTAGTGGTATCAGAGCCTAGGCTTGTTTGTTTTGATACTTGATGCAAAATATTGGAAAAAGTCGATTTTTTGCTGTCTGCCTGCTGAACTCGTCGAGTCCATGGGGGGACTCGCCGAGTTCATGTGTATCTTCATCCTACTCGCCAAGTAGGTTCATTCACTCGACGAGTAGAAGCCTCAGAATGCAGATTTTTGACTTTTGCTGCTGGAAATGGACTAGAAACATTACCCTAAACTGTTTTGGTGTTATAAAACTTGTTTTAGATGGTGTAATGTTTATGCTAATCCATTTACAATGGATATAATAAAAAAATTACAAGTTTTATGAGTAATTTATGATTCTTGAAATTTTCGTATTCATGTTCTTGAACTTATGAAGATTAGATGATAATAGGAATTGTTTGTAACCTACTTGGTAGTTTAATTCTTGATCATAATGTGTTTTAATGGAGTCCATAACTTGTCCTCAAGTTATGGAAAACCAAGAGTCACACTTGAATTAAAACCATTAAAAGAACACAAGAGTTATAAAAATGAAAAGTCTTCATTTTAATACTCAATTAACTTCATAAGTTATAAGAAATGAAATGTTTTGAAAGTTTACAAAACTTGCCCTCAAGTTTTGGAACAAGTAAAGTAATGATTAAAACTTTGTTCCAACCCTTAGAAATTTAAAAGTTAAAATTCAACCATTATACTTTATAATATTATAAGTTAATAATATATATATGTATAAGATCAAGTCGTCTTACCGCTAGTACGCCTCATTCACGAAGCCGGTCTATAAGGGGGGTATAAGGTTGTTGCCTATAAAATGGCATCTTAATGCGTGTCCACTCTCACCCACCGCTTCCTTGATCGGTGGAGGGTCGTTAGCCGAACGGGTAGGACAATGACTTATAAATTCTCATTAAAAGTATATTGATAATACTAAAGTAACTAAACTTTATTGAATTCTCAATCTTAGTTATTTTAGGAAAATGTGAATAAGGTACTAATCCATGAAATTACACTTTACACTTTGTTTAACTCGTTAATGGAGCGTGTGTGGTTAACCGGCACACTAACTTGAACTTAACAAAGTAGATAAAGGGTGACTTAATGTTTATCATGGTATCGATAGAGCGTGTGTGGTTAACCGACACATCGATTGAAGGGTAATACATTGAGGGTACCAAGTAATTTGCATGGTTACTTCACACCTTGTTTTGTGAACCTCGGCATCCCAGTCACAAAACTTGAAGGGCACACTCGAGATTGAAACATGCCATTGAAGAAAGTTCAATGAATCTCAAAGAGTCTAGGAGTTTCTAAACCAATTAAAACGTAATTTAAATTTCATTTTTCATGGTGGAAATTGTTGAATCGTCATTCACCTACCTTCAAATATCTTATAGCTTAGATTACGGCATCCCTCTTCTAAGTTATAAAATATTGTGTTGGATCCTAGCCTTAATACTACATTTGGGTGTTTTCTTAAGGACTATCTCTAAATCTAATCTAATCAATTCCCTCTTCTTTTCAGATGTCTTCCAATAACAATGCTTCTGGCTCAAACCCTACTAGCTCCTTCTCTCTCATGAATCTTTGTGGGAGAGTCATCTTCAATGGATCCAACTTTACTGATTGGATCAGAAACATCAGGATGGTCACTCGATATGAGAACAAAGAATATGTTCTTGACAAGGAGTTAAAGGTACCCGAGCCAACTGCTACTCCTGAAGAGCTTGCTGAATATGAGGTACTCGAAAGAGATGCTACAAAAGTAGCATGCATCATGATGGCCACCATGACAGCTGAGCTCCAAAAGTCCTATGAGGACTATTATCCTTTTGAGATGCACTAGGACTTGATGGACCGCTACCATCAAAGTGCTCGTCAAGAGCGATATGAAATAATCTCCTCCATGATAACAACCCGAATGAAGGATAGTTAACCCATCACGGGCCACATGCCGAAAATAAAAAGGTATGTGGATCGTTCACTGAAGCTGAATGTGAAGTTCCCCGAGGAGTTAGCAATAGACATCATTTTGCACTCCTTACCATTGTGTTATGATCAATTCCGCATGACATATCACATGAAAAAGGAAGAAGTCACCCTCATCAAACTTCAAGGACTCTCGAAGACCGCCGAAAGTGGTCTAAAAGGTAAGTCGGTTGTTACTACTCCCACTCCTACTCCAACTGCGGCTAATGTCTTGGCAATCGGGCTTTGCAAAGGGAAGAAGAGAAAGAACCCTTCTAAGGGTACCAAGGGTAAGACCCTTGAAGGCTCCTCTTCAAGCAAAACCAAAGAAGGTTTTGTCACTCCTTCTGCTAACCCTAATGAGGCCGAATGCTTCTATTGCCATGAAAAGTCGCACTGGAAGCGAAACTGCCCAAAGTACCAACAAGATTTGAAGGATGGGAAAGTAAAACCCAACCATGCAGGTATATACACTATATTGTCTAATAACCCACCTCATTCTAAGTCTTGGGTCATTGACACAGGTTGTGGTATTCACATATGTTGTGATTTGCAGGGACTAAGAAGAAGTGAGAATGTGGAGCAGGGAAAGATAAACTTGATCATGGGAAACAGGAAAGCTTCACCTGTCACCAAGATAGGAGTTTATTCCTTAGTGCTAAATAGTGGGTTTACATTAGATTTGAATAAGTGTTATTATTCGCCAGAAATGGCAAGAAATGTTATTTCCTTTCATGCATTGTATAAACAAGGTTTTACCTTTTATTTCGATAATAATAATGGTAGTATTGATGCTTTCTTTAATAATGTTCTTTATTTTAAAGCATTACCTTGTGATGGCGTGTATGAAACTGTATCTGTTGTAGATAATCGAGGAAATGATGTATTGTGTATTGAATCTTCCACTAGCTTAGATAAAGCATCTTTATGGCATTGTCGTCTTGGACATGTAAGCAAGAGACGCATAGGCCAAATCCAAAAGGATGGAGTCTTGGAGTCATTTGACCTAAAGTCAGATGATAGTTGTGAATCTTGTTTGCTTGGTAAAATGACAAAGTCACCTTTTACTGGCACCTGTGCTAGGGGTGAAGGTTTGTTGGACCTCATACACACGGATGTGTTTGGACACTTCAGAACCGCCACAAGAGATGCTAATCGGTTCTATGTGACTTTCACTGATGATTTTAGTAGATACAGATATGTCTACTTAATCAAGCATAAGTCAGAAACCTTTGAGAAATTCAAAGAGTTTAAGAAAGAAGTGGAGAATCAGTTGGGAAGGAACATTAAGATGCTTCGATCTGATCGTGGTGGTATCTTAGTACTGAGGTTCTTGACTATCTTAAGGAATGTGGGATTATCTCACAATTAACACCTCCTAGGAAACCACAGTTGAATGGTGTAGCTGAGAGGCGCAATCGGACCTTGTTGGACATGGTTCATTCCATGATGAGTCGAGCTTCGCTACCAATCTCCTTTTGGGGGTATGCCTTAGAGACTGCCACCCATATCCTTAATCTAGTCCTTACAAAGAAGGTTGCCAAAACACCTCACAAGATGTGGACTGGAAAAGTTCATAATCTAGACCACATCAAGATTTGGGGTTGCGAGGCTTTCGTGAGACGCGAGACTCACGATAAGCTCGAACCCCGAAGCAAAAGGTGTATTTTCGTCGGCTATCCACAGAAATCCTTTGGCTACATCTTCTACAGACCCAGCGAAAATGTGGTCTTTGTAGCAAGAAAGGATTCTTTCGAGAGAGAGAATTCATGAGCCAAGGAGACAGTGGGAGGCAAATTGACCTAGAGGAAATTCAAGATTCAAGTGGTGAAGGAATCTATACCTCTGACGCGTTCCACCAGAGTTAGGAGTGCACCTGAGCATTATTATGGTTTTCATATTACTGCAGAAGGTGAGACACTTATCAATGATAACACACTGGTAAATCTGGATGAGCGTAACAGCTACATGGAAGCCATGGCAGGCCCTGAGGCTGCTAAATGGAAAGAGGCTATAGATAGCGAGATACAGTCCATGTATGATAATCAAGTTTGGAACTTGGTTGACAAGGTACCTGATCGTAAGATAGTTAGGTGCAAATGGATCTTCAAGAAGAAGACCGACATGGATGGTAATGTACATACTTATAAGGCACGACTGGTCGCAAAGAGTTATTCTCAAACTCCGGGAGTTGATTATGATGAGACCTTTTCACCAGTGGCCAAGATTAAGTCTATTAGGGTTCTGTTAGCCATTGCTGCATTTCATGACTATGAAATATGGAAAATGGATGTCAAAACCGCTTTCCTTAATGGAAAGTTGGCTGAAGATGTTTACATGGTTCAGCCAGAGGGTTTTGTCAGTATAGAGTACCCCAATAGAGTGTGTAAACTCGAGAAATGCATTTATGGATTGAAACAGGCACCTCACAGATGGAATCTTTGCTTTGATGAGAAAGTCAAAGAATTTGGCTTTTCAAGGAGTGAAGATGAATCTTGTGTCTATATCAAGGCTAGTGGAAGCATAGTCAGCTTTTTGGTACTGTATGTGGATGACATACTACTCATAGGAAATGACATCCCAACCCTGCAGGAAGTAAAGTCCTGGGTTGTGAAGTGTTTCGCTATGAAGGACCTTGGTGAAGCTGCCTATATCCTAGGGATAACAATTTTGAGAAACAGGAGCAAAAGACTAATTGGACTTAGTCAAAGCACCTATGTGGACAAAGTGTTGAAAAGATTCAACATGCATAACTCCAAGAAAGGTGAGTTACCCATCCAGAGTAGCAACAAATTGAGTAAGACACAAAGCCCTAGTACTGAGGCTGAGACAACAGAAATGAGTCGAATACCTTATGCTTCAGCTGTAGGATCGATCATGTATGCTATGACGTGTACTCGACCTGATGTAGCCTTTGGTTTGAGCATGGTTAGCAGGTATCAGGGGAACCCTTGCAAGGCACACTGGACTGCAGTAAAGAATATCCTCAAGTACCTACGAAGGACTAAGGACTTGGTCCTTACCCTTGGTGGGAGTGATGACTTGAGAGTTGTAGGGTACAGTGATGCTAGCTTTCAGACTGATAGGGATTATTTCCGCTCTCAGTCGGGCTGGGTCTTTACCTTAAACGGAGGGTCAATTACTTGGAAAAGTTCCAAGCATGAGACAGTGGCTAAGTCCGCTTGTGAATCAGAGTATATAGCAGCAAGCGAGGTAGCAAAGGAGGCTATATGGCTAAAGAACTTCATCGGAGACCTTGGAGTTGTACCAGCTATAAAGGAGCCAATGGAGATTTTTTGTGATAGCAATAGTGCAGTTGCCTTAGCCAAGGAACCAAGAGATCATGGAAGATCCAGACACATTGACATAAAATATCACTTCATCAGACATCGAATAGAAGAAGGAATCCTCTTGGCAAAGAGGGTATCATCAGATGAGAACCTAGCAGATAATCTTGAAGGGACTGACTCGGGCTAAGCATCTCCAACATGCTCGGAGCATAGGGCTGAAGGATGATATTAGTTTTAGTAGTTAGATAATCTTGAAATTTGTAAAATGTAATTGACGTTTGATGATAAATAAAAGTTGTTATTTATGAGTAAAGTGTTTCTATCACTTGTCAATCGTTTACTATATTTCTTTTGCATGTTTTGACTTCCAGAATAATTATGTTTGGTATATCATATTATTCGAACCTCCACCGTCGGTCATATGTCGGAAGTAGGTATGAATCAAGACTGTCATGATTGGTTGCAGAGTTCTAAGATGTTGGACATGGCTACAACAATCATGAGTGCTCATAAGTTCTGAGCATTGGACTCAACCCACACTCACTAGTATCACTTCATGGAATTTATCTCAAGTGATCGTGAGACGGTAATATCATATAAGTCTTCAAACCTAGAGATATGATTTGTTGCCTATGAGTTGGTTATGCATTGATTGTACGAAAACGCATTGGTAACTCGATGTTATAAAACGTACCTTTGTGTGTAATTCAACAAGTAGTAGAGCAAACATATGAGTCGAAGTTTATCTGTTCCTTCTAGGATTAGAAGCGATATATGGGCCCCTCGATGATTTTGTTTTGACCTATGTACTGGGCCCGGTCAGAACTAAATATATGTGTTCAGTTAAGTTCTATGTCAAACAAATCGGAAACCGGGAAACAAATGTTGGACAATAAGCAAGACCATGTTCCATGTATTTGTCCGGCAGATATCTAGAATAGAGGATTATATGATCACTTATCTAAAATGGCGCATTCTAGTTCAACAGAGTTTAAAGAGCTACGATTGCTGATCGGTTCCTGAAGTCATACTTGCAACTATAGTTATTAGACTTATCGAAGTGGGAGACTGTTGGATATAGTGTCTAAGTCCATAACTATATTTGGTATGTACTTGACCCGACCTGGCATGGTCCATTTGGGTTGCACTTCACCCGAACAATTTATGGATAATCTTTTGAGAATAGTATAAGTTATGATTTATTAATATATTATAAGTTCTAATATATTAATATAAAATCATATTATTTAATTAGTATTGATCTATAATTAATCTAGGATTAATTTAGAGATCAAAAGTATTACTAATTAAATATGGGCTCTTATATTTATATAGTGTGGGCTAATGCTTATTTGGAATGGAATAGTCTTGCTTGGAAAGTCCATGGATACTCCATGGAGCTTTAACCCATGGATCTCATGGAAATGAAGAGACATGGGTATTAGGGTTTACATGGATGTAACCCTAATCCACCACACTATATAAATGAGGCTTTGATTCTTGAAATCACACTAGTTGTGGTGTGTCAAGTAAGAGGGCCGATTTCAAGATAGTTGTGGCTATTCTCTCAAGGTTCCATTTGAGGCATCCACACTATTGGTGCTAGGCTCTAAAACTCGAAGCAATCAGCTACAACTACAAGGTAAGTAATTCTACTAGCTTTACTTGATTCAAGTTCCCCATGCCATGCTAGATAGGATAAGAACCTTGGAAAAATAATTATTTGCATGTAGCTTAGTCAAACATAGATCCAAGGTTTCTAGGGTTGCATGTACACCATAGGAGTGTTAGAATGCTCAAAACCCATCATACTCGACCTGATGTAGCCTTTCCCTTGAGCATGGTTAGCAGGTATCAGGGGAACCCTGGCAAGGCACACTGGACTGCGGTAAAGAATATCCTCAAGTACCTATGGAGGACTAAGGACTAGGTCCTTACCCTCGGTGCGAGTGATGACTTGAGAGTGGTAGGGTATAGTGATGCTAGTTTTCAGACTGATAGGCATAATTTCCGCTCTCAGTCTGGCTGGGTCTTTACCTTAAACGGAGGAGCAATTTCTTGGAAGAGTTCCAAGCAAGAGACAATGGCTGATTCAACTTGCGAATCAGAGTATATAGCAGCTAGCGAGGCAGCAAAGGAGGCGATATGGCTGAAGAACTTCATTGGAGACCTTGGAGTTGTACCAGCCATTAAAGAGGCAATGGAAATTTTCTGTGATAGTGAAAGTGCAGTTGCCTTAGCCAAGGAACCAAGGGATCACGGGAGATCCAGACACATCGACAGAAAATACCATTTCATCAGACATCGAATAGAAGAAGGACTCCTCGTGGCAAAGAGGGTATCATCGGATGAGAATCCAGCAGATCCCCTCACGAAGGGACTGACTCGGGTTAAGCATCTCCAGCATGCTCGGAGCATATGGCTAAAGGATGATATTAGATTTAGTAGTTAGATAACCTTGAAATTTGTAAAGTGTAATTGACATTAGATGATGAATAAAAGGTGTTTTATTTATGAGTAAAGTGTTGCTATCTTTTGTCGATCATTAACTATATTTCTTTTGCATGTTTTGACTTCCAGAATAATTATGTTTGGTATATCATATTATTCGAACCTCCACGGTCGGTCATATGTCTGAAGTAGGTATGAATCAAGACTGTCATGATTGGTTGTAGAGGTCTAAATTGTTGGACATAGATACAACACTCATGAGTGCTCATAAGTTTTGAGCATTGGACTCAACCCACGCTCACTGGAATCAGTTCATGGAATTTATCTCGAGTGATCGTGAGACAGTAATATCATATAAGTATTCAAACCTAGAGATACGATTTGTTACTTATGAGTTGGTTATGCATTGATTGTACGAAAACACATTGGTAGCTTGATGTTATAAAACGTGCTCTTGTGTATAATTTAATGAGTAGTAGAACAAACATATGAGTCGAAGTTTATCTATTCCTTCTTGGATTAGAAGTTGATATCTGGGCCCCTCGATGATTTTGTTTTGACCTATGTACCGGGCTCTGTCAGAACTAAGTTGATGTGTTCAATTAAGTTCTTTGTCAAAAAAATCGCAAATCGGGAAACAAACTGCTGGACAATAAGTAAGACATTGTTCCATGTATTTGTCCGGCTGATATCTAGAACAGAGGATTATATGATCACTTATCTTGAATGGAGTATCATCATCTTCTCAGTTCCGAGAGACCTTGAAAGAGCTACGATTGCTGATTGGTTCCTGAAGTTATACTTGCAGTTATAGTTATTAGACTTATCCAAGTGGGAGACTGTTGGATAAGGTGTCTAAGTCCATAACAATTTCTGGTATGTACTTGACCCGACCCGGCATGGTCCATTTGGGTTGCATGGCACCATGCAATTGGATAGACTAAATGAGAGAAATAACACTTGTGGTTTATTAATATATTATAAGTTCTAATATATTAATAGTATTATTTAATTAGTTTGATCAAGAATTAATTTAGAATTAATTAAGTGATCAAAAGATAACTAACTAAATATATGGGTTGATTATGTAAATCATCCATAACTTGTATAGTGGGATAAGAGGCTCGATGGATTATCAACTTGGGTTAAAACTATAGGATACTCCATGGATGCTCCATGGGAGTTACAAACCCATGGGTCATGGAAATGAAGATCCATGTCATATTAGGGTTTACATGGTGTAACCCTAGATGTGTCACACTATATAAAGACCATCTCCTCCACCAAAATCGGCGACACTAAGAAACAAGAGGGCTAGAGCCGATTTTGCAAGTGTAAGATTCTCTCAAAGTTTACTCCTTTGTATTTGGTGTTGTGTGAAGCATTTGAGGCATCACACTTGGGGTGCTAGGCTCACAAGGTTTCAAGGATAATAAGCAACAACAAGGTATGTTATACTATCTTTCATTCAAGTTGAAAAAAAGTTTCCCCATGTATGCTAGATTAAAATATAACCTTGGAATTCAACTTTGCATGATAATTAGACAAAAATAGATCCAAGGTTATTAGGGTTGCAAGTACACTTAGGAAGTTTTAGAATGCTCAAAACCCATAAATATTGATTGGGCTTTATTGGGCCAGGAGGCACATTAAGGATTTTGGACTTGGACTTTGGGCCCATTAGCAAGGGATGGTTAATTGGGCCTTATGGAAGGGTTGGGAGTTTAGGTTTCCCTTGGTTAATTAAAGTCCTAAGATTAATATTATTGTTCAGCACGGGAGGTTACGGACCGTTAGGAGAGCAGCTTTGGTATTCAGCAGAAAGAGGTAAGTCTCCTCACCATACCAATGGGTCTAAGGCACCAAGGCCGACCCATTTCTTGATATGTATAGTCCTAGCTGAAATTGTATTATTTTGCATGATAGTTGGTATGAGCTAGGAAGTATGTTAGCAGTATGTGTGGTATGTTTGTATGGAAGACCATGAGACAGCCCATGACACTTGGATGTAAGTCTATGAGGAGAGCCCATGGCTTTCCTATCAAAGACCATGGGAGAGCCCATGACATCTTGGAGTAAGACCCTGGGGACGAGACCACGACATTCTTATCCGTTGTATGCATGGATCATGTGATATTTGTGTAGCTTTAATTAACTAACATGATATGTATATGTGTATTATGTGAGGTATGCTTTGGGGAACTCACTAAGCATTCACTTACAGGTTGTTGATTTGTTTCAGGTACATCTGAGCCCAAGGGCAAGGGCAAGGCGTGATGGCGCGATGTGCACTCTATCTCTCTCTTTCACTGATATGTTTTGGGGACACTCTGATGATTTGAATAAGTTGTAATGAATCGTTGGTTTGAAAACAATTATGTTGGGATTTCATGGTTTATGCAATTATGTTTTATTAATTAAAAATGAATTTTTTTTCAAAAATTTGGGACGTTACAAGTTGGTATCAGAGCCTTGGTTTGAGGGATTCGGGCACACCTTCGGGTATGTCAGGACTCAAACTAAGGAAATGGTAAAATTGTTTTCAAAAATAACATAAAAAAGGGTTTTAAAAGAAATAAAAAGATGAGAGTGCAACGCTCGTGATGAGCCGAGCCAAGTAAGTAGTTCCCCAATATGTTAGCCATGTTATATTGATATTCGAGCTTTGTTGAAATTGCTATGTGTATGCTTTTAAAATTGTATACAATTAGGAGCTTATAGCCTCAGAATGACCGATTCGGCCTTATTTCCTGTTCCTTGTTTGGTTGTGGTCCTAGGGTAGAATCTTTTATTCGAAAGTCTATTTGATCCTTTTCTGTGTATAATTTGCATGCATAAAGGCAACCTGACATGATTGGTTTGATGGATATGAGTAGAGTAAATATTAGGACAGCCTGAGATTTGATGTATGCAGTAGTTTGTAGAATATGGTTTAGTTTTTGGACGATTTGGGGTTATCATGTAGAGCATTGGGGAAAGTTACAGGTAGGTGTGGAAGGTAGTATTGGGCCCGTACTACTGAAAGCACATGACATGTACCCAAACCAATGTTAGATCTGACGACTTCAAGGAGGACCGTTGTGAGGAAATCCCTTATATGGAAAATCCTGATCGCTATAATTTATGATATTTCAGTTCAGCATGGTGGAGACACGATTTGGAGCAGGGGGATCAGGATCGGGGTCTGGGTCCGGGGCAGGATCTGGCAACACTGCTGATGTCATTAATGAGAGGTTGGACGAGCTTATCGCAGCTGAGGTTACCAGGGGCATCCTTGACACTACCCTATTCATTTTCGGGATGGTCAAGGAGGGTATGATGGAGATTTTGGAGGAGAGACTCAGGGCATTCAAAGCTGAGGTTGTTGTGGGTCAGGTTGGGGCCCGAACTCCCTCATTCCGGGAGTTCAAGGCGTGTGGGGCGCCGACGTTTCTCGAGATCAGGGACCCCATTGTTATTCGACGTTGGGTGGCGGATATTTAAAATGCCCAGCGCATGAGTTCTTGCCCGGATCCGATCAAGGTGGGTTTTGCTTCATGTATGCTGAGAGACAAAGCCCGAGACTGGTGGGGAGAGGTGACCATCCAGGTGGGAGTGGCTGGTGTGGCTGAGATGACATGGGCCGAGTTTGTACATCGATTCGACGTAGAGTTTGCACCACCTATTGAGGTGCAACGGCTGGTGAGGGAGTTTCACGACCTCCAGCAGACCACCGAGACTGTGGCTGAGATCACCGCCAAGATTTGGGAACGAGCTTTGTTGATCCCGCAATACGCTACAGATGAGGATTTGAGGAGGACGAGATATCAATCCATGTCGAGGGATGATATCCGAGAGTTTGTGAGTTTTATAGGATGCAAAACCCTGAATGAGATGGTGGAGAAGGCCTGGGAACGAGAGATGGAGTTAGATTTCCGCACCAAGCGGAAACCGGAGCAGGCACAGGCAGCGATGGGTCAGGCTAAGAAGCCTAAGACTTTAGAGAAGCAGGTGGAGTTTCACATTGACTTGGTACCGGGTGCCGCTCCGATAGCAAAGGCACCCTATCGGTTGGCATCACCGGAGATGCAGGAGCTATCTATGCAGCTTCAGGAGCTGCTAGACCGAGGGTTCATTCATCTGAGCAGTTCCCCGTGGAGAGCACCGATTCTTTTTGTGAAAAAGAAGGATGGATCGCACAGAATGTGCATCGATATAGGGAGCTGAACAAATTAACGGTGAAGAACCGTTATCCGTTGCCAAGGATCGATGATTTGTTCGATTAGCTGCAAGGTGCATCATGGTTTTCCAAGATTAATCTTCGGTCGGGATACCATCAGATGAGGATTTGGGATGAGGATATACCGAAGAAGGATTTTAGGACTTGGTATGGGCATTATGAGTTTGTGGTGATGCTGTTTGTGCTCACCAATGCCCCAGCAGCGTTCATGGATCTTATGAACAGGGTGTATAGAACGATGTTGGATCGATCGGTGATCGTTTTTATTGATGATATCTTGGTCTATTCTAAGACCAGGGAGCAACATTTGAGGGAGGTATTAGAGACCATGAGGGCGGAGAAACTCTATACAAAGTTCTCCAAGTGTGATTTCTGGCTGCGGGAAGTACAATTTTTGGGGCATGTCATCAATCAGGAGGGTATTTCAGTTGATCCAGCCAAGGTTGAGGTTGTGATGCGGTGGGAAGTACCGAGGAATGCATTAGAGATTCGTAGCTTCTTGGTTTTAGCAGGATACTATCAGATATTTATCCAAGATTGTTGTGCCATTGACCCACTTGACCAAGAAAAATGTGACTTTTTGGTGGGGTGCGGATCAGCAGATGGCTTTTGAGACCCTGAGGCGGAGGTTATGCGAGGCTTCGATTCTAGTACTACTTGAGGGGTTAGATGATTTGGTGGTGTTCTGCGACGTGTTGATCTCAGGGTTAGGTGCGGTACTGATGTAGAGGGGGCATGTGATAGCTTACGCCTCGAGGCAGTTGAAGCCTCATGAGGCGAATTACCCCACTCATGACCTGGAATTGGGGGCAGTGGTGTTTTCCCTCAAGATTTTGAGGCACTATTTATATGGAGTGCGGTTCACTATCTATACTGATCACAAGAGTCTGAAGTATTTGATGGATCAGCATAACCTCAACATGCGACAGAGGAGGTGGCTGGATGTGCTAAAGGATTATGATTGTGAGATTCTATACCACCCAGGGAAAGCCAATGTGGTGGCTGATGCATTGAGCCACAAGGTGGCAGGTTCCCCAATTAGGGACATTTGTATGAGGATGTCGGTGACTTCTCATTTGTTGGACATGATCAAAGAGGCTCAGGTCGAGGCAGTGAAGAAGGAGAATTGGAAGATCGAGCGGATTCGGGGGCAGTATCTGTTGTTCGTGAAGGATAATCGCGGCCTTTTGACGCAGTGTGGTCGAGTATGGGTACCGGTGTTAGGGGGAGTGAGACAGAGGCTATTAGAGGATGCGCACAAGTTTAAGTTATCTATACACCCAGGAGCTACGAAAATGTATAAGGACATGAGGTTGAGTTACTGGTGGCCCTGCATGAAGCGAGAGATCGCCTGGTTCGTGGAGCAGTGCCTGACCTGTAGGAAGGTCAAGGCCGAGCATCAGCAGCCTCATGCAAAGGTTCAACCACTACCCATTCCCATTTGGAAGTGGTAAGAGATCTTTATGGACTTCATCACGAAGTTGCTAGGATGGAGAGGGGTGTAGACGCTATATGGGTGATCGTAAACAGGTTGACGAAGAGTGCCCACTTTTATTCCAATTTTCGAGAGTATATCTGCGGAGAAGTTGGCGGAGATTTATGTTTGAGAAGTGGTGGCTAGACACGGGGTGCCCATGTCTGTAGTCTCCGATAGAGATGTCCGACTTACTTCCAGGTTTTGGAGGAAGTTCCATGAGGAGTTGGGCACTCAGCTACAATTCAATACGACATATCACCCTCAGAGTGACGGTCAGAGTGAGAGGACAATCCAGACGCTGGAGGACATCCTTCGAGCATGCATACTAGATTTTGGAGGGAGTTGGGATGCATACCTCCCACTGGCAGATTTCTTGTACAACAATAGTTATCATGCTAGTATTGACCGAGCACCATTCGAGATGTTATATGGTCGGAGGTGCAGGACCCCAGTGTCTTGGGACGAGGTTGGACATCAGGTCATGGGGAGCACTAAGGTAGTACTCAAGACCACCGGATTGATTCAGCAGGTGCGTGACCGGTTGCGAGTCGCGTAGAGCCATCAGAAAAGTTATGTTAACCGACGGCGTTCAGATCTCGAGATTCAGGTGGGGGATTTTGTACTGCTAAAGGTGTCGCCCTGGAAAGGGATTATCAGGTTTCGAAAGAGGGGCAAGTTGGGGCCTCGGCTCATAGGTCCATTCAGGATCACGACCCGAGTGGGCAAGGTGGCACCTTGGGGAGTTTAGTCAGATTCACAATACCTTCCACGTGTTTCAGCTTCAGAAGTGTGTTGCTGATGAGTCCGCAGTTGTTTCCTTGGATGACAGTCAGGTGGATGGGAGCCTGAATTATGTCGAGAAGCCGGTCGCAATCTTAGATACGAAGACAAAGGGTCTTCGGAACAAAGAAGTGAAGTTGGTAAAGGTACAATGGCAGCACCGGAAGGGCTCTGAATGGACTTGGGAGCCGGAGGAGGAGATGTGGGAGCATTACCCCGAACTGTTTACAGCTATGGTCTTCGAGGACGAAGTCTAGTTCAAGTGAGGGAGACTTGTAACACCCTAAATCTAGTATGACTTGAAACCCTCAAGAAATTACATTTTAGCAAAATTGGTCCTCTGAGTACGTTGGGCGTACTTAAGTGTACGCTTAGCGTACTATGCATGGTTGGTCGCGGAGGAGCTGGACGTACATTGGGCGTACGTGCCAGGGGTCCAAAACCCTAATTTTCAGAGATGAGGCCTATTTAAGCGACTTTAAGTCCCTTGGACTTAACCCTAGAGAGCCTCTACAACCTTGGAACGTCCTTACACTCCAGAGAAACTTGTTAAACCATTTTGAGCTTAAAAAATTGCATTTGTGGCCCTTTTAGTGTTCATTCCAAGAAGAAGAGGTGGTTAAACAAGATTGGAATGAGTTGGTGGTTCAAGATCCTGCATCATAGTCATCATGCAAAGCTTCTGGAGGTAAAAAGCTTCGATCTTTCATCTTAAATCTCTAGATTTAGTTTGGTTTTCTACCTTGTCCCTTTTTGTTCATTTTGGACCTCCATTTGTGAGTTAAGCAACTCCAGAAGATTGGAAAGACAGATCTGAGGTCCCATGGTCCTTCAGAACCATAAAAATTGAGTCTTGATGGGAGTTTTGGCCTCATGCATGGGTTAAAGACCTTGGAAAGGTCTTAATGGAGGTGTTGGGTGTATATGAGGCATGCAAAGGCATAAAGTTGCCAATTTTATGCCTTAGGACGTCTTATCAAACTTAGATCTGGCTTTTGGACGTAAAGGAAACGAGTATTAAGCACTTAATGGAGAAAGTGCTTAAACTGGTTGTATGCTGGGCGTAACCCAGTGTATGCCGCGCGTAGTCCCAATCCCAGTACGCTGTGTGTACCAGGATGGTATGCCGAACGTACGCATCGCAGATGGGCCAAATATGTTTTGTGCCTCTGAGCTATTTGGGCCTCATTTGATTATTGGGCATCGTGTATTTTGGGAAATATGAGTCATATCATCTATTATGGGCCATGGATATATTGACTAGGATTTATTGGGCCAAGAGGCCCATTAAGGATTTTGGACTTGGATTATGGGCCCATTAGCAAGGGATGGATAATTGGGCCTTATGGAAGGGTTGGGAGTTTGGGTTTCCATTGGTTAAGTAAAAGTCCTAACATTATCTAACATTATTATTCAGCACAGGAGGTTACAGACCGTTAGGAGAGCAGCTTTGGTATTCAGCAGAAAGAGGTGAGTCTCCTAGGATAAATTCTCTTGGTCATACCCGTTAAGAGCTTCATATGTTGCCTCCCACCAAACCAAGGCTTCTCCGATGAGCATTACAGAAGCATAATTAGCCTTGTCTTCATTATCCACATGAGAGATACGAAATACTTTCGCTGTGTTCTGAATCCAAGTTAGAACAACTATGGGATTAAGGACACCAGAAAACTTTGTAGCACCACTAATCTTGAAAGTTTTGAATGAGGGACGTTTCGCCTCCCCTTTAGAAGATTCTACAGTGACTCTCTCTTTGCCTTTATCGTTATTCTTTTTGTGTTCTTCGAGAGTCTTTCGAATAACACCCGTAAGTTTATCCATAAGTCGCTCCTCACGAGGGTATACTCGAGTGTCTCCTTCATCAAGACGAGGATCTCCACCCACCTCTGGTGTATGGTTACTCACCTGTTCAACCATTGCTCTGAAATTTGGAGCAATATCGTATTTTAGAATATTAGGATTTGTTATTACCTAATACTTTACTTAAGTCTTTCCTATGGTTTGTATCCATATACTTACAAAAAACTGACTGGATACAATATTTGCATTGATAGTTTGATTACAAAAAACTGGATACAAACCGACTAAGTTTTAGTATATTACATAACTACCCAAGATATTAAAGCTTTTTTACAAACGGAAACCCAAGTACAAAAGTAATAGTATAACTATTCTAAATCTTCCAACAATATATGACTATACTGGATGCTTATCACCTGCAATAGTTTAAACATTGAGAGGGATAAACGGGTGATGCTTAGTGAGTTCAATAACAGTTACAATATAACGCTATGACATATACATATCAATATGATAGAAGCAAAGAGGGACAAAGATCAATAAAGGCTTATGTGTATCATATGACAAGCTTTCCATATCAACCAACCATCTGATTCAATGATTTACAAATAATGAGACAAAACAATTTCCATACTTGATATACATCAATAAAGCTTCAGCCCAAATGGCACAGAAAATACAATTTTGGATTATCATTTTGCTAGAATATACAGGCTTTCAGCCCTACATAGCCCTATGCTAATACTAGAAATTATACGAGTCATGCTTTACATGGCCAAAGGCAATGGTCAAAGGCATAAATCTGATATAACACAGGAAAGTACATTGAATTTATAACACAAAACATATAATTGTCCCTATATTGAACTCACTGTGAAAAACCCGAAGGAATAAATGATAATTTGGGCAGCAATTAGGCTCTAAATATGACTTTCTATGAGGAAATCGGGGATTTTAGTTGAAAAGTGGGCCTTACTCGGGCAAAGTTTCGACTTGAATATATAATTTTCTCAGGAAATTTGGAGCATTGGGACTTGCTTCAGGTGTCGGGGATGATACCGGGACTTCGGGGGGATGTTAGGGTAAATTTCGAGAGAGTAAAGGGTGTAAAATAAGAGATTTTGTAAACAAAATACGACAACCTTCACATCCTTTATATAGGGTCCGAAGCAGCTCACTACGCGGGGCGTATGTAGCACCTAGTTCTTGGTATGTATTCTTTTGTTAAATACTTTGGATTTTGGCCTTGGACTCGGCAAGTTGAAAGTCCAACTCGCCGAGTAGAAGCGAGAAGGGACACAAGACTTAAGCGATGGACTCGGCGAGTCGGGTCCCAGACTCGGCGAGTAGACCCTGTTTGGACAAAAACCCTAATCTGAGGGTTTGCACCCTATTTAAACACCTTAACTCGGCCTCCTTCGTCCCATTTGCTCCCAGAAGACCCCCATAGCAAACCCTAGCCGTTATTAATCTTAGGCATTTGGAGTGACTTTGGTGCTTTTGTGATCCAATAAGGGAAGGAAAAGCTTGAAGGAACAAGAAAGGGCTAAATGGATCCGAGTTTGTGCACCATTTTCGGCTCATTGAAGGTAAAAAACATGTACCTTGCTCTTCCATTTGCTAGATCCCATTTTGTGAAGTTTTAGGGCTTTTCTAAGCTATTTTGGTCACCAACCATGATTGCAAGCATGGTTTGGAGTTGATGTTTCAGATCTAGGCCCTTAGAGGGGTTACAAGGCAGAAAGGAGTGGCTCTTGCACTCAAAAAAGGCAACATGCTTTGAGAGGGCTTGTTTAAGGACCTTTTAAGCTCAAAGTCCCATGCAAGCACGTAAAGGTTGTAACTTTACGTGCTAGATCGATTGTAGAAGCATAGATCTATCTTTTGATCATAGGTTGTACGTCAGAAATCGAAGATTCAGTGAGTGGTTGTGACCAACTCGATGAGTCTGTTCTTGGACTCGGCGAGTCAAAGGTTCTGTCCCATACCAGTTGAGGGTCATAAGGACCCAGTTGAGTGTGGAAAGGTTTTAAGGGGGTCGCAGGGAGTGACCCAACATTCTGGACTAAGCTATTGTTTTGGAAATTCATGGGACTCGGCGAGTGCATGAACAGACTCGGCGAGTCCAATGCAATATTCTTAAGGATGAAGATGAACTCGATGAGTTGTTCATACAACTCGGCGAGTCAAGGACAGGACCTGTGTATCAGTTGATGGTGAACTCGACGAGTTGTTCATGCAACTCGGCGAGTCGGATGAGGATTCAGTCGATGTTCATTTAGAAGGAAAACTCGTCGAGTCATCGCCTAACTCGACGAGTAGAGACGGGTATAAGGACAAATGGAAGGATATGGACTCGACGAGTTGGCGAGCCAACTCGGCGAGTCAGGTCAACTAGAAGTTGACTTTGACTTTGACTTGGTCAGGGGTAAAATGGTCATTTTGTTGGCGCAGAGGTAGCAGGAGTTGTGGTGGGGGTAGTAGCAGCATGAACCGCAACCATTTGCTTCTTTGAAGGTTCTTGCGAAGTTTGCCCCTTCCTTTTGTTCCAAAGTTTCTTCTTGTTGTTGTTGTTGGCATTGATTTCATTGTTGCTGTTCCCTTTGGTTGGTTCAGCTATAATAGTCGCGACTCCTTGACAGACACCATGATCAACAAGAGATTGCGCTAGTTCCTTGGCGCTGGTGAAAGTCAAAGGTCTGGAAGCTAGCACACTTCCTCGAAGTTGGGGTGATAGTCCCCAAATGTATCTCTCGACCTTTTGGCTCTCCAGGGTTAACATTCACGGGCAAAGTGTTATTATGTCATTGAACCTGTTGGTGTAACCAGCTATGTCCGATCCTACCATCGAGAGGTTCCACAGTTCCTGTTCAAGCCTCTGAATCTCGCCTCTTGGGCAGTATTCTCGAAGGAGCATTCTTTTCAGGTTTTCCCAACCCATGGAGTTTGCCACCACCAGGGTTAGTGTCTGGACGTGGCCGTTCCACCATGTCAGGGCGCGTTCAGAGAAAGTAAAAGCGGCAAACTTTACTTTGCTTTCTTCAGGACATGCACAGATTTCGAATACAGCTTCCGTTTTCTCTATCCATTGAGATAGAGCCAATACTCCCCCAGTCCCGTAAAAGGGAATAGGTTTTTCGTTGGTGAAGTCTTTGTAAGTGCATACCCCTGAACGGCTTTGACCTTGGCCATTTGTAAAACTGGTTGTTCCTCCCCCCGATCCGTTGTTGCTCATTTGTGCCATTGTTGCAGTTACAGCAGCGGTTACAGCAGTCTGGAACATAACGGTGTCCATAATTGGAGGAGGTGGTGGAGGTGGTGTTGAAGTTGAGTTTCTGCGTGTTGATCTACGAGGAGGCATGTTCTGGTAGGGAAAAATAAGAATGAATACTATAAGTTTCTAATGTTTTGACAATCGTGTGTTAGTTGTATCTTGTAATTTGTTTTGACTTTAGTTTATGGTTTCAAGGTAGGCATAGATATTTAAAACTCGAAATTTTTGAGAGGTATATAATAAGAAATACTTCATATATATACATATAGGTCACACCTGAGGTGTGTTACATTGCATATCTTGTTCGGGAAAATTTGATCCTCCTAGAGACCTCCGATTACGGATACAACAGGGAAAACAAGGGAAATAAAGGAAAAACTTTTATCCGAAATCCTAATCTATAACAAAATTGTTGGGGCTTGAACAAGTTCTACTTGCGACGTTTGGAGCTAGATTCGGCATCCGACCGTTTGACTCCCATCAGTCGCCTCTCAAGATCTGCTTGTTGTTCCTTCATCTCTCTTATTTCTGCCAGAGCCGTTATCATTTGATTCTGAAGGGTCCCCGTGTAGATTTGGATATTGTCATGTAGTCCTTCCAAACGGCGGATGTCAGCGGCGTTACCTTGGGTAGCAGCATTGACCTCGCGAACTCTGGTCGCTTGCCTGTCCGTCTCGTAGTTCTGGGTAGCTATAGCGTTCACAATAACAGGAAGTGCTCGATCAGCTGAGCTTCCCCCACTGAAATTGTAAAAATCTCGGCACATGCTGAAAGGAGGGCGTACACCTTGTTGGCGGCTCCAGTAGTAGAGGTGACTTCCCCACATGGGAATGGGTCCCGGTTGATATGGTCTGATTTCGGGAGGATGAGGGATGGGAGGGTCGTACACTTCTGGCTCGGAGTCTGTCCCGCTAGAAATCTCCTCGACCTCTTGGTCGACTTCGAATTCCTCTCCGACTTCGACTTCGAATTCTCCCTCGATAACCCCTTCGGGTTCTTCCTCGACCTCTTCTTCGATTTCCTCTGGGTCTTCCTCCGGGTCTTCTTCTATCCAACCGCCGTTGCCTTGGTTTGGGTAGTAGGGATCTCCTGGTAAATGGAATCCGGCCATTTGTCTGTACTAGGATGGATGTATGAGAACTTTATAAGAAAAGAAAATTCTATTTAACGACTTACTATTTTTAACTATAATTTGTACAACTATTTTTAATAATACTCCAATAATATTTCAATTTGGTGAGACTAAATTAATTTGTATTTGGTAAGTTCTTGGCTTGTTGTCCACTATAACCATTCCTCGACGTACGTTGGTCAAATCCAGGATAAATATAGTTGATCAGGCTATATTTATTCTCGATCTGATTACATACCCCGAAGCTCAATCGTAGTGTCGTAACTTGCCTTAATATTTTTTAGTAAAACTTGTTATGATACGAGATTAATGCATGCTTTTTTTTTAAAAAAAAAATGTATATCTTTAAAAAGAAAGTATTTGTTCATGAAAATGTTTTGTCAGAGGGTTTTTGGTCCCCTTTGTATTTATAGTTTGTATATCGTATGTGGTTCGATATACTTAGTTCACTATAAACAATGCTCTGATACCAATCTGTCACACCCCCAAACCAGAATGGCGGAAACATTCGGGGGTGGATGACTTCACGTAGTATCACAACCATTGAATATTATAAAGAAAGTAACACAACCATCACATATATAATGAAAATGTATGTTGTTGCGTTATACATAATAGCAAAAGAATATTACAATGAGATGATAAATGTTCAATAATAAAACATCCTTAGTGTTCCTTTCTCCAAAAGCTGGTGGTTACCTGTATTACTGATTCCCTGAGAAATACAAGTGGTTTCGAAAAAGTGTCAACAATTAAGTTGGTGAGTTCATAAGTGTTTTGCATTGAAAAGTATGTCCTTTTTGATAGTAAACCGATGAACGAGGTTTTCAGAAAATCCAATATTTTCTATAAATGATTTGAAAGGTTTCCCGTGTTGGAGTGCGTTTGTGTTTTCCATACTTGAATAATAGTGATAAAATTTGTGTTAACGATAAAATGGAAAACTGAAATGCATATATGAATCTCGTAAATCAAACTTGTTTTTATACTTTTATGTGAGTTTTATAACCATGCTATTGACACTGATGGCCTGTAACAACGTTCTTCAGGCGTTGGAACTGTTATGACATTTGTCACCCCAGGCCCGCCGGCCTAGCTGTAGCTAACAGCTTAGGTGTGGGATTGTCAATCCCGTATAGATCTATACACAAGTATCACGCTCCCCCTACAAGGGATTATGGTATATAATATAGGACTTAAAATGCATACTCGAACGTACGTGAAGCTGTCTCACATTACTTGGTATAAACAGATTTACGATAATAAAGACTTTACTTCTTTTGAAAGCATTTCATTTGTCGAGATGTATATGTAAAATGTATGAATCACTTGAATCCAATGCTCATTGTAGTTTCTCAAAAGTATGTTTCCATTTGGTAATAACAACTTGGTGATATAATAACCCTTTAAACATAAAGTTATTTTTGTATCAAAACCCTATAAGAACGATAATATAATTATGTTTATAAAATGATACTTTGATTCGTAATGTACTTGTATTTCCCCCTAAAACATGAAAAGAATTGAAAAGTAGGGGTATGAACTCACTCGTTAAGTTTGAAGAAAGAGGCTAGAGTTGAGCAGAACATCGACCGCGGATGGTTGCGTCGTCGGGCTCTTCGGGGATCTCTGCAGCGTAAATCTTTCGTCGGGGGCTCGAGTGCCGAAACCGAGGTCGTGAAATGGTCTCTGGAGCTTAGAAGTATGGGAGATTGACTGAGGAATTGTGAAAGGTGTGCAAAGACTCGAGCTCATGCCTTCTATTTATAGGGCTGGAAACCCTCGTACGCGGCGCGTACTTCCGGAGTACGCGGGGCATAAAATGGCGTCATGGATTACGACTCGGGTCTAGCTAAGCGTAGCTTGGGCGGGTCGATGGGACTCCTGGGTCTAGCCAAGCGTAGCTTGGGCGGGCCGATGGGACTCGACTCTGGGTCTAGTACGCGGGGCGTACTCTCAGAGTACGCGGGGCGTAATCCCTGCTTCCGACTTCTAAATTCCGTAACTTTCGTGTACGAGCTCCGTTTTTCGCGTTCTTTATATCCACGCGTAGGTGAGATTATGCTCTACAACTTTCATTTAGACTCCGTTGGCTAGTTTTGACTTTATTTTTAATGATATAATTTTAATAGGCCGGGCCTCCTAAAGTTCGTTAAAAATTCATAGGTTCTTTATTCGACGTCGGTTTTCGTCTGTCTTTTTATCGTTTTATTACTACTGAGGAGATCTTCAACTTCCGTTTAGGTGGCGATAGCTAAATAACACTCGATCTTCAATCCGAGTTTTTAGCCCTCTTCTACTGTTACGAAACTTTGAAAATCCGTAACTTCTTCATACGAGGTCCAATTTGGGCGATCTTTTTATGTACGCTCACCTTTCAACGAGGTCTACGAATTTGGTTTAGATACTTAAGGCTAAAATGCATTTTATTGAGATTCTACTTTTTACGTCAAATAATGTTTTAACGTCGTGTCATAAATATACGAGTGGTTATAATTTCTTCTATATAACCCGGTTTTGAGCGTTCTTTATGTTCTTGGAAACCTTGGCATGATATCTAGTATTTGATGTATCCCAACTTAGATACTTGAACACTTTATTTTCGAGGTTAATTTCGTTGCTTTTTAGCTTTCGAGTGTTTATAATGCTTTTTGGGAGAAATTAGGGTTGTCACATCATCCCCCTGTTAAGGGAATTTCGTCCCGAAATTTAATCTAAGATAGTGTTTACAGTTTTTGGAAAAAGATGCGGGTACTTTTGTTTCATCTGATCCTCGCGTTCCCAGGTGTATTCAGGTCCTCGCTTGGCGTTCCAGCGGACCTTTACAATGGGTATTCGGCTTTGTTTAGTCCTTTTGATTTCTCGATCCATGATCTCTACTGGTTCCTCCACAAATTGAAGGTTTTCATTTATTGCAATTTCGTCTAGAGGGACGACAAGGGTCTCGTCGGATAAGCACTTCTTTAGATTCGATACGTGAAAGGTAGGGTGTACGTTGTGGAGCTCCTGAGGTAGTCTAAGTTTGTAAGCCACTGGACCGATCCTGGCAAGGATCTCGAATGGTCCGATGTATCTAGGGTTCAGTTTCCCACGTTTTCCGAAGCGTATTAAACCTTTCCAAGGTGAGACTTTGAGTAGGGCATGGTCTCCAACTTGGAATTCCAAGGGTTTGCGTCTCTTATCTGCGTAACTCTTTTGTCTATCCCTTGATGCTTTTAGACGTTCTTGGATTTGAACAATCTTCTCCGTAGTCTCCCTTATGATTTCTGGTCCAGTGAGCGTGTTGTCAGTTGCTTGTCCTTTTGCTAGTTGCGTGTCCCCCACTTCGGCCCAGCACAAAGGTGACCTGCATTTGCGGCCATAGAGGGCTTCGAACGGGGCAGCCTTGATACTGGTGTGGTAGCTATTGTTGTACGAGAACTCGACCAATGGTAGATGTGTGTCCCATGCTTTGCCAAAAGCGATTACGCAAGCTCTCAGCATGTCTTCTAGGGTTTGTATAGTTCTCTCGCTCTGGCCGTCGGTTTGTGGGTGATAAGCGGTACTCATGTCTAGTCTTGTCCCCAAAGCTTTTTGTAGCGACTGCCAGAACCTTGAGGTGAATCTACTATCTCGGTCTGAGATAATGGATATGGGCACACCATGCAGTCGTACAATTTCTCTGAGGTATGTCCTTGTTAACTTCTCCAATTTATCCGTCTCTTTGATCGGTAGGAAATGCGCTGACTTAGTTAACCTGTCGACAATTACCCAAATGGTGTCGAGTCCGCTTGTTGTCTTGGGTAATTTTGTTATGAAATCCATGGTTATCCGCTCCCACTTCCATTCGGGTATTTCTGGTTGTTGTAATAAACCCGAGGGCTTCTGATATTCCACCTTGACTTTGGCACATGTCAGGCATTTGCTCACGTAAGTAGCAATTTCGGCTTTCATGTTTTGCCACCAGTACAACTTCTTGAGATCGAGATACATCTTATCGGAGCCGGGATGTATGGAGTATCGTGTTTTATGGGCTTCGTCCATAACGATTTCTCTGAATCCACCGAACTTCGGTATCCAAATTCGATCCATGAAATAACGAATTCCGTTGTTCTTGGTCTCAAGGTTCTTATCCATTCCCCTTAGGGCTTCTCCTGTCACATTTTCGGATTTCAAGGCTTCTATTTGGGCTTCCTTGATTTGCGTGAACAGGTGTGAATGGATTGTCATAGTTAGGGACTTTACTCGGCGACCTGAGTACTCCTTCCGACTGAGTGCATCAGCCACTACATTAGCCTTTCCAGGGTGATATCGAATTTCGCACTCGTAATCACTTAGTAGTTCTACCCATCGTCTTTGTCTCATGTTGAGTTCCTTCTGATTGAGGATATGTTGGAGGCTTTTATGATTAGTGAAGATGGTACATTTTGTGCCGTAGAGATAGTGTCGCCATATCTTCAGAGCGAAGACGACTGCTCCTAGCTCAAGATCGTGCGTTGTGTAGTTCACTTCGTGCGTCTTTAGTTGCCTTGAGGCGTAGGCGATGACTTTCCCTCTTTGCATTAAGACACACCCAAGTCCTTGGTTTGATGCATCCCAATAGACCATGAAGTCCTCCGTTCCTTTTGGCAAGGTTAGGATGGGCGCACTACATAAGGCTCGCTTTAGTGTCTGAAATGCGCTGTCTTGTTTTTCTCCCCAGTCGAAGGTCACATTCTTCTGGGTTAGGGTGGTAAGTGGCTTGGAAATCTTTGAAAAGTTCGGTATGAATCTTCGGTAATACCCGGCGAGTCCCAAAAATTGCCGGATTTCTGTAGGGGTTCTTGGAGTAGTCCAATTATCTATTGCCTTTATCTTGGAAGGGTCCACGTGTATTCCTTCTTTGCTTACAACATGTCCTAGGAAATCCACTTCCCGAATCCAAAATTCGCACTTGGAAAATTTTGCGTAAAGTTTCTCTGCCCTTAATGTTTCCAGTACTTGGCGGAGATGTTTGCTGTGTTCTTCCTGGCTTCTTGAATAGATGAGTATATCATCTATGAATACGATCACGAATTTATCCAGGAAGGGACGACATACTCGGTTCATCAAATCCATGAACACTGCTGGAGCATTCGTCAATCCGAAGGGCATTACTACAAATCCGTAGTGACCATAACGTGTTCGGAAAGCCGTTTGGGGATGTCTCCCTCCAGTACTCGCAGTTGGTGATAACCAGATCTTAGATCGATCTTTGAGAAGTAGCTTGCTCCCTGAAGTTGGTCGAATAGATCGTCTATGCGCGGTAAGGGATATCGGTTCTTGATCGTGAGTTTGTTTAGTTCCTGTTAATCGATGCACATGCGAAAGGATCCGTCCTTCTTTTTCACGAATAGGACTGGCGCTCCCCATGGTGAGAAGCTCGGTCTGATGAATCCCTTGCTCAGCAGCTCGTTTAATTGACTGGATAGTTCCTGCATCTCGGCTGGGGCTAAACGGTAAGGTGACTTTGCTACAGGGGTAGCTCCGGGGATTAAGTCGATTCTGAACTCGACTTGACGTTCCGGTGGGATTCCTGGAAGATCTTCTGGGAAAATATCCGGGAAGTTGCAGACTTTCGGAATATCTTTAATGTTTTTCGATTCTCGTTTCTTGTCTACTACGTGGGCTAGAAAGGCATGATATTCCTTACGAAGATACTTTTGTGCTTTAATACAGGAAATGATTTGTAAACTTGAACTAGGTTTGTTGCCATAAATGGCAAGAGTTTCGCCGTTTGGCAGATTTAGGCGAACAGCCCTTTCGTGGCAAAGGATATCGGCATGGTGAAGGCTCAACCAGTCCATACCAATGATGACATCAAAACTTCTTATGGTAATGGGCATAAGATCGACTCGAAACAAACGCTCGTCTAAATTTAGTGTGCACCCTACGTACAAATCGTTTGCGTGTTCTGTTTTACCGTTTGCCATTTCTACAGTGAATATTTTATTGAGTGGTTGGGGTTTTTGATTAAGTAGGTGTTTGAATTTATGACTCACAAAACTTCTCTCCGCACCGCAGTCAAAAAGTATGCATGCATAAGTGTTGTTGAGTAGAAACGTACCCGTAACCACCGTGGGGTCTGCTATTGCTTCTCCCTGTCCTACTGCCAGCACTCTCCCCACACCGCCAATATTCCTTTCCTTGGGACAATCCCTCCTGAAGTGTCCAATCTCTCCGCACCCATAACACGCCCGGCTTACTCCAGTGCCAGAAACTTGAGTGATTGGTCGTGCCGGTGCTTTACAGAAACGGGCTGTGTGCCCTTTCCTGTCACAGTTCTTGCAGTGCATCTCGCGACAAATACCATGGTGATGGTAGTTGCACTTGCTGCACTTGGGCAGAATCCCCGCATATGGTTTTGTTGGCGCAAAGGTAGCAGGAGTTGTGGTGGGGGTAGTAGCAGCATGAACCGCAACCATTTGCTTCTTTGAAGGTTCTTGCGAAGTTTGCCCCTTCCTTTTGTTCCAAAGTTTCTTCTTGTTGTTGTTGTTGGCATTGATTTCATTGTTGCTGTTCCCTTTGGTTGGTTCAGCCATAATAGTCGCGACTCCTTGACAGACACCATGATCAACAAGAGATTGCGCTAGTTCCTTGGCGCTGGTGAAAGTCAAAGGTCTGGAAGCTAGCACACTTCCTCGAAGTTGGGGTGATAGTCCCCAAATGTATCTCTCGACCTTTTGGCTCTCCAGGGTTAACATTCACGGGCAAAGTGTTATTATGTCATTGAACCTGTTGGTGTAACCAGCTATGTCCGATCCTACCATCGAGGGGTTCCACAGTTCCTGTTCAAGCCTCTGAATCTCGCCTCTTGGGCAGTATTCTCGAAGGAGCATTCTTTTCAGGTTTTCCCAACCCATGGAGTTTGCCACCACTAGGGTTAGTGTCTGGACGTGGCCGTTCCACCATGTCAGGGCGCGTTCAGAGAAAGTAAAAGCGGCAAACTTTACTTTGCTTTCTTCAGGACATGCACAGATTTCGAATACAGCTTCCGTTTTCTCTATCCATTGAGATAGAGCCAATACTCCCCCAGTCCCGTAAAAGGGAATAGGTTTTTCGTTGGTGAAGTCTTTGTAAGTGCATACCCCTGAACGGCTTTGACCTTGGCCATTTGTAAAACTGGTTGTTCCTCCCCCCGATCCGTTGTTGCTCATTTGTGCCATTGTTGCAGTTACAGCAGCGGTTACAGCAGTCTGGAACATAACGATGTCCATAATTGGAGGAGGTGGTGGAGGTGGTGTTGAAGTTGAGTTTCTGCGTGTTGATCTACGAGGAGGCATGTTCTGGTAGGGAAAAATAAGAATGAATACTATAAGTTTCTAATGTTTTGACAATCGTGTGTTAGTTGTATCTTGTAATTTGTTTTGACTTTAGTTTATGGTTTCAAGGTAGGCATAGATATTTAAAACTCGAAATTTTTGAGAGGTATATAATAAGAAATACTTCATATATATACATATAGGTCACACCTGAGGTGTGTTACATTGCATATCTTGTTCGGGAAAATTTGATCCTCCTAGAGACCTCCGATTACGGATACAACAGGGAAAACAAGGGAAATAAAGGAAAAACTTTTATCCGAAATCCTAATCTATAACAAAATTGTTGGGGCTTGAACAAGTTCTACTTGCGACGTTTGGAGCTAGATTCGGCATCCGACCGTTTGACTCCCATCAGTCGCCTCTCAAGATCTGCTTGTTGTTCCTTCATCTCTCTTATTTCTGCCAGAGCCGTTATCATTTGATTCTGAAGGGTCCCCGTGTAGATTTGGATATTGTCATGTAGTCCTTCCAAACGGCGGATGTCAGCGGCGTTACCTTGGGTAGCAGCATTGACCTCGCGAACTCTGGTCGCTTGCCTGTCCGTCTCGTAGTTCTGGGTAGCTATAGCGTTCACAATAACAGGAAGTGCTCGATCAGCTGAGCTTCCCCCACTGAAATTGTAAAAATCTCGGCACATGCTGAAAGGAGGGCGTACACCTTGTTGGCGGCTCCAGTAGTAGAGGTGACTTCCCCACATGGGAATGGGTCCCGGTTGATATGGTCTGATTTCGGGAGGATGAGGGATGGGAGGGTCGTACACTTCTGGCTCGGAGTCTGTCCCGCTAGAAATCTCCTCGACCTCTTGGTCGACTTCGAATTCCTCTCCGACTTCGACTTCGAATTCTCCCTCGATAACCCCTTCGGGTTCTTCCTCGACCTCTTCTTCGATTTCCTCTGGGTCTTCCTCCGGGTCTTCTTCTATCCAACCGCCGTTGCCTTGGTTTGGGTAGTAGGGATCTCCTGGTAAATGGAATCCGGCCATTTGTCTGTACTAGGATGGATGTATGAGAACTTTATAAGAAAAGAAAATTCTATTTAACGACTTACTATTTTTAACTATAATTTGTACAACTATTTTTAATAATACTCCAATAATATTTCAATTTGGTGAGACTAAATTAATTTGTATTTGGTAAGTTCTTGGCTTGTTGTCCACTATAACCATTCCTCGACGTACGTTGGTCAAATCCAGGATAAATATAGTTGATCAGGCTATATTTATTCTCGATCTGATTACATACCCCGAAGCTCAATCGTAGTGTCGTAACTTGCCTTAATATTTTTTAGTAAAACTTGTTATGATACGAGATTAATGCATGCTTTTTTTTTAAAAAAAAAATGTATATCTTTAAAAAGAAAGTATTTGTTCATGAAAATGTTTTGTCAGAGGGTTTTTGGTCCCCTTTGTATTTATAGTTTGTATATCGTATGTGGTTCGATATACTTAGTTCACTATAAACAATGCTCTGATACCAATCTGTCACACCCCCAAACCAGAATGGCGGAAACATTCGGGGGTGGATGACTTCACGTAGTATCACAACCATTGAATATTGTAAAGAAAGTAACACAACCATCACATATATAATGAAAATGTATGTTGTTGCGTTATACATAATAGCAAAAGAATATTACAATGAGATGATAAATGTTCAATAATAAAACATCCTTAGTGTTCCTTTCTCCAAAAGCTGGTGGTTATCTGTATTACTGATTCCCTGAGAAATACAAGTGGTTTCGAAAAAGTGTCAACAATTAAGTTGGTGAGTTCATAAGTGTTTTGCATTGAAAAGTATGTCCTTTTTGATAGTAAACCGATGAACGAGGTTTTCAGAAAATCCAATATTTTCTATAAATGATTTGAAAGGTTTCCCGTGTTGGAGTGCGTTTGTGTTTTCCATACTTGAATAATAGTGATAAAATTTGTGTTAACGATAAAATGGAAAACTGAAATGCATATATGAATCTCGTAAATCAAACTTGTTTTTATACTTTTATGTGAGTTTTATAACCATGCTATTGACACTGATGGCCTGTAACAACGTTCTTCAGGCGTTGGAACTGTTATGACATTTGTCACCCCAGGCCTGCCGGCCTAGCTGTAGCTAACAGCTTAGGTGTGGGATTATCAATCCCGTATAGATCTATACACAAGTATCACGCTCCCCCTACAAGGGATTATGGTATATAATATAGGACTTAAAATGCATACTCGAACGTACGTGAAGCTGTCTCACATTACTTGGTATAAACAGATTTACGATAATAAAGACTTTACTTCTTTTGAAAGCATTTCATTTGTCGAGATGTATATGTAAAATGTATGAATCACTTGAATCCAATGCTCATTGTAGTTTCTCAAAAGTATGTTTCCATTTGGTAATAACAACTTGGTGATATAATAACCCTTTAAACATAAAGTTATTTTTGTATCAAAACCCTATAAGAACGATAATATAATTATGTTTATAAAATGATACTTTGATTCGTAATGTACTTGTATTTCCCCCTAAAACATGAAAAGAATTGAAAAGTAGGGGTATGAACTCACTCGTTAAGTTTGAAGAAAGAGGCTAGAGTTGAGCAGAACATCGACCGCGGATGGTTGCGTCGTCGGGCTCTTCGGGGATCTCTGCAGCGTAAATCTTTCGTCGGGGGCTCGAGTGCCGAAACCGAGGTCGTGAAATGGTCTCTGGAGCTTAGAAGTATGGGAGATTGACTGAGGAATTGAGAAAGGTGTGCAAAGACTCGAGCTCATGCCTTCTATTTATAGGGCTGGAAACCCTCGTACGCGGCGCGTACTTCCGGAGTACGCGGGGCGTAAAATGGCGTCATGGATTACGACTCGGGTCTAGCTAAGCGTAGCTTGGGCGGGTCGATGGGACTCCTGGGTCTAGCCAAGCGTAGCTTGGGCGGGCCGATGGGACTCGACTCTGGGTCTAGTACGCGGGGCGTACTCCCAGAGTACGCGGGGCGTAATCCCTGCTTCCGACTTCTAAATTCCGTAACTTTCGTGTACGAGCTCCGTTTTTCGCGTTCTTTATATCCACGCGTAGGTGAGATTATGCTCTACAACTTTCATTTAGACTCCGTTGGCTAGTTTTGACTTTATTTTTAATGATATAATTTTAATAGGCCGGGCCTCCTAAAGTTCGTTAAAAATTCATAGGTTCTTTATTCGACGTCGGTTTTCGTCTGTCTTTTTATCGTTTTATTACTACTGAGGAGATCTTCAACTTCCGTTTAGGTGGCGATAGCTAAATAACACTCGATCTTCAATCCGAGTTTTTAGCCCTCTTCTACTGTTACGAAACTTTGAAAATCCGTAACTTCTTCATACGAGGTCCAATTTGGGCGATCTTTTTATGTACGCTCACCTTTCAACGAGATCTACGACTTTGGTTTAGATACTTAAGGCTAAAATGCATTTTATTGAGATTCTACTTTTTACGTCAAATAATGTTTTAACGTCGTGTCATAAATATACGAGTGGTTATAATTTCTTCAATATAACCCGGTTTTGAGCGTTCTTTATGTTCTTGGAAACCTTGGCATGATATCTAGTATTTGATGTATCCCAACTTAGATACTTGAACACTTTATTTTCGAGGTTAATTTCGTTGCTTTTTAGCTTTCGAGTGTTTACAATGCGTTTTGGGAGAAATTAGGGTTGTCACAAGTAGCGATGGGTCTACGACCACAATACCGGCCCACTAGTAGGAGTTGTATGTTAGATGCTTGTCTTTGTGATATCATCTAGGTTGGCTACTACCTGATATGTTATATGTTGGCATGATTTGATATATGTGATAGTGGTAGAGTTCGGTTGTTAGGACTGGAGGGTAGGTCAGGCACACCAGATATGTCTGACAGTATGTGATTATATGTTCATATGCTGACATGATATGTTAAATGTGATAGTGGTAGTAGGAGGGGAATAGTCCCTAAGTTCGGTTGTTAGTACCGAAGGGTAGTTCGGACACCCCAGATATGTCTGATAATATGTTATGTTATGATATATGTGATAGTAGCAGTAGGGGGTGAAATAGTCCCCGAGGGTCGGTTGTTAGGACCGACGGGCAAGTCAGCACCCCAGAATGGCTTGACACGGGTAGGTCAGCACCCCAGAATGGCTTGACACGGGTAGGACGGCACCCCAGAATGGCCGTATGTGTAGGTCGGCACCCCAGAATGGCCGTAATGGGTAGGTCGGGCACCCCAGAATTGCCCGACAGTATGTACGTTATGTGATTGTATGGTATGTGGTGCGATGGGGGAACTCACTAAGCTTCGTGCTTACAGTTTTCAGTTTTGGTTTCAGGTACCTCTTCAGCAAAGGGGAAGGAGCTGGCGTGGTAGCGGCACATCATATAGACGCTCTTTGTTTCCCGCACTATGAGATATTCTATGATTTTGCACTCTGACATTATTATGTTTTACGATTCTGTTTTCAGATACGATACATTTTTTTTATTAAATGATATGATCGGATGATATTTGTTACAAATGTTTTGCAAATCACTTAATCAAAAATGAAATTTGTGGACGTGAAAATTGGGTCGTTACAGCGTAGTTCCTCGGTACGTTGGGTGTACCCCTCATACGCGGGGCGTACCTGCGATGTGTCGACTGATTGGAACCCGAGCCTCGGACGTGTCAAGAGTGCATGATACGTGTTCATCGGATCTAGTACGTTGGGCGTACCCTTCAGACCAGCCTCAAAATTTGTGCCATAAACTTCAAAATTTTGTATCTTTCTCATACGAACTCCGTATTTGACGTTCTTTATACTCACGCGTAGGTGAATATATGCTATACAACTTTCGTTTAGATTCCGTCGGCTAATTTTGACTTTATTTTTATTATTATAAATTTAACAGGCTGAGACAAGAAAAGTCCGTTAAAAATTCATAACTTCTTCACCTGACGTCCGTTTTCGTCTGTCTTTTTACCGTTGTACTAATATTGACAAGACCTTCGATTCTCGTTTAGGTTGTGTCGGCTTAAACTCACTCGATCTTTATTTCAAGTTTTTAGTTGTATACTGCTATACCGAAACTTAGAAAAACCATAACTTACTCATACAAAGTCAGATTTTGACGTTCTTTTTATGGAAGTTCTCGGTTTAATGAATACTATAACTTTTATTTAGATCATATAGGCTAAAAAGTAGTTTATTAAAAACTCACTTTTTACACTAAATAGTGTTTTTGTCGGTTTTGTCGCGAATCTTCGATTGGTCATAACTTCTTCGTTATAACTCGGATTTCGATGAGGTTTTCGCATAAATGTTTCTAACGAGATTCTTTACAAATTTTATTAACATTATTTTCACTTATTTCCAACTTCATATTTTCGTTAATTTGAAAAACTGATACTTGATTCGAATCTCATAAGACTTCCAATACATTTCGAATGATTCTAAACATAGTTTTACTTCAATTCTAGTAAAAACTACCTGTTAGAACTCAACACTCATAATCATATAATATTTCATAATATTATTTACTTTTAAAAGTGACAAAATATGATAACTGAACGTGTATGTTACAATATATATATATATATATATATATATATATATATATATATATATATATATAAGTTTGAACTGCGAAACTAACTAAATGAACATATTCTATATTATAAAATCATAGGAAAATTATAATTTGTAAAACTACATGATTTTTGGAAACTTTTACTGAAAGATAGTCTTTCTAGCAAATTTGGTTACATTATAGTCATTTACTACTTTAGTGGGTTTCAACCCAAAAATATTATGTTTTGATTTCATATTTTGACTCTAGATAAAATAACAACTTTATATTTATATAATAGAGCATATGTATAGTCTCAACAAACACACAAGATAAACTATAATTGGTATAGTTGGGAAGTCACAAACCACACTTTCATTTTAGAAGAACCATATAATTATTCAAAGGTATAATTATTTTATTTTACAAGATAAAGGAGTCATATTTCCTGTGAATCTATTGATGCTCTTGTGAGACATTCTCTTCACTGTACCTACCTAGCATACACCTTAAGTCCTGCATTATAACCAGAGTCTCCTTGAGGGAGAGCGATATAGTTGTGTACAGATCTATACGGGATTGACAACCCCACACCTCAGTTGCTCGCTATAGTTAGACCGACAAGTGTAGCGTGACAAAAGTCTACCAATTCCAACGCCTGAAGAACGTCGTTCATGCATATCAGTCATATTAAGCATGGTTATAAGAACTTACATAGGGATTGACAAAATGATTTGGTTTACGGAGTAACTTACACTTCATTAGTTTTATAAAAGGATATAACTACATACTATTGTTCAGTACAACAATACTTATACATTTTTGGTCTTAGGGTTTAAGACTACAGTTTACATTTAAGAAGATATTAGATTTTCTAGAAACATATATTATCATTTTACAAGGAAAGATACAAAAGAAATACATACATCTACAACTCGTTTAAGAATATACTGGATTTTCTGGAAACATACATTATCATTTTACAAGGAAAGGTAAAAAAGAAATACATACATCTATAGCCCATTTAAGAAAATATTGGAATTTCTGGAAACATACATTATCATTTTACAAGGAAACATACAAAATGTGACAACCGTCAATTTTTGGCCAAGTCAAAGTCAACTAAAGTCAACAAGTCAAACCGGTCAACTCATCTAACCCTAGTATGTTAGGCTTTCCATTATGATTCTTATTGTACTACTCACAATCTTCAAATAAAGTATCACTTAGAGTTTTCACGCGTTCGGAAATTCTAGACCCTAATTAGGGTAAGTGATGAGTCTACTCGATAAAACATTATTACATACCCCTCAAGAGCGTATAACATTCATAACAAGGCTTAATAGAGTGTAAGAACCTTGCGTTGCGAAGCCAAACACTCAAAAAGGTCACAAAAGAAGTCTCTCCAAATCTCTTTCACTGTAACTCTCCCAAAACTCTCTAAGTAAGAGAAATCTCTCTAAGAAGGTGAAATCTCTCCCAAATCTCTCTCTGTGTGAGAAATCTCTCCAAGAATGTCAAATCTCTCCCAAATCTCTCTCTCTCTGTATGAGAAATCTCTCCAAGAATGTCAAATCTCTCCCAAATCTCTCCAAGTATGTGAAATCTCTCCCAAATATCTCTCTGAATGAGAAATCTCTCCAAGAATGTCAAATCTCTCTTAAATCTCTCTAAGTATGTGAAATCTCTCCCAAATATCTCTCTGAATGAGAAATCTCTCCAAGTATGTAAAATATCTCCCAAATATCTCCAAGTATGTGAAATCTCTCCCAAATCTATCTAAGTATGCCAAATCTCTCCAAGTATGACAAATCTCTCTCAACTTTTTATAATCACTCGGGGCATCCCGACCCTCGAATTTGGCGGAAACGGCTCAAAAACGGAAGTCTACGCGAAAAACAGACTTAAGGAGCCGAAACTCCTCTTAGGAACCGAAACCCTCTCAAGGAATCGAAACCCTCTCAGGAACCGAAACCTCTTAGGAGCCGGGACCCTCTCAACCGAAATGGACCGAGTGCTCTGTCTATTTCCGTCCCCTGATCATGTTGAACCGAAGCCTTCTCATAAAACCGAAAGACAACAGTCGAGACCGAGCCTCGCCTTCTGCCCTTCTCTTCTGACCTTCGGTCCGAGGACTTAAGCTTCTATTCGAGGAGCGACCCGCGCAGCAGAACCCCTACTCTCGGTTCCTCCTCTGCTCTCGGTTCTAAGCATCAGGAGCCGAACCTCCGACCCAGACTTCGGATTTTCGCATGTTTTCCCGGTTTTTGACCATTTTCGCATATTAAGCCCGTTTTTCGTGATTTTAACGCGGGATTTTCTCCAAAAATCATATTTTAACATTTAACACCCTAAATAATCATAATTTAAACATATTTTTATGGAAATCTTTATTTAAGAATAAAATCTAGTGGGTGAGATATTATGGGTAGAGTGTTGACTTTGCCTTAGTGTATGACACAAGCAACCTCCCCATACCTCCATGGTACAATCCCTTGTCCTTCCACCATACCTAGGTCATGTCAATGTACTTTATCATCATTTCCAGCCATTTCCCATGTTCTTAGAGCTGGAACATCCACCCTCTCTCCTCACTTCACTCATTTTCTCTCATTTCCACCAAAAGACCAAACACTTTTCTCTCAACTCTTCTCTCTCAATTTCGAGATTTCCAAGGCATTTTCCAAGGCTTTCCTTCTACTTTTGGTAAGTATCTTCATCATCTTTATGATTATTCCTTCTACTCCAATCATAGATTGCTCACACAAATATCGTCATATTTGTGTTAGATCTTCGAATCTTCAAACACCTCCCAAGTGTTCTTGAGTTGAGCACTTCTTTTCTCCATCATCCATCTACTGAAATCACTCAAGGTGAGTTCATACCCCTATCTTTTCATGTTTTTCTTAAGTTTTAAGGGGGGGGGGGGGGGGGAATACAAGCTAAAACACCAAGAACACAATTAAACTTTTCCAACAGCTTTCATCAAGAAAGTTTAACTCCATTCACAAACTGTTATGGTCAACTTAAACATTTTAGTTTTCAAAACTGTATTAGATGAAAATAGTTCAGGTTTATACCTTTAAAATGACTATTTGCACATCACCATACGATTTTTCTACGATTTATGGTGATTTTTACAAAACAACCTATCATTTCAAGAACAAATCCGGACCAGTCTGTGAATATTGACATTTTAACACAAGTTAAAGACTTCCAAAAATCATAATAAAAATTATGGATAACTAGACACATTTTGTGAACCCTTGAAATTTACAGATTCAGTTTTCGATTTCGTATGATTTTTCTATAATTTTTCTAAAACTGTATAGAAATGTCAAAAATCTAGATAACAACTTATAACTTTCAACACAATTTCTAACATGTTGAGCAAAGTGTTAATCTTTAATGAATTCATATTTTACATGTGTTTCTTGTTGTGGGATAATTGTATAACATAAAATACTCACTGAATTTTAAGAATCCTCCATCATTACCAATAGTACAAAACAAGGCATGATAAACATAGTTATATTTTGCTATACCTTCGACGTACATAGAAAAGAGTTCTTATACACCACAAACAAACATACTAAACTATAATAGGTATAGTTAGGTTGCATATACATTACAAACATTATGATAGACTATAATAGGTATAGTTTATGTTCATTTACATTACGAATTCATTACAAAAGGTTTTTAAACGAAAAGGGGTACAAATACAAAGTACATGTTTCATACCAAAAAGGGGTACAAATACAAAGTACCGGTTTCATACCAAAAAGGGGTACAAATACAAACTACCAGGTTTTCATACGCAAGGGGTACAAATACGAAGTACCGGTTTCATAACAAAAAGGGGTACACATACAAAGTACCGGTTTCATACCAAAAAGGGGTACAAATACAAAGTACTAGGTTTTTCATACGAAAAGGGGTACAAATACAAAGTACCAGGTTTTCATACGAAAGGGGGTACAAATACAAAGTACCGGTTTCATACCAAAAAGGGGTACAAATACAAAGTACCGGTTTCATACCAAAAGGGGGTACAAATACAAAGTACCGGTTTCATACCAAAAAGGGGTACAAATACAAAGTATCAGGTTTTTCATACGAAAAGGGGGTACGAATACAAAGTATCAGGTTTTCATACGAAACGGGGTATAAATACAAAGTACTGGTTTCATACCAAAAAGGGGTACAAATACAAAGTACCAGGCTCACACAAAATGGTTTTTATGATATTAAAACTATATTTCATCTAGAATTGTAAGACTTCATCTATAATTGCTAAGTGTATATGCTAGAGTTATATAAAAATCTAGTCACAATCGACTTAGAATTGGTGGGCCCGCCTTATCTCCTGTTCCTTGTTTGGTTGTGGACCTGGGGCAGACCCATTATATTCAACGGTTTATTTCACTTAATTTTTATATAATTTATATACGCTGAGTGATTATAGAAGGAATCTATGGGTCTTTCTAGGATTCATTATCGCATAACATAGAAGCATTCATTTCATACATAATAAGGAAAATAATTGATTTTTGGAAACATACTTTGTTACTTTTACAAGGAAAACGGTTTTATTCTCAAACAAAACTCTTATGAACTCACCAACTTACTTGTTGACACTTTTTCAAAACTACTTGTATTCTCAGGAAATCAGTGAAACAGGAAAACCAACAGCATTTTGAGGATGGGACGATAAATCGTCAAACGGTTCATTTTGTCATCATAATGTAATTGATTTTGAAACATGTAAACTTACTATGATGTAACCTTCTCAATTATATTTATGATGATTGTATTTACTTTGAGCACTATTATACTCGTTGTGATACTATATATGAAGTCGTCCACCCCCGAACATTTCCGCCATCCTTGGTTTGGGGGTGTGACACAAAAGAAATACATACATCTACAACTCATTTAAGAAAATATTAGATTTTCTGGAAACATACATTATCATTTTACAAGGAAATATGCAAAAGAAATACATACATCTACAACTCATTTAAGAAAATATTGGATTTTTTGGAAACATACATTAACATTTTACAAGGAAAAGATACAAAAGAAATACATACATTTATAGTTTATATTAATGAAAATATCGGATTTTCTAGAAGTATACAAATCATTTTACATGAAAACGTTACAAATCGTTCTCACACTAAAAATGCTTATGAACTCACCAACTTAATTTTTGACCATTTTCAAAATCACTTGTATTCTCAGGAAGCCGGTAGACAGGTATTCAACCATTCTTGAGGGTCGGCGTCGGCGTTTCATGTTTTCTATTTTTCAGTTATTTGTATTCAACTTTTGAGAAAACCAAGTTTGTAAACAATGTAATACTTGAAATCTCAAAGTATGAACGTTTGTGTTTCTATGTTTCATTTATATTCAATTGTTATGATAATGTATATAAAGTCACTACATCTGCCCCCAGACGTTTCGGCCGTCTTAGTTTAGGGGTGTGACACATCTAGCATTCTACACAATAAGCAATGAGTCGACATTGGTGCCTTCGACCCATGGATCTAGTGAGGCAACTCACCTCAACTACTAAAAAATCAGATAAATGCTCGGGCTGTTGGACCGGAAAAATCCCCATGCTCCAAATGGTGCGTAATGAAGAGAAGATGTTGGATCCAAAGTCTTGAGAGCAATGCCTACTCCTTGAAGATCTTTCTTCAAAAACAACAAAAGCCAACAACTCATTTCAAAAGCTCAAAATGCTCAAAAATAGAGTAGGGTTTGCAAGTAGGGTCGATCTTGGGATGGAGGCTGATAAAGCGAAATGTATTCGGTCTATAATGGTGCTTATATAGTGCACAAACTCTAAATATTAGGGTTTAGGCATTAACCACGTACGCCCTACGTACCAAAAGTGCATGCCCGACATACCCAAGCTACACCCAAAATCACGAAATTGCCATTGGGGACCCATTTGCAACCAATTCATAACTCAAGGGTCAAAGACAAATATCTGGAAAATTAGATGTTACACTTCTAATAATATTTAGAGATTACAGATTATGCAACTATTTAAAGTTATAAGCCCTCATTGTTTAAAATTGTAAGAGTTTTAATATATATATATATATATATATATATATATATATATATATATATATATATATATATATATATATATTAAAGTATATGACGTAACCTACCATAAGTATTGTTGTCTCTTTCATTTTTATCGACTTTACTTAATCTGACATGATTTTTTATTATAGATTCGTTTTGTTTTTATGTATGGTCTATGACATTTTAATAAAATAAATATTAATAGAAAAAATGTTAAAATTAAATCAAAGGGGTATAATAATTTATTTAGTTATTAAGGAGGACCAAATCCAGAATAAAAGTAAACCATACCGCACTTTTGAAACTTACTAAGGATACCTAAAGAATCAGCAAACAAACCATACATATCAAATTTGCAGATTTGTATTTAATTTTGATGCTCATATATTTATTGTTAGTAATAAAACTTCTAGTTTTATAGGAACACAAATTTTTTTATGTTAGCATCCAATCATCGCCTTGAATAAAATTATGCACTGAATATAATATAACATGATCAAATGGAATCTGACTACTCCATATCACCCTTCCCGATAAATTAGAGCCCAACCCTGAATTACCATACTCCCCAAAGTAAAGTGTCTTCAACGCAAACTCACCATCCCAAGGCATCCACCCAAGTGGTGAAACAAGAGCCTCTAATTTACACCTCACAAAGACAATCCTCGAGAACTCTTTCCATGGCCTCCCAAGGAACGTTTGATGCACATTAGGTTTTTTTTGGTACTGTTTCATGTAATCTTCAGTGCCATTGATGACACATTCATGAAAAACAAATCCCGTGGCCTGCGCAGGGTCTGTCCGGCCATGTGCAGCGACGACACTGTTCTCGCGTTTCCCTAGATCGAGCTGGCGAGGGCGGACAAGGATTGTACACTTATGGAAAACGGAGGCGGAGTTACCGAATATGAAGTCGACATTGCCTTTGATGATGCAATGTTTATAGAACTGGCGAAGGGAATGAGCGTAGACTGTGTCTTGATTACCAATGAGTTCACAATTTTCTATGAATGATAGATCACTATCAGACCTGTAAGCTACCGCTTGGTGAGCATCAGGACCGGCGGTGTTCTGAATTGTTAGATCTCGTGCCATAAAGCCATCGCCAACAACCCCTGCACGATATAACATTTATTATGGTAATATTCAATTGATAATAAAAAATAATATTTTCATTTATACCCGTTATTGTGTAATATTTAATTTCTCTTTTAGTTTTCTATTATTTACTTATATTTTGTTATTTTGTAATTTGATCAATTTAATCTCTAATAAATGGTCACATTTAGATAAGATATATATTTTCTTTAAATAATTTCAGTATATATATATATATATATATATATATATATATATATATATATATATATATATATATATATATATATATATATATATATATATATATATATAGGATCAAATGAGAACACCAAAAAGCTTGAGAATGCGAGAATAAAGTATATTTATTTGTGATTCCATGTATTCATTTGTGGAGAAATGATAAATTTTTACGCCTTTAATTTCAATTGAAGAGAAAAAGCATATTCATGTTGATTGTGCGTAAAAATTTATCATTTCTCCACAAATGAATACATGAAATCACAAATGAATATACCTGTTCTCGCGTTCTCAACCTTTTAGGTGTTCTCATTTGATCATTTGCCTATATATATATATATATATATATATATATATATATATATATATATATATATATATATATATATATATATATATATATATATATATATATATATATATTCTTATGGAGGGAAGGCATTACTGAATACCGCTGGGCTAGAATCATTTTGATTAATAAAATATATCTTTTCGTATATTTATTTGGTATTTAGATTTGAATTTTTGGTGCTAACAACCAGAGAATTCGTTAAACAATATTGTCTATGGTTTGTAACACTTGAGTTTTTGGTGTCACCACCCAAAAACCTTTGAAAAAGTAGCTTAACGTGAAGACTTTTGCACCGACATACCCTACACATAAATACCAATATTAGTTCTCAAACAGAAGAATCTTCATATTGTGGTTTCTTTTCCTTTTAATTTTAACGAAAAAAAATATACAACAATTGAAAAAAATAAAATAAAATAACAACATACAACATGCAACAACATTCCAAACTAAAAAGAATTATGGTCAAATTGAAAAATGGTAAACTACTAAACCAAAAATAAAATATCATATAAAAATAACATACTTGTAATGGTAGAATATTGAACCAATTATATATATATATATATATATATATATATATATATATATATATATATATATATATATATATATATATATATATATATATATATATATATATATATATATATATATATATATATATAATATGTAAACTACACAAATTGTCCCTAAGGTTTGGATCATTTAACAAGTTCGATCCAACCTTTAAAAAATTATTAAAACCAGCTATATAGTTTGGATAAGTTACACCCGTGGTATTGGTTCAACTAAAAAGAAAGTTATATCTTTATCGATTTTTTTTACTTACATATATTAATTGGTATAAAATAAAAAGATGATTACGTTTACCTCATCCTAAGCCAACCCTTGTCCATTATCTCTCTCTCTCTCTCTCTCTCTCTCTCTCTCTCTCTCTCTCTCTCTCTCTCTCTCTCTCTCTCCTTCTTCTTCTTCTTCTTCTTCTTCTTCTTCTTCTTCTTCTTCTTCTTCTTCTTCTTCTTCTTCTTCTTCTTCTTCTTCTTCTTCTTCTTCTTCTTCTTTGATATCGTTCAACAATGACGCCCACTCCACCACCCTTTTGATTCCTATTTCTTTCTTATTTCTTTTTCACATCTCACTTTAATAAGAATATCATAGCCTTCTTAGCACCTTCGTCTTCCTCTTCAACATCATTCTATTCTATGTTTTACATTGGGAGACCATGACATCCACTTCCCTGACGTGAAGAATCACGTACTCCATATACTCTTGCATCCTTCTATCTTGAAATGAAGGTATTACGTTGTGGGTTTTCATGAAAAATAAGTCGTTGCTCTTATATCAAGATAGACATTACGTTGTCGCTTTTCAGTTGGATTTTGGTTCATTTTATAAATTGATTTGAATTTTGGAAAGAAGTTAGCTTTCAATTGATTTATAGTTTACTTTCAGTTGATTTTCGGTTCGTTTCTATACAAAACACAAATTGGAAAGATGTGGATCATAGCATGTCACATCCATGCACAAGGGATATTTGGTATCTTTTCATTTCTTTCTTCTCTGTTAATAACCATAACACATTAAGGGCTTGATACTCCTGGATTAAGTTTCATTTAAACACCTATGTAGATGGGGTGCCAATTGTGGTGTTAGCTAAGTGTTTTGTCTGCTTGTTTAATTGTTTAATGATTTAATGGTTGAAAAAGTCGAGTTAACATAAGATCAAGTTCGATTTCAGCTCCAATTATGAATTTATTGATCGAAAGGCTTTCTTAACATAGACTTTGCAAACAATGATATGATTTAAAGCTCATCGCAATACACATACTTCTAATAATCAAGTGAACTCACTTCTTTAAGGCAAGCGAACAAAGGATATATCACACTACAGTTTCCAAGTTTTTTCTATCATAAGCAGTCTAGTGTAGTTTAGTTTGTTTCAGCTAAAGAATAAGGGATATCACTCACTATCAATTCCAAGTTTCTTGAGAGTAAAATGTGTTGCTGATTTATTTTGCCAATGTTATTTAAGTGCAATCGATGAATTTGTCGACCAAATGCAATCCTGATAAACATTGAACAAGTAAGGGTCGTGCAGAGTGCACACTTGTTTGTGTTTGTTCACGATTGAAAGTACATTGCTATTTAGGGGAAGCCCCTAAAGTGACGGGGGTCCGTGGGCAGCACCCCTGGGAGTAGGGTCCATGGGACGGCAACCCTTGGCGGGTCCAAGGGGCAAAGCCCCTAATTTTTTATTTGGGTTATGTCGCTTTATTAAAAATGCTTCATAAATCCAATTTTCTGAAAATTAACCCGATTTTGACCCTATTTTAGAACCCGAATCTGGTAGTACTTTATGATCGTTTTTGTTGGTTGAGAAAACTAACTTGTGACAGTTTTCATCAGTTTCCAGACAAGGGGGTTCATACCCGTTTTCGGTCTAAAAATCTGGTACATTTCTTAAGAACATAACTTCACATTCTCTTTGTTCGAAATCTTAGAATTTTATTAAATTGAATGTTCAATATGTACTATCGAAATACTTCAATTTGATAGTGTTTTCACGACTTTATGAGAATCCAAGCAATCATTTTACCCCCAATTTCTAACAAAGTAATCAAGAAACGTTTAGTTGTTTAGTTTCGGTGTGCATCAAATCACCTCCTTTAGTAACCATATACGGTGAGAAAACATGGTTACATTTATACCTTCTTTGGCAAGCTATCAAACAATAATGAAAAATGAGAATATCATAGGAGCTAGCGAGCTGCACTTGATTCTCGCTTGCCTAACAAGGCATATGTAATAGGTGATGGTGGTTAAAACTAACACTTTAGTTTGGATGGTCTTATAAGGTACGAGAATTCTAAAATGATTTTGTTAACATTTTTTTTTGTAATGCTTCATTTTTTTACCGTTAAATTTTGATCGTTTATATATTGTTTTTGGTTGAAATTTTATAAATTTTGTGACAAATTGTGTTGTAAATGTTTTGAGGTGGATTCATAATGGTATTGGTTTGGATGTGGATGGGGATTGATACTAGCACTTTAGTTTGGAAATGTTGACAAGTTGTCAATCATAAAAGACCTATTAGTAAGGAGATAGTTGTTTGGATGTAGTGAATTCATAAAGTTTATATCTACTGATGTTGTTGCAGTTGCAAGATTCTTTCTGTTTTCTGATTAACATAAAAAACCATTATGTGATTGTTATTGTGAGCATGCTTATGGCTTCACCTTCTTTTTGTAGTGGATTCATACTTCTTTTGTAGTGGATTCATAGAGTTTATGTCTCCTAATTTTGTTGTATTATTCTTTTTGTTTTTCAGTTACCGTAAAAAGCCAATATGTCTAATTGTCATAGTCAGATAGCTATAACGCTTACGATTTCACCTTCTTCTTTAAGGTTCCATCGAGAGCAAGAAAGAAAGAGAGGGAGAAACAGAGAAACAGACATACACATATATATAGAGAGAAAGAGAGGTAAAAGAAATTGATAACAATAAATAACTTTTTTAATATGGATTAAGGACCGTCGGTGTAATTTCTCCAACTGTCAACATGTCAAGGATGGTCCTTATAAAAGTCTTAAAGATGGGATGGAAAATTTAAAATTGACCAAACAATATGGACCATTTCTGTATTTACTAAAACCATTTTTAGAATTAGGAATATATTTAAGATATAATATTTCTTGGATTTTGTACAAAATTATTGGTTATGATACGTTATCACAGTTATTGGGTAGTACTTAACTTACCGACGGTGGCCGTCTCGTACGTTGTCATTCCAAGCTGACCGACATTCAAGGAACCTGTAATGACCGTTTTACCCATACCCTCCCCTATCAACACCACATTCCTCTTTGCTAAAGGGACGCGAACAGTTTCCTCATAAACGCCCTCCTTGATCAATATCACGAAACGCCGGCCTCCACCCAGGTTATCCGGCGCTGCATTCACCGCCATCTGCACGCTCCCAAACCTACACCTGCCACCGTCTTTGCACACGGTTACATTTGCCTTTAAACCCTTAGGAATCCCGTGTTTTTGACCCGACCCAGATCTACCACCGACGCTCTCCCAAAACCCGTCTCTCTCTGTCCTCGGGGACCGCCACCACCCACTGCAGTTTCCAAACTCCTCATACGACATCATCATGCTCAGTGCATTACTCGTGGACATCATCAACGTGTTGTTCATGAACGACAACGTTTTATCCACCATTGGTGTGTCGTTCACCTTCTTTAACCCAGACAAGCAGTCAAACTGGTAACTTAGCGCGGCACTCGTCCAAGCACGCGCATCTTTGATTCTATTACGTGGCAAAACCTCCTCCGCCGAGTGCAGACGGTATGCCGAGTTGTCCAGGCTCTGGAGGCAGAGCTTGGCGGTGGTGGTGAGGTTAAGATTACTGCCGGAGTAGTGAAGGATAGCCCGGACCATGAACTTAGCTCTTCCGAGGTTCTTAGAAGAGAGGGACAACGCAGAGTGTAGGATTTGAAAAGGGCTGGGATCTGCTGGGATGAGATCTAGACCGGATTTCGTGAGAGAAATTTGACATGATTCCGGCCACCTTGTGGCCTTGCAAGCTTCTTGGATGGCAGTCTGGTGGTTGGCGGTGGTGCCGATGAAGAAGCAGAAGAGGAAAAGGAAGGAGGAAGCCATAGTTTTAAGAACTGTATGGTCTGGATCACGAGATGGATGGGATGGGTTTTAATTTGTGAAACTTGGTTGGTGGCAGAGGAAACAAAGTTCACGTGGAAGAATTTTCAAAAATGCAAGAAAACATTGTAATAGTTTTTTTGTTATAATTTTTAGGGAAAGCCAAAAGATCCAATGTGTCGATGCTTAAATCTATGATAATGAATTTTTGAGACTAGGCATTATTAAAGAGACTCAAAATTTTATTTTTTCGTTCACGCCCTTAATATTAAAATTAAGCGAAAATATGTTTGAAATCTTTACAATATATAATTTTTTTAAATATATCAATGATTTTGTTTTTAGCTCTTATATAATAAATCTTATAATAATTTGGTATAAAACATTGTTTGTTTTAAATTATATAATAATTTAGACATTTTTTAAAATTTTATAATATCGATTGTCTCAATGGTCTCTACCTGTAAGTTACTCATCAATAAAATTAAATATAATATATGGTTTAATGATATTTATAGTTGTTATTATGATTAATTAATTTTAAAAGTTTATTTGCTTAAGATTTTAATTTTTTTCATTGTAATTATTTAAAACATTAAACATTGTTTTTGTTTTTAGAGGTAAATAATATAATTTTTGTATATAATGTTGCTTTTAACTATTGTTGTTGTAAGTTATTTAAATAACGCACATGAAAAATCAAAATTATTTTAATTTGGTTTCAGAAATTTAACTTTTTTAAAATTTATTTGATGAATATTGTTTGTTTCTTTGATTGTAATTATTTAGAATAACAAACATTGTGTTTATTTGTAAATATAGCATTATAATTGTTTATGTAATATTACTTTTAACTATTTTTATTGTAAGTTAGTTTTAAGTTACTTATTTGAAAATTCTTAATGATTATAAAAAATAGTTTCATGTTTTTTTTTCCGTTAATTTAGGATTACAATTTAGGTTTAATACTATAATTTATAACTTTTAACTATCTATAAAACAGTCTCTCAGTTTTTCTTCAATTTTAACTGAAATTTTGATTTAAGTTAACCGTTTAATATTATAATGAAAATTAATAATTTAACTATTTTGCATAAAATCATAAATTATACAAAAGTTGTGACTTTAAAATGACAATTGCTCACATACGACAACATATTTAAACTAATAAGTTGACTATAAGGTTTTAAAAAGTTAAAATCATATTTTTATAATTAGAAGTAAAATATGATATTTTAATATTATACTTTAGTTAATTTATGATTTGAATTTAGTTTTTATATTAATTTAACATTTTTAACCAATTTATAATAATTATTAGAAAGGAATTGAAAAGTCATGAAGGTTTCAATTCCCTGTGGTGCAAGTAAAAATGCATTTCTATAAATATACTAGGCAAATCTTCGCGCGTTCCGCGAGAATATATAGTATAGTTAAAATAATAACTCTTAACAAATTATTATTTAATATTTATACGTGAAACAACAATGTCTATAGTAAAACAAATTTATAGTTAACATATCAGTTTTATTAAATAACATTGTTTTAAATCATTGATTATGTATACCATTAATTAATTGTATACACTGGTTGAAGTTGTATAAATTATATATCAAACATATGATTATAACGAATAGCAAAAAGTACGAAAAAATAAATAATAAATTTTTTAATAACATAAGAACACTAAAACATCTATAATGATATTTGTATTGAAAAAAAATATATTGAACACCTCAAATCCTACACATACAATTAATATATAGAAATACTATTATCTACAGATTCAAAACAACTATTTTGTTTAACTCTTAATAATTGAATCGTAAATCTCTTCCAACACATGAATGTTCTTTTGTGAGAAATTTTTTTTTACTTATATACTACTAATATATGTTACAAATTATATAAATTAAAGGAAAATAAAAAGTAATTAGTCATTACTAATTAATATAACCATTAGTTAAAAACTTTTGAGTAATAAATAGTAAATATACAAAAATTTGAAAACTCTTGAATTGTAATGAGATTTTCAAATGAATGTGGTTTACATACAACAACATTTTAAAAATAATAAATTAAGTATAATATGTTAAAAGTTAAAGACATAACTTTATAAGTAAAAGCAAATATATTATTTTAATATTGAAATTTAGTTTATATATGAATACATTTTAGGTTAGATATTTATTTAATCTTATTAACTAATTTATAATCATTATTAGAAAGAAACTGAAAAGTCATAAGAGTTTTAAATGAATGTAGTGAAAGAAAAAATATTTCATTTACAAGTATACTAGTTGAATCCCTGCGCGTTGCGTGCGAATATAATTATTTAATTAAAATAATAACATTTAGAAAATTATGATTTAATATTTATACATGTAAAACTAATGTCAATAGCAACACAAACTCTATAGTTAATATATTAGTTTTATGAATTTTAATAAATTTATATCATTAGATATTTCCCCTGTTAATTCATTATTTTATAGGCTGTTCTATGTTGTGTAAATTATATATCAAGTATATATTGATTCCTATATATAAAAAACAAAGTAGTATGAAAAAATAAATAATTTTTTGATGATTTTATAGAGCGTTTTAACTTGTGGAAATTATATATAAAATGTATGTTGGTTTGTATATAAAACAAATAACAAATACTATGAAAAACACTATAGCTTTTAATAAAATAAAAACACTACAACATTATAACATTTACATAAAACAAAACTTATTAAACACTTATAAATCATTCAAAATGAATGTTTACAAATCAACATACATTTGATATATAAAAACATTGTTATAAATAATTTATGTTGAAATAACCACTGATACGACAAAACTTATTTTTTTTCAACTCTTTCATTTTGAATCACAAAGCATTTCAAACATTTGATTTTTTAATCAAACTTACTTATATACTACTAATATAGCTACAATGTGTATAATATATAAATGGGAAATAAAAAAAACATTGCACATTAATAACCATAAGTTTAAAAAACTTTTGAATGTAATGGAAAATATAAAGACAAATTACATTAAATTTGAAATCATAATTACATTTAAATGAAAAAAACTATTGAGTTGTAGCGGGAGTTTTAAACTCTTGTTTTGTGTCCAATAATATAATATAAAATATTAACAATTATATGTTATAAAAACAATATTATAAGTATGTGTCATTGAAATAATAATTTTTATACTAAGTTGTAACTAATATTATAATAATTTTAAGTACACGATAAAAAAGAAATAAAATATTTGTGTTTGAATCAAATTGAATTAAGTTTTTGATTTAAACATATTTTATACTAATTTATAAATAATTTATTTGAAGATTTTTTATTTCATATTATTATTATTATCATTATTGTTATTATTATTATTATTATTATTATTATTATTATTATTATTATTTCAAATAATAATAATTTATTAATATAATATAATCTATTCTTTAGTTTTACGTTATTTTAAACAATTATTAATTTTTATTAATTAAAAACTACATATTTGAAAATTTTCATTATTATATTTAAAAAAAACTATCATACTTTTTTTATTGTACTTTCATTTTTTTTCCCTTAAAGTTATGAAATATTGTAAGAGAATGAACGATCCAAATAAAAGGGTAATTTGATTTTTAAAACTCTAATTGTTATGTACTTCTAGGGATGAAAGCGGGTCAAAACCCAGACTGGATGGACCTGGACCCGAAAAACCCGGAACCGGTTAACGGGATTTTGTAGAACCGGAAACCGGACCGCTATATAGGAACCGGTTCCGGGTAAAGTGGGTCTAGAACCGGAAAACCTGGAAACATCAAAGATGGTAGGTTGGAACCAGATAAAGTGGGTTTAAAACCGAAAAACCCGAAAAAACTGGAATTTTTTGGTAATTACTTACTACTTAGTGGGTTGAACTTTGAAAATTTTCATATTGATATCCCGACTTTGGGGGACTGTAACTCATTGAATATGAAACCAAAATTAACAAAATTATAGTCTAAAATCATATAAAAAATCTAAAATCAACTCTGGAAAAAACCGCATGTCAATCCGACTTTAAACGAATGAGATATGCATGTGTTAACATTTTCACATAATACAAAGTACAAAAACAAATAGTTGAAAAGTTGAAAATTTTCAGTTTTGATATCCTGACTCCGGAGGACTGTAAATCATTGAATGTTAAACCAAAAATGAAAAAAATTTAGTCTAAACTCATGTACAAAATGTAAACTACAAGTTGGAAAAAAATCACATGTCAATCCGACATCAAACGAATTAGATATGCATGTTTTAAAACTTTCACCGAATACAAAAAAACTGAAAACTAAAAACTTCCATGTACAAACTCTAAACTACATGTTGGAAAAAATCGCATGTCGATCAGAGTTGAAACGAATGAGATATGCATCTTTTAAATGTTTTATAAAAACCGGTTTTGACCCTAAAAGTGGTTCCGGTTCCAAACACTGGTTCCAGTTTTTAGACCCAGTTTACCTAGACCCGATGGACCCAAACCCGGATTACACAGAACCCGGATAAAGCCAATTTTTAAACTCAGAACCGGAACCGGTTCTAACGGTTCCGGTTCTGGTCCGGTTTTTCAGTTCTAAATCTCATCCCTATGTATTGCGACCAATCTTAAAAACAATATGTTAAGACTGAGTTAGGGGAGGAGAAGTGTTATAGTTGAGGAATATTTTGATCATTTATATTTTCTTATGAAAATATTAATATTTCATTTATTTTATTTTTCCTTTATGATAAAGAATGAATAGGAAAAAAGGAAATTGAAAAATGCAATAAGAAAATTTATTTTTATTACTATAAAAACATTTAAAATTGGGTATATACATATAAGTTTTGGAATAATAATTCGCCATTATCACCAATGAAGTCATATCATATTAAAAAACTTCATATGTATAATCATTTGATCTAATTCGCCATTATCACCAACAATTTGGAATAATAATTGTAAAATCCTTTCACCAAAATCAATTATAAAAAACTTCATCGATGTTATTTACAAAATAAGCGATTGACACTAACATAGTATATACATACCATAAAATACATGTTGAATAATGTTCTCTTATACATAAAATATATTTTCTAAACATAAAAAAGAGAGAGACAACATAAAGATACATACATGTTAACAAATTTAATTGCTCTAACTTATATATATACATATATATATATATATATATATATATATATATATATATATATATATATATATAGCTTGATGGTTGATTTACCAAAAGCTCATGAAAAGTAATTATCAATCCCACTTCATCATCCTGTGATTAAGAAAGATGCATAACACATAAACTTAAAAAATGATCTGCAATATACCTTTACAAACATACCTAAATTTGAACCATGGTTACGTTGGATTAGTGTCTAAGTCCATAACTATAATTCGTATGTACTTGACTCGATTTGGCATGGTCCGTTTGGGTTGCATGACATCAGAATGATTTGGATAGATCTTTTTGAGAAAATGATATTTATGATTTATTAATATATTATAAGTTCTAATATATTAATATGACATCATATTATTTAATTAGTATTGATCAAGAATTAATTTGGAATTAATTTTGTGAACAAAAGACACTAATTAAATATATGAGGATTGATTGTGTAAATCATTTATTCTTATATATGTGGGCTTATGATCCATAGTTCATCATGTTGGGCTAAACCCATGGAGTAACCCATGGATACTCCATGGAGGTTTTAACTCATAGAGCATAAGAATATGGAAAATCATGAGTTACATGGTGTAACCCTAATAGCCACAATATATAAAGACCCTATAGCTCAAGAAATCGACCCTAAGGATTCATATGAGAGGGCTAGCCGATTTTGAGCATAAGGACTTTTCTCTCAAGTTATTCCAAGTTGTTGGTGGTGTTGTGTGAACCATTTGAGGTGTCACTTGGGGCACTAGGCTCTTAAGCTCCATGGAATCAAGCTACAACAAAGAGGTATGTTATCCTAACTAGTATCTTGTATTGTTTATGTCAAATTTCATGCTAGTTATATGTTAATGTCTTGGAAACCATTTGCATGCATAATTAGTGAAAACATAGATCCAAAGTATTTAGGGTTGTATGTGCACCATAGGATGTTGTAGTATACTAAAACCCATCAGTGGTATCAGAGTCATGGGTTGTTTTCAAGTTATACTTGCTGAAATGGCTGAAAATCGAAGTTTTTTGTTGTCTGGGCAGGGGACTCGACGAGTCAATTGAGGGACTCGACGAGTCCATGTACAAACTCATCCAACTCTTCGAGTTTGTTCTTGCACTCGGCGAGTTGGACCCCCTGACAGCATATTTTCGAGTTTTTTGGCTGGAATTGGACTAGGAACATTACCCTAAGCTATTTTTGAACTTATAAACATGTTTTTGATGTGGTAATGTTCAAGCTAATCCAATTTCAAAGATAATTGTCATAATTTCAAGATTTGTATTAGTTTATATGTTCATGCTAATTTCTTGAAGATTGATGATTGAATTATCTTGTTCTTATGAATTAGTTTAGATTAATAGAAAAATTATGTGATAATTTGTTTTCGATCCAAATTGATCTAAAAGTTGTTCATAATATGTGTTTTTGTAACTTTTCCTCAAGTTATATGAAAAGTCACATTTATGATTTTTAAAACTTATAAAAATTTCCATAAGTTATGAAAACGAAGAGTCTCATTTTTTAAATGTTTAAAAGTCTTCCATAACTTGTCCTCAAGTTATGGAACTTGACAAGTTTTTTCATTAAAACTACTTTAAACTCATATGTTATGTAAACCAAAAGTTTTTGAATTTTTCAAAACTTGCCCTCAAGTTTTGGAATTTGTAAAGTTTCCCCGCATGAATACTTTAATTCCAAGTTAAACCCTTAGAATTTTAAAAGTTAAAATTCAACCCTTATACTATTATAATATTAATAGTTAATAGTTATATATGTGTATAAGAAGAAAGTCAGTGTTACCGTTAGTAGGCCTCATTCACGAAGCCGATCTATAAGGGGGGTATAAGGTTACTGCCTATAAAATGACAGTTTAATGGGTGTCCACTCTCACCCACCATTTCCTTGACTGGTGGAGGGTCGTTAGCCGAACGAGTAGGACAGGACTCTAATTCTCCCTTCATTAAAAGTATAATGATAAATACTAAGTAACTAAACACTATAAATTCCCAATCTTAGTTGCTTAGGAAAATGTGAATTTGGTGCTAACCCATGAAATTACACTTTGTACCTTACCGAGTCGTTGGTGGAGCGTATGTGGGTAACCGACACACTAACATGGACTAGTAAGAGTGGCAAAGGGTGAGTTAATGTTTATCATAGATCGGTGGAGAACGTGTAGGTAACCGGTACATCGATTAGGTGATAAATATTAAGGGTACCAAGTCAATTTGCATGGTTATTCACACCTTGTTTGTAATCCTCGGCATCCCAGTCACAAACTTGAGAGGGCACAATCGAGATTTAAACATGGCATTGAAAAGTTCAATGAATCTCAAAGGATCTAGGAGTTTCAATTCACTTAATACCTAAAATTCTTTTTTGTTTTTCGTGGTGGAAATTGGTAAATCATCATTTACCTAACTTCAAATATTTTATAGCTTGGATTACGACATTCCTCTTCCAAGTTATAAAATATTGTGTTGGGTCCTAGTCTTTTCATATTAGGTGTTATATTAAGGACTTAAATCTTAAATCAACTAACTTGAATTTCTCCCATTGTAGATCTTTGGTTCAAACAACTATGATCTTCCCAAATCTTTTGAAACCAGCTTACTAATGAAGATGATGTACCGTGGTTGGATCATGGAAATCATACTTCACTTCCTCCACCTCCTCCAATAATTCTCCCTAACCCACAAGTTTAAAAACTTGAACAGTTCAAGGTCACTCAAGCCCTATTGGCAAGTCTATGTGCACTCACATCTTGGAGATGAAGTCATATATAGACATGCCGGGAGAGTTGGGTGTCAAAGTCTCAAGGAAGTTGGCTGATGACTGGGTTCTTCAGTCACTTCCTAAGTCACATAGTGATTTCTTTAAGTACTACTATGTAACAAACTATGACATGACCCTTAATGATCTTACCTATTTTCTTACTGTTGCTGAATCAACAATGATATGGAGCATTGGTAAAGCAAATTTGATTGGAAGATCGACTTCCCAAACTTCCATGGACATTGACAAGGTAACATTAGAAATCCAGAAAAGCTTTTTCTTCCCACTGGAAAGGGATCGGCCATAGTCAACTCGGTTGACCAAATGGTAAAGAGAAAGTCTAAGTCTGAGATAGTCCCATGTATCATTAACAAAGAGTCCGCATGTTTCTATTGCCAAAGGAAGGGGCATTGGTTGCGAAGCTGCCCTATTTACCTGAAAGATCATAAGGATGGTAAAAGTCACAGTTTGACTATGCTTCAGGTAAAATCCATTATCTGACTCTATTAAGTTCCTATTTGGAGATTCTTAATACATGATGTGACTAGGTCACATTTTGATGTTTTGTAGAATCGAAGAAAGGAAGCTTAAAGGAAGTGTAAGCTAATTCTGGTCGCGAAGAGATGGATTTCGATCGCATGGTTCGAAGATCAAAATTTTGAGTTGCTACTTAAGAGTTATGATGCTTTGCTTAGGAATAGATAACAACAAGTTTTTCATATGGATTTGCATTGTAAGGATAAGTTTTTCCGCAAGTTTTAAATAAAAGAAAAGTTTTGATTTATTTATTTTAAATCTCCTTACAATGACATTTGTGAAAATTGTTGTATATATGATTCCTTTGATAGCAATATTGGAAAATGGATTTGATTCTTTCGTTTGTGGTAGTGTCATAATTTACGAAATAAGGAAAGATTCTCATCTTTCAAGTTTCAGTTGGATAGAAACTTGGAATCATGCAACTTTTATTGAATGATGAATGAGAATTTTCGTCTTTGGGATATTAGGACTAATTCATTGTTCACATGTATATGTGAGTCAAGTGAAGGACTAGGAGATCGGGTACACTTGGTTGTGCGCTGATTAGGTCCACCACAAAGAATGATAAGGCCATTCGTCATGATTTACTAAAGTTTAGTAAATATGGTTATGCTTACAAGTTTAAGTGTAATTCTGAAACATTGAAAAACTTTCAATGTAAGGCAGAACGAATAAGAAGATTCAAATTAGGCAGAAAGAGAAAATTTTCTCCAATCTGAAAAGATGGGAGAGTACTTGAGTATCTTGTTTTATGATTATCTTAGTGATTATGAAACCATATCACAATTGAGTCTCTAAGGACATCTTAGTGCATTTGTTTGACTAAGAAGAGGAATCGTGAATCGTTGAATTGGTTAAAATCAAAAGGGTGAATGATACTTCAATTCGTTCCAAAATTGAGTCTTAGAGTGATACTCCAAGATTGTAACTTGAGTGACATAATCTTAAGAAGGTTTATAACACTTGTCAAATGTAGAGTAAAATGTTTTCTTACTCTTGTACATTTGAAATTGGTAAGTTATGATGTTTTGGATAAAACAAAGACAACTAAGGCCAATTGTGTGAAGTGTTTGTCTTGATAAGAATCCGCGCTAACTCTTGAATATTTGCTTTGTCAAGGAATGGTTCTTGACAAGAGAATCTTCGATGTCAAGAAGTTAGTGGGGGTCTTAAAGATCTTGGAAAAGTTTCAAGAACTAATCAAGAATAAAACATGTTGTTTATCACTATCACACGACTTGTGGTTTGTAACCTATTGTGTTGACATACTCTTGTTTCTATGCCCATTCCAGTTGAAGTTGACTATGCATGTGGGTTCTATGAGTTCTCAGTTGTTTGCGTAACTGCTTGGAAGCAATGGTAGGCCCTTGTGCTGCCAAGTGGCAAGATGTTAAGATTGCACAAGTTCAGCCCATATGAGTTTGAATTTGTCACTAACCTTCTCTTGTGGTTATGACAAATTCACATGGATAGGAACACATACACCATAGAAATCTAAGTTTGATAAGCTTTCTCTTTGATTCATGAAAATGATGGTGAGGAACAGCTTTCACTAAGTAGATTTTAAGTAGATAGCAATTGTGATATTTGCATTCTTAAAGTCGTTAGTGGAGCGTGTGTGGTTAACCGACACACTAACATGGACTTGTGAGAAATGGAAAAGGTTTAAACAATTGAGACTATGATTACGACATCCCTTTTCATAGTTCTAAAAATTGTTTAGACACACATGTGAGCTATCTAAGAAAAGGTGTATGATTTTGATAAAGTCTTATCAAAGCATCTCATATAAGAAATATGAACTTTTGTAAGAAAGTAAATAGAGTATTGATTTCTAGAAGTCCAGCTGATTTCTGGATACATGTCAAAGCTAGTGGGAGCATAAGTGTTATGCTAATAATTATCATGTTGATGGGAGGATGATTTTTATCTTAAGTTTTGCAAGTTAGCAAAGTTAATTATAGAAAACAAAACTTTCAATTTACAAAGTTGCAGGGGTTGAAAAGTTGTTTTCTATAATTAAGGGAGAGCAAATTATACATCATTCCAATTCTAAAAGCTTAGATTGTGAGTTTTTAATCAAATTTAGTCATAAATTACATTATTTGCGGTCTAAAATTCGATTATGATTATGACATCCTGTCACACCCCAAAACCAAGAACGGCGGAAATGTTCAGGGGTGGAGGACGTCATGTACAGTATCACAACAATGTAAAATAGTAAACAAGCAACAACATCATCCATTGCATTATAAGTAAAGTTTTAATACATGTGTGTTCTTTCATTGTAATAAGACACCAAAAATATATAATCAAAATAAAAGACGAGACTTGTCTGCTCCATCTTCTTAAAACCTGGCCACCGTACCTGTCTACTGATGACCTGAGAATACAAGTTATTTTGAAAGAGAGTATCAACTTTAAAGCTGGTGAATTCATATGTATTTAAGTGTCATTGTCTTGCTTTGAAAAGCTGTTATGAATGTCATGTAAAACCTTTAAGTAAGACAGTTGATATAAGTACGAAAAACCCTAAGAAATCCCTTATTTCCTACTAGTATGAAATGTAGTCTTCTATCAAGACCCGAATATTTTGTTATGACAATGTAGTCTTCTACCAAGACCCGAATGTTTTGTTATGACAATGTAGTCTTCTACCAAGACCCGAATGTTTTGTTATGATAATGTAGTCTTCTACCAAGACCCGAATGTTTTGTTATGATAATGTAGTCTTCTACCAAGACCCGAATGTTTTGTTATGATAATGATAGTTTTTCCTTCTTTTTGACTACTACAAACAGTAATTAGTCTAACTCATCGTTTATGTGAATATATCACAAAATAAAGTAAATAGGAAAAATATAACCATGTAAGTGTTATCCCTGGATACCAGGACTAACACGCCATCGCAGTAAGCGATATGTATAACCTAATGAACCTCCGAAGGTGGTCCAATTGTCCTCTGTAGCAGCAGCAGGTTGGAGGAAGGGTTAGTCCCGTAGCCGACTCCTAATATAAGTGGTAACCTAATGATCATCCGAAGATTTTCATCTCATCCTCTGTTGCAACAGCAGGATGGAGGAATGGTTAGTTCCGATATCAATCTATCTATTATAAGTGATAACCTTAGACATCCGTAGATGTTCATCACCCAGTGGTGCTAACAGCTGGGTTCCGGAATGGTTAGTCCCGTCTAGACATCCCGTCGAATAGGGATAGGCAGGAAAATTTACATAGAAGGTACGAATAAATCTTCCTCATAACTCTAGGTACAAGTATCCAGGTAAGTGAATACAGGATAATGTATCTATGTAACAGTACTCATGTATGGTATTCATGTAAGCGTATTCAGATAAATGTATCTATGAAAATGTACTTATGTATCATGTAATCCTAGATAAATGTACTCATGTATCATGTAATCCTAGATAAATGTACTCATGTATCATGTAATGTACTGGTATAGACTCATGAATGAACTGACTCTTGTGTGATTCCTTGTAATAGGAATATTGTTTTGTATATTCTAACTATCCCTATGATAATTAACTGAAAGGCAATTGTTTGTTCAAGAAGGTAAACGTAATGGTTTTGTAAGATATCTAAGAGTTTTGAATAATAATTAAGAGTGACTTGATGTCATGTTAATAAACATTTCAAAACTAATACTTTTGTTATCAAGGTATTTTAAGATGGAAAACCATTTCATGCATCACATTTTGTAGTATGTGAAATCTGCTGGATGAAAACACAGTTATAAAATACATATGAGAGATTTAATAACATGCTGTTTTCTACTTGTATTCCCCCCATTAAAGGATTTAAAAACATTTAAAATATTCATTTAGGGGTATGAACTCACCTGTAGATGGTGGTTTGGATGAACTGAATGGTGTAGGATTGTTAGGCGTCAAGTAAGGACTTGTACACACACTACGATCCTAATGAACATATAAGCACACATATATGCACTCAATTAGTCTTAAATTACTGATTGATAATGTTAAGACATCCTAGAACATAATAAACACTTTATATAAGTGTTATAAGCCCTAAGGATTGCATCTAAGCTATTGTGGGACAAGGCACTTGGGTTTGGGGTTCCAAAGGACCCTATACATGAGTTTACTCTCCATATATCCTCACACATGGAGTTTACGGTTGTAAACTCTTGAGTTTACGGCTGTAAACTCCCAAGCTTGGTGGTATTTTGTGTTTTGAAGTTCTAAATGATCCCTAGAATTATTCCAACTTGGTGGTTTAATTCTTGGAAGGGTTTAAGGCATAGAAACACTCCTTTGAGGAGTTTACGGCCTTAAGGCCATTTCCTTTAGAGTTTGCGGCCGTAAACTCTTAAGGATGGGTGTTTTTGATGCTTTCAAGTCTCATACACATGTAGTATATGTCTTAAACTTTTATCCCAAGCATATGAAGGCCTTAGGCACACTTTGGTGCCCTTGTTTGATGTTCACGGCCCAAGAACCTTATTAGGGTCGTGAACTCACTTTGAGGGGTGTTTTTGATGTGTTTTGGTCCTTGATTTAAGTGGAAACAATTCCTAGTAATTGTCTAAGGCTTTAGGTGCCTTAAAAGCACCCTTTTGTGCATGATTTTTGAGTTCACGGTCCAAGATCATCTTGGGCCGTGAACACCTAAACTTGGGTGATTATTTGTTGTTTTCTTGTCCCTAATACACTTCTATACAAGTCCAGGGTAGTATCATAACACAAGGGAAAGGCTAGGCATTGTTTCGGGAGTTTACCGCCCAAGAACACCTTGGGGAGTAACCTCCTAGATCTAGTTATTTAGCTATCTAAATCATGTTATAAACACATAATAAGCTTTCTAACACTACTAGAGAGAGTTACTCACGTTTTGGTATAAAAACCCGAAGATCCGTGAGAGAGAAAATGGCTTTTCTCTAGTTGGAAGTGCGAATAATGAATGAAATTGGTTCAGAATTCTATTTATAGTCCTGAGATATTTTTGGCAGAAAATATTTTTATTCCCGAAATGATCTCTAATATAATAGAGTGATGGAATAATAGAGTTGCACTAAATCCTAGTGCATCCACTCTCCTTATATTTCCTGAAGTGTAAACCCTGAATTACTCAAACTTACACGAAAAAGTCTGAAAATTAATTGTGACTGCTATAACTTCTATTGAAGTGATATAGTTTGTACAGAATGGAAATTTCGGGTTGTCTCATCATCCCCCCGTTAGAAGGAATTTCGTCCCGAAATTAGAATTTAAGCAATTAAGAAGTTATAAATAACTAAGCGAAAAGGTGAGGGTATTTCAGTTTCATCTGATCCTCTCGTTCCTAAGTGAATTCAGGTCCACACTTTGCGTTCCAGCGCACCTTCACTATCGGGATACAGCTCTGCATTGTTTGCTTGACCTCTCGGTCCATGATCTCTACTGGTTCCTCCACGAAGTTGAGGCTCTCGTTGATCTCGATCTCGTCGGATAGACACTTTTTCAAGTTCGAGACGTGGAAGGTAGGATGTACGTTACTGAGTTCGTGCGGTAGATTGAGTTTGTAAGCTACAGGGCCGATTCTAGCGAGAATCTCGAAAGGCCCTATGTATCTTGGATTGAGCTTCCCACGCTTTCCAAAGTGTATTAAGCCCTTCCAGGGTGAGACCTTCAGTAGGACTCGGTCGCCCACCTGGAATTCCAACGGTTTCCTTCGCTTGTCAGCGTAGCTTTTCTGTCGGTCTCTAGAGCTTTTCAATCGTTCACGAATTTGAACGATCTTCTCTGTCGTTTCCCGAATGATCTCCGGACTCGTGAGAGTGCTCTCAGGAAATCGTCCCTTAGCTAACTGGGTATCACCCACTTCAGCCCAACACAGAGGGGATCTGCACTTTCGGCCATAGAGGGCCTCGAATGGAGCTGCCTTTATGCTCGTGTGATAACTGTTGTTGTAGGAAAATTTGACAAGGGGTAAATGGGTATCCCAAGCTTTTCCAAAGTCAATCACACAGGCACGTAACATATCTTCTAAGGTTTGGATAGTTCTCTCACTTTGCCCGTCGGTCTGTGGATGGTAGGCTGTACTCATGTCCAGCCTAGTTCCTAGGGAACTTTGTAAAGACTGCCAGAACCTCGAAGTGAATCTACTATATCTGTCCGAGATGATAGATAAAGAAACACCGTGCAGCCTTACAATCTCCCAAATGTAAGTTCTGGTAAGTTTCTCCATCTTGTCTGTTTCTTTGATCGGCTGGAAGTGTGCAGACTTGGTCAGTCTATCGACGATGACCCATATGGAATCAAGTCCACCCGTCGTCTTGGGCAACTTGGTTATGAAGTCCATAATGATCCGCTCCCACTTCCATTCTGGTATCTTCGGTTGTTGTAGAAGACCGGAGGGTTTTTGGTATTCGACTTTCACCTTCGCGCAAGTAAGGCACTTACTTACGAAGGTAGCAATATCTGCTTTCATGTTAGGCCACCAGTATAACTTTTTAACATCCATATACATCTTATCTGAACCCGGGTGGACGGAATAACGAGTTTTGTAAGCTTCCGTCATGACCAAGTCTCTGTGTGACAACCCAAAGTTTATTCCGTTACATTACCCCGTTACAGTTAACGGAATATTCCATTTTATAAAAGTTCCATTAATCAGAGGTCGCCAAATAAATAAATGTTTTATTTATTTATATTTTATGTCGTTAACGTCGTGATAAGGTAAATAAAAGCATGTAATAAACATTTCCATTTAATTGGAAAAAGTTAGTTTTTATTATTACGACCACTAAATCGGGTGCGACCAAAAGCCCCGTATAACGGCAGTATTGGGTAGATTTCCACTGATTCCACTGAGCTTCAACTCCAACCCCTATATAAGGGAGAGTAAACTCCATTTCCATCTTTTTACTCTCTCTCTAAACTCTCTCTCTATAAACTTTTCACGAGCCAAAAATCGTCCGTTTCGAGCCCCAAGCGAGTAGGTAAACTACCCTAACTTGTTATATAGCTTATTTTGTTGGATTAATGTCTAAGCCTGTAACCATATTTGGTAAGTACTTGACCCGGTTGTGCATGGTCCTTTTGGGTTGCCTTCACCAAAGCAACTTGACTGGAGAAATTAAATAGAGAGAGAGGTTATTGTGATTTATTAATATGTTATAAGAATAATATATTAAAGGAAAAATCATATTTGTTTAATTAATATTGGTCAATAATTAATTAGGAATTAATTTTGTGATCAAGTGTAATTAATTAAACTAGAGGGGCTGAATTGTAATTATAAGATAGTTGCAAGATAGGGCAATATTTATCCTTGTTAAAGGATGGACGAATTCAAGGATAAGGATATCCTTAAAATCGTCCAAGGATAAGTAGATAAGGGTTTTTCAAGGCTTATCTTGTGGTTGCTTGGTGGGCAAGCAACTGGATAAGGATAAGGACTGAAACCCTAATCTAAACTCTATATAAAGACCCCTAGGCCTTTAGAATTCGTGTACATGCTCCTAAGAGGTCCCAAGGACGAATTCCATCTCCTCCTTCCTCTATCTTAAGCCTCTCCAATTACTTGTGGTGTTTGTGAGCCATTAGAGGCACTACACTTGTGGTGCTTGCTTTCAATACTTAGGATTTGAAGATTTAAGTTGTTATTGCAATATAATAACAAGAGGTATGTAATCCAATCTTGTATGTTGATTTCGAAAATAGCAATGCACATTAGGGTTTTATTCTTGTGTTCATAATGGTGTGTATCTAATAGTGAAAACATAGATCCAAACTAGGGTTGCATGCACACTTAGGATTATTTGTATAAAACCCATCGTATCTAGCCTGCAAATTCGAGTTTAGAACATAAATTAGGGACAAAATGAGGTGTTTACGACCCAAGAACACTCTAGGGCCGTGAACACCATTTAATGGGGGTTTTAAGCCCCAAAACCCCTCCAAATTGTCCCTAAGGCTTAGATATGACTTGTAGGCTTATGGAATCGGACTTAGAACACCTTAGAACAAGTTTTTGGAGAGTAAACTTGAGTTTACTACCCAAGAACTTGCTTGGGCCGTAAACTCCCCTCCATGGGGAGTATACTCAATTACATGTGTTAGAAATGCCCTAAACACCCCCTATGGCCTTGGAAAAATAGCTTGAATGCAATACCATTGTTGTAAGGGCCTTAAACTTCAATAAAACCAAAGGGATAGGAGTTCATGGCCGTGAACTCCCATAGGGGTGGTTCATGGGCCGTAAACTCCCATTTAATGCCCAAATGGTGCCCAAACTCCTTCATTCGACTTGGAAAAATACCTAGGATTTATCCTCTACCATTTAAGACTTCAAAACACCAAAAGAATGAGTGTATAGGAGCTTACGGCCGTAAGCTCCCTTGCTTAGGGCCGTAAACTCCTCAAAAGGTCTATTTGATGCCTTAAATCCATTCACACATTTTATAATTGGGCCTAGCAAAATTCCACAATTGATATGAGACCTTTAAACACCCTAGAACACCCTCACCATGAGTTTACGGCCGTAAACTCATGGGGAGTTGTCCCAGGGCCGTGAACTCTATATATAGAGTTTACTCTTGAAGAGTAAACTCCATTCCTAAGTCATTCAAGCCCTTAAATGTTACCCGGGACACCCCAAACACTTAATCAAAGTGTTTTCCGCACTTTAAGATGCGTATACTTGCTTAATTGGTATTATATATACTAATTGTATGTAAACATATGTTATCATATGTTAATAGGTCACTAAGTGTGTTCAAGTCTTTACTTGACACCAAGCACCCAAGCGACACCTTCGTCAAATCCACTTACCCCAGGTGAGTTCATACCCCTGAATGAACCTTTTAAATGTTTTTACATGTTTTATAGGGGGGGGGGGGAATACAAGTTAAACATGCCAGTTATCATATCAATCACATGTGATTGATAACCCGCATGCACAAGGATTTACTACACTGTGAACTGTTTTACCAAGTAGGATACTATAAATGGTTTTCCAAAAGGTTTTCACTTATTCAAAAACTCTTGCTTATACTATTTTATCAAAGTTCATATTAAACTGGTTATTGAAAAGTTTCCAAAGAATTTCTAAAAGTTTTCAAACTTATTTTACCAAAGAACACCAAGTTGTGATTTTCTTAAGCATAAAGGTTTTCATCGAGGTTCTCTTTCATGCCGTATTTTCTTACTTGTTAGATACCACTGCTTCGCTTTTACTTAGTTTAAACTCCTACTTGATAACATTTCCACATCGTGATACACTTATAATTGGCAACGCTTATACTTTACGTTCCGGTTGTTCACACTGTTCGGTTATACATCACGATTCGGTTATTCACACTGTACGCTTATACTTCACGATTCGGTTATACATCACAATTCGGTTATTCACACTGTACGCTTATACTTCATGATTCGGTTATTCCACACGATTTGGTTATACATCCCGATTCAGATTATACTTCACGATATGATTCCACTTGTTACACACTCAAACGTAGTTAGATGTATGTCTGTGCTTGTATAGATGCATATACGTAATGATTGAAGGACTTAGGAAGGCTTGTCCGCCCTATTTCCTTTTCTTCGTTGAGATGTGGTCTAGTGGGATCGGATGTCCATCTGAAGGTCGTTTGATTCATTAGTTATATACTATGTACACAAGCATAGTCATATAGGTTTACTCTAGTCAGTTCAGTTATGAGTCTCTACCTCTAGTTCAACACTTGTATTGGAAACACTCTAGTCAGTTCAGTTATGAGTCTCTACCTCTAACGACATTTTACCAGCAATTTACACTGTATGCTGGGAACCCACTCTCAGAATCACACTGTTTTTAGACCTTGCTAGCTGTATCTTTCATTTGATACTGTCTGGGGTCTGTATTCACTGTTTTTAGACCTTACTAGCCGTACCTTTCATTTGGTACCATCTGGGTCCGTGTCTCTCTTTGTTAGACTGAGCCAGGCGTGTCGTTTGTTCGATACTCTCCTGGAGTCTATGATTCCTTTTGCCTTAGTCAGCAGTCCTCACTGCTGAGGCATATGTCATTTCCCCTAATTCCTCTTGCTTTCTCTATTAATCAAATTCTGTATTTTGATAATGATAGCGATTAAGGGAAAACTACCTTTTTACCTCTTAAGTCCGTCTAGTCTTGGTAGAAGACTGCTTTTATTAAAGAAAATATAGGATTTTCTGGAAAAGACACTAATGTAATGGATACTCTAAAACTACCACTTATATAAAGTTATTTGTATAAAATGTCACTAAATGCTTATGAACTCACCAGCATTTGTAAAAATGTTGATACTCGCTTTTCAAATAACTTGTATTCTCAGGTTAGCATTAGACAGGTACATCCCCGGAGCTGTTGATGAAGATAGCTTAGTACTATGCTGTACTTATCATATTTACTTGTATTACCTTGATGTACTGTTATGTAAACCATGTAAAACTATTACTATTAATGCAATGTTTTGTTGTACTTTGATTACTATAATGCATGTGTTGTGATACTTTGACATGACGTCATCCACCCCAGAATGTTTCCGCCGTTTCGGTTTTGGGGTGTGACAGATTGGTATCAGAGCATTGTTTATAGTAGGGATGAGATTTAGAACCGGAAAACCGGAACCGGAACCGGAACCGAACCGGAACCGGACCCGTTAGAACCGAAATATATAGAACCGGGTCCGGTTCCGGGTTTAAAAATTGGCTTTATCCGGGTTCCGGGTAATCCGAGTTTGGGTCCATTGGGTCCGGGTAAACCGGGTCTAAAATCCGGAACCGGTTTTTGGAACCGGAACCACTTTTAGGGCCGGAACCACTTTTTGTGAAACGTTTACAAGATGCATATCTTATTCGTTTCAACTCCAATTGACATACGGTTTTTTCCAACATGTAGTTTAGAGTTTGTACATGATTCTAGACTATAAATTTGTCATTTTTAGTTTTATATTCATTGACTTACAGTCCTCAAAAGTTGAGATACCAAAGCTGAAAGTTTTTAGTTTTTTAGTTTTTTTGTATTCGGTGAAAGTTTTAAAGCATGCATATCTAATTCGTTTGAAGTCGGATTGACATGTGGTTTTTTCCAACTTCTATTTTACAGTTTGTACATGAGTTTAGACTATAATTTTGTTATTTTTGGTTTAACATTCAATGATTTACAGTCCTCCGAAGTCGGGATATCAAAACTGAAAATTTTCAACTTTTCAGCTATTTGTTTTTGTACTTTGTATTATGTGAAAATATTAACACAAGTATATCTCATTCGTTTAAATTCGGATTGACATGTGGGTTTTTCCAGAGTATATTTTTTACAGTTTGTACATGATTTTAGACTCTAATTTTGTTAATTGTGGTTTCATATTCAATAAGTTACAGCCCCCCAAAGTGGGGATATCAATATGAAAATTTTCAAAGTTCAACCAACTAAGTTGTAAGTAATTACCAAAAAATTCCGGTTTTTTCGGGTTTTTTCGGGTTTTCCGGGTCTAAGCTCACTTTATCCGGTTCCAACCTACCCACTTTGATGTTTCCGGGTTTTCCGGTTCTAGACCCACTTTACCCGGAACCATACCCGGAACCGAACCGGAACCGGTTCCTATATACCGGTCCGGTTTCCGGTTCTATAAAATCCTGTTAACCGGTTCCAGGTTTTTCGGGTCCGGGTCCATCGGGTCTGGGTTTGGACCCACTTTCATCCCTAGTTTATAGTGAGCTAAGTATATCAATTCATAAAAGATATACAGCCTATAAATACAAAGGGATAAAACATTCTGACCAAGAATTATACTTTAAAATATAACCATATTTTACCAAAGTATAAGAACATCCAGAACCTAAACTCTCGAACAAAAGTATCACAAGAAGAACAATAATAAAAGTCTTCGGATGTTGAGCACTACAGTCAAACCTGGGCAGTTATGGAATCATACGCTGGAATAAATGTAACCTGATCAACTACATTTATTCGAGATGTGATGAATGTGTGCTTGGGAGTGATAGTGGTGTTGCAACAGGTCTGAAACTTACCAATTAGGATTGATAGAGCCAAACATAAAGTTTAAAAATACTATAGGAGTATTTTGGAATACTAAAAGACTCACATTAATCCCAGAATCATAATCAGAAGATAAGAAACAAGCAAGAATTAAAATACCATAGGGGTATTTTAGGATCCATAACTAACCTTGTGTGAAGAACTAAAAAGATCCTTATTGATATACCTACAACTACAGAGGGTATACTCCCAAGGTTATATATAATAAGGATCCCATAGGCTAAGGATGTGTGGTTTCGCTCTACTTCCTTTTCCTCGTTGGGATGTGGATCTAGAGTAGTATCACATATTCGAAGGCCTATCGGATCTAAGCTATATATGATTTGTATACCATGTGTGATCGTAGCAAGACTCAATATGGATCACTCAGTGAAATGTTAATAATCTCTTAGGAATCTTTAGACATTTCCATTCTCGCACGAACCCTATAGAAAACCCTATCCACTTCAGTGCTTGACAGAGGAGTTGATTCCGGCCCCGAAGAAGTTCATTGAGAAGATTTCCAGTTCGGAACTAAATGAACTGGGTCGATACTATTGAATTCGCCAAGTGCCTATATCTTTTAGGGACAGTGGTGAGAGATTCGCCTAAGCTTCCGAGATTCCACTCATCCGTCATGAAGTGATGACACTCAGAGTCGGAATCAGAAGGAAGGCGGAGTAGAAATTCAATATGTCCATATGAAGAGAGAACCCTAGGTAACTACCCGAAGGAAACCAACGCCGATTCCAGTCAAAGATACAAGGCAGACAGAGGGAGCCAGTACATGGAACCCGAGAATTGTCTTTTCCTCGTGTTCGTCACGCTAATACACCCTTAAAATAATACAATTTAGTGAGTTAGTGGTTACACTAGTCATGCTATGTGTTAGGTAAATCGTCGTTTCCCGTTGCCAGTTACATGATTAGAGCGGATCCCCGCACCTCTATTGAGAGTATCTAGCCATAAGCCTTCATGAGCCTCTCTTTTCATGGTTTCGTTCCGAACTGTTCTCAAATCTCTCCAGGCCGGAGAGTGAAACCCTTCCTAGTATAAAGGTAACTTAGTAGGAACGACTCGCATCTTATGGCCTTTTTCCGATACTCATACTCCTACCTTGTACACCAGGACTACATCATAGGGATGTAGGTCGACACTCAGACAACCAGTACCCGAGGCACGGGAAAAATTTATGCCTAATACAGTCAGGACAAATATGTCCAGGGCTAGCTATCGTCTCTCATTTTCTTGTATTCCTTTCCGTGTGGGGAAAACCATGCCACCGAAGAAGCATAACCAGTCCGCAAGCAAGAAACCTACTCTCTTATTCGATGAAGCTACGTTCCAAGCTGCAGTCTCGGCAGCCGTAGCAGCTGTCATGGCTCACCTGAATGTTAACAACGCCAATGTTAGCAAGGGCCCTATCGGGAATTCCGATCCTAGAAATGGGCAGCAATATCCAACCCCTGCATACCCAGCCACCCAAGAACCTCAATCGAATCCACTAAAGGGAAAACTCAAGATCGAGGAGGGAGGTACCTCGACTCAAGGACCTTCTGAAGGGCAGCAAGTTGAGGCAGTCAAGACCCCTGTCAATCCTTCCCTCCTGACTTCAAGAAGACCATACCTAGGAAACCTTCCCCACTGCAGCAAGTGCATCTACCATCATCATGGTGTCTGCCGGGAACTCATATGTGCTAGGTGCAACATGAAGGGGCATACTGCTTGTGTATGCAGAACTCCAGTGGAGCGCATTGCATCAATCACCAATGTGACGGCCAATCCAGTTTGCCGACTATGTGGTGAGATTGGACACTTCAAAAGAGATTGCCCAACTAAAGGAAACAACAAGGACACAGGAGGAGCCTAACTCTACTGCTTAGGGAGAAGCATCAAGGAACCCGGAAGGTTTTGGTACGTCTCCCGATCTCGGATAACTAAACTGAAAACATTAAAAGGCTAATTCAAATGTAAATACTTCCCAATAAGGCGAAAGTCACATCACTGTTATAAAATTTAAAATTCATCGGGTAAAACTATAATGGCTAAACATATACGTTACAACCATGTATAGTTAAGATGGATAGACCTAGAATGAGTGAATGCCGCCTCATTTCCTGTTCCTCGTTTGGTTGTGGATTTAGGGCGGAGTCGCTCAGTCAATAGTCCTCCCCACCTTAATTATACATGACTAGTATATGTTAGGCGATTATAGAAATGCCTTGTGAGAACCCATTCATGAAAAGGTACTCTACTCGGAAACGCTTAGGACTCTCTATAGTTCTGCGTCTACTCTATCGGTCCAAGTATCCGCGACAGTGATACACAGGACGAAACCCGAGACGCCTAGAACTTGTGTGCCTGTTCGGCGCATGACTCTACCGATCCTCATATTATATCATGTCGGGGTATGCCAACTTCGACGACTCTATCGATCATGGTTTGATGTAGTGCAACCATGTGTACATCCCTAGTGCTGTGTAAAAGGAACTTTCTCCATAGCCCTTTCCGCAAATAAAGGTTCTTCCGAACCTAAACAAAATAAAAATAATAAAGACTAATGCGATCCGTCAGTCGTCACTTTTATTTCAAACCTTCCGAAGTACCCAGGAGAGGGGTACCGCGCGTTGTTAACCAACCCTCCTTAGACAGATAGAAACCAAAGCGAAGGACACTGCAGGCATTCCAGAAGACGATAACCACCCGAAGCATACCTAGTAGATTCCCTAGAAAGACCCTTCATCCTATCCCATGGAACGGGAGCTAGAGTCAAGAGAACCTCTATAGATTGAGCAACTATAATGACCACAAATCCGAGGTTGTTATCATTCCGCTTGAGACAACCTAGTGGCTAACACCCTCGATTGATAAAGAAACCTGAGTTGTAAGAGTCAAGGACATTGACTACGACCATCCATTCACGCTTAATCCCCCGAATTAAGCATCGCAGCGAATATCCCGGAAATCCGAGAGCTGCGATAAAGTAAACTCTAAGAAGAGTGGATGAAAAGATTAAAGTTCCGAGTGATGGAACCCTATACTCACTAGATTTAACCTAGACCGAGAAAACTTAGAACCTTCAGAAGAGTAGTTGCCGAAGATGTTCGCACTACTCAGGCACTTCGTCCACCCCGTTACAGACAAGTAGTGCCTAGGATCCTCCACCCTCTTGCATGGAGGAAGTCACCGTCGCCTTGTAGACGATAGACTACATTCTCCGAAGTGAACACTAGGATACCGAGAACCACTGGATAACCTTCGCAGCCAAGAATCCTTGATCAAAGTGCGAAAGTAGTTGCATTAAGCCCCATAATCCAGATCCCGAAGAGATTATAGACTTGACACCAGCCTTGATGTTAGTCGAGGGGTTATGCAGGAGCATGCGCATTCCGCACTAGAATAAACCAAAGTCTTAGAGATTCATTGGACTATTAGGTGTTCCACGGATACTATCTCACCCAGAAATAGTAGAACCACCTCCCGAGATAGTCCAACACTCGTCTGGTGAAACCCTATCTCCCCGACCCTGAGGGTTTCCGTATCTCAAGATTAGTTATGCAGGTTCACTTTGTACGAGATTGAGATAGACACTCTACAGCAAACAGAAAACCGTAGTCACACAACCCATTCGATGACCTAGAAAGCCTCTAAAAGCCAATTGACAGGAAAACGCGAAACCAAGGACAACTTGAGCTTCCTAAGAACCAACCTGAAGGACTACACTACCAGTATGCGGGAGAACGTTAGGAACTTCGGAATGGCGATCACACCAGTGGTGATCTTGCCATAGAAGTACACTATGTTCTAAGTACTGAAAAGCTCTACCTTTCCGAGAGCATAGGACCATCTGAGAATCCTCGCGGAGATTTGGCCCAACCCTCGTCAGACCACTACTACTTCCGGATATTCCACAAGTTTCACACCCGATCGATCCACTCCTCAGACTTGATATGTTTTTACCCGACATCACTCTTCGTATCCCACTCATCTTGATAGAGACCATTGAGAACCCTAACCACATAGATACACCAGTCGGAACTCGCTAACTACACGAGACGGAATCCGCATTTCGTAGGTGAAGATTTGTTGGAATGACAAACACAGACCATAGTTCACTTGGGAATGCGAGGACAAACCGAATAGGAAGTACCCTCCTGCCTCTATCATTCATACCTACTTCCTTGCCTAAACCTGAATTTCGGGACGAAATTCCCTCTAACGGGGGGATGATGTGACAACCCAAAGTTTATTCCGTTACATTACCCCGTTACAGTTAACGGAATATTCCATTTTATAAAAGTTCCGTTAATCAGAGGTTGCCAAATAAATAAATGTTTTATTTATTTATATTTTATGTCGTTAACGTCGTGATAAGGTAAATAAAAACACGTAATAAACATTTCCATTTAATTGGGTGCGACCAAAAGCCCCGTATAACGGCAGTATTGGGTACATTTCCACTGAGCTTCAACTCCAACCCCTATATAAGGGAGAGTAAACTCCATTTCCATCTTTTTACTCTCTCTCTACAAGCTTTTTCCGAGCCAAAAATCGTCCGTTTCGAGCCCCAAACGAGTAGGTAAACCACCCTAACTTGTTATATAGCTTATCTAGCCTGCAAATTCAAGTTTAAAACATAAATTAGGGACAAAATGAGGTGTTTACGGCCCAAGAACACTCTAGGGCCGTGAACACCATTTAATGGGGTTTTTAAGCCCCAAAACCCCTCCAAATTGTCCCTAAGGCTTAGATATGACTTGTAGGCTTATGGAATCGGACTTAGAACACCTTAGAACAAGTTTTTGGAGAGTAAACTTGAGTTTACTTCCCAAGAACTTGCTTGGGCCGTAAACTCCCCTTCATGGGGAGTAAACTCAATTCCATGTGTTAGAAATGCCCTAAACACCCCCTATGGCCTTGGAAAAATAGATTGAATGAAATACCATTTTTGTAAGGGCCTTAAACTTCAATAAAACCAAAGGGATAGGAGTTCACAGCCGTGAACTCCCATAGGGGTGGTTCATGGGCCGTAAACTCCCATTTAATGCCCAAATGGTGCCCAAACTCCTTCATTCGACTTGGAAAAATACCTAGGATTTATCCTCTACCATTTAAGACTTCAAAACACCAAAAGAATGAGTGTATAGGAGTTTACGGCCGTAAGCTCCCTTGCTTAGGGCCGTAAACTCCTCAAAAGGTCTATATGATGCCTTAAATCCATTCACACATTTTATAATTGGGCCTAGCAAAATTCCACAATTGATATGAGACCTTTAAACACCCTAGAACACCCTCACCATGAGTTTATGGCTATAAAGTTATGGGGAGTTGTCCCAGGGCCGTGAACTCTATATATAGAGTTTACTCTTGAAGAGTAAACTCCATTCCTAAGTCATTCAAGCCCTTAAATGTTACCCGGGACACCCCAAACACTTAATCAAAGTGTTTTCCGCACTTTAAGATGCGTATACTTGCTTAATTGGTATTATATATACTAATTGTATGTAAACATATGTTATCATATGTTAATAGGTCACTAAGTGTGTTCAAGTCTTTACTTGACACCGAGCACCCAACCGGCACCTTCGTCGGATCCACTTACCCCAGGTGAGTTCATACCCCTGAATGAACCTTTTAAATGTTTTTACATGTTTTATAGGAGGGGGGGAATACAAGTTAAACATGGCAGTTATCATATCAATCACATGTGATTGATAACCCGCATGCACAAGGATTTACCACACTGTAAACTGTTTTACCAAGTAGGATACTATAAATGGTTTTCCAAAAGGTTTTCACTTATTCAAAAACTCTTGCTTATACTATTTTATCAAAGTTCATATTAAACTGGTTATTGAAAAGTTTCCAAAGAATTTCTAAAAGTTTTCAAACTTATTTTACCAAATACACCAAGTTGTGATTTTCTTAAGCATAAAGGTTTTCATCGAGGTTCTCTTTCATGCCGTATTTTCTTACTTGTTAGATACCACTGCTTCGCTTTTACTTAGTTTAAACTCCTACTTGATAACGTTTCCACATCGTGATACACTTATAATTGGTAACTCTTATACTTTACGATTTGGTTGTTCACACTGTTTGGTTATACATCACGATTCAGTTATTCACACTGTACGCTTATACTTCACGATTCGGTTATTCCACACGATTCGGTTATACATCACAATTCGGTTATTCACACTGTACGCTTATACTTCACGATTCGGTTATTCCACACGATTCGGTTATACATCACGATCCGGATTATACTTCACGATATGATTCCACTTGTTACACACTCAAACGTAGTTAGATGTATGTCTGTGCTTGTATAGATGCATATAAGTAATGATTGAAGGACATAGGAAGGCTTGTCCTCCCTATTTCCGTTTCTTCGTTGAGATGTGGTCTGGTGGGATCGGATGTCCATCCGAAGGTCGTTTGATTCATTAGTTATATATTATGTACACAAGCATAGTCACATAGGTTTACTCTAGTCAGTTCAGTTATGAGTCTCTACCTCTAGTTCAACACTTGTATTGGAAACACACTACCCACTATTTGGGATGCATCTTCGGGACACGGCCTTCTCCGTCATCTAGTTGGTAACCAGAGTCTCCTGTAAGGAGAGCGGACATTGCGTGTATAGATCTATACGGGATTGACACCTCCACAACCTGACTGCTAGCTACAGTCCACGGCCTACCAAGCCAAAGGTGACAAATTTCATATTCTATAGATGCTTGTAGGGCGTCAGGTACTCTAGTGTCGGTTAGTATGGTTACGAGTATCCCAGGTTACCTTATAATTCATGGCCTTAAGGTAACGACATTTTACCAGAAATTTACACTATATGCTGGGAACCCACTCTCAGAATCACACTGTTTTTAGACCTTGCTAGCTGTATGTTTCATTTGATACTGTCTGGGGTCTGTATTCACTGTTTTTAGACCTTACTAGCCGTACCTTTCATTTGGTACCATCTGGGTCTGTGTCTCTCTTTGTTAGACTGAGCCAGACGTTTCGTTTGTTCGATACTCTCTTGGAGTCTATGATTCGTTTTGCCTTAGTCAGCAGTCCTCACTGTTGAGGCATATGTCATTTCCCTTGATTCCTCTTGCTTTCTCTATTAATCAAATTCTGTATTTTGATAATGATAGCGATTAAGGGAAAACTACCTTTTTACCACTTAACTCCGTCCAGTCTTGGTTGAAGACTGCTTTTATTAAAGAAAATATAGGATTTTCTGGAAAAGACACTAATGTAATGGATACTCTAAAACTACCACTTATATAAAGTTATTTGTATTAAATGTCACTAAATGCTTATGAACTCACCAGCATTTGTAAAAATGCTGATACTCGCTTTTCAAATAACTTGTATTCTCAGGTTAGCATTAGACAGGTACATCCCCGGAGCTGTTGATGAAGATAGCTTAGTACCATGCTGTACTTATCATATTTACTTGTATTACCTTGATGTACTGTTATGTAAACCATGTAAAAATATTACTATTAATGCAATGTTTTGTTGTACTTTGATTACTATAATGCATATGTTGTGATATTTGACATGACGTCATCCACCCCAGAATATTTCCGCCGTTCTGGTTTTGGGGTGTGACACTCTGAAGCCACCGTGTTTCGGTGTCCAGATCCGATCCATGAGGTATAAGGCTCCGCCACCCTTGACTTCCAAGTTCTTATCCATTCCTCTAAGGGATTCACCAGCCACGTTTTCAGGTTTCAAGGCGTCGAGCTGAGCCTCCTTTATTTGCGTGGACAAGTGTGAATGGATAGTTAGAGTGAAAGATTTGAACCTTTGACCAAAATATTCTTTCCGACTTAGGGTGTCAGCTACTACATTGGCTTTACCTGGATGATAACGAATATCGCACTCGTAATCACTGAGTAGCTCGACCCACCGTCGTTGTCTCATGTTGAGCTCTTTCTGGTCGAAAATGTGTTGTAGACTCTTGTGGTCTGTAAACATCGTGCTTTTTGTACCATACTGGTAGTGTCTCCAGATCTTCAGAGCAAATACGACTGCTCCTAGTTCAAGATCATGGGTGGTGTAGTTAACCTCATGTGTCTTCAGCTATCTCGAGGCATAGGCTATGACTTTACCTCGCTGCATCAGAACACATCCGAGTCCTTGATTTGATGCATCGCAATAGACAACGAAGTCCTCTATCCCTTCGGGGAGGGATAGTATCGGTGCGGTGTACAAGGCTTGTTTGAGCGTTTGGAACGCTCTTTCCTGTTTCTCTTCCCAGTCAAAGGCCACGCCTTTCTGGGTCAGGGTTGTAAGAGGTTTCGCTATGTTGGAGAAGCTCTGAATGAACCTACGATAGTAGCCAGCGAGACCTAGAAATTAATGAATTTCTGTAGGTGTCTTCGGTGCTGACCAGTTCTCAATGGCCTTGATTTTGGAGGGGTCCACGTGTATTCCCTCTTCGCTAACAACATGGCCCAAAAATTCGACTCGTCAAATCCAAAATTCACATTTGGAGAACTTCGCATAGAGCTTCTCCGCTCGCAATGTTTCTAAGACTCTACGGAGATGTTGGCTTTGTTCCTCCTTACTTCGAGAGTAGATGAGTATGGCATCAATGAAGACGATGACAAACTGATCCATGTAAGGACGACACACCCTATTCATCAGATCCATGAATACTACGGGCGCGTTAGTTAATCCGAACGGCATCACTACAAAGTCGTAGTTCCCATAACGAGTTCGGAAGGCTGTCTTTGGGACATCCTCCTCTAACACTCGTAGTTGGTGATATTCGGATCGTAGATCTATCTTCGAGAAGTAGTTGGCTCCTTGAAGTTAATCAAATAAATCGTCAATGCGGGGCAAAGGATAACGATTCTTAATTGTAAGTTTATTGAGTTCTCTATAGTCAATGCACATACGAAACGATCCATCCTTCTTCTTGACGAACAAGACCGGTGCTCCCCATGGTGAGAAGCTTGGTCGAATGAATCCCTTCTTGAGAAGTTCGTTAAGCTGGCTGGAAAGTTCCTGCATCTGGGCCGATGCCAGACGATAACGAGATTTGGCTATGGGGGTAGCTCCTGGCACTAAGTCGATTTTGAACTCAACTTGGCGTTGCGGTGGTAAACCAGGAAGTTCTTCTGGGAAGATGTCGGGAAAGCCGCGTATTTCTGGGATGTTCTGGATGTCTTTCAGTTCTTGACTAGTATCAACGAAGTGTGCGAGGAATGCATGGCACTCCTTTCGCAAGCACTTCTGGGCTTGAATGCACGAAATGATGCGAAGGCTCGTACTAGGTTTGTCGCCGTAGATAATTAAGGTGTCGTTGTTAGGAAGGTTAAGATGAACTGCTTTTTCAAAGCACATGACGTCGGCGCGAAGAAGACTCAACCAATACATGCCGATGATAACGTCGAAACATCTAATTGGGACTGGCATGAGATCTATCTTGAAAGTATGGCCATCTAAAGTTAAAGTACAACCTATGTATATGCATTTAGTACTCTCCGTTTTCCCGTTAGGCATTTCTACCGTGAATGAATTATCTAATGCACAGGGTTTTTATTTAATCAGGTGTGCAAATTTGCGACTTACAAAACTTTAAACTTTTCTCTGCTCCACTGTCGAAAAGTATGCAAGCATATGAGTTATCGAGGAGAAACGTACCAGTAACTATCGTACGATCAGCTACCGCTTCCTCGTGGCCTAGGGCCATAACTCTTCCTACTCCTCCAACCATCCCCGCTTTAGGGCAGTTCCTCTTGTAGTGGCCCACTTCGCCACAACCATATCAAGCTTGGCCCATACCGGCGTTAGGAACCTGGGCGGCCTGAGTTGTTGGAGCCTTGCAGTAACGGGTTGTATGCCCCTTCCTGTTGCAGTTAGAGCACTGCATCTCCTTGCAAGGTCCGTGGTGGTGGAAATTACACTTGATGCACCTCGGGAGAGTTCCAGCATATGTTTTTGCTTGTAAGGGGTTCGTAGGGACAATGGGAGTCACTGTGGCAGCATTAATCGCCACAAGTTGTTGTTTCTTGGAGGATCCTTGCGAAGCCCCTCTTTTCCTCTTATTCCACCCCTTCCTGTTGTGGTCGGGGTTGGACTTTTGTGGTACGAGTGTAGGGATTGTTGGGTTATGAGGTTTCCTGTGATCTATGAGAGATTGTGCCATTTCCTTGGCACTATCAAAAGTGATAGGCCTGGAGGCTAACACACTTGACTGGATCTAGGGCGACAGTCCCCAGATATACCTCTCTATCTTCTTGCTCTCGACAACAACCATATCAGGGCATAGGTTTGCCAGATCACATAACCTATTTGTGTAGGTCGTGATGTCGGATCCAACCATTTGTAGACCCCAGAATTCCTGCTCGAGTTTTTGTACTTCGCCTCGAGGACAGTACTCTTTCATCAGCATGTCCTTCAATTTTTTTCCCAACGGATGGAATGCATCACCACCAAAGTCAGATACTTAACATGGCCGTTCCACCATGTTAGTGCTCTGTCAGAGAAGGTACAAGCTGCAAACTTGACCTTGTTGCCCTACTGGCAAGCACAGATTTCAAAGACGGATTCCATCTTTTCAATCCATTGTCTCAACACCATAACACCCCTAGTTCCATTGAAGCTGCAGGGTTTGGCGTTCGTGAAGTCCTTGTAGGTGCATTCCCTAGGGTGTCCATGGCTTTCGCCGTGGTTCGAGGGAGGTGCACCTGTTCCCGATTCCACTAGGGACAGGAGCGTTGATTGCTGACACAGCAACTGCAACTACCGCTGTGAAAGCTGCCTGGAACATGTTGGCATCAAAGGGGTTAGGTGGTTGAAGAGGTTGAGGTGGTGGTATCGGTGCTTCGTTGTTTGGGTTACGTCTGGGATTTCTGCGTGGCGGCATCTTTAACTATACGTTTAAAAGATGACAACATGGATAAGAATAAATGAATAATGACTGTGTCTCATGGACTAACTCCCCATAGCCCAACAACAAAATGAATAGAATGACTAAATGAAGATGACAACATTTGGATAATAATTTCCATAAGATTAGACATCTGTCAATAATACTGGGATTACAAATGTAAACAAGTTCGGGAAAATGGCCTAGAAGTAGGCCTTACATCAACCAAAATGGAAAATTTTGACAGAATTAAGACTAGATCAAGACCTAACAGGTCTAAGATTTATAAAGATAGGAAATTATACCAAAGTTTTTACATAAACTAGGTTATATCCAAAAGATGAGTCCACGAGATTCTATCGACGACGAGAACTGCTATCATGAGTTCTTGATCCCGATAGTAGACGTTCCATGTCCCTCATACGCCTGTCAGCTCTCACTTGCTGAAATCAAAGTTCATTAACTTCAGCTTGAGTTTCAGCAAGTTCCCTCTACAGATTTGCATTGCGGACCAGAGTCCTTTCATGAGCAGACTCTAATTGGCGAATGTGGACAGTGTTAACGCCAGAGTTGGCTTCAATCTCCACGAGCTGGTTAATAGTTGCTTGATCCAGTATCGTGTTTCAGGAAATTCTACGAACCATGATGGGTAGGACCCTATCAGCAGAACCTCCTTCAGTGAGGTTGTAGAAACTTCGGTCTCCATTGTAGGGAATGGGCTGACCTTGTTCCTGACTCCATCTAGTCAAGTTAGTGGCCCACAGAGGTGTGGGTCCTTGAAACGTGGGACGGGGGTTCAGGTTTGGGTTTTGAGCAGCTGGGGGTAGGTTGTTGACTTCAGGCTCCGAGTCAGAACTATCGGAAAAACCCTCAGCATGGTGATCATCCAAAGGGATTGGGTGATCATCTTCTGGTTCTGCCTGTAGCCAACCAACATTGCCTTGGTTCGGGAAGTACAGATCGCCGTGGTGAAATCCAGCCATTAAAATCTACGCGAGAAAAGGGATATAAGAAATAGCTAAATAGACGAACCGACTAAGATAATTACATTAAGACCAAATACCCCTATGGTATTTCTTTATGGTTGTGTTGGTAAGTTTTTAGACTTGTTGCCACATCACAACCATTCTTGGGCATATGCTAATCACTCCTCGGACCAGCATAGTTGATCAGGCTATGCCATTCCCAAGACTGACCATATATCCCCAGGCTTACTTGTGATATTCAACAATCGATCATAATACTTTTGTTCTTGTCATTGTGACACTGATTTTAGTATGAATGCAGGCACGTATACTTACTTAAATATTTTATTATTTAAAAGTATAACTCTTAGACAGAGTGTTTTAATCCCCATGTATTTATAGTTAGTATATCTTTTATGGGTTGATATACTATATTCACTATAAACAATGCTCTGATACCAATCTGTCACACCCCAAAACCAAGAACGGCGGAAACATTCCGGGGTGGAGGATGTCATGTATAGTATCACAACAGTGTAAAATAGTAAACACGCAACAACATCATCCATTGCATTATAAGTAAAGTTTTAATACATGTGTGTTCTTTCATTGTAATAAGACACCAAAAATATATAATCAAAATAAAAGACGAGACTTGTCTGCTCCGTCTTCTCAAAACCTAGCCACCGTACCTGTCTACTGATGACCTGAGAATACAAGTTATTTTGAAAGAGAGTATCAGCTTTAAAGCTGGTGAATTCATAAGTATTTAAGTTTCATTGTCTTGCTTTGAAAAGTTGTTATGAATGCCATGTAAAACCTTTAAGTAAGACAGTTGATATAATTATGAAAAACCCTAAGAAATCCCTTATTTCCAACTAGTATGAAATGTAGTCTTCTACCAAGACCCGAATGTTTTGTTATGACAATGTAGTCTTCTACCAAGACCCGAATGTTTTGTTATGACAATGTAGTCTTCTACCAAGACCCGAATGTTTTGTTATGATAATGTAGTCTTCTACCAAGACCCGAATGTTTTGTTATGATAATGTAGTCTTCTACCAAGACCCGAATGTTTTGTTATGATAATGATAGTTTTTCCTTCTTTTTGACTACTACAAACAATAATTAGTGTAACTCATCGTTTATGTGAATATATCACAAAATAAAGTAAATAGGAAAACTATAACCATGTAAGTGTTATCCCTGGATACCAGGACTAACACGCCATCACAGTAAGCGATATGTATAACCTAATGAACCTCCGAAGATGGTCCAATTGTCCTCTGTAGCAGCAGCAGGTTTGAGGAAGGGTTAGTCCCGTAGCCGACTCCTAATATAAGTGGTAAGCTAATGATCATCCGAAGATTTTCATCTCATCCTCTATTACAGCAGCAGGATGGAGGAATGGTTAGTTCCGATATCAATCTATCTATTATAAGTCATAACCTTAGACATCCGTAGATGTTCATCACCCAGTGGTGCTAACAGCTGGGTTCCTGAATGGTTAGTCCCATCTAGACATCCCGTCGAATAGGGATAGGCAGGAAAATTTACACAGAAGGTATGAATAAATCTTCCTCATAACTCTGGGTACAAGTATCCAGGTAAGTGAATACAGGATAATGTATCTATGTAACAGTACTCATGTATGGTATTCATGTAAGCGTATTCAGATAAATGTATCTATGAAAATGTACTTATGTATCATGTAATCCTAGATAAATGTACTCATGTATCATGTAATCCTAGATAAATGTACTCATGTATCATGTAATGTACTGGTATAGACTCATGAATGAACTGACTCTTATGTGATTCCTTGTAATAGGAATATTGTTTTGTATCTTCTAACTATCCCTATGATAATTAACTGAAAGGCAATTGTTTGTTCAAGAAGGTAAACGTAATGGTTTTGTAAGATATCTAAGAGTTTTGAATAATAATTAAGAGTGACTTGATGTCATGTTAATAAACATTTCAAAACTAATACTTTTGTTATCAAGGTATTTTAAGATGGAAAACCATTTCATGCATCAGATTTTGTAGTATGTGAAATCTGTTGGATGAAAACACAGTTATAAAATACATATGAGAGATTTAATAACATGCTGTTTTCTACTTGTATTCCCCCCATTAAAGGATTTAAAAACATTTAAAATATTCATTTAGGGGTATGAACTCAACTGTAGATGGTGGTTTGGATGAACTGAATGGTGTAGGATTGTTAGGCGTCAAGTAAGGACTTGTACACACACTACGATCCTAATGAACATATAAGCACACATATATGCACTCAATTAGTCTTAAATTACTGATTGATAATGTTAAGACATCCTAGAACATAATAAACACTTTATATAAGTGTTATAAGCCCTAAGGATTGCATCTAAGCTATTGTGGGACAAGGCACTTGGGTTTGGGGTTCCAAAGGACCCTATACATGAGTTTACTCTCCATATATCCTCACACATGGAGTTTACGGTTGTAAACTCTTGATTTTACGGCCGTAAACTCCCAAGCTTGGTGGTATTTTGTGTTTTGAAGTTCTAAATGATCCCTAGAATTATTCCAACTTGGTGGTTTAATTCTTGGAAGGGTTTAAGGCATAGAAACACTCCTTTGAGGAGTTTACGGCCTTAAGGCCATTTCCTTTAGAGTTTGCGGCCGTAAACTCTTAAGGATGGGTGTTTTTGATGCTTTCAAGTCTCATACACATGTAGTATATGTCTTAAACTTTTATCCCAAGCATATGAAGGCCTTAGGCACACTTTGGTGCCCTTGTTTGATGTTCACGGCCCAAGAACCTTATTAGGGTCGTGAACTCACTTTGAGGGGTGTTTTTGATGTGTTTTGGTCCTTGATTTAAGTGGAAACAATTCCTAGTAATTGTCTAAGGCTTTATGTGCCTTAAAAGCACCCTTTTGTGCATGATTTTGGAGTTCACGGTCCAAGATCATCTTGGGCCGTGAACACCTAAACTTGGGTGATTCTTTGTTGTTTTATTGTCCCTAATACACTTCTATACAAGTCTAGGGAAGTATCATAACACAAGGGAAAGGCTAGGCATTGTTTCGGGAGTTTACTGCCCAAGAACACCTTGGGGAGTAAGCTCCTAGATCTAGTTATTTAGCTATCTAAATCATGTTATAAACACATAATAAGCTTTCTAACACTACTAGAGAGAGTTACTCATGTTTTGGTATAAAAACCCGAATATCCGTGAGAGAGAAAATGACTTTTCTCTAGTTGGAAATGCGAATAATGAATGAAATTGGTTCAGAATTCGATTTATAGTCCTGAGATATTTTTGGCAGAAAATATTTTTATTCCCGAAATGATCTCTAATATAATAGTGTGATGGAATAATAGAGTTGCACTAAACCCTAGTGCATCCACTCTCCTGATATTTCCTGAAGTGCAAACCCTGAATTACTCAAACTTACACGAAAAAGTCTGAAAATTAACTGTGACTGCTATAACTTCTATTGAAGTGATATAGTTTGTACAGAATGGAAATTTCGGGCTGTCACACATCCCTTTTCATATTCTGAAATATGAGAACATGGCCAATAGAAATAGAAATATTATAGCAAAAGACTGGTCTAGTATCATGTCTTTATGTGAGACATCATGAATCGTGTCCCGTATGCTTCAAATATAGGATCAATTACATGTGTTTTAATATTCATCTGTTCTAAATTTTTCCAAATGCCTAGGGCATTAAGAGGGAAAAGTACTAGAACTGGATATGACTAAAATGATTAAGCAATTGTCGAGGACAATCTGAGGTTTACCAAAGATTGGTTGCTCATGGACAAATTGGAAGTATAGTGTTAATTTTGAAAGGACCATATTGACATATTCTGAAAAGTGGCAACTCTTGTTCAGAAGTGATAGTCAAAATGGGAATGTGGAAATGTTTCCATTGGTGGAAGTTATTCATTAAATCTGTGTAGGATTAGAAAACTTAATGCAAGAAGGATGTTCAAAGTAATGTACTTTGAATTTGAGACTTCTTTTCCGTGGAATTGCTCTCCATTGGAATACTTTGTAATGTTTATTGCCGAGTCTTTATGACTTTTGTGCATAGTCATTACAAGAGGATAAATGCATACAAGTTTAGAATCTAACAGATTTTGGTAAATGGCAAAGAATATTGTATTGTTATATTTGCGTAAGGATTTGGAATTGTGAAATGAGCATCATTGGAATCATGTTCAATTGGTCTATTTCACAAAGTAAGGATCATAGACAAACATAGTGTGCATACTTGGAGTATGGCATAACTATCGTTTGGACAAACATAATGTGCATGCTTGGAGCATGACATGACTTTTGTTTTAATTCAGGTATTAGGTTGATGAATCGAAACATTATACAATGAATAATGTGTAATCAATATGGTGTTTAAATAAAAGGTGTTTTATTTACTCTCAAAGGTGCTTGGGGTCATATATGATTAGTATTATTCTTGTGTTTCACTTTGCATGTTTTGATTTCCCGAATAACTAGGTTATTCAAACCGTCCACGATCGACCATACTTTGGAAATAGGTATGAGGAAAGACTGTCATGAATGGGTTTGTAGTTTGTCTAGGTGGCCTAGACATACCTGTAGTGTTCATGAGTGCTCCTTGAATGAGATTCGAGTATTGGATTAAACCCACACTCATTTGAATCACTTCATGGATTTTATCATGAGTGATCATGAGACGATAATATCTTATATTCTTCAAACCAAGAGATATGAGTTGCAGTCTACAAGTCGGTTACACATTGATTATGTGAAACGCACTAGTAACTCGGTGTTATAAAACACATTTTTCTGTGTGATTTGATATATAGATCAAGAATATGAGTCGAAGTTTATCCATTCCTTTTACCCTTGGAGGGATAAAAGCAATATCTGTGGGCCCCTCGATGATTTAGTGATGACAAACGTAAGTGCTCGGCCAGGCCTGGACTGATTTGATTTGTTCAATTAGTTAGTCATCATAAATCGGAAATCGGGAAACAACAGATGGATAGAGAGATTGATTATAATCCATGTCTCAGTCCATATGATATCTAGAAAGGATGAATATATGATCCCTTTTCTAATGGACTCATCATTGATTTGTTCAGAGTACGATAACAGCTTTTAAGGGCTATGATTGCCAGTTAGGCTGCAGATTCATACTTGCAATAATAGTTATTAGACTTATCCAAGTGGGAGACTGTTGGATTAGTGTCTAAGTCCATAACTATAATTGGTATGTGCTTGACCCGATTTGGCATGGTCCATGTGGGTTGCATGACATCACAACGATTTGGATAGACTTTTGTGAGAAAAGGATATTTATGATTTATTAATATATTATAAGTTCTAATATATTAATATGAAATTATATTATTTAATTAGTATTGATCAAGAATTAATTTGGAATTAATTTTGTGATCAAATAACACTAATTAAATATATGGGGATTGATTGTGTAAATCATTCGTTCTTATATATGTGGGCTTATGATCCATAGTTCATCATGTTGGGTTAGGCCCATGGAGTAACCCATGGATACTCCATGGAGGTTTTAACCCATGGAGCATGAAGAATATGGAAAGTCATGAGTTACATGGTGTAACCCTAATAGGCACAATATATAAAGACCACATAGCTCAAGAAATCGGCCCTAAGGATTCATATGAGAGGGCTAGTCGATTTTGAGCATAAGGAATTTTCTCTCAAGTTATTCCAAGTTGTTGGTGGTGTTGCGTGAACCATTTGAGGTGTCACACTTGGGGCACTAGGCTCTTAAGCTCCATGGAATCAAGCTACAAAAAAGAGGTATGTTACCCCAACTAGTATCTTGTATTGTTTATGTCTAATTGCATGTTACTTATAGGCTAATGCCTTGGAAACCATTTGCATGTATAATTAATAAAAACATAGATCAAGGTATTTAGGGTTGTATGTGCACCATAAGATGTTCTAAAATCCATCAGGCTAATATCTAAAACTTTACATGCTCCCAATTTGAGTTTACATGAATTTATATTCGGAAAAGTTGTAATTGCTTTCTTACATCCATGGAACCACTCATATAACTCTTCAAACCCTACAAATATAATCTATCATTTTGTGTTGACATACATGCAATATGTAATCTACAAATTTCTTATGTAGGCTAAATATTCATTTAACTTATCAATTAAATAACCTGATTTGAAGAGTTTTAAGACTTACAAATCATAGTATTTTAATTAATCATAAATTAATTTGTATAAATTGAATAGTCTTGGGAGTTTCAAATGCATGAGTGTAACATACACGTTCGATTATCGTGTTATGTAATTTTAAAAGTGAATAATATATTGAAATATTATATGAATTTGAGCGTTGAGTTCTAACAAATAGTTTTTATTAGAATTGAAGTTAAACTATGTTTAGAATCATTCTGAATGTATTGGAAGTCTTATGAGATTCTAATCAAAAGTTAACTATTGAAATTAACGAAAATATAAAATTGGAAATAAGTAAAATTATATTATTGAAAGTTGTAAAAAATGTCGTTAGAAACATTTAGGCGAAAACCTCATCGAAATCCGAGTTATACGAGGAAGTTATGGCTTATTGAAGTTTCGCGACAGAACAAGCACGACGTCGTATGACGTAAAAAGTGAGTTTTCCATAAACTACTTTTTAGCCCTTATGATCTAAACGTAAATTTTAGTATTCATTAAACCGAGAATTTTCATAAAAAGAACGTCAAAATCTGACTTCGTATGAGGAAGTTATGATTTTTCTAAGTTTCGGTATATCAATAAACAACTAAACACTTGAAATAAAGATCGAGTGATTTTTAGCTGACACAACCTAAAAGAGAATCGAAGGTCTCGTTAATAGTAGTACAACGGTAAAAAGACAGACGAAAACGGACGTTGGATTGTTAAATATATAATATTAAAAATAAATTCAAAATTAGACGACGGAGTCCAAACGAAAGTTGTATAGCATAATTTTACCTACGCGTGGATATAAAGACCATAAAAAACAGAGCTTGTAAGCGAAAGGTATGGAATTTTGAAGTTTGGAGTACAAACTTCGAGACTTGACTACATTCACGACGTGAACTACTTGAACGACACCTTTCGATCCTAGAAGACACACGGAAAGCCTAGGGGATGACCGGGATCAAACTCACAACGTGAACAAGCATTATTCACGTCGTGAACCTCGAAATTCAACCTATAAATAGAAAGTGAAGCCCTCTGGAAATGGTTGATACTTATCATTCCTCTCTTACTCTATACTCCCTTTTAGCCTACTTTTAACCCCCCGAAGTCCCAATATCGTCCCCAACACCCAAAGCAAGTCCCGATGCTCCGAAGTTCCTGAGAAAATCATATTTTTAAGTCGAAACTCTGCCTGAGTAAGGTCGGTTTTCAACTAAAATCCCCGGTTTTGTGACAGAAAGTCATATCTAGAGCCGAAGTGCTACCCAAGTTATCATTTATTCCTTCGATTATTTCACGGTGAGTTCAATCTATAGGAACAATTGTATGTTATGTGTTATATATGCTATGTGCTTTTCCATGTTATCATCTCGTGTTATTATTTCTGCTATTTTGATAGCAAAGTTGTATCTTTGGCCATGTGATCAGTGAAAGGATTTAGATTCACAGTGGTATTGGTATGTAGCCTCTGACCGTGTAGAGCATGTCTCGCAAGAGAGTGACTTCTACCCCTATGACATTGGCAGAAGGTTAAATAGGGCTAAAAGCCTGATATCTACAAAAATGTTTAAGTCAGAAATTGTATGTCTTCTGTGCCATTTAGGCCGAAGTGTTATTGATGTATATCAAGTATTGAAATTGTTATGTCTCAATGATTGTATATCTTTGAATCAAATCATTGATTGATATGTAAAGCTTGTCGTATGATTCACATATGCCTTTGTTGTTCCTTGTTCCCTTTGCTTCTGCCATATTGAAGTGTGTATATATATATATATATATATATATATATATATATATATATATATATGACATAACGTTATATTTGATCTATTATTGAACTCACTAAGCGTCACCGCTTACCCCTCTCAGTGGTTAACAACTACAGGTAATGAGAATACAGTATAGTCATATACTGTTGGAAGATTTAGAATAGTTTATACTATTACTTTTGTACTTGGGTTTGTATATGTATAAAACTATAATATCCTGGGTAGTTATGTAATATACTAAAACTTAGTCGGTTTGTATCCAGTCTTTTGTAATCAAACTATCAATGTAAATATTGTTTATAAATATGCATGTAGCATGTTTTGGAGTAACTTGGAGTAACAATTTCTTTAGTATGAAAGTTAAGGGTCTTTCAATTAGGTTCAAGAAAAAATGGTATTGGGAGTTTCAAATGTATGAGGTTCAAGGAAAAATGCTAGTTTTATAAGATATATAGATATAAATATAGGTAGATATAGATAGATAGATTTACCAATATATCCTTTCCTTGTCATCCTTTATTTTATACCCACGATAAGAAATTAGCAACTAATCATCTCCATGTGTCGAAACCTTAATAATATCACCACTACCAAATCTCACCTCTGCAGTGACCATCCTTCACCCCTGGGGCGGAGCTTCGACATATGATTTGGAGGCCGAAAAAATAATATGTAAAAAAATTGGTGAGCAGGGGGGCCACCGCCTAAATTATATATATATATATATATATATATATATATATATTGTCTATTATGTATAAAATTAAAGTATAAGCACTATTTGTAACAAAAAAAAAAAAAACAGGCGGGCCACAGCCCCCCTTGCCCTAATAAAGCTCCGCTAATGCTTCACCCCACAATTAAATTAACTTCACCACCATTCACAGTCGTCTCTCTCTCTCTCTCTCTATTGATGATCATGGGCACATTACGAGTTCGATTTAATTAAAGAGATCAACTTTTAGACGTTATTCAAGATTCAAAGCAAGTATTTGTTATATGGTTTTACTTTATTTTGATGGTTGTTTTAGCTTCCGTTTTTTCTCTTTTAGTGTTTTGAATGAAACTTCTAAATCTTTTGAGATTCATTAAAACTATTTAATGGCATGTTAATCTCGGATTTGCACATCCTTTATTTTTCAGGGATACCATGGTCTCACAAATAAGATAGTGAACCAACCATGCAAAAACATGTGACCCCTTGATTATGTTATGGCTCTCAATTTACATATAGATTAACCATACACGTTACGCCAACAAACCACAAACACAAATGCCACATCATCCTCTTCTTACATCTCAAGTTTATTTGTTGGTTAACAACACACGCTCTATAAATATATAGTAAGGAATCATGTGCACTTTTCTTGAGTTAGCAAGGATTCACATTTCCTAAAATAACTAAGAACAAGTACTTTACATGTTATACTTTTAACGAGACATTCTAATCAAACCCTTTCGGCTAACGACAATCAACCATGCAAAGAAGCGATGAGTGAAAATGATACTCATTCAACGGTCATTTATAGGTTTTTCCATATACTTCTGTTATAACATGATTTCATGAAAGAGGCATACTCTTGATTCAACTAACGTTAATTAATTAAACATGTGGGGACACATGTTGTATTATTCCTTTACATATAGTAATCATTTATGTATATAAATTCCTATGGTTTTACATATACTATTTGTAAACTTTTACAAATATAAGTAAGGTGAATATTAAATAATTAAAAATTATATAATTTAAACAAATTATCTTTAATTAACTTTTAGTTGAATAATTTTAAATCATTATCTATAATTTCAAATTACTCAAGCATATTTATCCTCTTAGTTTAAGTATTTAGTTTTATCATATTAAAGTAATATTTAAAACGGAATATAAACTCTAAAATTTGAAATTATAGAAAAATTCCTAAAACCCTAACAATCAGCGCAGGGCGCGCCCGGTTTACACACCGTACCTGCGATTAACAGGTATATTTTCAGTTTTTTAAATATTTTTTCAATTTAGTGTTCATAACTAAAACTTAATGGATCGGATTCCACTGTTGTGTTTTCTATGCAATTATACACTAATTTTAGGCAAAATAAACATTCAAATAAAATCCTAAGTGTATTTGCATCTTAGATCTAGGTTTTACTATTACAACAACATACTTTTAAAACATGAATATAAATTAATCAAAATAGATAAGAATACCAACATTTAGAACAAAATTGTATTTTTCCTTGATCACTTGTAGATCTCTAACTCAGTTGTTGCTCTTGGAAGAACTAGCACCCAAAGTATGAATGCCTCTAATGGCTCACACTCAAAAGTCTAATACCCTAGAATATTTTAGGAAATTGGAGAGAGGCTAGTGAGATCCGAAAATGTAAACCTTATGAGAGGTTCGATCAAAAACCTTAAAGGCCTGAGGGTTCCATATATAACTAAGGTTGCTTGCAAACAAAGCAAATTTGAATAAATTAAATAATAAGATTTAATCCATATTCAAATCATTTCCTTATTTGTTACCTGGATTGATTCTAAAAGGTTCCGAGACCTCCTCAAAACTGTCCAACCTTTTAGGGTTTCTAGAATGCTCCTCTTGCTTAATTATTGAACAATTAACATTCAGTCCCTACACTTATAATCAAATCCTGATTATTTTTAATTAATTCCAATGAATTCCGAATTAATTCAAATTAATTCTAAATTAATTTCAACAAGTTTTTAATTAATTTATTAACATTTAATAAATTAATAAAATATTTTCCTCACTTTCTTAATTTCTATTCTAGCTATTTTAGATCTTAAGGGCAACCCAAATGGACTTTGTTATTATTCCCAAAGTTATGCCAATTAGTTATGACATTCGACACGTATTTCCAACAGTTTCTAACATCATACTTGGAACATTCATTCTTGGCCTTTGAAAGGAACTAGAAAGCTTAGTAGTATTTCATATGTTTCATCAGGTGAAGCAAATATTCCTAAGATGACTGTTATTTGGTTTGAGCCAATTCAAACATAGGAAGAATACAAGGCTGAATAGAGCTACCGTGTGTGCTCTAAGAGGCCTAAAGTTCTTGGAAAGGATACCTTTAGGCCTAAAAAAATACATAAAGACACATAGAGATGGATCTGTTTCTATTGTAGAGTAGCTAGACACTAGAAGAGGAATTGTTCCTCTTATCTAAGTAGGCCTGGATAGACAAGTCATTCAAGTGTCTACTGTTGGTTTTAATTTAAAAATAGTCTAATTGTATATTCAAAACTATGAGATAGCAACAAAAGCATTTTTAGATTTGAATAAACTTAAAGCCATTTTAACCCACCAAGGATCATTTTTCAAAGCATGGAAAGATCAAATCAACCATAAAAAGAAATATTGCAACCTTTGAAGTCTTTAATTCTTGTGGGAGATGGAAGTTGATGAAATTATGCATGAAGTTCTAAAGGAGAAGCTCTTTAGAGGTAATCCACCAAGCAAGTGTAAACCACTAAAACTTGTTAGTATTCACTTATGTTAATTTGTTTTTAAGCCTTAATAACTAATACCAAATTAGTCTTAAGGAGAAGCAACTTATAAACCCTTAAACTCTACAGTACACAAGGCAAGATAGGAGAAGGGAGAGCACCAAATTGTTCTCGGTTTTGGCAGCCAAAGAAAGGGAGAAAAGAACCAAACTTTTACTAGTGATATATATATATATATATATATATATATATATATATATATATATATATATATATATATATATATATATATATATATATATATATAAGGACCATACCTTTCAATTAAGTCAAAGCATTTTTCTAGTAGAAGCATGGGAGCTTAAATGAAAGACAACACTCAACCTTTTATCCTTCTAAGAGGTTTACAGAATTATGAAGCCATATCGGGGAAAGATGTGTCTTTTACTCAAGCTCCTAACTACTAGTTACATATGCTAACTAGATTTTACTCAAAATGCCCATTTAATTTGTAGATGACTTATATATTCATTCCTTATGAATATAAGCAGTTAATGTTCTCTTATATTATTATGTCCTAGAAACAATAATTCTCAATATGACAATAAAATATTATTTTCATTAAATAGTGATATCCCATTTAAATAAAAGTGTTGATCATATTTATTAATAATTAAATTACTTTAATAATTTATCAATTAGTAGTAACTTGTTATAATGTGTGACTCTAAAGGATCATATGTCATTAGAAAATATTATTCTATAATGACTCTTGGGCATAAAGATCTTTCATCTACTAGATATAACTTATACTTTTCATTTAACACTAAAGTACTTGATGTTTAATGTTAATCTATTATTTGTAAATGTTTAAAGATATTCAAGAAGGGTAAGTAGTTGAACACAAACAAGTTGGAACTTCACTCTCTGAGTTTAGTGTATTATTTATTCTTAGAACATAAAATACTTTTATTGTAAAATTGTATTTGTTTTTGGAACAATGGATGTTTTAAATTTAGCCTATCAAAATGTATATGTCTAAGTTAATTTATTAGATAACTGATTATTTACTTAATCGTTTTTCATAATGGTCACCTTCTGAAATGATTAAATTATGTTGTTGAGAACTTGATCTCTAAATAGAACTATAAAGTCGATAAAAATGCTTATTAAATAACAAGTTCTATATGAAAACACTTTTGACTCAAACTTGATTCCAATCAAATTTGACTATGACATTGTTTTCTTTATTTTATAAATGAAATACAAATATTCCAATTTCAAGAAATGGATTTTTGAAGGAAAATAATAAAATTTATTTGACATAGGTGAATCCTATTTATATATAAAAGATTCCTAATGATATCTTTACTAAACTTTAGAGAAAATGATTATTAAGGAACTATTCACTATGATGTATGACTTCCTTTATAATGAATGTCTAGATTTTGTATAACATACCTAATCAAATTTATCAACAACTATAGTCGTAATTATATTTTACATGTTAAAAGATATTTATGAAACCTTTCTTGAAGTTTTCAAATAAAAAGTTGAGTTACAAATCAGTAGAACCATCTATGGCCTTAGAGACAATAAAGGATGATCTAAACCTTACTAGATATGGTTTAATGTAACATCCCAAAATTTTTAATAAATTTGAACTTTTTAAAATAAAATAAATAATCCATTTAGTATATTTTATTCAAACAAATGAAATACTAAACTCCAAGATCAAATTCAGTTTCTAAACATTATTAGTTATAATTGTAAAACTTATGAAAACATAACCAATTCGATATCAATTCCAAAAACATGCCTCAAGTCAGTATGTACAATCATACCCGACCATCTTGTGTACATGGAATAGTATTTTTAAGGGAAAATGGGTAAGAACACAGCTTAGTGAATTCCAAACATACACAATATCATATCGTATAATCCTTACCCTTATACACATATACAGACGGTATCAAACACATAACCATGCATGTATGTCAGAGAACGAATCAGTAACAAACATACTCCTAGTAGGACACACTGGCTAGGCTCGATGCCCCTTGATAAGTACATCTAGCCCTTGGGACACATTGGATAAGCCCGATCCCCCATACCTGAACCCATTGGGACACATTGGCCATACCCGATCCCCTTGTTCAGTTCGTCGAGAATTTAGGAGACATTGGCTACGCCCGATCCCCGATTAGATGCACCGAGTCCTACAATGCATAATCCTCAATACGTGAGGGAAACCACTAGACTCTACCCCACCTAGTACTACCCGCATAAAGAACACACACATGAGCTAACGTAAATAGAATATAACACAACACGATGTAGTGAAAAACCCAACTCCAAAGCAAAGCAACCTGGGACTCACTCACACCTGCATGCCTTTCACACTTCCTAAAAATAAAAATTTAAGTTAAGTTTAACTACTTATATTCCCTAATTATGCAAATAGACTAATGGGTTAAATTTCAGATTTCTATATAAAAATTAGGGTTTGTTCGGGACCTATTTTGCCCACCTTAAACCTCATATCTTACAAAACTACACTACATGCAGATAGATTAGGCCCTTATATTTTCAAGGACTATTCGCACGCCTTCATATGATTTTTCTAGAATTTATGGTGAATTTTACAAAATTGCATCGCATAGCAACACATTGCGGACCAATCTGGGTAAATGGTCGTTTTCACCCTAGTTAGAGGCATTTCTAGCTTTTGATCAAAACTAGCGAAATGAATTAGAATCATATGAAGAACTTTGGGAACTTATTTCTACCACAAAGGATTCACTATGAATAAATTATGATTTTTCAAACATCGGGACATATTAGGACTATTCCAGCAATTCACAGCTTTATGTTTTGGGTTAATTTGGCATCTTAACCCCGTAAGCACACATGAAAACGACCTCAAGTATGGATAACAAGGAATTAAAAATCATTATGAGTTGTTATGACATAATTTCCTTTTGTTGATCAACCCAAAAATCAAGGTACCATGTCCAAAAGAGAAAAATAGGGGTAACATGGGTTGGTCTAGTCATGAATAGGTTGATCTACTTAATTAAATGAGTTACAAATCTTTACCCAACTCAACCTATTTAAGTAAACAAATTGAAAATTCCCAACCTAAAGAAACATTTTTAGTAAATGGGTTGAAATCAGGTTGACATTTTTATTGTTTTTTCCAACCCAACATATTTACTAAACAGGTTAAACCTGGGTGACCCATTGAAATTTTCATAAAAAAGTCCATTAAAAATCAATTAAACCATCAAACAAAATTACATACAACTTAAAAATTATAATAATTATTCAAGTTTGAATATACAACGATATATTTATAGGCCAATAACACAAACACAAATAAGTTATAAGTGTTTACAACCATAAAACATTATAATTGTTTTATTTTTAAATTCTATGCAACTCAAATATCACTTTTACCAACTCAAAATTCCAGATACTAACACAAGATTTTTGATAAATAAAAAAATAATAAAAATATAGAGATTAACTAAACAATAATACTAAATAAGTATAAATTAAAAAACATTTAAAATTTTTAAACATGTTAGCGGGTTGTAAACGGGTTAGAAATTTCAACATTAACCCACCCATTTAGTTAAACGAGTTAGACGGGTGACCCATTTAAGTAAATGGGTTCAAAATCTCAACTCAAACTGCTATTTATTGGGTTGGGTTGACGGGTTTGGGTTGTGATTGCCACCCCTAGAGAAAAACACCAAACTAGGGTTTTTGGGTTCTTTTATTAACTCGGTAAGATATAGAGAATTAACACCTAAGAATACATATGGGATAATCACACTTAGAAAAAGTTCTTAACTAGGATGAACGAGATTAAATATTCCATATGAAAACCGTATTCAGGGTGGTGATCAAAGATCATGTTTTATCAGGCTTAGGACCTTTGAGGAACTAAGATCTGAACCCATTTGGATGAGGGCGACGTAATTTAGATGATCCAGGTGTTCGGTTTGTATTTTGGAGCCAAGGGGTATTTTGGTAAAATCTCAACTCGGGCTTTTATGGAAATTGGATATTTGTTCGGAAATTTTAAGGCAAGTATGAGTTGATAAAAGCATAGAGCTTCTCGTTACCTTTTCATGGATATAAGGATCGTCGAAATTGGGTTTATAATGAAGAAGTTATGGTCCTCGGATGAATTTAGGGTTTAAGGAAAAACATTAGTATGCATGGCGTACATAGGTGGTATGTAGGACATACTAGTGTAAAATTAATATGCGTGGCATAATTTGGGATATGCTTAGTGTACCACAAAGGATGGATCGAGAGTATGTGGACTTGTACGCTGGGCGTACGAGGATTACGTAGGGCGTGCGAAGGGATTAAGAAACCCTAATTTTAGGGTGTTGCACCCTATATAAACACCTTAAGTCTTTACAACCTCTTTACCAACCTCCATTCCTTCTAAACCCTAAAATCGACATTTTAGCCTTCATTTTTGTGCATTTAAGTTCTTAAGAAGATTTTGGTGGTTGTTTTGCTCCTTCTCATGGAAGTATATAAGTTGGAAGGTGCTTTGCTTGGTGAGAAGGTTATAGATCTAGAATCATCACCCTTGTTGAAAGCTTATTGAGGTATCAAGTTCAAACCTTGTCTTATCAATGATTAGATCTCTTCACTTCCTTGATTTTATGCTTTTTGTCCCTTTTGGGTTGGTTTGAGGAGTGGGATTGTTCAAAGGACTTATTCTTTTAGATTTGAGTTTGTTATGAGATCCTTAAGCTGTTAAGCATAAAGGTGCAAGATTTATGAAGTTTTTGATCACATGCATGCATTAAGTCTCCTATTAATTCATTTTGAGCTTTAAGAACATCATTTAGCCCTACATGAACGTAAATTTAGCAACTTTATGTAATAATCCAGCTCAAAGATGTCAGATCTATGTTTTGGAGTAATGTCTTAAGGGATTAAGGGCTAAACATGGAAGATGGCTGAATAGAAGGAGTACTATGGGCATACCAATATGTGAAACATACAATCCTTAAAGCATGTACTCTTAGCTTACAGCTCAGTACGCCCCGCATACTCAGTCAATGGACTTTGGATGATTGGGCTTCGTTTTGGGCCAATCTTTTGGGCTTTGTTGCTTAGGGCTTGGTGGGTTATCTAAATGCATTTGTTTTTGGACTAGGAATGATTATTGGCCTTGGGGAAACGCCCATGTAAGGGTTTGGGCCCACTTTCGAAAATTAGGCCATGTATGAGCCTTTAGTGTTTATTTGGATTGTGGGCCTTTGGATTGTTGGTTTGGGCCTAGAGTTGGGTTATGTTGAGTAAATGGTAAAGTGTGTCTTATACCCTAGTTTGGGCACTTAGTGTGGGCAAAATCCGATTATTAATGGATGATTATTTGGGTGATTGTAGCGCGAGGATTTTAGTGGAGAAGCAACCATAAATTCTTTCCATGAAGTTCGACAGTTCCAGGTAAGTTTCCTTACTATGTTTAGCGGGTCGAAGGCACCAATGCTGGCCCATGGTTGTTATGTTTAGTGTGCTTGTTGTCTGCATGACTCTAGCATGTGTTATGTGATCTATGTTTACACAGCGGAGCTCAATGCCGGGCGCAACCCGATACCAGATAGAGCCTGAAAAGTATATTGTATGCTAGTTAGTTGTATGTGTTTTTATGATTACTGGGCGGGACCCGGTACCGGGCAAGGCCCGATGGCTGTATCGTATGCTATTGTTTATAATCATTGTATGTGTTAGTATGATTATATGATATATGTCTATGTGGATAGCGGGTGGGGCCTGATGTCAGGCGGGGCTAAGAATAACAAATCTGTATACCGAGTGGGGCTCGATGCCGGGCGAAGCCCGAGGCCGAGTGGAACTTGATACCGGGCGGGGCTCGATGGAGGGCGAGGGCCCAGTATGTGATTTAGTATTTATGGTATGGGGTATCTTGGGGAAACTCACTAAGCTTTGTGCTTAAAATTTGCAGTTTATGTTTCAGGTACTTCGGTTTTCAAATAAGAGAGCTTGGGATGATTGCGGAGCACACACCACATGTTTTCCACATTTAATGATTATTCTGATATTGATGATGTATCGATACATTTGAAAACCTTGGTTTTATGTCTAAATATGGTTTGATGTTTTATTAATCTAAAATAAAAACTTTATGGTCTTAATTTTGAGACGTTACAAGTTGGTATCAGAGCCTTGGTTTGAGGGATTCGGACATACTCTCGGGTGTGTATGCACTCAAACTGAGGACTTGTTGAAGTTCTTTAAAAAGGAATGTATTTTAAGAAAAGAATTTTCTAATACAAGAAAGGTGTGGTGCATGCAATCAGCCGAGCTCAAGTAAGGTTTTCCCAAAATACACATACATGTAATTTGATATGATTTGATCTGTGATCAGTGAATCGTATGCTAGTTAGGGCTAAGGATCTGCTCAGTTTTTGCATGATAGGATGCTAGGAGAGCTGCCTTGTATGCCTATTGTATGATCTTCTAGAATTGCATGTTATTTCTGATTAGTCAGTGATAAATTGGCCTGATATGTGATGGCTTATAGCCTAGGAAGCATGGGATGCAAGATTTGGTATAATTGTATGCATGAGGCAGTCGGCAGCGAGAGTAAAGGTTCCTAGCATGAGTTGTGGGTGTGAGTTTGAATGTTCTTTGGTTATTCTATGGATTAGAGTGCTACTGCATGGATGTTGCTTGCTTTGTGCTTTGTGGGACTCTTTAGTGATGTGAGTTAGCTGTTAAGTGAATATGTTAAGTTACATGTAATAAAGGTTGAATAATCTTAAAGTGATGAATTTGACCCTATTGCGTAACTCTCGTTTGATTCTAACCATTGTAGGGATGAGTCTTTTACTCGAAGATTATCTGAGCTTGTTTCATGTGATTGTGTTCACGAAGTAGCTAACTAACATTATAAGGAGTTCTTTAGCAGCTGATGGCAGGGTGAGTTCAGGAACCTAGGAAAGCCTAGGAAATGCTTGAGTGAGTGTTGTTGCAATGTTTAGCGAGTGTTTGGACTATTAGTTTGAGATGGTGACTTGGTGGATTCGGGATGATTCTTAAGGAAAGTATGGATATGTGTGGAAGGTAGTATTGTGCCCATACTACTGAAAGCATAGGATCCATACTCGAATAAGGGAGAGTTTTGTAGAATCTAGGAAGCCTGTAGGATGAGGATTATTGGTCATGTTCTGATCATTTGTATGTTGTTTTCTTCAGTTTGGTGATGAGCTCTCGGGAAGGAGTTACAAGTTAAGGTTTAGGCTCAGGTGTAGGTACTGAGCCGGTCGAGGAGCGCATGATGGGATTCATCTCATCGAAGATTACCCGTGATATTTTGGAATGGACACATGTGATCTTTGGTTCAGTCAAGGAAGGGATTTTAGACCTCTTGGATAGTCATCTCGGGGCCTTTCGGGCTGGGATTTAAGCAGGGTAGTTGGGGGCTTATCTAGAGCCCAAAGCTTGTGGATCCCTAGAATCGTTCAGGAATGAGGATTCTATTGTTAGGTCATGCCGGTTGGAATCAGAGGTGGGTTTTACACCATGCCCTCAGGATGGTCAACTCCATGATTGGATTTTTGAGGAGGTTTCGCAAGCCTTACACGAGGATTTACTCGACATCAATTGGCATGTCACTGATAAATTGGTCTCCAGGTTTGAAGGTCGGACGTTGGCTATTCAGACGGATGATGGATGGTCGGGGCAACCCAGGAGTAGGAGATTTATTTGGAGCCCCAACTAGGAGGAGTCGAATACTGCAGTGTCGGTCAGGGGAGACCAGGATTCCATCAGGTGCTGTTGCGGGTATGTTATCTTTTGCTTTCTTCTTGGTTATTATAGGAAATTTATATTGTTTTGGAATTTTCTTTGGTATGGGTAAGCATTATCTTGGGTTGGTTCTCTTCTATTGTCCGAGTTATATTATCAAGGGTTGTTATATGCCATTTTGCATGTCGATAGTATTTAATGAATCATTAGTGGTTCGTATCTTGTTGAACGGGGTTCAGTGTGTTCGATTGCTATTCCAGTTCTTTGATGGGAGCAACTCATGGGCTTTATTAGAAAGATCTATGGTCAGCAATAACGGGTTACTATCCAGCAAAGCCAGAGTTCAGTTGTTTTACCTTTTCATCTGGTGGGATCGATTGTCGTACCGTTACTAGGGAGGAACAGTAGTAAGAAGATGGTGGTGGCAGTTGCATGAGTCATTTAATCATTGGAAGTGTCAAGGGAATTTTATATTCGCATGGGTTATAGATGGTTAGAATTTAGTGATTCTTTGAGGTTGGAAGTTAGGGTGAATATTCGCCAATTCATAGCAAGGGTTATGGTTTTTAGTCGTCAGCATAAGAACCTATGGATTTGGTGCGGTATCATGGGAGGTGATTGGATTTATCGGACTTGCTAAGATTTTAGGGAATATTCTTCTGGAATTCAGGAATTGGGTGATCATCGAGATTGGCTAGTAATGGAACACTAGTATTGGTAAACGCAGGTCATAGACAATTCATGCTATTTGAGGCTGAATGGGTCGGGAATTCATAGGATTTATGGGATGGAAGAGATTCGACAAATCTAAAGGGGGTGGGGGAGAATCAATCAGAATTTCCGAGAATTGGATTGGGTGTGGAACTCAGGCAAGTTTCACATCCTCATCAGAAGGAGAGACGACCCAAGTGGCCGTTTGGATTTGAGGTTGGTAAGTGGGAGTTCAGGGAAAACTTCCAACAGTTGGTTGGCGTCATCTTTTTTTAGCAGGTCTGTGAATGAATCCACATTGAAAGTTGTGTTAGAGACTCACTATCTTTTCTTTTCTGATGAAGGCTTTGGGGTTTGAAGCATGAACCGAACACCTGGTTGGAATGCAGTTGGATAAGGGTTCGACTCAACAAGATTGGGGTTGAGACGATTTGGGTGTGGTAAAACCATGGATGGTTAGAAGTGTTGTTAGACTGTGATGGGATCGTAGCATTCACCAGATCGAGGTAGACTATCGTTTGAGGTGGTCATAATTATAAAGGGAGGTAAGTTCGTGCCATGGGAACGACGGACCAGAATGTCAGAGAACGTTTCTTTGATTTAACTTGTGGGCGAGGCCCGCTCCATGATAAAGTTTGGGTGGGATCCGTGGGCGAGGCCCCTGGTATATGGAAATGTGGGTGGGACCTGGTAGAGACTGTTTGGGTCGACGTGTTGGATCTTGATTCCAGGATTGTGTGTATGGGCAGTGAGAGGCGCTAAGGGATGCTTAGGCTAGGATATTCTGGTCATTAGAGCTCTTGAGAACCTGGTGGCTAGATTAGGTGCGAGACTGGTAGTCTCAGCGATGGTTGGGAACCTTTATATCCCAATTTAGTGAGGGGTTGTCGTGAATTAGAAGGTTGCAGGTGAAATGCAAAGGTAGATCCTTGGATCTCAGATTATGAGTTAAGTACCGAGTTGGTTCTTGGTGGGAACTCACGTTGGGAATCACGGGTGTTTATGTGCAAGGTCTTCTTTTTAGTAGGATATGAAATAGGGTATCTGTATGATGAGATAATCAGTTGAAGGGTTTAGGGGTAATGAATGGCTTCAGTTTTGATGGTAGATCAGGCCTTTGTGCTTGTGTTTTGGATTGGTTCTATTTGTGAGGGGCATCAAGCTAAGTCAAGGCGGTATTAGTGATTTGGGTCTCGTGTGTGGATTAGCTTGTTATTCGGAGAACATGCTAAGACACTTGCAGTTTTGATTAAATAATCTTAGAGTAAATGATTTGACCCTGTTGTGCAGCTCTCGTCTGAGTGTAACTGTTGCAGGGACGAGTCTTCTACTTGAAGGATTATCTGATCCTTCTGTGAAGTATAAGGGTTCAGTAACAATAAATGGTCAGATATTTTGTTCCCACTAGAAGCATCAAGTCAATCAAGAGTTCGAAGCGTTTTGTTTAAGTTTGGACTTCAATGAGGATCTGACTTGGTCGTGGTTCAGTAGGGGCAGTCTGTTAGGGAGTCAGGCAAATTTGGGATTTCAGATTTCAGGTGAAGTAGATGTGGTAATTATGTGTGGGATTGTTTAGACTAAAAAAGGGATTCATTCATCTTCTAGTTGTTTTGGTCGCCTTTGTAAAGGCTATGGTATACTCGGGGTTGAGGCCGTGTTGCTCAGGATGTCTAGCGTGCCTGGGATGGTAAGGAATGATTTCGAGGTCTAGTTTAAGTGGGGGAGAGTTGTAACGCCCTTTACCGAATTTGTTCCTATTTCGGGGTGGTGATCAAAGATAATGTTCTAGCAGGCTTAAGACCTTTGAGGAATTGATATCTTAGCCCAGTGTTAAATAATGCACCATGGGGCACCAAGGTGTGCCATGGCGTGAGGCATGAAGAATTCGTTACGAAAAAATGCAAAACGTCTTTGTGTGTCATGGCGCCTAAATAACATGGCTATGTGCGCCTTAACACGTTATGGCGCGAATTTTTTCCAAGGCGTAACTTATTTTTGTTGTTTTTTTTTTTATTTTGTTTTTTTAGATTGAGCATGAAAGAATTGAGTTGTTATTAAATTTTTCATGTTAAGTGTTGATATAACACTTCTAAAAACTTGGTGTATTTGATATAATTCTATAATTATATGATTTATCCTTTTTAATGTTGTAACATCCTGAATTCCCAGGTATGTTATTTTATTTAATTATTTTGGAATTGTGGAGGAACTCGGCGAGTTGGAGCCTAGACACGCCGAGTAGGGTCGCGGATGTTCATCCGGGTTCACGTCCGGACTCGGCGAGTCCACGTTGTTTAATGAAACCCTAATTCCCCGGGTTTGGAGCCTATTTAAGGGCACTTATAGCCTCCCATTGCGGCTACCAGTCCCTTGAGAGAACCCTAAGTGAGCTAAATCGTTGTGAGGGAGAAGAAGTCACTTTTTGATCCTTGTACCTTTGGTTTAGCAAGAAGAAGGTGAGAAGAGCAAAGAGGAGGTGCGATTCAAGCAGTTCCAGAGTTCAGAGATTTCATTTTGAGGTAATAGTTCGAACCTCCTTCAGTTTTGGTTTTGATCTTTAGAGTTAGGGTTTTCTAACCCCTTTGGAGAGTGATTATGTGGAGCAAATGGTCCCTCTTCGAGTTTGTGCCTTGGATCTGGACTCAAAGAGGTCCAGAGACCTTAACCCTTGGAACTTTATGGATTAGTTTGGGGTTATTGGACTTAGGTTGCCATTTTTGGGACTAAATCTCCTTTTGATGCCTTGTTGTGGTTGTACAAGCATCAAGTTTCGAACTTTACGTGACATTCATGCTTGGGGAGGCCAGATTTATGGTTTGGGGAAATAGATCTGACCTCAGGAGGTCAGTAGAGTTTGTGCATGGCATGAACTCGCCGAGTTGTTCTTGAGAATCGGCGAGTAGGGCTAGGGTTTCACGTAAATTGTTCTGTGAGTAGACTTACCGAGTTGGAGGATGGCTCAGTGAGTCAGGAGGGAGTTAGAGGACTGGAGTTCAAGGCGGTACTCGCTGAGTTGTTCTTAAGACTCGGCGAGTTGAGTCGGGGTGGCCCCGCGATTCATGACTGGTATGACTCGTCGAGTATAGCGAGGGACTCGACGTGTCAAGTGGGACAAAGAGTTAAAGGACATGTGAGAACTCGCCGAGTCACCAGGGTGCACTCGGCGAGTAGGGTCAAAGTGGGACTGTTGACTTTTGTTGACTTTTAGGGTTGGGTCATCAATGGAGTCCTTGTGACAAGAAGGGAGGGTAAAATAGTCTTTTACCTTTTTCTGAGGGTGCCAATGGCAGGTTGAGTCTAGTCTCGAAAGTTATACTTATAAGAGTATTTATTTATGTGAATAGGCGGAGGCTAGGCAACATTTTTCATCGAGTCAGAGATTTACCGAGACGCCTGAGGTGAGTCTTCTCACTATACTTTACCTAGTGTGGTAACAGAGTTATGTGACAGAGTACTATAGAGTTATATGCCAGTGTATTTGCATGTTATTTATATGTTGTGATTTATTGTGATATGTGATATGCATGATTCAGCATTACAGAGTTGGGACTTTCGGGTCCCTAGAGTTAGGGCCAGAGGGCCCACAGAGAGTTGGGGCTGGAGGCCCCCACTAAGACACATTGACCAGAGGGTCGACAGAGTTACAGCCTTGAGTGGTTATTATGTGTTTGAGTGGTATTTTTGGGGAACTCACTAAGCTTATGCTTACAGTGTTATGTGTTATGTGTTTCAGGTACCAATGATGAACGCGGGAAGACACCGGCTTGATTCGTACACACACATGGTATTTTAGGAAATCACCGTTCTTATTAGGACTAGAGTGGCCTGATATGTGATGCCTGAGTCTAGGAGTATTGCTGCTCGGAATACTTCAGAGTGTTTAGGTAGCAGCGAGGAGGTTATGAGAGATCTGCTAGTGAGTATCATATGATTAGAGAGAGTAGAGTACATGTGATTTGGGACTCTGGGGGGAGGACTTGGGGTGGATGCTGATACGGTGTGGACGGTAGTATTGGACCCGTACTATTGAAGACACTGGGTCAGTGCACAGTCCAAGTAAGAATCCTTGGAGTACCAAGGGACAAGTAGGGTGTAGTATTCGAGTGTGAGCATACTCGAGCGAGTCCCTGATATTTATTCTTGTGTTGTATTTCAGAGAGAGGGAGATCATGGTTGGGACGCGCCACACACCAGGGTCCAGCGGTACAAGTGATGAGGATATCCGTAGGATCATCCAGGAGGAGGTGGCTGCGGCCATCAGGGCAAAGATACCAGAGATGTTCGGGTCTATCAAGACCACGCTGACAGACATTTGATGAGAAGTACGCTACTCTTTCTGAGGCTGCTGTTGCTGCGGCCACTGCAACTATAGCTGCGACTAGGCCGCAGGGTGGTGATGCGTTGCTGTTCCGAGAGTTCAGCAACAGAAAACCACCGGAGTTTGACGAGACCCAGGACCCGATTGCAGCGATGAGATGGATTTCAGATATAGAGGGGTGTTTCTTTACTTGCTCATCTCCAGCGCATTTGAGAGTTCGGTTCACGCTGAACCAGCTTCGCTTGGGAGCGAAGGATTGGTGGAAGTTTGTGACGGCACACTATACGCCTGCTGAGTTTGCAGCAGTGACCTGGGAGAGGTTCACTGCTATGTTCCGAGATGAGTACGTTCCCCAGGTGGAGAGGGAGCATTTGGCCCAGGAGTTTCTGACCCTCAAGCAGGGTACTGCGTCTGTTACGGTGATTACGAGGATGTTTCATGAGCGGGCGATGTTCTGCCAGAGCACGTGTCCTCTAAGCAGGCACGTATGAGCCAATATCTGAGCATTTTGAGGAGGGATATACGAGAGTTCATTGTGAACTCGACGTACCGGACATTTGCCGAGCTTCAGGAAAATGTTCGGAAGAGGGAGATAGAGCTGGAGACCCAGGCTAGGGAGGAGGTTGAGTCTCAGGGGAGGGATCGGCGACCAGTGCAGTCTCAGCAGGTAGCCAAGTGTGCCAAGCCCGCTGATTCGAGATCAGGGAACCAAAGGGGCCGCACTTGTGGCAAGTGCGGCAAGAGCCACGATGGGGTGTGCAGAGCAGGGTCTTGCTACAAATGTGGCAAGGAGGGGCATATGGCCAAGGACTGCCCCAAGGGGTTTGCATTATGTTTTCACTGCGACCAGACCGGACACCGGAAGGCAGAGTGTCCGCAGCTGCGGAGATCAGCACAGGGAGCATCTCAGGGATCTACCCCTGCTGCCATCAGAGCTACTGAGAGCCGGCCAGTGAAGGCCGAGGCACCGAAGGCACGAGGGAGATCCTTTCAGTTGACCACGGAGGAGGTCCGCGCAGCGGCCGATGTCGTGGCTGGTATGTATTCTTTCGTGTATTTATTTTGATGTTGTGATATTGTGCTTATATTATGTTATGCGTATGTACTTTTCTTGTGAGTTCTTTACTTGCCTTGGTGTTATTTGACTCGGGTGTGAGTCGGTCTTTTGTATCTTTGGCTTTTAGTCAGCACATCAGTGTTCGTCGTGAGGCATTGAGTCGACCTCTGAGAGTTTCCATAGCTGACGGGAGGGCGGTGTATGCCACAGAGGTGATCCGAGGGTGTGAGCTCGAGATTTTCGGTGTTGGGTTCCCGATTGACTTAGTTCCTATTGCGATGGGGGATGTCTGTGTCATCGTGGGCATGGACTGGTTGAGCAGATTCGGAGCGGTTATCGACTGCGAGCGAAAGCTGGTGACCATACGAGACCCTAGTGGGGGAGTTCTTACGGAGTACGGCGAGGGTACACGTTCTGGGTCAACATTTTGTTCGGCCGCTAGGGCAAGGCAGTGTCTACAGCAGGGCTGTAGGGGTTTTGTAGCGTATGTGACGGATACGCGGGTTGATTCAGAGAGACCGAGGTCAGTTGAGGAGGTTCCGATAGTGCGTGAGTTCTCGGACGTATTTCCAGAGGAGTTGTCGGGCGTGCCTCCCATGAGGCAAGTGGAGTTCAGTATCGATTTGGTTCCGGGGGCCACGCCTATCGCCAAGGTGCCCTATCGCCTTGCACCTCCAGAGATGCAGGAGTTATCCTCGCAGCTTTAGGAGTTGCTAGGAAAGGGGTTTATTCGGCCGAGCAGCTCGCTATGGGGAGCGGCTATCCTTTTTGTCAAGAAGAAGGATGGTTCACACCGGATGTGCATTGATTACCGGGAGTTGAACAAGCTGACGGTCAAGAACCGTTACCCGTTGACAAGGATCGACAATTTGTTCGATCAGTTGCATGGAGCATCTTGGTTCTCCAAGATCGATTTGAGGTCTGGTTATCATCAGGTGAGGGTACGAGATGAGGACATTCAGAAGACCGTCGTTATGGGCATTACGAGTTTGTGGTGATGCCCTTCGGACTCACCAATGCCCCGGCAATGTTCATGGATCTCATGAACAGAGTGTGCAGGCCGATGTTGGATCGCTTCGTGATCGTATTCATCGAAGACATTTTGGTGTATTCGAGATCTAGAGAGCAACATGAGGAGCATTTGAGGGAGATCCTCGGAGTTCTGAGATCGGAGAGGCTTTATGCCAAATTCTCCAAGTGTGATTTATGGTTGCGAGAGGTCCAGTTCCTAGGGCACCTCGTTAACCAGAAAGGGATATTGGTCGACCCAGCCAAAGTTGAGGTAGTGATGAGTTGAGAGGTGCCGAGGTTAACCTCCGAGATCAGGAGTTTCTTAGGGTTGGCAGGCTATTATCGGAGATTTATCAGGGATATCTCCAAGATCGCCGTGCCACTCACCAGGTTGACCTGGAAGGGTGTCGCTTTTTCATGGGGCCCAGAGCAGCAGGCCTCCTTTGAGACACTTCACCAGAGGCTATGCGAAGCCCCGATGTTAGCCCTCCCAGAGGGAATGGAGGACTTTGTGGTGTATTGTGATGTGTCGATCTTGGGGATGGGAGCAGTGCTGATCCAGAGAGGGCATGTGATAGCATACGCATCGAGGCAGCTGAAGCCTCATGAGACGAGGTATCCCACCCATGATCTAGAGTTAGGGGCAGTGGTGTTCGCCATCAAGATCTGGCGTCACTATCTGTACGGGGTTCGGTGTACGATATACACGGACCACAAGAGCTTGAAGTATTTGATGGATCAACCCAACCTAAATATGCGACAGAGGAGGTGGTTGGACGTGGTCAAGGATTATGATTGTGAGATCCTGTACCACCCGGGCAAGGCTAATGTTGTAGCCGATGCACTGAGCCGTAGGGCAGAGAGTGCCCCATTGGGAGATGTACGTTCGAGATTGACGGTGATGACCCCGGTTTTGAATGCTATTCGTGGGGCCCAGGCTGAGGTTGTGCAGCCTGAGAGCCAGAAGAGAGAGCGAGTTGTCGGGTTGGTATCAGAGTTCGTTACCGATAGCCGGGGGCTTATGACATTTCAGGGTCGTATCTGGGTACCGTTTGTGGGAGGGACGCATACTGTGACAACCCAAAATTTCCATTTTGTACGAACATTATCAAGTCAATAGTAGCTAGACCATTTACAGTGAATTTCAGACTTTTCCGAATAAGTTTGAGTATTTCAGGGTTTACATTTAAGGAGATATCAAGAGAGTGGATGCACATGGGTAAGTGAAACTCGAGTATTTCAAAACTTCATAATATTAGAGTTCATTTCCGGAATAATAATATTTTCTGCCAAAAATATCTCAGGACTATAAATAGAATTCTGAACCAAATTCAATAATTATTCGCATTTCCAACTAGAGAAAAGCCATTTTCTCTCTCACGGATCTTCGGGTTTTTATCCCAAATCGTGAGTACACTTCTCTAGTTGTCTTATAATGCTTATAATGTGTTTAATAACTTAGATTACATAGCAAATCTGTGAGATTCGGGAGTTTACCGCCCAAGAACGTTCTTGGAGAGTAAACTCCTATATGTGGCTTAAATGCTACCTAGTCTTTTCCCCATGTTAGGTAACGAACTTCGGCTTGTATATAAGTATGTTTAAGACTAGAAAACAAACAAGAACACCAAGATTTGGGTGTTCACGGCCCAAGAAGTTCTTGGACCGTGAACTCCAAAAACAAAGGCCAAAGAGTGCCTAGTTCACTCCTAAAGCCTTGGACATTTGCCCCATTTTAATCCTAGTTAATTTGTGGACCTTAAAGCATCAAAAACCCATTCCCATGAGAGATTACGGCCGTAATCTCTAAGGGAAATGGTTCATGGGTCGTGAACATGAAAGGAGGGTACCATAGTGTGCATAATGCCTTCATTAGCCTTAGATAATTGTCTAAAACCTTTCCTAAATGAGTTTGGGACTTGAAAGCACAAAATACCCATTCCCATATGAGTTTACGGCAGTAAAATCAAAGGGAAATGGCCTTTGGGCCGAAAACACCTAAAAGGAGTTTATTAATGCCCTAAACTAGCCAAAGGATTAAACCACCAAGTAGAACTTATTTTAGAAATCAAATAACACTTCAAAACACCAAATGCCATCAAGTTTGGGAGTTCACGGCCGTAAACTCAAGGGTTTACGACCGTAAACTCCTTGTGCGGAGTTTACTGAAGAGTAAACACATATATAAGGCCCTTTGGAACTTTAAACCCCTTTAGCCTTGTCCCACAACAACTTAGATGCAACCAATCGGACTTATAACACTTATACAAAGTGTTTACATGTTATAGAGTGTCCCTACTTAATTTATTAGTTATTATTTGGCTAATTAGTTATATATATGCTCATTATTTGATAACTAGGCTCGTGCGTGTGAACAAGTCTTCGTTTGCCACCTAGCATAGTATCCGACACTTCAATCCAATCCACTCACCACAAGTGAGTTCATACCCCTTTAATTAACCTTTGAAATACTTCTAAATGTTTTAAATGCTTTTAGGGGGGGATACAAGTTGAATATTATGGTTATTACATCAATCACATGTGATTGATAACCACAAAACCAATGATTTTATTATGTTCAAACTGTTTTACTTCAAACTGTTTTACAAATCTTTTACTTATCAAATACTTTTACTTAAACTTTGTTACTCTTATTATAAATTGCATGCCCGTATATGTATAGTTATATAAGTAATGTTTAAACGACTTAGAAAGGCTATCCACCTTGTTTCCTTTTCCTCGATTTGGATGTGGTCTGATAGGATATCGGGTACTCGTCCGAAGTTCGTTTAATTATTAATTATATATCATGTGTACATATATAGGCATAAAAGTACTTATATATTCATGCGTACTAGTTATATCATTAGTAGGCTACCATCGGGGTAGCACAAGATCATACTTATACTATTACTAGATCAATGAGTCAGTTCATTCATGAGTCAATACTTATTACTATGAGAACATATACAACTATACTAGAAAGAGAACATATACAACTATAATAGAAAGAGAACATATACAACTATACTAGAAAGAGAACATATACAACTATACTAGAAGGAGAACATTTACAACTATACTAGAACAGTTCATTACATTACATATACATGAATACGTTAATTATTGTGATATGAATCGGAGCATGACTTAAATGTCATGGCCCGAGTTGTAGCCAGAGTCTCTTGAAGAGAGAGCGTGATTTTGCGTATAGATCTATACTGGATTGACTATCCTACACCTTGCTGCTAGCTACAGCCAGACCTGCAGGTCTGCGGGTGCCAAACGTCATTTCTTTTTACGACCTACATTTGTCGTTGTTTATCTAGTCGATAATATGGTACAATTAATCACATGATACCTTAATATAAATCCGGTTTAAGGTAGTTAGTACATCAGTAGTTCCTATAATACAACACTACAGTACTACAATAATTTACCCCTTACATATATTTTGTGATTATTTCACTTAAACATTAATGTACAAACTATATTTTGTTAATGATAGTTACACTTGGGAAATTACACACTTTTACAACAAACGAACATACAAAACAGTTAAGCCTTGGTAGAAGGCTACCATAATAGAAAATATAGGTTTTTCTGAGAGATTCAAACTTTTACAAACACTTACAAACAATTACATACATTTTACAAACTTACACTTAAGACATGTTCAAACGTTTTAATAACAAACACCGACACTAAATACTTATGAACTCACCAGCTTAATGCTGATAAACTCTTTCAAAATAACTTGTATTCTCAGGTGGACAGTAGACAGGTACCGAGGCCAGCTTTTGAGAAGATGGAGCGCATCCAAGACTCATCTTATTATTTTGATTTACATTTTGGTGTCTATAATAGTACAGAACACACTTGTGTTAAAATTATATATTTAATGCAATGGATGATGTTGTTTGCTTATTTACTGTTATACTGTGTTGTGATACTTTACATGACGTCCTCCGCCCCAGAACGATTTCCGCCGTTCTTGGTTTTGGGTTGTGACAGATTGGTATCGGAGCATTGTTTATAGTGAATTAAGTATATCAACCCATAAAAGATATACTAAACTATAAACCCATTTGGGATTAAAGCACTCTGACCAAGAGTCTATACTTTAAATATTAAAATATTTAATTAAGTATACTAGTCTGCATTCATACTAAAATCAGTGTCATAATGACAAGAACAAAAGTATTACGATTGTTAAATATCACAAGTGAGCTCGGGGATGTATGGTCAGTCCTGGGAATGGCATAGCCTGATCAACTATGCTGGTCCGAGGAGTGATTAGCATATACCCTAGAATGGTTGTGATATGTTAACAAGTCTAAAAACTTACCAACAATACCACAAGAAGATCAGTAGAACCTAAACTTAAAATACTATAGGTGTATTTTGTACTACTAGCTACGTATATACTATATTCTTATACCTCTCTTCTCGCGTAGATTTAAATGGCTGGATTCCAACACGACGACCCGTACTTTCCAAATGAAGGCAATGCCGGGTGGATCGAAGCAGATCCCGAAGATGAGCATCCAATCCCTTTGGATGATCACCTAGCAGAAGGCTTTTCTGATGGATCTGACTCCGAGCCTGAAGTCAACAACCTACCGCTAGTAGGTCAAGCCCCGAACAACAACCCCCGACCAGCTTTTCCAGGTCCTACACCCTTGTGGGCAACCAACGTGAATCGTTGGAGTGACGAACAGGGTCAACCCTTACCTTACTTTGGAGACCGAAGCTTTTACAACGTCAGCAAAGGTGGTTCTGCTGACCGAGCTATGCCCGTCATTATCCGCAGAATAGCTCGTAATGTTGAGCAGGGTCGAGCAGCCATCGACCGGGTCATGGAGATTGATGCCAACTCTATTTTCAACACAGTCCGCATCCGCCGTCTTGAAGAAGACATGGAACGGACCCGGAGAACCAATGAAACCCTGCAGCAACAGCTGGCTGCCTCCCGAGCTGAAGTCTTGGAACTTCGAGCCCGTTAGAGGGATCAGGAGCGACACCTTCAGGAGGTGTTTCGTCAAGTGGCAGACCTCAGGGTTCGCCTGAGGTTTTCCTATCGCCGTTAGAAGATGTCTAGTACATCTCTGTCTTTCGGTTAAGGAATAGCCTTTAATATATGTGCTCTAAGTAGCACTTGTTTGTAAAATATTCCTAACTTTCAGTACTCTAATTAGGAATCTAAGAACTGTCAAACTTTTCCATATGCTATGATGTAAGACCTACTGTTAGGTCGATTTTCCCTGAACTTATTAAATCGGTATTACCAGTATTATTGACGTCTATCTAATCTGTGGGAAAAATCTGTACACTTGTGTTTTCCTACTAATATTCTTTGATGTGATCTCAAACACTCATTCAAACTGTTGGGCTATGGATAGTTAGTCCATGTGTTACTCTCACCCCACTTACAAATTGATTCTTACCACTTTGTTTATCTTTATAAACTTATAGCTGAAAGATGCCTCCTCGCAAATCTCCCCGGAATAACCCTGCACCTCCACCGCCTCCTCCGCCTCCGGTCATCGATACCGCAGCCCTGAATGCTGCCGTAGCTGCAGCCGTGGCAACTTCCATGGCTCAGTATCACTCCACTGACGCCAGCAGAGGTGGAACCCCTATTAACTCCATTCTGATTGAAACCCCTGTGCGCTCGAGAGAGTGCTCCTACAAGGATTTCACCAACTGTAAGCCGATGTCCTTCCATGGCACCGGCAGAGTCATTGCCCTATCGCAATGGTTCGAGAAGACTGAATCAGTCTTCGAAATCTGTTCATGCCTTGCTGCGAGCAAAGTCAAATATGCCGCATGCACCTTTGAAGGAAAGGCCCTGACGTGGTGGAACGGCCACGTTAAAGCGCTGACTCTCGTAGTGGCGAATGATATGGGCTGGGAAACCATGAAGGACCTCATGATTGAGGAATACTGCCCGAGGGGCGAAATCCAGAAATTGGAGCAGGAGCTTTGGAGCCTGACCATGAAGGGCACCAACGTAGTCGCTTATACCGCCAGATTCAGCGAACTGGTGGCCCTCTGCCCCAATATGGTTCCCACTGAAGGGAAAAAGATCGAAAGGTACATATGGGGGCTAGTGCCTCCGTATCAGGGGAATGTCCTATCATCAAACCCCGCTACCTTCGACATTGCCAAGCGACTGGCACAGCGACTCATTGACCATGGAGTCAAAACCCCTGCAACAACAACCACCCTAGCCATCCCGGAACCCTCCAAACCCGCTGACACTAAGCGGAAGTTCCGGGAAGACAAGAAGAAACAGCGAGCTGCCAAAAAGCAGCAAGTTGTGGCTGTGCATGCCGCAATAACCCCTGCTGCTGCTACTGCTCTGGAGAGGCAGTATGCTGGAAGTTTGCCTAAGTGCAACAAATGCAACTTCCACCACAACGGCCCCTGCCGTGTAATGCAGTGCTCTAACTGCAACAGGAAAGGACACACCGTCCGTTTCTGTAAATCCCCGGCGAGGCCGATCACCCAAGTCTCCGGCTCTGGCGCGAGCCCGACCTGCTATGGATGTGGTGAAGCAGGCCACTATAAGAGGGACTGCCCCAAAGCGATTGGTTAAGTCTTCATCGCAGCGACATCATGTGCTACGAGAAAGCAGTCCGTTTAAACCTCCCGTCTAACGAAACTCTTATCGTCTACGGCGACAAACCCGATGCGAGTCTTCGTATGATATCAAGTATTCAAGCATAGAAGTATCTGCGTAAAGAATACCATGCATTCCTTGTTCACGTCGTCGATACGAGCCTCGAAACGAAGGAACTAAAGAACATTCCAGTAGTGAGCGACTTTCCCGACATCTTCCTAGAAGAGCTACCAGGATTACCTCCGCAACGACATGTCGAGTTTAGAATCGACTTAGTCCCAAGAGCTACCCCAGTAGCCATGTCACCCTACCTTTTAGCACCAGCAGAGATGCAGGAACTATCTGGTCAACTTAACGAACTGCTCATCAAGGGCTTCATAAGACCCAGCTTCTCACCTTGGGGAGCACCGGTCTTGTTCGTTAAGAAGAAAGACAGATCATTCCGTATATGTATCGACTACAGAGAACTCAACAAACTAACGGTCAAAAATCGTTACCCTCTGCCTCGCATAGACGATCTATTTGACCAACTGCAAGGGGCGAGCTACTTTTCTAAAATTGATCTGAGATCCGGATATCACCAGTTACGAGTGCTAGAGGAGGATGTTCCGAAGACAGCTTTCCGAACTTGTTACGGACACTACAAGTTCGTAGTGATGCCATTCGGATTGACCAATGCGCCCGTAGTCTTCATGGATCTGATGAATAGAGTATGCCGACCTTACTTGGATCAGTTCGTCATTGTATTCATTGATGACATCCTGATCTACTCCCGAAGTAAGGAAGAGCATGACGATCATCTGCAACAAGTTATAGGAATGTTATGAGCGGAGAAGCTTTATGCGAAGTTCTCTAAGTGTGAATTTTGGATCCGAAGAGTCGAATTCTTAGGGCACATGGTAAGTGAAGAGGGAATCCACGTGGACCCATCCAAAATTAAGGCCATTGAGAACTGGTCAGCACCGAAGACGCCTACAAAAATTCGGCAATTTTTAGGTCTCGCTGGCTACTACCGCAGGTTCATACAAAACTTCTCCCGAATTGCGAAACCTCTTACAACACTGACCCAGAAAGGCGTGGCCTTCGACTGGGAAGAGAAACAAGAGAGAGCATTCCAAACGCTCAATCGAGCCTTATGCACCGCACCAATACTATCCCTCCCCGAAGGAATAGAAGACTTCGTAGTCTATTGCGATGCATCGAATCAAGGGCTCGGGTGTGTTCTGATGCAGCGAGCAACTGCAAGGGGCGAGCTACTTTTCTAAAATTGACCTGAGATCCAGATATTACCAGTTACGAGTGCTAGAGGAGGATGTTCCAAAGACAACTTTCCGAACTCGTTACGGACACTACAAGTTCGTAGTGATGCCATTCGGATTGACCAATGCGCCCGCAGTCTTCATGGATCTGATGAATAGAGTATGCCGAACTTACTTGGACCAATTCGTCATTGTATTCATTGATGACATCCTGATCTAATCCCGAAATAAGGAAGAGCATGGCGATCATCTGCAACAAGTTCTAGGAACGTTATGAGTGGAGAAGCTCTATGCGAAGTTCTCTAAGTGTGAATTTTGGATCCGAAGAGTCAAATTCTTAGGGCACGTGGTAAGTGAAGAGGGAATCCACGTGGACCCATCCAAAATTAAGGCCATTGAGAACTGGTCAGCTCCGAAGAAGCCTACAGAAATTCGGCAATTTTTAGGTCTCGCTGGCTACTACCGCAGGTTCATACAGAATTCTCCCGAATTACGAAACCTCTTACAACACTGACCCAGAAAGGCGTGGCCTTCGACTGGGAAGAGAAACAGGAGAGAGCGTTCCAAACGCTCAAGCGAGCCTTATGCACCGCACCAATACTATCCCTCCCCGAAGGAATAGAAGACTTCGTAGTCTATTGCGATGCATCGAATCAAGGGCTCAGGTGTGTTCTGATGCATCGAGGTAAGGTCATCGCCTACGCCTCGAGACAGTTGAAGACACACGAAGTTAACTACACGACCCACGATCTTGAACTAGGAGCACTATTTTTACCGACCACAAGAGTTTACAACACATATTCGATCAGAAGGAGCTCAACATGAGACAATGACGGTGGGTCGAGCTACTGAGTGACTACGAATGCGCTATTCGTTATCATCCGGGTAAAGCCAACGTAGTAGCAGACGCCCTAAGTCGGAAGGAATATTCTGGTCGCAGGGTCAAGTCATTAACAATGACCATCCATTCACACTTGTCTAAGCAAATTCAGGCGGCCCAACTTGAAGCCATGAAACCTGAAAATGTGACGAGTGAATCCCTTAGAGGAATGGATAAGAATTTAGAAGCCAAGGGTGGCGGAGCCTTATATTTCATGAACCGGATCTGGACACCGAAACACGGTGGTTTCCGAGACTTGGTCATGACCGAAGCACACAACACTCGGTATTCCGTCCACCCAGGTTCAGATAAGATGTATCTGGATCCTAAAAAGCTATACTGGTGGCCTAATATGAAAGCAAAGATTGCTACCTCCATAAGTAAATGCCTTACTTGCGCAAAGGTTAAGGTCGAGTACCAGAAGCCCTCCGGTTTACTACAACAACCAGAGATTCCAGAATGGAAGTGGGAGCGGATCACTATGGATTTCATAACCAAGTTGCCCAAGACAACAGGTAGACTTGATACCATATGGGTCATCGTCGATAGATTGACCAAGTCTGCACACTTCCTGCCTATCAAAGAAACTGACAAGATGGAGAAACATACGAGAACATACATTAGGGAAATCGTACGGCTACATGGTGTACCTATGTCCATTATCTCCTATAGAGATAGTAGGTTCACCTCAAGATTCTGGCAATCGCTACAACATTCCCTGGGAACAAGGCTGGACATGAGCACGGCCTACCATCCACAGACCGACAGACAAAGTGGGAGAACCATCCAAACACTAGAAGATATGTTGAGAGCCTATGTGATTGACTTTGGAAAGGCATGGGATACTCATTTACCCCTTATCGAATTTTCCTACAATAACAGTTATCATACGAGCATCAAGGCTGCTCCATTTGAAGCCCTCTACGGCCGAAAGTGCAGATCCCCTCTGTGCTGGGCTGAAGTGGGTGATACCCAATTAGCTAGGGGAAAAGTTTCAGACAACACTCTCACAGGCCCGGAAATCATTCGGGAAACGACAGAGAAGATCGTTCAGATCCGTGAACGATTGAAAGCCTCTAGAGACCGACAGAAGAGCTACACTGATAAGCGAAGAAAACCTTTGGAATTTTAGGTGGGAGACCGAGTCCTTCTCAAAGTCTCACCCTGGAAAGGCTTGATACGCTTCGGTAAGCGTGGGAAGCTTAATCCGAGGTACATAGGGCCTTTCGAGATTCTCGCAAGAATCGGCCCCGTAGCTTACAAACTCACCTACCCGACGAACTTCGTAACGTACATTCTACATTCCACGTATCTAACTTGAAAAAGTGTCTGTCCGACGAGACTCTTGTAATCCCACTCGACGAGATCGAGATTAATGAGAGCCTCAACTTTGTGGAAGAATTGGTAGAGATCATGGACCGTGAGGTCAAGCAAACGAAGCAAAGTCGTATCCCGATAGTGAAGGTTCGCTTGAACGCCAAGCGCGGGCCGGAATTCACTTGGGAGCGTGAGGATCAGATGAAACTGAAATATCCTCGTCTTTTTACTTAGTTGATTGTAACTACTTATTTGCTTAAATTCTAATTTCGGGACGAAATTCCTTCTAAGGAGGGGATGATGTGACTGTTGGATTAATGTCTAAGTCCATAACTATATTTGGTATGTACTTGACCCGACCCGGCATGGTCCATTTGGGTTACACTTCACCGACACAATTTATATGGATAGTCTTTTGAGAATAGTATATTTATGATTTATATTAATATATTATAAGTTCTAATATATTAATATATAATCATATTATTTAATTAGTATTGATCAAGACTTAATTTAGAATTAATTAAGTGATAAAAGATGAACTAATTAAATATGGACTCTTATATATATGGAATGGGCCAAGTTCATTTAGGTTGGGCTAAGCTTTAATGGATAGTCCATGGAGTGTTTAACCCATGGATCATATGAAATGAAAGGTCATGGGTTTAACCCTAGTTTCCATACTATATAAAGATGTCCTTGGTTGGTGAAATGGGCACTAGTGTGGTACACTAAGAAGGGCTAGCCGATTTCACTAGAGAGAACTAAGTATCCATATTCTCTAAAGTCTTCCAAGGTGTTTTTGGTGATTTGTGATTCCACTTGAGGCTTCCACACTATTGGGCTAAGCTCTTAAAGCTTGAAGACATCAAGCTACATCAAAAGGTATGTCATCTAACTAGTACTTTGTAGTATAAGAACTTCATAATATGCTAGTTAGGATTAAAGCCTTGGAAAGTTCTTATTTGCATGTATAATAGAGAAAAACATAGATCCAAGGTTTATAGGGTTGCATGTACACCATAGGAGTGTTAGAATGCTCAAAAACCCATCAGTGGTATTAGAGACATGGGTTGTTTTCTGTTATATTAATGCAAATGTTTTATTTTCAAAGTTGGAAAAAAAGGAAAAAAACATGACGTTTGTCAAATTTTAAGATAATTACTTGTTTTTGTGAAAAACTAATTATTTGTAAAATTTGAATGATTTTCTATATGAGTTGAATTAGGTCAAATTTAGTAAAAGATAAAATTATATGATTATTTTATTAGTTTTAAAAGTTTGATCTAAAGAGTTTTTTGAAACCTCCATAAGTTATGGATATGAAAAGGTTTTAAAAAAAATTGATTCAAAGTTTTTTATGGAGTTACAAAACTTGTTCTTAATGTTTTAAAGAATTCCATAACTTGTTCTTAAGTTATGGAACATGAAAAGTTTCATCATAAAAGAAACATTAAACTCCATAAGTTATGGAATCCAAAAGTTTTTTTTGTGTTACCATGTTTTGTGAGTTATTTTTTAGATTAATGAAAAATATGTGTTAATAGTTTTCAATACAAATTAATCTAAAAGTTCATAAAATGTGTTTTTGTAACTTGTCCTCAAGTTATATGAAAAATCACATTTATGAATCTTAAAAACTCATAAAAATGCCTTAGGTTACAAAAAAAATGAAGAGTCTTTCCTTATAAATAGTTTTTATGGTTCCATAACTTGTCCTCAAGTTATGGATGTCCAAGAGTCTCTTCATTAAAAGTTTTAAAGCTTTAATTAAAAATCATAAGTTATGAAAATCCAAGAGTTTTGAATAGTTTCAAAACTTGCCCTCAAGTTTTGGAATTTGAAAAGTTTTCTTTTATGAATACTTTAATTCCAAGTTAAGCCCTTAGAATTTTAAAGAGTTAAAATTCAACCCTTATACTTTATAATATTATAAGTTAATAATATTTATATATGTATAAGAGCAAGTCAGTCTTACTGTTAGTAGGCCTCATTCACGAAGCCGGTCTATAAGGGGGGTATAAGGTTACTGCCTATAAAATGACAGTTTAATGGGTGTCCACTCTCACCCACCGCTTCCTTGACTGGTGGAGGGTCGTTAGCCGAACGGGTAGGACAAGGACTATAATTCTCTCTTCATTAAGAGTATTAATGATAAATACTAAGTAACCAAACCATTTATAAATACCCAATCTTAGTTACTTAGGAAAATGTGAATAAGGTGCTAATCCATGAAACTACACTTTGCACTTTGTTTAAGTCGGTTAGTGGAGCGTGTGTGGTTAACCGGCACACTAACTCGTATTTAACAAGGTAAGCAAAGGGTAATTTAATGTTTATCATAGTATCGATGGAGCGTGTATGGTTAACCAGCACATCGATTGAGGGGTAAACACTTAAGGGTACCAAGTAATTTGCATGGTTACTTCACACCTTGTTTTCTGATCCTCGGCATCTCAGTCACAAAACCTAAAGGGCACACTCGAGATTGAAACATGCCATTGAACAGTTCAATGAATCTCAAAGATCTAGGAATTTCAAATCCAATTAAAACCTAATTAATTATTTCATTTTTCATGGTGGAAATTGGTGAATCGTCATTCACCTACCTTCAAATATTCTATAGCTTGGATTACGGCATCCCTCTTCCAAGTTATAAAATAGTTTGTTGGGTCCTAGCCTTAATATTTCATATTGGGTGTTATATTAAGGACTTTAAATCAACTATCTTGAATATCTCCCAAGAGATGTCAAGTTCAGACATCTATGATCTTCCCAAATATCTTGGAACTTCACTTCCTCCACCTCCTCCAATTATTCTCCCTAACCCACAAGTTCAACGTCACTCAAGCCCTATTGGCAAGGCAAGGTCTAGGTGTGATCACATCTTGGAGATGAATTCACATGCTGACAAGCCGGGAAAGTTGGGTGTCAAAGTCTTGAGAAAGTTAGTGGTTCAATCACTTTCTAAGTCACATAGTGAGTTCCTTTGGGACTCCTATGAAATAGACTATGACAAGACCCTTAATGATATTATCTATTTGCTTGGTGCTGCTAAATCAGAAATGATTTAGTGTACTAGTAAAGCAAATTTGATTAGGAGATCAACTTCCCAAAACTTTATGGACAAGGACAATAGTGACACCGGAAATCCAGAAATGCATTCTCTTCCCAATGGAAAGGGATTGGCCATAGTCAACTTGGTTGACCAAATGGTAAAGAGAAAGGCTAAGTCTGAGATAGTCCCATGTACTATTACCTAAGGGTCCATATATGTTTCTATTGCCAAAGGAAGGGGCTTTGGTTATGAAGCTGCCAAACTTACCTAAGGATGGTAAAGTCAATAAGTTTGACTTTATTTCAGGTAAATTCCGTTGTCTAACTGTATTAAGTTCCTACTTGGAGATTCTTATTACATGATGTGGCTAGGTCACATGTTGATGTGTTAAGAATCAAAGAAAAGTAAAGAAACTTAAAGGAAGTATATGCTGATTCTAATCGCGGAGATGGATCGCATGGTTCGGTGATCAGAATTTTGAGCATGTGCTTAAGAGTTATGATAAATTGCTTAGGAATAGATAACAACAAGTTTTCATATACATTTGCATTGTAAGGATTAGTTTTTCCGCAAAGTTTTTAAATAAAAGAAAAATTCTTATTTTTATTTATTTTAAAATATCCTTACAATGGCTTTTGTAGAAAAAGGAAAAAATGTTGCTTATATGATTCCATTGGTAGCAATATTGGAAATATGAATTTGATTATTTCATTTGTGGTAGTGTCTAAATTTACAAAATAAGGAAAGATTCTCATCACCCAAGTTTCAGTTGGATAGAAACTTGGAATCATGCAAGTTGTATATTATGATGAATGAGAACTTTCGAGCATTGGAAAATTAAGACTAACTGCTTGTTCACATGGATGTGTGTGACAACCCGAAATTTCCATTCTAAGTCAAACCATTTCAATCCAATAGAAGTAGAGCAGTTACAGTGAAAATTCAGACTTATGGAATAAGTTTGGCAGTTTTAGGGTTTTACACCTAAGGAGTTATTAGGAGAGTGGTTGCACTAGGATTTTGTGCAACACTGTAATTCCATTACTCTAGGTCGTTAGAATCCATTCCGAAAATAGAAATATTTTCTGCCAAAAATCTCAGAACTATAAATAGAATTCTGAACCAAATTGGTTCATTAGTTGAATTCCAAATAGAGAAAAGTCAATTTCTCTCTCACGGATCTTCGGGTTTTCATCCCAGATTGTGAGTCTACTTCCCTAAATGTGTTTTAATACTTGTTATATGCTTTATAACATTGTTTACATGTCCAAAACACAAGATCCGGGAGTTTACCGCCCAAGAACGTTCTTGGGGAGTAAACTCCAAAATCAAGCCTAAAAGCCACCTAGTCCCATTTCCGTGTTAGGCATCTAACTAAGGACTTAGTGTATGATCATTAGAGGCTAGAATCAAATCAAAAGCAAGTAGTTTGAGGAGTTTACGGCCAAGGAACAACCTCTTGGGCTGTAAACTCCAAGTAAAGGGCACAAATGAGTGCCTAGTGATCCTTTAGCCTTAGAACAAGAACCTAGAAGCCTTAAGCAAGTGTTTTAAACCAACAAAACAATTAGAAACCAACATTGGAAGGGAGTTTACGGCCAAGATGCTCCTTAGGCCGTAAACTCCAAGTTTTAGGTTCCAAAATGCCTTCAAACTCTTCCTAAGGCTTAGTCTTCATTTTTGGCATGTACCTTAATGTGTTTAGGACCTAGAAAACACATGAAAAGCATAAGTGTTGAAGAGTTTACGGCCAAGAGTAATTCTTGGGCCGTAAACTCCTTTAATGGGGTCAAAGGACACCCTAGACACTTCCTTAGGCCAAGAAACTTTTAGGGCAAGTACCTAGATGAGATATGGACTAATTAAAATTCTTAGGACCTCATGTGTGAGGGAGTTTACGGCCCAAAGAGTTCTATGGCCGTAAACTCCATCAAATGGTCCCATTTAGTGCCTTAAACCTTCCTTAAGCAAATGGTTGAAGCCTAGACTTGTTCTTAGAATTGTTAGAGACTTGAAAGGACAATAAGAACCCTCCCAAGTGAGTTTACGGCCGTAAACTCCAAGGGAAAAGGGTCTTTGGGCCGTAAACTCCCCTTAGGAGTCAATATGGTACCTTAAACTCTTGTTAAGCCTAGAAACAATTCCCCTCTAAGGTTGTAGTACTTCTATGCACCATTTCATGACTTGGTTGAGAGTTTACGCCCAGGAGATTACTCCCCTGGGCCGTAAACTCTAATGAATATGGTCTTTTGACCTTAAACTTCCATTAGGGGCATTGCACTTCTTTGTTGCAACCTATTAGCCTCCTAGCACTTGACCAAAAGTGTTGTCCTCGCGCTTAAATGTTTATACTTGTATAATTAGTGATTTAATCTCTAATTATTTATATACATATGTATTCATATGTAATTAGGATCATTGTGTGTGTCTAAGTCTCCACTTGACACCAAGCACTTGTCCGATCCTTCCATACGATAACAGCCGTTCAATTCCAGTCACATACTGCAGGTGAGTTCATACCCCTTAACTAATGTTTTAAACTGTTTTAAATGTTTTATGGGGGGATACAAGTAGAATCATGCTACTTTTTATGTCAATAACATGTGATTAGTAAGTAGGATTATATTACTTATTACATCAATCACATGTGATTAATATACAACATTCAAAAGATTTGGCTACTCATTAGCCGTTTTACCAAACAGTTTCTTTCAAATGATTTTTATAAACATTTTATATGTTTTCAAACTACTTATTACACTGTACTTCTTACTACTATTTATCGTACTTCAAACTTATTTACGACTGTGTTTCAAACAAATGTTTCTTTATACTCAAAACGGTTTTATTATGCTTATGCCTTCAAATTATTTTATAGATTGACATCAAGTCGATCTTCTCTTAAAATAATATTTCTGTTTCAAATGTTTTACAAAACTTACTTATGCTTTTATTTTATTATAAATTGCATGCCTCTATATGTATAGTTATATAAGAAATGTTTAAAAGACTTAGGAAGACTATCCACCCTATTTCCTTTTCGCGCCTTGAGATGTGGTCTGGTGGGACATTGGGTATTCGTCCGAAGGTCGTTTAAAGATTTGTTATATATCATGTGTACATATATAGTCATAAAAGGTCCTTCCAGTTCATCCTATGCCCTTGGGTAGCAAGGGTATACATCCACGTCCATACGTACCACTTAGATTACTAGTAAGCTACCATATGGGTAGTTCAGGAAGATACTAGAACCATTACTAGAACGCGATATCATACATGGAGTCAGTTCATTCATGAGTCAATACTTTCTAGAACATTACAGTACATTACATATACGACTACACTAGGACGAGAACATATACGACTATACTAGAACGTTTACATTACCATACTTGCTAGGTAGAGAGAACACACATTTCAGCTAGCACACTTAGAACATTATAGTACAATTACATGATCACACTTACATGAGTACAATTACATGATCACACTTACATGAGTACACTTACATATACATAGAATAGACGTCACTAGGGGCTATAGCACAGAACCAGTTCAGGATCTAACTATACTGATAAATCACACTACAATTGTGATTGTTATATCGAGTATACATGATCATTAGTAATGTGGATGCTCACGGCTTTCATTCATGCAGGGGTCGTGGGTAGGTCCCAAAATCCCTTTGATAGGGGAGCGTACAATCTGGGATCTAGACATCACATTATACCTTATCCCTCAAATAAGGCAAGTTGAGTATCGATGTATTGATATATATATATATATATATATATATATATATATATATATATATATCAAATACTATGGTACTTGGAAGTATTACCCTAGATTTAAGGTAATAGGTACGGTTGTAGTTCGACACTACACCATAGTACTATTTCTTTTCCCATTACATTCACTTCGTGAATTTTTCATAGGAAGCACGGTAATGTAGAAACTATCTGTTGATAAATAGTAGTCCTTTTAGAGCTACGATTTAGTACTATGTTAATTTTTCCAGTACATATTTCAGTGATAACCTCACTTAAACATAAATGTAAAAACTATATTTTTGGGTAATGATAGTTATACTTTGGAAAAATACATACTCTTACAAGAGACACACACACATACAGAACAATTAAGTCTTGGTAGAAGACTCCTTTTGTTACTAATAGGAATCATAGGGATTTCTAGGGATTTTCAAACATTTACAGTTGAGCTACAAACATTTTCATACTTATACTAGTTTTCTTTCAAAGCAATGTCAAGTCTTAGAAATTATAAGTTTTCACAAATTAAGACACATAAATACTTATGATCTCACCAGCTTTATAGCTGATACTCGCTTTCAAAATTACTTGTATCCTTAGGTCATCATAGACAGGTACCGATGCAAGGAGAAAGGAAGATGGAGCTTATTTAAGACTTATCTTTCATTTTGATTTATGCTTTAGTGTATATCAAAATTTGACAGAATACAATTGTATAATAATTATTTTATTAATGCAATGGATGATGTTGTTGCTTGTTTACTACTTTACATTGTTGTTGATATTATACATGACGTCCTCCGCCCCAGAACGTTTCCGCCGTTCTTGGTTTTGGGGTGTGACAGATTGGTATCAGAGCATTGTTTATAGTGAATTAAGTATATCAACCCTTAAAAGATATACTAATTATAAATACATAAGGGATTAAAAATACTCTGACCAAGAGTTTATACATTAAATAGTAAAATATTTAAGTAAGTATACGTGCTGCATTCATACTAAAATCAATGTCATTAGGACAGTACAAAAGAATTACGATTGTTGGGCAACACAAGTGGGCTTAGAGACATATGGTCAAAACTGGGAAGATATAGCCTGATCACCTATATTATCCGAGGGTTGACTAGCATGTGCCTAAGTTTAAGTGTGTGGTTGCAACAATGCTAAAATCTTACCCACCCTACCACGTTGAGAACAATACAACATAACATTAAAAATTTCAAATACTATAGGAGTATTTTGTGTTACTATAAGTACTTTATACTTGAGAATTAAAATGGGATCTTCATTACTAAGTTAATAGTTGCTAAGTGGATACACTGAGGCTACATGTAATTAGGATGTTATAGACTCAGAATTTGTGATAATTTTGCCTTACCCCTATTCTGTGTGAATAAGGAGTTAAGGTCACTTATTCGAAGGTCTATCATATTTAGATTACACATAGCTGGTATGCACTTCACAAATAGCGATGTAAGTAATGAAGGTTGTCTAAATAATTATCTAGATAGTTGTCTAATAATTATATTCTTACCCTAAATTCTCGCATAGAAATCATAGTTGGACTCCATCCCCTTGACAACCAGTATCTTCCGAATGAAGTCATAGCTGGTTGGTTTGGAGAAGAACCAGAGAATGATCATCCTATTTCCTTGGATGATCACCGTGATGAAGACCTTTCGTATGATACTAACCCCGAACTAGAGGTTGAGAACCTACCCCGAGCAGCTCCCGTTTCAATTCCTAACCCTCTTCCGGCTTTTCATGGCCCGACCCTGAGTGAGTGGAATGCTTGGAAACAGGGAGCCAAGGACAAGATCAGTTTATGCTATTTGACGGCGACCGAAGCTTCTACGACTTGAGCAATGAGGGCTTAGCAGATATAGTTTTGCCAATCTTGGCCCGCAGAGTGGCCTGAATTGAGATTCAAGACAGGACAGCCCTACGTCAGATTTCAGAAATAGTCGCCTATGCTAGAATGCATACCCTCCACACCATTCATCTAGCATATACTCACAAGAGTTTAGAGAGAAACCATGAAATCCTGTTGCAAACACTGGCTGAATCACGAACCGAAGTCTTAGAACTCCGAGTACGCTAGAAGGTGTTTGAAAGACACCTACTTGACGTGGAACGTCAATTGGCTGAACTAATAAGTTCACCAGAGGGATGACCGCCGCCAGTAGTAGACACTTTACTTTATTTCCCTTATAAAAAGGAATCGTTTTCTATCTATGCCCGATGTGGCATTTTCTATGAAATTATCTTGTTCCGTAAGTACTTTAGTTAGGTCTTTATGCTGTCAGGAACTATCTTCTGTGGTTATGATGTAAGACCTTTACAAGGTCATTTTCCCGAATCTTTACATCGTGAATATCAAAGATATTGACAGCCGACTAACTTCTGTGTCATTCTTCATCCAAGTACTTTTATCTTACTTTCATTGGAGTCTACCTGAATCATACTTTAGTCAAGTCACTGGACTAGGGTGATTTATTCCAAGAGACACTTCCAAGTCTCTTTTAGTGGTTGGATCTTGTTATTCACCAACCCACGATACCTCAGCTCGAACGACAAACGTCTTGAGACCATTCTACGAACATACTACCCTACAGTACCAGGACTGCATCATAGGGATGTAGGTCAAACCTTAGCGAACATACATTCATTCTTTACCGGGACTGCATCATAGGGATGTAGGTCAAACTTTCGAGATCATACACTTACTCCTTTCATGAACAATCTAAGTACATCAGGGTCAACCAGAATCGCTCACAAATCTTTACTCTTTCGTGTTACAGAATCATGTCGTCATCCGGAAACAACCAGCCAAGCAATGAGACCTCTACTTTCCCCATGGACGCCGCTACCTTTCAAACGGTATTTACAGCTGCCGTAGTGGCTGCAGTAATCGCGGTCATTGCGCACCATAGCTCTATCAACACGGTCGATACTGCTGATGGGAATGAAGTTCCCAATCGTGATATCCATCCAGGAAGTCACCCAATAGTAACAGTCCTAGGCTCGCAAAGCCAGAAAGCAGAAAACAAGAAACGAAATCGTCAAGCCCGGAAAGAACGCAAGAGAGCCCAAAAGCTGGCTATACCACAGCAGCAAGTGGAAACCCCTGCCGTTCCCATACCGCGCAGGTCATATGAGGGAAAACTCCTGAAGTGTGAGAAGTGTAGTTTCCATCATCATGGGGCTTGCCATGAGATGCAATGTTGCAATTGCCTGAACATAGGGCATCATGCTCGTGACTGTGGAGCACCGAAACGACCTCTCACTCAAGTCCCTTTCATCGAGACTAACCCTGCGCACAAGATGAGTTATAGCGCAGAACGATTCAAGAAGCAATTTTCGAGGTGGAGTAACGAGGAAGGCACTCGTGTCCACATAACACTAGCTAAGCACCGTAATCTCGTCACCAAGGCTAGTACTAGCCAGTCATGTCACCAATGTGGTGAGACAGGGCACTTCAAGAGAGATTGCCCGATAACGCAAAATTATGGCGCAGATGGGAAAATTCTCAGGATCACAGCTGCGGGAGAGCCTGCTCAGGAACCACGTTAATGTATTTAAGGCGTTTCGTTGTAACAGACTTATAAACTAACTAGGACTAGTGCAACTAGAGTCTTACCTTTTGCGAGATCCTTTCTGTATAGGAATTCTCGTGCTGCATATACTTGTCTTTTGTAGTATATCTTATTCGCAGCAATAGTCTTGTGGTAAACCTAAAGTACTGTAACTCTGTTCATGGTTGCATAGTTGTGTTTTGTCTGTAACCGTCTTATGTTAATTCTAATGTCTTTAAAGTTTCTGTATGATTCCGACATTATCATACGACTCGATTAAAAATTGATCCTCACGAAAACAGCTTCTTGCGTACATCTCTTCCTTCTAGATCACTTTTACAGCGAAGCCGTCATATCGGAACGCCGAAGTACTCATTTCAGGAGTACCTCTTAGTTATTTTCTTTCCGAAGAAATCCCCGAAGTACTCATTTCAGGAGTACCTCTTAGTTATTTCTTTCCGAAGAAATCCCCGAAGTACTCATTTCAGGAGTACCTCTTAGTTATTTCTTTCCGAAGAAATCCCCGAAGTACTCATTCCAGGAGTACCTCTTAGTTATTTTCTTTCCGAAGAAATCCCCGAAGTACCACTCGTGCAGTACGTCAAGTTCAATCCAGGGATTCATGCGGATGATCTATCACTGAGGAAGGTATACATAAGAGTGTTATATAATCAAGGTTCTACAGGTTTAGAATTGATGATTCCGCCTTAACTCTTTTACTCCTTGGGATGTGAGGGTAAGGAAGAATCAGTTATTCGACTACATTTTCAATCTTAATTATATACGACTCATATACACGAAATTGTGATCGTGAAGCCCTGTATGAATTCTAAAATGGACTTCAGGACGGAGAAACTGCCTAAGTATACGAGTAATCACATCGTCATGTGAATAAACTTAGAACCCAGTATGACTCCCGAAAACAGATCACCTTATAGTTTAAACACCCACGGAAATGCCAGAACAGTGCAGACAACTAAGAGAACCACACAGAAATAGAATTAGAAGACTAGGTTCTTACCCTAGAGAACCCCGGTCAGATTCTTCCAGAGATCGATGGATCGCATCGTATGTGCCTCGGATGTCGAGGATTCCGTCACGATTTTCATAGAAATCGTTATCTCTGCCTCACATAGACAAAATGAGTGATCACACGTAAGGAAAGAAACTACTTCCAGGAATGGACTTGAGATCCGAATATCACCAGTTCAATGTGTTAGGGAAGGATGTCTGGAAGACTATCTTCCGAATTCGATGCGGACGCTTCGAGTCCGTAGTGATACCTTTCAGATAGGACCAGTACGCCCATGATTTTCATGAACTAAATGAATAGAGTTACGTCTTTCTTACTTGGATCAATTCGTCATTTCCCCATGAAATGACTTACTTATTTACCCTCGTAGTAAGAAGAAAGCCCATGGAAACATTTCTTCAGAGGAACTTTTAGCAAAGTTCTATAGGCTCGAGTTTTGAAATTGAAGAGTCAAATTTCTAGGACACACTGTTAGTAATGTGAGAAATTTTGAGCACTCCTTCAATTTGCCAGAGCCGTTGAGCATTTATCAACACCAGAGAAGCCGACAACTTTCGCCAAATTCTAGGTCTTACCGACCTACCGCCTTAGTTCATTCAGAACTCCTCGCAAGATACAGAAACTCGTACGACTTCGACCCAGCAAGGTGTGGCCTTGGACTGGGAAGTTACGCAGGAAAAGGAATCTTCGAGACTCCGAGTGAGTGACCAAGTTCTTTAGGATAACTCACTCTGAGAATGGCTTAATACGCTTCGTAAAGCGTGAAAAGATAAATCCAAATTTGACAGGACCTCCGAGATTCTTATCAGAATCTGTCCTGTGCCTCGCACAAACTAGACCTACTCCGCGAACTCAGTAACGTACTTTCTACTCTTCACATCTCGATCGCGAAACCATACCTTTCTGTTTGGACTCTTACAAGTCCACTCGTCGAGTATCAGAACCGTAGTGACCCTCGACCGAGAGGTCAAGCGGACGAAGCAACGCCGTCGCCCGTTAGTGAAGGTTCGTTGGGATACCAACCGAGAGCCCGATTTCACTTAGGTGCGCTAGAACCAATCGATTAGGAAGTTCCTCCTCACGTCTCGATCATTCGTGCATACTTCCTTGCCTAAGTTCTAATTTCGGGACGAAATTCCCTTTAACAGGGGGATGATGTGACAACCCGAAATTTCCATTCTAAGTCAAACCATTTCAATCCAATAGAAGTAGAGCAGTTACAGTGAAAATTCAGACTTATGGAATAAGTTTGGCAGTTTTAGGGTTTTACACCTAAGGAGTTATTAGGAGAGTGGTTGCACTATGATTTTGTGCAACACTGTAATTCCATTACTCTAGGTCGTTAGAATCCATTCCGAAAATAGAAATATTTTCTGCCAAAAATCTCAGAACTATAAATAGAATTCTGAACCAAATTGGTTCATTAGTTGAATTCTAAATAGAGAAAAGTCAATTTCTCTCTCACGGATCTTCGGGTTTTCATCCCAGATTGTGAGTCTACTTCCCTAAATGTGTTTTAATACTTGTTATATGCTTTATAACATTGTTTACATGTCCAAAACACAAGATCCGGGAGTTTATCGCCCAAGAACGTTCTTGGGGAGTAAACTCCAAAATCAAGCCTAAAAGCCACCTAGTCCCATTTCCGTGTTAGGCATCTAACTAAGGACTTAGTGTATGATCATTAGAGGCTAGAATCAAATCAAAAGCAAGTAGTTTGAGGAGTTTACGACCAAGGAACAACCTCTTGGGCCGTAAACTCCAAGTAAAGGGCACAAATGAGTGCCTAGTGATCCTTTAGCCTTAGAACAAGAACCTAGAAGCCTTAAGCAAGTGTTTTAGACCAACAAAACAATTAGAAACCAACATTGGAAGGGAGTTTACGACCAAGATGCTCCTTAGGCCGTAAACTCCGAGTTTTAGGTTCCAAAATGCCTTCAAACTCTTCCTAAGGCTTAGTCTTCATTTTTGGCATGTACCTTAATGTGTTTAGGACCTAGAAAACACATGAAAAGCATAAGTGTTGAAGAGTTTACGGCCAAGAATAATTCTTGGGCCGTAAACTCCTTTAATGGGGTCAAAGGACACCCTAGACACTTCCTTAGGCCAAGAAACTTTTAGGGCAAGTACCTAGATGAGATATGGACTAATTAAAATTCTTAGGACCTCATGTGTGAGGGAGTTTACGGCCCAAAGAGTTCTATGGCCGTAAACTCCATCAAATGGTCCCATTTAGTGCCTTAAACCTTCCTTAAGCAAATGGTTGAAGCCTAGACTTGTTCCTAGAATTGTTAGAGACTTGAAAGGACAATAAGAACCCTCCCAAGGGAGTTTACGGCCGTAAACTCCAAGGGAAAAGGGTCTTTGGGCCGTAAACTCCCCTTAGGAGTCAATATGGTACCTTAAACTCTTGTTAAGCCTAGAAACAATTCCCCTCTAAGGTTGTAGTACTTCTATGCACCATTTCATGACTTGGTTGAGAGTTTACGCCCAGGAGCTTACTCCCCTGGGCCGTAAACTCTAATGAATATGGTCTTTTGACCTTAAACTTCCATTAGGGGCATTGCACTTCTTTGTTGCAACCCATTAGCCTCCTAGCACTTGACCAAAAGTGTTGTCCTCGCGCTTAAATGTTTATACTTGTATAATTAGTGATTTAATCTCTAATTATTTATATACATATGTCTTCATATGTAATTAGGATCATTGTGTGTGTCTAAGTCTCCACTTGACACCAAGCACTTGTCCGATCCTTCCATACGATAACAGCCGTTCAATTCCAGTCACATACTGCAGGTGAGTTCATACCCCTTAATTAATGTTTTAAACTGTTTTAAATGTTTTATGGGGGGGATACAAGTAGAATCATGCTACTTTTTATTTCAATCACATGTGATTAGTAAGTAGGATTATATTACTTATTACATCAATCACATGTGATTAATATACAGCATTCAAAAGATTTGGCTACTCATTAGCCGTTTTACCAAACAGTTTCTTTCAAATGATTTTTATAAACATTTTATATGTTTTCAAACTACTTATTACACTGTACTTCTTACTACTATTTATCGTACTTCAAACTTATTTACGACTGTGTTTCAAACAAATGTTTCTTTATACTCAAAACGGTTTTATTATGCTTATGCCTTCAAATTGTTTTATAGATTGACATCAAGTCGATCTTCTCTTAAAATAATATTTCTGTTTCAAATGTTTTACAAAACTTACTTATGCTTTTATTTTATTATAAATTGCATGCCTCTATATGTGTAGTTATATAAGAAATGTTTAAAAGACTTAGGAAGACTATCCACCCTATTTCCTTTTCGCGCCTTGAGATGTGGTCTGGTGGGACATTGGGTATCCGTCCGAAGGTTGTTTAAAGATTTGTTATATATCATGTGTACATATATAGTCATACAAGGTCCTTCCAGTTCATCCTATGCCCTTGGGTAGCAAGGGTATACATCCACGTCCATACGTACCACTTAGATTACTAGTAAGCTACCATATGGGTAGTTCAGGAAGATACTAGAACCATTACTAGAACGCGATATCATACAATGAGTCAGTTCATTCATGAGTCAATACTTTCTAGAACATTACAGTACATTACATATACGACTACACTAGGACGAGAACATATACGACTATACTAGAACGTTTACATTACCATACTTGCTAGGTAGAGAGAACACACATTTCAGCTAGCACACTTAGAACATTATAGTACAATTACATGATCACACTTACATGAGTACACTTACATATACATAGAATAGACGTCACTAGGGGCTATAGCACAAAACCAGTTCAGGATCTAACTATACTGATAAATCACACTACAATTGTGATTGTTATATCGAGTATACATGATCATTAGTAATGTGGATGCTCACGGCTTGCATTCATGCAGGGGTCGTGGGTAGGTCCCAAAATCCCTTTGATAGGGGAGCGTACAGTCTGGGATCTAGACATCACATTATACCTTATCCCTCAAATAAGGCAAGTTGAGTATCGATGTATTGATATATATATATATATATATATATATATATATATATATATATATATCAAATACTATGGTACTTGGAAGTATTACCCTAGATTTAAGGTAATAGGTACGGTTGTAGTTCGACACTACTCCATAGTACTATTTCTTTTCCCATTACATTCACTTCGTGAATTTTTCATAGGAAGCACGGTAATGTAGAAACTATCTGTTGATAAATAGTAGTCGTTTTAGAGCTACGATTTAGTACTACGTTAATTTTTCCAGTACATATTTCAGTGATAACCTCACTTAAACATAAATGTACAAACTATATTTTTGGGTAATGATAGTTATACTTTGGAAAAATACATACTCTTACAAGAGACACACACACACAGAACAGTTAAGTCTTGGTAGAAGACTCCTTTTGTTACTAATAGGAATCATAGGGATTTCTAGGGATTTTCAAACATTTACAGTTGAGCTACAAACATTTTCATACTTATACTAGTTTTCTTTCAAAGCAATGTCAAGTCTTAGAAATTATAAGTTTTCACAAATTAAGACACATAAATACTTATGATCTCACCAGCTTTATAGTTGATACCCGCTTTCAAAATTACTTGTATCCTCAGGTCATCATAGACAGGTACTGATGCAAGGAGAAAGGAAGATGGAGCTTATTCAAGACTTATCTTTCATTTTGATTTATGCTTTAGTGTATATCAAAATTTGACAGAATACAATTGTATAATAATTATTTTATTAATGCAATGGATGATGTTGTTGCTTGTTTACTACTTTACATTGTTGTTGATATTATACATGACGTCCTCCGCCCCAGAACGTTTCCGCCGTTCTTGGTTTTGGGGTGTGACAATGTGTGAGTCAAGAGAAGGACTAAGGGATCAAGTACACTTTCTTGTGCACTTGTCAAAGTCCACCACAAAAGATGGATAAGACTATTCGTCATGATTTACTAAGGTTTAGTAAATATGATTATACTTACAAGCTTAAGTATAATTCTGAAGCATTGGAAAATTTTCAATGTATGACAGAACAAATAAGAAGAATCAACTTAGGCAGAAAGATAAAAGTTTCTCCAATCTGAAAAGATGGGAGAGTACTTTAGTATCAGTTTTGTGATCATCTTAATGATTAAGAAACCATAGCAAAATTAGTTCTCTAAGGAAATCTTAGTGCATTCTTATGACTAAGAAGAGGAACTTGAATTGTTGGAATGGTTAAATCAAGAAGATGAGTTATACTTCGTTCCAATATAAGTCTTAGAGTCATACTCCAAGATTGTAATTTGAGTGACATGTCTTAAGGAAGGTTTAAAACACTTGTCAAATGTAAGAGTAAAAGTTTTCTACTCTTGTACATTTGAAATTGGTAAGTTGTGATGTTTTGGATAAAACAAAGACCAACTAAGGCCAATTGTGTGAAGTGTTTGTCTTGATTAGAATCTGCACTGTCTCTTGGATGTTTGAAAAGGGAGTCTTATAGGTCAAGAGGACAGTGGGAGTCTTAAAGGTCTTGAAAGCCTAGAGAACTAATCAAGAGTAAAACCTGAAGCTCTTCACTAGCACACGACTTGAGGTTCATAACCTATCATGTTGACATATTCTGTGTCCATTCTAGTTAAAGTTGGCTTTGTATATGAGTCCTTAGAGTTCTCAATTGGTTGCACAACAAGTTGGAAGCAATGGCAGGCCCTTAAGATGCCAGGTGGCAAGAAATTAAGATTGAGTTCAATCCATATGTGTTTGGATTTGTCATTATCCTTGTCGTGTGATTATGGTTTTGACAAATTCATATGGGTAGGAACACATACACCATAAAAATCTAAGTGTCATAAGGTTTCTCTCCGATTCATGAAAATGATGGTGAGGAAACACTTTCACTAAGTAGATTTTAGCTAGATAGCAATTGTGATATTTGCATTCTCAAAGTCATTAGTGGAGCGTGTGTGGTTAACCGGCACACTAACCTGGACTTGTGAGAAGTGGCAAAAAGGTCTAACCATTATGATTACGACATCCCTCTTCATAATTGTTTAGACACACCTATGAGCTATCTAAGGGAAGGTGTATGATTTTGATAAAGTCTTATCAAAGCAATCTAGTATCAGAAATCTGAACTTTGGTAAGAAAGTCAATAAAGTATTGATTTCTAGAAGTCGAGCTGATTTCTGAGTACATGTCAAAGCTAGTGGGAGCATAAGTGTTATGCTAATAATCATCATGTTAGTGGGAGCATGATAATTATGATAAGTATTGCAAGTTAGCAATGTTAATTATAGAAAACAAAAGGTTTCAATTGGGAAAAAGATGTTTTGCTATAATTAAGGGAGAGGAAATTTATACTTCATCTCAAATCTAAAAGCTTAGATTGAGGTTTTAATCGTATTTAGTCAAGAATATATATGAATTTCATGTTGGAATGGCTCAACATAAGGAAATTCTATATATGGGTTCATTATTTGCGTTCTAAAATTCGATTAAGATTACGGCATCCCTTTTCATAATCTGAATTATGAGAACTTGGAAAATAGAAATGGAAATATTATAGCAAAAGACTGGTTTAGTCTTTATGTGAGACATCATGAATCGTGTCCCATATACTTCGGATATAGGATCGATTACATGTGCTATATTCATCCTTTCTAAAAATTTTCCAAATGCCCGGGGCATTAAGAAGGGAAAAGGTCTAGAATTGGATATGACTAAAATGATTAAGCAATTGTTGAGGACAATCTAAGGTTTACCAAGGATTGGTTGCTCAAGGACAGTTGGAAATATAGTGTTGACTTTGGAAGGACCATATTGACATAGTCTGAAAAGAGGCAACTCTTGTTTGGAAGTGATAGTCAAAATGGAATATGGAAGTGGTTCAAAGTTAGAAAGTATTCAATCTGTAAGATTAGGAAACTTAATGCACGAAGGATGTTTCCAAGGAGTTGATCTCCGTTGGAATACTCTGTAATGATTGTTGCCAAGTCTGGTTGAATTTGTGCATAATCATTACAAGAGGATCAATGCATATAAGTTTAGAATCTAACAGATTTCAGTAAATGGCATGAATTTGGAATTCTTGCATTTGCGGTAAGGGTTTGGGACTGTGAAAAGATGATCATTGGAGTTATGCTTAATTGATCTATTTCACAAAATAAAGATCATAGACAAACATAGTATGCATACTTTGTGTATGGCATGACTAGTGTTTAGAAAACATAGTGTACATGCTTGGAGCATGGGACAACTATTGTTTTAAATTCAAGTATAAAGTTGACAAAACCGAAACAATGAATAATGAGTAATCAGTATGGTGATAAATAAAAGTGTTTATTTATATTCATAGGGTTTGATACCATATTTGATTCATTTATTCTTGTGTTTCACTTTGCATGTTTTGACTTCCAGAATAAACTAGGTTATTCTTCTGGAATGACTAAGTTATTCAAACCATCCACAGTCGGTCATATGTTGGAAGTAGATATGAATCAAGACTGTCATGGGTTGGCTTGTAGAGGTCTAAGATGTTGGACAAAGGGCTACAACACTCATGAGTGCTCATAAGTTCTGAGTATTGGATTCAACCCACGTTCATTGGAATCACTTCATGGATTTTATCACGAGTGATCATGAGACGATAATATCTTACTGAGATATGAGTTGTTAGTATGATTTGGTTGTACATTGATTGCACGAAAACGCATTCGGTAACTCGGTGTTATAAAACGTGCCTTTGTGTATGATTCAACAAATAGCAGAACAAGCCATATGAGTCGAAGTTTATCCATTCCTTTTACCTTCAGGATAAAAGCGATATCTATGGGCCCCTCGATGATTTAATGATGACACATGTGAGTGCTTGGCCAAGCCAGGACTGATTTGATTTGTTCAATCAGTCAGTCGTCATGAATCGGAAATCGGGAAACAACAAATGGACAGAGAGAATGATTATAATCCATGTCTCGGTCCATATGATATCTAGAATGGAGGAATATATGATCCCTTATCTAATGGACAAGTTCTTTGACAAGATCAGAGTTCGACAGCGGCTATAAGAGCTACGATTGCCAGTTAGGTTTTGAAGTCATACTCAATAATAGTTTTAGACTTATCCAAGTGGGAGACTGTTGGATTAATGTCTAAGTCCATAACTATATTTGGTATGTACTTGACCGGACCCGTCATGGTCCATTTGGGTTGCACTTCACCGACACAATTTATTTGGATAGTCTTTTGAGAATAGTATATTTATGATTTATATTAATATATTATAAGTTCTAATATATTAATATATAATCATATTATTTAATTAGTATTGATCAAGACTTAATTTAGAATTAATTAAGTGATCAAAAATGAACTAATTAAATATGGACTCTTATATATATGGAATGGGCCAAGTTCATTTAGGTTGGGCTAAGCTTTAATGGATAGTCCATGGAGTGTTTAACCCATGGATCATATGAAATGAAAGGTCATGGGTTTGACCCTAGTTTCCATACTATATAAAGATGTCCTTGGTTGGTGAAATGGGCACTAGTGTGGTACACTAAGAAGGGCTAGCCGATTTCACTAGAGAGAACCAAGTATCCATATTCTCTAAAGTCTTCCAAGGTGTTTTTGGTGATTTGTGATTCCACTTGAGGCTTCCACACTATTGGGGCTAAGCTCTTAAAGCTTGAAGACATCAAGCTACATCAAAAGGTATGTCATCTAACTAGTACTTTGTAGTATAAGAACTTCATAATATGCTAGTTAGGATTAAAGCCTTCGAAAGTTCTTATTTGCATGTATAATAGAGAAAAACATAGATCCAAGGTTTATAGGGTTGTATGTACACCATAGGAGTGTTAGAATGCTCAAAAACCCATTAGTGACAACCCGCAATTTCCATTTTGTACGAACATTATCAAGTCAATAGAAGCTAGACCAGTTACAGTGAATTTCAGACTTTTCCAAATAAGTTTCAGTATTTCAGGGTTTACATTTAAAGAGATATCAAGAGAGTGGATGCACATGGGTAAGTGAAGCTCGAGTATTTCAAAACTTCATAATATTAGAGTTCATTTCCGGAATAATAATATTTTCTGCCAAAAATATCTCAGGACTATAAATAGAATTCTGAACCAAATTCATTCATTATTCGCATTTCCAACTAGAGAAAAGCCATTTTCTCTCTCACGGATCTTTGGGTTTTTATCCCAAATCGTGAGTACACTTCTCTAGTTGTCTTATAATGCTTATAATGTGTTTAATAACTTAGTTTACATAGCAAATCTGTGAGACTCGGGAGTTTACCGCCCAAGAACGTTCTTGGAGAGTAACCTCCTATATGTGGCTTAAATGCTACCTAGCCTTTTCCCCATGTCAGGTAACGAACTTAGGCTTGTATATAAGTGTGTTTAAGACTAGAAAACAAACAAGAACACCAAAATTTGGGTGTTCACGGCCCAAGAAGTTCTTGGACCGTGAACTCCAAAAACAAAGGCCAAAGAGTGCCTAGTTCACTCCTAAAGCCTTGGACATTAGCCCCTATTTAATCCTAGTTAATTTGTGGACCTTAAAGCATCAAAAAAACATCCCCATGAGAGATTATGGCCGTAATCTCTAAGGGAAATGGTTCATGGGCCGTGAACATGAAAGGAGGGTACCATAGTGTGCCTAATGCCTTCATTAGCCTTAGATAATTGTCTAAAACCTTTCCTAAATGAGTTTGGGACTTGAAAGCACAAAAATACCCATTCCCATATGAGTTTACGGTAGTAAACTCAAAGGGAAATGGCCTTTGGGCCGAAAACTCCTAAAAGGAGTGTATTAATGCCCTAAACTACCCAAAGGATTAAACCACCAAGTAGAACTTATTTTAGAAATCAAATAACACTTCAAAACACCAAATGCCATCAAGTTTGGGAGTTCACGGCCGTAAACTCAAGTGTTTACAACTGTAAACTCCTCGTGTGGAGTTTATTGAAGAGTAAACACATATATAAGTCCCTTTGGAACTTTAAACCCCTTTAGCCTTGCCCCATAACAACTTAGATGCAACCAATAGGACTTATAACACTTATACAAAGTGTTTACATGTTCTAGAGTGTCCTAACTTAATTTATTAGTTATTATTTGGCTAATTAGTTATATATATGCTCATTATATGATAACTAGGCTCGTGCGTGTGAACAAGTCTCCGTTTGCCACCTAGCACAGTATCTGACACTTCAATCCAATCCACTCACCACAAGTGAGTTCATACCCCTTTAATTTACCTTTGAAATACTTCTAAATGTTTTAAATGCTTTTATGGGGGGGGGGAATACAAGTTGAATATTATGGTTATTACATCAATCACATGTGATTAATAACCACAAAACTAATGATTTTATTACTATTCAAACTGTTTTACAAATCTTTTACTTATCAAATACTTTTACTTAAACTTTGTTACTCTTATTATAAATTGCATGCCCGTATATGTATAGTTATATAAGTAATGTTTAAAAGACTTAGGAAGGTTATCCATCCTGTTTCCTTTTCCTCGATTTGGATGTGGTCTGATAGGATATCGGGTACTCGTCCGAAGGTCATTTAATTATTAATTATATATCATGTGTACATATATAGGCATAAAAGTACTTCTATATTCATGTGTACTAGTTACATCATTAGTAGGCTACCATCGGGGTAGCACAGGATCATACTTATACTATTGCTAGATCAATGAGTCAGTTCATTCATGAGTCAATACTTATTACTATGAGAACATATACAACTATACTAGAAAGAGAACATATACAACTATAATAGAAAGAGAACATATACAACTATACTAGAAAGAGAAAATATACAACTATACTAGAAGGAGAACATATACAACTATACTAGAATAGTTCATTACGTTACATATACATGAATACGTTAATTATTGTGATATGAATCGGAGCATGACTTAAATGTCATGGCCCGAGTTGTAGCCAGAGTCTCTTGAAGGGAGTGCGTGAGTTTGCATATAGATCTATACTGGATTGACTATCCTACACCTTGCTGCTAGCTACAGCCGGACCTGCAGGTCTGCGGGTGCCAAACGTCATTTCTTTTTATGCACTACATTTGTCGTTGTTTATCCAGTCGATAGTATGGTACAATTAATCACATGATACCTTAATATAAATCCGGTTTAAGGTAGTTAGTACAGCAGTAGTTCCTATAATACAACACTACAGTACTACAATAATTTACCCCTTACATATATTTAGTGATTATTTCACTTAAACATTAATGTACAAACTATATTTTGTTAATGATAGTTACACTTGGGAAATTACACACTTTTACAACAAACGAACATACAAAACAGTTAAGCCTTGGTAGAAGGCTACTTTAATAGAAAATATAGGTTTTTCTGAGAGATTCAAACTTTTACAAACACTTACAAACATTTACATACATTTTACAAACTTACCCTTAAGACATGCTCAAACGTTTTAATAACAAACACCGACACTAAATACTTATGAACTCACCAGCTTAATGCTGATAAACTCTTTCAAAATAACTTGTATTCTCAGGTCGACAGTAGACAGGTACCGAGGCCAGCTTTTGAGAAGATGGAGCGCATCCAAGACTCATCTTATTATTTTGATTTACATTTTGGTGTCTATAACTATACATAACACACTTGTATTAAAATTATATATTTAATGTAATGGATTATGTTGCTTGCTTATTTACTGTTATACTGTGTTGTGATACTTTACATGACGTCCTCCGCCCCAGAACGATTTTCGCCATTCTTGGTTTTGGGGTGTGACACATACCATTTTGATGGAAGAGGCTCATCGGTCGAAGTTCTCAATCCATCCTGGGGCCACTAAGATGTATTTAGATCTGAAGAGGGAGTTTTGGTGGCCCTGTATGAAGAGGGATGCCGCATGGTTTGTTGAGAGGTGCTTAACCTGTCGTAGGGTTAAGGCCGAGCACCAGAGACCGCATGGTAAGTTGCAGCCGTTGGAGGTTCCCGAGTGGAAGTGGGAACAGATTACCATGGATTTTATCACCAAATTGCCAAGGACTTCTAGGGGAGTCGATGCAATTTGGGTGATTGTGGACAGGTTGAAAAAGAGCGCCCACTTCCTTGCTATCAGTGAGAGCTCTTCCGCAGAGAAATTGGCAGAGATGTACGTGCGTGAGGTGGTATCGCGGCATGGAGTGCCGATCTCGATTGTCTCGGATCGAGATGTGCATTTCACTTCCAGATTCTGGAAGAAATTTCATGAGGAATTGGGTACTAGGCTGCACTTTAGTACCGCATACCACCACCAGTCTGACGGACAGAGCGAGCGGACGATTCAGACGCTTGAGGATATGCTCCGGGCATGTGTGTTGGATTTCGGTGGGAGTTGGGACACGTATTTTCCATTGGCAGAGTTTTCCTACAACAACAGCCATCATTCGAGCATTGGTATGCCACCCTTTGAGCTGTTGTATGGGAGAATGTGTCGAACCCCCATTTGCTAGGGAGAGGTCGGGCAGCGTGTTATGGGTAGTACCGAGATCGTGCTTTAGACGACTGAGCAGATACAGCAGGTTAGGTAGAGGTTATTGACCACTCAGAGTCGTCAGAAGAGTTATGCAGACAGGCGCCGGTCCGAGCTCGAGTTCCAGGTCGGCGACTTTGTACTCCTGAAGGTCTCTCCTTGGAAAGGAGTGATCCGATTCAGGAAGAGGGGCAAGTTGGGGCCCCGATATATCGGTCCTTTTCGGGTGATCGCAAGGGTAGGCAGGGTAACCTACTGGTTAGAGCTACCTGCAGAGCTAGGTCAGATCCATGACACTTTCCATGTGTCGCAGCTGCGAAAGTGTATAGCCGATGAGTCGGCAGTGGTGCCATTAGAGGATATTCAGGTGGATGTGGGCCTGAACTACGTTGAGAGACCGGTGGCTATTCGGGATCGAAAGATCAAGGTTTTGAGGAACAAAGAGGTGCCTCTGGTGCAGGTCCAGTGGCAGTACCGGAAAGGGTTAGAGCTTACTTGGGAGCCGGAGCGCGAGATGCGTGAGCAGCATCCAGAGTTGTTTCCAGAGTGAGACTTTGAGGGCGAAGTCTGATTCTAGTGGTGGAGAATTGTAACATCCTGAATTCCCAGGTATATTATTTTATTTAATTATTTTGGAGTTATGGAGGAACTCGGCGAGTTGGAGCCTAGACTCGCCGAGTAGGATCGTGGATGTTCATCCGGGTTCACGTCCGGACTCCGCGAGTCCATGCTGTTTAATGAAACCCTAATTCCCCGGGTTTGGAGCCTATTTAAGGGCACTTATAGCCTCCCATTGCGGCTACCAGTCCCTTGAGAGAACCCTAAGTGAGCTAAATCGTTGTGAGGGAGAAGAAGTCACATTTTGATCCTTGTACCTTTGGTTTAGCAAGAAGAAGGTGACAAGAGCAAAGAGGAGGTGCGATTCAAGCAGTTCCAGAGTTTAGAGACTTCATTTTGAGGTAATAGTTCGAACCTCCTTCAGTTTTGGTGTTGATCTTTAGAGTTAGGGTTTTCTAACACCTTTGGAGAGTGATTATGTTGAGCAAATGGTCCCTCTTCGAGTTTGTGCCTTGGATCTGGACTCAAAGAGGTCCAGAGACCTTAACCCTTGGAGCTTTATGGATCAGTTTGGGGTTATTGGACTTAGGTTGCCTTTTTTGGGACTAAATCTCCTTTTGATGCCTTGTTGTGGTTGTACAAGCATCAAGTTTCGAACTTTACGTGACATTAATGCTTGGGGAGGCCAGATCTATGGTTTGGGGAAATAGATTGTTGGGCTGAAAAGAGTTTTGATGTTGCGTCTTTTGGGCTCGTTAGATTAGCCTTTTATTCTCCGGTTTGGGCCTGTCCAACCGAGAGCCTTTTATGTATAGTATTTAAGTTAATGCTTGCATGCATATTAGGTTAAGATTCTAGAGATTATCGACATAGCGATTTATCAAGAGTACAATATTTTCCAGTAATCCTTCTTGTAATCTTCCAATCCTTTACAGTTGATGTTCTTAATCGAGCTCTTCTAAGGATTTTATTTAATCATTCGACACGATTGATTCAAGCTGTTTTGTTCTTAATATTGCGTTCTGCTTTGTTTTTAATATTGTGTTCTTGCTGTTTCATATTCATATACTTGTTCAAGATCTAATCGATCTTCATAGATTAAAAGTTGTTTTAATCCCATCAATTGGTATCAGAGCAGGAGGCTGTGTAATCGATACACATCTTTTCTGTGAAAAAGATTTCCATTAGGGTTTTCCGCAATCATCGATATTTATTGAGCCGTCATCTTAATTGACGTATCTTAGTATTTATTGTTTTGCCCTAATCTGCTTTATTACAAGTCTGATCTTTGAACAGGTTATTACAATCATAATGGACGCGACGCAATCAAACCCTATTAATATTTCCAATAGCATCGGTTCGACAACAAAGATTCCAATCTTATACACCCATGACTATGAAGTATGGGCGCATCATTTTGAAGATTACGTGATTGGATCGGAGGACAATGGTTTTCTCATATGGGAAGCCATCATCAATGGACCGTTTTCTCATTCTGCTTTGTCCAGAATCATTAAGACGCAAAAAGAGTACAACGATCTGCTAAAGGACGTGACGAATATTGCGCAAGATGAAAAAGATAAATTTCAGTGCAATATTAAGGCACTAAGGTTGATCAGATTCGCCCTTCAGTCCGACACATTCAGGCTGGTAAGCTCATGCACTACGGTGAAGGAAGTGTGGGATAGACTTCGCGAACTGTATTCCACAGACGAAGATCTTGAACATTCCATCCAAACCTTGCTTCTATCTGAATTTGGTGAATTCAGGCAAGGGGCCGAAGAAACAGTGACCCAGACGTTTGATCGCTTCAATCATCTTCTCAGGAAGATGATCAAACACGATATTGAAAGGAAGCTCATCGAACAAAAGGTTACTTTCTTGAACGGACTGAGATCTGAATGGAGAGCAGTTGTTTCCACAGTTAAAGCCCATGAACAGTTTAAATCATACTCCTTGGCGAAACTGGTGGGTATTCTAAAGTCACAAGAGAAGATTGTGGTTCAAGAGAAGAACGTTGTGTCTAATCTTGGTTCGTTGGCCCTCTTATCTAAAAGTAAAGGCGTGATGGAGGATGAAGAGCTCAACTTGGAAGAATATGACCTCTCAACTGAGGATTATGCCATGATGGTATCCAATCCTAAGAGGTTCATAAAGAAGAGATTCCCCAGCAACAAAAGCCGAAACTGGCAGGGGAGTTACAGCTCAGAAAAAGCAAACAATGAACCGAAAGCTGAGGAGCCCAAGAAGGAACCGAAGGCAGATGGCGATTCCGGAGTAAGCTGCTTCTACTGTGGTGGCAAGAACCACTATGCTAAGGACTGTGTTCTTAAGAAGATGGCTGAAAAGGACGATGGAAAGGATGAGGAAGCCGTGCTGCAAAAGAGATTGGATGAGTTGAGAAAGAAAAAGTCTACCGCTAACCCTTCTATTAATGCTCTTATTGTGCAGGGTTCGGTTAATGACGATGAGTTCGGTAGCACTGAAGTTTGGTCTACTGACTCAGAAGACGAAGAAGTGAGGAAGCCTACTCATGGAAAGGCTTATATGGCTAAGGAGGAAAGCAGTGGTGGAAAATGCTTCATGGTGTCTGGCGTATCTCAAATGAGGGGATACAATACCGATGGAGGAAGCAATGGACCGAAGGTGCAGGAAGATATGTGCTTTACGGCCAAACCACTCAGCCAACAGTCCAATGAGCTTGATGAACTAATAAAGAAGGTACAATCTGCTTTTATTTCATCTAAAGTACCATCATCCTCATATGAGAAAGAACTAAAAAACGTTAACACAAGAATTTCTCATTTAGATAGTAGCTTAACTCAAACTCGAGTCACCAATTCTAACCTGACTGATCAATTAAGCAGGGTGGCGTCGAAGAGTGAGGAGCGGCGTATGTGGATTGAGTTAAAAGAGTCGGAATTAGTTAAAGTTAAAGACGAAAACATTTATTTACAGAGAGACAATTTGAAATTGTTGAAACAACGAAATGTTTTTTGTTTAATAGCTAAACGTTTATATTCCAATATTACTCAACTTCACTTAGACTGTGAGATAGGCCAAAAGATCCATCGTATGATTTTGCCCTTCCTAGAATTTAAGGAGGATGAAATCGATTCCGAAGCTTACAATTGTGAGAGTGTGATATCGTCTGATGATGTCAACCCAACTTATAAAATTGGACTGGACAAAATTGAGTCCTTCATTAAATCCAAAGACCACAAGGACATGCTCAAAAATCTTTTGGATGAAAATGACAGACTTAAACTGAGAACCGAAACCATACAAAAGTTTGACTCTCTAAACGCCAAAGTAAGCTCAGAAAATAAAATCGATGTTGAAAATGCCTCTGAGCTTAACGAGGACGAAAACATGAGTGAAATTTCTGTAGAGGATACGGTTGACTGCTCAGAATTTGTTAAAAGCGAAACTGAAAACCACAAAAATCTTATTTCTGAAAATTCTGTGGAATTCGCTAGATTGTCCCAACAAAAGTCCCCGAAATTAGTAGAAAAGGTTGTTGTGTATCAAAAGGTCAGGACCACTCCAAATCAGGTATACAAGGTAACTGGAGTAACCGAACATCAAACAGCTGAACTCACAGCTATTGTTAACGAAGACAATGCTGATGGCTGTGATGAGTATTTCTGGGAAGCTCCTATTGATAATGGAAACGAAACCGTCGGCCTGTCTGAAAGAACCTCCTGGATGAAGAAAGGGAGGTACATACCTGAACCCTTGAACAAGCCCGATAATTTCAGTGAACCAAGCACCAGTGGTACCAAAGAAATTCCTCAAGAGGATGATCGTTTAGCAAAAGAAAACATTTCTTCAACACCTACAGCTCGAAGCGAAACTTCATCAGATACTCCTTCCACTTCCTCAGGGCAAACTGAATCTTCTTCAGATATTCCATCTGTTCCCTCTGCTCGAAGAACAACTCCTGAAGTTCAAAAGGAATCAGTCAAAGTGACAGCAAAAACAAGAGCGAACGTTCATCATCAACCTAAGCAGATGAGGGATAAGAAGATAGAGAGGAACCAAAGATACAGGAAAAATCTTTCTGAAAGGAAACAATTCTGGCACTCCCAGAACGCATACTATACACACAAGGACAAGAATCTGAAGTATGAAAACAATCCTGTACGAAAGCCTGAAAGTTCCTCCAACCGAAAGCCAAGGTTCGGTTCACAAGAAGAGACCAACCAAAAGTCAAGGTTCGGTTCGCAAGAAGATACCAACCGAAAGCCAAGGTTCGGTTCGCAAGAAGATACCAACCGAAAGCCAAGGTTCGGTTCGCAAGAAGATACCAACCGAAAGTCAAGGTTCGGTTCTGAAAAGGATTTCAACCAAAACCAAAGGTTCGGTTCCAAGAACAACTCCAACCGAACGCAGAGGTTCGGCTCTGAAGTCAAAAGAGAACAAGACTCAAAGGTTAGCCCCTCTAATGATCAAAAGCAAAAGGGTCACCTAAAGTCATCAGCCAGGAAGTCCTCCCCATCCAACTTCTCTCGTTCTAATTCTTCTCGTTCTTCTACTTCCACTCATTCATCTCCATCTAGTTCCAAAACTAATCCCGCTTTCCCTCAAAAACCTCATTCATCTGCTGAACAGAAGGGAAAGGAGAAGGTCGATGAATCCAAAACGAACATCCCTAATGTTAACAAAATAAAAGTCTACACCATTAAAAAGAAAGATGAAACAACTCTAATTAAAAGAACATATCTAGTTGACATCTCTCTTACTATTCCCGTTCCCATGAAAATCTCACATGGACCCAAGAAACTTTGGGTTCCTAAATCTGCTTAATTTTTGCAGGTTATAAGTGACGAGCAGTTTGACGAAGAATGGTACATCGACAGTGGCTGCTCGCGTCACATGACAGGGAGGAAAGAGGAGCTCAGGGAATACATATCTCTTGCAAATGGTGGCAACGTTAAGTTTGGAAATAACTCTTTCGGCACCATAAAGGGATATGGGATGATAACGAATGGTGATTTTACCATAAGGAAGGTGGCCTATGTGGAAGGACTTCAACACAACCTCATCAGTGTATCTCAGCTTGTCGGAGGTACAGGTCTCAAAGTTTCATTCGATGATGAAGGTTCTGAAATTATAGAGAAAAAGACTAAGAAAGTGATTCTGAAGTCAGAGCGAAAGGGTGAAATGTTTCCTCTGAACATGAAACCCATCAAAGGAAATCCAACCATATGTCTGCTATCAAAAGCTCAATCCGACGAAAGCTGGTTGTGGCACAGAAGACTCTCTCATCTCAATTTCAAAGATATCAACCGACTTGTCACTGGAGGTCATGTTAGGGGTCTTCCATTGCTCAAGTTTGACAGAGAGCATTTATGTGCTGCATGCGAAATGGGAAAGCAGAGTCGTCAAAGTCACCCATCCGTAATTAATACAAAAGTTGTTGAACCACTCGAATTGCTTCATATCGATTTGTGTGGTCCTTCATCTATTGAAAGCATCGGTGGTAGCAAGTACATTCTTGTTATCGTTGATGACTTCTCTCGATTTACATGGGTGTTCTTTCTAAAGCTCAAATCTGAAGCGACTCAAAAGCTGAAAGTGTTTATCAAGCAAATTGAAGTCCAGCTCAAGAAGGTCGTTCGCAACATCAGGAGCGACAATGGTCTCGAATTCAAGAACAGGGAGTTTGAAGAGTTTCTTGCAGAAAAGGGAATTAGCCATAATTTCTCAGCTCCCTACACACCACAGCAGAACGGGATAGTCAAAAGACGAAACCGATCTCTGTGTGAAGCTGCCCGAACTATGTTAAGTTTCGCTTCCTTACCTCTTTATTTTTGGGCTGACGCTATTTCTGCTGCTTGTTATACACAAAACAGGTCCTATCTCAACAAGCGATTCACGCTCACACCATATGAGATATTAAACAACAGGAAGCCCAATGTGAAATTTTTCCACGTTTTTGGCTCAAGGTGTTTCATCTTTAACTCTAAAGAACACCGCAACAAGTTTGATGTCAAAGCCGACGAGGGAATCTTTCTGGGTTACTCACTCACATCCAAGGCGTACAGGGTCCTAAACAAACGTTCAAGAAGGATTGAAGAGACATACTATGTGACCTTCGACGATAACTACGTCAAGAAGCTACAGGCCATAGATGACACTACCGGGGAAATATTTCCTCAAACTGGCCAAGTCACAGTCTCAATCGCCAATTTGTATGAAATTTTTCTGGAACTCTTTGATGAACCGGAAAAAGCTTCTCTCTCCGAAGCAGGTGCAACTGACAACAAAATAGATCATATGAAGCAGATTGTCGAAGATGCTGCAAGAAGAATGCATGAAGGAGAATCGCCCACTGATGACTCTCCAACCAACAATGCTTCAGTCGAGGGGGAGCCAAGTTCTCATGTCGAGGGGGAGCAAAGCTCTACAACTTCATCCGAAGGTCCTTCACCAACCGAAGGTACCTCTCCAACCGAAGGTGCCCCTCCAAACGAAGGTGCTTCAATGCCTGAAAGTCCAGCACCGCAAGAAACCCCTGAACCTCATGTTTCTCAAGACTCATCAATTGAGGGGGAGCATGATGATATGATGCTTGATTTTGATAGCCATTCTGAGCCCGAAGAGATGATCAATGCTGAACTAGATCCAACCTTCGACCCGAATTACCCTCCTCTTACAAAATGGACCAGAGATCATCCTATCTCTCAAGTAGTTGGTGATGTATCTCAAAAGGTTCTGACCCGATCTCAACTGAAGGCCAAACAGACATCCTTATTCTCAAAGGTTGAGTTTTGTATGTTTAACTCATTTGTATCAAAAGTTGAACCGAAGACAGTGAACACTGCCCTCGATCACTCTGATTGGGTTCAAGCAATGCAAGACGAACTGAACGAGTTCGAAAGGAACAAAGTCTGGCGCCTCATTCCAACTCCTCCGGATGCTTCAGTTGTTGGTCTCAAATGGGTTTTTAGAAACAAAATGGACAAGGAAGGTAATGTCATAAGGAACAAGGCTCGTCTGGTTGTCAAGGGATACTGTCAGGAGGAAGGGATAGATTACGAAGAGACGTTCGCTCCAGTAGCTAGGCTAGAATCAGTTAGAATATTTCTGGCCTATGCTGCTCACAAAAACTTTGAGGTCTTCCAAATGGACGTCAAGTGTGCATTTCTCAATGGAGAACTTGAAGAAACTGTGTATGTGGAGCAACCTCCTGGGTTCGTGAACGAAAAGTATCCAAATCATTGCTATATTCTGGATAAAGCTGTGTACGGCCTCAAACAAGCTCCGAGAGCCTGGTATGAAACGCTTACAAAATTTTTAAAGATGTCCAAATTCAAACAAGGTTCGGTTGACCCAACCTTCTTTCGCAAAAAGGAAGGTAACCACCTTATGATAGTTCAAATTTATGTCGATGACATCATCTTTGGCTCTACGAATCCTAGCTTAACAGCTGAATTCAGAAAGTTGATGGAGACTAAGTTTGAAATGAGCTCAATGGGTCCTATTAATTTTTTCCTTGGTTTAAATATAAGACAGGGACCCGAAGGCATCTTTATCAATCAGGAAGCTTACACGAAGACTCTCCTAGCAAAGTTTGGCATGATGGGAGACTCAAAAGTCAAAGTCCCAATGGCATTCGGCACCAAGCTTACCCCTTCTCTAGACAAACCGGCTGTCGACATCACGCTCTATCGTCAAATGATAGGCTCACTGATGTATCTAACTGCTAGCAGGCCTGATATCATGTTTTCTGTGTGTTATTGTGCTCGATTTCAGGCTAACCCACGCGAACCTCACATGCTGGCAGTGAAGAACATCCTACGCTATCTCAAGCGAACCGCCTCCTTAGGTCTATGGTATCCATCCAATTCAGGCTTCTTCGTTCAAGCCTATTCTGATGCTGACCTTGGAGGATGTGGACTCGACCGCAAAAGCACAACTGGTGGCTGTCAATTTCTTGATGGGAAGTTGGTCAGCTGGCAATCCAAGAAACAAACATGTGTGTCGCTGTCTACTGCTGAAGCGGAATACATTGCCGCTGCATCCTGCACATCACAAGTGATTTGGATCCAGAGTCAACTTCGAGACTATGGACTCAATATGAAGAAGATCCCTCTATATTGTGACTCTGAGAGTGCAATTAGGATCTGTCATAACCCGGTGCAACACTCTAAAACAAAACACATAGCACTGAGGTATCACTTCATCAAAGATCACGTGGAAGATGGAAATGTCGAAGTTCACTTCGTAAGAACCACTGATCAACTGGCTGACGTCTTTACCAAAGCTCTTCCAGAAGCATCATTCAGTAAAATATTGCAAGGGCTAGGAATGATGGAATCAGAGTCAGTTCCTCACACTACCTCTCAATCTCAAACGTAAGAAGCGAAACCAACCGAACGTTCGGGTTCGGTTCAACCATTTCACTCGCTCATTACTTCAAAGGTAGTTTTTCTGTGTTGTATATTTCTTGTGAAAAATTTGTTTTTCTTTATGTGAAAAGTTTTTTTATATTGCATATCTAAGCTCCTTGGTTTCTTAAAAATTTTCCAAAACCGAAACCTCCAGAAGGTTCGGGTTCGGTTTTTCAAAATTTTCAAGAACCGAAACCAACCGAAGGTTCGGGTTCGGTTTTTCAAAATTTTCAAGAACCGAAACCAACCGAAGGTTCGGGTTCGGTTTTTCAAAATTTTCCAACCGAAACCAACCGAAGGTTCGGGTTCGGTTTTTCAAAATTTTCCAACCAAACCAACCGAAGGTTCGGGTTCGGTTTTTCAACTTTTTCCAACCGAAACCAACCGAACGTTCGGGTTCGGTTTTTCATTTTTTTCGAAAATTTTTTTATCATATTATTTTTTTTCTTTTCTTCAATAGTTTTTTTAATAATATCAAAAATCCAAAAATGTTTTTTTTTTTTTTGTGTGTGCTCATTTGTTTATGGGAATATATTCGATGCCTTACTTAAGTGTCCCTAGAAGCATGCTGCTGTATGTGTCCCAAGCCTCATAAGATTTTGAATAATAGCCTTCATGACCTGGTATACACAAACCTTGTCTTCCCAATAAGGCTAACTCATTTATTCTAATCGTGAGCTACCTCACTCTTTTCTCACATGAGTTCAAAGTCTCCTGCTTGGTCCTTTTGTTCGCAGCAGAGGTACTATGTCTTCTTTCACCATCCCCATTACACTTCTCCATAACATTCGTTTCATCACTGTAACCCTTGAGACTCTCAGAAACTACCACTGAGGTTTATGGTTACACAACATCTATGTTTATGATCTTAGCTTCGTGCCACTACGAGCTGAGTGAAACCCAAAATTCAACACCAACGAATTGACGGTGACCAATTAACTTGATCAAGTTTTCACTAATGAATTGACGAATGTACTTTCATGAAATCTCAATTTCTTTTCTTTTTGCGTGGTTCCAATGAAATTGTTACACACCATGACATTTCTTCCCAAGGGATCCAATTTTAAATTTTTATCTGAGATTTCATATTAATCCAAGCCACTACAAAATCAACTCAAACCTACTTGTTCAACAGACTACACTGGTCTCACAAGTACTTTGTTCACGTTCGTTCTTATATCAAGAATTGAATTGTTGAATCAAAGCGAAACCACCCTTAATTTGCCTTATTAAAACAAGCCTTTCAACATTTCTTAATAAATGTTTGATCGTAATTCAACGGGATTCCACACTAACACTTTGAGGTCTTTCTTGACCTTGAAGGAAGAGATTCGTGCCCGGGATCATCAGTTTCGTGTCATTATTGACATCACAGATTATCCTAAAAAGAGTTGCTTTACTTCTTTATTTTTTTTACACTCTTTGCACGAAAATCCAAGATTTTCAAAAATTCCGTTACTAATTATTTTTACAGGCTGGATATTTACTGGATGGTTACAAATGAAGTTGTGGTCAAAAATTAGCCACGTGGATCATTAATTGGAAACAGCCGTTTAAAAGGGGATAAGACAAAAGGTTGCTGACGCGGCGGGAGTTCAAAGGATAGAAATTCAAACGACGGTAAAAAGGAGGGCGCGTGAATTTGAAACGGCCGCGCTTTTTCTAACACTTGAGGACGCGTGTGCAATGTCGAAGCGTCATATCTCTGAAGTTACAGGCGCGTGTGGAAATGGAAACGATTTCTTTCTCTGAACCGGCGCTTATTGGGCGGCGTGATCCTAGGAATCTGACACTCTCTCTCCTACGTGATCATCGCACGTCCCAACTGTCACCAATCAGTCACTCCAAAAAAACCCGTTTCGTATTTCTATAAGATATTTGAAACGATCTTTCTCTCTCCTATCACCTACTATAAAAACCCATCAACACCACCTTTTACCTCTTTACTGCCCCATAATTCCCAAAGCAAAATTACTCCCAAAACACTCTCCCGTTCTTCTTCTTCTCCACACCTGCAACAATGGCGGAATCTTCATCTGTTCATGCCACTTCTCAGATTCTTCCCATCAGACCTCAACAATGCCTCGTCATTGATCTGAATCCACTGGCCTATGATCCCTACATGTCGCCGGTTATCGAATGCCTCAAGTACTCCCAGCTTGCTCCGGCATTGTCCAGAATTGAAACGGTGCCACTGGTTGCTCTATCTCAGGTCTATGCGACGGCCTACTACGACAAGGGCGTCGACCGGGTATTCTTTGAAGTGGGAGATCACAAGACTTCCATTTCTCGCCCCCGTTTCTGCACGTTGTTAGGGTTTGCCACTGACTCATCGCGAGTTAACCCGGAGATGATTCCGGTTGGAATGTTCTATAGCATGTTCTACAACATGGGCTACACGAAAGTTCTCACCTCCGTCGCCAGGTTCAAGAAGTCATGCCTACCGCCCCAGTGGAATGGGTTATTTACAGTTCTCTTCAAGGGACTGTCAGAGAGGAGCTCAGGATCTGACGGTGCAAGTCGTCTTTTTCTTTCTATCATGTACGGAGTGTACAATGGGATAAACCTGGATTATGGGTTTGTCCTCTGGCAACAGCTGCTTCAGAGCCTCTCTTCTACTTCTCGACACTCCGAGGTGTCGCTGGCCCGGTTCTGGATCTTGATCACAAGATGGGCTATGGACAGGTTTGATGTCCCAACTGCTGATGGTGCATCGATGTCTTCTATTGGTACGTTCCATACCAAGAAGATCATCGTCTCGGATGCATCAAAATTCTCCTTCATTGGCTCCATCCCGGAGACTATGTATGGAAGTGTGCCTTCAGACAGCAGTATGATCAAGGCGATCAAGGAGTTAGGGCCATCTGGTCCGAGGGAACTGACACCGGACATGCTGCGCTCGATTCATGATGCCGACAAACCGGTGGCCAGGGGTAAGAAGGCAGACAAGGGGAAGAAACCATCCAAAGCCCCAAAACCTTCTCCCAAGAAGCGCAAACAACCGAAGGCTGCTTCATCTCCACAACCGAAAAGGAGGAAGACCCAACCGAAGCGAAAGCTCCTCATACCCTCCTCTTCAAGCGAATCCGAAGGTGGGAGTTCGGACTCTGAGGGCTCACAAGGAGACGAATCTCCACAACGAGGCAACACACCCCCTCAGTCCCCAACCCTGGAGATGGAACTTCAACAATCCCCAGTTCCTTCCCCTCCACCCACAATACCTATTTCCATTCCCACCATAAACCCTACTATACCACCAACCTCATTCCCTATACCCCCACCCATATTCACCACATCAACCGAAACACCACCTGTAACCGAAACCCTTCCCGTAACCGAACCTCCACAAACCGAAACCCATACACCACCACCACCCGAAACTAACCCCCCACCCACTCAACCTGAACCAACCAAACCCACAACACCCCCAGCTTCACCACCACCTCAATCTCCAGAAGACGCCTCTGATGGCGATGATCAATACCTTGGTGGTGATCACATGAACTTCGATTCGGTCTACTATAGTCCGTTTCAAGTTCAGAGTGATGAGGAGGATGATGCTCCAGTGACAAAGAAGCATCTCCGTGAGCTTAACGAGAAGGTTGATCAACTTCTCGCCTCCTCTTCCAACCAGCAGTCATCCTTATCTGAAGCTGCCCTTCAGAAGATAGTTGATGCCTTCTCCAGGGCTCAACATGACTCAGTGGCCTCAGCAACTGCTGCGATAGACGCCTCCACCCGAGCCTGTGAGGCAGCGACCGAAAAAGTCGATAAACTATTCTCCGACGCTTCTGCCCTGCTAAAGTCTCTGCAGGAAAGCGCCAATGCCACAAAGACAACTCTGGAACCGATTGTTCAGCAATTGGCCAAGTTCGTCTCGACGGAGTTGACTTCGTTCGCTACCCTCCGACAAAATATCAGCGACGACAACTCGGCACTCCGTGCCTCCATCGATGCCCGTCTGGCAAAGCTACAAGAGGATCTTGCGACAGAGAACTCTCTGATGGACGTCCTGGCGAGTAAAACAACTGCCCTAAAGGTCAAGAGCACGCAGCTTTCCAACTCTCAAGAACAATTGGAAGCTCTTCGATCCGAGAGGGAAGTCATAAAGACGTGTGTTTCGGATGTCCACGCCGCTCTATCCAACATCCTGGAAGCACACGACCCCATCCTTAATCACTCGGTGAGGCGCACCCTCGCTGAAAAGCTCTCCCCGGCCATGGATCTCTTAAGCAAAATTGAAGGTCTGCCGAGTTTCGTGTCCATTCCGAAACAAGGGGGAGATGAGAAGAAAGGATCGAAACCACCTCCGTCCTCCAAAGCTACTCACACAACCGAACCACCCCCAACTGGTCATGCCTCGGGTTCGGGTGTGAAGAACAAGGGCAAACACATAGCAGAGGATGGAGATGAAGCTGAAGATGAAGACAAGGAGACCATTGCGGACATGTTAAAAAGAAAGAACAGTCGCAATGCTGAAGACGATGCCAGTCGTGTGGCGCGTGAGGCTGAAGAAGCCGAACGAAAGCAAAAAGAAGCCCACGATCTCCTTGAGAGCCGAAAGTTGCTCTTCCCTGCCTGGACCAGGGATCGTTTGATAAAAGAGGCCATAGAGACTCCAAGCATACTATGGCTCGAGCCGGTGATATCGTTCGACTGCAACAACACCATCGATTCGCAGTTCGATATGCCACTGACTCGAAAGGCGTTCATCTTCCACGCCTTCTCCAACATCTTTGAAGTCCCGCATCCGAACGATGAGCTTGACAGGGAGCTCATTAACTTCTACCTGGAGGCCGCTCGCCCTTAGTACCTTACATGGAGCGCCCAGAAGATTGTCAATGTTCGGGTGATGAAGCCTTTTGCCGTGGGGAGATTCACTAACGTCAAGTTCAAGCTTATCCGAGGATCTGCAAGAACTGCTCACATGATCTCTCTGGCGGATCTGCCCAATCTGAACCCTCATGATTGGATAGTCTTATACAACATCCTGCTGACAAACGAAGCCGAATATGGTCCCATCTTAGACCATGTCAAAAGGATGCTGGCATGCTATATCATGGAGGTGGCCCTAATGGATCAGGAGGTTGTCACAGTTTTTAAGAAGAAACCGAAAGTCAAGCCTGTGGGATCGGCCAGTGATCTGAATCAAATGCAAATGGGCAAGATAGATTCGAGGCGAAACTCTGTGATGTTCACTAGAGCCGAAGGACAGAAATGTCTCTTCGCTTTAGCTGACAAACATCTTTACACTACAACTTGCTTGGAGCACATCTTATTCATCATCAAGCAGTGTAAAGATAATTCGGCTGATGATATCAAGTACTTCAATGATATGATCAATTGGTACATCCGGTTTAGACAGACCATCCTTTCCATAACCAAGTGTCTGTTTAGTACCGTGAAGAAGAAGGTACCAGCTTCAACCGCCGGCCCAAGTAGGAAGTGAAGGTCTCGCTCCAAATTGACGCAAAGGGGGAGATTGTTGGGCTGAAAAGAGTTTTGATGTTGCGTCTTTTGGGCTCGTTAGATTAGCCTTTTATTCTCCGGTTTGGGCCTGTCCAACCGAGAGCCTTTTATGTATAGTATTTAAGTTAATGCTTGCATGCATATTAGGTTAAGATTCTAGAGATTATCGACATAGCGATTTATCAAGAGTACAATATTTTCCAGTAATCCTTCTTGTAATCTTCCAATCCTTTACAGTTGATGTTCTTAATCGAGCTCTTCTAAGGATTTTATTTAATCATTCGACACGATTGATTCAAGCTGTTTTGTTCTTAATATTGCGTTCTGCTTTGTTTTTAATATTGTGTTCTTGTTGTTTCATATTCATATACTTGTTCAAGATCTAATCGATCTTCATAGATTAAAAGTTGTTTTAATCCCATCATAGATCTGACCTCAGGAGGTCAGCAGAGTTTGTGCATGGCATGAACTCGCTGAGTTGTTCTTGAGACTCAGCGAGTAGGGCTAGGGTTTCACGTAAATTGTTCCGTGAGTAGACTTGCCGAGTTGGGGGATGATTCAGTGAGTCAGGAGGGAGTTAGAGGACTGGAGTTCAAGGCGGTACTCGCCGAGTTGTTCTTGAGACTCGGCGAGTTGAGTCGGGGTGGCCCCGCGATTCATGACTGGTATGACTCGTCGAGTATAGGGAGGGACTCGGCGTGTCAAGCGGGACAAAGAGTTAAAGGACATGTGAGAACTCGCCGAGTCACCAGGGTGCACTCGGCGAGTAGGGTCAAAGTGGGACCGTTGAGTTTTGTTGACTTTTAGGGTTGGGTCATCAATGGAGTCCTTGTGACTAGAAGGGAGGGTAAAATATTCTTTTACCTTTCTGAGGGTGCCAATGGCAGGTTAAGTCTAGTCTCGAGAGTTATATTTATAAGAGTATTTATTTATGTGAATAGGCGGAGGCTAGGCAATATTTTCCATCGAGTCAGAGATTTACCGAGACGCCTGAGGTGAGTCTTCTAATTATACTTTACCTAGTGTGGTAACAGAGTTATGTGACAGAGTACTATAGAGTTATATGCCAGTGTATTTGCATGTTGTTTTTGTGTTGTGATTTATTGTGATATGTGATATGCATGATTCAGAGTTACAGAGTTGGGACTTTCGGGTCCCTAGAGTTAGGGCCAGAGGGCCCACAGAGAGTTGGGGCTGGAGGGCCCCACTGAGACACATTGACCAGAGGGTCGACAAAGTTACAGCCTCGAGTGGCTATTATGTGTTTGAGTGGTATTTTGGGGAACTCACTAAGCTTATGCTTACAGTGTTATGTGTTATTTGTTTCAGGTACCAGTGATGACCGCGGGAAGGCGCCGGCTTGATTCGTACACACACATGGGATTTTATGTATTTTGATCTTGGGAGATATTTTGTGAAACAAAGACATGATACTATGATATTTTATAAATAAATGAGTTTGTAAAAATGTGTTTGGAAATGCAAAAAATTGTTTTCATTTTTACGGTGTTACAAATGTATAGAAACTTATCACGCCTTGAAAAACGCAATGGCTCGCCAAGGCTCACCATGGCTTGAGGCTTGACCTTGCCTCCACGCCATGCCTCACGCCTTTTAGAACCTTGTCTTAACCCATATGGATGAGGGCGACATAATTTAGATGATCAGGGTGTTCGGTTTGTGTTTTTGGAGCCAAGGGGTATTTTACTAAAATGTTAGCTCGGGCTTTTATGGACATTGGATCTTTGTTTGGAAATTTTAAGGAAAGTATGAGTTTATAAAAGCATAGAGCTTCTTGTTACATTTTCATGGATATAAGGATCGTCGAAATCGGGTTTATAAAGAAGAAGTTATAGTCCTGAGATGAACTTAGGATTTAAAGAAAAACCCTAGTACGCGGGGCGTACATAGGTAGTACATGGGGCGTACTAGTGTAAAGTCATTACGCGAGGCGTAATTTGGGGTATGCTTACAATATTGCGAAGGGTGGATCGGGAGTGCGACGCCTCGTACGTTGCGCGTACGAGGATTACGCGGGGCGTGCGAAGGGATTAAGAAACCCTAATTTCAGGGTGTTGTACCCTATATAAAAACCTTAAGTATTTAGGACTGGCCTCTTTACCACCCTCCATGCCTTATAAACCCTAAAATTGACCTTTTAGCCTCCATTGTTGTGAAATTGAGTTCTTAAGAAGATTTTAGTGGTTGCTTTGCTCCTCGTGAAGGAAGTATAGAAATTAGAAGGTGCTTTGCTTGGTGAGAAGGTTATAGATCCAGAATCATCTCCCTTGTTGCAAGCTTATTGAGGTATCAAGTTCAAACCTTGTCTTCTCCATGATTAGATCTCTTCATTTCCTTGTTTTTGTGCTTTTGGTCTCTTTTGGGTTGATTTGAGGAGGGGGATCGTTTAAAGGACTTATTCTTTTAAATTTGAGTTTGTTATGAGGTCCTTAATCGTAAAGGTACAAGTTTTATGAAGCTTTTGATCACATGCATGTATTAAGTCTCCTTTAAGAACTTCATTTAGCCATACGTGAACGTAAAGTTAGCAACTTTACGTGATAATCCAACTTAAAGATGTCAGATCTACGTTTTAGATGTTGGATTAGGTGTTTAAGCCCATAACTATAATTGGTATGTACTTGACCCGAAAGTAGCATGGTCAATTTGGGTTGCATGGCACTGGAACAATTTGTAAAGATGGACTTTTGAGTAGAGGATATTCATGATTTATTAATATATTAAAAGTTCTAATATATTAATATGAAAATATAGTATTTAATTAGTATTGATCAAGAATTAATTTGAAATTAATTTTATGATCAAAAGAGACTAATTAAATATAAGGGGTTGGTTTGGTAAAATATTCATTCTTATGGTGTGGGCCAATGATCCATGATTTCTTAGCTTGGGCTAAACCCATGGATGATCCAAGAAGCTTTAAACCCATGGAGCCTAAGGAATATGGAAGGTCATGCACATTAGGGTTTACATGGTGTAACCCTAGTTTTGCCACACCATATAAGAAACCCATTAGCTCCTAAAATTGGCACCCTAGTGTTCTTTGAATAGCTATAGCCGATTTTATAGTATATGTATTCTCTCTCAAGTCCTCCATTGTTGGTGGTGTTGTGTGATTCCATTTGAGGTGGAACACTTGGGGCACTAAGTTCTTAAAGGCCAAACTCAAGAAAACTATAAGCTACAACAAATAGGTCATTCTACAACTCATTATTATGTTGTTTATGTCAATTGCATGCTAGATGTAGGTTTAATGCTTTGGAAACAATATTGCATGTATAATTAGAGAAAACATATATCCAAAGCATTTAAGGATGTTGTAGTATACTAAAACCCATCAGTAATGTCTTAAGGGATTAAGGGCTAAATGTGGAACACAACTGAATGGAAGGAGTACGCTGGGCGTACAATCCAATACGCACAACTTACAAGCCCTAAAGCATGTATGCTTAGCGTACAGCTAAGTACACCATGCATACTCAGTCAGTGGACTTTGGACGATTGGGCTTCAATTTAGACCAATCTTTTGGGCTTTGGTGCTTAGGGCTTAGTGGGTTATCTGAATGAATTCGTTTCTAGAATAGGAATGATGTTGGGCCTTGGGGCAAGGCCCGTGTAAGGGTTTAGGCTCAATTTTGAAAATTGGGCCACGTATGGGCCTTGAGTGTTTATGCGACATTGGCTCTGACCACCTGCTCTAAGAGTGTGCTTCTACGCTGGAGAGGATCTGCGAGGTCACAACAGACAAGTCCATTAGAACCGCCCCAAGGACTATTCCCTGGGAGCAGGCTCCGACAATCAAGTTAGATCGATTTGTAGAGTTGAGATAGTTCTCCTTAGCTAGAGAGAACCATCTTGGTGTTAGGGGTAGTGTATGGTGGCTGACGGCGGAGGGTGGTGGCTGAGCCACCCGACCTCGTTTTTGGAATAGGAATGATGTTGGGCCTTGGTGCAAGGCCCATCTAAGGGTTTTGGCCCAGTTTAGAAAATTAGGCCATTTATGGGCCTTGAGTGTTGAGTCTAAATTGGGTCATGTATGGGCCTTGAGTGTTGATGCAACATTAGCTCTGACAAAACTGCTCTGAGAGTGTGCTTCTACGCTGGAGAGGATCTACGAGGTCACAATAGACATGGTCATTAGAACTACCCCAGGGACTGTTCCCGAGGAGCAGGCTCCGACGATCAAGTTAGATCGGTTGGTAGAGGTGAGATGGTTCTCCGTAGATAGAGAGAACCATCTTGGCGTTAGGGTAGTGTATGGTAGCTGATGGCAGAGGGTGGCGGCGGAGCCACCCGATCGGAGTCTAGGGTGGCGGCTAAGCCATCGAGGAGAGTTCCTTATCCATGGAGGCGATAGTGTTCACTTTATAGGGGGCAATTAGGTCAAGGGGAATTAGGTCAGGCCTTGGGCTAGCCCAATTCAGGCCCAACTAGTAAGGAGTTGGGCAAGGCCGTCTGGGGGCACCAGATTAGGCTGGTGGGCGTGCGCCAGGCAAAGCTAGCGGGCGTGCATTAATAAAGGCTGGCAAGGGAGTGTTGGAAAAGGATAGCAAGGAAGTCCCCAACAAGGCTAGCAAGGGAGCGCCAAGCAAGGCTGGTGCGCCAGAGCTATCTAGGCCATGCTAATGGACCTGATATCATCAATTCCCCCCAGTCCAAAATTATTGGTACGCCACCAATGACGTTGGATTGGACTTAGTCATATAAACAGTGTGTCATGAAGCCCCCATAGTCTGATGTGATTGGATTGCTGACAATTGGATCGGAATAAACAAAGTAACAATGCATCGAATAATAAAAAGAACGACCGAACCTCGCCTACGAGAGCCGTGGTTTTGCATGATGAGTCGAGAATCGGCTAGCTTAATGGTCAGATGCAATATAGTTGTTGTTGCGATCATGCAGAGCGAGGCTGATGATGATGTCTAGGGGTGCAAATGAGCCGAGCCAAGCCCGAGTCTGGGCAGGCTCGGCTCAGGCTCGTTTAAGTTATACGAGGCTCGAGCTCGAGCTCGGCTTGATTCGAGCTTCTTGTACCGAGCTCAGCTCGAGCTTGTAAATAATTATACAAGCTCGACTCGGGCTCGGGCTCGGCTCGTTTTTTGTCGAGCGTGAATAAATAAGCTTAAGCTCAGCCCGAGCTCGTTAAGAAGCTCGTTTACTAATACCCTAAATCCCTAATCCCAAAATATGTTTTTATTTTGATATATAAAAATAATAATAAAGTATTTTATATAAAGGATCGTTTAGGCTCGCGAGCCTAATCGAGCTTAGTGACATAGGCTCGAGCTCAAGCTCATTTAATAAATGAGCTTAATTTTAAGCTCGAGCTCGGCTCGGGCTCATTTAAAATTTGGTTTCGAGTCGAGCTTCTAACGATCCGGTCCCGAGTAGCTTGGCTCGTTTGAACCCCTAATGATGTTATATGGAGTGGGGATGCTATCTGACAATGATGTTGATAAGGTGTCGAGCCAAGGTAACTAAGAAGGGTAAGCTCGCCATTCAGTCCCTGAGACTGTTATCTGACGCAGTTGTTGTTATAGTCACGCACAGATGGAATGTCGTTGGTAACCATCTACATAGCATGCTTTGCATTAGCATTCATAACTATTCGGAAGGTGTTTTCGGCTTGGGCTATACCTATCTGGATTCCCCCAGTCCGATGTGGGTAGGGTAGGTAGCCCCATCAAACTATGTCATCAAACTTATAAGATGTAAATTTGTTGACCATATAATAAGTGGCAGAGGTTCTGGGAGCTGTGCGACTAGGTTGCTAGTAGGGGTTACACAGCGAGGCTGTTGACGAGAGCCTGGCAACAAGGATGTTGAGGGATACACGGCGAGGCCATAGGCAAGGGTTGTGAAGCAAGGCCATTTTCGAGAGCCAAGTGACAGAGATGCTAAGGAATAAGCGGCGAGGCTATAGGTAAGGCATGCGCTGCGAGGCCATCGTTGAGAGCCAAGCAACAAAGATGTTGAAGGATACGCGACGAGGCTATAGGTAAGGGTTGCTCAACAAGACCATTTCCGAGAGCCAAGCGACAGAGACGCTGAGGGATAAGCGTTGAGGCTATAGGTAAGGGATTATGCAACAAGACCGTCGCCGAGAGCCAGGCGACAAAGATGTTGAGGGATAAGCGTCGAGGCTATAGGTAAAGGATTGCGCAACAAGACCGTTTCCAAGAGCCAAGCAATAAAGATGCTATGAGGTTATAGTTAGCGGGGCTGTTGTCGTGATAAGCTTCTTGCTAGAGAGTACCCTCACTATAGCAGGATGCAATATGGAAAACACTTCATTGATCGTCCGAGCACAAGAAAACCTTGATGATGGTGGGAGAAGAAACATCACGAGCGTGGTGCTAAGCATGGTATAAACTTATGACGCACGACTTACGGTGTGCAACGATGCACAACTTATGTTGCATGGCTTAGAAGAATAGCTCGGGCTTAGCAGTCAGCGATCGTGGGGATGTCACGTGGGAGAGAATCGCGTGGAACAGATTGGTATTAGCAGCCATCGATCATAGATACATTATGCGGGAGAGCATCACGTGGAATCATATAGGAAAAGGTTGAGAGCCTTTGAACCTTATTGGTGGAGCATGCCGCTGGTGGAGTCGGACTAAGAAGCTAGACGACTCAAAGCAAGGGTGTTGAACCTTACGTGCGGAGCTTTCCGCTATAATAGAGGTTGGCAGAGAAGCTAGACAACTCAAGGCAAGGGTGCTAAACCTCGGATGCCGAGCTTGCTGCTAGAATTGAGTCGGGCTGAGAAGCCAAGCGAATCAAGGCAAGGGCGCTAAGCCTTGTAGGTGGGGCTCACAACTATAATGGAGTTGTGAGGAAAAGCCAGGCGACTCGAGGAAAAGGTGCTAAACCTTTCAGGCAGAGCTTGCTGCTAGAATGGAGTCGGGCTGGGAAGCTAAACGACTCAAGGAAAGGATGATGAACCTTGCAGGCAGAGCTTGCTGCAATGATGGAGTCAGGTTGAGAAGCCAAGCGACTCAAGGAAAGGATTCTGAACCTTGCATGAAGAGCTTGCCGTTAGAATGGAGTCCAGCTGAGAAGCTAAGCGACTAAAGGCAAGGATGTTGAACCTTGCAGGATTGGGCGTAGCAGCTCGTAATCTATGTGTATGGTCCGGGTGATCAGTCTGGGCTGAAGTGTAACGGTGCCGGATGTTTTATTGCATCATTAGCTGTAGCGAAAATCGATGCCTCGCTGTCTTGGCTATTTGTCGAGAATTATGTAGCGAGGCTACTTAGAGTTGGATATTGGAGTTGCTGTCAAGAGGTGTGTAATGGGATTACTGTCGAGAGCTGGATAGGATAGCCGTTGAGAACTAGGCAGCGAGCTGCTAGCGATGGATGAGCAGCACGACTACTGAGAGTTGGGCAACGAGGCTACCGAGGATTAAACCACGAGGATGCTCTTTTGATCCAGAATATTATTTCACCTCGGTAATACACTATCATGCGTAGGATCAGCTCTTCATGTACTTTAACTCTACCCCTTTGGAATAAAAATCACTTCTGCATAGTGTCCTATCAACCCTCCCCCCCTTTTGTTAGATGAGGTGAGGAATGGGAATGATGGATGCATAGTTACTAGAAAAAGGGTGACACATCTACTGAAAAAGCTAGGCGACACAAGTGCTAACAAAACTGGGTAGCGCGGCTGTCGAGATCTTAGTAGTTGGACTAGCTGGGGCCGGTTAACATTAATGGTGAGAGCTGAGTGGCAAGACTGCCTGAAGTTGGTCAACATGGCTGCTGATAGCCAGGCATCACGGTTGCTGAGGGTTTTTTCGAAATGTTTCATGAGTAGTGATAGCGTACAACTCTTCTTATTCCCTTTTTTTGAGATGTCGAGTAGTCTGCACTGCAAAGCTTATTCCAAAAACGTATTCAGTTGAGCAGAGCTTGCGGCACATCAGCATTAAATTGTTGATTTTTGTGTTGTAAGATTAACCAATTTTTGTTGTTGTTGATGCCACTCAGAAGGAGCCCAAAATAAACTAGAAGAGGCCAACATAGGAGCCCAAAATGAGACTTTTAGAACCCATTCCTGAATTTTGGCCCAAGTGCTTATTTCAAACGAATTGTGTTGCTAGGCCCATAAATACTTCTCTATCATTTTTGAAAGTGTCAAGTGAGACTGGACTGCAATACGCATTTTGAAAACATATTTTGTTGAGCGAAGCTTGCAGAATTTGAGCATAAATGACTGATTTTTTTCTTGTAAGGGTAACCTATATTTTATTACTGTTGGTGTAGCCTATTATTGAAGAAGCCCATTTTATTTGTAGGGAAAGTATGAAATTTGTTCGACAAAGCCCACTTGTAGTGAGCCCAATCTTGTTTTGAAATATCCCAAATAATATGTAATGGTCCAACATGTCACAGTCCATTTGTAAAATCAGCCCAAATTGCGAATTATTAGCCCAAATCTTATTATTTTCAGAATTATGGACACTAAAGCACATGTGGGGACTATTTTCTTGGTATCAGTTTTGAAGAAGACAAAAGTTTCCAAATGTTCTTCACTCACGTTTCCCAGGGGTACCAAACTAAAGAAGGAAAATGACTGACTGTAGGTGTTTCTCACAGCAAGACGGTCATGAATGTGTCCGTAGATGTGTTTTAGTCATAGCACAAGTTTGCTACAGTGTTCATGAGTGCTCCTGGAATAAGATTCGAGTATTGGATTCAACCTACGCTAATCTGAATCACTTCATGGATTTTATTTCGAGTGATTGTGAGAAAATAATATTCTATATTCTTGAAACGGAGACATGTGAGTTGTAGTTGCGACTCGGTTGCACAGTGACATATGTAAACGCACCAGTAACTTAAATGTTATAAAACATATTGTTGTGTGTAATTTGATGAGTAAGTACAAGAAAGCATTTGAGTCGAAGTTTATCCATTCCTTTTACCCCATGTGGATAAAAGCGATATATGTGGACCCCTTGATGATTTAGTGATGACACCCTTAAGAGCTTGGCCAAGCCTAGCCTGATTTGATTTGTTCAATTAGTCGGTCATACTAAATCGGAAATCAGGAAACAACAGATGGACAGAGAGAATGATTATAATCTATATCTCATATCCATATGATATCTAGAATGGTGGAATATATGATCCCTTACCTAATGGACGCATCATTGACTAGGTCAGAGTTCGACAGCGGTTTTTAAGAGCTACGATTACTAGGCAGGTTGTGGAGTCGTACTTGCAATAATAGTTATTAGACTTATCCAAGTGGGAGACTGTTAATTAGGTGTCTAAGCCCATAACTATAATTGGTATGTACTTGACCCAAGAGTAGCATGGTCCATTTGGGTTGCATATCACCAGGACAATTTGATAGGATGGACTTTTGAGAAGAGGTTATTTATGATTTATTAATATGTTATAAGTTCTAATATATTAATATGAAATAATATTATTATTTAATTAGTATTGATCAAGAATTAATTTGGAACTAATTTCGTGATCAAAAGAGACTAATTAAATATATGGGGATAGATTTGTAAATCAATTATTCTTATGGTGTGGGCCAATAATCCATGATTCTTTCAGTTGGGCTAAACCAATGTTACAACCCATGGATGATCCATGGGGGTTTAAAACCATGGAGCCTAAGGAATATGGCAGGTCATGCATATTAGGGTTTACATGGTGTAACCCTAATCTTGCCACACTATTTAAGAAGCCCCTTAGCATCCAAAATTGGCTACTAGACACACTAGTGATCCTTGGAGTTCCATTAGTCGATTTTGGTGCAAGAAATACTCTCTCAAAGGTCTCATTTGTTCTAGGTGTGTTGTGATTCCATTTGAGGTGCAAAACTTGGGGCACTAAGTTCTTAAAGGTCAAACTCAAAAAGTTCTACAAGCTACAACAAGGAGATAACTCCATAACTCAATTTTATGTTGATTATGTCATTTCCATGCTAGTTGTAGGCTTAATGCTTTGGAAACAATATTGCATGTATAATTGGAGAAAACATAGATCCAAAGCATTTAGGGTTGTATGTGCATCATATGATGTTGTAGTATACTAAAACCCATCAGGTTGTTGGGAGATCAGTGGAGATCGTTGGCGGCTGGTGTTGGTGCTGCTGTTGCTGGTCGACGAGTGGGTGGTGAAGGAGCAGTAGTCAGAGGTGGAAAGAGGAGGTGGTTGACTGTTATAGTTTGAGTCATAGAGGACCGAAGATGTCAACCGAGTTCTAATCATCGAAACCCGACGTCCCACCTGAAGACCATGGTAGAAAGAGAGAAAGAGTGATAGAGAGAGAGAGAGAGATAGAGAGGGAAAGAGCCAAAGCAACGATTTTGTCAGCGGCGTTGGTGTGTTGGGTGGCCGGAAGTGACGAGGCAATGCTTTAGTTTCTGTCACTTGTGTTTTGTCCACCGGGGAAGGGAGCCAGAACAACAATCCAAATTTCCAGTGATGGTGTAGCTATTGTTGTTTTGGTTGGCGTTGAAACGAGAAAACAGGCGGTTGCTCGTGTTTAGCGGAGCTATTGTTAGCTTTTTGAGATAAATAGGTGGTGACAGCAGAGGATGGACAGAGACTGATGATGCTTGGGTTCTGCTCATCGGAATCGAAAACGACTGATGGTGGTCTAATTTTGACCGTCAGTGGCTGACTGATGGCCATTTGGATCTAATTTCAGTTGTGGTGCAACTATTTAGAGGTTTTCTCGGAGGCAGAGGAGTGTTGCTCAGAAAAATGGTCAAAAGTGATCTTTCATTTCTCGTTGGTGGCGTTGATCGATAACACAGAGGTCATGGTCGCTGTTAGCGGAGATTGTTCCGTCCAAAGGGGCAGTCGACTGGTTGAAATCGATCGGAGATTGTCTCGTGGGCCCATTGTGTTTTTTTGTCTTCTTCTGTAGCCTTTTAGCATGCTATATATATATATATATATATATATATATATATATATATATATATATATATATATATATATATATATATAAATTTTTTTTTGAAGGTTATGTAAAATATACAAGTATCAAAGCTTTGCTTAAAAATAGCTCTTTCAGATAATGAAAAGGACTTAATTGTAAAAGGATATTTTGTAATGTGAAATGAAACTTGGATAAAAGCTCACAAAAATTATTTTCTTTCCCGTTTGCTGAATAAACATCCAAGAGGTATAAGAAAAAGATATCCGATAAGATTTGCAAATTTAAGGCCAACACTCATAAAATTTCTTTCTTCTCAACTTTGTCAACAAATCGCCAAAAGAATGATGACACTGATCTAAAATATCTTTGTGAACTTGAAAGGCGTTTGAATAAACAAAAACTAGAATAGATCTAGAGATCTAAGCTAAAAACAAAGCAAATCAAGTTATAAATGTAAAAAAAAAAATAAACTCATAAAAATTTCTTTCCTCCTCAAACTTTCTAAACAGACCCCGAAATATAAACAAAACACATCTGAAAGGGTCTTATACATAGAAAATCGTCAACCAAAATGATTTTCTTGTTAATATGAACTGAAAATAAAACGAAAGTTGATAGAGATTTATTTTCTCCTCATCTTGCTCAATAAATCATCAAAATAAGCTAAAGTTAGGTAAAACACATGAAATCTTATTTTTATTTTTCCTAACTTCTAAATAAAACACCAAATAAACATCAAAAATTTATTTTCTTCTCAAACTTGAGGAGAAAACCCCAAGATATAAACAAAAACGGATCTGATTGGGTTTTCTTCTCATAAAAATTACTTTTCTTTTCAGCTTGCTCAACAAGCCATCAAAATATGAACAAGTAATAGATTTGGAAAAATTGTGTTTTCCTTCTCTAAGCTTCTAAAGGAAGCACCAAACAAACAACTTGAACGAATCTGTACACAAAAGATCGCAAACTAAGGGTGATTTCTTGATAAAAGCAACTGGAGATTATTAAATGACTATTAATTCCAAAAAAAAAAACTGGAGATAGGCTAAATAAGCATGCAAATTTCTCTTTTTCTCAAGTTGCTTGATAAAACACCAAAATATAAACAAAGTTGGGTCAAGAACTCATAAGAGCTTCTTTCTGCATGATTTACTGAACAACCCATCAAAGTATAAACGAAAAAATAGGCCTGATAAAGTCTTTTTAAACTCAAGAGGTGCTCATATGAAATAAAATGAAATAAGTTAAGATATCTGAGCAAAAAATGAACCAGATCTAAGGATCTGAATGAAAAAACTAAGCATATCAAAAGATCTGAACAATGGTGAAGCAGATCTTGGCAAGAGCCAAATAGATCTGAACAAATGGTGCTAGATATGAAGAGATATGATCAAACCTAAGTTGAAATACAACAAATTTGAACAGACCTAGGCATGAACGAGATGATGGCTGCTCCTTCAAGTCTGGTATGGTGCCAAATGATGTGACATCAGCTCCTAACACATGCTCTGAGAGTGTACTTCTATTCTAGAGAGGATCTGTGAGGTTACAACTGACAAGGCCGTTAGAACCGCCCCAGGGACTATGCCCCGGGAGCAGGCTCCGACGATCAAGTTAGATCGGTTGGTAGATGTGAGATGGTTCTAATTAGCTTGAGAGAACCATCTTGGTGCTCGGGGTAGTGTATGGTGGCTGACGGCGGAGGGTTCCAACTGAGCCACCAGGCCGGAGTCTAGGGTGACGACTGAGCTGCCAGGGAGAGCTCCTTCTCCTTGGAGGAGATACTGTTCACTTTATAGCGGAAAATTAGGTCAAGGGGAATTATGTCAAGCCTTGGGCTAGCCCAATTCAGGCCCAGCTAGCAAGGAATTGTGCAAGGCCGCCTGGCAGCGCCTAGTTAGCCTGGCGGGCATGCGCCAGGCAAGGCTGGCAGGCGCGTACCTGGAAAGGCTGGCAAGGGAGTGCCAGGCAAATCTGCAAGGGAGTCCACGACAAGGCTGGCAAGGGAGCACCCGGCAATGCTGGCATGCCAGAGTTGTCTTTATTTGTATTATGGGCCTTTAGATTGTTGGTTTGGATCTAGGGTTGGGTCATCTTGAGTAAAGGTAAAGAGGGTCTTATACCCTAGTTTAGGCACTTAGTGTGGGCCAAATCCTATTATTAATGGATGATTATTTGGGTGATTTTTAGTGCATGGATTTTAGTGGAGCAGTACCCAAAAATTCTTTCTGTGAAGTTCGACAGTGCGAGGTGAGTTTCGTCACTATGTTTAGCGGGTCGAAGGCACCAATGCCGTCCCATGGATTTTATGTTTAGTGTGCTTGTTGTCTGCGTGACTCTTGCATGTGTTATGTGTTATATGTTTACCCAACAGAGCTTGATGTCGGGCGGGTCATGAAGAGTATATTGTATGATAGTTCGGTGTATGTGTTTTTATGATTACTCGGGGGGGGGGGGGATTCCGGGTAAGGCCTGATGGCTGTATCGTATACTATTGTTGATGATCATTATATGTGTTGGTATTATTATGTGATATATGTATATGTGTATAGCGGGCGAGGCGCTATGTTAGGCTGGGCCTAGGAATCCAGATATGTGTACTGAGTGGGGCTCGATGTCAGACGGGGACGGAGGTTGAGTGGGACTCGATACCAGGCGGGGCGTGATGGAGGGTGGGGGGGGGCAATTATATCATTTAGTATTTATGGTATGTGGTATCTTGGGGAAAATCACTAAGCTTTGTGTTTACGGTTTGCAGTTTATGTTTCAGGTACTTCGGTTTTCAAATGAGAGAGCTTAGGATGATTGCAGAGCACACACCACATGTTTTCCGCATTTAATGATTACTCTGATATCAATGATATAACAATACATTTGATAACCTTGGTTTTATGTCAAAATATGGTTTGATGTTTTATTAATCTAATGAAAATTTTAAGATCTTAATTTTGGGACGTTACAAAAACCTTGTGACAAAGGATATCCTCTTTTCTTTTACTTTTCTTTTTCTTGCCCAACATCTCTAGATATGTTGTCACTCTCGCCATCTCTTTCAGGATTTTCTCCACCATTCTTTTTCTAAAAACTATAGAAACATACCTTTACTGATAATTTATAAAATAGGCGAGGGAGATTTCGAAAATCATAGCCCTAAATCCATCATTTCACTCGTTTTATGACTTGGGGATTTTGACTTCGAAAAATCAAATGTATTCCTCCCTTTTACCTCTCTTTTCGACTCATAATCATGCAAAACATTAGTAGGAAGACTACATACATTAAAGATGCTTTCATGGCATCTATACTTGGTCACTTCTTCCTCATTTTCTCTTCTTGCTCTGGGTTCCTTTCTCGATTGGCCGCATCACGCACGAACACGCATCACAACTTAGTTTGTGCTTTTAGGTTATTTGTTTGGGGTTTAAGTCACCAGAGAGGGTCAATTAGTACACATATGGGCTGCTAAATCACTTAATAATAAATTTATCCATGCACAATTCTAAATTTTACAAGAACAACCCTTAAAATTTTCCATAATATCAGTTTAACCCCTCATTTATAATTCTTTCTCAAAGGAAGTTTCAGATAGGCTCCTTTTTTGCCCTCACCACAAAAATCTTTAGATTCCACTTAGTTAGTTATTTCCATTTAGTTTCTATTTTATTTATTATATCTTTATTATAAATTATTTTAATATGTGCTACAAGCTTAAAGTCGTCTTGTGGTGGTCCCATCTAAGTTAAGCCTTGTAATCACAACAATGATGAAGAGGCGTTAGTCGACGTTCAGGAGGTGGTCCCGAGATTAATCTCTAATGGTTTAGTTAGTCCAAGTGTGTATTAGAGAATGTAGAGATTAAGGTTTTTGCTATAAGGAAGCGATCCCTTCTTGTAAAGGAAAAGGTTTCCTCTTATACCTGTCATCCATTGAGCATGATCCAAACAGTTTCCTTTGTCTCGTATGGGCCAACATGACATGGAGGAGTCTCATTGGTGGATTGTGCATCACTAGTAGTAATCCTTTCCGCTGTTGGTGTAGTGGGAATAAAGGATAATGCTTTGAGAATTCCACTTGTTGCCCTAGGGAGCGGTCAATTGTGGATTGGCTTATTAGAGACCAGAGATTGTCGTCTAGAGTTGGACCTGGGTATGAGAGCGCCAAGCACCAGATTCCTAACATGGGGATTGGGGTTCGGGTCTAGCACTAGGCTGGTTAGAGACCGTTAGCTAGGTCATCCTGAAGATAACAGGTCTGTTATCCTTAGTGTGTTCCTAGAGGGATATGTTAACAAGTCCCCTAGGCTAGTAGGCATATGCATTGGCGTAGTGTAGCTGATTCATTCTAGCCTTGATCAGCACACATGCTCAATAAAGATGGTTTGGACATTCGAATGAAGTGACAGAACTATCAGCGTAGACGATTTCATCATTCAGACGGTTCAATATTCCCTCTCCTGATTTAAACCCATCTCATCAAGAGCCATTTTCTTCTCATCTTTTTGTTCTCAACTACTTTTGAGTTCTCTTTACTCCGTCTTTCTTCACTCTCATGTTTGCACTAAAATAACAATGGCGATTCATCAATCTAGAATCGACCCGACTCCGAAGGACTTTGAGTCTCTGCAGCTCTGATTTGGTTTCATGTCGGAGCATGGGGTGTAGTTTTGATGAAAGGGGTTACCATCTACCAACCGCCATCAGGTAAGGTTGGAGTCCGCATACCAATCTTTGAAGCGGGATTGAGGTTACCGTAAAGGATTTCTTCGATGAAATCATGTGTCAGTACAAATTTTTGTGGAAAATTTGACCCTAACGATGTGAACAAGATCATGGGTGTTCGAACTGGCTTGCTGAGAACTTAGTGTCCTTCCCTAATTCTGGGTGTTTAAGGCTTATTTCAACTCATCCACATAGTATGGTGTTCACACCTTCTCTCAGTGGCGAAATATCCACACATTCATCATCAACCAGAAGGTGCCTAAGAAGGGCTGGCAGGACAAGTGGTCCTGGGTTAACAACAACCTGGTTGGTTCTTGTTATCCCCGTTCAACTACTATCTCTGACCAAGCACTACAACTACGGGGTGCCAGTCTGACTATGGAACAAGCGTTGAGGAAGATCTGTTTCAGTGAGAAAGATTGAGAGGATTGCATCTTGGCGGTGGCGGGGATGAGTGGCGCCTGGTGGGCCCAATTGAGTATTATTCTCCTTCCCCCCCCCCCCCCTTTTATTTTTTTTAGAGAAGAAAGAGGTTTGCTAAGGTATTTGTTGTTTGTATTTTCAGTTATCAAAAGGGTATTATCCCACGAGATGCTTCTTCTGGGAAAGTACAAAGGCAATCTACAGTACCATGAGGTGGACGTGGTGAAGACTCTTCCTCTACCTGTTAGTTTCGATCGGGCGTTGGCGCTTGCCACTCCTCCTTCTGAAAAGGGTGAGGGGTCTGATAATTAGGATAACCCTTGTTTGGTGGATGTACCTGTTGGTGGCATTTCGCATGACGATCCTCCGCCTCAGACCCCTAATGATAAACCACTAAATGAGGTGTTGATCGGCGGCGGCCATACAAACACCAAGCAACGGATAACTTGGATGGACTCCCCTCTTGTGAAAGATGTTGGTGCCAACACTATTACATCTTCTTAAGAAGCGTAACATCGATTTTTTGTTGGGAGAGTCTAACACCATACTCACCACCTCCGCTGATGACACTTCTCACCAGTCGGAGGAGATGGATAAGGAGGCAACATAACTACTACGGGAACCAAAGAAGGAAAAGGAGGATGCTACTGGCCTTGATGTTGATGGGGGAATGCTTCATAAGAAGATGAAGGTTGACCTCTAAACTGGTCCTGGCCATACTTTGTCTCTAATAAGGGGCAACACTATTTCTGCTGTTTCTCCTTTACCATTAGTGGCTCCCGGCAATTATCTCCCAAGATGGACACTTATACATGGGTTCTTTCTCACACAACATGCCACTGTATATTATTGGTGTCTTAATGCGTTCCCTCCTGCTACAATGGAAGGATTGGTGTCCCTCTTCGATTCCCACATGGCGAATAATCATCAGTATGCGGTGGGCCTAAATTCATCCTTACTTGGTGGTCGGCACTGGGTGCCTACGTCATCTGGGTTTAGAATTAACTGTCAACAATGCTGAGCACGGCGAATTGAGGGAGAACGTGCCGAGTCTTGAGGAGGAGAAACACAAGTTTGAAGAGAACTATGATATATTGACGAGGTGAAAGCTTCAGTGGAGGACCAATTGATAAGCTTGGATGGTGAAGTGAAGCGTTTGTCTCAGCAAGTGGAGTAGGTGGTCGCTGGAAAGTTTAATCCAAAGGAGCCGAGTGCAGTTGTGGAGCAGAGCTAAGCAACGCACGACTTTGTGAAGGCCTTTATGGAGATAAATTTAACTTTATATCTTTGTTTAGGTGGACTGGATTTTGGTGGGACTCCGTTACCTATGCCGTGATTCTAAAAGCGAGGGGAAACCATAGAAAGGTAGTTTTGCGAATGTTGTACCCTCCTCCTATCCACCTGGTAACTGATCTCTCCTTCTTCTATCCCCCTTGGTTTGTTGTTTTGGTGATTATGTTTTTGAAACAAAGTTTGAACAATGTTTAACTTGTATTGCCCCCCTGCATGGCCTTCCTTTAAGTCTGGGATCTGTCTGATAGACAATTTATTTTAATTTGTTGCATAATGGTATTATTAATATTTTCTTAAAGCTTGCTTGCTTGGGTCCCAGAAGGTTTATGTACTTCATTGGATTGGTTTCTTCACAAAGGTTAATGTTGGCTTATAAGGTTCGTTTGTTCATGTTTTTATTATTGGAGAGATTCTTTCCAAAGGTTTGTGTTGGCCTTAGGAATTGATTGGGAATTACTATTACGTGCTTTGTAGGGTGTTAAGACTCGAAGGATTCTTCCCTTTGACATGTGAAATTTATTTGGTTCAACAACTTCTTTGTTTTACTAGGTTGGTGTGAACTTTGATTTTAGGATTTATACTTAACCAAAGTTTTTTGATTTTGGCCTGAGAGTTCGCGCTCGCGGGCTCGGGGTTCATCATTTTTTCGAGTCATTGGCTTATGTTTTTAGGCTAAGGCCTTGGCTAGCCTTCTATTATGGACCTTGGGTGGTTCACTTTTATTAGGTAAAGTTTGCTAGTTACTCTTTAATACTTTTTTCTAAGTGTTGGGCCGATGAGAGTTGCACTCTAGCCCTAGTCATCTAAGTTAGGCTAAGATCATCACCTCGAGGCATTTTGGGTATTTTTATATCAAGATAAAGGTTATGAGCCTTTAAATCCTCTGTTCATGTCATGGGAAAAAAGGTAATGGTCCTTTGAGTTAGATTGACACGTTTAGGGAAATGTTGTGAGCCTTTAAAGACTATGGTTGCACCTTGCATCGATATCGCTCAAGTGATGTGGAAGATCAGTCCTTCTTATCACTTGGTAAATGTACCCAACCTTTGATTGAAATGATACCAAATTTAAATAATAATAACATCTAAATTGTTTTCTAAAATAGTCAACCTCCATCATTCTATTGATAATGTTTTGGAAATAGCAACACTATTTAATGAGGACAAAAATGACTCTGTGAAGGCCTTTATGGGCCTAGAGCTAGAGCTATCTGTTAGGCGTGTGATTATCGAATTGGAGTTAGATCAAATTGCCCCTGCCCTTGATGTGTATTATTTTGTCTTTTCTCCTTGCTCTAGGAGTAAAAGTGGCACAAATTGTGCATGTTGCAAGTACGAGGGATGGGCCTCCTGTCTTATGCTTCCAAGAGTAAACTCCATTTTGGGGTGTCTCCACTATATTGTATGGGCCTTTCTAGGTGACACTTAGATTTCCTTGGGGTTGAGCATGATTGCATTCATTCTTCCTCAATACCCATTCTCCTAATTTTAATTTCTTCACTCGCACACGACGCTTGTAATAATTATCGGTGTGCGTTTTGTAGGTAGTTTGGAGGAGCTGGGTGGCTTCGCGTTTCTCATTAAGCATGTCTAAGTCTTGATGTTTTCCAACTTCATTGGCGTTCGCGTCAAATCACGTCACCCATAGTGATCCGTTCAGATTTCAGGTGGGAGTACTACCTCTTTGTGGTGTGATAGGCTGAAGGGTGTTTCCCTGGTACTGGATCTCGAGGTCGTGCAATACGACCAAAGAACTGTAGGCAATTCTTCAACCCATGCTCCTTTGGATTTCATTAGGCTCTTAATAATGCCATTGAAAATTCTATTGTTCGACACCTCTGTTTTGCCGTTGGCCTGGGGATGTGCCACTCAGGTGAACTAGCGATGGATTTGCTTCTCTTCACACCATTCTTTGAAGGTGTTTCCTTCAAACTGGGTGCCATTATCGCTAATTAGAATCCCCGGGGTGTCAAAACTTGTGAGGATTTTCTTCCACTTGAACTCTATCACATGTTTTTCCATGATGGTGGTTAGAGGTTCAGCCGCGATTGATTTAGTGAAGCAATCGACGACGGCCAGTAAGAATTTAGCTCCAACTGGGATGGTTGGAAATTGTTTGAAAATATCTACGCCCTTTGGTGAATGGGCCAGGGACTGGTGATGTTAGTCAGTGGCATGGCTGGATGGTTTTGGAAAGGAGCAAAAGTTTGGCACTCCGGGCACTTTTGGTGAGTTTGGTTGCATCCTTGTAGATATCTGACCAATATACTCCTAGGCGGAGTATTTTGCTAGCGAACGCTCGTGTGCCTGCATGAATTCCGACTCATCGTGCGTGGCTGTCTTCTAAATGCGATTGCCTTTCTGTGTGGGCAATGCAATTTACGCATGGTGCCAGTTATCCTATCTTGTATAATTGTGTATTCCTTACCTCGAATTGCAGGACGTTGACCTTGACCTTCCTAGCCTCCGTGGGATCATCTTGGAGGACCCCATACAGGACGTAGTATGTGAAAGGCTTGATCCAATAAAGATATGTTGTGATAATGTCAAATTGCTTGTTTTCGATGCTTTTATTTAGGAGAACCTTCACTAAGACTTTATTGGTTAGGTGATCAAAAGATGTCGAGGCCAATTTGATAAGAGCATCGACTCTTGCGTTTTGTCCTCGGGGGATCTGTTTGATTGAAAAGCTTTTAATGAGCATGCTAACTTTCACACTATGTTTAGGTACATTTGCATTCTTTGGTCTTTGGCCTCAAAAGTGCCACTAGACTGATTGCTGATGATGAGAGAATCACTGAGGACTGTAAGGCGTTTCACTCCGACTCCTTGGGCTATTCGGAGGCCTACTAGAAGTGCTTCTTAATTGACCTCATTATTGGAGACCTGGAAGTTGAATCGCAAGGCATACGCAATATCATCATCATTGGGGTTTTTGAGGACCAGTCATGCTCCAAACTTTCCTTGCTCACAGCTCTAACAGTATGCAATTCCCAAATGTTATAGCTTTCTTGCGGTTCTGAGGGGTCTTCTGACATGAGTATTGGTATGCTTTTGAGTCTGTCGGGGATTTCGACTAAGAAGTCTGCCAAAGCTTGAGCTTTGATGCTGGTGCGTGGCCGATAATCTATGTCATGTTCCCCCAGTTCAATCGCCTATTTTTCCAGGTATCTCGGTTTCTCTGGTCACAACAAGATTTGTTTTACAGGGTAACTGGCCTGGACCTTAATCTTGTGGACTTGGAACTAGCGCCTGAAACGTCTGGCTACATAGATTAACACGAGCATTAGTTTCTATAAGATTAGATAGTTAAGATCAGGACCTTGTAATGATCTACTCATGGAATGCATTGGAAATTGTTTCTTATCCCTATCGTTGGCTAATATCGATGATATGGCCTCCACGGATGCTACCAAGTACATTTGCAAAGTATTGTAATTGATCTGTTTTGGTGAAATTCCTTATTTGGTTATCTGATAACCCAATAATTGGCATTCCTCCACCCCAAAAGTATATTTATCCACATTGAGTTTCATTTTCATCTTTGTGAAAGTTTGAAATGTTTCTTCAATGTCGCGAAACAATGTTGCTTCGTTATGGTTTTTGATAACCATGTCATCGACATAGACTTTGACATTTCTACAGATTTGATTTGCAAACACTTTTTCCATCAAACGCTGGTATGTTTCCCAAACGTTCTTAAGGCCGAATGGCATCTTCTGGTAGCAAAAGGTGTCGCGATCGATATGAAAAGCATTTTTCTCTTCATCTTCTCTTCTCATCTGAACTTGATGATAGCCCTTGTAGTTATCGAGGAAACTCTTGTACTGGAATCCTTCCAAGGATAAAATTTTTTGGTCTATCTCAGGGAGAGGATAGTGATCTGTTGGGAAGATGTTATTTAGGTCGGAATAAGCGATACACATCTGTCATGACCCATCTATTTTTTTTCACCATCATTGGATATGCTATCCAAGTAGCGAAAATTGCCTCCAAGATAATTCTTGCGTCTACCAGCTTCACCACTTTTGCATTTATTTCCTTGTTTCTACAACATTCTTGCCCCCTCTTTTTTTGTTTGATGGGGACACTTCCTGGGATAACATTCAAGTTGTGCTCGATGACCTCGTGGTCGACTCTTGTCATATCCGTAGGTTGCCAGACAAAGACCTTGGAGTACTATTTTAGTAGTGTAACCAACTTTGCTTTGGTTTCTTCCGATAGGCTAACACCTATTCGTACTGCTTGCTCTGGATCATCCGGGTGGATGATGTGTTTTTCTGTGTGGCAACCTTCCTTTGAGTTTTTCGAGGCTCGCACCAGTTCTAGTGCGATAATGATTTGATGGCAATCGTGTATGCATGGGTTAGTGACAATAATTGTAGTTGATCTGGCGTGTGTGTTAAACTTGACGATAACGCAGATTGTTAACAGTATGGTTTGTAGTTGATAAAGCCTTGGTCGTCCGAGCAAAGATATTGTGTATGTAGCTAGTGACCAGGAGTGGATCTCTTGGGTCCCAATTGGGTGGCCTTGGGTATTATCTCGAGAATGTGATGTTGTGTATATTTCTGGATAATTCTTCAATGTCATCCTTTGTTTCGTGAGGTTTACTTCTCTTGCGAGGCCTAGTGATGGTGAAGATGTTGCCATTTTTGTCTTGCGCTTGTCAACGTCTTTTTGAGTTCGGGCGCTGTTCTGGTCGGAATCGAACTTGGATATCAAGTCCTTTTCAATATTAGAAAGGTTGTTTGTTAGTTGCTTTTCTTCAACACCATGCATTCTCCAGTTTCGTGAGTTTTAATTTTTTGATACTCACAGTATTTTTTGTGTTATTTTTCCACCTTTGGTGGCGTTTTGTCGATGGTATGTACATCGTTTTGATGATTTCGTTGTTCTTCTTTGTTGAATAGACGAAATCTACAGGACGAATGTCATGAATGTCGGTTGTGCTTATCATGACCCACATCTTGGTGCTCTCAATGGCTAGTATTGGGGCGAGAGACTGCTTCTTGTTGTTTGATGTATGCATTGGCAAGCCTTTAGGTTGAATTATTTTCTCTCTTCACCCTCGAATTTCCATAGGTATTTCTTAACTTTGTATTTGAGTTCATCCCTTAATTGTGGTACCATTCCTTGCATCTTCTTCGATAGAGGGCCAAGAAGTAAACCTTGGGCGAAGGCGTTGGTGACAAAGAATTCCTTGGGGTCAGGGACGTATTGCGTTCCTAAAGTGAATCTATCATAATACGCTCTTATTGTCTCTCCCTCCTTTTGCTTGCACACTATGATTGAGTTCGTGTCTCCCTTACCCTTCTTTAACTATATGAAATTATTGAGGAAAAGGTATTGTAGTTGCTCAACACTCGAGATGCTGCCTGGTTGTAGTGCCTTGAACCATTTTCCCACATTTCTTGATAGTGTAACAGGGAAGTACGTGCAAGTAAACCGTTTATGCATTCTCAATGACGTCATCGTCCATTCATAAGTGTCAATGTGTTCACATTGATAAGTGGTTCCATCATACATTTGGATGTTTGGTATCATGGTCGAGTGTGGGATCTCGTATTATAAGAGTTCCCGACAGAGAGCAAAGTTGGTACTCCTCATTGGGTTTTCCATGTGTTGGTATGGAAATCCACCATACATCATGAATTACTAATCATAGTATGCGTTTTCATACACCTAATTGTACATAGCCGCCGGCGATATGTACGGTTGTTGTTGCGCGCTTATTTGTGTGTTTTGCTGCAATTGTGAACTCGATCCCGACCACTAGAGCATGTATAGATTCGGTCTCTACGACTGTTGTGCATATGGATTGAGTTGTTGTGCCGATAAGGAGTAACAATTAGACTCTTGCGTTGATATTGTGTGAGGGTTAGACCCTTGTAACGGTGACGCTTGGAGAATGGATCCATGTAGCTGCTGGATGTAGGGATTGAACAACAACGATTGCTGTGCGAAGAGCGGAATGTGTGACATGATCGTTCTGGGAAAGAATTGATTATTCGACATTAGGTGTTGCGAGGAGGACAATATGATACCCAGGGACCAAGAGTTCGTCACTGCTTGTTGCAACAATGATTGTGACTGAGAATTCAGTGGTTGTGACTGCTGAGTCATTGTTATCTGTCGCGCTATGGTCGTGGTTGTGACCAGATGCTCTATGGTGATGGGCGGTGGTTTCCATAAGTTAGCTATTGATGCCATTGTGGTGTCCGTCATGGAGCTTGGTGGTGCTTGCACGGCTGGCGTTTGGATGTAGGCTTGTTCTTTAGGTGCAAATGTTTATGTGTCGTCGAGCGACGACATAGATTTGAGTGGACTTATCTCTCATCCGTTGGGTTCCACAGTTCCTTTCCCCATCATTGTCGACATCTAGTGTCGTATCGAGGTTGTGTAACTGTAAGTACATGCTCGGATGGTGCCAAATGTTATGATATGTGCTCCGAGCTTAACGTCTTCGAATGGTGGTTCCATCTGAGTTAAGCCTTGTAATCACAACAATGAAGAAGTGGTGTCAGTTGACGTCCAGGATGTTTGTCCCGGGACAAAGCTTCGACGGTCTAGTTATTCTAAGTGTGTATGTGAGAATGCCAATAATGAGATTGCATCTCCACCTCTGGCTCCTAATCCAAACCTTTTCAATGTTGCTACTCGACTTTTACTAATTCAATCTTTTTGTAGAAAAAATTTGTCTTTCCTTCAAGGATATCATTTAGCTTCTCTACATTATTGAGTTTCTTGCCAAACTGAAACATGTCCTTCGTCTTAAGCACAATATAATTGCTCCCTAGTACTGGACAACCAATCTTGCCCAACACCTAGGTGTCCTATACTTCTTACCACACAACGGTTTGATTTGCAGTATGCTAATTAGAGTTAAAGTTGTTATAGTGGGAAATGGAAGATACCAATCCCAATTACCCCCATAATTTTAACCCTGCATTTAATATGACCGTTTTTTCGTAGGTGGAACACCCTTTAAAGCCACAATTGAGCATTCATTTCCTCCTGTAACCTTTCCCAAACAGTGAAGTGAATCGAATGTCTCTAACAGACACTAAAGAAACAGGTACTTCGTGCCTAGCTATGACTCTGTAATGTAGGTGTCTTCTTGTTACCTCCAGTGTAGGAACACGGACCTAAGCATAATATGTCAAATAACCTTGACTGTCCTGATCAACAGTTGGAATGTCACTTGAAACTCTCTTTTATTTGACATTCTTATCCAAAAATTTCACTTCATGTACCTTTTACAACAACTCGAACAGAGGAATAAACACTGTTATTCATAAACATAACTCCTGAAGTGGCTCCCTAGCTAACTTTCGACTAAGAGCATCAATAATTGCATTTGCTTTACCGGAATAGTAAATTACCTCACCATCGAAATCCTTAACTATGCCTAGTAAAATATCCCAACTCCTTGCAAAACTCCCTTAAATCTCAAATTAATTATATGAAATTTCCGATACCAACACTCGATGGATGACAATCATCCCTACTCCTTCATACATGAAACTGACTAATCCCTTAACAAGGAACTCTGCCACTCTTAAATGAAGCAATATTTTGATCATAACCTCCTTAACATCACTAATAAAGGTTTTGACACACATCCATACAATCTATCACTCTAGTTGTCTTCTTCATAATCAACTTTCCAACTATATGAACGAAGCATACAATATATATTAGCTAGCGATATTCCGTCAATATGCTTCACCCACACTCTTACATTGTTCCTCTTATCACTGAAGGTCTCATACATTGCGCCAAACCATGCACTATGGTATCCTCATCAACCAGTTACGAAACAATCATATTAACTAGTATAAACATGCATACAATACCTACCAGTTGTAATCTTGTAACCCAACAGTGTATGTCTGTAGACATGTCACCATCCTCCCACAGACTTGTAGGTTTCTTATTTCCATTCCTTCAGTTGACGGAAATTCGTCGTTCATGATATCATCCCAAACGGGTGTTGACTTGAAATTATATTAATTATGAGTGTAGTTAGATCATAAATTATGTGGTAATTTTAGTTGTTAGAAAAATGATCTAAATGAATTTTAATGACCTCCATAACTTGTCTACAAGTTATGGAAAATGAAAAGTTTCATACGTTGAAATGGCATTAAACTCATATGTTATGAAAATGAAAGGACAATTATCAAATATTAAGATAATAGGTTAATTATTTGTATTATTTGATATGAATTGCCTTTCTACATGAGTTAGATTGGATCAATAGAATATTATATGATAATTTCCCCTTGTTAGAATTGATCTAAATATTCTTTAATGAGTTCTAAACCTTGTCCTCAAGTTATGGAACATGAAAAGTCTTTTCATAAATATTTTTAATGAAATCCATAACTTGTCCTCAAGGTATGGATTATCAAGAGTCTTTTCATAAAGTACACGTTAAACTCATAGGTTGTGAATGTGAAGAGTTTTGACAAGTTTCAAAACTTGACCTCAAGTTTTGGAATTTGCAAAGTCTCATTAAATGAAACTTTAATTCCAATCCATAGAGTTTTAAAAGTTAAAATTCAACCCTTATACTTTATAGTATTATAAGTTTGATAATAAATATATATGTATAAGAACAAGTCAGTCTTACCGTTAGTAGGCCTCATTCACGAAGTCGGTCTATAAGGGGGTATAAGGTTACTGCTTATAAAATGGTGGTTTAATGGGTGTCCACTCTCACCCACCGTTTCCTTGACTAGTGGAGGGTCGTTAGCCGAACGGGTAGGATAGAACATTAATTCTTCTTTCATTAAAAATATAATGATAAATATAAAGTAACTAAACTTTAGTAAATTCCCAATCTTATTTACTTTAGGAAAAATGTGAAAATGGTGCTAATCCATGAAATTAGACTTTATACCTTTGTTAAGTCGTTAGTGGAGCGCATCTGGTTAACCGACATACTAATCCGGAACTCACAATGTGTGGAAAGGGTAACCCTGTGTTAATCATAGATCAATGGAGTGTGTATGGTTAACCGGCACATTGATTAGGTGATCTTTGGGTGTACCAAGCTAATTTGCATGGTTATTCACACCTTGTTTGTGATCCTCGGCATTCCAGTCACAAACTTGAAGGGCACACCGAGATTTTAGCATGCCATTGAAAAGTTCAATGAATCTCAAAGATCTAGCAGTTTCAAACCAATTAAAACATAATAATCTATTTCGTTTTTCATGGTGGAAATTGGTAAATCTTCATTTACCTACCTTCAAATATTTTACAATTGGATTATGGCATCCCTCTTCACAATTGTAAAATATTGTGTTGGGTCCTAGCCTTAATATTTCGTTTTGGGTGTTATATTAAGGACTTAAATCAACTAATTTGAATTTCTCCCTTTGTAGATGTCTAGGTCAGACAACTATGGTCTTCCCGAATCTGTTGGAAAAGGCATTCCACAAGAAGATGAAATTCCACAATATCAAACTTCACTTCCTCCACCTCCTCTAATTATTATCCCTTACCCAGAAGTTCAAAGACTTGAAAAGTTCAAGGTCACTCAAGCCCTACTAGCAATGAAACATCAAGATGGAAAGTCTATATGTGCTCATGTCTTGGACATCAAGCGGCATATTGACATGCTGGGAATGTTGGGTGTCGTGTTCCCGAGGAAGTTGGCTATTGACTTGGTTCTTTAGTCACTTCCCAAATCATATAGTGAGTGTGACAACCCAAAATTTCTATCTTGTACAAGAGACCAATTGAATCCAAGTTAAACACGTTTTGCTAGCTTTTAACAATGTTTGGGGTCTAATGGAGTGTTCTAAACCTAGTACAATTAAGGTAGAAACCTAGAAATGGGATAACATGGTGCATATCAAGAAAAATCGGGCCAAACACTCCAAAACATGGAGTGTGCGGCCACACACTTGAGTGTACGGCCACACACAGGTGTGTGCGGCCGCACACCCATCCCAGCCACACACTCCCACCTATATATATACCACACTTAGTCATTTTGAACACTTTTCCCACTTCTTCAAAGCTAGAACTCGAAAACCTCTCAAGTATCATCCAACTTTTCACTCCAATCTTCAACCAAGTAAGTGATTCATCCCTTGATTGACTATTACATGACCTTAACTAGCCTTCTTCCCCACTTAGATTCATGAAAACACATTTTTGGTGTTGATCTCCAAAAACACCAAGAACACCAAGAACATACACTAAGTTTTGGACCATAATCACCTCTTTCAAGCCCCTATAACGTGTATATACTTGTTATATCTCGTTATATGTCAAGAACACTTGATGATATGCTTGAAAAACTCGAGTTTATCATCTTCATGAAGGGTGTGCAGCCGCACACCTTCATAGTGGCCACACACACCCTTTTTAGGTCCTAAAATGACAATAACTCCATATAAGGCTAGAACATGAAGTGAGAAACCTTCCTAGATGGGTCCTAAGGCCTTAGAATACGTTTTGTCACACTTCATGGGGAGTGTGCGGCCGCACATACATCTTGGCCGCACACCCTGGCCGCACACACACCAATATGGTGTATTTTGACCATACACTCCCTTGTATAGCCATGCACCCCTTATATACAATCATATATGATTGTAACACTTCAATATAAGTATTTGCTAGTCCCTAAGGTGGTCCCAATTCAATAGTTAGCTGTTACAGACACTAATTGTGTACATACATATGTCATAATATGGTTAATAGGATTCGTTTGTGCTCAAGTCCACAATTGACACTCAACCTCCTAAACCGATCCTACCATCGCATCACTCACTAGCAGGTGAGTTCATACCCCCTTAATTAACCTTTTATATGTTTTAAATGCTTTTATAGGGGAGAATACAAGTTGAATCAAACTAGATATTATATCAATCACATGTGACTAATGACTAGTACGCCAATGGATTTACTATGCTATAAACTGTCTTGTCATCAAAACTGCTTCAAAACGATTTCCAAACACTTTTACATGTTAAACTCTTTATAAAACTTAGTTTCAGTTTCCAACTCGTTATTTTCAGAACTCTTTAAACTTATATACTTTCAAATCATGTCCAATACAAATATGGTTATATAAGTAAGGTTTGAAGGACTTAGGACTGATAATACGCTCTATTTCATGTTCCTTGTTTTGTTGTGGACTTAGAGTCCCTTATTGTTTGTCCGAGTGTCGTTTGATCCTTAGTTATATATATATCATGTGTATATGTATAAACATAAAAGTTTCCTGTCTTATTTCATTACACTCAGCTATACAAATGATCTTACTAGAAAACTATAATAGGTATAGTTTGGTGATACACTACTTACTACTTCTAGTACAATATTGTTGGATAAGGTGTCTAAGTCCATAACTTATTTGGTATATACTTGACCCGACCCGGCATGGTCCATTTGGGTTGCATTTCATCCAAACTATTTATGGATAATTTTATGAGAGTTATACACATATGATTATTAATATATTATAAGTTATAATATATTAATATGAAGTCATGTTATTTAATTAGTCTTAGTCTTAAATTAATTATGAATTAATTTAGAGATTAAAAGAAGACTAATTAGATTGTGGGCTATTGGTTTTCTATGGTGTGGGCTAACACTCATTTGTTAATGGGTTAGGCTTGTATGGAAGTCCATGGATGATACATGGAGCTTTTAACCCATGGATTCTTGGAAAAGGAAAGGTCATGGGTTATTAGGGTTTCACCCTAATCATGTACACTATATAAGCATGCTTATCTTGCATGAAATAGCCACTAGTGTGACTAGTGTCACTAGAATATGTGTGTTTGTGTGTGGCCGATTTTCTATGTGTGTATACACTCTCTCAAAGTTTTCCAAGAGTTTGTGGTGATTTGTGATTCCATTTGAGGCGTTCACACTATTGGTGCTTGGCCCTCAAACTCCTTAGGAATCAAACTCATCATCAAAAGGTATGTAATCTCATCTAATTCTTTTATGTTTAAAAGTACCCCATGCCATGTTAGATAGGTTATGAACCTTGGAAAATTATTATTTTGCATGTATTTAGACAAACATAGATCCAAGGTTTATTAGGGTTGCATGCAGACTTAGGATGTGTTAGATTGCTCAAAACCCAACAGTGGTATCAGAGCCTAGGCTTGCTTGTTTGATACTTGATGCAAAATAGTGAAAAAAGTTGAAATTGTTGTTGTCTGGCTTATGGACTCGCCGAGTCCATGGGGGGACTCGCCGAGTTCAAGGCAAAATTCATCCTACTCGGCGAGTAGGTTCGTGCACTCGGCGAGTAGAATGATCAGAATGCAGATTTTCGACTTTTGCTGCTGGAAATGGACTAGAAACATTACCCTAAATTGTTTTGATGTTTTAAAACTTGTTTTAGTTGGTGTAATGGTTGTTCTAATCCATTTACAATAGCATATATCAAAATTCCATGTTTTTTATGTGTTCAGATAATTCTTGAAATTTTGATGATCATGTTCATGTTCTTATGAATTTAGAAGATGATAGGAATTATTTGTTGAATTGTTTAGAATTAATTCTTAATCATTTATGTGTTTTGATGGAGTCCATAATTTGTCCTCAAGTTATGGATATCCAAAGGTCACTTTTCTTTAACACACATTAAAAACACATAAGTTACATAAAATGAAGAGTCTACATTTTATGAACCTTTAATTCATAAGTTATGAAATGAAAAGTTTTGGATGGTTACAAAAGATGAAGAGTCTTGTCCTTAAGTTATGGAGGTTCAAGAGTCACTTCATTAATAAATATATAAATAAAGTGTAACCTTAATTAATTCCATAAGTTATAAAATAAAGAAAAGTAATTCTTTTATTAGTTTAAAGTCTTCCATAACTTGTCCTCAAGTTATGGAACTTGAAGAGTTTTTGGATTAAAACTACTTTAAACACATAAATCATGGAATTATATAGTTTTGAATAGTTTCAAAAACTTTCCCTCAAGTTTTGGAATTTGGAAAAGTTTCACACACTTTAATAAACTTTAATTCCAACACTTAGAATTTTAAAAGTTAAAATTCAACACTTATACTATTTATAACATTAATGGTTAATTATTATATATATGTATAAGAACAAGTCGTTTTACCGTTAGTAGGCCTCATTCACGAAGCCGGTCTATAAGGTGGGTATAAGGTTGTTGCCTATAAAATGGCGACTTAATGGGTGTCCACTCTCACCCACCGCTTGCTTGATCGGTGGAGGGTCGTTAGCCGAACGGGTAGGACAATGACTTTAAATTCTCATTAAAAGTATAATGATTATTATAAAGTAACTAAATGTTTTATTTAATTCCCAATCTTAGTTACTTTAGGAAAAATGTGAATTTGGTGCTAGCCCATGGAATTCACACTTTGTACCTTACCAAGTCGTTGGTGGAGCGTGTGTGGTTAACCGACACACTAACTTGGACTAGTAAGGATCACAAAGGGTGACTTAATGTTTTTCATAGATCAATGGAGCGTGTGTGGTTAACCGGCACATTGATTAGGTGATAATATTAAGGGTACCAAGTGAATTGGTATGGTTATTCACACCTTGTTTTGTGATCCTCGGCATCCCAGTCACAAAATTTGAGAGGGCACACTCGAGATTGAAACATGACATTGAAAAGTTCAATGAATCTCAAAAGATCTAGGAATTTCAAATCCAATTAAAACCTAATAAATTATTTCGTTTTTCATGTTGGAAATTGGTGAATCGTCATTCGCCTACCTTCAAATATTTTATAGCTTGGATTACGGCATCCCTCTTCCAAATTATAAAATATTGTGTTGGGTCCTAGCCTTAATATTTCATATTGGGTGTTATATTAAGGACTTTGAATCAACTAACTTGATTTTCTCCCATTATAGATGTCTGGTTCAGACAACTATGATCTCCCCAAATCTCTTGAAGATGGTGTCCCTCAACATCATGCTTCACTTCCTCCACCTCCTCTAATTATTCTCCCTCACCCACAAGTTCTTGAAAAGTTTAAAGTCACTCAATCCCTATTGGCAAGCATAGTCCATGTGTGCTCACATCTTGGAGATAAAGTCACATATTGACAAGCCGGGAGAGTTGGGTGTCAAAGTCTCGTGAAAGTTGGATGTTCAATCACTTTCTTAGTAACATAGTTAGTCTCTTTAGGGACTACTATGAGACAGACTATGACATGACCCTTAATGATGTTATCTATTTGCTTGGTGTTGTGGAATCAGCAATGATTTGGAACACTAGTAAAGCAAATTTGATTAAAAGAACAACTTCCCAAGTCTACATGGACATTGACAATGGTAGCATTGGATATCTAGAAAAAGATTTCTCTTCCCGATGGAAAGGGATCGGCCATAGTCAACTTGGTTGACCAAATGGTAAAGAGAAAGGCTAAGTCTGAGATAGTCTCATGTGCCATTACCAAAGGGTCCATGTGTTTTGTTGCCAAAGGAAGGGGCATTGGTTGCGAAGCTGCCCTATTCACCTGAAAGGTCATAAGGTTGATCAATTCAAGAGGTTTGACTCTACTTCAGGTAAAGTCCACTGTCTAACTCTATTAAGTTCCTATTTGGAGATTCTTATTACATAATGTGAATGGGTCACATGTTGATGTTTTAAGAATCAAAGAAAAGATAGGAAGCTTAAAGTAAGTATATGTTGATTATGATTGCGAAGGTGGGTTTTGATCGCATGGTTCGGTAATCAGAATTTTGAGCTGTTGCTTAAGAGTTATGATATATTGCTTATGAATAGATAACAACAAGGTTTTCATGTGGATTGTAAGGATAAGTTTTTCCGCAAAGTTTTAAAATAAAAGAAAAAAAGGGTTTTAATTTTATTTATTTTAAAAATATCCTTACAATGGCATCTGTGGAAAATTGTTGCTTATATGTTTCCAGTAATAACAATATTGGAAAGTGGATTTGATTCTTTCATTTGTGGTAGTGTCTGAATTTACCAAATGAAGAAAGTTTTTCATCACCCAAGTTTCAATTGGACAGAAACTTGGAATCATACAAGTTGTATTGTATGATGAATGAGAATTTTCATCTTTGAAAATTAAGACTAATTCTTTGATCACATGTATATGTGAGTCAAATGAAGGAGTAAGGAATTAGGTACACTGGGTGTACGCTGGTCAAGGTCCACCACAAAGATTTATTTGTCATGATTTACTAAAGATTAGTAAATATGATTATACTTATAAGGTTAAGTATAATTTTGTAACATTGGAAAGGTTACAATGTATGACAAAACAAATGAGAAGAATCAAATTAGGCAGAAAGATAAAAGTTTCTCAAATCTGAAAGGATGGGAGAGTACTTTAGTATCGTATTTCATGATCATCTTAATGATTATGAAACCAAATCGCAAATTCATACTCTAAGGACGTCTTAGTGCATTGTTATGGCTAAGAACAGAGGTCATGAATTGTTGGATTGGTTAAAATCAAGAACATGAGTCATACTTCGTTCCAAAACAATTCTTAGAGTCATACTCCAAGATTGTAACTTTGAGTGACATAAAGGAAGATTTATTAACACTAGTCAAATGTAAGAGTAAAATGTTTTCTACTCTTGTACATTTGAGATTGGTAAGTTGTGATGTCTTGGATGAGACAAAGACCAACTAAGACCAATTGTGTGAAGTGTTAGTCTTGATAAGAATCCGCACTATCCCTTGAATATTTGTTTTGTCAAGGAATGGCTCTTGACTGGGAAAACTTATATGTCAAGGGGACAGTGGGAGCCTTAAAGATCCTGAAAGAGTTTCAAGATTTAATCAAGAGTAAAATCTATAATTTATCACTAGCACACGACTTAAGGTTTGCAACCTATCGTGTTGACATAATTCTTATTTCTGTACCTACTTCAAATAAGTTGAATTTGCATGTGAGTTATCAGAGTTCAACTTGGAAGCATTGGTGGGCCTTGTGCTACCAAGGTGACAAGAAAATAAGATTGAACAAGTTTAATCCATGTAAGGCTGAATTTGTTACTAACCTTATCTTGTGATTATAGTTTTGACAAATTCACATGGATAGGAACTCATACACTATAAAATCTAAGTGTCATAAGGTTTCTCTCCGATTCATGAAAATGATGGTGAGGAAACGCTTTCACTAAGTAGATTTTACGTAGATATCAATTGTGTTATTTGCATTTTCAAAAGTCGTTAGTGGAGCGTGTGTGGTTAACCGACACACTAACATGGACTTATGAGAAATGGCAAATGCCTAAGCAATTGAGACTATGATTACGACATCCCTTTTCATAGTCCTGAAAAATTGTTTAGACACACATGTGAGCTATCTAAGAAAGGGTGTATGAATCTAAATTTCAGAAGTCCAGCAAATTTCTGGAAATATGTCAGAGCTAGTGGGAGCATAAGTGTTATGCTGATAATCATCATGTTAGTGGGAGCATGATTATTACGTTTAGTGTTGCAAGTTAGCAGTGTTAATTTTAGAAAACAAAGTTTCAATTCGTGAAGTTGCAGGGGTTGAAAAGTTGTTTTGCTATAATTAAGGGAGAGGAAATTATACTTCATTTCAATTCTAAAGCTTAGAATGAGATTTTAATCATCTTTGGTCAAGAATATATATATGAATTTTATGTTGGAATGGTTCAACTTGAAGAAATTCTATATATATTGCGTTTTCAAAGTTCGATTATGATTACGGCATCCCTCTTCATAGTTAAATTTTGAAAACATGACAAATAAAAAATATTGTAGCAAAAGACTTGGCTAGTATCATGTCTTTATGTCAAACATCATGAGTCGTGTCCCATATGCTTCGGATATAGGATCGACTGCATGTGCTATAATATTCATCTTTTCTAAATTTTCCAAATGCTTAAGGCATTGAGAAGGGAAAAGTCTAGAACTAGATATGACTAAAGTGATTAAGCAATTGTCGAGGACAATCTGAGGTTCGCCAAAGATTGGTTGCTCAGGGAAAGTTGGAAGTATGTTGTCGAAAAGGACCATATTGACATATTCTAAAAAGAAGTAACTCTTGTTCGGAAGTGATAGTCAAAATGGGACTATGGAAATGTCTCCATAGGTGGAAGTTATTCAAATCTATGTAAGAAAACCTTAATGCAAGAAGGATGTTCAAAGCAATGTACTTTGAATATGAGACTTCCGTTCCATAGAGGTTGAACTTCTTTGGAATACTCTGTAATGATTGGTGACAAGGTTTTGGTGACTTTGTGCATAATCATTACAAGAGGAACATTCCATAAAAGTTTAAAATCTAACAGTTTTTTTTGGTAAATGATAGGAATCGGGGATTCTCACATTTACAATAAGGATTTGGGATTGTGAAATGAGTATCATTGGAATCATGTTCAATTGATCTACATCACAATGTAAGGATCATAGACAAACATAGTGTGCATACTTGGAGTATGGCATAACTATTGTTTTAGAAAAACAAAGTGTACATGCCAGGAGCATGGGACGACTGTTGCTTTTATTCAAGTCTTAATTTGATTGATTAAAACATTATACAATGAATAATGTGTAATCAATATGGTGATAAATAAAAGGTGGTTCTATTTATATTCAAAAGGGTTCTGAGACCATATTGGATTCGATTATTATTGTGTTTCACTTTGCATGTTTTGACTTCCAGAATAGCTAGGTTATTCTTTCCGAATGACTAAGTTATTTAAACACTCCACAGTCGTTCATATGTTCGAAGTAGGTATGAATCAAGACTGTCATGAATCGAGTTTGTAGATGGCTAAATGGGTTTAGTCATAGCAATGGTTGCTACAACATTCATGAGTGCTCATAAGTTATGAGTATTGGAATAAACCCACGCTCACTTGTATCACTTCATGGAATTTATCTCGAGTGATCGTGAGACGGTAATATCATATAAATCTTCAAACCTAGAGATATTAGTTGTTACCTATGAGTTGGTTGTGCATTGATTGCACGTAAACGCATTAGTAATTTGATGTTATAAAACGTGCCTTTGTGTACAATTCAACAAGTAGTAGAACAAGCATATGAGTCGAAGTTTATCTGTTCCTTCTAGAAATAGAAGCGATATATGGGCCCCTCGATGATTTTGTTGTGACCTTTGTACCGGCCGGTCAGAACTAAATTGATGTGTTCGATTAAGTTCTTTGTCAAACAAATCGGAAATCGGGAAACAAACTGCTGGACAATAAGTACGACGTTGTTCCATGTATTTGTCCGACTGATATCATGAGAACAGAGGATTACATGATCACTTATCTAAAATGGCGCTTCATAGTTCAACAGAGTTTTCGAGAGCTACGATTGCTGGTTGGTTCCTGAAGTAACATACGCAAATATAGTTATTAGACTTATCCAAGTGGGAGTCTGTTGGATAAGGTGTCTAAGTCCATAACTTATTTGGTATATACTTGACCCGACCCGGCATGGTCCATTTGGGTTGCATTTCATCCAAACTATTTATGGATAATTTTATGAGAGTTATACACATATGATTATTAATATATTATAAGTTATAATATATTAATATGAAGTCATGTTATTTAATTAGTCTTAGTCTTAAATTAATTATGAATTAATTTAGAGATTAAAAGAAGACTAATTAGATTGTGGGCTATTGGTTTTATATGGTATGGGCTAACACTCATTTGTTAATGGGTTAGGCTTGTATGGAAGTCCATGGATGATCCATGGAGCTTTTAACCCATGGATTCTTGGAAAAGGAAAGGTCATGGGTTATTAGGGTTTCACCCTAATCATGTACACTATATAAGCATGCTTATGTTGCATGAAATAGCCACTAGTGTGACTAGTGTCACTAGAATATGTGTGTTTGTGTGTGGCCGATTTTCTATGTGTGTATAAACTCTCTCAAAGTTTTCCAAGAGTTTGTGGTGATTTGTGATTCCATTTGAGGCATTCACACTATTGGTGCTTGGCCCTCAAACTCCTTAGGAATCAAACTCATCATCAAAAGGTATGTAATCTCATCTAATTCTTTTATGTTTGAAAGTACCCCATGCCATGTTAGATAGGTAATGAACCTTGGAAAATTATTATTTTGCATGTATTTAGACAAACATAGATCCAAGGTTTATTAGGGTTGCATGCACACTTACGAAGTGTTAGATTGCTCAAAACCCAACAAATATAACATACAATGAGTCACTACACACATGAGTCAATACATACTGTAAAAAAATACACTACACTATACAACTGAACACACTATAATGAGAGTCAGAGAGAACATACACTAATACACACTATTCATACATACTATATACTACACTAGAGAACTCACTATGATGGGGATCAGGAAAGACATATACTACACTATTACATACAGTATGTAACGCCCGAAAATCCAGGCTAGTCAATTTAGATATAATAGGGGTCGAAAACGACTTTTCTACAAAATATCATTTAGAATAATCTTAACCGAGTTGTAGTATATGTTACAAGGTTTCCGTACATATAAAGAACGCCAAAATCCGACTTACAACGAAGAAGTTATGGCCCGTCGAAGTTTTTCGGCAAAACCGACATGATACCGGGAAGTGTAAATAGTGAATTTACGATAGAGCGAGATTTAGCCTGAGCGAACTAAACAAAAGTCGTATAATATGTTAAACTAAGAGCTCGATAAAAAGAACGCCCAAATCTGACTGCGTATGAGGAAGTTATGATTTTTCGAAGTTTCGGATTAGCAGTGTACAACCCGAAATTTGAATGTTAGATCGAGCCGTTTTTAGCCAATACGACCTGAACAAGAATCGAAGATCTCGTTAAGAGTAGTGTAACGAGAAAAAGATGGGCGAAAACAAACATCGGATGAAGATGTTATGAGAATTTAACGGACCAATCCTGTCCCGGCCTGTTAATAATATAACTTTTAAAATAGAGCCAAAATTAGCCGACAGAGTCTAAATGAAAGTTGTAGAGTACGTTCCAACCTTCGCGTGGATATAAAGAACGTCAAAAACGGAGCTCGTATGTGAAATTTACTATTTTTAGAAGTTAAGGGTGAGATTTGCGAAGCTGATGCATGGATTGATGACGTGGCCTAGCTCCCAACCGTCCGATGTACCCGCTTCGGATGAGTGACACGCCACCTTCGCATTACGCCCCACGTCCGAAACGAAGTACGACCAACGTACCTCGCTATTGTGCGGTTCGATACTTCGCCACGTCGCACCACCGAGGATCCACCACCTGGCAGTCCTATCCGAAGAACGCCCAGCGTAAGCATGTTGAACGCCCAACGTAATGTCCAAACTTCGGCCTATAAAAGGCAGCGAAGGCTTCCGAGTTTCATGCACCAAAATCCTTTCTCTCTCTAAGGCCCCAAACCACTCCTAGACCCTAGATAAAACCCCTAGCACCCTAAGGAAGCCCCGAGCCTCTCGGAGTCCCGAGAAAAAGGGTCTTTCAGTTTCGGAAACGCTGCTCCAAGCAAAGCCCAGTTTTCTTTAAAATCCGCTATAAGTGAGCTACGCTTACGCAACTTTTAATATAGCTTTCAAATAATTATAGTAATGTTATTAGGTCCTTAAAATAATTATTTGGACTATTATTATGAGTTATATTGAGTGTTATTTAACGCTTATATAATAATAATAATAGTCAGACTATTAATTTGTCGTGGTTATCGTTAGACTAAACCCTAGTGGTATTGGTACTAGGTTTATCAAAGGAAATTGTTTTGAGAGTATCGAAGCGTTGTCCGAGTGCTGAGTCACCACCTTACAGGTGAGTGCATAGTTAAATTCAGCTTACACATAGATATGAAGTATTTTATATAAATTACGTGCTATGTATGCATATTATCTGAATACTTGCTATCTATGCTGGGTGAACGATTTTATACACGTTTTATATGATTTAAACTGTATATGTATTTTATATCTACGAAAATGTTGGGGTGAGACATGGGTAGATGTAATAGATGAAATATGAGTTGGATGATGAGTTGAGAGGTGAAACAAACCGTGAGGTGAGGGTGAGAGGTGGACGATGTGAGAAGCCTTTTTCCCAAATGATGGCCCCGTCATTCAGCAGAGTATGGATGACAACCACAAACTATTCTAGACAGTCCAGTGGAACACTAGCAGGCTCGCAACCTATAGGTGTTGTGAAAGACGTGTTCACCGGTGTACTCTAAAAACTCATTGATATGTATTGCGAGTGGACTCTCGAAAACGATACTGTCAATAAAACCCGGCAGATGCGCCTATAGGACTCTACCGGTAGAAGCGCCTAATAGAGAACCTCATAACCCCGGCAGATGCGCCTAAAGGACTATTTCGGCGGATGCACCCCATAGAGAATGTCACAATTTTTGTAGTTGCACCTAAGTGACAGAACTAGTAGTTGTGCTTGACAGATGTGTCATTTACAACGATGGAATTCGTACCTATTCCTTAGGAATAAATGAACGAGGAATAGCTGATTCTTAGGGTAGATCCTTAAGAATAAAGAAGATAATGGGGATGGGTATTTGGGTTGATTGTTTAATTGTTTAAACATAATAATTATATTATTGTGGGTTGAAAACCCTATGTACTCACCAGGTTTCCCAACCTGACCCACTCAGTTTATTTATATCACAGGTGTCGATATGAAGTGACATTACACTGAAAGATTAAAGAGATGTAGATCACTAGTGTAAATAAATGTAAGTTCCGTTTATGCTTATGTTCCTGTATTAACAATGACATCCCAAACGTTTTAAAATGAATAAAATACGTTTCTTCGAAAATGTTCTGATAACGTATTTATCGTATTTTTATGGGAACAAATTCCGCAACATTTTTATGAAAAGAAGTACTCTGATTTTTATAAAGCATAAACAAAATCGGTCATTTCTGGCCGTGAAAATGGGGATGTCACACACTATATACACACTATAACATAAATGTGAACCACTGTTTCGTGGCATGGCAGCACCTGCCATGGCTCGATGTGTATCCAGAATCTCCTAGAGGGAGAACGTGAATTTGTGTATAGATTTATACCGGATTGACAATCCTACACCTTACTGCTAGCTACAGTGGGATCTGCAGATCTTTGGGTGACAAATGTCATTACTGTTCGATGTATTACAGCGTCGTGATTTTCCCCTAGTCAATTAGTACGGTTACAACTACATCACATTATACCTTAATTAACAATTGGATTAAGGTAGTTAGTACAAAAATAATTATAATATTATTACACTACGATACTTTATTACTTTCCCTTTACATCTACTTTGTGATCTCCTCACATAAAGAGTAATGTAAAAACTATAATTCTAATAATAGTCACATTTAGGAAAGGTACGTGCTCCTATAATGAATGAACATGCATTACACTTGATGCCTTGGTAGAAGCTTGCTTTCATTGGAAAACATAGGGTTTTCTAGGAAATACAAACAAACACTTACAAACATTTTACGTACTATTACACTCGCATACTTATAAACATTTTACGTACTATTACACTCGCATACTTACAAACATTTTCATAAAAAACATGACACTAAATACTTATGGACTCACCAGCTTTAATGTTGATAAACTCTATCATAATAACTTGGTGTCTATAACTGTACAGAACACACTTGTATTAAAATACATTACTAATGCAATGGATGATGTTGTTTTCTTATTTACTATATTTATGTGTTGTGATATTGTACATGACGTCCTCCGCCCCAGAACGTTACCGCCATTCTTGGTTTTGGGGCGTGATAGTGAGCTCATTAAAGACTACTATGTGACAGATAATCACATGACTCTTATTGATCTTACATATTTGCTTATTGGTGTTGAGTCTGCAATGATTTGACGCACTAGTAAAGCAAATTTGATTAGAAGATCTACTTCCCAAACTTCCATGGACATTGACAATGGAAACATTGGAAGTCCAGAAAGGATTTCACTTTCCAAGGGAAAGAGAAAGGCTAAGTCTGAGATAGTGTCGTTTACCATTCCCAAAGAGTCCATATGTTTCTACTACCATGAGAAGGGGCATTGGTTGCGAAGCTGTCGTAACTACCTGAAGGATCTAAGATATGGTAAAGTCAAAAAGTTTGACTCTGCTTCAGGTAAGTCCAATATCTAACTCTATTAAGTTCCTATTTAAAGATTCTTATTACATGATGTAAAGTTGCATTTTGAACTTTTGGAGAATCAAAGAGAAAAGAGGAACCTTAAAGAAAACAGTAAAGCTGAATTTGAACGCGAAGAGATGGATTTCAATCGCATGGTTCGATGATCGGTTTTTTGAGCTGCAGCTTAAGAGTTATGATAGATTTCTTAAAAATTTGTAATAACATAGTTTTCATTTGTAAATTGTAAGGAAACGTTTTTCTGAACCTTTTATAAATAAAGTAATTTTTGAAATTTATCTTATTTTATATTTCCTTGCAATAGCATATGTGAAAATTGATGTTTGTATTTTTAGCAATATGGATTTGATTCTTTCGTTTGTGGTAGTGTCTAAATTTACCAAATAAGGAAAGATTCTCATCACCCAAGTTTCAGTTGGATAGAAACTTGGAATCATGCAACTTGTATTGTATGATGAATGAGAACCTTCATCTTTGGGAAATTAGGACTAATTCCGTGTTCACATGTATATGTAAGTCAAGTGAAGGACTAAGGGATCGGGTACACTGGGTTGTGCACTGATCAAGTCCACCACAAAGAACAATAAGACTATTCATCATGATTTACTAAAGTTACTAAATACGGTTATTCTTACAAGACTAAGTATAACTCTGAATCATTGAAAAAGTTTCAATGTATAGCAGAACGAATAAGAAGAATCAAATTCGGTGGAAAGATAAAAGTTTCTCCAATCTGAAAATATGGGAGAGTACTTGAGTATTGTGTTTTATGATCATCTTAATGATTATGAACACCATATCACTAAGATGTCCTTTGAGGATCAAATTTTGATATGGTTAAATCAATCAAGATGAATCATACTTCATTCCAAAATCAAATCTTAGAGTCATCCTCCAAGATTATATATTGAGTGACATATCAGAAAATGTAGAGTAAAATGTTTTCTACACTTGTGCATTTGATATTAGTAAGTTGTAATGTTTTGGATAAAACAAAGATCAACTAAGACCAATTGTCAATAGTGTTTTTCTTGATAAGAAATTACACTAACTCTTGAATATTTGTTTGTCAAGTAATGTTCTTGATAGAGAGAAACTTATATGTCAAGAGGTCAGTGAGAGTCTTAAAGATCTTGACAAGTTTTAAGAACCAATCAAGAATAAACCAATTGTTAACAACTAGCACACGACTTAAGGTTTATAACCTATCTTGTTGACATATTCTTGTTTCTGTGCCCATTCTAGTTAAGGTTGACTATGCATGTGAGTACTATGAGTTCTCAATTGTTTGAATAACAACCTGGAAGCAATGGTAGGCCCTTGTGCTGCTAGATGGCAAGAAATTAAAATATAACAAGTTCAGTTCATATGAGTTTGGATTTGTCACTAACCTTGTCCTGTGATTATGGTTTTGACAAATTCACATTAATAGGGACACATAAACCATAAAATCTAAGTGTCATAAGGTTGCTCTCCAATTCATGAAAATGATTGTGAGGAAATGCTTTCACTAAATAGATTTTAAAGAGTTAGCAATTGTGATATTTGCATTCTCAAATTTGATTATGACTACGACATCCATCTTCATAGTTCGAATTGTGGGAAATGGCAAAGGTCTAAACATTTGAGACTTATTGTTGCAAGTTCTAAAATTGTTTAGACACACCTGTGAGCTATCTAAGGAAAGGTGTATGACTTTGAGAAGCTTAGATAAAGGCTCATAGAAGCATCTCATATCAGAAATATGAACTTTGGTAAGAAAGTCAATAAGTATTGATTTCTAGAAGTCCAGTTGATTTTGGATACATTTCAAAGCTAGTGGGAGCATAAGTGTTATGTTAATAAGATAGTAATTGTTATGCTAGTGGGAGCATAATTATTAGGGTAAGTGTTGCAAGTTAACAATGTTAATTATAGAAAAAAAAGTTTTTAATTCACAAAGTTGCAGGGTTTGAAAAAGTTGTTTTGCTATAATTAAGGGAGAGGAACTTATACTTCATTTTTCAATTCTAAAAGCTTAGATTGAGATTTTTAATCAAATTTAGTCAAAGACATATATAAATGTTATGCTGAAAAGATTCGACATAAGGAAATTCTATATATGGAAATGTTATTTGCATTCTCAAATTCGATTAGGATTACAGCATCCCTCTTCATAGTTCGAATTGTGAGAACATGGAAAATAGAAATTTTATAGCAAAAGACTGATTATGTAAGACATTTTGAATCGTGTCCTATATGCTTCAGATATAGGGTCGATTGCATATGTTATGATATTCATGTGTTCTAATTTTTCTAAATGCCTAGGAATTAAGAGGGAAAAAGGTCTAGACTAAATATGACAAAAGTGGTTAAACAACTGTCAAGGACAATTTAAGGTTTGCTATGGATTGGTTGCTTATGGATAGTTGGAAGTATAGTAATTAATGAACCATATTGATATAATTCTATATAGATAGGATTCTGTTAAGAATGGATAGTCATATGGAAATTATGGAAAAGTTTCCATAATATGAGTTGGATATCAAGAATACTTGAGTAAGTTAGAAAATTTTATGCAAAAAAAGGATGTTCAAAGGAATGTACTTTGAATTTGAGACTTCATTTCCATGGAATTGTCCTGTAACAATCTCCAAAGGAATGTACAAAAGGAATCTTTGTATAATAGGAGAACTAACACATTTTAATAGTGGCAAGAATTTGGTATTCTTACACTTGAAGATTTGGAATTGTGAAATGAGTTTAATTGGAAATCAAATTGATTTATTTCACAAATTAAGGACCATAGCTAAACATAGTGCGCATGCTTGGTGCATGAGATTACTATTGTTTTAATTCAAGTATTAAGTTGATCAATCGAAAAATTATACAATGAATAATGAGTAATCAATATGGTGATTAAATAAAAGGTGTTTTATTTACGCTCACAAGTTTTGGGGCCATATAGGATTAGTATTATTCTTTTGTTTCACTTTGCATGTTTTGACTTCCCAAATAATAAGATTATTCAAACCATCCACAGTCGATCATACTTTAGAAGTAGGTATGAAAGAAGACTGTCACGAGTTGGCTTGTATATTTGTCTAAGGAGTTAGGCATAACAACAGGTTTGCTACACACTTCATGAGTACTTATAAATACGTTTTGAGAATTGGATCAACCCGCGCTCACTTGAATCACTTAATGAAATTTATCTCGAGTGATCGTGAGACGATAATATCATATAAGTCTTCAAACCTAGATATATGAGTTGTTGACTATGAATTAGTTATGCATTGATGATATGCAAAACGCATCAGTAACTTGATGCTATAAAACGTATCGTTGTTCATGATTTAATGAGTAGTTAGTACATGCATATAATGTCGAAGTTTATCTGTTCCCTTTTATCCTAAGAGAATAAAAAGCGATACCTTGGGTCCCTCAATGATTCTGTTTTGACTATGTGTCTCGCCCGGTCAGAACTAAATTGATGTGTTCAGTTATGTTCTATGTCAGACGAATCGGAAATCGGGAAACAAACTGTTGGACAATAAGTATGACATTGTTCCATGTATTTGTCCAGCTGATATCTTGAGAATAGAGGATTATATGATCTCTTATCTAAAGGATGCGTCACTGACTGGGTAAGAGTTGACAACAACTTTTGAACGCTTACAATTGCTAAATCAGATCCTAGAGTTACATTAGAAGTTAAAGTTATTAGACTTATCCAAGTAGGAGACTGTTGGAGTTGGTGTCTATGCTCATAGCTATAACTGGGATGTACTTGACCCGATTGTAGCATGGTCCTTTTTGGGTTGCCTTCACCAGTGCAATTTGATAGGATGGACTTTTGAGAATAAGGTTATTTATGATTTATAAATATATTACAAGTAGAATATATTAATGAAATCATATTATTTAATTAGTATTGATCAAGAATTAATTTTGGAATTAATTTTGTGGTCAAAAGAGACTAATTAAATATATGAGTATTGATTATGTAAATCATTGATTCTAATAGTGTGGGCCAATGATCCATGATTATGGGCTAAAATAATCCATGGAGGTTAAACCCATGGAGTATAAGAATGTGGAAAGTCATGGGTTATTAGGGTTTACAAAGTGTAACCCTAGCATGTGCAACACTATAAATAGAGTCCCCTAGAGCCAAAATCGATTGGCCCATCATTCCAAGAGAGTGATACATGATTTTGAGTTTGCTAACCAATTCTCTCAAGCCTCCTCTTGCATATGGTGTGCTAAAGCTTTCAAAGGTCAAGAACTCTACCCTACTCAAGAGGTAAGCATCCAAACTAATGTTTTATATTATATAGCTTCAATAGATCAAAAGAATTTAGGGTTGCATGTGCACAAGAAGAGTGTTATAGTGCTCTAAACACAACAGTGCCTTCCCAGAAGTGGTCGTTATCGAAGTCCTGCCAACGTAAATCCCGGTTTTCGTTAGAAACTTCTTTAAGCTAACATTCACTTACTATGCTTTAAGTGTAACTTATATTTATATTCATAGTCATTGTTCTGGATGTATAAATAAGATTTATCAGCAATTCCAGTTATAATACTAATTGATCTACTTAATAGAAATGTGTCTAGAAATGTCAAGTTGGCTTGGTTGTTGGATTCTAGAAAGGCTATACGCTAAAATGGTGTGACATCCTCATTTTCACGGCCAGAAAAGACCGATTGTGTTTATGCTTTGTTTGATACAGGTCAAAATCATAAATAGTACAATATAAGCCTTACTAGATATATTCATATCCGCAGGCCTATATCCGTAAACTCTCATCCCAAACATCATATCTATGCTCGTATGCCACTACCTGTAATACAAGAAACTGAGTAGGTCAGGCTTGGGAGCCTGGTGAGCACATAGGGTTTTCAACCCACAATAAATAAGTTTATTAACTTTATCAAACCAAACAAACCCAATTACCCGTTCCCGTTATCCTCACTTTACGTCCCTAAAACATCTAACACAAGGGACCTAGTTTAAGGACATTCATCAGGGTGACAAGACTGCTTCGGGGATTCCTCAGCAATTTATGTCAAATAAGGCAACCATGAGGGGGATGGAGTACTGATGGTGAGCACACAGTTCAAATAAACACCTACAGGTTGCGAGCCTGCTAGCATTCCACTGTACTATCTAGAATAGTCTGTCGTCGTCATCTATACTCCGCTAGATGACTAAATCATCAATGACATCGAGGCCTCTCATTATTTTTATTTTATCACACAACAACTATTACATCTTCCAATGTTTTATGCAACACATTTTGTAGATATAAAATACATATACAATTTAAATCATTTAGAACATGTATAACATTGTTTATCCATCATAGATAGCAAGTATACCAATAATATGCACACATAGCACGTAATTTATATAAAATACTTCAAATCTATGTGTAACATTAAAGTAACTATGCACTCACTTGCTAAGGTGGTAATTCCGAACTCAGACAGCGCTTCGTTATCTCAAAACAATTTTCCCTTGACAAAACCTAGTATCAATACCACTAGGGTTTAGTCTAACGTTAACCGCGACTAATTAATAGTCTAACTATTATTACTATTATATAAGTGTTAAACAATACTCTTATATAACTCATAATAATAGCTCAAATAATTGTTTTAAGGTCCTAATAATGTTACTATAATTAATTAGAAGCTATATTAAAAATAGCGTAGGCGTAGCTCACTTACAGCAGGTTTTATAGAAAACTAGGCTTTGCTTCGAGCAGCATTTCCGAACCGAAAGACCCTTTTTCTCAGGAATCCGGGAGCCTCGTGGCTTCCTTCGGGTACTAGGGGGTTTACCTAGGCTTGGGAGGGGGTTAGGGATCTTAGAGAGAAAAAGAAGTTAGGGATCTTCGATTGTACATTGGGCGTACAGCAGCACTACGCGGGGCGTAGTTCGGATAGGGACACCAGTTGGCTTCGTACGAGGCACATGGCAGGGTTTCGATGGTGCGACGTGGGTGAAGCTGCATCGAGGAAGGGTAAGGCGTACGCAGCGAGTTCCAAGATCGAATACTGGGTGTTCCGAGATGTGACGTGTCTTCATCCGAAGCAAGTTCTAAGACCATCATTGAACGGCTGTTGTTCGCCCACGTCACCATCTTCGCAACAGGTCTCGCAAATTTACTTTCCGACTTCTAAAAATCATAACTTTTGCATACGAGCTCTGTTTTCAACGTTCTTGATATCCATGCGTAGGCAGGAACGTACTCTACAACTTTCGTTTAGACTCCGTCGGATAATTTTGATTTATCTTAAATTTATATTTTCAACAGGCCGGGACAGGACTGGTCCGTTAAAAGTCCATAACTTCTTCATTCGACTTCCATTTTTGCCTGTCTTTTTATCGTTACGCTACTATTAACAAGATCTTTGATTCTCGTTTAGGTTGTGTTGGCTAAAAACTGCTCGATTCAATATTCGAACTTTGGGTTGTACATTGCTAAGCCAAAACTTCGAAAAATCATAACTTCCTCATACGAAGTCAGATTTGGGCGTTTTTTTTACGGACGCTCTCGGTTTAACATATTCTACGACTTTCATTTAAATTTCTAAGGCTAAAAGTCGTTCTATCATAAATTCACTATTTACACTTCCCGGTGTCGTGTCGGTTCCGTCGCGAAACTTCGACGGGTCATAAGTCCTTCGTTATAACTCAGATTTCGGCATTCTTTATGTCCCCAGAATCCTTGTTTCGACTACTATAACTTTATCTAGAGATATCGAGTTTATCTCACACTTTAATTTTGACGCTATTTTTTATCCTTTATTTATTATACATTTATAAATAAGTAATAAGCACATAAATGCACATAATTCACATAATACTCAAATAATTCATCTTTATTACTTAAAAATGAGTTATAATAGTTGACCGAGACTATTACATCATCTACTACTGCTTAGCCCCAGAACACGGGTGTTACAATTCTCTCCCCCTTAGGATGATTCCATCCCAGAATCATGCATCAGCAAACAGATGCGGATAGCGACTTATCATGTCACTCTCTGTTTCCCAAGTGAGATTCGGCCCATTCGAATGTTTCCAACGGACTAGCACTAAGTCGACCGTCATGCATCGTAACTTCTTCGTCTTACGGTCAACAATTTCCTCGGGCTCTTCAATCAGTCTCTTATTCTCATCCATTCTTAACTCTGAGATTGGAATTATGTCGGGAACCTCTCCCGTGAACTTCCTCAGATAACACACATAGAAGGTGTTATGAATACCATCTAGTTCATTGGGTAATTTGAGCTTGTAAGCCTGGTTCACAATCTTCTAAAAAACTTTGAATGGTCCCATAAGCCTTGGACTCAACTTTCCTCGTTTCCCAAATCTTATAAGTCCCTTCTACGGAGAGACTTTAAGCAAAACTGAATCCCCAACTTCAAAAGTCATCAGTCGTCTTTTCTTGTCAGCATAGCTCTTCTGACGATCCTGAGCTGTTAACATCCTTTCCCTGATCACCTTCAGCTTCTCAGCAGTCTCATGGACTATCCTGGGGCCCATAAAGTGCTTCTCTCCAGCCTCAAGCCAACAAGACGGAGTACGACACTTCTGTCCGTACAAAGCTTGATAAAGCACCATCTTGATTTTCTAATGGAAACTATTGTTGTAGGAAAATTCTACCAAAGGTAAGTGCTCGTCCCAGTTCCCTTGGAACTCCAGGATACATGCTCCCAACATATCTTCTAGTGTTTGAATCGTTCTTTCACTCTGACCATCAGTCTGTGGATGGTAAGCCGTACTCAAACACAAATTCGTACCGAATTCCTCTTGTAGATTTCGCCAAAACCTCAATGTGAAACGACTATCATGATCTGATACAATTGTTAGTGGAACACCGTGAAGTCTTACAATTTCCTTCACATAAGCATTCATAAGCTTATCCATAGACCACCTCTCGTTGGCCGCTATGAAGCGTGCACTCTTAGTGAAAACGATCCACGACCACCCAAATCATGTTGTGACCGTTCTTTGTTCTGGGCAGTTTAGTCATGAAATCCATGGTGATGTCTTCCCATTTACACATGGGTATAGGTCAAGGTTCTAAACTCCCATACGGTTTCTGATGTTGTGCCTTAACTGTTGCACATGTCACACACTTGGCCACATACTTCGCAACATCGAGTTTCATCATCGGCCACCAATAGTAGGGTTTTAGGTCCCTATACATTTTTGTGCTACCGGGATTAATTGAGTACATGGTCTTGTGCACTTCTTCCATTAGTAGATCTCTTACTCCTCTTGTCTTAGGTACCCAAATCTGATCTTGGAATACCTTCAGTCCTCGACTGTTTGTACCGAACACTAACGTTTTGCCCAAACATTTTTCCTTTCGGTCATTCTTCTCTGAAGCTTCTTCCTGAGCTTTCCAGATACTTTCCACAATCGTCGAGACAACTTCTATTCTCAACGCCCTTTGCCTTATTCTCTCAAGGTTGACTTTTCGACTGAGAGCATCAACGACAACATTTGCTTTACCGGGGTGGTAAAGTATCTCATAGTTGTAGTCCTTGAGTAACTCTAGCCAGAGTCGTTGCCTCATGTTCAATTCCTTCTGATTAAAGAGATATTGGAGACTCTTATGATCAGTGAAAATTTTGCACTTCGTGCCATAGTGGTAATGCCTCCATATCTTTAGGGCAAAAACTACCGCTTCCAACTCCAGTTCATGAGTGCGATAGTTCTTTTCATGCTCCTTCAATTGTCCAGAACATAACCCAACCCGACTCCAGATGCATCATTATAGACCGCGAAGTCTTCAACTCCATCGGGTAGAGAAAGAATCAGTGCTTCACATAATTCCTTCTTTAGGTTCTCGAATGCTTCTTTGTGCTTCTCACTCCACGTATACGTAGCTCCTTTGTGGGTCGAAGCTGCCAATGGAGCAACTATCGAAAAAAAACCTTGGATAAATCGTCGGTAGTATCCAGCTAATCCTAGAAAGCTTCGAATCTCCGTGGGACTTTTTGGTCGTTCCCACTTCATCACCGCTTTGATTTTTGCTAGGTCAACCATTATCCCTTCTTGGTTAACCACATGACCCAAGAATTGGACTTCTCGGATCCAAAAATCGCATTTGGAGAACTTTGCATAAAGTTTCTCCCTCTTCAACACTTCCAACACTTCTTATAGATGCTTGCCATGCTCCTCCTGGCTTTTCGAGTATATGAGAATGTCATCTATGAACACTATCACAGATTTGTCGAGGAATGGTTTACAAACCCTGTTCATCAAATCCATGAACTTTGCTGGAGCATTGGTTAGTCCGAATAACATAACCAAGAACTCGTAGTGTCTATATTTTGTTCTAAATGCAGTCTTCTCAATATCCTACTATCTTACATTTAGCTAATGATATCCTGACCTGAGATCGATCTTTGAGAAATAGCTCGAACCTTGCAGCTGATCGAATAGGTCATCAATCCTTGGCAATGGTGTCACACCCCGAAACCGAAGGAGGAAACGTTCTGGGGCGGAGGACGTCATGAATATCGCTACCAATGTACATAGTAAGCATAGTAAACACAAAACATTACATTACATAGAAATATTTACATTGTTTGAAAACAAAGAGTTACAAAGGTTATACATATATATATCATATCAACAAAAGTTAAGACGAGTCTTCTATACGCTCCGTCTTCTCCAAAAGATCGCGATGTACCTGTCTAATGTGGACCTGAGAATACAAGTTGTTTGAAAATCAGCATAAAGCTGGTGAGTTCATAAGCGGTTTAGTTTTGAAAAGAATGAGTTTCCTTTGGTTTTCCGAAAAAGTTTGTTATCCAAGAAAATCTTATATTTTCCTAAATGTTGCGGTTAGTTCTTAGTTCGGATTTCGATGTACTAGTATCTACCATACATATAGTATTAGTTAGGTATTCTGATATGTTAGTTACCCTACATTCGAATGTCGATTATCTACTATAATTAGTTGTATTTTCAAATATTTGGATACACTCAGAAACGTACATTAACTGTATATTTGATGTTCTGGTGATTTCCAAAAGAGTACATTAGACGTATCTTCGAAACTCTGTCGACATCCAAAGGCGTATGTTTTTCGAAACTCAGTCGATGTCCAGAGGCGTACTTTCAAATTATTTTCGAAACTCTGGTGACACTCAAGGCGTACACTAACTGTATTTCCGAAGTCTTGTCATCATCCAAAGGCGTGCTTTCGTATTCGTATTCCTATTTCTACTCCTATTCGTATATGTATTCGTATTCGTATTCGTATTCGTATTCGTATTTGTATTTGTATTCGTATTTGTATTCGTATTCGTATTCGTATTCGCATTCGTATTCGTATACCTATTCCTATTCCCATTCGTATTCGTATTCGTATTCGCATTCATATTCGTATACCTATTCGTATTCGTATTCGTATTCGTATTCGTATTCGTATTCGTATTCGTATTCGTATTCGTATACGTATTCGTATTCGTATTCGTATTCATATACCTATTCGTATTCATATTTGTATTCGTATTCGTATTCGTATTCATATTCGTATTCGCATTCGTATTCGTATTCGTATTCATATTCGTATTCCTACTCCTATTCGTATTCGTATTCGTATTCGTATTCATATTCGTATTCGTATTCGTATTCGTATTCATATTCGTATTCGTATTCGTATTCGTATTTGTATTCGTATTCGTATTCGCATTCGCATTCGTATTCGTATACTTATTCCTATTCCCATTCGTATTCGTATTCGCATTTGTATTCATATACCTATTCGTATTCGTATTCGTATACTTCTTCCTTTTCGTATTCGTATTCGTATTCGTATTCGTATTCGTATTCGTATTCGTATTCGTATTTGTATTCGTATTCGTATTCGTATTCGCATTCGTATTCGTATTTGTATTCGTATTCGTATTCGTATTCGTATTCGTATTCGTATTCATATTTGTATTCGTATTCGCATTCGCATTCGTATTCGTATACCTATTCCTATTCCCATTCGTATTCGTATTCGTATTCGCATTTGTATTCATATACCTATTCGTATTCGTATTCGTATACTTCTTCCTTTTCGTATTCGTATTCGTATTCGTATTCGTATTCGTATTCGTATTTGTATTCGTATTCGTATTCGCATTCGTATTCGTATTCGTACTCGTATTCGTATTCGTATTCATATTCGTATTCGCATTCGTATTCGTAAACCTATTCCTATTCCCATTCGTATTCGTAGTCGCATTCGTATTCGTATACCTATTCGTATTCGTATTCGTATTCGTATTCGTATTCGTATTCATATTCTCATTCGTATTCGTATTCGTATTCCTACTCCTATTTGTATTCGTATTCGTATTCATATTCGCAATCGTATACCTATTCCTATTCCCATTCGTATTCGTATTCGTATTCGCATTCGTATTCGTATACATATTCCTATTCGTATTCGTATTCGTATACCTATTCCTATTCGTATTCGTATTCGTATTCGTATCCGCATTCGTATTCGTATTCGTATTCGTATTCGTATTCGTATTCGTATTCGTATTCGTATTCGTATTCGTAGTCGTAGTCGTATTCGTATTCGTATTCGTATTCATATTCGTATTCGTATTCGGATTCGTATTCGTATTTGTATTCGTATACCTATTCCTATTCCCATTCGTATTCGTATCCGTATTCGCATACGTATTCGTATACCTATTCCTATTCATATTCGTATTCGTATTCGTATTCATATTCGTATTCGTATTCATATACCTATTCCTATTCGTATTCGTATACCTATTCGTATTCGTATTCGTATTCGTATTCGTATTCGTATTCGCATTCATATTTGCATTCGTATTCGTATTTGTATTCGTGTTCCTACTCCTATTCGTATTGGTATTTGTATTCGTATTCGCATTCGTATTCGTATTCGTATTCGTATTCGTTCTGTTCCTAGCTGTACTTTCGTATTATTATCTATTTCTAACTGCACTTTCTTATCTATAGGGAGCTATATCAAGAACATTTTAATGCTTTAAGATTCATGCTTTTAACAACAATTATATGGAAATTTATTTGTGAAAACTAAAATATAGTATTTTAAAACGAGTTTCACAAATAACATGACGGTTTACTCTGCAAGTTGAATGATTTGTTAATACGATTTTTCATGTTAAAAGCATACGAAGTATGAATTAGATCAAATAAAATCATAAGTTTGAGTACAAGATTTCCTTGTACTTTTGCTTGTATTCCCCCCCTGAAAACATTGAAAAACATTGAAAAAGGGTAGGGGTATTGTAACAACCCGAAATTTCATATCACTTCTTGTAACTCAAATTGTAATCCAATTCGATCAACCAAACGTCGTTTCCAAATCCGTTTCCGATTTCGCCATTTAATTAAGTCATTAACTTGTATTGATCTAAAATGACTTAATGGGTGTCTTAATGCCATTTGAAATCATTCTAACACCCCATAATAGTTATCGGAATAATTCTAGAATCGACCATATCGGGTTACGGCAATTTGGTCGGGTGAGACCAAAAGCCCCGCCTAACGCCGGTATCGGGTAGAATTCCACCATGTCCAATTCCCGAACACTATATAAATGATTCAAAGCTTCCATTTGAAGCTTTTGGCCATCTTTCCTTAATCACTCTCCAACCTCTCTCCTCATCCATAATCAAAGGTCCAAAGACAAAGATTTAAGGCTCCAAATCAAAGAGGTAACATCCCTAACTTGTTATCTAACCTCTTTAGCCTTCAAATTGATGTTTAATTTGAGTTTTAGGACCTGGAACATGTGTTTACGGCCAAGGATCAAGCTTGGGCCGTAAACACTTAAAAATGGGGTTTTTTAAGCCAATTAACCCTTCCAAATCATTGTTGGGACTTAGATACGACTTTGAGGCTTACAAATCGGGACTTGAAACACTTAAAACATGAATTTTGTGGGACAAAAGAGAGTTTATGGGCAAGGCATGTGCTTGGGCCGTAAACTCCTCAAACATGGGGAGTAAACACCTTTATACATGTTAGAATGCCTTGAAACTTAACCAATAGCCTTGGAATAAATCATAGAACCATCTAAAAATAGTTTGGAGACCTTAAACATATCAAAACACCACATATAAGAGTTTACGGCCATAGAACATACTCCAAGGCCGTAAACTCCTATTTATATGTCAAATGATGCCCTTAAACCACCCCAAGGTTTGGAAAAATTACTAGAATCACATGTGATTGTCCTAAGCACCTCAAATGAATTTTGGTTTAAGCTTGGGGGAGTTTACGGCCGTAAACTCCATGTTTACAGCCGTGAACTGCCATAAATGGTGTATAAATCCAAACACATTAATCCAAGGCATTTTAGAAGTTCATTCCAACATTCCCTTGTCCATTTAAGCCATTTTAGCACCCAAAACTACCCAAACATGAGTTCACGGCCGTGAACTCATGTGTATGTGTGATATATGGCCGTAAACTCCCTAATATGTTTACTCTTGGGGAGTAAACTCAAATCCCAAGTCCCTAGTGTCATTACACGTCCGTAGATGTCACCCGGGTCACTCCAAACGCTCGTTTTGAGGTGTTTAACCTCGTTGGAGTGTAATGTTCCATATAATTAGTGAAAATAAATCTAATTTAATATATATGGACATTATTTCATTTTACATAGGGACATCGCGAGTAATCAAACCCCGAACCAACGTCTAGTGTCCGAAACCGTCGCATTTCCGAGTCTGGTGAGTTCATACCCCTACCCTTTTTCACTGTTTTTAACTGTTTTCAAGGGGGGGAACACAAGAAAAGTACAAGGATTTCTTGTACTCAAAACTTATTTTCGTGTGTGTGTTTCACATTTCATATGCTTTTAACACTGATATACACAACTGATAACCGTATGAACATGCAGATCACATAATATATTATTTGTGAAATGGGTTTTATAAACTGTTATGTTTTATATATTTCACAAATGGTTTTCCACATTTTATCAGTTAAAAGCATGACATTAGAACATATGAACATGAAACTTGTACACTGTTTTTCCTCGGTAACACTCCACAGAGATACGTGAGTGGAGGACTATCATATTATTACTAGTAAATTTGTGATTCTTGTATGATTGGAGACACGTCCTCGGCGAACACTCCACAGAGATACGCGTGTGGAGGACTACACCCGTAACCAGAATTTCTGGGATTTAGAGAGTGTGACTTAAGTGCATAGATCTATACGGGGCTGACTACCCCACACCTGGCTGCTAGCTACAGCCGAACCAAAATGGTTCAAGGGTGATGAAAGTCATAAGGATGTGGACTACTTATTGCCACAGGTTCAGTCTATAGTATGGTTATGGAACTCGCAATTAGGATAACAGAGATTTACTTATAGTAATAATGAATAACTTTATACATTTCACAAGATAACCAGGTTTCAGAATACATCTTTTACATTGATAACCAACATTCAGGAAAGTATGGGACTTTCCTGGGAAACCTTGTACATAACCAGGTCTAACCAGAATACATCTTTTACATCTTTTACAAAAGGTAACCAACATTCAGGAAAGCATGGGGCTTTCCTGGGGAAAACATTTACATAACGAGAAAAGTGTAACAAACTGGATAACCTTACATCTTTTACAATTGGTAATATATAATCAGGAAAGTATCGGACTTTCCTGGGGATCCATTGGTTCATAAACAGAACAGTATAACCAAACAGAATAACCTAAATGTACATTTTCACAAGGGTAAACATGTTTTCAGTGTACAACTTTACTTTACATAATGTGAAACAACAACCAACCTTTTTAAGAAAATGTGAGATTTTCTTGGCGTGTGTTGCATTTTCAGAAACAGAAAGGAAACATGAACATTTTCACAAAACAAAAACCGCTTATGAACTCACCAGCGTTATGTTGATTTTCAAACCGCTTGTGTTCTCAGGTGAACGTTAGAACAGGTACCGAAGATCCTTTTTCCCGAAGTCGAAGTGCTTAGAAGACCCATTTCATTTTGTTCATATATATGTATACTATGTATCACAACTGTACAACTTTACTTTTGGAACAATTGTAAAACTTTTCTATATGTAATGTAATGGTTGTTCTACTATACTTACTATGTGCATTGGATTTGATACTCAACGTGGAGTCAACCCCGGAAATGTTTCCGCCTTCAGTTTTCGGGGTGTGACAGATTGGTATCAGAGCCCTTGTTTATAGTGAATAAAGTATACCAAACCTTACATGGTATAAAACTATAAACACTAAAGGGCCTATGTGCTCTGAAATAAAAGTATCTTCAAACTATAAGTATTTTCAAAAAGTATATAAGTATACCGATCCGTCGAGATCCGTAACTACAAGTAGAACAAAACATAAGTAAATGGGTGTTGTGTACTGCAGCTAAACCTGGGCAGTTATGTAGTCGTGTCTAGGATCAATATAGCCTGGCCAACTATATTCATTCGAGACACGGCCAACATGTGCTTGGGAGTGACTGTGGTATGTGGCATGCCTAAAACTTACCCTAATACCACAAACATCGCGCCAGTGTAGTAACAAATCATGAAATACTATGGGAGTATTTCTCGACCCAATCTTTTGTAAGAATCCTCGTTCACGTATAGATCCTTGATCATTCCATTAGTGATAGTTTACCTGCTTTGATAACTCTTTCCTACTTTATCGCTTATTTGGAATAAATATCTGTCATATCTCTCGATCCAATTCAGAGGACTTATCATCCTCTCTTTCTTGATCTTATTAGATCAAGATGCCTCCCAGAAAGAGACCCAGCTCAAAGACCAACAACCCTCCGCCACCACCTCATCCTGAAATTGATCCCGTGTTATTCCAAACAGCTGTTACCGCCGCGGTGGCAGCTGCAATGTCCCAATTGAACACCAGTGGTTCCGGTGGTTCGGGAGGTGGTACTCAAGATCAAGAAAGTAACCAGGAACGCCGAAAGGAGGGTTCCTACAAGGACTTCATGAATGCGAAGCCTTCATCCTTGGATGGCACTAGAGGTGTCATTTCCTTATCCCGATGGTTCGAGAAAATCGAATCCATTTTCGAAATCTGTGTCTGTGCTGAGTCCGACAAGGTTAAATTTGCAGCATGTACCTTCCTCGATAAAGCTTTGACTTGGTGGAACGGCCGAGTCAAATCCTTGACCCTACCCGTAGCCAATGTCATGGGCTGGGACGCCATGAAAGAACTCCTCCTTGCCGAATACTGTCCCCGTGGTGAAATGTTGAAGATGAAAGGTTCCGACATTGCTGCATACACTTCCCGATTCGATGATCTCGCACTTCTCTGCCCTGGGCTAGTCACTCCTGAAAGTAAAAAGATCGAGAGGTTTATTTGGGGGCTAACCAATCCAACAAAAGGTCATGTCTTAGCTGCTCGCCCGGACACATATGATAGTGCTAAGACTTTATCCCAAGCCATAATCGACCACAGTGATGATGTTGAGGAAACCACTACCGCTCCTGAATCGACTAAAAGCAGTGGTGAGAAGAGAAAGTTCTGGAAGAAGAAGAAGGGTCAATCTTCCCAAGGATCCTCCAAAAGACAACAAACAGTAGTAGTCCATGCTGCTACTACCCCCGTTGCTGCTGCTTCTGTTGTGGGATCCACAGCTCCAACTCCTACCAGCTGGTATGCTCGTAATCTTCCTCTCTGTGACAAGTGCAAGTATCACCACAACCCCGGCCCCTGTCGAGAACTTTCCTGCACAAATTATGGTAAGAAGGGGCACACAGTCCGATTCTGCAAAGCTCCGGCCCAATCGGCCAATCAATCTTCTGGAGTAGGCGTTGGTCAAGCCTGTTACAACTGTGGTGAAGCTGGGCACTTTAAAAGGAACTGCCCCAAAAAGTCTACTGCTGATAACACCGGAAGAGTCCTCGCCATGGGACGGGAGGAAGCGGTCGTCGATCCCACTGTCGTATCGGGTACGTTCCTTCTCGACAACTCATATGCTAATATTTTTTTCAACTCGGGTGCTGAGAGGAGCTTTATTAGTCATGCATTCAAACATAACCTAAAACATAATTCCCAACCTTTAACCGAAACGTTTACCGTCGAAATGGCGAACGGTGAGAAAGAAAGCGCGAGCGAAGTATTCGTAGGTTGTACCCTTACCCTGAACGACCATTTGTTTCCTATCGATCTCATGCCGGTATCCATAAAGAGCTTTGATGTCATCATTGGCATGGATTGGTTAAGTCCCAATCATGCGGACATCCTTTGTTTCGAAAAAGCAATCTGTCTCAACCTTCCTTCGAGTCAAACTCTAGTAATCTATGGCGATAAACTCAGTTCCAACCTTCGTATCATTTCCTGCATCAAAGCTCAGAAGCTCCTGCGAAAGGAGTGTATTGCATTCTTGGCCCATGTAATCAACGAGAAGCAGGAAGTTAAATACCTCGCGAGCATCCCCGAATTCTGTAACTTTCCTGATGTGTTTCCCGAAGAGCTTCCAGGAATTCCTCCCGAACGTCAGGTCGAGTTCCGTATTGACCTAATTCCTGGAGCTACTCCTGTAGCGAAGTCTCCATATCGCTTAGCTCCAGCAGAAATGCAGGAGTTATCCAGTCAACTCAACGAGTTGCTCAGTAAAGGATTCATTAGACCAAGTTCCTCACCCTGGGGAGCTCCGATTTTGTTTGTCAAGAAGAAATATGGATCCTTTCGGATGTGTATCGATTATCGCGAACTGAACAAGTTGACTGTCAAAAACCGATATCCTCTTCCGTGAATAGATGACCTCTTCGATTAACTCCAGGGAGCCAGTTACTTCTCCAAGATAGACCTTCGATCAGGGTACCATCAGCTACGAGTTCATGAGAGTGATGTTTCCAAAACAGCTTTCAAGACTCGATATGGACACTACGAGTTCGTAGTGATGCCCTTCGGTCTAACCAACGCACCGGCGGTGTTCATGGACCTGATGAACCGGGTGTGTCGTCCTTATCTAGACAAGTTTGTCATTGTGTTCATTGATGACATACTCGTCTATTCCCGAAGCGAAGAAGACCACAAACAACAGTTGAGGCTAGTGTTGGAAACCTTGCGATCCGAGAAGTTGTACGCGAAATTTTCCAAATGCGAGTTCTGGATTCGGAAGGTAACTTTCCTCGGTCATGTAGTAAGCGAGGAGGGTATTCATGTAGATCCTTCCAAGATAAAGGTGATAGCGAATTGGTCAGCACCGAAGACACCCACAGAAATCCTGCAATTCTTGGGTCTCGCTGGCTATTATCGAAGATTCATCCAGAACTTTTCTAGAATCGCCAAACCCTTAACCACTCTTACACAGAAAGGTGTACCCTTTTGTTGGAGTGATAAGCAAGAAACCGCATTCTAGACCCTGAAGAAAGCCTTGTGCAGCACGCCTGTTCTGTCCCTACCCGAAGGGACAGAGGACTTCGTTGTCTACTGCGATGCATCTAATCAAGGCTTAGGTTGTGTGCTTATGCAAAGGGGAAAAGTAATTGTCTATGCCTCTAGACAGCTGAAAGCACACGAGGTTAACTATACCACACATGACTTGGAGCTAGGAGCTGTAGTCTTTGCTTTGAAGATTTGGAGACATTACCTCTACGGAACCAAGTGCATGATCTTCACCGATCACAAGAGCCCGCAACACATCTTTGACCAGAAAGACTTAAACATGAGACAAAGGCGATGGGTAGAACTGCTCAGTGATTATGAGTGTGAAATCCGTTACCATCCCAGCAAGGCCAATGTGGTAGCAGATGCCCTTAGCCGAAAAGAGAGTGCAGGCCGTAAAATGAAGAACCAGACGATGACCATCCATTCCAACCTACCCATGCAAATCCGAGAAGCCCAGTTAGAAGCCCTCAAACCCGAGAATGTGTCGACCGAAGCCTTGAGAGGAATGGAAAAAAAACTTGAGATCAGAGGTGACGGAGTCCATTGTTTCATGGATCGGATCTGGATTCCCAAGTTCGGAGGACTCAGAGAGATAGTTATGGAGGAAGCGCACAGAACCAGATACTCTGTTCACCCGGGCTCTAACAAGATGTACTTAGATCTCAAGAAACAATACTGGTGGCCAAACATGAAGGCTGAGATAGCTACATTTGTGGGAAAGTGTCTGACTTGCGCCAAAGTTAATGTTGAGCACCAGAAACCCTCGGGTCTGCTCCAGCAACCCGAGATACCCGAATGGAAATGGGAGATGATCACCATGGATTTCATCACCAAACTGCCCAAGTGTCCGAGTGGGTATGATACCATTTGGATAATTGTCGATCGTCTGACAAAGTCCGCCCACTTCAATCCGATCAAAGAATCATTCAAGATGGAAAGAATCGCGCGAATTTACATTCAAGAGGTAGTCCGACTGCACGGTGTACCTACATCCATTATCTCTGATCGAGATAGCAGGTTTACTTCCAGATTCTGGCAGTCTCTCCAGAAAGCCCTTGGAACAAAACTAGACATGAGCACGACGTATCATCCTCAGACCGATGGACAAAGTGAGAGAACAATCCAAACCCTGGAGGACATGCTTAGGGCATGTGTCATTGACTTTGGAAAGTCGTGGGACACACATCTACCCTTGATCGAGTTCTCGTACAACAATAGTTACCACACCAGCATTAGGGCTGCCTCGTTTGAAGCCCTTTACGGTCGCAAGTGCAGATCCCCTCTGTGCTGGGCCGAAGTAGGGGATACACAGTTAGCCAGGAGTCGAGTCCCCAACAGTGCTCTCACTGGTCCTGAAATCATCCGTGAAACCACCGAGAAGATCATCCAAATCCGAGAACGACTGAAAGCTTCACATGATCGCCAGAAGAGTTACGCTGATAATCGTCGGAAACCACTGGAATTCCAGGTTGGAGACCATGTCATGTTGAAGGTCTCGCCCTGGAAAGGCACTGTACGCTTTGGTAAGCATGGGAAACTTAATCCGAGGTACATTGGACCTTTTAAGATCCTTTCCAGGATTGGTCCGGTGGCCTATAAACTTCGTTTACCTCTCGAGCTCAGTAGCATCCACCCCGTCTTCCATGTTTCAAATCTCAAGAAGTGCCTATCCGATGAAACCCTAGTGATTCCTTTAGACGAGATCGAGATCGATGAAAACCTCAACTTCGTGGAGGAACCGATCGAAATCATGGATCAAAAAGTCAAACATACGAAACAAAGTCGCATCCCGTTAGTGAAGGTTCACTGGAATGCCAAGCGGGGACCGGAGCTCACTTGGGAGCGGGAAGACTCGATGAGACAGAAGTATCCGCAACTCTTTCTAGATCCATGATTTGTATTTCGTCTTATATCTTGTCTTGAATTTCGGGACGAAATTCCCTCTAACGGGGGGATAATGTAACAACCCGAAATTTCATATCACTTCTTGTAACTCAAATTGTAATCCAATTCGATCAACCAAACGTCGTTTCCAAATCCGATTCCGATTTTGCCATTTAATTAAGTCATTAACTTGTATTGATCTAAAATATCTTAATGGGTGTCTTAATTCCATTTGAAATCATTCTAACACCCCATAATAGTTATCGGAATAATTCTAGAATCGACCATATCGGGTTACGGCAATTTAGTCGGGTGCGACCAACAGCCCCGCCTAACGCCGGTATCGGGTAGAATTCCACTGTGTCCAATTCCCAAACACTATATAAATGATTCAAAGCTTCCATTTGAATCTTTTGGCCATATTTCCTTAATCACTCTCCAACCTCTCTCCTCATCCATAATCAAAGGTCCAATGACAAAGATTTAAGGCTCCAAATCAAAGAGGTAACATCCCTAACTTGTTATCTAACCTCTTTAGCCTTCAAATTGATGTTTAATTTGAGTTTTAGGACCTGGAACATGTGTTTACGGCCAAGGATCAAGCTTGGGCCGTAAACACTTAAAAATGGGGGTTTTTAAGCCAATTAACCCTTCAAAATCATTGTTGGGACTTAGATACGACTTTGAGGCTTACAAATCGGGACTTGAAACACTTAAAACATGAATTTTGTGGGATAAAAGAGAGTTTACGAGCAAGGCATGTGCTTGGGCCATAAACTCCTCAAGCATGGGGAGTAAACACCTTTATACATGTTAGAATGCCTTGAAACTTAACCAATAGCCTTGGAATAATCATAGAACCATCTAAAAATAGTTTGGAGACCTTAAACATATCAAAACACCACATATAAGAGTTTACGGCCATAGAACATACTCCAAGGCCGTAAACTCCTATTTATATGTCAAATGATGCCCTTAAACCACCCCAAGGCTTGGAAAAATTACTAGAATCACATGTGATTGTCCTAAGCACCTCAAATGAATTTTCGTTTCAGCTTGGGGGATTTTACGGCCGTAAACTCCATGTTTACAGCCATGAACTCCCATAAATGGTGTATAAATCCAAACAAATTAATCCAAGGCATTTTAGAAGTTCATTCCAACATTCCCTTGTCCATTTAAGCCATTTTAGTACCCAAAACTACCCAAACATGAGTTCACGGCCGTGAACTCATGTGTATGTGTGATATATGGCCGTAAACTCCCTAATATGTTTACTCTTGGGGAGTAAACTCAAATCCCAAGTCCCTAGTGTCATTACACGTCCGTAGATGTCACCCGGGTCACTCCAAACGCTCGTTTTGAGGTGTTTAACCTCGTTGGAGTGTAATGTTCCATATAATTAGTGAAAATAAATCTAATTAAATATATATGGACATTATTTCATTTTACATAGGGACATCGCGAGTAATCAAACCCCGAACCAACGTCTAGTGTCCGAAACCGTCGCATTTCCGAGTCTGGTGAGTTCATACCCCTACCCTTTTTCACTGTTTTTAACTGTTTTCAAGGGGGGGGGGGGGGGAAACAAGCAAAGTACCAGGGTTTCTTGTACTCAAAAATTATTTCCGTGTGTGTGTTTCACATTTCATATGCTTTTAACGCTGATATACACAACTGATAACCATATGAACATGCAGATCACGTAATATATTATTTGTGAAATGGGTTTTATAAACTGTTATGTTTTATATATTTCACAAATGGTTTTCCACATTTTATCAGTTAAAAGCATGACAGTAGAACATATGAACATGAAACTTGTACACTGTTTGTCCTCGGTAACACTCCACAGAGATACGCGAGTGGAGGACTATCATATTATTACTAGTAAATTTGTTATTCCTGTATGATTGGAGACACGTCCTCGGCGAACACTCCACAGAGATACGCGAGTGGAGGACTACACCCGTAACTAGAATTTCTGGGATTTAGAGAGCGTGACTTGAGTGCATAGATCTATACGGGGCTGACTACCCCACACCTGGCTGCTGGATACAGCCGAACCGAAATGGTTCAAGGGTGACGAGAGTCATAAGGATGTGGACTACTTATTGCCACAGGTTCAGTCTATAGTATGGTTATGGAACTCACAATTAGGATAACAGAGATTTACTTATAGTAATAATGAATAACTTTATACATTTCACAAGATAACCTGGTTTCGGAATACATCTTTTACATTGATAACCAACATTCAGGAAAGTATGGGACTTTCATGGGAAACCATGTACATAACCAGGTCTAACCAGAATACATCTTTTACATCTTTTACAAAAGGTAACCAACATTCAGGAAAGCATGGGGCTTTCCTGGGGAAAACATTTACATAACGAGAAAAGTGTAACAAACTGGATAACCTTACATCTTTTACAATTGGTAATATACAATCAGGAAAGTATCGGACTTTCCTGGGGATCCATTGGTTCATAAACAGAACAGTATAACCAAACAGAATAACCTAAATGTACATTTTCACAAGGGTAAACATGTTTTCAGTGTACAACTTTACTTTACATAATGTGAAACAACAACCAACCTTTTTAAGAAAATGTGAGATTTTCTTGGCATGTGTTACATTTTCAGAAACAGAAAGGAAACATGAACATTTTCACAAAACAAAAACCGCTTATGAATTTACCAGCGTTATGCCGATTTTCAAACCGCTTGTGTTCTCAGGTCAACGTTAGAACAGGTACCGAAGATCCTTTTACCCGAAGTCGGAGTGCTCAGAAGACCCGTTTCATTTTGTTCTTATATATATACTATGTATCACAACTGTACAACTTTACTTTTGAAACAATTGTAAAACTTTTCTATATGTAATGTAATGGTTGTTATACTTTACTTACTATGTGCATTGGATTTGATACTTAACGTGGAGTCAACCCCGGAAATGTTTCCGCCTTCGGTTTTCGGGGTGTGACATGTATGAACTCACCGATTGAAGAATGTTCCTGATTGGATGCTAAACGTTAGTTCGGGTCTTGAACGCATGTGAGGTTCCTATGTAATATGAAAATATACCGATTTGTATCTAATTAGGAGTTGTACTACCCTTTAGATATGATTATACACTCCAAGACGCAAAAACACTTCATTACAAGTGTTTGGAGTAACCCGGGTGACATCTAAGGACATATACGGCTTGGATATGGAGTTTACTCTTCAAGAGTAAACTCGTAACAGGGTTTACGGCCCTAATGACCCACTCCCCATGATTTTACGGCCGTAAACTCATGGTGGGGTGTTCTAGGGTGCTAATATATCACTTGGGAACATTTGCTAGGATCAAATCTAGGGCATAGGAATGGATTAAACTCACATATGGACCATCTAATGGAGTTTACGGCCGTAAACTAGGAGTTACGGCTGTAAACTAGGAGTTTACGGCTGTAAACTCCCCCACACTCAATCCTTTGATGTTTTGGTGGTCCTAGGTCATTACAATGCACATAGGAAGGTTCTAGGGTGGATTCCATGGCTTAGGAAGTGATTGGGACTTGTATTGACCTTGGAAAAGTAGTTTATGGTCTATGAAGATGTTCTTGGGAGTTTACTACCTTAAACACATGAGTTTACAACCATAAACTTATGTTTGTCCAAGATTCATGGGTTTTGGTGTTAAAAGTTAAGCATACAAAGTTCTAGACCCATTTCTAAGCCATACAAGGTGTTAAGGGCACTTTAACACCCATTGAATGAGTTTAAGGTCTAAGGAGATGAGTTTACGGTCCAAGAATGTTCTTGGGCCGTAAACTCAAGCTTGTCCCATTTGTGTAAGTTTTGGTGCATTTCTTGAAGGGTAATAAGGTTCTATACTCTCATTGAAGCTTGTTGGAGGTGTTTAGGGGCAAACTAACACCTTAAAATGAGTTTACTCCCCATGAATAGGTGTTTACGGTCCAAGCATGTGCTTGGGCCATAAACTCATGCTTATGCCCCAAATGATGAGTTCAAGGTGTTCTAAGTCCATGCAAATAAGTCCCTTAGTCATATTTAAGCTCCAAATGAGGTTTGGAAGGGTTTTAAGGCTCAACCCCCCCCCCCCCCCCATTACATGTGTTCACGGCCTAAGGAGGTTCTAGGACCGTAAACACATGTTTATGGTTCTATATCTCATACAAATCACGAATTTGAAGGCTAAAGGTGTTATACTAGGAGCTAGGATAGTTACCTTGATGATTTGGAGCTTGATTTGGATGATTTTGGCTTGATTTAGAGTTTTAGAGAGAGAAAGTAGAGAGAGAGTGAAAAAGGCTTCAAATGAGACTCTCTCAACTATATATATGCTTAAGGTTTGGGACACGATGGAATTCTACCCGATACTGTTGATAAGCGGGGCTTTTGGTCGTACCCGATTTAATTATTTTATAACTTGACGGAATAAAAACTAAAATTTTTCTAATTAATAATTCGGGGCGTTTCCACGAGTTTCTAATGTGTTTGGACAATTATTAAGTCATAATAGCAAACTATAACTTAATGACTTAATTTAGAAATAAAACGGAAATAATTTAAGACGACGAATTTTTAATGACGGAACGGGTTACGACGACGGAACGAACTTCGGGTTGTCACATTATCCCCCCATTAGAGGGAATTTCGTCCCAAAATTCAAAGATTAAGATACAGTTCATGAATTGAAAAGAGATATGGATGAATCTACTGCTTCGGGTCTTCACGCTCCCAAGTGGAATCGGGTCTCCGCTTGACATTCCAGCGAACTCTCACTATCGGGATACGGCTTTGTTTCGTACGTTTAACCTCTTGATCTATGATTTCGATTGGTTCTACCATGAAGTTTAGACTTTCGTTGGTTTCGGTCTCATCGAAGGAATTACTATGGTTTCGCCGATTAGGTGCTTCTTAAGGACAAAGACGTGGAATACCGGATGAATGCTGTTAAGTTCTGAGGGTAGTCGGAGTTTGTAGGCTACGGAATCGATCCTAATGAGGATTTCAAAAAGTTCTATGTACTTCGGGATACGCGTTTAAGAATGTAACATACCTTCTTTCTCAACGTTAGCTATCTTGACGGTAGACGTTTCGGTTACTAGTTGAGGACTAGGTTTATGAAGATGTTCGAATGAATAGCTAACATTTTATCTTTCAGTACTAGAATCGAAAAGGATTGCAAGCATAAAGGTTGTCGAAGAGGAATATACTTGTAGCAACGGTGGGATCGGCGGCTGCCTCACTTTGTCCTATAGCTAGGACTCTCCCGGTGTTGCCAGATGTCGCTGCCTTAGGGCAGTTTCGCTTGTAATGTCCGATTTCCCTACAACTGTAGCAGGACTGACCGATACCCACTCCAGAAGCTTGACTGGTTGATTGAGTTGGTGCTCTGCAGCTTCGCACGAGGTGACCCTCTTGGCCACAATTCTTACAAAACTTTGCATGACAAGGGCCAGGGATACCAACTGTGACATCCCCAAAATCTCGGCCAGAAAAGATCGATTTCATTTATGCTTTTTAAACATTTTCAGTGTAAATCCTTTTAATTTTAAAAGAGATGCGGAATTTGTTCCCAAAAACAAAACATGATAAAATAGATATTTATCAAAACATTTCACAAAGGAATATGATTTCATTTCATAATCAAAAGTCGGGATGTCATGTTCTGATACATATCATAAAGCATAAACGATAACATTACAAGTCATTCAACAATATATACATATACAGACTTGTAAACAAAACAACTTGATGATTCCTCCATCTTAAGCTGAGTGGGTCAGGCTTGGGAGCCTGGTGAGCATATAGGGTTTTCAACCCACAATAAATATTTAATTTAACAATCAACAATAAACCCGATTACCCATTCCCGTTATCCTCACTTTACGTCCCTAAAACAACATCTATTATAAGGGACCTAATCTAGGATTTTTCATCGGGACGGACATTACTGCAAAGGGGCTTCCTTAGCAATAAATATCCTAAAGGCAACCATGAGGGGGATAGAGTACACCGGTGAACACGTCGTTCACAACACCTACATTTTATGAGCCTGCTAGTGTTCCACAGGACAGTCTAGAATAGTCTGTGGTCGTCATCCATACTCTGCTGAATGACTAGAATAACACCAACAACATCGAGGCCTCTCATTTGTTTATTACACACCAACTATCTACCCATGTTCTACCCAACATATTAGTAGACAAAAATATACATTTTTATACATAGTTTAAAAACCTGTATAGCATGCTTTAATCAATACATATTCCACATAACAGATGAGGCACACACACATAACATGTATTTCATAAAGAATAAATCAGATCTATGAGATAGAAGAAAGTGAATATACATTCACACATATAACAACAAAATATATACACGTAGCACGTATTTTATATAAAATACTTCATAATATTGCATTGGAAGAAAATGACTACACACTCACTTGATCTGAAGATGATTGGGCAACACTACGGCTTGCAGAAGTAGTGTTCTTCGATAGATCTGGAAGATCTTCACAAAAACTGGGTTCCTCACGGGCAGAGCTTCGGCTCGGGAATAACACTCTTCGGGATCCTCGGGGCTTCGGATCTTGCTTCGGGGCTCGGGAATATTACCGGGGCTTCGTGGTATAAATGGCATGCAAATCGAGGCAAAAGATGAGAGAAAAAGGAAGGGTTTGTAAAAGGAAGAAGCTGGCTTCGCATCCCCTTTTATAGGGTCTAATCCTCGGGGTTACGTTGGGCGTAACTTCGGGGTACGCGGGGCATAATGCCTCGGTTTCTGTCATCCCTTGTGTCATCGGTCCTCTACGTTATCGCATATGAACTCAGAACACTCGAGTGGTACGCTGGGCGTACACCAGTACGATGGGCATACTTCGGATGAGTCTGGTGACTCCTCTTCGGATAATACCAACATTTAGAATTAAAATTAATTATTAAATATTTAGTAAACTTCAAAAATTCATACCTTCACCATACGAACTCCGTTTTCGACGTTCTTTATATCCACGCGTAGATGAGACTACGCTCTACAACTTTCGTTTAGACTCCGTCGGCTAATTTTGACTTTATTTGTATTATTTATTTTTAGTAGGCCGGGACAGAAAAATTCGTTATAAATTCATAACTTCTTCGTCCGACGTCCGTTCTCGCCTAACTTTTCATCGTTTCGCTACTAACAACGAGAATTCGATTCTCGTTTAGATTGTTTCGGCTAAAAACCGCTCGATCTCAAATCGAGTATTCGGGCTGCATACTGCCAAGTCGAAACTTCAGAAAATCATAACTTCCTCATACGAAGTCAGATTTAGGCGTTCTATATATATTCGGAAACCTTGTTTCAACTACTACAACATTATCCAATGCTATCAAGTTTATTTTACGCTTCAATTTTGACGCTCATTTTATTCTTAATTCATCATATCATATAATTAAGCAATTAAGCATGAAACACATAATACTCAAATAATACGTTCTTATTATTTCAAATTTGGGTTACAAAGGTTAACCTACACTATTACATTGCTAAAAATGGAAAGCCCAGAAACACGGGCGTTACACGATGGTGGTAACTGCACCTATTGCACTACGGAAGGATACCGGTATATCTGGTGATAGGTGCTTGGGCTGAGGAAGCGATAATAGAAACAGCAGCAGGAGTAGTGGCAGCATGGACTGCCACTATCTGTTGTTTCTTTGAGGACTCCGGGGAAGACTGACTCTTCTTCTTCTTCTTCCAAAACTTTCTTTTCTCACCACTCTTCTCTGTCGGCTCAGGAGTGGTGGCCGCTTCCTCTGGGTCATCGCTATGGTCGATCAGGGTTTGCGCTAAGCATTTGGCGCTGTCATAGGTATCCGGCTTCGCAGCTAAAACGTTCCTTTTGGTTGGCTGGGTTAATCCCTAGATGAACCTCTCAACCTTTTTACTCTCCGGGGTAACCATTCCCAAACAGAGTAATGCTAGGTCATCGAATCTGGATGTGTAGGAAGCAATATTGGAACCCTTCATCTTCAGATTCCAGATTTCATGCTCCAGCTTCTGTATTTCACCCCGAGGGCAGTATTCTGCGAATAGAAGTTCCTTCGTAACTTCCCAACCCATAGCATTTGCTACAGGTAAAGTTAAGGATTTGACTCGGCCGTTCCACCAAGTTAAAGCTTTATCGGTGAACGTGCAGGCGACGAATTTCACCTTGTCGGATTCTGAACAAGCACAGAACTCGAAGATAGATTCGATTTTCTCTAACCACCGAGTTAGGGCAATGACACCTCCAGTGCCATCGAAGAATGTGGGTTTCGCGTTCATAAAGTCCTTATAGGAACACTCCTTCCGATGTCCCTAGCTACCTTCCTGGTTTTGGGGCTGGGGACCACCTCCTGAACCACCGGGGTTTATGTGAGACATGGCGACTGCCACTGCGGTAGCAACAGCTGTCTGGAACACGACAGGATCAAATTGAGGAGGAGGTGGTGGTGGCGGAGGGTTGTTGTTGTTCTTTGAGCTGGGTCTTTTCCTAGGAGGCATCTTGATCTAGAATAGCCAGGAAAGAGAGGATCATAAGTCCTCTGAATTGAACCAAGAGATATGATACATGGGATATCTCATTACGACAGATATAGAATTCCATTAAGCGATAAAACAGAAAAGAGTTATCAAAGAAGATATATTATCGCTAAGGGAATGACCAAGGAACAATGCTTGAATGAGGATTTCTACAACAGATTGGCTCGAGAAATACTCCCATAGTATTTCATGATTCGCTGTGACGGCGGTTCATTGTTTGGGTATTGGGTAAGTTTTAGGCATGCTGCATACCGCAGTCACTCCCAAGCACATGTTGGCCGTCTCTCGAACGAATATAGTTGGCCAGGCTATATTGATCCTAGACACGACTACATAACTGCCCAGGTTTAACTGCAGCGTACAACACCCATTTACTTATGTTTTGTTCTACTTGTAGTTACGGATTTCGACGGTTAGGTATACTTGTATACTTTTGAAAATACTTATACTTTAAGGTATACTTTTAGTTCAGAGCACTTAGGCCCCTTAGTGTTTATAGTCTTATACCATGTAAGGTTTGGTATACTAGTTCACTATAAACAAGGGCTCTGATACCAATATGTCACACCCCGAAACCGAAGGCAGAAACGTTCCGGGGCGGAGGACATCATGAATATCGCAACCAGTGTACATAGTAAGCAAAGTAAACACAAAACATTACATTACATAGAAATATTTACATTGTTTGAAAACAAAGAGTTACAAAGGTTATACATATATATCATATGAACAAAAGTTAAGACGAGTCTTCTATACGCTCCGTCTTCTCCAAAAGATCGCGATGTACCTGTCTAATGTGGACCTGAGAATACAAGCTGTTTGAAAATCAGCATAAAGCTGGTGAGTTCATAAGCGGTTTAGTTTTGAAAAGAATGAGTTTCCTTTGGTTTTCCGAAAAGTTTGTTATCCAAGAAAATCTTATATTTTCCGAAACGTTGCGGTTAGTTCTTAGTTCGGATTTCGATGTACTAGTATCTACCATACGTATAGTATTAGTTAGGTATTCAGATATCTTAGTTACCCTCCATTCAAATGTCGATTATCTACTATACTTAGTTGTATTTTCGAATATTTGGATACACTCAGAAACGTACATTAACTGTATATTCGATGTTCTGGTGATTTCCAAAAGAGTACATTAGACGTATCTTCGAAACTCGATCGACATCCAAAGGCGTATGTTTTTCGAAACTCAGTCGATGTCCAGAGGCGTACTTTCGAATTATTTTCGGAACTCTGGTGACACTCAAGGCCTACACTAACTGTATTTCCGAAGTCTTGGCATCATCCAAAGGCATGCTTTCGTATTCGTATTCGTATTCGTATTCCTATTTCTACTCTTATTCGTATACGCATTTGTATTCGTATTCGTATTCGTATTCGTATTCGTATTCGTATTCGTATTCGTATTCGTATTCGTATTCGTATTCGTATTCGTATTCCCATTTGTATTCGTATTCGTATACCTATTCGTATTCGTATTCGTATTGGTATTCGTATTCGTATTCGTATTCATATTCGTATTCGTATCCGTATACCTATTCGTATTCGTATTCGTATTCGTATTCGTATCCGTATACCTATTCGTATTCGTATTCGTATTCGTATTCGCATTCGTATTCGCATTCGTATTCGCATTCGTATTCGTATTGCTATTCGTATTCGTATTCGTATTCGTATTCGCATTCGTATTCATATTCGTTATGTTCCTAGCTGTACTTTCGTATTATTATCTATTTCTAACTGCACTTTCTTATCTACAGGGAGCTATATCAAGAACATTTTAATGCTTTAAGATTCATGCTTTTAACAACAATTATATGGAAATTTATTTGTGAAACTAAAATATAGTATTTTAAAATGAGCTTCACAAATAACATGACGGTTTACTCTGCAAGTTGAATGATTTGTTAATACGATTTTTCATGTTAAAAGCATACGAAGTATGAATTAGATCAAATAAAATCATAAGTTTGAGTACAAGATTTCCTTATACTTTTGCTTGTATTCCCCCCCTGAAAACATTGAAAAACATTGAAAAAAGGTAGGGGTATGAACTCACCGATTGAAGAATGTTCCTGATTGGATGCTAAACGTTAGTTCAGGGTTGAAACGTGTGTGAGGTTCCTATGTAATATGAAAAGATACACATTTGTATCTAATTAGGATTTGTACTGCACTTTAGATATGATTATACACTCCAAGACGCGAAAACACTAAATTACAAGTGTTTGGAGTAACCCGGGTGACATCTAAGGACATATATGGCTTGGATATCGAGTTTACTCTTCAAGAGTAAACTCATAAGAGGGTTTACGGCCCTAATGACCCACTCCCCATGAGTTTACGGCCGTAAACTCATGGTGGGGTGTTCTAGGGTGCTAAATGGCCTTATATCACTTGGGAACATTGGCTAGGATCAAATCTAGGGCATAGGAATGGATTAAACTCACATATGGATCATCTAATGGAGTTTACAGCAGTAAACTAGGAGTTTACGGCCGTAAACTCCCCTACACTCAATCCTTTGATGTTTTGGTGGTCCTAGGTTATTACAATGCACATAGGAAGGTTCTAGGGTGGATTCCATGGCTTAGGAAGTGATTGGGACTTGTATTGACCTTGGAAAAAGTAGTTTATGGTCTATCAAGATGTTCTTGGGAGTTTACTACCTTAAACACATGATTTTACAACCGTAAACTCATGTTTGTCCAAGATTCATGGGTTTTGGTAGTTGAAAGTTAAGCATACAAAGTTCTAGACCCATTTCTAAGCCATACAAGGTGTTAAGGGCACTTTAACACCCATTGAATGAGTTTAAGGTCTAAGGAGATGAGTTTATAGTCCAAGAATGTTCTTGGGCCATAAACTCAAGCTTGTCCCATTTGTGTAAGTTTTGGTGCATTTCTTGAAGGGTAATAAAGTTCTATACTCTCATGGAAGCTTGTTGGAGGTGTTTAGGGGAAAACTAACACCTTAAAATGAGTTTACTCCCCATGAATAGGTGTTTACGGTCCAAGCATGTGCTTGGGCCATAAACTCATGCTTATGCCCCAAATGATGAGTTCAAGGTGTTCTAAGTCCATGCAAATAAGTCCCTTAGTCATATCTAAGCTCCAAATGAGGTTTGGAAGGGTTTTAAGGCTCAAATCCCCCCCCCCCTACATGTGTTCATGGCCTAAGGAGGTTCTAGGACTATAATCACATGTTTATGGTTCTATTTCTTATACAAATCACGAATTTGAAGGCTAAAGGTGTTATACTAGGAGCTAGGATAGTTACCTTGATGATTTGGAGCTTGATTTGGATGATTTTGGCTTGATTTCGAGTTTTAGAGAGAGAAAGTAGAGAGAGAGTGAAAAAGGCTTCAAATGAGACTCTCTCAACTTTATATATGCTTAAGGTTTGGGATACGGTGGAATTCTACCTGATACTGTTGATAAGCGGGGCTTTTGGTCGTACCCGATTTAATTATTTTATAACTTGACGGAATAAAAACTAAAATTTTTCTAATTAATGATTCGGGGCATTTCCACGAGTTTCTAATGTGTTTGGACAATTATTAAGTCATAATAGCAAACTCAAATTTAATGACTTAATTTAGAAATAAAACGGAAATAATTTAAGACGACGAATTTTTAATGACGGAACGGGTTACGACGACGGAACGAACTTCGGGTTGTCACAAATGGATACTTGTTCTTCACCATTGCCTTGTTCAACTCTCGGTAGTCTATACACATTCTCATGCTTCCGTCCTTCTTTTTCACGAATAACACCGGAGCTCCCCAGGGTGATGAACTAGGTCGAATGAAACCGTTGTCCAACAACTCCTGAAGTTACGTCATGAGCTCCTTCATCTCTGTCGGTGCTAACTGGTATGGTGATTTTGCTATCGGTGATGTTCCTGGTAACAAGTCTATCTGAAACTCCACTTGTCTATCAGGTGGTAATCCAAGAAGATCTTCAGGAAAGACTTCCGGATAGTCACACACAACTGGTATATTTTGCACCTCCTTCTTTTCCTTCATAGCATCGATGATAAATGCCAAATATGATGCACATCCTTTGGATAAACATTTTCTAGCTTTCATAAGGAAGATGATTCCAGAATTCACTCTGCGTTTGTCCCCATACACCATAAATGAGTCCTTTCCAGGGGGATTTACCCTTACTATCTTCTTTCGACATAATATCTCGACATCGTTGGCGCTAAGCCAATCCATTCCCAGAACGCTGTCAAAACCGTTCAACTCTATGGGCAACAGCTCTTCATGGAATTCGTTCCCGTTTAAGTCGATGAATACATTCTTAATACGATTACTACTAGGTACGAGCTTGCAACTGGCAACTTCTACAATCAGGGAATTATCAAGTTTTTCTACAGGTAATGCTACTTTCCCACCAAACGTATGTGACACAAAGGAGTAGTTTGCTCCCGAATCCAATAGTATATTGGCCGGTAATCCATTTACAAGAAAGGTACCTAAAGCGACGTCTGATGCGTCCTTCGCGGCCTCGAGCGTCATCTGGAAGGCTCTCGCCTTCGGATTTGGTGGAATGTTGGGCCTTTCCACCTCTTTCTTCTTCGGGCAATCCCTTGCAATGTGCCCTTCCTCACGGCACTCGTAGCACACCCTTTTGTTGGTGGTGCACTCATTGGCGTAATGCCTCGTCTTCCCACACTTGTAGCAGGTCACTTCCTCAATACATTTCACCGAGTGCTTCTTTTTGCACTTCTCGCACCACTTCGCTTCATTTCCTCCTCCGAACTTTCTTGAACCAGACTTGATTTTCTTATTGTTGGGCCTTGCAGACCCCTCGAACTTCCTTTTCTCGCCAACCTCAACCTTGCTGGAAGCTCTTACCTTAGTCATATGCTCCACAGACTTGGCAGCCCAGATAGCTGCCTCCAGAGTAGGTGCCTGACGCACTGGCACCATGTACTCCCATGGAAGTCCCTTTACGTACGTATCGATTTTCATCACCTCATCCGGAATAAGACGCAAGGCGAACTCCATCTTCTCTATGAAGTTGTTGGTGTGTTCATCAATCGACATGCTTCCTTTCTTCAAGGTCAGGAATTGGTTTTCTAGCTCGAGCAGGTTTTGGGCTGAGCAGTACTTACATTTGAATTGCACCAAAAACTCTACCCATGTTAATTGCAGGGGCTCATCGGGGCTCAAAGTCTTCCCCAGGGTATTCCACCAACACACAACGCCTCCTCGGAATTGACGTACAACAAAGGTGGTATGTATCTTGCCTCTGCAACCACATGTCATGAAATCTAACTCTATCTCCGAGATCTAATCCATGACTCCGATCGGATCTTCCTTTCCAGTGAAAGTCGATGGCTTGCAAGTCAGAAAATCCTTGTACTTAAATACATTCCTCTTGACTCCGTCATCCTGGTTGTTTTGTCGAACTATTGGTGGGTTGACTTGACCAACGATCCCACTGTAGTTCCCTCCTTCTGATTGCCCATCGTTCAATTTAGGCTGTTCAACTGGCATTGTAGGTGCGTCCCTATTTTCATGCAACATCTGCCTCATGTCTTCCCGTAGTTCATCCAACATAGCCCGTATCATGGCTTTTACTCCGGCCATTGTAATTGGCTCAGGAGCATCTGCTACAATAGGTATTTGTTCAATTACTTGTGGTTGATTCCTATTCCCATTTGCATTCCCGGCTCCACTGCGGGTTCTCTCCATTTTGATATATACACCGAATAGTGTGAATTTAGATCTTTACTTAGGATAGACGTTTAAATCATCCTTATCCCTCCAAAACGTTTACTTGTTAGTTCTAATATCGTGGTCGTATGTTTAGAATCCTAAACACATAAGGTTTCTAGATTCGGTCGGCAACAGACCATAGATCCGAACAAATAACAACATATCAGGCACAAAGCATTTAGCACATAAAAAGCATTTTAGGCATAATTCCTAAAATAAGCTAGTGCTCGCATCTCACAATCATCACTTAGCATTCTAAGTTTGAGTCTAGAAATCCTACAAATTTCTAGTTCGGTTAAACTATTATATAAGCATTAAACAACACTCTTATATAACTCATAATAATAGCCCAAATAATTATTTTAAGGTCCTAATAATGTTACTATAATTAATTAGAAGCTATATTAAAAATAGCGTAGGCGTAGCTCACTTACAACGGGTTTTATAGAAAACCGGGCTTTGCTTGGAGCAGCGTTTCCGAACCGAAAGACCCTTTTTCTTGGGACTCCGGGATCCTCGGGGCTTCCTTCGGGTGCTAGGGGGTTTACCTACGCTTTGGGGGGTTAGGGATCTTAGAGAGAAAAAGAAGTTAGAGAGAAAAATGGAAAATGTGTGATTTCTTCGGTAGCCATCCCAACCTATTTACAGGCGTGAGCCTTCGGTTGTATGTTGGGCGTACAGCAGCACTACGTGGGGCGTAGTTCGGATAGGGACACCAGTTGGCTTCGTACGAGGCACGTGGCTGGGTTTCGATGGTGAGACGTGGGCGAAGCTGGATCGTGGAAGGGTAAGGCGTACGCGGCGCGTTCTGAGATCGGATGCTGGGTGTACCGAGATGCGACGTGTCTTCTATCGAAGCGAGTTCTGAGACCATCATCGAACGGATGTTGTTCGCCCAGGTCACCATCTCCGCAACAGGTCTCACAAATTTACTTTCGACTTCTAAAAATCATAACTTTTGCATATGAGCTTTGTTTTCGCCATTCTTTATATTCACATGTAGGCAGGAACGTACTCTACAACTTTCGTTTGAACTCCGTTAGGTAATCTTGACTTTATCTTAAATTTATATTTTTAACAGGCCGAGACAGGATTGGTCCGTTAAAAGTCCATAACTTCTTTATTTGACTTCCATTTTTGTATGTCTTTTTATCGTTACACTACTATTAACAATATCTTCAATTCTCGTTTAGGTTGTGTTGGCTAAAAACCGCTCGATTCAATATTCGAACTTCGGGTTGTACATTGCTAAGCCGAAACTTCGAAAATACATAACTTCCTCATACGAAGTCATATTTGGGCGTTCTTTTTATGGATGCTCTCGGTTTAACATATTCTACAACTTTCGTTTATATTGCTAAGGCTAAAAGTCGTTCTATCGTAAATTCACTATTTATGCTTCCCGGTGCCGTGCCGGTTCCGTGACGAAACTTCGACGGGTCATAACTTCTTCGTTATAACTCGGATTTCGGCATTCTTTATGTCTCCGGAATCCTTGTTTCGACCACTACAACTTTATGTAGATATATCAGGTTTATCTCAAACTTTAATTTTGATGCTTATTTTTATCCTTTATTTATGATACATTTATAAATAAGTAATAAGCACATAAATTCACATAATTCACATAATACTCAAATAATTCATCTTTATTACTTCAAAAAGAGTTACAATAGTTGACCTAGACTATTACATCATCTACTACTGCTTAGCCCTGAAACACGGGCGTTACAAATGGTCATGTCTCCTAACTGTCCTGCCTATCTGATCCTTATTTGATAGAACTCTTAGTAATTATTGGGATTAGCGAAGGATATATCCTTTCATTACTGAATTCCATAGGAACTAATAAATTGTAGTGTTATAGGTAAATCCTCATTGCCGATTTTCTCACCAGTTGAATTATTTGGTTAACTGTTAAACCTCTTAGAAATTGTCCAGGTGAGTAAACTTCACTAAATAGTATACTCTAGTATGTATTCTTTTTATGTTAAGATATAGTTACCCTATAGTATGAAGTCAAGCCACTAGACTAGCTTAGTTAGTTGTCTATCGTGTTGAACTATTTTTTTGTTATATGAGTGTTCATATATTTATACATATGTGGGAGTTAAGGGCGTTACCAACTTCGTGTTGAAGGCTAATATACTCTTGCAGACAAGTGTTACGCTGAAGGGAAAAGTGCGGACTTACTTTAAAGTTGAAGGGAAAAGAGGCGGACCAACTTTATGTTGAAGGCCATTATGTGTATGCATTGTATATATATTACGGTATATGGTATATTGGGAGGATTCACTAAGCCACAACTTATAGTTGTTGAATAACTGCTTTTCAGATTGTTCTTCAGATCAAGGAAAGGCTTAGACATGACTGTACCTGCATCGAGAGCATTAATAATATATTTTTACTTTTCCTCTCAAAGTCTCTTTTATAATTAAATATGTAATATAACATGTGTAAGACTTATATTTTGAATAAATAAAAAAGAAAAAATTACCTTAAAAATCGGGATGTTACCAGTACAATACATTAGGTCTATCCAAAAGGGTGCTATAGTGATTGAGATAGGTGAATGATGACCTAATTTTATCGGTTGTTAAGTTCTCTCACTATTAAATAAATTTCGTCACAGAATTTAGCTCGTAATCGTGGTATCTTTGAAAAAGTTGTGTTTGTGTGTGTGTGTGTTGGGGGGGGGGGGGTATTTACATTTCGATTGATCCTCACTTGATCCTTCTATTGTTTCCTTGTGTATGCAAGTCATACATAATTCAAGATTGGATGGTTGATCACATAAATGATTCTACCCCAAGCCCATAAGGAATTGGGAAGGGTTAATTTAAGCATTCTAAGGTTATATACATCTCTAACGCATATACTTATGAAGTATGGAATGTCAGTATGGTTTCTCAGTTTAAACTAACTTAGTTTTATAGAGTTCTTTCATAGACTTCATTGAGAGGGATAGCAAGAATGTCATTGTACAGACACTTCTTAAGATTTAGTGCATGAAAGATGTCATGCATATTGTTTAGTTCTTGAGACAGTTTGGTATGCAACAGGACCAATTCTCGCAAGGATTTTGAAATGTCCTATGTGTTGTAGACTTAACTTTACTTGTTTTCTAAACCATACCATTCCCTTCAAAAGAGAAGGCATTTAAAGTTACATGGTCTCCGACTTTGAAATCGAGAGGCTTGTGTCTTATGTTAACATAATTCACCTAATGTTCATGATCAAAATTTAATCGTTCCTTAGTTTGCACAATCTTTTACGTAGTCTCATGGGTGATTTATAGACTAGTAAGAAGTGTATCACATGCATATATTCTTGTTATCTGTGTATCTCCAACCATCTTTTAGCATATTGGGGATCGACACTTTTGTTCGTACAAATCCTCAAATAGTATGGCTTTTATTCTTGTGAGATAACTATTGTTGTAGGAAAACTCAATTAATGGTAAATGAGTATCCTATGTTCTGCCAAAGTCTACCACGTAGGGTCGGATTCTAACCATTAAGAACGGTAGGTTGTGTTCATGCCCAGGCGCATTCCCGAGGATTACAATGATTGTCAAAGTCATGAGGTGAATCTATTATCTTTACGAAAGGTGGTAGAAATTTGCATTCCATGCAATTTTATGATTTACTCGAGATAGGTCTTGGTTAGATTTTCCATTTTTTTGGTTTCTTTTATTGGCAGGAAGTGGGCAGACTTTGTCAGTCTTCCGCCTAATACTAAAGCAGTATTAAAACCCATAAGTGTCTTGGGTAGTATCATGGGGAAGTCCATTGAGATTTGTCCGCACTTCCATTTAGGGTAGTTCAGGTTGTTACAGGAAACCCAAAGGCTTCTGATGTTTAGGTTTTTTCCCACACAAGTGGTAATCATAGGTTTCATATTAGGTTACCGATATTGTTTCTTGAGTTCCAAGCACACGTTGTCAGAGCCTGGATAAGTGGAATACCTTGACTTTTGAACTTCTTTCTAGACTAAGCTTCTTACGTCGCCGTACTTGGGTGTCCAGATTTGGTTCATAAGGTATCACATTTCGTCATCCCTATGCTCAATTTTTATCCAATCCCCGTAATGCTTTTACTCCTGATGTTCTCCTCTTTTAAAACCTCAATTTGAGCTTCTCGAGTTTGTATGGTAAGGTTTAAAGGGATAGTCATTGATAAAGTTCACACTTGAAAGGGTTTTGTCTATCCTTTTCGGTTCACATTATCTGCCATAACGTTTTCCTTACTTGGATGATAACGAATCTCATATTTGTAATCATTCAGAAGTTTGTCCCATCTATGTTGCCTCGTGTTGAGTTCCATTTGGTTGGAGATGTGCTGGACACCCTTGTGATATTTAGATGTGTCTCACCTTGTACCGTGCATGTAATGTCACCACTCTTCAAAGTAAAAGCTACATCTCCCAACTTAAGGTTATGGGTAGTGTAGTATTTATCATGCACTTTGAGTTATTGGGAAGCATAGGCAATAACATGGTCCCTTTTGCATCAACACACACCCCAATCCTTGACGTGATGCATCATAATTAATAACGGAGTCCTCTAATCCTTTAAGAAGGGTTAGGATTGATGTGTTTCACAACATTTATTTCAACTTCTGGAATGCAGTTTCATTCTTAGAAGGGTCGAAAATGGATCCCTTCATTGCTAAACACATGAACTTGTAGAATTTAGCATACATCTTTATTAGTTCAAGGACTAGACGTAAGTTTTGGTTGATTCCCACCCTAGTTCATGAGAATATTAACATATCATCAATAAGTACAATTACGAACTCGTCCAAGTATGGTTTATAATCATGGTTCATAAGAAATATGTTTGAGCATTGTTCAACCTGAAAGGAAAAACGTATCGAATCCTAAATGCAATATTCGACACATCTCTTTCCAGCATTATGAATTGATGGTATCTTGATCGTAGATCTATCTTGGATTAATAGAAGGATCCTTGTAACCGATCTAACAGATCATCGATTCCTAGGAGTAGGTAACGACTTTTGCTTCTTAATTTGTTCAGCTTCTGATAATCGATACATATTTTAAAGGATCTGTCTTTCTTCTAGACAAACAGAATTGATGCTCTAGAAGTTGAGAAACTTGTCCTGATAAAGCCTTTGTCAAGAAGTTCTTTTAGTTCATTGGATACTTCTCGTATCTCTAATGGAGTCCACCAATAAGGAGACTTTGCTACTAGTGCTGCTCCTAGGAAGAAGTCGATTTAGAACTTGACTTGTCGAACTGTTAGTATTTCAGGTAGATCTTCAGGAAGTACTTCAGGATAGGTTGCATACTTGAGGTGTGTCTTTGATCTCCTTTCTCCTTTTATCTACCATATATGTCAATAGATTGTTGTGCTTGTTGTGTAGAAACTATTGAGCGTTCATGTAAGATATGAGTTTGAGGTCCGTCCGTACTCGCTTCTGAAGATGATCAGGATTCCTCTATTAGTCAACGGGGTAATGCAACGTGTTCATAAAACAATAACTTAGCGTGACACGGAGAAGATCGATTCATATCGATAATGACATCAATACTCCCAAAAGTCATAGACATAAGATTCACGTAACAGGTGTGTTTTTTATGTGTTAAGTTGCAGTTTATTAGGACTTTGTAAGGAGATTTTTGACGACTCACTATTTGTCTCTAGTCCATAGGTTTCCTCTAGTCTACTAGATTCATGATTTAGTATATGCTTAAGTTTTGGGTTCTTCAAACTCTTATTCACATCTAGGGATGTTAAAAACCACCGTGGGAACCCATTCCCTTAGGATTGCGATACCATACGGGACTAATTTTCAAAAAAAATTCGGGAGCGGGAGCGGGGGAGGGGGTGGGTTTTAACCCCGTTTTATTTACGGAATCGGGGTCGGGAGTAGGTGTTTCCGTCCCGTACTCCCGCGGGGGCCCCGGTTGTATATTTATGTAATATATATATATATATATATATATATATATATATATATATATATATATATATATATAATGTTGGATTTGTATGTTGGATATTTAATTTTTTAGTCGTAAAAAAAAAGGATTTAAGCTTTTAAAGTTATTAAAAATAGTCTTTTAGCATAAAACATAACCGTTTTTTAGCCAAAAATCCAATTTTAAGCCTATAAACCGCGGGAATGGGGGTGGGACCAGGGGGTGGAGGTAAGCGGGAGTAGGATCGGGGGCAATGTAAGCAGGGGATCTGGGTATGGAACCGGGGGCGAGGGCAACAACTGATTTCGGGGGTGGGGGCCGGGGCAGCTATTTCCACCCCCGTTTGGTCCCATTTACATCCATCTTCACATCTAAATCAAAAAGTACTTTGGTATATAAGTGGTTAATGAAAAAAATACGAGTCATTATTGATGGTTCCTGGATTTCATTTCTTGCTCCAATCACCATTGTGCTAACTTGAGCTTCACTCCTTGGTTCCTTAATTTTGGGCAATTCCTCTTAAATGCCTAAGTTCACCACACTTGTAACAAGTTTGTTTTCTACTAACACCCATTCTTATGTACGTTCACTAGTTTACTTATTCACGTGTTGTGTTTCTGTAAACGTTTTAAGTGTGCCACATTTTATTGCACCTACTGCAGAAGTAGCATTCACTTATGTGATGACGGTTGCACTCGTTGCAGTAAGAGTAATTTTGCTAAGTACGGTTTATGCGTAATGCTTGGTGCAATGTAAGTTTACATGGTGTCTTGATTATTCCGATAAGATTGGCTTGAGGTTCCCATAGAACTACTATCATATTTCATTTTGTTATTCCTGACTCTCATGGTATTCTCTTTCTTGATCAAAGTTTCTTTATAGTTTAACTGGTTTGTAAGAATGATGACCAATTTCTTGGCATGATCGTAGGTGTTAGGTATTAAAGATGTAACCAACTCTCGTATTTGTAGGGCCATACCACTTATGCACATGTCAATCTTCTTTCCACTGGAGTTATAAAAGTCGGATAAAGGATTTAGACATAGTTAAATCGGTAGGTGTAGGTTATAACCTCAGTTCCCTTCATGTTTAAGCTCTATAGTTCTACTCCAATTTCTGTATTTCGTCTCTAGGGCAATATCTTACTATGAGCATCACCTTTAGTTCTTCCTGATGTGAATTATGAGCATTGATTTGGCATGAGGAATTAAAAAACACACAAAGAGCATGGTGATTTAGGTGTTTAAGAGATGCATTCGATCATGAAAGGTGTTACAAAAAAGTATAAGCATGATCTAGACAAATAAATAACTCACACTAACACTTTTAATGTTACATATCTCAAGCACACCTCTATAAGTGGTATGAACCCACCTTATATATAGGTGTTTACATATCTCTCTCTCTCTCTGTATATATATATATATATATATATATATATATATATATATATATATATATATATATATATATATCATGTCACAAGGCTACTCTGCCACATGCAAGTGGGTCTACAAAAGTCAAACCATTTACAAAGTCATACATGGATAACTTTGTACCCAACATTCTCCATCTCAAAGTTAGGAATAGATGACCCACTTCAAATCTTTAAAATTCGAGCAACTTCACAAACCGAGCCTCAAATGTGAGACATGTAGCATTGAACTTCAAATCCTTAATTATTCAATGACTTTTCAATCCAGGTTCTAGAATGTGAGACCATACAAACTGATCATCAAAGGATAATTAAGAGTATCCAAATCTCAAAAAAATTACCCAAAATTTGAGCATTTATGCTCACCCCAAAAATCTTCAATAAACCCAAACCCATCATGAAACGAAATCACTTCTGAATCTCCAATCGAATCCTTTCATAAACTTCAAATACTTGAGGTCACTTCGGTCTTCAAGACTGCGTAATATGAAAAATTCAATAGTGTTTCGAATTTCCATATCTAAATCTCTCCCCTTTTATAATCGAAAAATGATTATAAAACCAAAAAGGGAATGAGAAAGCGCTCAATTCGGAGTTTTTCTATCCAAAACTCCCCTTTAACACATGGCATAAAAATTTTGCTTCAATCCGGAAAATGCAAAAAAAATCTTCAATTCTCAAATTCGTTCATGGACCGTCTTTGACAAAATTTCACAAATTTGGGTAGAAATTGTCAATTTCAAAATTATGCAGTGACCCAGTGCGCCCAAAACAGCCAAAAATGCAAAACACTCCCCCTTTTACGAACCTGGGTAGAAAGCGTCAATTTACATTAACTGCAAAGGTCTGTTTCGAACCCAAAGTCTACAAAACAAAGTCTACACACAACCCTTCGTAAGTGAACTACAACCCATTGTTACTCGATGCTTGATTGACCCAATTCGAAATTAATAACCAATGCTTCGAAACATTAGTTGACTCCAAGCCGTTGATTTTATAGCCTTCGAAACATGCACCTTCCCAATTCATCGCCGTCTAAAGCTCAATTCCAAGCCTTCGCCTTTGACTCCAAAATCGACATCACTTCTCAATCCAACGACATTAACAGCAAAACAAACTCAACTCTTTGAAATCTTGTCACACCCCAAAACCATGAATGGCGGAAACATTCTGGGGCGGAGGACGTCATGTACAATATCACAACAATGAATAGTAGTAAACAAGCGACAACATCATCCATTGCATTAATAATATAATTTCATACATGTGTGTTCTGTCAGGTTATATAGACACCAAAATATACATATCAAAATAAAAGATGAGTCTTGAACGAACTCCATCTCCTCAAAAGCCTGTCACCTGCACCTATCTATTGGTGAGCTGAGAATACAAGTTATTTTGAAAACGAGTATCAGCTTAAAGCTGGTGAGATCATAAGTATACTAATGTCTGTGTTTGTATGAAAGCATTTGTAAGATGTTACGTAAGATGTTTTGTACAATGTTTTGTAAAATGTTTGAACTCTCCTAGAAAACCCTATGTTTCCTATTAACTATAGCCTTCTACCAAGGCATCTAGTATATGTGCGTGTGTCTCTTGTTAGAGTGTGTGTTTTGCCAATTCTGACTATCATTAACCAAAAATATAGTTTCTACATTACCGTGCATCATGTGAATATTCACAAAGTGAATGTAATGGGAAAATATTATAGTACCGTAGTATTTGTAATAAGTGGCTACCGTTGTACTAACTACCTTAAAACAAAATATGTTCAAAGTAACATGTGATCCACCTGTATCCTGCTACCGACTCTAGTAAAACGACGATGTAAGACGCCGTAAGAAATGACATTTGGCACCCGTAGACTTGCAAGTCCCACTGTAGCGAGCAGCAAAGTGTAGGATAGTCAATCCAGTATAGATCTATACGCAAACTCATACGCTCCCCAATTAAGGAGATTCGGGATACAAAAGCGGTCATGACAGGAAGTGCCATGACCCGCTCAATGGTTCACATAACTACATGAATGTATATGTAATGAATGTGCTAACTAAAAGTGTACTCTTTCTTTGTCTAGCCTGTATGTACTGTAATGTTCTGCGTGTTCTAGCTGTAATGTATGTTCTCTCACTGTCTAGCATGTATAGTAATGTACTGACTCATGAATGAACTGACTCATTGTATGTTTCATTGTTCTAGTAATAGTATTAGTATCCTCCTATGCTACCCCTATGGTAACTTACTAGTGATGTAACTGGTACGTATGAACATGGAAGTATACCCTTGCTACCCAAGCGTATTGAATGGACTGGAAGAACCTTTATGACTATATATGTACACATGATATATAACTAGTATTTAAACGACCTTCAGACGGATACCCGATACCTTACCAGACCACATCCCAACGGGGAAAAGGAAATAAAGCGAGCTGGCCTTCCTAAGCCTTTTAAACATTGCTTATATAACTATACATACATAGGCATGCATTTGATAATAAGTATAACAGAGCTTAAGTAAACGTATTTGATAAGTATAAGAATTTGTAAAAAAGTTTGAAGCAAAACAGTTTGATAAACAGTTTGAACAATAAGAAAATCATTGGTTTTTGTAGTTATTAATCACATGTGATTGATGTAATAACTATAGGTATTTAACTTGTATTCCCCCCCCCCATAAAGCATTTAAAAACATTTAAACCATTCATTTAGGGGTATGAACTCACCTGTAGTGAGTGGTACGGATAAACTGAAGACGTAGGATTGCTAGGTGTCAAGTGAAGTCTTGAACACACTCTATGATCCTAGTTAACATATAATATCATATATATGTATCCAATTAGTCTTTAAACAACTAATAAACAAGTCAAGACACCCTAGGACATGCTAAACACCTTATACAAGTGTTATAAGGGTTAAGGATTGTATCTTAGTGTTGTATGGAAGGGCTAGTGTGCTTGGGGTTCAAGGAACACTCCATTAGGGAGTTTACGGTTTTGTGCTCACTAGAAAAAGGGTTTACGGTCGTAAACCCTTGGCTTTAGGATCGTAAGCTCACCCTCTTTGTGACCATTTGTTGTTTGAAGCCTTCTAAGCTAATCCAAGCATTCCTACTTCATGTTTAAGCCTTAAGAAGTGTTTTGTGGCATCAATACACTCCTAAATGGAGTTTAAGGTCTATGGACCATTTCTCCATGAGTTTACTACCGTAAATGCTCATGGACTAAGGTATTTTGATGTTTTCAAGTCCTAAACACTTCAAGGTAATAGCCTAGGTTAGATTCTAGGCAAATGGAAGGAGTATGGGACATCTATACACCTTTTGGGGTGTTTACGGTTTTGGGAGATCCCCAAACCATAAACACATATAAATGTGAGGTTTTTGTGCTTTTTGTGTGATAAACTCATCAAGGATGGATCTAGACAAGTCCTAAGGTGTCACACCCCAAAACCAAGAACGGCGGAAACGTTCTGGGGCGGAGGACGTCATGTATAGTATCACAACATAGTAAATGTAAATAAGCAAACAACATCATCCATTGCATTAAATATATAATTTTAATACAAGCGTGTTCTGTACAGTTATAGATACCAAAATAATGTAAGTCAAAATAATAAGATGAGTCTTGAATACGCTCCATCTTCTCAAAAGCTGGCCTCGGTACCTGTCTACTGATGACCTGAGAATACAAGTTATTTTGAAAGAGTTTATCAGCATTAAGCTGGTGAGTTCATAAGTATTTTAGTGTCAATGTTTGTTGTCAAAAACGTTTGAACCTGTCTCAATGTATAAGTTTGTAAAGATGTAAGTAAGTGTTTAAACGTGTTTGTAAAAGTTCGAATCTCTCAGAAAAAAAAAACCTATATTTTCTATTAAAGTAACCTTCTACCAAGGCTTAACTGTTTTGTATACTCGTTTGTTGTAAAAGTGTGTAATTCCCCAAGTGTAACTATCATTTTAATAAAATATAGTTTGTACAATAATGCTTAAGTGAGGTTATCACTAAATTATGTAATGGGTAAATCATTGTAGTACTGTAGTTTTGTATAATAGGAACTACTGTTGTACTAACTACCTTAAACCGGATTTATATTAAGGTATAATGTGATAAATTGCACCATGCTATCGACTGGTAACAACGACATAATGAATGGTCGTAATAAAGAAATGACGTTTGGCACCCGCAGACCTGTAGGTCCGGTTGTAGCTAGCAGCAAGGTGTAGGATAGTCAATCCAGTATAGATCTATACGCAAACTCACGCTCTCCCTCCAAGAGAATTCTGGCTACAACACGGGCCATGACATTTAAGGCATGCTCCGACACAGTGGATCACAATTGTTAACGTGTTCATGTATATGTAATGTTTCTCGTTCTAGTATAATTGTATATGTTCATGTATATGCTCGTGTGATAACTGTTGTTGTAGGAAAATTCGACAAGGGGTAAATGAGTATCCCATGTTTTTCCAAAGTCGATTACATAGGCTAGCAACATATCTTGCAAGGTTTGGATAGTTCTCTCAATTTGCCCGTCGGTCTGTGGATGGTAGGTTGTACTCATGTCCAGCCTAGTTCCTAGGGACCTTTGTAACGACTGCCAGAATCTTGAAGTGAATCTACTATCTCTGTCCGAGATGATGGATAAGGGAACACCGTGCAGTCGTACAATCTCCCTAATGTAAGTTCTTGTAAGCTTCTCCATCTTGTCTGTTTCTTTGATCGGCAGGAAGTGTGCAGACTTGGTCAATCTATCGACGATGACCCATATGGTATCAAGTCCACCCGTTGTCTTGGGCAACTTGGTTATGAAATCCATAGTGATCTGCTCCCACTTCCATTCCGGTATCTCAGGCTGATGTAATAGACCGGAGGGTTTTTGGTATTCGATCTTGACCTTTGTGCAAGTAAGGCATTTACTCACGAAGGTAGCAATCTCTGCTTTCATGTTAGGCCACCAATATAACTTTTTGAGATCCAGATACATCTTATCTGAACCCGGGTGCATGGAATAACGAGTGTTGTGCGCCTCGTTCATGACCAAGTCTTTGAAACCACCGAGTTTCGGGGTCCAGATCCAGTCCATGAAATAAAAATCTCACCCTTAACCTCCAAGTTCTTATCCATCCCTCTTAGGGATTCACCCGCCACATTTCAGGCTTCAAAAAGTCAAGTTGGGCTGCCATAATTTGTGTGGACAAGTGTGAATGGATAGTCATTGTCAATGATTTGACTCTACGACTAGAATATTCCTTTCGACTCAGGGCGTCAGCTACTACGTTGGCTTTACCCGGGTGATAACGAATTTCGCATTCGTAATCACTGAGTAGCTCGACCCACCGTCGTTGTCTCATGTTGAGCTCCTTCTGGTCGAATATGTGTTGTAAGCTCTTGTGATCTGTAAAGATAGTGCTTTTTGTTCCGTACAAGTAATGTCTCCAGATCTTCAGAGCAAACACAACTGCTCCTAGCTCAAGATCGTGGGTCATGTAGTTGACCTCACGTGTCTTCAGATGTCTCGAGGCATAGGCGATGACCTTACCTCGCTGCATCAGAACACATTCGAGTCCTTGATTTGACGCATCGCAATAGACGACGAAGTCTTCTATTCCTTCGGGAAGGTATAGTATTGGCGCGGTGCGCAAGGCTCGTTTGAGCATTTGGAACGCTCTCTCCTGCTTCTCTTCCCAGTCGGGAAGGGATAGTATTGGGGAGGTACACAAGTCTTCTATCCCTTTTGGGTCAGTGTTGTAAGAGGTTTCGCTATGCGGAAGAAGTTCTGAATGAACCTGCGATATTAGCCAACGAGGCCTAGAAATTGACGAATTTCTGTAGGTGTCTTCAGTGCTGACTAGTTCTCAATGGCTTTGATTTTGGAAGGGTCCATGTGTATTCCCTCTTCGCTAACCACGTGCCCTAAGAATTCGACTCGTCGAATCCAAAATTCGCATTTCGAGAACTTCGCGTAGAGTTTCTCCGAACGTAATGTTTCGAGGACTTGTCATAGATGTTGACTATGCTCCTCCTTACTATGAGAGTAGATAAGTATGTCATCGATGAAGACGATGACGAACTAATCCAAGTAAGGAAGACACACCCTATTCATTAAGTCCATGAATATTGTGGGCACGTTTGTCAATCCGAACGGCATCACTACGAATTCGTAGTGCCCATAACGAGTTCGGAAGGCTGTCTTTGGAACATCCTCCCCTAGCACTCGTAGTTGGTGATATCCGGATCTCAAGTCGATTTTTGAAAAGAAGTTCACCCCTTGAATTTGGTCAAATAAATCGTCGATACGAGGCAACGGATAACGATTTTTGACCGTCAGCTTGTTGAGCTCCCTGTAGTCGATGCACATACGAAACTATCCGTCTTTCTTCTTGACGAACAAGATTGGAGCTCCCCAGGGTGAGAAGCTTGGTCTTATAAAGCCCTTTCTGAGCAGTTCGTTAAGTTGACCGGACAGTTCTTGCATCTCTACAGGTGTTAGACGATATGGCGATTTGGCTACTGGGGTAGCCCCTGGAACTAAGTCGATTCGGAACTCGACTTAACGTTGCGGAGGTAATCTTGGGAGTTCTTCTGGAAATATGTCGGGCAAGTCGCGTACTACTGGAATGTTCTGAATGTCTTTCGTTTCTTGGCTCACATCGACCACATGAGCAAGGAATGCACGACACTCCTTTCTCAAGAATTTCTGAGCTTGGATGCTCGAGATGATACGAAGCTTCGTGCCGGGTTTGTCGCCATAAACTACTAGGGTTTCGCCAGATAGCAGATTAAGGCGAACAGCCTTTTCGTAACACATGATATCGGCACGATGAAGACTCAACCAATCCATGTCGATAATGACGTCAAAAATTTTAATTGAGACCGGCATAAGATCGATAGAAAATGAATGGTTATCTAAAGTTAGGGTACACCCTATGAATATGCTGCTAGTGCTCTCTGTCTTTCCATTAGCCATTTCTACAGTGAACGGTTCATTAAGTGCCCGTGATTTTTGCTTAAGTAAATGAGCAAATCTTTGGTTCACGAAACTCCTCTCCGCTCCACTATCAAATAGAATGCATGCATAAGAGCTATCGAGGAGGAATGTACCAGTGACCACTGTGGGGTCGGCAATCGCTTCCTCATGGCCTATGGCCAGAAATCTTGCCGCTCCGCTGGCAAACCCTGCCTTCGGGCAGTTTCTCTTGAAGTGGCCTACCTCACCACATCCGTAGCAAGTTTGGCCCACTCCAGCACCGGGGGTTTGGTTGATTGGCTTCGCCGGAGCTTTACAGAAACGGGTTGTGTGCCCCTTCTCGTTGCAGTTCAGACACTGCATCTCCCGGCATGCGCCGACGTGATGGAAGTTGCACTTGTTGCGCTTGGGAAACTTCCAGAATACTGCTTTACCGGAGCAGCAGCGGCAGGTGCTATTGCAGCATGCACTGCCACGACCTGTTGCTTTTTGGCAGCGTTAGCTTTCTTCTTGTCATCACAAAACTTCCGCTTGGAGTCAGCGGTTCTTGCAGGTTCTGAGATGGCCAGGGTAGTTGTTGTTGCGGCCGGGGTACGAACCCCATGGTCTATGAGCCGTTGTGCCAATCGCTTGGCACTATTAAATGTAGTGGGGTGTGATGCCAAAACATTTCCCTGGTATGGTGGCACCAGCCCCCATATGTATCTCTCGATCTTCTTTCCCTCTGTATGAACCATGTTGGGACAGAGGGCCACCAATTCACAGAATTTGGCGGTGTAAGCGACAACGTTGGAGCCCTTCATGGTTAGGCTCCATAGCTCTTCCTCCAGCTTTTGGATCTCGCCCCTCGTGCAGTACTCCTCAATCATGAGGTCTTTCAAATTTTCCTAACCCATAGCATTAGCCACTATTAGAGATAGTGACTTAACATGGCCGTTCCACCTTGTTAGGGCTGTAGTTTCGAAAGTGCAAGTAACACACTTCACCTTGCTCTCCTCAGAACAAGAGCAGATTTCGAAAACAGATTCGGTTTTCTCGAACCATTGCGAGAGGGCAATGACTCCGCCTGTCCCCTTGAAGGACAATGGCTTGCAGTTCGTGAAGTCCTTATAGGAGCACTCTCTCGAGCGCACAGGAGCTTCAACCTGGATAGACTGAACAGGGGTTCCTCCTCCAATGGAACCATATGAATGATACTGAGCCATGGTTGTAGCCACCGCTGCAGCTATAGCAGCATTTAATGCTCTCGTGTCGAACTGAGGAGTAGCTGGTTGAGGAGGTGGTGTTTCGTTATTGAGGTTTCTCCTCAGATTTCTACGAGGCGACGTCTTTGATCTATAGTTTATGAAGTTGAAATTGTTTTCTTTAGTTTCACATGTTAGTTATTTTACTAAGTCTTCATTTGTGCGAAGTGTATAGTTCAGGACTTAGTATATTTTTTGTACACTCATTATGTTTCCTATAAATAGGGACCGAGGTTAGAAGTAGAGACACGAATGATTCAAGGAGTGATTCTATAGTCATTCGCATTTTTCTCTGCTTAGTTTGTAATCAGTTTCTTAATCAAGACAAGATCTGATTAATATTTACTCCTTGTGTTCTTACTTTTCATTCATATAATCATGATTGCTTTCTAAATCTCGATTACAATTCTCTTCAATTGGTATCAGAGCAGGTTTCAAACTACAATGATCTGATTTTCATTTTAGAATCATTTGCTTTTTGAGTAGTGATTTTACTCAAAAATTTTCCGCGCATTTTGGTTCTGAAAATCTCTCTTGATCTTCATATTTGAATCGATTCTGCATTTGAATTGTTTAGTCGAGTGATCGATTAGCAATCAGTGATCAATTCATTTGATCAATTCACAAATTCATCAAGTTTTTCATGTTTTCTGATAAATTCTTGTGTTCATCAATGGCGAACTTCAACATGAATACCATGACTTCTTTCTCTCACTTACTTGGTTCTTCAACCAAAATTCCAATGTTAATTCCTGAATACTATGATCAGTGGGCTGATAGGATGGAGGATTACTTAAATGGAATTGATGAAGAGCTTTGGAATTGTATTAGTGGAAAAGGTCTACCTCCTGATAATGTTCAAACAATTGGACAATCTGCTTCTTTAGATGAAGTTGCTGAACAATAGATTCGCCTGAAGAAAAATGAGAAAAGGTGTATGAGAGAACTAAGAGGTGTTTTGCCTCCTGTGGTTTACAATTACATTCGTAGTTGTAAAACAGCCAAGGACATTTGGATCACACTGAAAGAGAAGTATCGAGGTAGCGAAAAGACGAAGATCAATTCTGTTAAGCAATGTCTTGTTGAGCTTAAGGAATTCAGACAAAAGGATGCTGAAACAATTGAAAACTACTATGATCGTCTGAATGAGCTTATATATCGTTGCAACAGGTATTGAATCACAAGATCTCTCATGGAATTCAATCTGACATTCATCATGGGCCTTCGCAAGGAATGGCGTAGTGTAAGTATGATGATAAAGAACCAACAAATTTTTGATACTTCCACCTTGAATGATCTCTACAACCAGCTGAAAACACATGAAAGCGAAGTTACAGAAATGTTTGAAGAATCGAAACAGAGTTTTGGAGGTCCTTTGGCCTTAGTTTCAAAGGTTACTGAAATTGATACTGGTGAAAAGGAAGGATCAGACAATGAAGGTTTCTTAATGAATTCTGATGATGAAGCAGTTGCATTTTATTCAAAGAACAGAGTTAAGAAAATTTTCAAAAAGCCTTTTAATCCAAAAGGAAAGCCAACTGATGCAAATAGTGGTTTCATAAAAGCTGGAGGTGAGGAGAAGAAGAAATTAGAAAAGGTTGAAGACAAGCAAAAAGATGTGAAAGGAGATAAGAAACTAAAAGGTGACTCTGGAATTGATTGTCATTACTGTAATGGTGCTAATCGTTTCATAGCTGATTGTATGCTGAGAAAGAAAGAGGAGAAGAAAAGCAAAATCAAAGATGAAGCCTACTACTCAGAGAAGCTTGAGGAGGTGCGTGCGAAGGCAAAAGGATTGTCTTTGGTTGTGAAAGGAGAGTCTGATGAAGAAGAAAGTGGAACTTATCAGATCTGGTCTTCAGGATCTGATGATGAAGAGATAAGGCACCCAACTCATGGTGCAATGTTCGCAAGTTATGAAGATAATTGCGAAGAGAATGTTTCCGGATGATGATTTGTGTCCAAGTCCACTGATAAATCTCCAATAACCACTAAGGTACGTGCTATTCTTGAATCCTTTAATACTCCTTTATCTGCTTATGATGTTGAAATAACTTCATTTGTTGATATTGTTGCTTACTTTGATGTTGTTATTGTGTCTGCTAGTACTGAAGCACAAAATCTAAATTCGCAACTAGTTGAGACAAGAAGACAATTAGAAATAAAACGAAGCAGAGTAGATAAACTTGAAATACAAATGAAAAATGTAAATTGTGATAGGAACAATCTTGATAAAGATGTTAGGTTGTTACTAGCACAAAGAAACATTTATTGTAATTCTGGTAAACGTTTATATGCGAAGTTAATAGATTTAAATTATTCATCTGAGATAAGCAAAGAACAACATAGGAAACTTTTACCTTTTCTTGAATATGAATGCGAAAAAGTTGATGTTGTTTCTTATGACTGCGAAAACACAATTGCTCAATTTGACAAAATACCTGATGATAGATTCGCATATGGTATTGTCAAAATTGATGAAGTTTTGAATGCGGATGAATTGGTTAATATTGTTAATGAAAGTTTGACAATGAATGCACAAGTGAAAATTTTAAAGAAAACTGAAACTTCAACTCTTGATTCTCAACACAATTATGCTGATGTCGATGACAATTCAGATAATGTGAGTGAAATCAGTGAGATCAAAGAGGAAGAAGAGGTTGATTGTTCTAAATTGCCTATCATTAATATAACATCTAAGGTTGTCACAACTGGAAATTTTGTGTCATGTAATCTATACACTCAAGTTAATGTGAATCAAAAACTTAAGAGCAGGTATGATACCTACTATTATGACATCAAAAACTTCAATCAAATACATCATACAAATACTACAAATAGTCAACAAGCAATTGGAAACCCTAGAAGTTGTTGTTTAAGTCCATTTTAGACTAGGACTTCCTTATTGGACTCAATGGACCAATAAGCTTCCAATTTGACTATCATGGGCTTAGAACCCTTAATTGGGCTATAATTGGACCCATATTAATTTATTTCAACATTTTGGGCCATATTGGGCCTAGAAGGAAATAAATTAAAAGCTTTGAACCATGATTAACCTAAACTAGCCCAACAAAGTGTGAAAATCATGTTATATTTCTTTTGGGCCAACAATCATCAAACTTAGCTATAACATGGGCTTAAGGGCAAAAAGCCCAAAAATCTCCTCACACCCTCCTCATTCTCGGCCCAAGCCTAAAAGAAGAGAGGGTTGACTTTGTGAGTGACACCTCACCATTACCCAAGGGACTTCCATGCAACATATCACATACCTCCATGCATGTATCACCTCAAAGATCTATTCCTTTCTCTCTCTCTCACTCTCGGCCATTTTCCAACACACACACACACACACACAATTCACTCACTTTTCTCTCAAGGAAACACTCTCATAACTCATCCATATTTCGAGATCTAAGGAGAAATCAAGAGGATTTTTGCATAAAAACCATCATCTAAGGTAAGATATCTCTTAAATCCTTAAACTATCTACTTCATTTCATCCAAAAATCACCTCTTAATCCATTCAAACTCATGATCTAGCACCTAGAAGCATTCAAGTTCGAAATCTTCCAAGGAAGGTTGCTAAGGCCGAATTTCTTCCATCTTTTCTTCAAAAACCGAAATCACACCCTAAGGTGAGCTTCATACCCCCTATTTTCTGTTTTTATGAGTTTTGTGGGGGGGGGGGGGGAATACAAGTGAAAGTGTAGATCTATATGTGTTATGTATGCCTTGTATGATTCTATGCTTATGTGGGTGTTTTTGTGTGTTTATAATGTTGGATCTAGCCATTAACCCCTAAAAATCGAGATATACTTTATGTTAAATGATACTAGCATCAAATATATTTCTACATACAAAGTGTTCCAAGAAAAATAGCTAAATGGCTTAATAACATTTTATTTGGGCTAAAAACTCAATTTTTGGACATAAAATGTTAAAAATATAAAGTTAAAGTGCCCAAAATGACATATCACGAATTATGATGGATGAGTAGTGTCAAAACAGTTTCAATAAAATATGTTTTGGAAATATACTCATTTGGAGGATTAAAAATATAAAATTCAAGCTTAATGGGCTAAAAATGACAATTTCGGCCCAATAGGGCCCATTATGCGAAATTTTCTGTTTTGGAGGGCCAAAACTGTGTTTTTCTGTAAAACAGTGGACTGCTAGTGTTCCAAGTACTTTTCAAGGGTTTAAAATGCTTTTCAAATTTAAAAAGGACCAAAGTTGCAAAAAATTTCCAATTTGGGCCAAAATTGTAAAAACTGCAAAAAAGAGGGGTTATAACCGAGAAAACTGCATTTCAGGGACTTAAACTGTTTTCAATGAAAAATATGCTGAAAAATATTAATTTCAATAATTTTTGGTGTTAAAATGTCAAGAAAAATGATTTAAGGACCAAACCGGAAAGTTATTTAATTAGAGGGTTGAAAAGTAAATTTTACAAACAATGAGGGGCTGAAAACAGAAAACTTTCAAGGCTAATTCAATACACTCAACTTGATCAAATATTGGCACCGCAACTACTGACGAAATACAATACACGACAATACCAAAAATCGTTGTTAAACGAATTGGTTCGGTCTCGAACCAATAAAAATCCGAAACTACTAACGCGACGATAACTCGATTCATACAAGTAACATTTGGGAATTCAATACACACGTGAGAGTGCACAGACGTCTACGCACCATCTTTGGGCCCCAAAGTGTAAAATCTTGTTTGTTGGGCCTAGCTAGCCCAATGACCTGATCTTAAGGCCCGAAGACTTCTACCTTACGAGTTGTTGGGTCTTACATGATCTAACACAGCGTAAAAGGACTTTCAATGGCTTGTATACTATTGGTCCCCAAGGGTCCCTTGGTATTGCTAGTAAAGTCGGTATTTTATGCGAGGCGGGTCAAGGGCCCCTCGTACCTTTTTTTTTATCCCCAACCGGTTAATGGAGTCATCGGGGTCTTCGTGTCCTCTTTCTCTTCGGATGTGGGATTACTCGTAGTCAGGGCGGTCGGATAACGTGATTAGTACGGACGACGCCTACGGGATCGTTAGTATAGTTATAAACAGGTCGTTTGTGTAACGCGTGTTTATAGCAATTAATCATGCGCAAAAATAATCCGACGTCGCTTGGAATTAATGACATCACGCGCTGCAATGGTTTTATTTTTAACTTCATGGAATTCAAGGAATTAGGAAAACATCGGGTTTTCCTAGGGTTTTACAATACACACGGTTTTCGAAATGTACACAATTTTGATGAACATTTTTCTTACAACTATAGAAACAAACAAGCATACTTATGGATCTTCACAAAGGTTTTCAAAAGCTCTTTTCAGAAAATATCGGATTTTCTGGTGGTTTTCAAAATGATACAAAACATTGCTTTTCAAATACCGCTTATGAACTCACCAACATTTCACATGTTGACGTTTTTCAAAATACTTGTATTCTCAGGTAACCAGTGAATCAAAGGAAAATGTACTCAGTGATGGCTTGCAGTTTACTTATTAACGAATCGAACAATTTATTTTTGGGAATGTAATGTTTAAACAATGTACTTCATGTAAACTTTATCGGTTGTACTATATTAATGCATGGTGACGAATGTTGTTACGTTTCATATATATTCAATGTTATGGTATTCAATTAAGTCACGACAGCCCTCGGACGTTTCCGCCGTCTGGTTCGGGGGTGTGACAAAGGTCAAAGGTAAAGAAATTATAGTTGATTCGATAGTAAATGATGAAAATGATAAAGCCTCTACTTCGCAATCTTGTGACTTTGATAATGTGGAAGTTGAAAGTTGTAAGACTGATGACACTGATGAAGATAAAGAAGAAGTGAAGGATTCACATGAAACACCTCAACGAGTTGTTGTTAATCAAGTGTTTGGTGATACAAAAGAATTTGACAAAATTCTTAATGACAAAGGTACACATTATTTGGAAACCAACACGTGGTTTATCCAAATTTTACATCTACAGATAACACAATTTTTCCAAGTCAAGTCTTTGTCACAACTGGAAATGTTGAGAAAATTAAACCTGAATTCAACAAAATGGTTGAAAATGACAACCAAAGGTCATCTACTGAAGGTTTCTTTGCAAATCAAAATACAGTAGAAAACAATTTAACTCAAAATTCTAATGTTTTTCAAAGTTAAAAATCATCACAAAAATGGATGGTTAAAAGTGAAAAAGAAAACAAAGTTTTTGAAAGAGATGAAAAACCAAATATGGAAGTGAAATTGAATTCTCATGAATTTAAGTTGATGGTTGGAAAGTATTCAAAAGAAAACAATGTTTCAAAAAGAAAAGCAAGAAAAGCAGTCTTTTGGCAAGTTGTGTCTAATGATAAACCAAATGTTGCGAAAGCACAAATTCTGAGAACAAAACCATCAAAATTTCAGAGAACAAATAAACAAAAGGATACAAGTTTTCACAAACCAATATATTTTGTTGACAAAATTTCAATGAAAAATAAAGATGAATCTGTTCGAAAATTTGACAACATTAGAAAATTTGAGACTTCGCAAAATTTTGTGAATGATCATAAGTTTCAAAATGTTAGAAAATTAACGAATAATTCACCAAATTTGAATGTCAAAACTCAAACAAAACCAAAATTTTCACCCAAACAACCAAATTTTCCAAATCCTTCGATCTCAAAACTGACCAAAGTTTCGTATACAAAAGGAAAATCTGATGTATATACAATCAACAATTGGCTTGAACGGAAAGGAAAACAATACCAAATTGGGAAGTTTTCAAAGCAACAGATAAAGACTACATTTGACAAGTTTGTGAATGAGTCTTCTACTGGTAGTTCATCATCTCATGATTCGCAAGTTCCTGACAAAAGTGGAAACCAGTTATGAAAGTTGCGAAAGTTGTGAAGGATGAGATGAAAGTAAATGGAAATCCAAAACTATCGAACAACTATATTTCAATATCTAGATCTGATGATGTTGATTTAATTGATAGCGTCACAGACAAAGTGAAAACATAGTTTTTGAATTCAAAGAATTTGTTCAATACTACTAATGAAGGAACCAATAAGTCTTGGGTTCCTAAATTTTTTTAATAAATGCAGGTGATATGTGACGAGCAATATGATGCGAAATGGTATATTGATAGTGGTTGCTCTCGTTACATGACTGGAAGAAATGAAAACTTGCGAGATTATAGAAGCTTGGAAAATGCTGGAGTAGTCAAATTTGGAAATAATCACAAGTGTCAAGTGAAAGGTTATGGAAAAGTCACAAATGGACAATTCACAGTTAACAGGGTTGCTTATGTCGAAGGTCTTCAACATAACTTTATTAGTTTTTCACAACTTGTTGTGGGTACTGGAAATCAGGTTGTGTTTAATGAAGAAGAAAGTATCATTTCAAAAACAAAGACAAATGAAGTACTTCTCAAATCCAAAAGATATGGAGACATGTTTACACTATACATCAAACCGATTGTGGGCAAGCCTGCAGTGTGTCTACTGTCAAAGGCCTCTAATGATGTTAGCTGGCTCTGACATAGAAGATTGTCTCATTTGAACTTTCGCAATATTAGCAAGCTTGTCACTGAAGATTTGGTTCGAGGTTTACTTATACTAAAATTTGACAATGATACTTTGTGTGCAACTTGCGAACAAGGAAAACAACATAGAAAAGGTCATCCAATTGTGATAGATTCAAAGATCGTGGAATTGTTGGAACTTCTTCATATTGACTTATGTGGACCGTCGACTGTTGCTACAATCAATAAAAAGCGGTACATTTTAGTTATTGTTGATGATTTTTCTCGATTTACATGGGTATTTTTTTTCTCAGGTTAAAATCTGAAGTTGCTCAGACGATGATTGATTTTATCAAAAAGATTGAGATGAGTCTTCAAAAGAATGTTCGCAGAATTAAAAGTGATAATGGTTTTGAGTTTAAAAATCAAACGCTGGATTCATTTCTCACAGCCAAAGGCATTTCGCATAATTTCTCATCCCCATACACTCCACAACAAAATGGTGTTGTTGAAAGAAGAAATAGGTCTCTATGCGAAGCAGCAAGGACCATGCTAACATATGCGAACTTACCTCAATATCTTTGGGCTGAAGCTATGTCGACTGCATGTTTTACTCAAAATCGTTCATTCATTCATCGAAGATTCAATGTCACTCCATATGAAATACTCAACAATCGAAAACCTAATGTAAAATTTTTCCATGTTTTTGGTTGCAAGTGTTTTATAATGAATCTAAAAGATAATTTGACCAAGTTCAAAGCTAAAGCTGATGAAGGCATATTCTTAGGATATTTGCAAATTTCAGTTGCATAAAGGGTGTTAAACAAGCGAACAAGAAAAGTTGAAGAAACTTTCAACTTAACCTTCGATGATTACTATCTTAAACAAACGGATAGTAAATTTGAAAATAAATCAATTCTTGTTGATTCAAATACTCAAATTGAAAATTCAGATATCAATGATTTTGATTATGACTTAATTTTCGGAATTCCTGACAGGGCAATTGATGCGGAAGTTCATGCTCCTGATAATCAAACATCAGAATCCTCAAAACATATTGATGATTCAACAATTACTACAAAGTCAATATCTTGCGAAAGTGTGCCTGAAGTTCGTATGGAGGGGGAGCATACGATCACAAATGTACAGGGAAAGCAAACTTTCGAGGGGGAGAATGAGACTATGAATCATCAAGTTGAGGGGGAGCATTCGCCATTTCAACAGGAATATTATTTTGAGGGGGAGCATCAAGATGAACATCATGTTGAGGGGGAGCATGATGAAACAGAGACAGTTAATCTCGATGAAAATGATGAATTTCATGAATTAAATGATAATTTTTCTGTTGTAGGATCTGAAAATGAAGATATGTACGAAGATGCACCATTGGAATTCAATCCTGATTTTCCTCCACTTGAGAAATGGACAAGGAATCATCCGAAAGAACAGGTGATTGGGAATCCACAAAATGGTGTGTTGACAAGAGCTCAAATTCGTGCGAAAAATGAGGTACTGAATGCGAACCAAGAATTTTTTATGTTTAATGTTTTTATTTCGAAAATAGAGCCAAAGACAGTAAAGAATGCTATGGAACACTCAGATTGGGTTGTTGCTATGCAATCTGAACTGGCTGAGTTTGAAAGAAAGAAGGTTTGGAGATTAATTCCTAAACCTCTAGATGTTTCGATTGTCGGATTAAAATGGATTTTCAAAAATAAAACCGACAAAGAAGGCAATATTATTCGAAATAAAGCTAGACTAGTTGTTAAAGGCTATTCGCAACAAGAAGGAATAGACTATGAAGAAACATTTGCTCCTGTCGCAAGACTCGAAGCAGTTCACATATTTTTAGCTTATGCAGCTCACAAAGACTTCGATGTTTTTCAAATGGATGTTAAGTGTGCATTCTTAAATGGAGAACTAGAAGAAACAGTTTATGTTGAACAACCACCAGGATTTCTAAATGAGGAACATCCTGATCGTGTCTACATACTAGACAAACCAGTTTATGGGTTAAAACAACCACCAAGAGCCTGGTGTGCAACACTTGCAAATTTTTTGAAACAATCTAAATTTAAACAAGGATTAGTTGACCCCACATTATTTCGCAAGAAAGTTGGGAATCATCTTATGCTTGTTCAAATTTATGTTGATGATATTATTTTTAGCTCGACCGACCCAACATTGTCTACTGAATTTGAAAATCTCATGAAGAGTCAATTTGAAATGAGCATGATGGGAAAAACTAATAATTTTCTTGGTTTAAATATAAGACAGAACAGGGATGGAATTTTAATCAACCAAGAAAAATATACAAAGAGTCTGATCGAAAAGTTTGGAATGACAAATAGCACGAAGCTTAGAGTACCAATGGCAGTGGGAACAAGACTAACTCCTTCGTTAGATACTCCTGCTGTTGATGTAACACTTTATCGAAGCATGATAGGGTCTTTATTGTGCTTAACTGCAAGTAAACCTGATATTATGTTTTCTATATGTAATTGTGCTAGGTATCAAGCTAATCCCAGAGAACCTCACTTAACTGCAGTGAAAAATATTTTTCGTTATCTTAAGGGGACAATTTTGTTAGGACTTTGGTATCCTTCAAAATCGGGATTCTTCATTCAAGCTTTTTCAGATTCTGATCTAGGAGGATGTACTTTGGATAGAAAAAGTAGAAGTGGTGGATGTCAACTATTGGATGGAAAATTGGTGAGTTGGCAGTCGAAGAAGCAAACTTGTGTTGCTATATCAACTGTTGAAGTTGAATATATTTCAGCTGCTGCTTGTACTTCGCAAATCATCTGGATTCAGAGTCAACTTTGAGATTATGCTATAAATATGAAAAAGATTCCCTTGTATTGTGATTTTCAAAGTGCAATTCGCATTTGTCATAATCCAGTCCAACACTCAAAGACAAAACATATTGCTCTTCGATATCATTTTATCAAAGATCATGTGGAAGATGGGAATATTGAAGTTCATTTTGTGAAAACCACTAAACAACTTGCTGATATTTTTACTAAACCTCTTGATGAAAAATCATTTGTGAGAATTTTAGCAGGTTTAGGGATGATCGATGCGAATTCAGTGTCAAAATCTATCACTCAAGAATGAAAGGTCCATTCAGCAGCTCTGATTCAGACTCATTCAGAAGTTACTGTGCGTTAAGTGGCTTCGCATTACTTCGCATTCGCACATTTGGTAACTAAGGTTCAATTTAATATTATTCTTTTCTGCTTTGCAAAAAAACACGAAAAATCAAAAATATTTTCATTTGTTTGTCTATTTTTGAAAAATTCAAAAACAACAAAAAGATTTTCTTTTCTTTTGTCTTTAATTTTTGAAAAATACAAACTCACAAAAATATTTTTCTTTTTAACTTTGTTCTTTAAGTTTTGCGTGTTTTTAGTTTTAGTCAAGTGCAAAATTCGAAGAGGTCATGCTTATATGTCTATGGGAAGGTATCATTTCTTTTAACTATGTACTAGTTAGGATGTCCCTAGAAGCATGCTGCAGCATGTTGACCCAAGCCTCATATGACTCTATGTGTGAGAAACGAAAGCCTTAATGAAATTATCTTATGAAAATTCCTACCCAATTAGGCTTGTATTCACATTAGTCAAAAGAGCTACCTTACTCTTCTCATATGAGTAAAGAGTTTTCTGTTTGGTTCACAAATAACAGAGGTATATTCGATCTTATAAACAATCTTTTTCATCACAAAATTTCTTAACACGATGCACACACAAAGACACATGTCCAAGAGTTCACTTGATTAAACCAATCGTGATTTAGACATGTCACCATTCTGTGTTAATGATCTTGTTTCATGATTCTGTGAATTAAGTGAAACCCAAAAAACTTCGCAAGTTAAGGAATTGACGGGGAACTATGTTCCAGATGTTTACGAAAACACTTGTTTCTGTACCTGATATTTCATATACTCCAAATTATATTCATTCTTATGAATGATCCTGATCAAATTTTCGAAACCCACGAAGTTTGTTTCCCAACAGGATCCAGCACTTAAATTTTTTTTTTTAATATAATTTCTGAGTGAGTATATATCTGAAATCCTTGTCACTTTTCAAAATAATCCAAAGCAATCTTGTTCCTGAACACAATGTTCAAACAAGTAATTTCGGTTATAGTTACTCACCTTATGTTTAGGATGATATGTAACGAAATTCGCAAACCACCATATTAAGCCTATAAAAGAAGCCCTTCGATACTTTTCTATAAGTATTCGATTGTATGTCACGGGAAAATGCGAAAGTAGTTGATTATCTCTCTTGATAATTAATGAAGTAACCTTTGCCTGGGGTTTTACTACTTTATCTCAATAAATTTTGACATCACAAAATTCCAAAAAAAAAAAATTAACTTGCTTCTTATCTCATTTCTTTGAATCACATGCACTCTGATGAGATTAAAATAACAATAACTTTTAATCTATAAAGATCGATTAGATCATGAACAAGTATATGAATATGAAACGCAAGAACACAATATAAATAACCAGACAGAACGAAATAATTAGAACAAACAGCTTGAATCAAACGTGTTGAATGATTAAACAAAATCCTTAGAAGAGCTCGATTAAGAACATCAACTGTAAAGGATTGGAAGATTACAAGAGCACAATTTCGTAAACTCTGGAACGCTAAACCAGAAATCTTGAATCTTAAATCTTAACCTTAAAACCTAACCTAATATGCATGCAAGCGATAACTTATATACAATACATAAAAGGCTCTCGGTTGGACAGGCCCAAACCGGAGAATACAAGGCTAATCTATGAGCCCAAAGGACGCAATACAAAACAGAACTTCAGCCCAACAATCTCCCCCTTTGCGTCAATTTGGAGCGAGACCATCACTTCGTACTTGGGCCGGCAGCTGAAACTGGTACCTTCTTCTTCACAGTACTAAACAGACACTTGGTTATGGAAAGGATGGTCTGTCTAAACCGGATGTACCAATTGATCATATCTTCAAAATATTTGATGTCATCAGCCGAATTGTCCTTACACCGCTTGACGATAGATAGAACGTGTTCCAAGCAGGGAGTGGTGTAGAGGTGCTTGTCAGCTAATGCGAATAGACATTTCTGTCCTTCGGCTCTGGTGAACATCACAGAGTTTCGCCTCGAATCAATCTTGCCCATTTTCATCGTGTTTAGATCACTGGCCGATCCCACAGGCTTGACTTTCGGTTTCTTCTTAAACACTGTGGCAACCTCCTGATCCATTAGGGCCACCTCCATGATATAGCATGCCAACATCCTTTTGACATGGTCTAAGATGGGACCATATTCGGCTTCGTTTGTCAGCAAGATGTTGTACAAGACTATCCAATCATGAGGGTTCAGATTGGGCAGATCCGCCAGAGAGATCATGTGAGCAGTTCTTGCAGATCCTCGGATGAGCTTGAACTTGACGTTTGTGAATCTCCCCACGACAAACGGCTTCATCACCCGAACATTGACAATCTTCTGGGCGCTCCATGTAAGGAATTGAGGGCGAGCGGCCTCCAGATAAAAGTCAATGAGCTCCCTGTCAAGCTCGTCGTTCGGATGCGGGACTTCGAAAATGTTGGAGAAGGCGTGGAAGATGAACGCCTTTCGAGTCAGCGGCATATCAAATTGCGAATCGACCGAGTTGATGCAGTCGAATGATATCACCGGCTCGAGCCATAGTATGCTTGGAGTCTCTATGGCCTCTTTTATCAGTCGATCCCTGGTCCAGGCAGGGAAGAGCAGCTTTCGGCTCTCAAGGAGATCGTTGGCTTCTTTTTGTTTACGTTCGGCTTCTTCAGCTTCACGTGCCACACGACTGACATCGTCATCAGTATTGCGACTGTTCTTTCTCTTTAGCATGTCCGCAATAGTCTCCTTGTCTTCATCTTCATCTTCATCTTCATCTTCATCTCCTCCCTCTGCAATGTTTTTGCCCTTGTCCTTCACACCCGAACCCGAGGCATGACCAGTTGGGGGTGGTTCGGTTGTGTGAGTTGCTTTAGAGGAAGGAGGTGGTTTCGATCCTTTCTTCTCATCTCCCCCTTGTTTCGGAATGGACACGAAACTGGGTAGGCCTTCAATTTTACTCAAGAGAGCCATGGCCGGAGAGAGTTTCTCAGCGAGGGTACGCCTCACCGAGTGATTGAGGATGGGGTCGTGTGCTTCCAGGATGTTTGACAGAGCGGCGTGGACATCCGAAACACACGTCTTGATGATTTCCCTTTCGGATCGAAGAGCCTCCAATTGTTGTTCGGAGTTGGAAAGTTGGGTGCTCTTGACCTTGAGGGCAGTACTCTTACTTGCCAGGACGTCCATCAGTTTATTTTCAGCCGCAAGATCCTCTTGTAGCTTTGCCAAGCGGGCTTCAATGGAGGCACGGAGTGCCGAGTTGTCATCGCTAAGGTTTTGTCTGAGGGTAGCGAACGAGGATAACTCCGTCTTTACAAACTGGGCCAATTGATTAACAAGTGGTTCCAGAGTGGTTTTGGTGGCTTCGGCGCTTTCCTGCATAGACTGCAGCAGGATTGTAGCGTCATGGAATAGTTTATCGACTTTTTCGGTCGCAGCCTCACAAGCTCGGGTGGAGGCGTCTATTGCAGCAGTAGCAGAGGCCACTGAGTCATGTTGAGCCCTAGAGAAGGCATCAACTATCCTCTGAAGGGCAGCTTCAGATAAGGATGACTGCTGATTGGAAGAGGAGGCGAGAAGTTGATCAACCTTCTCGTTCAGCTCGCGCAGATGCTTCTTGGTTACAGGAGCATCATCCTCCTCATCACTTTGAACTTGAAACGGACTATAGTAGACCGAATCAAAGTTCAGATGGTCACCACCGAGGTATTGATCATCGCCATCAGAGGCGTCTTCTGGAGATGGAGGTGGTGGTGAAGCTGGGGGTGTTATGGGTTTGGTTGGTTCAGGTTGAGTAGGTGGGGGGTTAGTTTCGGGTGGTGGTTGTGTATGGGTTTCGGTTTGTGGAGGTTCGGTTACGGGAGGGGTTTCGGTTACAGGTGGTGTTTCGGTTGAGGTGGTGAATATGGGTGGTGGTATAGGGAATGAGGTTGGTGGTATAGTAGGGGTTATGGTGGGAATGGAAATAGGAATTGTGGGTGGAGGGGAAGGAACTGGGGATTGGTGAAGTTCCATCTCCGGGGTTGGGGACCGAGGGGGTGTGTTGCCTCTTTGTGGAGATTCGTCTCCTTGTGACCCCTCAGAGTCCGAACTCCTACTTTCGGATTCACTGGAGGTTGACGAAAGGACGAGCGTCCGTTTCGGTTGGGTCTTCCTCCTTTTCGGTTTTGGAGAGGAGGCAGCTTTCGGTTGTTTGCGTTTCTTGGGAGTGGGTTTTGGGGCTTTTGATGGTTTCTTCCCCTTGTCTGCCTTCTTACCCCTTGCCACCGGTTTGTCAGCATCATGAATTGATCGCAGCATGTCCGGTGTCAGTTCCCTTGGACCAGATGGCCCTAACTCCTTGATCGTTTTGATCAGACTACTTTCTGATGGCACACTACCATACATCGACTCCGGGATAGAGCCAATGAAGGAGAATTTCGATGCAGCAGATACGATGATCTTCGTGGTGTGGAACGTACCAATCGAAGACATCGGTGCACCGTCAGCAGTTTGGACGTCAAACCGGTCCATGGCCCATCTTGTGATCAAGATCCAGAACCGGGCCAACGACACTTCAGAGTGTCGAGAAGTTGAAGAAAGGCTCTGAATCAGCTGCTGCCAAAGGACAAACCCGTAGTCGAGGTTGATCCCGTTGTATACCCCATACATGATTGACAGGAAAAGACGACTAGCCCCGTCCGATCCTGAGCTTCGTTCTGACAGTCCCTTGAAGAGAACTGTGAATAACCCATTCCATTGGGGCGGTAGGCATGACTTCTTGAATCTGGCAACGGAGGTGAGAACTTCCGTGTAGCCCATGTTGTAGAACATGTTGTAGAGCATACCAACCGGAATTGTCTCCGGGTGAACACGCGATGGGTCAGCAGCAAACCCAAGCATAGAGCAGAAGCGGGAACGAGAAATCGACGTCTTATGTTCCGCCACTTCGAAAAAGATCCTGTCGACGCCCTTGTCGTAGTAGGCCGTCGCATAGACCTGAGATAGAGCCACCATTGGCACCATTTCAATCTTGGACAATGCCGGAGCAAGTTGGGAGTACTTGAGGCATTCAATAATCGGCGACATATAGGGATCATAGGCTAGTGGGTTCAGATCAATGACAAGGCATTGTTGAGGTCTGATGGGGAGAATCTGAGAAGTAGCATGGACGGAAGAGGATTCAGCCATTGTTGCAGGTTGGAGAAGAAGATAACCGGGAGAGAGTTTGGAAGTATTTTGCTTTGGAAATTATGGGGCAGTAAAGAGGTAAAAGGTGGTCTGGAAGGGTTTTTATAGTAGGTGATAGGAGAGAGAAAGATCGATTCAAATCTTTTATGGAAATATGGAAGGGTATTTGAGTGACTGATTGGTGACAGTTGGGACGTGCGATGATCACGTAGGAGAGAGAGTGTCAGATTCCTAGGATCACGCCGCCCAATATGCGCCGGTTTAGAGAGATGAACCGTTTCTATTTCCACACACGCCATTAATGCCTGATGGATGACGCTTCAATATTGTACACGCGTCCAATAGTGTCAGAAAAAGCGCGGCCTCTGCAAATTCACGCGCCCGCCTTTTTACCGTCGTTTGAATTTCTATCCTTTGAACTTCCGTCGCGTCAGCATCTTTTGTCTCTTCCCCGTTTTTATCTGCTGTCTTTTGAATAAAACGCCCACGTGGATTATTGGTAACCACAACTTCATTATGAACCATCCATTAACTTTTTAGCCTGTAAAATTATTAGTAACGGAATTTTTGAAAATCTAGGATTTTCGTGCTAAGAGTGTAAAAGATAAGGAAATAAAGCAACTCTTTTTGGAATAATCTGTGATGTCAATTATGACACGAAACTGATGATCCCGGGCACGAATCTCTTCCTTCAAGATCAAGAGAGACCTTAAAGTGTTAGTGTGGAATCCCGTTGAATTACGATCAAACATTTATTAATAAATGTTGAAAGGCTTCTTTTAATAAGATAAAATAAGGGTGGTTTCGCTTTGATTCAACAATTCAATTCTTGATATAAGAACGAATGTGAACAAAGTACTTGTGAGACCAGTGTAGTCTGTTGAACAAGTAGGTTGGAGTTGTTTTTTTAAGTGACTTGGATGAATATGAAATCTCAGATAAAAAATTAAAACTGGATCCCTTGGGAAGAAATGTTATGGTGTGTAACAATTTCATTGGAACCACGCAAAAAGAAAAGAAATTGAGATTTCATGAAGGTACATTCGTCAATTCATTGGTAAAAACTTGATCAAATTAATTTGTCACCGTCAATTCTTTGGTGTTGAATTTTGGGTTTCACTCAGCTCGTAGTGGCACGAAACTAAGATCATAAACACAGATGTTGCGTAACCATAAACCTCAGTGGTAGTTTCTGAGAGTCTCTAGGGTTACAGTGATGAAACGAATGTTATGGAGAAGTGTAATGGGGATGGTGAAAGAAGACATAGTACCTCTGCTGTGAAAGAAAGGACCAAGCAGGAGACTCTTAACTCATGTGAGAAGAGTGTGAGGTAGCTCACGATTAGAATAAATAAGTTAGCCTTATTGGGAAGACAAGGTTTGTGTATACCAAGTCGTGAAGGCAATTATTCAAAATCTTATGAGGCTTGGGACACATACAGCAGCATGCTTCTAGGGACACTTAAGTAATTCAGCAAATATATCCCCATAAGTAAACGAACATACAAAAAAAATATTTTTGGAGTGTTTGAAATTTATATATAAAAAAAAAATAGAAAAGATTAAAATTAAGACAAGAAAAAAAACTTTTGAAAAAAAAAAATGGAAAACCGAACCCGAACGTTCGGTTGATTTCGGTTGGAAAAAGTTGAAAAACCGAACCCGAACCTTCGGTTGGTTTCGGTTCAGGAAAATTTTGAAAAACCGAACCCGAACCTTCGGTTGGTTTCGGTTCTGGAAAATTTTGAAAAACCGAACCCGAACCTTCGGTTGGTTTCGGTTCTTGAAAATTTTGAAAAACCGAACCCGAACCTTCGGTTGGTTTCGGTTCTTGAAAATTTTGAAAAACCAAGAAGTTTAGTTATGAAATAATAAAAAAAACTTTTTACATAAAGAAAAATAAATTTTGCACAAGAAATATACAACTTAGAAAATCTACCTTTGAATTAATGAGCGAGTGAAATGGTTGAACCGAACCCGAACGTTCGGTTGGTTTCGCTTCTTACGTTTGAGATTGAGAGGTAGTGTGAGGTACTGACTCTGATTCCATCATACCTAGTCCTTGCAAAATTTTATTGAATGAGGCTTCTGGAAGAGCTTTGGTGAAGACGTCAGCCAGTTGATCAGTGGTTCTTACGAAGTGAACTTCGACATTTCCATCTTCCACATGATCTTTGATGAAGTGATACCTCAGTGCTATGTGTTTGGTTTTAGAGTGTTGCACCGGGTTATGACAGATCCTAATTGCACTTTCAGAGTCGCAATATAGAGGGATCTTCTTCATATTGAGTCCATAGTCTCGAAGTTGACTCTGGATCCAAATCACTTGTGATGTGCAGGATGCAGCGGCAATGTATTCCGCTTCAGCAGTAGACAGCGACACACATGTTTGTTTCTTGGATTGCCAGCTGACCAACTTCCCATCAAGAAATTGACAGCCACCAGTTGTGCTTTTGCGGTCGAGTCCACATCCTCCAAGGTCTGCATCAGAATAGGCTTGAACGAAGAAGCCAGAGTTGGATGGATACCATAGACCCAAGGAGGCGGTTCGCTTGAGATAGCGTAGGATGTTCTTCACTGCCAGCATGTGAGGTTCGCGTGGGTTAGCCTGAAATCGAGCACAATAACATACAGAAAACATGATATCAGGCCTGCTAGCAGTTAGATACATCAGTGAGCCTATCATTTGACAATAGAGCGTGATGTCGACAGCCGGTTTATCCAGTGAAGGGGTAAGTTTGGTGCCGAATGCCATAGGGACTTTGACTTTTGAGTCTCCCATCATGCCAAACTTTGCTAGGAGAGTTTTCGTGTAAGCTTCCTGATTGATAAAGATGCCTTCGGGTCCCTGTCTTATATTTAAACCAAGGAAAAAATTAATAGGACCCATTGAGCTCATTTCAAACTTAGTCTCCATCAACTTTCTGAATTCAGCTGTTAAGCTGGGATTCGTAGAGCCAAAGATGATGTCATCGACATAAATTTGAACTATCATAAGGTGGTTACCTTCCTTTTTGCGAAAGAAGGTTGGGTCAACCGAACCTTGTTTGAATTTGGACATCTTTAAAAATTTTGTAAGCGTTTCATACCAGGCTCTCGGAGCTTGTTTGAGGCCGTACACAGCTTTATCCAGAATGTAGCAATGATTTGGATATTTTTCATTCACGAACCCAGGAGGTTGCTCCACATACACGGTTTCTTCAAGTTCTCCATTGAGAAATGCGCACTTGACGTCCATTTGGAAGACCTCAAAGTTTTTGTGAGCAGCATAGGCCAGAAATATTCTAACCGATTCTAGCCTAGCTACTGGAGCAAACGTTTCTTCGTAATCTATCCCTTCCTCCTGACAGTATCCTTTGACAACCAGGCGAGCCTTGTTTCGAATGACATTACCTTCCTTGTCCATTTTGTTTCTAAAGACCCATTTAAGACCAACAACCGAAGCATCTGGAGGAGTTGGAATGAGGCGCCAGACTTTGTTCCTTTCAAACTCATTCAGTTCGTCTTGCATCGCTTGAACCCAATCAGAGTGATCGAGGGCAGTGTTCACTGTCTTCGGTTCGACTTTTGATACAAATGAGTTAAACATACAAAACTCAACTTTTGAGAATAAGGATGTCTGTTTTGCCTTCAGTTGAGATCGGGTCAGAACCTTTTCAGATACATCACCAACTACTTGAGAGATAGGATGATCTCTGGTCCATTTTGTAAGAGGAGGGTAATTCGGATCAAAGGATGGATCTAGTTCAGCGTTGATCATCTCTTCAGGCTCGGATTGGCTATCAAAATCAAGCGTCATATCATCATGCTCCCCTTCAATTGATGAGTCTCGACAAGCATGAGGTTCAGGGGTTTCTTGTGGTGCTGGATTTTCATCCATTGAAGCACCTTCGTTTGGAGGGGCATCTTCGGTTGGAGAGTTACCTTCGCTTGATGAAGGACCTTCGGTTGAAGTAGTAGAGCTTGGCTCCCCCTGGACTTGTGAGCTAGGCTCCCCCTCGACAAGAGAACTTGGTTCCCCCTCGACTGAAGCATTTTTGGTTGGAGATTCATCAGTAGGCGATTCTCCTTCATGCATTCTTCTTGCAGCATCTTCGACAATCTGCTTCATATGATCTATTTTGTTGTCGGCTGCCCTTGCTTCTGAGAGAGAAGCTTTTTCCGGATTATCAAAGAGATCCAGAAAATTCTCGTACATATTGGCGATTGAGATTGTGACTTGACCAGTTTGAGGGAAGATTTCCCTGGCAGTGTCATCTATGGCCTGTAGCTTCTTGACATAGCTATCGTCGAAGGTCACATAGTATGTTTCTTCAATCCTTCTTGATCGTTTGTTTAGGACTCTGTACGCCTTTGAAGTGAGTGAGTAACCCAGAAAGATTCCCTCGTCGGCTTTGACATCAAACTTGTTGCGGTGTTCTTTAGAGTTAAAGATGAAACACCTTGAGCCAAAAACGTGGAAAAATTTCACATTGGGCTTCCTGTTGTTTAGTATCTCATATGGTGTGAGCGTGAATCGCTTGTTGAGATAGGACCTGTTTTGTGTATAACAAGCAGCAGAAATAGCATCAGCCCAAAAATATAGAGGTAAGGAAGCGAAACTTAACATAGTTCGGGCAGCTTCACACAGAGATCGGTTTCGTCTTTCGACTATTCCATTCTGCTGTGGTGTGTAGGGAGCTGAGAAATTATGGCTAATTCCCTTTTCTGCAAGGAACGCTTCAAACTCCCTGTTCTTGAATTCGAGACCATTGTCGCTCCTGATGTTGCGAACGACCTTCTTGAGCTGGACTTCAATTTGCTTGATAAACACTTTCAGCTTTTGAGTCGCTTCAGATTTGAGCTTTAGAAAGAACACCCATGTAAATCTAGAGAAGTCATCAACGACAACAAGAATGTACTTGCTACCACCGATGCTTTCAATAGATGAAGGACCACATAAATCGATATGAAGCAATTCGAGTGGTTCGACAACTTTTGTGTTAACAATGGATGGGTGACTTTGACGACTCTGCTTTCCCATTTCACATGCAGCACATAAATGTTCTCTGTCAAATTTGAGCAATGGAAGACCCCTAACATGACCTCCAGTGACAAGTCGGTTAATATCTTTGAAATTGAGATGAGAGAGTCTTCTGTGCCACAACCAGCTTTCGTCGGATTGAGCCTTAGATAGCAGACAAATAGCTGGGTTTCCTTTGATGGGTTTCATGTTCAGCGGAAACATTTCACCCTTTCGCTCTGACTTCAGAATCACTTTCTTTGTTGTTTTCTCTATGATTTCAGAACCTTCATCATCGAATGAAACTTTGAGACCTGTACCTCCAACAAGCTGAGATACACTGATGAGGTTGTGTTGAAGTCCTTCCACATAATCCACCTTTCTTATGGTAAAGTCACCATTCGTTATCATCCCATATCCCTTTATGGTGCCGAAAGAGTTATTTCCAAACTTAACGTTGCCACCATTTGCAAGAGATCTGTATTCCCTGAGTTCCTCCTTCCTTCCTGTCATGTGACGCGAGCAGCCACTGTCGATGTACCATTCTTCGTCAAACTGCTCGTCACTTATAACCTGCAAAAATTAAGCAGATTTAGGAACCCAAAGTTTCTTGGGTCCATGTGAGGTCTTCATGGGAACAGGAATAGTTAGAGAGATATCAACAAGATATGTTCTTTTAATTAAAGTTGTTTCATCTTTCTTTTTAATGGTGAAAACTTTTATTTTGTTAGGATTAGTTGTGTTCGCTTTAGTTTCAGGTTTGAATTCACCGACTTTCTGCTTTTCCTTCTTTTCAGCAGATGGACGTGGTTTTTGAGAACCCATGGAATTAGCGTTAGACCTAGATAGGGAAGAACAAGAAGAATTAGGAAGAGAGGATTTGGATTTGGATGGAGATGTCTTCCTTGCTGATGACTCTAGGTGACCCTTTTGCTTTTGATCGTGGGTGGGTTTAACCTTTGAGTCTTGTTCTCTTCTGACTGCAGAACCGAACCTCTGAGTTCGGTTGGAGTTGTTCATGGAACCGAACCTTTGGTTTCGGTTGAAATCCTTTTCAGAACCGAACCTTTGCTTTCGGTTAGAATTCTCTTGCGAACCGAACCTTGGCTTTCGGTTGGTATCTTCTTGCGAACCGAACCTTGGCTTTCGGTTGGTATCTTCTTGCGAACCGAACCTTGGCTTTCGGTTGGTATCTTCTTGCGAACCGAACCTTGGCTTTCGGTTGTTGGAATTTTCGTGCTTTCTTACGGGATTATTTTCATACTTCAGATTCTTGTCCTTGTGTGAATAGTATGCATTCTGGGAGTGCCAGAATTGTTTCCTTTCAGAGAGGTTTTTCCTGTATCTTAGGTTCCTTTCTATCTTTTTATCCCTCATCTGTTTAGGTTGATGATGAACGTTCGCTTTCGCTTTTGATGTATCCTTTGCTGATTCCTTTTGAACTTTAGGAGTTTTGCTTTGAAACGAGGGAGCAGAGGGAATATCTGAAGAAGATTCAGTTTGTCCTGAGGAAGTGGAAGGAGTATCTGATGAAGTTTCACTTCGAGCTGTTGGCGTTGAAGGAATGTCTTCTTTTACTGAAGGATCAACCTCTTGAGGAGTGTCTTTTGTACCACTTGTGCTTGGTTCACTGAAATTATCAGGCTTGTTCAAGGGTTCAGGTATGTATCTCCCTTTCTTCATCCAAGAGGTTCTTTCAGATAGGCCAACGGTTTCGTTTCCATTGTCAATAGGAGCTTCCCAGAAGAACTCATCACAGCCATCAGCATTGTCTTCGTTAACAATAGCCGTGAGTTCAGCTGTCTGATGTTCGGTTACTCCAGTCACTTTGTATACCTGATTCGGAGTGGTTCTGACCTTTTGATAGACAACAGCCTTTTCTACTAATTTCGGGGACTTTTGTTGGGACAATCTAGCGAATTCCACAGAATTTTCAGAAATAAGATTTTTGTGGTTTTCAGTTTCGCTTTTCACAAATTCTGAGCAGTCAACCGTATCCTCTACAGAAATTTCACTCATGTTTTCGTCCTCGTTAAGCTCAGATGCATTTTCAACATCAATTTTATTTTCTGAGCTTACCTTGGCATTTAGAGAGTCAAACTTTTGTATGGTTTCGGTTCTCAGTTTAAGTCTATCATTTTCGTCCAACAGATTTTTGAGCATGTCCTTATGGTCTTTGGATTTAATGAAGGACTCAATTTTGTCCAGTCCAATTTGATAAGTTGGGTTGACATCATCAGATGAAATCACACTCTCACAATTGTAAGCTTCAGCATCGATTTCATCCTCCTTAAATTCTAGGAATGGTAAAATCATACGGTGGATCTTTTTGCCTATCTCACAGTCCAAATGCAGCTGAGTAATATTGGAATATAAACGTTTAGCTATTAAACAAAAAACATTTCGTTGTTTTAACAATTTCAAATTGTCTCTCTGCAAATAAATGTTTTCGTCTTTGACTTTAATTAATTCCGACTCTTTTAACTCAATCCACATACGCCGCTCCTCACTCTTCGACGCCACCCTGCTTAATTGATCAGTCAGGTTAGAATTGGTGACTCTAGTTTGAGTTAAGCTACTATCTAAATGAGAAATTCTTGTGTTAACGTTTTTTAGTTCTTTCTCATATGAGGATGATGGTACTTTAGATGAAATAAAAGCAGATTGTACCTTCTTTATCAGTTCATCAAGCTCATTGAACTGTTGGCTGAGTGGTTTGGCTGTGAAGCACATATCTTCTTGCGCTTTCGGTCCATTGCTTCCTCCATCGGTATTGTATCCCCTCATTTGAGATGCGCTTGACACCATGAAGCATTTTCCACCACTGCTTTCCTCCTTAGCCATATAAGCCTTTCCATGAGTAGGCTTCCTCACTTCTTCGTCTTCTGAGTCAGTAGACCAAACTTCGGTGCTACCGAACTCATCGTTATTAACCGAACCCTGCACAATAAGAGCATTAATAGAAGGGTTAGCGGCAGACTTTTTCTTCCTCAACTCATCCAACCTCTTCTGCAGTACGGCTTCCTCATCCTTTCCATCGTCCTTTTCAGCCATCTTCTTAAGAACACAGTCCTTAGCATAGTGGTTCTTGCCACCACAGTAGAAGCAGCTTACTCCTGAATCGCCATCTGCCTTCGGTTCCTTCTTGGACTCCTCAGCCTTCGGTTCATTGTTTGCCTTTTCAGAGCTATAACTCCCCTGCCAGTTTCGGTTTTTGTTGTTGGGGAATCTCTTCTTTATGAACCTCTTAGGATTGGATACCATCATGGCATAATCCTCAGTTGTGAGGTCATATTCTTCCAAGTTGAGCTCTTCATCCTCCATCACGGCTTTACTTTTAGATAGGAGGGCCATCGAACCAAGACTGGACACAACATTCTTCTCTTGAACAACAATCTTCTCTTGGGACTTTAGAATACCCACCAGTTTCGCCAAAGAGTATGATTTAAACTGTTCATGGGCCTTGACTGTAGACACTACTGCTCTCCATTCCGATCTCAGTCCGTTCAAGAAAGTAACCTTTTGTTCGATGAGCTTCCTTTCAATGTCGTGTTTGATCATCTTGCTGAGAAGATGATTGAAGCGATCAAACGTCTGGGTCACGGTTTCTTCGGCCCCTTGCCTGAATTCTCCAAACTCAGATAGAAGCAAGGTTTGGATGGAGTGTTCAAGATCTTCGTCTGTTGAATACAGTTCGCGAAGTCTATCCCACACTTCCTTTGCCGTAGTGCATGAGCTGACTAGTCTGAATGTGTCGGACTGAAGGGCGAATCTGATCAACCTTAGTGCCTTAATATTGCACTGGAATTTATCTTTCTCATCCTGCGCAATATTTGTCACGTCCTTGAGCAAATCGTTGTATTCTTTTTGCGTCTTAATAACTCTGGATGTCGCGGAATGAGAAAATGGTCCATTGATAATGGCTTCCCATATGAGAAAACCATTGTCCTCCGATCCAATCACGTAATCTTCAAAATGATGTGCCCATACTTCATAGTCATGGGTGTATAAGATTGGAATCTTTGTCGTCGAACCAATGCTGTTGGAAATATTAATAGGGTTTGATTGCGTTGCGTCCATAACGATCGTAATAACCTGTTCAAAGATCAGACTTGTAATAAAGCAAATTAGGGCAAAACAATAAATACTAAGACACGTCAATTAAGATGACGACAAACCCTAATAAAAATCTTTTTCACAGAAAAGAAGTGTATCGATTACACAGCCTCCTTCTCTGATACCAATTGATGAGATTAAAATAACAATAACTTTTAATCTATAAAGATCGATTAGATCATGAACAAGTATATGAATATGAAACGCAAGAACACAATATAAATAACCAGACAGAACGAAATAATTAGAACAAACAGCTTGAATCAAACGTGTTGAATGATTAAACAAAATCCTTAGAAGAGCTCGATTAAGAACATCAACTGTAAAGGATTGGAAGATTACAAGAGCACAATTTCGTAAACTCTGGAACGCTAAACCAGAAATCTTGAATCTTAAATCTTAACCTTAAAACCTAACCTAATATGCATGCAAGCGATAACTTATATACAATACATAAAAGGCTCTCGGTTGGACAGGCCCAAACCGGAGAATACAAGGCTAATCTATGAGCCCAAAGGACGCAATACAAAACAGAACTTCAGCCCAACACACTCACGACATCCTTGAGGTTCTAAGTAATACCAACTTAGGTTGATGATTTCGCAAGACTGGTAATTGACATCGTTTAAAATCCCATGAATGAAAGAGCCCAACCTCGATACCGAAGGGTCTTCATTCACACAGCTGTACTCATGAACAGTTTTCAGTAACCGTTGGCCCTAGTTTCAAGGCACTTTATGGGGCATGATCATTACAACGGCTATTGATTGCAAGTTTCCAGGAATACGTAGCCTACTCTATTTTTGGAAACGGTTCATCTTTGAGATTAACATATAAAAGGGATAATATTTTCTGAGAATCATTACGCAATTCAAAATTCTCAGACGAACAAAAAGCCCTAATTTTTCTTTCCAGAAATTTCTCAGATTAACAATGGCTGCTACTCAATCCAACACAGAAGAAGTTATCTCACAGCCCCTCATGAAGATTCAAAGCACAAACTACCAAGTTGATACTAATGTCTCATCTTACCCAGAAGAATTGAAGATGTTGATCATTGCACTGAAAAGATCACCATTATCAACCGCTATGTTCAATTCTTTTCCTGTTCCTATGACTTGGTTGTCAATGGCGGCATCAACTGCGTCATACAACTATGCAACAGACGTAATAACCTTCAATCTGGTGAATAACAAGAGGGTTCGTCTTAACAAGAACATGTTCATTGACTTCCTAAACATTCCTCATAACCCGCCGTTCATTAAACCAACAAACTCACAGATTATCTTTATGTTCAATGAGATGGGACATCAACCCACTCTTGAAAAGATAAGTGATTTCAGGAAATCAAGCTTACCATGTATTTGGAATTTCTTGTTTGGTATCTTTCTAAGATGTTTGACCGGAAGGAGTGTAGGTCTAAACAGGGGAAGAATGGAGGTCTATGGCATGGTTATGGGTCTTTACTACGATTTAAGTGTCGATTATGGAACTCAGCTTTGGAAGGCGTTCAATAAAATCCTAGAAAACACAAGTGTTGATAAGGGGATTTCTTATGCAAGGTACTGGAGTTTGATTTTAGAAAAGGTATATGCAAAAGAAGGCATTCAAGTTCTTGAAGAAGGAGAAGTTGCAGAATTTTCTTTGTACCAATTTCCCAAAGTTGTTGAAGATGATGAAAATATCTTCACAAGTGTCGCAAGAATTCCTGATCCAATGCTTCACAAAGTTTCCTCTACTCACAAGGTGTTAGTTCGATACATGAAGACTTTGGATCCTAATGTGCGAACTGGAGTATTACTTGAAGTCAGCGCTGAGTCATCAAAGAAAAAGAAGAAGACTCACAAGGAGGAAAAACATTATTCTCCAAAAGTATCAAAGGCTGAAGAGGTTGATAAAGTTGAGCTTTCTACTAAACCTATGAAGGAGATTATACCGACAAAGTCAGGGATATTAAAGAAGCATCGCAAATCATCACATAAGACGACTATGATGTGCACGAAAGTACCCACTAATTTTAATATTTATAACCTAACAAACTTAGACTAACTATGCACTTATAGGTAGTGTACCTAGTCAGATTACAGTATAGCTTAGGTAAGTCGGGTGTCGATCACAGGGAACGGTGGTGAATTAATTTAAAATATTTGATTATAGGTTATAAGACACACGAAAAGAGTAAAGAAGTAGTTTAATAAATCTCAAACGAACAATTAATTAACAACTCTCGATAAACTAACAGGAAAGCAAATCCCTTCAGGTACTTTGGTTTAGATAAATTACACCTTAAAAACATAGACAATTGCATACACAAATTCATTTATTCATGTTCACCGATTCCAAAAATGATTAGATTCGCATTCACTATCACTAATCCTTTAGCAAACAAGTCAATTCAAACAGTGATCAGCTGATTAAACTAACATGTTTCCTAGTGTTCAGTTCGTATCAAGCAAGACTTGTAAATATAGTTAATCAAATTGGTCGTTCAATTAACCTCTTCTTGATGGTCATCAAACAAGGCTCACACATTAACTTACTTATTCCCAAGTTAATCCTAGTTTCACATTCGTTATTCCTAGACTTATAATTTTGATGGTCATCAAAATCATAAGAGACAAGCAATCAAGCAGATGTTCATACAACTCAATTTACTTAATAATTAACAGCAAATAATTATCATTAACATGTAAGGATCTTTTAACAAGCTTGGCAAGATAAATTAAACATAAACAAACAATTCAATATAGCAATTAGTCTAATAATCAAAGTTTCATTCGATCATAAACACAAAGTAAAAGGTTTTTACACCTAAATCAGAAACTAAACACATGATAGTAACTCAGTGGAATGCTAAACATGGTCATGTTAACAACCCATATGATTACCGACATGTATCCGCTCTCCAATCCTTCCGATCCTCGCTCACGTTAGCTTAACGGCCTTATGGCCGCCTTCTAGACCCTCAAAACGGCTTAACAGAAGTTAATTATCGACTAAATTAGGTTAGAAGTCGAATCCTCCTCTCTGGTTAGCTGATAATTGCCTTTTATAACCCTTGTAACCGACTTACATACGCTGGGCGTAAGTCGGATTACGTTGGGCATAGCGAGGATTAAAACGCGATGAGGTTATCCGGATGCCAGCCGTTACGCGGGGCGTACATAAAGATTACGTTGGGCGTAACTCGTTTTAGCTGTTACGCTTGGCGTACATGTCCATTACACGGGGCGTAAACGGCTCCTCCAGCATTTTTCCTTTTTTTAGTTTCTACGCCCGATTTCCGCTTCAGTCTTTTCTTCTGTGCTCTACTGAGAACGAATAGCTGCAAATCATAATTCAAAGTATTATAAGTACTTTTTCGTTCCAAAAGAGAATAATAAAGGCTAAAATATTAAGATATAATGTATAAATATATATATATATATATATATATATATATATATATATATATATATATATATATAAATACACATATCAAAATACCCCACACTTAGCCTTTGCTTGCCCCCAAGCAAATTTTACTTTTATTTTACCAATATCGTACTAGACAATCCATTTAAAACTCAGCCATTATGTCAAGACCGCAACGCATGCATTTGTGTCTAAAATTTTCCTAAAGTACCCCCCCATACTTTAAATACTCACAATCTTCATAAACACTCGCTCACTTCTTTCGAACAATGCTCATTTTATGCATCCCTCCGAATCCATCCGCAGAAAACCTCCTAACCTCAAGGTATTTTTGGTTAAGCAACCCAAGCATACATGATCTAGAATTACAATTTATGATACCACTATGGAGCTTTTTTGAATTCTTCACTTTCTTGATAATTTGATCTTTGATTTCTTTGAATTCACCACCTTGTTTGATTTGATTTCTGGTATCTTCAACTTTTTGAATTTCTTGGAATTTTGATCTTTTGATCTTCACTTTAGTTGCTCCAAAATTCTTCAAACTTTTCTTGCAATTCTCTCTCTTTTTTTTACATGTACCTCACTTTTTCACTCAAAACATACATGCTTAAGCAGGGGCGCTCAACTTCAACCTTTATTGGTTAACGATAATAATTTTTCTGGATACATTTCTAGTACACGATGCTAAACATATTGCATCCCTCAAACCAAGAGAGGTTGTGTTTTTGTTCCATGATTTCACTAAAATAAGGGAGGCCACAAATGCACTATAACGTGTATTGGCTCAACTAAACATTTGAGTTCTCATCGGATCATCTCATACAATATTAGCAAAATTTTAATTTTTCACTAGATTTTTCTGAATTAAACTATTATTTCAAGTTTTTAAATTTTCAAATTTCCTAAATCTAGCAATTTCCAAACTATTATTTCATTTTTTTCATCGTTTTTTTTATAATTTACTTTTACCGACCCCCTACCCCACACTTATTTCATACAATGTCCTCATTGTATGCATAAAACTAATTAAGCACATAAAAAGGAGAAAAAGGAACAGACTCCCCTGGGGTAGTTGTGGCGAGATCGAATGTGGCTGCTACAAGTTGCTTCAAATATTGCTGAAAGACTGAAAACTGGAACTGCTGCTTCTGAATTTGCTGATAAAATCAAGACTGCCGACTTCGAAAATGTGGTGCAAAAGATTGCAAACAAATGCAATGTGTAATAACCATGACGTGGGAAAGTGTGGACCACGTCGTCTCGTCAAGAATGGCAGTCTCTTCTCGCGATGAAAACTCCCCCACAACATACGAAAGTGTCAACCATGTCGTGGCAGCCGGGATGATACTTCTTCCTCGCGTCGAAATAAAACTCTATGGTGTGGGAACAACTTATCCATATCATAAGAGTCAAAATATCGTAAAAATGCCAATCTTCTAAATAATCGCTCACGAAATCAATATGCACCCCACACTTATGACAAATTATGGGTCTTGACTATCATCTTTGAACTCTCACACAGCTCTCTCTAGCAACAGTCGGACCTAGCTGCTAAACTTACTGCCAGCTTTCTAAGGGCGCAAATTCTGTAGATATCTAAACAACCAAAGAGCATCAACATGGAAAACAAAAGTAAAACACCCTAAATTAAAGTTTAATTACATACCAAATAAAAATATTAATACTAGCAACACAAAAATAAACTAAAAATAACACAAAAATAAAAATAAAAAGGATAACTAAATCACTCATCATCTCCGTCATCATGCCGTTGTGTCCCAGAAGTACCGGCACCATCATGTCGTGACTGGAATGGTGGAGGGAAAGGAACCGAGTACTGAAACCCCTGGTGGGCAAAGAATGCGGTCAACGCATCCCCATACCACTGTTGTTGTCTCTCCATGTGTGCAGCACACTCACCAAGGTTCTGAACCCCCATGTCAATACGGTCAATGCGCTGAGCTAGGTAACGCATATCAATCTCCGGCTCAGGTCCTTTCTGCGCTCCCTGAGGAGCAGGTCTACGCCGCTGGACCCGTCTCAACTGTGGCTCGACGGCACCCTCCTCGTCCGCCACGTCATCTGGTCGTACCCTCAAGACACCATCTCCGCCCCGCTCAAGTACACGCATCGACTCCAATAACTGAAGGCTCATCGGCCTCATATCATGAAACTCCATCGATCTCGTGATCTCACGCGTCAACAACTCATATGATCAAGCTAATCGCGTGATAAAATGCCCCTCGCAAATCAGGCTATCCTCCCGAAGTCCCCTAGCCCTCCTACCCAAATACGCGGCTAAAGCAACTGGAAGGTTTAGGTGCCTCCCTGGAGTAACAAGTTCCCATAAGAAATACAAGTCTGTCGAAGGCACTCTCTCACTGTTCTTATGGTGCGTGAGAGATATGAAAATCAAACGGTGCAACAGTCTGTATGTAGTAGACCGAATCACCCTCCCCCGTGCAGTAGATGGCGTATAAACTATCCCTGTAATCTCGGCCCAAAAAGTGTTTTCATTATAGTCATCTGGCCGGTCCGTGAGACAATCAGCAAGGAATGTCGGGAAGTGGACACTCCTCGTCTCGTCTGCTGTGTATATACCAACTCGAGTCGCAAGCTCTATGACACTGCACTCCCGACTCACACCCCCCAGTCTGAAGGCAAAGGCTGTCCTATCATCGGGTGTCTTCCTAGGGTCATAGGAAACTATAGCGTAAAACTCCTGCAAAAATTCCTGATAAACAGGCTCCTGGATCCTGAACAATCGTGCCCATCCCTGACATACGAACAAATGCACTCCACTCGCGTCCGAGTGCTTGTATTGCAAAAAATCCTGGATCAGCGCAGCATGTCCAGTCTGGGTCGCCAATTCCCAGTCAAAATGAAGGTGCTATGTCGATCTCCTTAGTGAGCAGCAGACTCAGATTGGTGACATATCATGCCCGGGTTGCATCGTTCAGAGTTTGCGGAAATTGAAAGAAACGATGATCGGTCACGTCCTCGGGTGGGTTGGTCCTTTGAGTTCTTTGGGCCATAATCTGCACAAATAAATACCAACACAAAACCAAAAAAATTTCACAGCATTAACAATTTTTTTGTTTTGACTAACATAGTGGTCCTTGACCTGGTCTGTACGCTGGGCGTACATCCAGCATACGTTGGGCGTACGTCCAGTTCATCGAATCTATCCCGGTGTCCCCTGTTTGGTCATTGTTTAGCCATAATCAATATTCATAGGAGAATCATGAAGGGTCGAACAAAATATGGGTAAACTACTTAGACCACTTCCAGCGAAGTCGTCTCTGGGTCTGTTTGTTACTAGCCTTAAGCCATAATCACATCTTCAACAACATTATGCCAAGAAGTGCGCAGGCAGTCCATCAATCGAGGGTTTACGTCCATCGAATGCAAGACGTACACCCATAAGGTCGAATCGACGATTCTATCACGGGATTAAGGAAAATTAAGTCCTAGGGTTTAGTCCATTGGTCCGAATTAGTGTATTAAGACTTAATCAAACACCAAATTTGTAAGAAATCGACCCTGATGGACAAAGGGTATAAACCCTAGATTTCGCTTTATGCTCAATACCTCTATTTCCATGAAAATAATCCCAAATCAAAGCAATAGGGTATCTGAATAACATACCTTTATGTCGATTCTACAAGAAAAGAAGCACAATCGAAAATCTTTGGGAGAGCTTGGTCGTTTCAGTTCGTGTGTGCGAAGGAACAAAATTTGAAAGAATAACAAAAAAGTCAAAGGGTTAAATGATAAAACCTATCGCCGATTTACGCTGGGCGTAAAGCGAAGTTACGCTGAGCGTAATCCCAACTCCGAGAAGAAGTCATCCGCGATTAATGGTTCATTACGCTTGGCGTAAATTAAAATTATGCTGGGCGTACTTTTAACTGAAATATTTCCTTTTCCCTTATTTGAAATTCCTTTTTCCAACTAATTAATTTGGGGACTTATAAATATAATTATTTTTTTCTTTTAATTGCTTCAACACAGCCATGACTTTCCAACGAGTGACATATTTAAAAAAATGTGACATCATGATCACTTGTTTTTGTCGAGATCAAACAACAACGGTTGATCAAAACCATTGCACGCAAGAATTGGTTTGCGAAAACAACCACTTTCGGGACCCGTTAGAATATTTCCTTTGTTTTCTTCGCACCTTTAACTAAAATTAGAACAAGAAGTGACCTAACTAGTCAAGAATAGGAAGAGCCCGGTCTTCCACTTAACCACCACAAAAACGCCTTGCTATACTACGCCTCATGGATTGAGTCGGTCAAATCAACAAAGTAGTAGGCTAAGCAGGTCAAGAATTCCCTAATCGCTTGCATTCTCGAAACCCATGCAAAAGGTAAAGTCAAACAATGTGTACGATCCCAAATTCCTGCAAATAACAAGAACCTTCCCGACAAGTGAAATGATATCAACGAAAATCAAACTAAAAATAAAAACTAACTAAAAACAAATAACAAATAATCAAATAAACTAAGTTAATTTCAAGTCGTTCCCCGGCAACGACGCCAAAAACTTGATGTGCACGAAAGTACCCACTAATTTTAATATTTATAACCTAACAAACTTAGACTAACTATGCACTTATAGGCAGTGTACCTAGTCAGATTACAGTATAGCTTAGGTAAGTCGGGTGTCGATCACAGGGAACGGTGGTGAATTAATTTAAAATATTTGGTTATAGGTTATAAGACACACGAAAAGAGTAAAGAAATAGTTTAATAAATCTCAAACGAACAATTAATTAACAACTCTCGATAAACTAACAGGAAAGCAAATCTCTTCAGGTACTTTGGTTTAGATAAATTACACCTTAAAAACATAGACAATTGCATACACAAATTCATTAATTCATGTTCACCGATTCCTAAAATGATTAGATTCGCGTTCACTATAACTAATCCTTTAGCAAACAAGTCAATTCAAACAGTGATCAGTTGATTAAACTAACATGTTTCCTAGTGTTCAGTTCATATCAAGCAAGACTTGTAAATATACTTAATCAAATTGGTCTTTAACCTTTTGTTGATGGTCATCAAACAAGGCTCACACATTAACTTACTTATTCCCAAGTTAATCCTAGTTTCACATTTGTTATTCCTAGACTTATAATTTTGATGGTCATCAAAATCATAAGAGACAAGCAATCAAGCAGATGTTCATACAACTCAATTTACTTAATAATTAACAGCAAATAATTATCATTAACATGTAAGGATCTTTTAACAAGCTTGGCAAGATAAATTAAACATAAACAAACAATTCAATATAGCAATTAGTCTAATAATCAAAGTTTCATTCGATCATAAACACAAAGTAAAAGGTTTTTACACCTAAATCAGAAACTAAACACATGATAGTAACTCAGTGGAAAGCTAAACATGGTCACGTTAACAACCCATATGATTACCGACATGTATCCGCTCTCCAATCCTTCCGATCCTCGCTCACGTTAGCTTAACGGCCTTATGGCCACCTTCTAGACCCTCAAAACGGCTTAACAGAAGTTAATTATCGACTAAATTAGGTTAGAAGTCGAATCCCCCTCTCTGGTTAGCTGATAATCGCCTTTTATAACCCTTGTAACCGACTTACGTATGCTGGGCGTAAGTCGGATTACGCTGGGCGTAGCGAGGATTAATACGCGATGAGGTTATCCGGATGCCAGCCGTTACGCGGGGCGTACATAAAGATTACGCTAGGCGTAACTCGTATTTGGCTGTTACGCTTGGCGTACATGTCCATTACGTAGGGCGTAAACAGCTCCTCCAGCATTTTTCCTTTTTTTTAGCTTCTAAGCCCGATTTCCGCTTCAGTCTTTTCTTTTGTGCTCTATTAACAACGAATAGCTGCAAATCATAATTTAAAGCATTATAAGTACTTTTTAGTTCTAAAAGAGAATAATAAAGGCTAAAATATTAAGATATAATGTATAAAAATATATATAAAACTACACATATCAGACTACTTCTCCTACTATTCGCAAAACTGAGGTGAGTAGTAAGGGGGCTATGTTTAGAGACATTCTGGCTCCTGTTTCTCCTAGTTCAAAGAGAAGAAGAGCTCAAGATGTTGCAAAGCATATTACTCAAAAGCTGTACAAGAAAAGGAAGATGATTATTCGCAATGAATCATCAGATGATGAAGTGGTTTCTGAGACTCCACCTGTTTCCACTTCACCAATGGTAAACATCTCTCTTCCCATTACTTCAAAATTTCCTCTACCACACCCATTCCACTCAAATTAGTCTCTACCAAATCAATTCATGAGGAGGTACCTACTTCTGAGATGGTTGTTAACATATCTAATACGGGGACACCTATCACGAGTGTTGATCTTACAATGCCAATCATTTTATCTACTTCTTTACCCATCTCATCTGAAAATTTATCTACTTCATTACCACCATTCTTTCTCCCTAATACAAATATAACCACATCATCCATCTTTGATCATCCTTTACAACATCCCTTCACCACATTTTTTCCATCCCATTCCCCTGAAACACCACAACCTATATCTTCGCAAGCTCCGTCTGATGAAGAAACCGAAGGAGGAGGTTTTGGAGGACATTTGAAGCTTTACAATTTGATTCAGAGGAGGAGGAAATACCTGGTCATATGCTTAAGTCAGGTAAGCAATTTAAAATCCTGAATCGAAATTTGAATGCAATTATTCAATCACAAGCTGATTCTAGTACAAAGTCTTTTGTATCAAGTTTGGAGGTTGAAACAATGATCAAAGTTTCAGAGAAACGAATAATTGCCAAATCAAGCTCAAGGAAAATCTTTTAATGGTGTTATAAAAGATTTGACAATTGTTACAAAAGAACGACATGTTCTTTTTGTACAAGATGTGAAGAAGGTCAGGGAAGATGTCAACTTCAAGGCTGAGGAATTAAAGAAGGAGATTGCAAAAGAGCTTCAAGATCTTAATTCGCAAAATTTGGACATGCAAAAACGTGTTGATGTTGTTGTTGAAGCACTTACCAAGATTGCTACTGATTATCAATCCTCTGCTCCAATTATCGAAGCCAAGCACAAAGAAGATAAGGAGCAGTTCGCAAAATTAATTCAGTTGGTGACTGAATTAAAAAGTTGTGTTTCAAAGCCTTCTCAACAATCAATTCTTACTCCAGAATTTTTAACACTTAAAATCAACACTTTGGAGCAAGCTATTCAGAAGGCATTGGCCCTGATTACAAATTTTACTTCTGTTTTACCGAAGAATGCCTCGCCTGCTTTCACAGGGGTGCAAGGGGGAGAAACAAAAGGAAGTAAAGGAGAGGATGCGAAAAATGTTGGAAAGATACATTCAACTCAGCTTAAAACAACTTTGCCTGTAATCACGAAACCAATTCATTCAACAATAGTAACAACAAAGCCAATCACGAAGTTAATTTCTAAGGGAATTACAATTGGTTCAACAGAACGAGGGAGTTCAAGTGCGAAACCTCAAACAGTGAATACTGGAAAAGGCAAAGAGGTGGTTATTGAAAAGACGAAAGAAGAAAAGAAAGCTAAGGCTGAAGCTGAAATGGAAAAACAAAGACAAATTCAGAGCATACTAAGGCAAAACGCAAGTGATCCACCAACGTTGAACAAGGGTGATACTGCAAAGTTGTACTCATTTGAAACCATTGAATCCAAAGTTTTGGGAAATCACTTGTACGAGTTTGAGAAAAAGCCTAGAAGAAGTTATGATGTTGCGAATTCAGACAGATGCCAATTTGATTTTCCAATAAACGAAATGATGTTTATTACAGCGCAGTACAAGATCAGTGAAAATTTTGAAAATGCTGATGAATACACTTACATGAAGATCAGATTTCATGTTGTACTTGTGAAGGATTAAGAGGAAGTTTGGTCTTTAATGAAAATCAAGAAAGTACTAACAATCAAGAAGGATGTAATGTTCGAGAACATGCTTCAAAACTTTCGATATTTCGTTGTTCGTGCAGATAACAAGGCATTTGATTTTACCATTGCTGATTTTCCCTTGATGAATCTAAATGATCTCATTCAAGTGGCATTTATCCTTAAAGACATGGAAGAAAACAAGCTCAAAGGATATGATACTGATGTGTTCAGATTTGGTTTCGCACATATCAAGATATTCATAGATAACTACTATGATTGCTTGGCATTGACTGATGAAGAACTTGCATCAGGCCTTGGTAGAAAAGTTACAGTTTCTTGGGAATCAACACTGCCTCAAACTGAATTGATGAAGTATGCAGACGGGGAAATATGCCTTAAACCTTTTGGCATGGTTTTCGCAGGCAAAGATACAAAGGGGAAGCCTAAGAGATTTTTTTTTTTAAAGTCTCAGAGATAGAAAGACACACCACTTCGTAATATACGAATTTCCTTGTTCGTATGAATAATTACACGAAGAATAATGAAGGAGACAGGAAGGAGCTTAAAAAGATCATCACTTGGTATTCAGAAATCTGAAGAACAATGCACTCAGTTGTTCAGAATCTCACAAACTAAATAGCTTCGACTGTTTACAAAGGAGGAGAATGTAGAGTCTAGATATTGTAAAAGTCGAAGTGTTTGTTTTCTTTAGTTTCGCATGTTAGTTATTTTACTAAGTCTTCATTTGTGCGAAGCATATAGTTCAGCACTTAGTATATTTTTTGTAAACTCATGTTTCCTATAAATAGGGACTGAGGTTAGAAGTAGAGACACGAATGATTCAAGGAGTGATTCTATAGTCATTCACATTTTTCTCTGCTTAGTTTGTAATCAGTTTCTTAATCAATACAAGATCTGATTAATATTTACTCCTTGTGTTCTTACTTTTCATTCATATAATCATGATTGCTTTCTAAATCTTGATTACAATTCTCTTCAAGACTCATGGACTAACTCTTTATAGCCCAAACGATACGATTGAATGGACATCGATAACTAATAGATGATCACATTTGGATAATAATTCTCATAACATTAGGTACCTGTCAATATTACTGGAATTACAAATGTAACAAGTTCGGGAAAAATGGCCAACAGAAAAAGGCCTTACATCAACCAAAATGGGAAAATTTTGACATAATTACAACCTAACCAAGACCTACCAGGCCTATGATTTACAAGATAGAGAATTAGACCAGAGTTTAACATAACTAGGTTATATCCAAAAGAGAGAAGTTGGTGAGAATCTATCGGCGACGAGAACTACCAGAGTGAGTTCTTGATCCCGACAGAAGACGTTCTATGTCCCTCATGCGCCTGTCAGCCCTTGCTTGCTGTGCTCGAAGTTCTCTGACTTCAGCTCGCGTTTCAGTGAGTTCCCTCTGAAGAGCTGCATTGTGAACCAGAGCCCTTTCATGAGCAGACTCCAGTTGGTGAATGCGGACAGTGTTAACACCAGTGTTGGTGTCAATCTCCAAGACTCGATTGATAGATGATTGACCTAGTATCGTGTTCCGTGAAATCCTACGAACCATGATGGGTAGGACTCTGTCAGCAGAACCTCCATTAATGAGGTTGTAGAAACTTTTGTCTCCATTGTAGGGAATCGGTTGACCCTGTTCATGGCTCCATGTATTCAAGTTTGTTGCCCACAGGGGTGTGGGTCCTTGAAATGCTGGACGAGGGTCAAGGTTTTAATTCGCTGGGGGCAGGTTGTTGACCTCTGGCTCTGAGTCAGAACCATCAGAAAAGTCTTCAGCTTCATGATCATCTAAAGGAATTGGGTGATTATCTTCAGGTTCATCTTCTAGCCATCCTGTATTGCCGTGGTTGGGATAGTACGGGTCTCCGGGAATGTAGAATCCAGCCATTAAATCTACGCGAGAAGGGAGGTATAAGAATCTAGCACATAAGTAACTTATAGCAATGCAAAATACTCCTATAGTATTTTAAGTTTAGGTTCTATTGTTCTCATTGTGGTATTGTGGGTAAGTTTTCAGACTTGTTGCAACCTCACAACCACACTTAGGCACATGCTAGTCAACCCTCGGATAATATAGTTGATCAAACTATATCTTCCCAGTTTTGACCATATGTCTCTAAGTCTAATTGTGTTTCCTAACAATTGTAATACTTTTGTACTATCTTAGTGACACTGATTTTAGTATGAATGCAGGCACGTATACTTAATTAAATATTTTAATATTTAAAGTATAGACTCTTAGTCAAAGTATTTTAATCCCAATGTATTTATAGTTAGTATATCTTTTATGGGTTGATATATACTCAATTCACTATAAACAATGCTCTGATACCAATCTGTCACACCCCAAAACCAAGAATGGGGGAAACATTCTGGGGTGGAGGACGTCATGTACAGTATCACAACAATGAATAGTAGTAAACAAGCAACAACATCATCCATTGCATTAATAATATAATTTCATACATGTGTGTTCTGTTAGGTTATATGGACACCAAAATATACATATCAAAATAAAAGATGAGTCTTGAACGAACTCCATCTCCTCAAAAGCCTGTCACCTGCACCTGTCTATTAGTGACCTGAGAATACAAGTTATTTTGAAAGCGAGTATCAGCTTAAAGCTGGTGAGATCATAAGTATATTAATGTATGTGTTTGTATGAAACCATTTGTAAGATGTTACGTAAGATGTTTTGTACAATGTTCTGTAAAATGTTTGAACTCTCCTAGAAAACCCTATGTTTCCTATTAATTGTAGCCTTCTACCAAGGCATCTAGTGTCTGTGTGTGTCTCTTGTTACAGTGTGTGTTTTCCCAATTCTGACTATCATTAACCAAAAATATAGTTTCTACATTACCGTGCATCGTGTGAATATTCACGAAGTGAATGTAATGGGAAAATATTATAGTACCGTAGTATTTGTAATAAGTGACTACCGTTGTACTAACTAACTTAAAACAAAAGGTGTTCAAAGTAACATGTGATCGACATGTATCCTGCTACCGACTCTAGTAAAACGACGATGTAAGTGTTGGGTTTTGAGCATTCTAACACTCCTAAGTGTACATGCAACCCTAAATACCTTGGATCTATGTTTTCTCTATTATACATGCAAATATGAACATCCAAGGTCTTATCCTAATCTAGCATACAAAACACGAATATAACAAGATAGAATACATACCTCTTTGATGTAGAATGTCTTCATGAAGCTTGAGTGCCTAGTGCTTCAAGTGTGACACCTCAAATGGTTCACACAACACCAAATACACTTAGAATAACTTGAGAGAATTCTACAACTCATGAAATTGGCTAGCCCTTCTTTTACACACACTAGTAGCCGATTTTGGTGAATAATATGATGCTTATATAGTGTGTTACAATTAGGGTTACACCATGTAAGCCCTAATTGTCATGACCTTTCATTTCCACGACCCATGGGTTATGTAACCTCCATGGAGCATCCATGGAGTATCATATGGGTTTTAGCCCAACTAGATAATCCATGGAGCATTAGCCCACTATATAAGTATTGATGATTTACCCAATCAACCTATATATTTAATTAGTCTTCTTTTGATCACTTAATTAATTCTAGATTAATTCTTGATCAATACTAATTAAATAATCTTATTATTCATATTATTAATATACTAGAACTTATAATATCTTAATAACCATAAGTGTCTTATTTCTCTCATTATAGTCTATCCAAATGCATGATACCATGCAACCCAAATGGACCATGCTGGGTCGGGTCAAGTCTTACCAATTATAGTTATGGACTTAGACATTAATCCAACAGTCTCCCACTTGGATAAGTCTAAAACTATTATTGCGTATGACTTCAAGAACCGAATGGCAATCGTAGCTCTCAAAAGCTTATGTCGAACTCTGACCTTGTAGATGAACTCTGACCTTTGTCAATGACTTGTCCATTAGATAAGGGATCATATATTCCTCCATTCTAGATATCATATGGACTGAGACATGGATTATAATCATTATCTCTGTCCATTTGTTGTTTCCCGATTTCCGATTTATGACGACTGACTAATTGAACAAATCAAATCAGTCCTGGCCCGGCCGAGCACTTCCATTTGTCATCATCAAATCATCGAGGGGCCCACAGATATCGCTTTTATCCCGAAGGCAAAAGGAATGTATAAACTTCAACTCAGATGGCTTGTTCTACTACTTGTTGAATCATACACAAAGGCACGTTTTATAACATCGAGTTACCAATGCGTTTTCGTGCAATCAATGTACTATCAACTCATAGTAACAACTCATATCTCTAGGTTTGAAGAATATAAGATATTATCGTCTCATGATCACTCGTGATAAAATCCATGAAGTGATTCCAATTAGCACGGGTTGAATCCAATACTCAGAACTTATGAGCACTCATGAGTGTTGTAGCCCTTTGTCCAACATCTTAGACCTCTACAAGCCAACCCATGACAGTCTTGATTCATATCTACTTCCAACATATGACCGACTGTGGATGGTTTGAACAACTTAGTCATTCCGGAAGAATAACCTAGTTTATTCTGGAAGTCAAAACATGCAAAATGAAACACAATAATAATCGAATTCAATATGGTCTCAGAATTTATGAATATAAATAAAACACCTTTAGTTATCACCATATGATTACACATTATTCATTGTATACTGTTTCAGCTATCAACTTTATTCTTGAATTTAAAACAATAGTTGTCCCATGCTCCAAGCATGTACACTATGTTTTCTAAACTCTAGTCATGCCACACACCAAGTATGCATACTATGTTTGTCTATGATCTTTACTTTGTGAAATAGATCAACTGAACATAACTCCAATGATCCTCTTTTCACAGTCCCAAATACTTACTACAAATGCAAGAATTCCAAATTCATGCCATTTACTGAAATTTGTTAGATTCTAAACTTATATGCATGGATCCTCTTGTAATGATTATGCACAAAATCACAAGGACTTGACAACAACCATTACAAAGTATTACATAGGAGATCAGCTCCTTGGGAACATCCTTCTTGCATTAAGTTTCCTAATCTTACACAGATTGAATAATTTCTAACTTTGAAACATTTCCAGATTCCATTTTGACTATCACTTCTGAACAAGAGTTGCCTCCTTACAGATTATGTCAATATGGGTCCTTCCAAAATTATCACTATACTTCCAACTATCCTTGAGCAACCAATCTTTGGTAAACCTTAGATTGTCCTCGACAATTCTTTAATCCTTTTAGTCATATCCAGTTCGAAACCATTTCCCTTCTTAATGCCCCAGGCATTTGTAAAATTTTAGAAAGGATGAATATAGCACATGTAATCGATCCTATATCTGAAGCATATGGGAAACGATTCATGATGTCTCACATAAAGACTAGACTAGTCTTTTGTTATACTATTTCCATGTCAATTTGCCAATTTCTCATAATTCAAATTATGAAAAGGGATGTCATAATCATAATCGAATTTTTGAACGCAAATAATGGACCCATATATAGAATTTCCTTATGTTGAGCCATTCTAACATGAAATTCATATATATATATATATATATATATATATATATCCTTGACTAAATACGATTAAAACCTCAATCTAAGCTTTTAGATTTGAGATGAAGTATAATTTCCTCTCCCTTAATTATAGCAAAAGAACTCTTTCGCAATTAAAACCTTTTGTTTTCTATAATTAACATTGCTAAGTTGCAATACTTATCATAATTATCATGCTCCCACTAACATGATGATTATTAACATAACACTTATGCTCCCACTAGCTTTGACATGTACTCAGAAATTAGCAGGACTTCTAGAAATCAATACTTTATTGACTTTCTTACCAAAGTTCAGATTTCTGATACTAGATTGCTTTGATAAAACTTTATCAATATCATACACCTTATCTTAGATAGCTCACAGGTGTGTCTAAACAATTTTAAGAACTATGAAAAGGGATGCCGTAATCATAGTCTCGATTGTTTAGACCTTTGCCACTTCTCACAAGTTCATGTTAGTGTGCCGGTTAGCCACACATGCTCCACTAACGACTTTGAGAATGCAAATATCACAATTGCTATCTAGCTAAAATCTACTTAGTGAAAGTGTTTCCTCACCATCATTTTCATGAATCGGAGAGAAACCTTATGACACTTAGATTTTTATGGTGTATGAGTTCCTACCCATATGAATTAGTCAAAACCATAATCCCAAGACAGGGATAATGATAAATCCAAACTCATATGGATTGAACTCAATCTTAATTTCTTGCCACCTGGCAGCTCAAGGGCCTGCCATTGCTTCCAAGTTATTGTGCAACAAATTGAGAACTCTAAGAACTCATATGCAAAACCAACTTTAACTAGAATGGGCACAAAATATGTCAACACGATAGGTTATAAACCTCAAGTCGTGTGCTAGTGAAGAACTTCAGGTTTTATCCTTGATTAGTTCTTGAGACTTTCAAGACCTTTAAGACTCCCACTGTCCTCTTGACCTATAAGACTCCCTTGTCAAACATCCAAGAGATAGTGTGTATTCTAATCAAGACAAACACTTCACATAATTGGCCTAAGTTGGTCTTTGTTTTATTCAAAACATCACAACTTACCAATTTCAAATGTACAAGAGTAGAAAAACTTTTCCTCTTACATTTGACAAGTGTTTTAAACCTTCTTTAAGACATGTCACTTAAATTACAATCTTGGAGTATGACTCTAAGACTTGTATTGGAATGAAGTATGACTCATCTTCTTGATTTAACCACTTCAACAATTCATAGCTCCTCTTCTTAGGGCGCTTAGAGGAAGAATTGTGATAAGTTCTCTAAATCAGTAAGATGATCATAAAAAATGATACTAAAGTACTCTCCCATCTTTTTAGATTTGAGAAACTTTTATCCTTCTGCCTAATTTGATTCTTCTTATTCGCTCTGCCTTACATTGGAAACTTTTTCCAATGTCTCAGAATTACTATTAAGCTTGTAAGTATAACCATATTTACTGAGCTTTAGTAAATTATGACGAATAATATTTTCAATCTTTTGTGGTGGACTTGATCAATGCACAAGAATGTGTACTCGATCCCTTAGTCCTTCACTTGACTCACACATCCATGTGAACAAGTAATTAGTCTTAATTTTCCAATACTTGAAAGTTCTCATTCATCATGCTATACAACTTGCATGATTCCAAGTTCCGGTCCAATTCAAACTTGGGTGATGAGAATCTTTCCTTATTTGGTAAATTTAGACATTACCATAAATGAAAGAATCAATTTCATATTTCCACTCTTGCTATTAATGGAATCATGTAAGCAACAATTTTTCCTCAAATGCCATTGTAAGGATATTTTAAAATAAATAAAATCATCATTTTTCCTTTTATTTTAAAAAAATTTGCGGAAAAAACAATCCTTACATTCCATATGAAAACTTGTTATCTATTCCTAAGCAATAGCTCATATCTCCTAAGAAGTAGCTCAAGAATCCGATCTTCAAACTATGCGATAGAAATCCATCTACGCGATCAGATTCAACATATTCTTACTTTAAGTTTCTTTACTTTTCATTGATTCTTAAAACATCACCATGTGACCCAGTCACATTATGTATCAAGAGTCTCAGAATAGAAACTTATCAGAGTCAGATAGTGGAATTTACCTAAAGTAGAGTCAAACTTATTGACTTTAACATCCTTAGGTAAAATTGGCAGCTTCGCAACCAATGCCCCTTCCTTTGGCAATTTAACATATGGACGCTTTGGTAATGGAGCATGGGACTATCACAGACTTAGCCTTTCTTTTTACCATTTGGTCAACCGAGTTGACTATGGCCGATCCCTTTCCATTGGGAAGAGAGAGCTTTACTGGATATCCAATGTTATCATTGTCAATGTCCATAAAGTTTTAGGAAGTTGATCTTAGCAAATAGATAAGATCATTAAGGGTCTTGTCATAGTCTGGTTCATAGGAGTCCCAAAGGAATTCACTATGTGACTTAGAAAGTGATTGAACCACTAACTTTCTCAAGACTTTGACACCCAACTCTCCCGACTTGTCAATATGTGACTACATCTCCAAGATATGACCACACATAGACCTGTACTTGCCAATAGGTCTTGAGTGACCTTAAACTTTTCAATAACTTGTGGGTTAGGGAGAGTAATTGGAGGAGGTGAGAGAAGTATGATTTCCATAGGACATCATCTTCATTTAGGAAAGCTTGTTTCTAGAGATTTGGGAAGATCATAAATGTCTAAACCAGACATCTTTTGGGAGATATTCAAGATAGTTGATCTTAAGTCCTTAATATGACACCCAATATGAAATATTAAGGCTAGGACCCAACAAACTATTTTATAACTTAGAAGAGGAATGTCGTAATCCAAGCTATAAAATATTTGAAGGTAGGTGAATGACGATTCACCAATTTCCACCAAGATAAACGAAATGTATTATTAGGATTTAATTGGATTTGAAACTCCTAGATCTTTTGAGATTCATTTAACTTTTCAATGGCATGTTTCAATCTCGAGTGTGCCCTTCAGGATTTGTGAATGGGATGCCGAGGATCACAAAACAAGGTGTGAAGTAACCATGCAAATTACTTGGTACCCTTAAGTGTTTACCCCTCAATCGATGTGCCGGTTAACCACACACGCTCCATCGATAATATGATAAACATTAAGTTACCCTTTGCCTACCTTGTTAAATACGAGTTAGTGTGCCGGTTAACCACACACGCTCCACTAACCGACTTAAACAAAGTGCAAAGTGTAATTTCATGGATTAGCACCTTATTCACATTTTCCTAAGTAACTAAGATTGGGTATTATTAAGAATTTAGTTACTTAGTATTTATCATTAATACTTTTAATGAAGGGACATTTATAGTCCTGTCAAACCCGTTCGACTAACGACCCTCCACCGGTCAAGGAAGCGGTGGGTGAGAGTGGACACCCATTAAACTGCCATTTTATAGGCAGTAGCCTTACACCCCCTTATAGACCGGCTTCGTGAATGAGGCCTACTAATGGTAAGACCGACTTTACTCTTATACATATATATAAATATTATTAACTTATAATATTATAAAGTATAAGGGTTGAATTTTAACTTTTAAAATTCTAAGGGCTAACTTGGAATTAAAGTATTCATAAGTGAAAACTTTTCAAATTCCAAAACTTGATGGCAAGTTTTGTAACTTTCAAAACTTTTCTATTCCATAACTTATGTGTTTAAAGTAGTTTTAATTAAAAAACTCTTCAAGTTCCATAACTTGAGGACAAGTTATGGAAGACTTTAAACTAATAAAAGAATTAACTTTTCTTTATTTTATTACTTATGGAATTAATTAAGGTTATATTTTTTTTATTTATTATTTAATGAAGAGACTCTTGGTTCTCCATAACTTGAGGACAAGTTATGGAGTCATAAAACCATTTAATTAGAACTAGACTCTTCATTTTGTAACCTTTGCCAACTTTTATGAGTTTTATGAAACTTAAATGTGATTTTTCATATAACTTGAGGACAAGTTACAAAACACATTTTAGAGTCAACTCTTAGATTAATTTGGATTGAAAACAACTATTTCACTCAACTTTTCTATTAATCTAAGCCACTCATAAGAACAAGATAATTCAAATCAAACTTTTTCATGTAATTAGTCTAAACCTTAAACTAAAACATGAATCTATTGACAATTACCTTTGAAATTGGATTAGCATGAACATTACCACATCAAAAACAAGTTTATAAGTCCAAAAACATCTTAGGGTAATGTTCCTAGTCCAATTCCAGCCAAAAAAGTCGAATTTATGATGTCTGGGGGTCCAACTCGTCGAGTGCACGAACCAACTCGGCGAGTTGGATGCATTTTGCATTGGACTCGGCGAGTCCATTCATGGACTCGGCGAGTCTGCTGGGCAGACAGCATCAAAACTCGATTCTTCAGCTACTTTTGCAAGTATAACAAGAAAACAAGCCTAGGCTCTGATACCAATGTTGGGTTTTGAGCATTCTAACACTCCTAAGTGTACATGCAACCCTAAATACCTTGGATCTATGTTTTCTCTATTATACATGCAAATATGAACATCCAAGGTATTATCCTAATCTAGCATACAAAACACGAATATAACAAGATAGAATACATACCTCTTTGATGTAGAATGTCTTCATGAAGCTTGAGTGCCTAGTGCCTCAAGTCTGACACCTCAAATGGTTCACACAACACCAAATACACTTGGAATAACTTGAGAGAATTCTACAACTCATGAAATCGGCTAGCCCTTCTTTTACACACACTAGTAGCCGATTTTAGTGAATAATATGATGCTTATATAGTGTGTTACAATTAGGGTTACACCATGTAAGCCCTAATTGTCATGACCTTTCATTTCCACGACACATGGGTTATGTAACCTCCATGGAGCATCCATGGAGTATCATATGGGTTTTAGCCCAACTAGATAATCCATGGAGCATTAGCCCACTATATAAGTATGGATGATTTACCCAATCAACCCATATATTTAATTAGTCTTCTTTTGATCACTTAATTAATTCTAGATTAATTCTTGATCAATACTAATTAAATAATCTTATTATTCATATTATTAATATACTAGAACTTGTAATATATTAATAACCATAAGTGTCTTATTTCTCTCATTATAGTCTATCCAAATGCATGATGCCATGCAACCCAAATGGACCATGCCAGGTCGGGTCAAGTCTTACCAATTATAGTTATGGACTTAGACATTAATCCAACAGAAGACGCCGTAAGAAATGACATTTGGCACCCGTAGACTTGCAAGTCCCACTGTAGCGATCAGCAAGGTGTAGGATAGTCAATCTAGTATAGATCTATACGCAAACTCATACGCTCCCCAATTAAGGAGATTCGGGATACAAAAGCGGTCATGACAGGAAGTGCCATGACCCGCTCAATGGTTCACATAACTGCATGAATGTATATGTAATGAATGTGCTAACTGAAAGTGTACTCTTTCTCTGTCTAGCCTATATGTACTGTAATGTTCTGCGTGTACTAGCTATAATGTATGTTCTCTCTCTGTCTAGCATGTATAGTAATGTACTGACTCATGAATGAACTGACTCATTGTATGTTTCATTGTTCTAGTAATAGTATTAGTATCCTCCTATGCTACCCCTATGGTAACTTACTAGTGATGTAACTGGTACGTATGAACATGGAAGTATACCCTTGCTACCCAAGCGTATTGAATGGACTGGAAGAACCTTTATGACTATATATGTACACATGATATATAACTAATATTTAAACGACCTTCGGACGGATACCCGATACCTTACCAGACCACATCCCAATGGGGAAAAGGAAATAAAGCGAGCTGGCCTTCCTAAGCCTTTTAAACATTGCTTATATAACTATACATACATAGGCATGCATTTGATAATAAGTATAACAGAGCTTAAGTAAACGTATTTGATAAGTATAAGAATTTGTAAAACAGTTTGAAGCAAAACAGTTTGATAAACAGTTTGAACAGTAAGAAAATCACTGGTTTTGTAGTTATTAATCACATGTGATTGATGTAATAACTATAGGTATTTAACTTGTATCCCCCCCCCCCCCCCCCCCCCCCGCATAAAGCATTTAAAAACATTTAAACCATTGATTTAGGGGTATGAACTCACCTGTAGTGAGTGGTACGGATGAACTGAAGACGTAGGATTGCTAGGTGTCAAGTGAAGTCTTGAACACACTCTATGATCCTAGTTAACATATAATATCACATATATGTATCCAAATAGTCTTTAAACAACTAATAAACAAGTCAAGACACCCTAGGACATGCTAAACACCTTATACAAGTGTTATAAGGGTTAAGGATTGTATCTTAGTGTTGTAGGGAAGGGCTAGTGTGCTTGGGGTTCAAGGAACACTCCATTAGGGAGTTTACGGTTTTGTGGTCACTAGCAAAAGGGTTTACGGTCGTAATCTCACCCTCTTTGTGACCATTTGTTGTTTGAAGCCTTCTAATCTAATCCAAGCATTCCTACTTCATGTTTAAGCCTTAAGAAGTGTTTTGTGGCATCAATACACTCCTAAACGGAGTTTACGGTCTATGGACCATTTCTCCATGAGTTTACTACCGTAAACTCTCATGGACTAAGGTATTTTGATGTTTTCAAGTCCTAAACACTTCAAGGTAATAGCCTAGGTTAGTTTCTAGGCAAATGGAAGGAGTATGGGACATTTATACACCTTTTGGGGTGTTTACGGTTTTGGGAGATCCCCAAACCGCAAACACATATAAATGTGAGGTTTTTGTGCCTTTTGTGTGATAAAATCATCAAGGATGGATCTATACAAGTCCCTAAGGCATTGTGAAGCATCTAGGCACCCTAAGGCACCCCTTTGCACCTTAATTGGTGTTTACGGTTTTGGGAGCCTCCCAAAACTGTGGACACCTTGTTCTTGGTGTTCTTGGGACATTTCCTTTATATTAAGATGTATAGCAAGCTTTAAATGACTCTAGGATAGAAGTACTTACTTTGTGGAAGCTTGAAATGAACTAAAAGTCCAAGAACACTAGTGTGTGTTCTTGGTGTTTTGGAAATCTAATCAAAACACAAAAATGGATGGATGAAAAAATGTTTAATCACTAGTAGTTATGATACATCAACTAATCAAGACAAGAAGTACTTACGTTTTCGGGAAATCGGGTGAAAATCGGGATGATAGTTGAGAGTGTTTTGGAGTTTACTCTTTAGGGTGAAAGTAACAAGTGAGGTACTTTGAGGAGTAAACTCATGCTTAAGGCATGAGTTTACGGTTTTTTGGGTAGTTTACAGCCCTAACATAAAAGTTTGGCCGTGAACTTCTAAGCTACGTGGTATTCACGGTTTTGAAATTTCAAGACCCGAGACGGCCCATCCGTTCACCCGTTCGTTTAAAGATTAATTATTAAAATAATCAAACGAACTTTAATTTCCTAAAAACAAATAAAAGTGAACTTGGCTTATAATATGAAGTGATTGACTTTTAGGGTTTGACCGAATGAAAATTCTGGGTTGTCACAAATCTTGACTATCAATTTCCGTCCAAACATTCGATTTCATCACTTCACAACATCAACCAAATTTGTTTTAGCAGTCACTCATCCTTCGTTTCAAGCATCGACAATTAATCCTTCGAAACTCAATAAAGGACCATCAACTCCAAATCGACATTAAATCCAAGCTGAAATCAACCCTTCGACTATCTAACCATTCTTCTTGACCCAGTCGACTTTGCTTTTAGAGACCCATCGACCATCACTCATCAATACAAACAACAAGCTTTCGAAATTACATCCATCAGCCATTCGACTATCAAATACTAACATCAAACTTTCGAATATTGACTCCAAAATCGAGTTTTCGCAATCGGTTCTTCAATCTAGCCATTCGTTATTACCAAAAATAGCAATCATCGATTTTAATTGCCAATCTTAACCCAAATCAAAGGTAATCAACATCTCGATGCACACAGTCGACTTGATATCAACGATATGACTCAAAATCAACAGTCTTTGCATATAAGCACCATCGTTAGCCACCTGTTCATCAATCAACCCAAGATTCCATCCAAAATCGACATCAACACTCATCAAAAAACTATAGTCGATTTCGAATACACAATTATATTCCCAGTTCATGTTCAACCATTCAATCCTTGACCCAGATCAAGATCTTCATTCCAAACTCTTCAAGAACACTTATATTGACTCCAAAAAGTCAACTCAAATAGATATTGAAATTCATCAGCCTTCGAAATCAATAACAAATCATCAATCCAACCATTCGAAATCAATCCAATAACACCAAACAATACTCACAACAAAACTCGTTTGAACTCCCGTTTCATTCTCCAATTCATCATTATCAAACCAAACTCGACCATCTGTCTTTAACGAACCCGCAAATCCAAGACGATACCATTGTAATCAACATGCAAATCTGATTTGAGAACTAGATTGCTTACGAAATCTAGTCAACATCCAAAATGCGAGATCGAATTCATTAACTAAGAGGTTTCGATTTTGACTATCTTTTAGACTTTTCAACATTGACTATTTACACCAACATCAGTCAAAAAATAACTTTGATTTAATTCAATTCAACACAAATTGTAATCACAACATCAATTCTTCAGGTAACCATCAAAATCAAAAAATAATCAATATTGAACATGTGTTGACTAACAAGCAATCGAACACAAAATTTGATTGAACATTGTTTCCAACCTTTTATCAACCAGGTTTCGAATGGTGGATAATGATGAACAGTAGACCTAATTACTTTTAGGATCAAATTTTGGATTTGATTGAACATTGTTCCCAACCTTTTATCAACCAGGTTTCGAATGGTGGATAATGATGAACAGTAGACCTAATTACTTTTAGGATCAAATTTTGGATTAAGTAAACTGTATCATAGTATGACATTTGGGCTAATTTTGGTTGAATGAACAATAATCAAGTTATGTGATTTGTTTGTGCTCAAAAAATTGACATAAACAGTGAAATTCGAATTTGAGAAAATGATTTTAATGATTTTAATTTTAATGTTTGATCTAAAAAAAATTTAATTAGATCAACAATGGGGTTGAAATGGATTTGATCTAGTGAGACAAATCGATCAAAAATGAAAAACACAAATGCACGAATCGAAAAGATTTAGTGAGAACATCCAAAGCAAAAATTAGAAGACTTGCTCCTATACAAATCGTCTCCAAAAGCGAACTTCCAAACATCGATTTCCAGTAAATGTGTCAATTTCAAAACATTTACAATATTCGCTTTCAATCAAACACATCGAATCTAATTACAGACTTTGTTTCTTCAAGTAATGACCCAAATGAACAATCGATTTTGACTTTTTCAATTTGACTTTTCGTTCACCAGTCGAACTTGCTATTGACATCCAATAATCACAATCGAAATCAATAACCCTCCCCCTTCGAAATCAACATTCAATCACTTGATCTTCCCAGTCACTCATCGCATTCCAATCAGTGTTTTGAAAACCGGACCGGACCGGCCGGTTCAACTGGGAACCGGTCAGGTTACCGGTTTTTTAACACCCAAAAACCGTTTGAAAACCAAACCGCTAAAAACCATTGGTTTTGTTAAAAACCGGATTAAACCGGACTGGTTGAATCGGAAGTAAAACCAGTTTATTGATCAAAATTTTGGTTTTTAAATATACAGCCCAAGGCAGCAGGCCGACTTATGAGAGCCAGCCCATTATAATGAGATTTTTGATAATTCTTCCAAACGCTCGTAAGGCTCCATTTATAGACTTCATATTCCTTTTAACTTTTTCTCCGTTGTCGATGTGGGATGCCTCAAAATGGTTTCATATTCCTCAAATATACTTCCAATTCCTTTACACTTTTACACAACATGCCTCTTAATATATTACATATACTAGTTTATAACCCGTGGGAACCACGGTTACAAAATTAATTAAACTTTAATAGTAAAAACTCAAAATTATTTATCCTTTATTTTAAATAAATTATTAATTAAGTAATTATTTTTAGTTATATAAAATTATAATCATTGATTTAAATAAATATGTAAAATTATATCAATTTATAATTTGTATTAACTTTATTTTAGTTTTTATTCTAATGTTATTAATTTAATGTAATTAGAGTGAGAAATTTAAAATTTAAAATTTAAAATGAAGAATTAATAGGGTGATAAGTGGCATGCAATAATTATGATACATAATAGGGTGACAAATGACAAAAGAAAACTAAAATATACATTAATTATGATGCCTAATATGGTGACACATGTCAAAATGAGAATAAAACTATTCTTTTATTAGAATAGGAATATTTAAATCAAACACACATTATATATATATATATATATATATATATATATATATATATATATATATATATATATATATATATATATTTAAATCACAAACACAATATGTATATTTAATATAAATCACTCACATATTTTTTATACAACTGCACATTTTATATATGAACCATATATATTTATATCACACATACATTACATATATCTTTAATATCCATATATAAAGCACACATCCTTATTATATATATATATATATATATATATATATATATATATATATATATATATATATATATATATATATATATATATATATATATATCCGGTTTTTCCGGTTTTTAGGACCGGTCGGACCAACTGAACCATCGACCCAGTATGACGACCGGTTCGATGTCCGGTTCGGTTTTCAAAACATTGATTCCAATACCCACAAACACAGTCCATGCAAAACTCGACCCCAAACCAATGATTTTCCACCAAAATCAACTTCCCAAAACTGATTTTAGTTGCAATCGACTCTAATCAAACAAAGAAATCGATTTTAAACATCAAACATCAGTCTAAATCGAAATACTTTTGATTCAGACTTGAAATTGATTTCGACTACAATCAATTCCAATTCGACTCCAAGACTTCAATATCTCAAGTCGTTCGATTCCAAATCCTTGTACCATCTGATTTCGTCTCAATATCTACCATGGACAACAATTTTGATTCCAAAACAACTAAAATTGACATTTGATTCGATGAATTTTGACTTTCGAATTCCAATTTTGTTACAAACAACAAATCATTTTTTTTTTCTTTTTCTCAAGACATTCGATTCATATACAAACATGCGATTTGATTTCAAACATTTCCAGATGTCTGTTTGAACTCAATTGAGTGAATGCAAACTCAAGAATATCAAGGTATGATGACGAACAGAAAATGATAACGTAAAAAATAAGGAATGAATAAATGGAGTTCGAATTATCATACGGATGAACAGTTACAGATTAACTATTTGGGCTCAAATGATTAATTGATGAATAGTACTCGTGATTTAAATTTGGGCTTAAGATTTCGGATCAATAAACAGTAACAGGTTTGTTTATTTTGGGCTTAGAAATGAATCAAACGAAAAAAAAATTCCAAATGAGCTGAATGAATGAACAGTACTCGAAATTTAAAGAAAAAAAATGAGTTTGATTATGGTTTTGATCTTAAACAAAAATAATTGTATCAATCAAAGTGGTTGAAACGGATTTGATCTAATGAGACAAATCAATCAAAAAATTGAAAAATGCAAACTACGAATCGAAATCATAGACGTTTTGGAATCCATTTGAGAATTTGTGATACTTTTTTGACGAATTGAGATCCATTTGCAACGAACGAATCAAATTTAGAAGAGTTGAGTTTTTTTTTTCAGAACGCAAAAATCTCCAATTTGAACATTGTACCACCTACGATGCGTGTTGTACAACTCGTTCTTCGTGTTCTTCAACGATCCATGAACATCTTCATAAGAACCACCAAGACTTTTGGGTTTTGACTTCAAATTCAATGCAACATTTGGAGATTGCTGCTTTGAAACCCAAATTTGCTTCATGGATTTCAACCTGACAACATTTAACGATTTTTGTGAGTAAACCTGCTTGTTTTTCTGTTTAATTTTCTTTTTCTTTTTCTTTTTCATCTTTTTCCATCTTGAAGATATGATTTCATGAAAAAACCCATTTTCCACAACATCAACTTAACAAGTTTGAATCAAATCTTTTGGAGTTTGATACTTGTAAATTTCTTGGATTATCGGCTTTCGATAGGAATCATTCCTTCAAACGAATCCCAAAAACACAAAATATCATCATTTTGAACTCCAATCGATCAAAAAAACTTTTGCATCTTCTTGTCATGAACTTCAAGAACATCAAGAACATCACATTGAACTCCATAATCTTGAACTTCAACATATTTAAGAGCATGAAGATCACTTTGGTTTTCAATTAGAGAAATGTTTTTCTTATTAAACAAATCTCTTTCTTCTCCTTCCTTTTGATTTCTACTACAGACTAATATGGACAAGGCAATTTTATTCAACAATACAATCTTACAAAGTGGTTGAAAAATCAAGTTTCCATTATCATCCTTCAAATCTCCATAAGAAACCATATTATTCCATGAAATCAACTTGCTTAACAATAACCCATAAAATTAATTTTTGTTGACTTTGTATTTGACATCTTCAACGATCACAACCCAAGAATCATACGGTAAGTCCACCATCTTTGATCAATCGATAAGATCTTGAGTTTTTAGAGAGAGAAAGTGATTTTGAATGGGTTTTCTACAGAGAGAAAGCAAAAATCACTTGAACTCTAGTGAAGAAAATCGAATTATGAATAGAATCAAAGATGAATTCGATTTATAGAATCCAAACTCTCTAAACTACGAAGTTAAAAGATCAAAATAAGAATCACCAAATCTAGAATGCCACCATGGATCAATTCTTGATCCAATCAAGAATACCTGCTCTGATACCAATTGATGTGAATTATGAGCATTGATTTGGCATGCAGAATTAAAGAACATACAAAGACACGGTGATTTGAGTGTTTAAGAGATGCATTCGATCATGAAAGGTGTTACAAAAAAGTATAAGCTAGATCTAGACAAATAAATAGCTCACACTAATACTCTCAATGTTACATCTCTCAAGCACACCTCTATAAATGGTATGAACCCACCTTATATAGAGGTGTTTACATCTGTCTCTCTCTTTCTCTCTCTCTCTCTATATATATATATATATATATATATATATATATATATATATATATATATATATATATCATGTCACAAGGCTACTCTACCACATACATGCAAGTGGGTCTACAAAAGTCAAACCATTTACAAAGTCATACATGGATAACTTTGTACCCAACATTTCCCAGGTTGTGCCATAAGCTGATTCAATGCCCATGGTCTTTATATATTTTTTCCACCAGGCAATGGATGCGTCCATAAAGGTGCATGTAGCAAACTTAACACGACATTTTTTAGCATAGGAACTAATTAGGAATATTAACTCCATATTTTCAATCCAAATAGTCAATCTTATAACTCCTTCATTTTCGTAAAAGGATCTAGGTTGATATTTCATAAATTCCTTATAGATGTGTGCCTATGGGACATTATTGTTACTTGCATAGGTACTACTTCCAACTCCACTTTGTTCAAGGGTGTTGTTTTTGTTGACTTCATAGGTGACCCTGGTGTTAGTCACATGTTGTGGAATCATTAAATCGATTGTAGTTGTGCCTAGTTTTGATGTCGGTCTTAGACGATCACACCTTGATCTCTTGGGAGGCATCATTTCGTCCTATTATTCATAGGTTTGAAAAGAGTATAAGTCGTATGAAAATATCATTGTAATTATAAGTGATAATACTAAAATGGTTGATATTAAAAGCATAGTATAAATCTAAAAGCGTGATTCATAATGGTTCGCAAGTTTTCATATTTCCTAAGGTAATTATCTAATAGGAACATGTGAAGAGTATTATGGCTAAGTCAACATCAAACATGATTTATATTTATGAGTGCTACAGTTTTATAAGGATTTGAAGTAAATATTTATTAAATACTTATAAACTATTCACCATAATTTTGAGAGATCCTAAGTTTTTTCCTTCGTGTCTTTGAATTGTGATCTCAACTGTGATCTCTCTTGAGTCTCCTAGAATCTCCAAGTGTTCTAGTCTCTCAACTACCATATGTAAGTTTAGCTGTGTATCACTCTAACCATCATTAAACATAGGTGACCAGTCTACGTTTAGTTGTGGTTCGACCCATGTGCAACAAAACTTAAGTAAGGTAATTGACCTAAAACCTTGTGTTGTATTCTCATCGAGGGTTCGAGTTTTCTATATGTTTGGGTTATATATTGTCACAACTAGCATTTTTAGCCTAGGAAATTTATTCCTCATGTAAACATCAACTATTGTAAGACTTGTACTCTAAGTGGATATCATACTCTATGCTCAATCAAAATCATCCATTTGAATCAAAACTCCCGAGTGAAGTTCAAAACCTAATACAATGCATCTCATATACTTGACTATGGGTCTGAAACCCTAAATAACCCGATTCACCTTAGAATGAACTATGATCCTCTTATTAGGCCTAATGGGCCAGTAAACCTTCTATTTGATGATTTTGGGCCAATGAAACCCATTTGGGCTCTAGTTGGACCCACATTCGTCAAACCATAGCAATTGGGCCATGTTGGACCTAAAATAACCCACTTATTTATCATGGGCCGTGAACCATTCTATTGAGCCTTGATGGGCCGTGAACCCACCTTCTTATCTCAATTGGGCCGTGAACCCATCTTCTCGTTTGTAATTGGTCCGTGAACCCCATTCTTCCCCATTCACGACCACCTTTCGAAAAAAAAAAGAGAAAAACAATGGGATATTAGGGAGTGCCACCTCACTAATGACCAACAAATAACAAGGTAATTACATCTCAAATCTCTATGCAATATGCAACAAGTATCCATGCAAACTCATGTTTCCATGCTATATCTTGTCACTCTTCTTCTTCTTCTTCTATTTCTCGGCCAAAGAGCACCACCATCACTCTCATTTCCTCCTTCACTCTTAAAGAAAAACTCTCTTCCTTTCCTTCTCTAAAACTGTGGATGTGTGTGTGCTTAAGAAGGTCCCTCCAACTCACATACTAGGTAAGATACTTCACTTTTATCTTGGATAAATCTATCTTATGTTTAGATCTTCATCAAAACATCACAAATCTTGTGTTTATACTCTTAGAATCATCATATTTTCGAGGATCCTCTCAAGAAAGCTTCTATGGCCGAGATCCACTTTAGAGGTGATGCAGGACCACTCCGCAGCACCAAGGGATCCTAACGATCGGACTCGCTCCTTAGAGGAGGAGGTTTCCACCCTTCCGCAACAACTATTAGCAGCAGAAGCCTGAGTCGTGCAAACAGAGCACGTGGGGGATGAGGTCACTAGGAAAATGAGCGAGATGGATGACCTCGTGGCGCGACATTTTGGCATGTGATTTCTCCACCAAACTCACCCCACCACTACTAGGATCAGTTTTCACTTACCCCCATTACCGTTATGATTTTCCTTTGTGTACTACTCTATGTACTATCGACTACATGATTAGGTGATTACACTACTCACAGAGTCGTTACTCTGTCAGATTTTATTTCATTTCATGTATTATATGCCTTATGTAGGCAAATTTTCATGTACTCAAAAGATTATCATTAATGAAAATGGCTATATATTTTCTTATGATGTTGTTATCTGTTATGTGTTCTATTACTTTTACTACATGTTGATTGTATGCACTCACTTACTTACACACAACCGAATCACCAACATTGTTCTATCAATTAAAGGATCACGAAACTAGAATACACTGAATACTCAACATCTTTCCGTTCCATGACAGAAGATGCCTTGAAGACCGATACGCAGAAACCGCAACGCAACACCACCATCACCGCCTCCACCAGAAGTGGACTCAGCTGCATTTCAAGAAGCAGTTTCAGCTTTAGTTACAGTAGCACTAGCTCATATTCATCACAGGAACAACGGTGGAGGTAACGGGCAAGGGGCCGTAAGTTCAAACTAGGGGATGAACCAAGGACCCACAAGAGCTTGTACCTACAAAGACTTCACGAACGCCAAGCCTCGAGCCTTCAATGGTACGGGAGGCATGATAACTATGAAAAGGTGGATAGAAAAAGCGGAATCAGTATTGGAGATCTGCGGATGTCCCGAAGAGTGCAAGGAGAAGTTTGCGGCTTGCACATTCGTCGATCAAGCTCTATCTTGGTGGAATGTTCACGTGGAGGCCATGACACTCCCTGTGGCGAATGTTATGCCATGGGAGGATCTTAAGGAAACGTTGATGGCAGAATACTGTCCAAGGGGAGAAATCCAGAAGATGGAGCAGGAATTGTGGAATCTCACAGTCCAAAACTCTGACATCGATGCTTACATCTCGAGGTTTAGGGAGTTGTCACTCCTGTGTCCAGGCATGATCACATCTGAAGGAAAGAAAATTGAAAGATTTATCTGGGGATTGACCTCTACAATTCAAGGAAATGTAATCGCAGCGACCATGGAACGTATGACAATGCTAAAAGGCTAGCCAAGAAGTTATACGACCATGGAAAGAAGAAGGGTGCCAAAGAAGGGGAAACAAAATTCAAAAAGGAAGGTGATAACAAGAAAGGAAAGAACAACAAGCGAAAGGGGCGACAAACCCAAGAGTCATCAAAGAAGCAACAAACAGTAGCAGTCCATGCTGCTACTGCCCAAGTTACCTCAGCACCACATGCTCCAGCCTCATCTGTACCAAATACTACCAGGAAATAATGAAGGACCCTATCTAAGTGTAACAAATGCAATTTTCACCACCATGGAGAATGCAGGGAGATGCCTTGCACAAGTTGCAACCGAAAGGGCCATACCGCACGATACTGCAGATCTCAGCCTCAATAGAACCAACAACCAAATAACAACAACAACAATCGCAACAATAATAACAACAACAATAATGTTGGGGCTAGTTACACTTGTTATGGGTGTGGAGGAACTAGTCATTTCAAATGCGATTGCCCCAAAGCCAACACCCAAGGGGCAGGAGGATCAGGAAGGCTATTAACGTTGGGTCAAGGTGAAGCAGTTCAAGACCCGACGGTTGTTACTGGTACGTTCCCACTTATCAACACTTATGCATGCATTTTATTCGATAACGGAGCCGAGCGAACCTTCGTTAGTAACAAATTCAAACACTTGCTAAATCAACAATCCCAGAAGCTCAACGAAGCCTTCATGGTGGAGATGGCTAATGGGAAAACCAAATCAACCAAAGATGTTTATGTATGGTGCACATTAACACTAAATAACCATTCATTTCAAATAGATTTGATGCCAGTAAATATTAGGAGTTTTGATGTGATGGTCGGCATGGATTGGTTAAGCCCCCACCATGATAATATTATGTGTCACGAGAAGGTCGTTCGCCTTCACTTCCCCAATCACGAAACTCTAATAATCTATGGTGATAAACCTGGCACCAATCTTCGTCTCATCTCATGCATCAAGGCACAAAAGTGCCTTCACAAGAAAAACTAAGCATTCCTCGCACATGTTGTGGATAAAGCCAAGGGTTAATATCACAAAAGTCATATGTTTTTGGCACTAAATTGGAAAAATCCCTTAATTTAATTTTTCATTTACTGTGACCACGATATTTTCTTTGAGTTATCGTTTGAGGGAAAAGAGCCGGTCACCAGCAAGTAACCTGTACCATCCGGTCACCACTAAGCTATTCCGTAGCCATCACCTTTCACGAACCATCACTGCTAAAGGGTTTTTCATGCATTCGAGAAGGCTTTGACGCTAAGAAGAGTTTCACGGTCCCCAATTTTGCTACTTGAAGCTCTGAAATTGTTGGTGAAGTAAGGTTGGAGTAGAAAGGTACGTGTATGGAAAAAATAAATTGATGATTATGAGGGTGCTTATCTTCGTCTATAGAGTTCCAGGTCTGAACTAACAAGTTGTTTTTTTGTTTTTTATGAAACAGATGCCTTCTACTTCTGGAACTAAGAAGCCTAAAGGGCCTAAGCTCCCTGAGAAGACATATCTTCCAGACTCTGACTCCGATGAAGATGCATTTGACTTTACCTTCTTGTATTTTTCTGAGTAAACTTTCAAATCCCCCTCAATACTATGTGATGATCAGTTTCTTAACTTATTGTGTGATGAAAACATATTAAGAAGGAGTATTGATGGAATGGTAGATGATGGAGACATTCCTGGTGTCCAACAAAAAGAGCATGCCCACTTAGATGAGGATAATGAAGATGTTGGTGTAGAGTATAGGGTGCATGATCCCAATGTTGACTGGAAAGAGATGAGGCCCCGATTAGTAGACTGTTATGAATCCCCTGCTCAACTCAGGTTTGCTATAACTAACTATGCAGTCCATGGAGGGTAGCAGCTTTTTTTTTTGAAAAAAGTGATAGAGTGAGGGTTATAGCTAAGTGTGGTAGTGGAACCAGGGACAACAATGATAATAAAAAAATGCAGTGTCTATTTAGGGTTGCAGATGGATGGAAGTACAATGAAAGAACATTCCAGATAAAATTTTGTAATGAAATGCATCTGTGTGCTAGGAATTATCATTTTGGTTCCTTTGTTACTAGCAGTTGGTTAGTAAACACTACCTGAAAGATGTAATCATGAAGCCCAAGATGACATTGCTAGAGATGCAAGCAGATGTGCTACAAAGGTTTTCAGTGAGTGTATCTATTGGGCAATGCTAAAGAGAAAGGGCTACTGCAATAGGGATGATAGAAGGGAAGTTAGAAGACCACTATGCCAAGGTTTGGGACTATGCAACTGCAATTATGTTGAATAATCCAGGTACAACTTGATTAGTGGGAATAGAAAGTAATCTGGGGTTTAACTATTTCAAAAGGTTTTATGTTGGCTTCAAGGCTTTCAGAGATGGATGGAGAAGGGTAATAGGACTAGATGGTAGTTTCTTGAAGGGGCAGGTTAAGGGGGAGATTTTAACTGCTATTGGGAGGGATGCAGACAACCATGTCTACCCAATAGCATGGGCAGTTGTGAATGTTTAGAATAAGGACAAATGGACCTAGTTCATTGATAATTTGGTTGCTGACTTGGATCTTGGTGCTGGCAATGGATTGGTTGTTATCTCAGACCAACACAAGGTACCACAACATACACTAGTATACAATATATATTTGTATGTTACAGTCATTAATATTTACATGTGTTGTGCTGTGTTTGTTTGTTAATTATAGGGACATTTATAGGCTGTGGCAGACCTACTCCCTCATGTTGAGCACAGACAATGTGCTAGACACATCTTTGCAAATTTAGAAAGAAATTCACAGGATTAGAGCTAAAGAGTTTGTTCTGGGAACTTGCTATGAGTACAGTGGAAGGGGACTTTCTTGCTACAATGGAGAAGATAAAGAAGATAACAGAAACAGGATACACCTATCTTATGGCAAGGAAACCTGAAACTTGGTGCAGAGCCTTCTTTTCTCATGGGTATGCTTTTGAAGCAGTAGAGAATGGGGTTGCAGAATGCTTCAATGCCATGACCAAACAAATAAAGAAGAAGCCTATAATCACAATGCTTTAGGAAATAAGGATTCTCCTTATGAAAAGGTTTTTTCATCAAGGTCAAGAGGCCACCAAATGGAGGGGTAATTATGGGCCTAACATACAACTAAAGCTTAATGAATTTGGGAAAGATATGAGGTAATATAAGTTTTTATTGGCATGTATCCAAAAATATTAAGTATGTATTTATATGTGTACTTTGTTTGTTTTGTGTGTAGGTTGTGGACAGTGGTGCCAAGTGGTGGTGATGTGTTTGAGACTAGGCATGGCTACAATGGATACAAGGTTGATTTAGCCAATCACACTTGCACCTGCAACATGTAGATGTTGTCGGGCATACCATGTGTGCATAGTCAAGTTGCAATCAACTATGTCCACAAAGATCCAAGTGAATTCAATTCTTCTTGGTTCCACAAGGACAAATATGTTGCAACCTACAGTCAAAACATACAACCTGTTGTTGGAAGCAACTTGTGGCCAATGACTGAGTTTATTAAACCATTACCACCCCCAGTTAGAAGGATGCCTGGAAGAACCAAAATAAATAGAGTGAAGCATGCATCTGAATCAGAAGATGCCAAATACCCCTCTCAAAGGTTAAAGGTTAGTAGGACTGTGAGGTGTGGAAAGTGCCAACAACTTGGGCATAATAAGATTTCATGCACAAATGATGAGGTACCTAAGCCCCCTGTCCCAAAAAGGAAGATTGGAAGACCTAGGAAAGATGGGGAGGCCAACCTATCTTTGATCAATTCCCTCCAGTTGAGCTTGCTATACAAAGAAGTGATGTTGCTCCTCCCACAGTTTCAGAATGTGGTGATCAAGTTGGTAGGCCTGATATACCAAGAAGTGATGTTACTCCTCCCCCAGTTTCAAAATATGGTAATCAAGTAGGTGGTCCTAATGTTAGTCCTCTGAAAAGGACTAAGATGATGGAAAGCATAGGAGGGAAAACTAAAGTGTCTGGATCAAGGAACAAAACACCAAAGAAAACACCTAATGGTAGGAAACATAAGAGTAATGCAAAGGAGGATGTGTCCCTAACCTGTGATGAGGATTTTGTTGATCTTTTTACCCATTCACCTAATGGTAAGCAACGTATGAGTCAAGAAACAGAGGATGTTCAAGAACAAGAACATGATGAAAATGAGGTGAAGGTGAGTGAAAGACTTACTTTACAGGAGTTGTTGATGTCTGGATATACACATGCTGATGTAATGGCTGCTATGAAAGAGGTATGTTATGGTAATCACTATTTTTGGCTTTCATATTGTAGATTTACTAACTACTCCTCCATATTGTAGGTTTATGGAGAGGTTGAGTAGCAACGGACTGAAGAAAAAGCGGCTGAGGAAGGAGTTGAAGATAAAGAGGTTGAAGAAGAAGAAGATGAAGGCATACAGGTTGAGCAAGAAGAAGTTGAAGGCATAGTGGTTGAGGAAGAAGGAGTTGAAGAAAGAGAGGTTGGAGCAAGAGTCCTACCCTCCAGAAGAAGTTATGGTGCTTACAATTTCCATTGGGAGAAAAAGAGGAAACCCTCTGAAAGAATTAGGAAGTTGAAGCTCAGGAAAATGGTTGAAGATGTTTGGTTGTGGTTCCTCCAAAACCCCTTGGGTTTTAGATTAAGGAGTTGTGTTTAAGGGTTCAATGGGTAGAATGGGCATTAGTAAATAGGTTGCCCTTTTTGTAAACATCTACTTTAGGTACACTTGTCTTTTGGTAACAAGCTTCCAATTCATATCCATAATGTTTGGTAGAATTAGAAGTTTGGTTCTAATTAGGTTAAATGATAGATAGTGGTTTTTGGGAAGCATTGAAAAGTACATTCCCATTTTTGGGCTGTTAACTGACATTGATATTTGGTATGATTGTTAAGTTATCAATATATATATATATATATATATATATATATATATATATATATGCCTTGATCACTATAATAGTTGTTACCTCCCATATTTTGGTTAGCTTGGTAAGTAGGTTTATACATATGTATGTGTTAAAGGACTTAATACATTGTTATCATTAAGACATAATAAGTTGTTGTCATTGTCATCTCTTAAAAAACCAAAAAATTGCCATACATAACACATGCATCTTCTTACTGCCTAACTTGACCAAAATACCCTTACACCTAAACTACTACTACCATTCCACCTGAACCTAACTAATGCCCACAACTTCACAGTGCTTTAACCATAACATTGTGAACCATAAAACCCATCACAATCACCACCACCAAAAGCATGACCATCATAAGTAGCTCCACCTTCAACATGTTTAAAATATCCGGTTGAACTTCTTTGTTGTTCTTGGCCTCCTCCGAAAGCTTCAAAACCTCCATTGCAAATGCTTTATTGTTGTTAGCCTCCTTCAAATCCATATGGAACTTCCACATAGTTTCCTTGTAGTAAGTGTTTGGCAGGGGTGGATCAAGCCATAAATAAATCCGCATTTTTTTGGAGTCCTGCACAACAATCACTTGTTCATAATGGTTCAACAAGACCACAAAAAATTATTTAATATTACCTGATCGTTTGGACACCCCCTGAATTTCCTCCATGGATTATCGACAGTTTTGGAGATCAAGAATGTCGCAGGTTCATCACAATCGCATCTCAAATCTTCAGACCAATGATTCCTTAAAGCCCACTCTTTGTAACCTTGTGTGTGCGTGTTGGAGGAGCTTACCATATTTTTGGTTTGAAGATGGAGAGAAGAATCGACCCAAAACTACCTGCAACGTTCGACTAAGGGAGCAACCTGCTGAAACTAGTGAAGCCGACTCTTTTCCCTCAAACGATAAGTCAGGGCTTTTTCCAATTTAGTGCCAAAACATGGGACTTTTGTGATATTAACCCTAAAGCCAAAGAAGAAGTAAACATTAAAAACATCCCAATGGCATACGACTTTCCGGATGTATTTCCTGAAGACCTTCCAGGAATACCCCCAGAAAGACAGGTCGAATTTCGAATCGACCTAATACCAGGAGCCACATCAATTACCAAATCACCTTATAGGTTAGCTCCCGCTGAAATGCAGGAGTTATCCAGTCAACTAAGCGAATTATTGAGCAAAGGATTCATCAGACCAAGCTTCTCACCCTGGGGAGCTCTGGTCTTGTTTGTCAAGAAAAAGGACGAATCCTTCAGGATGTGCATCGATTATAGGGAATTGAATAAGCTCACTGTCAAAAACCAATACCCACTCCCTCGGATTGACGATCTATTTGACCAGCTTGAAGGAGATAGTTACTTCTCCAAAATAGATCTAAGATCCGATTATCATCAACTTCGAGTCTGAGAAGAGGATATTCCAAAAACTGCTTTCCGAACTCGATACAGTCATTACGAATTTGTTGTAATGACCTCCGGTCTAACAAATTCCCCTGCAACATTTATGGACCTCATGAATCGAGTCTGCCGCCCATTTCTTGATAATTTTGTGATCGTCTTCATCAACAATATCCTTATATACTCCCAAAGCAAAGAGGAACATGGTCAACATCTCCGTCAAATCTTGGAGACCCTAAGGGCTGAACAATTATATGGAAAACTCTTGAAATGCGAGTTCTGGATTCGCAGTGTAAACTTTTTGGGTCACGTAGTCAGTGAGGAAGGGATTAACGTAGATCCTTCCAAGATCAAGCCCATTGAAGGTTGGGCGATTCCGACGACACCCATAGAAATTCGACAATTATTGGGCCTCGCGGGCTACTACCGAAGGTTTATCCGGAATTTTTCCAAGATAGCGAAAGCCCTCACCACCTTGACACAAAAAGGCGTATCTTTAAATTGGAAGGAAAAGCAAGAAGCTGCCTTCCAAAACTTGAAGCGAGCCCTCTGTAGTGCACCAGTGCTATCCTTACTGGAGGGAACCGAAGACTTTGTAGTCTACAACGATGCTTCAAACCGAGGATTAGGTTGTGTCCTCATGCAGCATGGTAAGGTGATAGCTTATGCATCCAAGCAATTGAAGACGTATGAAGTAAATTACACCACCCATGATGTCGAACTGGGAGTTGTGGTCTTCGCTTAGAAGATTTGGAGGCACTACCTCTACGGTACAAAGTGCACCATCTTCACTGATCACAAAAGCCTCCAACACATTCTAAAACAAAAGGAGATGAACATGAGGCAGTGAAGGTGGGTTGAGTTGCTGAATGGTTACGAATGCGAGATCAAGTACCACCCAGGAAAGGCTAACGTGGTAGCCGATGACCTGAGCAAGAAAGAATACTCGGGTCGCCGGGTGAAGACATTATCGATAACCATGTACTCCCACCTAACCTCACAGATCAAGGGAGCCCAATCAGACCCATTGAAGTCGGAGAACACCACAAATGAAACACTGCGTGGGATGGATAAAAACATTGAAGCCAGGGAGGACGAAACTTACTACTTCATAAATAGAATCTGGGTCCCTAAATTTTGGGGATTTAGAGAGATAGTCATGAACGAATCTCATAAAATGCAATATTTCGTCTATCCAGGTTCGAATAAGATGTACCTGAACATTAAGCAACATTTTTGGTGGCCAAATATGAATGCATAGATCGCCACTTACGTGGGCAAGTGTCTCACTTGTGCCAAAGTGAAGGTGGAGTATCAAAAGCTCTCGGGATTATTACAACAACTAGTAATACTCGAGTGGAAATGGGAAAGGATTACTATGGACTTCACAACCAAATTAACTAAAACAACAGACGAATTAGATGCTATCTGGGTGATTGTCGATAGGTTAACTAAATCCGCTCATTTCCTGCCAATAAAAGAATCGTACAAGATGGAAAGATTAAGACAAATTTATATCAAATAGACCATGAGACTTCAAAGAGTGCCAGTATCTAGTATCTCAGATCGTGATAGTAGATTTACTACACGGTTTTGGCAGTCGCTCCAGAAGGCTATGGGGACACAACTAGACATGAGCACTGCCTACCACCCTCAAACCGATGGCCAGAGCGAACGAACCATCCAAACAATCAAAGACATGCTCCGAACCGGTGTGATACATGGGATACCCACTTGCCTTTTATTGAATTCACGTACAACAACATCTATCACACGAGTATAAGGGTTGCTCCTTTTGATGCCTTATATGGTCGCAAATGCAGATCGCCTCTCTGTTAGGCTGAGGTGGTTGACACCCAGCTGGAAAAAGGGCAATCACCGAGCAACACTCTTACAGGACCAGAAATCATTTGAGAAACTACAAAAAAGATAATCCAACTCAAAGCCCGACTCCAAGCATCGCGTGACCGACAAAAGAGTTATCCTAACAAACGACGAAACCTCTAGAATTTCAAGTCGGAGATCAGGTACTATTAAAGGTCTCTTCCTGGAAAGGGATGATCCGTATTGGGAAACGAGGAAAACTAAATCCGTGATACATCGGGTCGTTCGAGATTCTTGCCCGAATTGGTCCGGTGGCTTATAAGCTGCAGCTACCTGCAGAGCTCATCAACGTACACCCTGTGTTCCAATTTGAAAAAGTGCTTAACAGATGAAACCCTTGTCATTCCTCTAGAAGAGATAAAAACAAGAATCTCCTATTTGTCGAAGAACCGATTGAGGTAATAGATAGGGAGGCGAAGCATACGAAGCAGAGTCGTATTCCAATTGTGAAGGTTCGATGGAACGCTAAGCATGGACCGGAATTCACATGGGAACGCGAGGACCATATGAAGTAGAAGTACCCTCACTTATTCTCTCGTTCATGATCCTACCTTTCAAAACAATTTCGGGACGAAATTCCCTCTAACGGAGGGATGATGTCAAAACTAGCATTTTTAGCCTAGGAAATTTTGTCCTCATGTAAACATTAACTATTGTAAGACTTGTACTCTAAGTGGATATCATACTCTATGCTCAATCAAAATCATCCATTTGAATCAAAACTCCTGAGTGAAGTTCAAAGCCTAATACAATGCATCTCATATACTTAACTATGGGTCTGACACCCTAAATAACCCGGTTCACCTTAAAATGAACTAGGATCCTCTTAATGGGCCTAATGGGCTAGTAAACCTTCTATTTGATATTTTGGGCCAATGAAACCCATTGGGATCTAGTTGGACCCACATTTGTCAAACCATAGCAATTGGGCCATGTTGGGCCTAAAGTAACTCACTTATTTATCGTGGGCCGTGAACCATTCTATTGAACCTTGATGGGCCGTGAACCCATTGGGACGTGAATCCATCTTCTCATTTGCAATTGGGCGGTGTACCCCATCCTTCCCCATTGACGACCCACTTAAAAAAAATAATGGGATATTAGGGAGTGCCACCTCACTAATGACCAACAAATAACAAGGTAATTACATCTCACATCTCCATGCAATACACAACAAGTATCCATGCAAACTCATGTTTCCATGTAATATCTTGTCACTCTCTTCTTCTTCTTCTTTTTCTCAGCCAAAGTGCACCACCATCACTCTCATTTCCTCCTTCACTCTTAAAGAAAAACTATCTTCCTTTCCTTCTCTAAAACCGTGGATGTGTGTGTGCTCAAGAAGGTCCCTCTAACTTACATACTAGGTAAGATACTTAACTTTTATCTTGGATAAATCCATCTTATGTTTAGATCTTCATCAAAACATCACAAATCTTGTGTTTATACTCCTAGAATCATCATATTTTCGAGGATCGTCTCAAGAAAGCTTCTAGGGTCGATATCCTTCTCAATCTTCATCCAAGACCGAAAACAACAACACAAAGTGAGTTTATACCCCCTATTTTTGGTTTTTACTATGTTTTGGGCGAGAATACAAGTTTTTTTGTGTGTAGATTTATGTGCGTATGCATGATTTTGTGTGTTTTTCATGTCGTATATGTGATTATGTGTTATAAACTCCATGAACTTAAAGATCTACTAAAAGATGATGGTATTTGCAGAACATAACACTCATTTCAATTTATCTTACAAGGAAATGGGCTTAAGATACATACAAGTTACTTAAAACTAAGAAAATTACATAAGAGGGCCAAAAGTGACAAAATAACCAATATGGGTATATTTATGTAACTCACGGTTAGTAGGGGTCAAAAAGGATTATTTTTGCTAAACATGGTTAGTTACGGCATTTGAGACCCTATAAGGACTAATAATGCAAAAAAAAACATAATTGGGCCTTATTTGGGCTTCTCACGGCCTGGGCCAAAATTGTAACTTTTTGGGCTTTTGTGGGCTTAAGTGTCATTTTCAACATAGTTGTGTCAAAAATGTAACTTTTTGCTAAGAAAAACTAATAATACGAAATTGTTAGAACTTGGACCAAAAAGATAATAATTATTTTCAAATGGGCCAAGAATTCACATTTTCATAAAAATCAAGCCAAAAATGATATTTTGACAAAAGGGTGTTAAAAATGTCATTTTTACAATAACTAGCCTTAAATGCAAGTTTTGTTCTTAAAAGGGGCCTAAAATGTTATTTTTACCAAAAATGTGCCATTATTTGTAAATTTTCGGCTTAATGGGCCAAAAATGTCATTGTTACAAAAAGTGGGCATTTTATGTCATTTTGGTAAATAATTGAGCTAAAACAAGAAATATAATAACAAACGGGCTAATTACCTCATTCTCATGTTTATTAGGCCTTAGTGACCCATTTATATGTTTGATAGGTCTTGTATACTCTTTACATGTTTATTGCGCTTTGTTGACCCATTTACATGCCCGACGGACCTTGGATACTCCTTGCGTGCTTATCGTGCATGTAAATAATATACATGTTAAATGGGTCTTAGTTGTCATTTTACACATATATTGGGCCCGATATATATATATATATATATATATATATATATATATATATATAATCTCATTCCTTTTGAGCCTAGAAATGATTTACATGCTTAGTGGGCCTTAGTTATCCACTTACATGTTCATTGGGCCTAGAATGTACCTTATATGTTTCTTTTCGCGTAAATGCGATTAAGGATCTAGTGAGACGTGTCGGGTGACACCTATTGATTGTACAATCGTAGCCTGTAGTTATAACCAGAGTCTCATGGAGGGAGAGCGGGGGTTTGTGTATAGATCTATATGGGGATGACACCCCACACCTAAGCTGTTCGCTACAGTTAGACTAGACCAGTCTAGGGTGACAAAAACATTACCTTATTCCATCGGCGTCCACAAACGCCAAGACATGCAAAATTTTTATTATCTAGTATGGTTATAACGACTCACTTAGAGGAATTAATGTTATAAAATTTACGGGGAAACCATTCTCTTTTCTCTTCGGATTACTCGGTAACATACCCGTGCTGGTACTCAACCTCGGGGGTTGAGATACCAACATTCTCTTTCACATACAACATTGGGTTGTCTGGGGTCATTCTCTTTACTTTCTCTTTATATTCTCTTTGATATTCTCTCCATACTTTCTTTACAAACAATAACACACATGCCTTAATACAAGATCGAACACAAACATATCAAATTGTTTTCAGAAAATATAGGATTTTCTGGTGTTTACAACATAATTAAAACCATTTTCTCAAAAATTCTTATGAACTCATCAACATTTTTATGTTGACCTTTTTAAATTAACTTGTATTCTCAGGAAACCATTGAGCAGGTTGGGCAGAACGAATTCATGGATATTTTGCTATATTTTGTTTCATCATATTTTGACTACTTTGGCATGTAATATTGAAATACAATACTGGATCTAAACAATGAATGTTGTTATATTACATGTGTGATGATGATGATGTTATGTTTCAATTATATACTCTGTGATGATACTACAAAGATGACGTCACATCAAGCCCCCAGATGTTTTTGCCGTCTGGTTCGGGGGTGTGACATATATACATGTTTTCACATCGCGTGACAAAGTTTACATATAACTCTATATCTTGTGTTTGTCATTTTCACGTGTATTATTAATTATTGTTTGTTACTTTAGGTATAGCAGATAAGGCACCGACCAATTAGGAAAGGTGGTGGGCAGGAATATTCTAGAATATAATTGTTCTAAAATCTAGAAACCCAAGCGACATGTCTATCATGTCACCTTTCTCATAAGTAGTCCTTGAATAGAATAATCAATATTTATTTTTATTTGTACGTTACGGGATATACCTAAACCTAATAGAGTAAGGCCTAGGTTATAGTAGTTCACTATAACCAATAGCTTTGGTAGCAATCTATCATACCCCTGACCGACAGCGAAGGCATCGGCTTGTGCGATGTAGTCATGGATCACAGTTACTGAACATACATTAAACAATACAAAATTTAAACTTCTATTATCAAAACTAAGATTACATTGTTGTTGTCTATTACCAAAATACAATAAAGGAGGAAAGAAAATTTCCATAGAGCATCAGTACACATATTCTTTTAGCTGCCTATGATCCTGAAAATTCATGCATTATAAAGATACATCAACATAAAGTTGGTAAATTCTACAGGGGTTGACACATTGTACTTTTTATAACCAAAAGTGTTTTTATAAATTTTGACTGTATCACCAATTTATATAAAAAGTGTACTTTTTCTAACCAAAAAGTACAAAATTGTAACATCCCGTATATTAAATAAATAAATAGATAAGGATTAATATGAATAATAATACTAAAGTAAATAATATTTAGTAGAGTGTTGGTATTAGGGAGCTAATTCATATAATTTTGGATTTTGGGGGATAAATGTGTAAGCTATGGATTTAGTTTGAAAATATTTGAAGGCTTAAGGGGCTTATTGTTAATTTCGGGAACTATGATGAAAGGATTTATGAAGATATGGGCTGTTAGGTAAGTTTTGGACTCAAGTGGAATGAACTTTGGAGTGATGGGGGCTATATGGTAAATTTCGGATGTTATTTGAAAAGAATTAAGGGAGGAGGGATTAATAATGTCAATATGGAAATCTTGTGAGAATGGGCGGTGGAACAAACCCGTAACCTTATTACTCCCCAAACCCTAACCCTATCTTCCAGCCGCCATACGTGATGCTCAGCCGTTTTCCCCCCTTCATCCAATGTTCTGATCAAGCAGGGCCACCTGCCGCCTCGCTGTTGAGCACTGCCACACATGCGTTGTTGTCGGAGGCGTAGTGACTAACCGGAAGCTCGGAGCCAACCGCGTACACTGCCGTCGCAGGTGACCATGAAGATTGGTGTGTTCGTGGTCATCGCTGAATCTATTTCCACCGGTAATGAATTTCGTCTCTTCTCTCGTCAGTTCTTGAGTCCTATCGCCGTCGTAGCTCCGGACGTTTCCCCTGTCGTTGAGCCTTTGGCTGCCATCAGCCACCTTAAGGTTGGTGGCAGTGTGTGTGTGTGTGTCACTGCGTGTATTTGGTATTTACTTAGCTTATAGTGGCGAAGGAATGCATTCAATCGAATGTGGGTGTGTATGAGACCGAAAATCGCAAGCAACCACCATGGTAGCCAACCATGGTGGCTGCCGCCCCCTGCCACCGTCTTCTGCCACCACCAGCCGCTGTGAAGGGTGGCTGTGTGTGTGTGCAATGTGTTTAAAGTGATATATGTGATTTTTGAGACAAATTTTCAAGCCACCACCATTGGAAATGGTGGCCGCCGCCGTGAGCCGCCACTGACCACCACTACCTGAGGTGGTAGTGGGTGGTGCTTGGCATAGTGAACCCTAATCGGCCCAAAATTCTTGATCTGGGCTAGTTGGATGGTTACTGGGCTAAAAACCCTAATTAGGGCTTAGAAAACCCTAATTTTGGTGTTTGTGGGTTTGGACCTATTGGGACCCGCGTTTGGACTAATGGACTAAAGTTGTGACTCATGCCTATTCCGTTGTATGATGGCTTAGTGGAAAATGGACTTAGTGTGTTAAGGCCTTAATGGGTTAAGTGAGAAACACTTAACCCTAATCATCATTTTATGTGAAAACCCAAATTTATACTTGGGCCTTGTGTTGGTTCATCCTATTAGGCTTTGGTGTTTGGGCCATTGATGGGCCATCCAAGAGCAGTCATGTGAACTAGAATATTTAGATGGGCTTTAGGGTAAGGCCCATATGAGGGTTTGGGCCCAATTTGGAAAATTGGGCCATAGTTGGGCCATTAGAGGACCTTTTGTGGACCCATTTGGTATTGGGCCTTGGTGGGCCCATTGGGCTTGGATTATTTATGGACTGGATTGATGGTCTGTGTAGAGAGTATGGGTAGATGTGGAAGGTAGTATGGGCCAGTACTACTGGAAGTAGAGGACCCATACTCGATGTAGGGAGTATTCCAGAGAATCTAAGTAGCAGATCAACAGGTGATGTCATGGTTCGAGTACCCTGATTTGTAGCAGATCGAGAGGTGATGTCATGGTTCGAGTACCATGATTTGAGGCAGATTGAGAAGAGAGAACATGGTTCGAGTACCATGCTTCGTAGCAGATTAAGAGGAGGTAACATGGTTTGGGTACCATGATTCATAGCAGATCGAGAGGTAGTCACATGGGATGAGTACCAGGACGCGTGGCGGTTAGTGCTCCTGGTTTTACCAGTTATTCTGTGGTGATCGTCTAGACTGAGATCAAATGTGAAAGAGTATGGGGACAGAGGGCCATGATGAACGAGTTTTAGTGGAGCATCCCTTGAAGGGGAAAAATAAGTTAACTCCGAGGGACTGTTGGTGAGATGCCAGTTGGAGTCGCAAGACTCAGGGATGAGTAGGGATGGTGCGTTATGGGAGAATACGGTATGGGCTGAGCGACCGACCGATAGTGGAGATTTCATTTTCTGTGGCCTGAGCGGTGCTATATCCGTTTCATGTGGGGAACATAAGAGGTGTTGAGATTTCGGTTTCTGAGATTGGGGGTAAAACCCTGCGGGTTAGCATTGATGGTGACCTTCCATCAGAGTATTTAGGCAGGATGTCAGCCGAGAGGTAATGTTAGAGCATGAGCAGGTTGTCAGTAGGGACTGAGATGGTTAAGGACAAGGATACACCCTATTTGATCATAATAGGGCATGTATTAGCTGCAGCGGCAGACGATCAAGAAGAGGATATTAGGGCGGTGTCTCTTATTGTCTAGGAGGAGTATCGAGTATGGTAATGAGGACTCCACTCTTATTACAATCCACGTGATGGAACGTTGATTGAAGAGTCGAGGATGAGGAGTATGATAGTTCATTATTTCAGATTAAGTGACAGAGTTACTACTGGACAGTTGAGATGTCCGGTAGTGGGTTGATACAAGATTCTGAATGACTAGGGGTAGTCATGATGAGAAGTTTCTGAGGATTTCATCTGAGGTTCGGGTAATTGGAGTTGCTCGATCTCCATCGGGGAGATCATTAAGCATTGCGTATCACCTTCCAAGAGTAGGTGCGATGTTATTGGTAAAAACAGTCTGTGGGATAGATTGTTGGTGAACCAATTGGTGATGGTTCGAACCCTGAGTGGAGGAAGACCGGGTGCTTTTGAGGAGATTAGAGATCTGTTGAAGAGCGGTTGGAGAACTAGATATAGAGACCTGCGGTGTGGATTCCTGAGACCAGGATTATTGATGGTCAAGGAGAAGTGCAGAGCGAGATAGTGCATGTGGTACGTGTTCAAGAAAGGATGAGTGTCTACACGACAGGTGGCCGTTAGGCAGAGGCCTTGTGGTAGGTAAGAATTCTTCGAGGTGGTTGGTTCGATGAATGGATTATTCTATGCTCTTTGGAAAGGGTAAGAGATGATCGTGCAACCAGCTTCAGAGTCGGTATGGATATTCTTGCAGAGGTTTGAGCGGCAGAGGAGGGAGTTTAGGATTGTCGACATCGTGTTCTGAGTCATCGACGATTTCTCTGTGTTTCAAGTTGAGGATTGGGATTTTCGAAGTTATAAGATGTCTGAGAGGAAGATCAGTTGTGAGATTCTGACAGAGTACATTGCGGTATCTGAGTATGATGTCGTGAGTAGGAGATCAGTGGTGGGGGCAAGACATCATGAGATTCTGTGATGGTGTGCCGAGACATCCGGGTATGATGTCCTAAAATTCAGTTTATTTCAAGTCTTAAGTTATGAGATGACGAGTGGTGTACCAAGTGTCTATGGTTCCGGTGGGGGCCCTTCAGCTAATCGACATCAAATGGATTTATCTGAGAATGTGAATTGCAGCGAGAAAATGAGGTTTTGACACGACGGTTGTCGTCCAAAGTAGTGATCCTTATCCTGGATGAGTGTGTGTGTGTACCTATCTATGCTGGGCTGCAGAGCATGAGTTAACGATGAGATTGTGAAGTGGTAAGAGTAAGTGCGGTAAGACTACAGGGAGCTGCAGCTTCAATGAGTCAGTGCAGAGAGGTGGTGGTGATGCTACGGGGAGCCGTAGTACTCACTATTCAGTGAGAAGTTGTGGTGATGCTACGGGGAGCCGTAGTACTCACTATTCAGTGAGGGGTGTGGTGATGCTATGGGGAGCCGTAGTACTCACTATTTAGTAAGAGGATGTGGTGATGCTACGGGGAGCCGCAATACTCACTGTTTAGTGAGAGGTCGTTGTGATACTGCAGGGAGTCGTAGTACCCACTAGTCAGCGAGAGAATGTTGTGATGAATTGATCTCTGACCCGAGCTTGACACAAAAGAGTTTTAGGCTTGGGTATCCCTAATAATTGAGTCTTTGGGAACCCGGTGGCCGTGATAGGGGCGGGATTGTGGTCTCCATGATGGTTGGGATCCATTATATCTCGAATTGAGTAGAGGTTATGGCATATTGGAGGGGATCAGAGAAGTTATGCACGTGTAGATTCGTGAATCATGGGTTGTAAGTTGAGTATCAGATTGGGTTTGAGTGGTTCCAATTCTACTGTTGAATCAAACTCTCGAGTTGAGTTTCTCCCTATCTGGGTAAAGGATAAATTAGTGAAGATTTCGGATTTCTGGAGGCTTTCTTTTGGGTTGTTGAGGTTTCCATATGATATTTTTGACCTGAGAAAGTCGGTCTGTTTGGCTTGAGAAGGACCGCAGCATGCATGAAGTTAGTGAGTGTTAGACGACAAAGGTCGGAGGTGATGTGTGACTGCGGATCGGTTGTAATATTGTTTGGAATAAAGCGAATTTAATAGTTGCATGTACATGTGTTTGGTTGAGAAAGCTCTGTTGGGTTGAACGACTGGAGTTATGCGTGGGCTTGGGGCTATGTCGTTCAAGATGTCAGACATGTAAGGGATGGTGAAGAAAGATTTCGAGGATGAAATCTAATTTAAGTGGGGGAGAGTTGTAGCATCCCGTATATTAAATACATAAATAAATAGATAAGGGTTAATATGAATAATAATACTAAAGTAAATAATATTTAGTAGAGTGTTGGTATTAGGGAGCTAATTGATATAATTTTGGATTTTGGGGGATAAATGTGTAAGCTATGGATTTAGTTTGAAAATATTTGAAGGCTTAAGGGGCTGATTGGTAATTACGGGACCTATGATGAAAGGATTTATGAAGATATGGGTTGTTAGGTAAGTTTTGGACTCAAGTTGAATGAACTTTGGAGTGATGGGGGCTATATGGTAAATTTCGGATGTTATTTGAAAAGAATTAAAGGAGGAGGGATTAATAATGTCAATATGGAAATCTTGTGAGAATGTGCGGTGGATCAAACCTGTAACCTTATTACTCCCCAAACCCTAACCCTATCTTCCAGCCGCCATACGTGATGCTCAACCGCCTTCCCCCCTTCGTCCAATGTTCCGATCAAGCAGGGCCACCTGCCGCCTCGCTGTTGAGCACTGCCACGCATGCGTCGTTGTCGGAGGCGTAGTGAGAAGCCGAAAGCTCGGAGCCAACCGCGTACACTTCCGTCGCAGGTGACCACGAAGATTGGTGTGTTCGTGGTCGTCGCTGAATCTATTTCCGCAGGTAATGAATCCCGTCTCTTCTCTCGTCTTTTCTCGAGTCCTATCTGATGGGTTTTGAGCATTCTAACACTTCCTAAGTGTACATCCAACCCTAATAACCTTGGATCTATGTTTGTCTAATTATCATGCAAAGTTGAGTTCCAAGGTTATATTCCTATCTAGCATACATGGGGAACAATTTTTAACTTGAATGAAAGATAGAATAACTTACCTTGTTGTTGCTTATGACCCTTGAAACCTTGTGAGCCTAGCACCCCAAGTGTGATGCCTCAAATGCTTCACACAACACCAAATGCTCTTGGAAAGACTTTTGAGAGAACACACACTTCTTAAAATCAGCCTAGCCCTCTTGTTTCATATGTGTAGCCGATTTTGGTGGAGAATGGGATTCTTATATAGTGTTGGCACATCTAGGGTTACACCATGTAAACCCTAATGTGTCATGACTCTTCATTTCCATGGCCTATGGGTTTGTAACTCCCATGGAGCATCCATGGAGCATCCTATGGGTGGAACCCAACTTGATAATCCATGGAGCCTCTTAGACCACTATACAAGATATGGATGATTTACATAATCAACCCATATATTTAATTAGTTATCTTTTGATCACTTAATTAATTCTAAATTAATTCTTGATCAAACTAATTAAACAATATTATTAATATATTAGAACTTATAATATATTAATAATCTCCAAGTGTTATTTCTCTCATTTAGTCTATCCAATTGCATGGTGCCATGCAACCCAAATGGACCATGCCGGATCGGGTCAAGTACTTACCAGAAATAGTTATGGACTTAGACACCTTATCCAACAATCTCCCACTTGGATAAGTCTAATAACTATTACTGCAGTACTTCAGGAACCAAGCGGCAATCGTAGCTCTTTCAAGGTCTCTCGGAACTGAGAAGATGATGATACGCCATTTAAGATAAGTGATCATATACTCCTCTGTTCTAGATATCATCCGGACAAATACATGGAACAATGTCTTACTTATTGTCCAGTAGTTTGTTTCCCGATTTCCGATTTGTTTGACAAAGAACTTAATTGAACACATCAACTTCGTTCTGACCGGGCCCGGTACATAGGTCAAAACAAAATAATCGAGGGGCCCAGATATCAGCTTCTAATCCAAGAAGGAACATATAAACTTCGACTCATATGTTTGTTATACCACTCATTGAATTATACACAAAGCACGTTTTATAACATCGAGTTAGCAATGGGTTTTCGTACAATCAATGCATAACCAACTCGTAAGTAACAAATCATATCTCTAGGTTTGAATACTTATATGATATTACCATCTCACAATCACTCGAGATAAATTCCATGAAGTGATTCCATTGATCGTGGGTTGAGTCCAATGCTCAGAACTTATGAGCACTCATGATTGTTGTAGCCATGTCCAACACCTTAGAGCACTACAACCAATCTTGACAGTCTTGATTCATACCTACTTCCGACATATGACCGACTGTGGAGGTTTGAATAATATGATATACCAAACATAATTATTCTGGAAGTCAAAACATGCAAAAGAAATATAGTAAACGATCGACAAGAGATAGCAACACTTTACTCATAAATAAAACACCTTTTATTCATCATCTAATGTCCGTTACACTTTACAAATTTCGAGGTTATCTAACTACTAAATCTAATATCATCCTTCAGCCCTATGCTCCGAGCATGCTGGAGATGCTTAACCCGACACAGTCCCTTCGTGAGGGGATCTGCTGGATTCTCATCCGATGATACCCTCTTTGCCACGAGGAGTCCTTCTTCTATTCGATGTATGATAAAATGGTATTTTCTGTCGGAGTGTCTGGATCTCCCATGATCCCTTGGTTCCTTGGCTAAGGCAACAGCGTTTTCACTATCACAGAAAATTTTCCATTGGCTCTTTAATAGCTAGCATCACTATACCCTACAACCCTCAAGTCATCACTCCCACCGAGGGTAAGGACCCAGTCCTTAGTCCTCCGTAGGCACTTGAGGATATTCTTTACCGTAGTCCAGTGTGCATTGCCAGGGTTCCCCTGATACCTGCTAACCATGCTCAAGGCAAAGGCTACATCAGGTCAAGTACACGTCATAGCATACATGATCGATCCTACAACCGAAGCATAAGCTATTTGACTCATTTCTGCTATCTCAGCCTCAGTACTTGGGCTATGTGTCTTACTCAATCTGGCGTTACTCTGGATGGGTAACTCTCCTTTCTTGGAATCCTGCATGCTGAATCTCTTCAGCACCATATCCAAGTAGGTACTCTGACTAAGTCCTATTAGTCTTTTACTCCGGTCTCTCAAGATCCTTATCCCTAGAATATAGGCAGCTTCTCCTAGGTCCTTCATATAGAAACACTTCCCAAGCCAGGACTTAACTTCCTGCAGAGTTGGGATGTCATTTCCTATGAGTAGTATGTCATCCACATATAATACCAAAAAGCTAACTATACTCCCTCTAGCCTTGACATATACACAAGATTCATCTTCACTCCTAGAAAAGCCAAATTCCTTGACTTTCTCATCAAAGCAAAGATTCCATCTGCGAGGTGCTTTCTTTAACCCATAAATGGATTTCTCAAGCTTACACACTCTATTAGGGTACTCGGTATTGACAAAACCCTCTGGCTGACTCATGTAGACATCCTCAGCCAACTTTCCATTAAGGAAAGTGGTTTTAACATCCATTTGCCATATTTCATATTCATGAAATGCAGCTATGGCTAACAGAACCCTAATAGACTTAATCTTGGCCACTGGAGAAAAGGTCTCATCATAATCAACTTCCGAAGTTTGTGAGAAACCCTCTGCAACCAGTCGTTCCTTATAAGTGTATACTTTACCATCCATGTCGTTCTTCTTCTTGAAGATCCATTTGCACCCTACTGTCTTACGACCTGGTACATTCTCAACCAAGTTCCAAACTTGATTGTCATACATGGACTGTATCTCGTTGTCCATTTCCTCTTTCCACTTGGCTGACTCAGGGCGTGCCATGGCTTCCGTGTAACTGTTAGGTTCATCCAGACCTATCAGTGTCTCATCACTGATAAGTGTATCACCTTCCGCAGTAATATGGAATCCATAGTAATGCTCAAGTGCACTCCTAACCCTTGTGGAACGCCTCAGAGGTACAGACTTGTCAATTGGCACAACAGGAGTTTCCTCCTCAAGTTGAGTGCTAGGGTTTGAAGTTCCTTCACCGCTTGAATCTTGAATCTCTTCAAGGTCAACTTTCCTCCCACTGTTTCCTTGGCTTATGAACTCTCTTTCCCTAAAGAAAGCCCTCCTAGCTACAAAAACCACATTTTCACTAGGTCTGTAGAAGAGGTAACCAAAGGATTGTTGTGGGTAGCCGATGAAAATACACCTCTCGCTTCGAGGTTCGAGCTTATCATGAGTCTTGCGTCTCACGAAAGCCTCGCAACCCCAAATCTTGATGTGGTCTAGTTTGGGTACTTTACCAGTCCACATCTCAAGAGGAGTTTTGGCAACTTTCTTTGTAGGGACTAGATTAAGGATATGGGCGGCAGTCTCTAAGGCATACCCCCAAAATGATATTGGTAGCGAAGCTCGACTCATCATGGAACAAACCATATCCAACAAAGTTCGATTACGCCTCTCAGCCACACCATTCAATTGCGATGTCCTAGGAGGTGTCAATTGTGAGACAATCCCACATTCCCTATGATAGTCAAGGAACTCTGAACTAAGATACTCACCACCTCGATCGGATCGAAGCATCTTAATGTTCCTGCCCAATTGATTCTCGACTTCTTGTTTAAATTCCTTAAAGTTTTCGAAAGTCTCTGACTTATGCTTGATTAAGTAGACATATCCATATCTACTGTAATCATTAGTAAAAGTCAAATAATAACGATTAGCATCCCTTGTGGCATGTTTGAAGGGCCCACACACATCCGTGTGTACAAGATCCAACAAACCTTCACCCCTCTCACAAGAACCAGTGAAGGGTGACTTTGTCATTTTTCCAAGTAAGCATGATTCGCAACTATCATCTGACTTTAGGTCAAATGACTCCAAGACTCCATCCTTTTGGAGTTGGCCTATGTGTTTCTTGCTTATATGTCCAAGACGACAATGCCATAATGATGCTTTATCCAAGTTATTATTAACCGAATCAATACACAATACATTATTTCCTAAGTTATCAACCACAGATATTGTTTCATACACGCCATCACAAGGTAATGCTTTAAAATAAAGGACATTATTAAAGAAAGCATTAATCGAACCAACTTCATTATCAAATGAAAAGGTGAAACCTTGTTTATACAATGCATGAAAGGAAATAATATTTCTTGCCATTTCTGGCGAATAACAACACTTATTCAAATCTAAACTAAATCCACTACTAAGCAACAAAGTATAAACTCCAATCTTGGTGACAGGTGAAACTTTCCTATTCCCCATGATCAAGTTTATCTTTCCATGCTCCACATTCTCACTTCTTCTTAGTCCCTGTAATTCATAACAAATATGAATACCGCAACCGGTATCAAGGACCCAAGAGTTAGAATAGAGTGAGTTATTAGATGATATAGTGTAAATACCTGCATGGTTGGATTTCACTTTCCCATCCTTCAAATTTTGCTGGTACTTTGGGCAGTTTCGCTTCCAGTGCGACTTTTCATGGCAATAGAAGCATTCAGCCTCTTTGGGATCAGAAGAAGGTGTAACGGAACCTTTCTTAGTTCCGCTAGAAGAGGAGCCATCAAGGTTCTTCCCCTTGGTACCCTTCGAGGGGTTCTTCCTCTTCTTCCCTTTCCCTTTCTCGATTGCCAGGATAGTTGAGGAGTTTGGAGTATGAGTCGGAGTGGTCACAACCGACTTACCTTTAAGACCTGATTTTGCAGTCTTTAGGAGTCCCTGAAGTTTACTAAGTGTAACTTCCTCCTTATTCATGTGGTATGTCATGCGGAATTGATCATAACATGAAGGTAAGGAGTGCAAAATAATATCTATTGCCAACTCCTCAGGGAAGTTCACATTCAACTTCATCAATCGATCCACATACCTTTGCATTTTCTACATGTGGCTTGTGATGGGTTCACCATCTTTCATTCGAGTTGTGATCATAGAGGAGATGATTTCATATCGCTCTTGACGAGCACTCTGATGGTAGCGGTCCATCAAATCCTGGTGCATCTCAAAAGGATAGTAGTACTCATAGGACTTTTGGAGCTCGGCTGTCATGGTGGCCATCATGATGCATGCCACTTTTGTAGCATCTCTTTCATGAACCTCATATTCAGCAAGCTCCTTAGGAGTAGCAGTTGGCTCAGGCACCTTAAGCTCCTTGTCAAGAACATATTCCTTGTTCTTGTAACGATTGACCATCCCGATGTTTCTAATCCAGTCAGTAAAGTTGGATCCATCAAAGATGACTCTCCCACAAAGGTTCATGAGAGAGAAGGAGCCAGTAGGATTTGAGCCAGGAGTAGAATTATTGGAAGACATCTGAAGAGAAGAAAGATAAGTTTAGTTTAGATATAGAGATAGTCCTTAATAAAACACCCAAATGTAATATTATAGCTAGGATCCAATCACAATATATTATAACCTTGAAGAGGGATGTCGTAATCCAAGTTATAACATATTTGAAAGGTAGGTGAATGACGATTCACCAATTTCCACCATGAAAACAAAATATTAAATTATTAGGTTTTATTTGGTTTTTAGAAATTCCTAGATTCTTTGAGATTCATTGAACTTTTCAATGGCATGTTTCAATCTTGAGTGTGCCCTTCATGTTTTGTGACTGGGATACCGAGGATCACAAAACAAGGTGTGAAGTAACCATGCAAATTACTTGGTACCCTTAATGTTTTTTCACTTAATCGTTGTGCCAGTCAGCCACACGCGCTCCTTCCGACCTTATGAAAAACCTTAAGTCACCCTTTACCTCCCTTGTTAAGTCCAAGTTAGTGTGCCGGTAAACCACACACGCTCCACCAACGACTTAAACAAGGTGCAAAGTGTAATTTCATGGATTAGCACCTTATTCACATTTTTCCTAAAGTAACTAAGATTGGGAATTTATAAAACATTTAGTTACTTTATAATAATCATTATACTTTTAATGAGAATTTTTAAGTCATTGTCCTACCCGTTCGGCTAACGACCCTTCACCAGTCAAGCAAGCGGTGGGTAAGAGTGGACACCCATTAAGTTGCCATTTTATAGGCAACAACCTTATACCCACATTATAGACTGGCTTCGTGAATGAGGCGTACTAGCGGTAAGACGACTTTGATCTTATACATATATATATTATTATTAACTTATAATATTATAAGTATAAGGGTTGAATTTTAACTTTTAAAATTCTAAGGGTTGGAACTAAAGTTTTAATATGACTTTACTTGTTCCAAAACGTGAGGGCAAGTTTTGTAAACTTTCAAAACTTTTCATTTCTCATAACTTATGAATTTAATTGAGTATTAAAATGAAGACTTTTCATTTTTCTAACTCTTGTGTTATTTTAATGGTTTTAATTCAAGTGTGACTCTTGGTTTTCCATAACTTGCGGACAAGTTATGGATTCCATTAAAACACATTATGACCAAGAATTAAACTACCAAGTAGGTTACAAGTAATTCCTATGATCATCTACATTCATAAGAACAAGAACATGAATATCCATATCAAAGTTTCAAGACCATATGAACACATATAATCATGAAAAATTGATATTAGCCATTGTAAATGGATTAGAACAAACATTACACCATCTAAAACAAGTTTAATAACACCAAAACAGTTTAGGGTAATGTTTCTAGTCTATTTCCAGCATCAAAAGTCAAAAATCTGCATTCTGAGGCTCCTACTCGTCAAGTGCACGAACCTACTCGCGAGTAGAATGAAGATACACATGAACTCGGTGAGTCCCCCCATGGACTCGACGAGTTCATCAGGCAGATTGCACAAAATCGACTTTTTTCAACAATTTTGCATCAAGTAACAAACAAACAAGCCTAGGCTCTGATACCACTGATGGGTTTTGAGCATTCTAACACTTCCTAAGTGTACATGCAACCGTAATAACCTTGGATCTATGTTTTTCTAATTATCATGCAAAGTTGAATTCCAAGGTTATACTCCTATCTAGCATACATGGGGAACAATTTTTAACTTGAATGAAAGATAGAATAACTTACCTTGTTGTTGCTTATGATCCTTGAAACCTTGTGAGCCTAACACCCCAAGTGTGATGCCTCAAATGCTTCACACAACACCAAATGCTCTTGGAAAGACTTTTGAGAAAACACACACTTCTTAAAATCGGCCTAGCCCTCTTGTTTCATATGTGTAGCCATTTTGGTGGAGAATGGGATTCTTATATAGTGTTGACACATCTAGGGTTACACCATGTAAACCCTAATGTGTCATGACTCTTCATTTCTATGACCCATGGGTTTGTAACTCCCATGGAGCATCCATGGAGCATCCTATGGGTGGAACCCAACTTGATAATCCATGGAGCCTCTTAGCCCACTATACAAGATATGGATGATTTACATAATCAACCCATATATTTAATTAGTTATCTTTTGATCACTTAATTAATTCTTGATCAAACTAATTAAACAATATTATTAATATATTAGAACTTATAATATATTAATAATCTCCAAGTGTTATTTCTCTCATTTAGTCTATCCAATTTCATGGTGCCATGCAACCCAAATGGACCATGTCGGATCGGGTCAAGTACTTACCAGAAATAGTTATGGATATAGACACCTTATCCAACACTATCGCCGTCGTAGCTCCGGACGTTTCCCCTGTCGTTGAGCCTTTGGCTGCCATCAGCCACCTTAAGGTTGGTGGCAGTGTGTGTGTGTGTGTGTTTCACTGCGTGTATTTGATATTTTCTTAGCTTATAGTGGCGAAGGAATGCATTCAGTTGAATGTGGGTGTGTATGAGCTACCGAAAATCACAAGCAACCACCATGGCAGCCAACCATGGTGGTTGCCACCCCTTGCCACCGTCTTCTGCCGCCACCAGCCGCTGTGGAGGGTGGTTGTGTGTGTGTGCAATGTGTGTAAAGTGATATATGTGATTTTTGAGTCAAGATTTCAAGCCACCACCATTGGAAATGGTGGCCGTCGCCGTGAGCCGCCACTGACCACCACTACCTGAGGTGGTAGTGGGTGGTGCTTGGCATAGTGAACCCTAATCGCCCCAAAATTCTTGATCTGGGCTAGTTGGATGGTTATTGGGCTAAAAACCCTAATTAGGGCTTAGAAAACCCTAATTTTGGGGTTTGTGGGTTTGGACCTATTGGGACCCGCGTTTGGACTAATGGACTAAAGTTGTGACTCATGCCTATTCCGTTGTATGATGGCTTAGTGGAAAATGGACTTAGTGTGTTAAGTCCTTAATGGGTTAAGTGAGAAACACATAACCCTAATCATCATTTTATGTGAAAACCCAAATTTATACTTGGGCCTTGTGTTGGGTCATCCTATTAGGCTTTGGTGTTTGTGCCATTGATGGGCCATCCAAGAGCAGTCATGTGAACTAAAATATTTAGATGGGCTTTAGGGTAAGGCCCATATGAGGTTTTGGGCCCAATTTGGAAAATTAGGCCATAGTTGGGCCATTAGAGGACCTTTTGTGGACCCATTTGGTATTCGGCCTTGTTGGGCCCATTGGGCTTGGATTATTTATGGACTGGTGTCACACCCCCGAACCAGACGGCGGAAATGTCCGAGGGCTTTTGTGACTTAATTGAATACCATCACAATGATTATACATGAATCATAACATCATTCATCACCATGCATTGAAATATTACAACTGATATTGTTTACATTCAGTACATTGTTTTAAACATCATAAATCGTTCGATAATAAATCTAAGCAAAACACCATGACATCACTTGGTACTTATTCCTCGGTTTACCTGTTACCTGAGAATACAAGTATTTTGGAAAAACGTCAACATATGAAATGTTGGTGAGTTCATAAGTAATGTTGTGAAAAATGATTTTTGTGAAGTTTGAAAAACCCAGAAAATCCGATATTTTCTGAAAAGAGTATTGTTTATAAAAACTGTGAAGATTCGTAAGTATGCTTGTCGATTTTTGTAAACATGTATAATTGTTGAACTCTGTATACATCACATAGGTAAAAGTGTTGAACTCCCCGGGAAAACCCGATGTTTTCCCCATACATAGAATTACGTGTCTTATTTATTGTTATACCGATACGACGATTGTTTTTGATTACCCAGGTGACATTGGATTAATTATGGGTTGTGAGTTGTTATAATCACGCATTAATGAAAATGACTAGTTTATAACTACCAATTACAAATGATCCGTTAGGCGTCGTCCGTACTACTCACTTAATCCAACCACCCTGACTTCTCATAGCCCCACAACCGAGGAGAAAGGAGGGTACGAAGCCCCCTTTATTTCCATAAGTTGTTCAAGGCTATCGGGAATGCGAAAGGCACTTGGCTCGACTCGCATTTGACTTCTCGACTTCGCTAGCAGTACCAATGGACCCTTGGGGTCCAACAACACATTAGAGCTATTGACAGTCCTTTTACATGGAAATTAGGTCATAGAAGGCCCAATAACATGTAAGCGCGTTCCCTTCGGGCCCAAAGATCATGTTATTGGGCTAGCAAGGCCCAACAAGCACGATTTGAAACTTTCAAGCCCAAAGATTGAATATTGACTCCTCATAGATCTCGTGTGTTTATTGAAGTACTATTGTTTATTGATTTTTGTCTTGTTATTGATTCGAGATCGAATCAATTCGTTTGGTAACGTTATTGGTGTTGAAAGTGTATTTGTTGTTACGTTTCGCCGGTAGTCGTGAATCTCGTATTTTGTCTTAAGGGATTTATTTGTTCAAAAGTAAGATTTTACCTTTTCATGACCCTTCTTGGATTAAATTTACACTTTTAGTCCTTTATATAAAAGAATTTCCATTTTAGTCCTTAAACCATTTTTCTTGACACTTTAGTACCATGACTTATTGAAAAGACATTTTCAGCCCAAACTTACTTTGTAAACAGCTTGAGTCCTTCAAAAATGAAGTTTTCCCGGTTGGAACCCCCATTTTCGCAACTTTTACAGTTTTGGCCCAAATTGGAAAAGTTTTGCATTTTTGATCCCTTTTGAATTTGAAAAACATTTTTGACCTTTGAAATGGTTTTAATACACTTGAGATCCCCTGTTTTACAGAAAGTGGCGTTCCAAGCCCCTCAAATTGCAAAATCTCGCAATTTGATGCGTATTGGGCCGAAAAGCCCATTTTAGCCCATTAGGTTCGAAATTTCCATTTTAAGCCCCTCAAAAATGTTGATATTCAGAAATATTGTTATAGAAACTGTTTGGACCCTTTTTAACCTCCAGAAATTATAATTTGTCATTTTGGGCCCTTAGTTTTGTATTTTTGACAATTTAAGCCCAAAAATGGGTTTTATGTCCAAATATGATCATCCTAACCAAATGAACTATTTTTCTTGACTTGATTAGTGTAATATGGTTTAAGTTATGTTTATTTCATTCCTCATGTTATAGATCTCGGTTTTTAGATGCTTTTTGGATAACATATTCATCACAACACATGATATTACACACAAACATGCATCAAATCACACATATCATACATTTACTCATAGATCTACACATTTGCTTGTATTCTCCCCCATAAAAACTCATAAAAACCGAAAGAAAGGGGGTATGAAACTCACCTTGGGTGTGGTTTCGGTTTCTGGAAGGAAAGATGAGAAAAATTTGGCCCTAGCAACCTTTCTTGGAAGATCTCGAACTTGGATGCTTCTAAGGTGCTATATCATAATTTTGAATGAATTAAGAGATGATTCTTGAATGGAATGTGTTAGGTACAGTTAGTGTTGCGTCTTTGGGCTCGTTAGCTAGTCCAGTTTTGTCTCCGGTATGGGCCTGTCCATCCGTGAGTTATTTTGTAGGGTTTATTATTTATAGATGCTTGCATGCATTCTAGAAAAGGAGATTTGATAGAGATTTTGATATTGTTCACGTTCTTATCTTTTGTAACCCTAGAATCCTCTACAGCGGAAGTTCTTCATCGAGCTCTGTTGAGGATTGAGTTAATATAATCATTCGACTCATTCAGATCCATTCTTGTGTTTTTTTTGTCTTACTGTTATTACTTTCTTGTTTTTCCTGTTATAAGATCTAATCGATCAAGAGTTATTATAAACTCATCAATTGGTATCAGAGCAGGAGGCTGTGTAATTCATACACATCTCTTCTGTGAAAGAAGTGATTAGGGTTATTCCGCATTAACTGATATTTATTGAGCCATCACTCCATAATTAACGTATCTCATTATTTATTCGTTTTGCCCTAATATTACATATTACAAGTCTGATCTTGAAATAGGTTAAACGATCAAGCATGGACAATTCTCAATCTAATCCTATCAACATTTCAAACAGTATTGGATCAACAACAAAGATTCCAATTCTTTACACTCAAGATTACGAGGTATGGGCGCATCATTTTGAAGACTATGTCATCGGATCTGAAGATAATGGGTATCTCATATGGGAAGCTATTGTGTCTGGACCATTTGCTCATTCAGGAACATCCAGAATCATTAAAACTTAGAAAGAGTATAATGATCTGTTAAAAGATGTGAAAGACGTTGCTCAAGACGAAAAGGAGAAGTTTCAGTGCAACATCAAAGCATTGAGACTGATCCGATTCGCTCTTCAGTCTGATACGTTTAGGTTGGTGAGTTCCTGCAGTACAGCTAAAGAAATTTGGGATCGGCTGCGAGAGCTGTATTCTACAAATGAAGATTTGGAACACTCAATTCAGACCTTGCTTTTGTTTGAGTTTGGTGAGTTCAAGCAAAACTCTGATGAGTCTGTTACATAGACATTTGATCGCTTCAATCATCTTCTCAGCAAGATGATCAAACATGATATCGAAAGGAAGCTGATTGAACAAAAGGTCACCTTTCTGAATGGCTTAAGATCCGAATGGAGAGCTGTTGTGTCTACAGTTAAAGCTCATGAGCAGTTCAAGTCATATTCGCTGGCAAAACTGGTGGGAATTCTGAAATCCCAAGAAAAGATTGTGATGCAAGAGAAGAATGTGGTCTCAAACTTGGGGTCCTTGGACCTCCTGTCCAAAAGCAAGAATGTAGTAGAAGATGAAGATCTGAACCTGGAGGACTACAATCTTACTTCAGAAGATTATGCTATGATGGTGTCCAATCCAAAAAGGTTCATTAAGAAGAGGTTTCCTACCAATAAGAAGCGAAATTGGCATTGAAGCTACAGTTCAGAAAAAGTAAGGGAGGAGCCGAAGACTGAGGAACCAAAGAAAGAGGCGAAGGTTGAAGGAGATTCTGGTGTCAGCTACTATTACTGTGGAGGAAAGAATCATTATGCCAAAGATTGTGTTCTGAAGAAAATGGCAGAGAAAGATGAGGAGAAAGATGGAGAGACAATCCTGATGAAAAATCTAAAAGAGATTAAGAGAAAGAAAGTTGCTACTAATCCTTCTATGAATGCTCTTATTGTACATGGTTCAGCAGAGGATGACGAGTTCAGTGGCGTACAGGTGTGGTCGACCGACTCAGAAGATGATGAGGTGAGAAAGCCTTCTCATGGAAAAGCGTATGTAGCAAGAGGTGGTGAAAGCAGTGGAAAGTGTCTAATGGTGACTGACGTATCTCACATGAGGGGATACAATATAGATGGTGGAAATGAGGACACCAAGGAGCGAGAGGACTTATGCTTCACAGAAAAACCTCTCAGTGTGCAGATCAATGAACTTGATGAATTGATCAAGAAGGTACAATCTCTTTTTATTTCATTCAAAATTCCACATAAATCATATGAAAAGGAATTAAATTACATAAATTCAAGAATCTCAAATTTGGATAGTTGTTTAACTCAAACACGGGTCACCAATTCTAACCTAACTGACCAAATAAGCAGGCTGTCATCCAAGAGTGAGGAGCGAAGGATGTGGATTGAGCAGAAGGAGTCAGAGCTGATTAAGTCTAAGGATGAAAACATTTATTTGCAAAGAGACAATTTGAAACTTTTAAAACAAAGAAATGTTTTTTGTTTGATTTCTAAAAGACTTTACGCTAACATTACTCAACTGCATCTGAATTGTGAAATAGGGCAGAAAATACATCGCATGATTTTACCCTTCCTTGAGTTTAAGGAGGATGAAATCGATGCTGAAGCATACTACTGTGAAAGTGTTGTTTCGTCTGATGATGTGAATCCTACTTATATGTACGGTCTGGACAAAATAGAATCTTTTATAAAGTCCAAAGACCATAAGGACATGCTGAAAAATCTTTTGGATGAAAACGATAAGATGAAACTAAGGACCGAAACCATACAAAAATTCGACTCATTGAGTACCAATTTAAGTTCAGAAAATAAAATTGATGTTGAAAACGCATCTGAACTTAATGAGGACGATGATATGAGTGAAATTTTTGTAGAGGTTGAAGTTGACTGTTCTGAGTTTGTCAAGAGTGAACCCGAAAATCACAAAAATCGAATTTCTGAAAATTCTGTGGAATTCGCTCGTTTGTCCAAGAATAAGTCCCCAGCCCTTAAAGAAAAAGCTCTTGTGTTTCAGAAGGTTAGAACTACTCCAAATCAGGTGTATAAAGTCACAGGAGTAACCGAACATCAAACAGCCGAACTCACTGCCATAGTGAACGAAGATAACGCAGATGGCTGTGATAAGTTCTTCTGGTCAGCTCCTATAGATAATGCCAACGAAACAGTTAGTTTGTCAGAGCGAACGTCTTGGAAAACAAAAGGATGATATGTACCAGAGCCGCTGAATAAGCCTGACAACTTTGACATGCCAAGGACAAGTGGCACAAAAGAAATACCTATAGAAGAAGTCAACTCCACAAGCGAAACCTCATCTACGAAGAGCGAACTGGCTGTCAAGAAGTTAAAGCAAAAGGCTAATATCCATAGACAACCGAAACAGGTGAAAAATCAAAAGCAACAAAGAAACCTAAGATATAAAAAGAATCTCTCTGAGCGAAATCAATTTTGGCGCTCTCAAAACACTCATTTCTCTTATCATGATAGAAATTCAAAGTCAGAGAAATAGGCTTTCGGGCCACATGAGGAACATAACCGAAAGGTTAGGTTCGGTCCCGAGAGCAACAGCAACCGAAAGGATAAATTCCGTCCCGAGAGCAACAACAACCGAAAGGATAGGTTCGGTCACGAAGGCAAAAGCTACCGAAGGTCCAGGTTCGGTCCCTCCAATGACCAAAAACAAAAGGGTCAGTTAGAACCTCAAGTCAGAAAAAACTCTCATTCTAAATTCACTCGTTCTGATTCCTCTCATTCTCAATTCTCATCTAAACCCAATTCTGTTCCTGCACAAAATTCAAATTCATCAACGAACTTGAAAGGAAAATCGAAGATTTCCTCAGTCCATGAAAACCGAAAGCAGACTAATGCCCAAACACCAAAATCTGAAACCAAAACGTCTGTAACTAACCCTAACAAAATCAAAGTTTTCACTATTAAGAAGAAAGATGAAACAACATTAATAAAAAGAACATATCTTGTTGATGTTACTCTTACTATTCCTATTCCTGTGAAAGGCTCACGTGGACCCAAGAAACTTTGGGTTCCTAAATTTGCTTAATTTTTGCAGGTCATAAGTGACGAGCAGTTCAACGAAGAATGGTACATTGACAGTGGCTGCTCACGTCACATGACAGGAAGGAAGGAAGAGCTAAGGGAGTTTCGATCTCTTCAAAATGGTGGGAATGTCAAGTTTGGAAACAACTCTTATGGAACGATAAAGGGTTATGGGATGATAACCAATGGAGACTTTACAATAAGAAATGTGGCGTACGTTGAAGGGTTGCAGCACAATCTCATCAGTGTATCTCAACTGGTGGGCGGTACCGGTCTCAAGGTTTCATTTGACGACGAAGGTTCAGAAATAATAGAGAAAAAATCAAACAAGGTCATTCTCAAATCAGACCGAAAAGGCGAAATATTTCCTCTTAATCTCAAACCAATCAAAGGAAATCCAACTATATGTCTTTTGTCCAAAGCTCATTCTGACGAAAGCTGGTTGTGGCACCGAAGGCTCTCACATCTCAACTTCAAAGATATCAACAAGCTTGTCACAGGAGGTCATGTTAGGGGTCTCCCATTACTCAAGTTTGATCGAGAACATTTGTGCGCTGCGTGTGAAATGGGAAAACAAAGTCGTCAAAGTCACCCTTCTATTATAAACACAAAAGTTATTGATCCCCTTGAGTTGCTTCACATTGACTTGTGTGGTCCATCATCAATCGAAAGCATTGGCGGTAGCAAGTATATTCTTGTTATCGTTGATGATTTCTCACTTTTTACATGGGTGTTCTTTCTTAAGCACAAATCTGAGGCTACTCTTAAGCTAAAGATGTTCATCAAGCAGGTTGAAGTGCAACTGAGAAAAGTCGTTCGCAACATCAGGAGCGACAATGTACTGGAGTTCAAGAACAAAGATTTTGAAGACTTTTTTGGCAGAAAAAGGAACCAGTCACAACTTCTCAGCCCCCTACACGCCTCAACAGAACGGAATTGTCGAAAGACGAAACCGATCCTTGTGTGAGGCGGCCCGAACAATGCTAAGTTTCGCTTCTCTTCCTTTATATTTCTGGGCAGATGCTATTGCTGCAGCATGTTTTACGCAGAACATGTCTTATCTCAATAAGCGCTTCTCTCTTACTCCTTATGAGATCATCAATAACAGGAAGCCGAACGTAAAATTCTTCCATGTATTCGGTTCACGATGCTTCATCTTCATCTCCAAAGAACATCGTAACAAGTTTGATGTTAAAGCTGATGAAGGAATTTTTCTGGGATACTCTCTTACTTCAAAGGCATACCGGGTTTTAAATAAGCGTTCCAGAAAAATTGAAGAAACATATTATGTGACTTTCGATGACAGCTACGTCAAGAAGATAAAGTTTACTGAAGAAGCAATTGGAGAGATTTTCTCTCAAACAGGTCAAGTCATGGCCTCGATTGCTGATCTGTTCGATCAGTTTGTGGAATTATTCGATGTACCTGAGAAAGCTACTCTCTCGTGTGACAACCCGACATTTTGAGACAATATAATGTAACACCACTCAAATTTAGGCCAAAATATAACTTTCCTAAAATATTATTTGGGTTAAATAAAGTGGTAGGAATTGTATCAAGGTTTTCGTACATATAAAGAACACAAAAATTCGGGTTATAACGAAGCAGTTATGACCAATCAAAGATTCGCGACGAAACCCGGCAACACCGATTAAGCGAAAAACGCAAAGTTTCAATAAAATAATTTTTAGCCTTAAGTATCTAAACAAAAGTCGTATATTTCGTTAAATGGTGAGCGTGCATAAAAAGATCGCCCAAATTGGACCTCGTATGAAGAAGTTACGATTTTCCTAAGTTTCGTAACAGTAGTAGAGGGCTAAAAACTCGAATTGAAGATCGAGTGTTAGTTAGCTATCGCCACCTAAACGAAAGTTGAAGATCTCAACAATAGGAGTAAAATGATAAAAAGACAAACGAAAACCGACGTCGAATAAAGAAACTATGAAGTTTTAACGGACTTTAGCAGTCCCGGCCTATTAAAAATATATCATTAAAAATAAAGTCAAAACTAGCCGACGGAGTCTAAATGAAAGTTATAGAGCATAATCTCACCTACGCGTGGATATAAAGAACGCGAAAAACGGAGCCCGTACGCGAAAGTTACGGAATTTAGAAGATGGGAGACTGGATTACGCCCAGCGTAATCCAAGATTACGCCCAGCGTACTAGACCCAGTGTCAAGTCCCAACGGCTCGAGTGCTCTACGCTAGCTAGACCGGAGTCGTAAGCCGTGACGCATTTTTACGCCCCGCGTACGCCCAGCGTACTCCGGTGGTACGCCCCGCGTACGCGATCCTCCAGCACTATAAATAGAGGGTTTGAGCTACAGGTTTTGACACAAATCTCTCATATCCTCTCTCACTTTCACACACCCTAGAGCTCCAGAGACCATCCCGGCACCCTCGATTTCCAAACCCGAGCCCCCGGCGAAGATTCTACGCTACCGAGACCCCCGAGAGGCTCGAAGACATAGCTTTCCGCGGTTGAAGTTCTGCTCGACTCTAGTCCCACTCTCTTCAAACCGAACAAGTGAGTTCATACCCCTATAAACTACCTTTTCAAATATGTTATCAATGCTTTTTATATGCTTTCAAGGGAGGGAATACAAGTAAACACACGGTTATTATCGTGTGTAATCTAAAGTTTCATTATATACTCTCTTATTCAAGCAAACCATATGTGATTCATAACTACTACATGGAAACTTTAGTACACAAAATATATCACGATAACATCTTGTCTTTTTAAATTAAATGTGTGGATAAATACATACAAATCAAACACTTTATCAATACTTTGAGTAAATGAGTTCATTTATGTCACTACAAAGGTTACACTTTACATAACAAGTGAGCATTTCACTAGGGTTTATTATACAAACGAAACAAACTTTTGGAAAAACTATAATAGTTCACGATAAACATTTTTACATGTTAAAAACTCTGTATCCAACCGCCTTACATATTTTATATTTCCTTTCAAACGCTGTTAGAATCGTGTTTCAAACAAAGGTCTTCTTATACTTAAAAATTGTTTTTATCAAACAAACTACCTTCAAATCGTCTTAAAAACTGACATCAAGTCATAAATTTTTATTTATTAAACTTTTCAAAGGTTTTACAAAACTTCTTTTTATATTTTTATTGTCAAATGCACGCCAATATATGAGTGTATATATATATATATATATATATATATATATATATATATATATATATATAGAAATAAAATTTTCCATCCGTTGATTCAATTCCTTTGGGTAACAAAGACACACTTCGGTTATACACGTACAATACTAGTAACTATAATAGGTATAGTTAGGAGATACTACTTACCATTCCAAGTACAAGCAAATCACACAAGAGTCGGTTTATTTATGAGTCTATACTAATACATTACATACTATATGAAGAGATACGATTACATACAATTACAAGGCATACAATTTCAAGAATATACAATTTCAAGAAATACGATTACATAAGATAGTGTACTTGATATTCATGAAATTTTACATATTACAAGTATCATATCAAAGAGATATTTTCATATACAAGAACAAATAGACAATTTCATACGTAAATCTGTTTTATACTAGGTTTTGTGAGACGCTTCACGTACTTTTGAGTATGCATTATTAAGTCCTGTATTATATACCATAATCCCTTATAGGGGGAGCGTGATACTTGTGTATAGATCTATACGGGATTGACAATCCCGCACCTAAACTGTTAGCTACAGTTAGACCAGCAGGTCTGGGGTGACAAACACGTTGTTACAAACATGTTAATTTAGCATGGTTATAAAACTCACATGGAGTATTAAAAACACGTTGATTTACGGGGTTATCATATACCTTAGCGATTATAACTGTACACAAATCTACTATTTTAGACATGAAAAACATTACGGTAGTTCATTTTGGGACTTTTAATCTACCATCCACTTATAAACAAATATTGGATTTCTGAAGAAAACATTCAAAACAGTCCAGTCTTGGTAGAAGGCTACATTTTATACTAGTAGAAAATATGGGATTTTCTAGGATTTTCAAACGTTTACAATTACATACAAACATATTCGTTGGTACAAACTTTCCTTCAAACATTTACAGGTCTTTCTTTACAGCCTTACAAATCAAAGTCACATAAATACTTATGAATTCACCAGCATTATTGCTGATACTCGCTTTCAAAATAAGTTGTATTCCCAGGATACGGATAGACAGGTACGACTACCAGGTTCTGTGAAGACGGAGCGATCAAGACTCGTCTTTTATTTTTGAATATTCATTTTTGTAGAATTATACTGTGAAAGAACTCAAATGTAATTAAAATTATACTATTAATGCAATAGATGATGTTGTTGCTTGTTTACTACTTTGCATTGTTGTGATGCAATACATGACGTCCTCCGCCCCAGAACGTTTCCGCTGTTCTCGGTTTTGGGGTGTGACGGATTGGTATCAGAGCATTGTTTATAATGAATTGAGTATATCAACCCATAAAAGATATACAAACTATAAATACAATAGGGATTAACATACTCTGATAAAGAGCCTACTTTTAAAATAATAAAATATCTAATTGAGTATACATGCCTACATTTATACTAAAATCAGTGTCACTAGGACAGAACAAAAGTATTACGATTGTTGGGCAGCACAAGTAGACTTAGAGACATATAGTCAAAACTGGGATGATATAGCCTGATCAACTATATTTTTCGAGTGTTGACTAGCATGTGCCTAAGTGTGGCTGTGAGTTGCAACAAGTCTAAAAACTTACCCACAATACCACAATAAGAACAATAGAACATAAACCTAAAATAGTATAGGATTATTTTGTGTATTACTATAAACTACTTATGTGTTAGATTATTATACCCCAATTATCGCATAGATAACATAGCTGGACCCCATCCCTACGACGACCCGTACTTCCCGAACAAAGGCAATGTTGGATGGTTCAGAGAAGAACCAGAGAATGATCATCCAATCCCTTTTGAATGATCACCATACAGAAGACCTTTCGGATGATGATAACTCCGAACTCGAGGATGAGAACCTACCCCCAGTAGCTCCGAATTCAAACCCTAACCCTCGTCCAGCTCTTCATGGCTCGACGCCTCCTTGGGTAGAATGCCTAGAAACATTGAGCGCAGAGCAAGATCAACCTATGTCGTCAAAAGGAGACCGAAGCAGCTACAACTTAAGTGAAGGGAGCTCAGCAGACAAAGTTCTACCAATCCTGATCTGTAGAGTTGGTCGAAACGAAATTCAAGGCATGACGACTCTCCATTGTATCAAAGAGGTTAAACACCAACGCAAGAATGCACACCATCTACACCAATCATCTTGAAAACACTCGTGAGAGATCTGAGAGAGACCATGAGACCCTGCTGCAAGCATTAGCTAAAACACGAGCCGAAGTCATAGAGATACGAGTACACCAGAGAGTGTACGAAAGACACCTTCTTGATAATGGAACGTCAATTGGCTGAATTGAGAGTTCACCAGAAGGATGACCGCCGCCAGTAAGAAAGGCTTTATTTCCCTTCCTTGTTTAAAGGAATCGTTTTTCTTGTGTATGTCCTATGTAGCATTTTTCTATGTAACTATCTTGTACTGTAAGTACTGTTAGTTAGGACTTTATGCGGCCAAAACCTTTCTACTCCTGATGTGATGTAAGACTTTCTTCAAGATAAAATTTTCCTAAACTTATTACATCTTAAACATCGATGATATTGACAGTCGGCTAAGTTCCGTGTCGCTCTTTGTTCAAAAACCCTCATCATACCTTCGTTGGAGTCTATCTGAAACATGCTTTAGTCAAGTCATTGGACTATAGTAATTTAACTCCGGAGACATTTCCAAGTCTCTTTTAGTGGTAAGATCATGTTATTCACCAACCAACGATACCTCAGCTTGAACGACAAACGTCTTAAGACCATTCTACAAACATACTTCTACACTGTACTAGGACTGCATCATAAGGATGTAGGTCAAACCATCGTGAACATACTTACAATCCGTACTAGGACCGCATCATGGGGATAATCATGTCGCCAAGGAAAAGCAATCAACCCCTCAGCCAAACACCAACTCTTCAGATTGATGCAGCTACCTTTCAAGCTGCAGTCTCAACTGCCATGACAGTTGTTCTGACTCATCTTCACACTAACAACGCAAATGTTAGCGGGATGGTTTTCAACAATTACAATCCAAGTAACACCCAAGTACACCTATGAGTAACAAACTACCACGACACTCCGAACCTCAAACCAAAGAGCAATAAACGAAAATTTTGGGGTAGAGTAAAAGGCAAATCACCTCGAGGGACAGACAAGAAACCATCGCTGGTGGCAGCCTTCGCAACCACGACATCTGCAACTCCTACCACCAACACTGCTAGTATCCCAATTATCCCTAACCCGGCCAGACCGTATGCTGGAAACCTACCGAAGTGCAATAAGTGCAACTTCCATCACCTAGGTAGTTGTCGTCTGTTACACTGCAAGACCTGCAACAAGAACGGGCACACTACCCGCTTATGCAGGACTCGAGTCAAACACATTACTTCAACCACCAATGTCAAAATTTCTCGGATATGCCATCTATGTGGTTTAATGGGACACTTCAAGAGGGATTGCCCAACAGAGAAGAATGACAGTGGAACAGGAGGAGTTTGACCCCAGAATGGAAAAAGGCAATGAAGGACCCAACTATAATAATGACTCACTTCCAATCTTCAGCATTAAGTATGTCACACCCCGAAAATCAAAGGCGGAAACATTTCCGGGGTTGAATCCATGTTGAGTATCAAATCCAATGTACATAGTAAGTAAAGTAAATCAACCATTACATTACATATATGAAAGTTTTACATTCGTTTCAAAAGCATAAGTTATACAAGTGATACATAGTATATATGAATAACACGAAACGAGTCTTCTATGCACTTCTTCTTCACCAAAAGAGATCTTCGGGTACCTGTCTAATGTGAACCTGAGAATACAAGCAGTTTGAAAATTAGCATAAAGCTGGTGAGTTCATAAGCGGTTTTGTTTTCTAAAAATGTACGAGTTCCCTTAGTTTTCTGAAAACGTGGTTATCCAAGAAAATCCCATATTTTCATATGTAAAGTTAGTTTCCATATCCAAAAAGTAAAGTAAACGATGTACAATGAAAACACACTTGTTTTTGTGAATTGTAGTTCAGTTATTTAACTTATTACACTTTTCTGATTACATACTACTGTTACTCAGGAAAATCCTATATTTTCCTATATGTGTGTGTGAGCTATTACTGATTCTGTTTGTACAAACTGTTACCGGTTCTGATTATGTTCAATGTTGTCCCCAGGAAAACCCCATGTTTTCCTGACTGTGTGTGTGTGAACTATTACCAATTCTGATTATGTTCGATGTTCTTCCCAGGAAACCCCATGTTTCCCTGACTGTGTGTGTGTATCTTTACCGGTTCTGGTTATATTCAATGTTCTTCTCAGGAAAACCCTATGTTTTCCTAAATGTGTGTGTACTGTTACCAATCATGTGTATGCTAACTGTTACCGATTCCGAATATGTTCAATGTTATCCCTAGGAAAACCCCATGTTCTCCTGACTGTGTGTATGTGTGTGCCTATCATCCTCGAACGTACATTAGTTTTATTACGTACATAAAACTAATAAATACTCGTAAAGTGTTAATAATCCTGATTGCGAGTCCTTAACCATACTCAGACTGGATATGACTCGGACCAGGGCCAATATCCTTTTTATGACTTTCGTCACCCTTGAACCTTTCGGTTCGGCTGTAGCTAGCAGCCAGGTGTGGGATTGTCAGTCCCATATAGATCTATACACTCAAGCCACGCTCTCCTACGTTCGGAGATTCTGGTTACAGGGTTAGTCCTCCACTATCTCGTGCCATGGAAGTGTTACGAGGACGTGTCTCCAATCTTTAAGATTCCTCTTTACTTTTCGACTAGGAAAGTAGTATTTACAACTAGTTAAGTTCTAATGTACCTGTCCTTTACACTCGAGCCTAGGTGTTTTATTAAGGACATTACACTCGAGCCTAGGTGTTATCTAATGATGACTGTCCTTTATACTCGATCCTAGGTGTATTATTAAGGACGTTACAAATGATATATATGTGTTATCTTATGGTAATTTTCCTTTACACTCGATCCTAGGTGTATTATTAAGGACATTACAATTGATTTGTGCATTATGATTGTATTTATCTATCACACTCGAGCCTAGGTGTATTGTTAAAGACATACAGATGTTTTATGTTTTCTGATGGTGTCAGTCTTTTACACTTGAACCTTAGTGTTTTATTACAGAAATTACAATGGTTTATGTGTCCTATCAGTTTAAATGTGAACAATCAAACGTGAAGTATACATTATAACAGTGTATAATAAGAATTGAAAATCGGGTTAAACAAACAACTCTGCAAATTAAAAATAGTTTGTTAAAAAGGTTTTCAATTCTTAAAAATGTACATTTATGAAACCATTTAACTGAAATCATGTGATTGAGTACAAGATATTCTTGTACTTTTGCTTTTATTCCCCCCTGAAAACATTGAAAACCATTGAAAAAGGGTAGGGGTATGAACTGACCGGACGCGGAAGTGTGTCGGTTTCGGATGCTAAACGTCGAATCGAGGCCTGATAACACGCGAGGTTCCTATGTAAAATGAAATGGCATACAAATATATCTAATTAGATTCACAAACTCTAATTATATATGAAGTTACACTCCAACGAACGAAAACACCTCAAAACGGGTGTTTGGAGTGACCCGGGTGACATCTACGGACGGGAATTGAAGCGAGGGACTTGGGATTTGAGTTTACTCCCCAAGAGTAAACTCCCTAATGAGTTTACGGCCTAAACACTACCCACACATGATTTCACGGCCGTGAACTCATGTTGGCAAGGGTTATAGAGCTTAATGGGTCACAAATGGCTATTATCACTTGGAAATGCTTGGAATAATTTTACCTAAGGCTTGGAATGAATTAAAATCACCAAATACAACACTTAAGGGATTTTACGGCCTTGGCATGGGGCCTATGGCCATAAACTCTCATACTCCCTTGAATAATTGTTTTTAAGGTCCCAAAGTTAATCACATGTGATTCTAAAAATTCCTACAAGCCTTGAAATGATTTTTGGGCACAAAATGACATGCTTTTAGGAGTTTACGGCGATGGAGCACCTTCTATGGCCGTAAACTCTCAAATGAAGAGTTTTGTTATGTTTAAGGTCCTTAAACTATTTTTGGTTGGTTCTATGATTTATTCCAAGGCTTTTGGTGGTGTTGGATGGCTTTCTAACACCTTAGAAGTGAGTTTACACCCATGTTTGAGGAGTTTACAGCCCAAGCACATGCCTTGGCGGTAAACACGTACAAACCCCTCAAAATTCATGTTTAAAGTGTTCTAGGTCCATAACCAATATTCTAAAAGTCATATCTAAGTCTTGTTTGAGCTATGGAAGGGTTTAAGGGCTTAAAAACCCTTTAAATATGGTTTTACGGCCTAAGCACCATCCTGGGCCGTAAACTCATATATAAGGCTCTAAATCATGGTTTGAGGCATTCTAGTTCCATTTCATTAAGTCATCTAGCCATATTCAAGGTCTAATTGTAGTTTGGAAGGGTTTTGTTGCTCCAAAAACCCCATTTATATGAGTTTACGGCCTAGGACTGTTCTAGGGCCGTAAACTCATGATAATGGTCCTAATCCATGGTTTAAACTCGAATTTGAAGGCTCAATATGATGTAAAATGAGTATAGGAAGGTACCTTGAAGATTTGAGACCTTAAACTTGAGATTTGGACCTTTAATTCTAGTTTGAGGAGAGAGGTTGGAGTGAAAGTTGTAGAATGGAGCAAAAGCTTCAAAATGAAGACTTGGATCATTTTAAATAGTGTCCAAGTTCGGGACACGGTAGAATTCTACCCGATATCGGCGTTAGACGGGGCTTTTGGTCGCACCCGGCCAATTTGCCGTAACCCGATATGGTTGATTCTAGAAATGTTCCGATCATTAATATGAGACGTTAGAATGAGTTCTAAGGGTATTAAGACACTTATTAAGTCATAAAATAAAATATACATTAATGACTTAATAAAATGTCGGAATCGGAAACAAAATCGGAAACGGCGATTGGATGATCGGAACGAGTCGCGAGAAGGGTTACATTTAGGGATATGAATTTCGGGTTGTTACAAAGTATGTTGTTAAACATGTTTAAAACTAGTGCAACTCGAGTCTTATCTTTTGAGAGATCCCGTCAGGAAAGGGGACCCTCGTGCTGCTTATACTTGGCTTTTGTAGTATACCCTGTTCGCAACAATAGTCTTGTAGTAAAACCAAAGTACTGTAACTCTGTTAAAAGTTGCACTGTTGTGTTTTGTCTGTAACACCCTTATAATCAAATCTAATACCTTTATTTCCAAGTAAGTATGATATCATCATACAACTTGACTCAATTCGATCCTCGCAATACCAGTTTCGTGCGCACTTCTCCTTCTCCGAAAACGTCTTTCTAGCGAAGCCGTCATTCCAGAACACCGAAGTACTCATGCATAGAGTACCTCATGTTTCTCATCCTTTCCAAAGAAACCTCAACAAACCTCCCAGAAGTATCACTCATACAGTACGTCAAGTTCAATCTAAAGACCCATACGGTTGATCTATCGCTGAAGAATGTATACATAGGGGTGGTATATAATCAAGGTTCTACAGGTTTAGAATTGATGATTCCACTTTAACTTCTTTTCCTCGTTGGGATGTGGGCTTAAAGAAGAATCATTTATTCGACTACCTTTTCAATCTTAATTATATAGGACTCGTATACCCGAGACTGTGATTGATGAACCAGGTATGAATTCTACTATGAACTTCAGGACAGAGACTGCCCAAGACTGCGAGTGATCGTTCTTCCGTAATAATAAACTTAGGAATACCTATCCTTTTCCCTAATTCATTAGTAGTCATACTTTCTTTTAGATCTTCACGACAGCTAATCCACCCCAAGGTTTTGACATCATAATCAGTAGGAGTTGGTTAAGTCTACATCGAGCCGACAACAGATGCTTTGATGAAGTAATTCATCCTAACCTCCCTAAACAACGAAGCTCTAGTTATTTACAGCGACGAACCAAGTACGAACCCTCTCATCATTTCGTGTATGCATGCTCAGAAATGCTTACGAAAGGAATATCATGCATTCCTTGCACACATCGCCGAGATGTGTCGAGAAGTGAAGGACATTCAAGAACATCCAAGAAGTACGCGATTTTCCCGACACCTTTCCAGAAGGACAACGGAGATTACCAACACAACGCCAAGTCGAATTCAGAATCGACTTAGTTCCAGGGACTACCCCAGTAGCCAAATCACCTTATTGTCTAGCTCCAACCTAGATGCGAGAACTTCCTAGCAAGCTTAACAAACTCCTCAGAAGGGGATTCTTTAGGACAAGTTTCTCACTTGGAAGAGCACCGGACCTGTCTATAAAACAAGAAGGAGCGTTCCAAATGTTAAAGTAAGTCTGATACATCGCACCAACATTATCCCTCCCAAAAGGGGATAGAATATTTCGTGGTGTAATGCGATACATCCAACCAAGGGTTTGGTTGTAAGCAAGAGGAAAAGTCACTGCCCATACCTCAAGACAGCCTAAGACACAGGAATTTAACTATTCAACACGTGATCTTGAATCATGAGCAATGGTAATTGCTCTAAAGATTTGGAGACATTACTTGTAGGGTACAAGGTGTAATACTCTCACATACCACAGAAACACTCAACACACATTCGACAAGGAAAATATATCATACCAGTGAAGTCAAACGAAAGAAGCAAAGTCATATCCCGATAGTGAAAGGTTCGCTGGAATGCCAGGCGAAGACGAATGATTACTTAAGAACACGAGTAGCAAATAAAACTTATGTCCGTAGCAAGATTATTAATACTGCTTAAACTCGAATTTCAGGACGAAATTCCCTCTAACAGGGGAATGATGTGACAACCCGACATTTTGAGACAATATAATGTAACACCACTCAAATTTAGGCCAAAATATAACTTTCCTAAAATATTATTTGGGTTAAATAAAGTGGTAGGAATTGTATCAAGGTTTTCGTACATATAAAGAACACAAAAATCCGGGTTATAACGAAGCAGTTATGACCAATCAAAGATTCGCGACGAAACCCGGCAACACCGATTAAGCGAAAAACGCAAAGTTTCAATAAAATAATTTTTAGCCTTAAGTATCTAAACAAAAGTCGTATATTTCGTTAAATGGTGAGCGTGCATAAAAAGATCGCCCAAATTGGACCTCGTATGAAGAAGTTACGATTTTCCTAAGTTTCGTAACAGTAGTAGAGGGCTAAAAACTCGAATTGAAGATCGAGTGTTAGTTAGCTATCGCCACCTAAACGAAAGTTGAAGATCTCACCAATAGGAGTAAAATGATAAAAAGACAAACGAAAACCGACGTCGAATAAAGAAACTATGAAGTTTTAACGGACTTTAGCAGTCCCGGCCTATTAAAAATATATCATTAAAAATAAAGTCAAAACTAGCCGACGGAGTCTAAATGAAAGTTGTAGAGCATAATCTCACCTACGCGTGGATATAAAGAACGCGAAAAACGGAGCCCGTACGCGAAAGTTACGGAATTTAGAAGATGGGAGACTGGATTACGCCCAGCGTAATCCAAGATTACGCCCAGCGTACTAGACCCAGTGTCAAGTCCCAACGGCTCGAGTGCTCTACGCTAGCTAGACCGGAGTCGTAAGCCGTGACGCATTTTTACGCCCCACGTAACCGAAGTACGCCCCGCGTAACGCGTACGCCCAGCGTACTCCGGTGGTACGCCCCGCTTACGCAATCCTCCAGCACTATAAATAGAGGGTTTGAGCTACGGGTTTTGACACAAATCTCTCATATCCTCTCTCACTTTCACACACCCTAGAGCTCCAGATACCATCCCGACACCCTCGATTTCCAAACCCGAGCCCCCGACGAAGATTCTACGCTACCGAGACCCCCGAGAGGCTCGAAGACGCAGCTTTCCGCGGTTGAAGTTTTGCTCGACTCTAGTCCCACTCTCTTCAACCCGAACAAGTGAGTTCATACCCCTATAAACTACCTTTTCAAATATGTTATCAATGCTTTTTATACGCTTTCAAGGGGGGGGGGGAATACAAGTAAACACACGGTTATTATCGTGTGTAATCTAAAGTTTCATTATATACTCTCTTATTCAAACAAACCATATGTGATTCATAACTACTACATGGAAACTTTAGTACACAAAATATATCATGATAACATCTTGTCTTTTTAAATTAAATGTGTGGATAAATACATACAAATCAAACACTTTATCAATACTTTGAGTAAATGAGTTCATTTATGTCACTACAAAGGTTACATTTTACATAACAAGTGAGCATTTCACTAGGGTTTATTATACAAACGAAACAAACTTTTGGAAAAACTATAATAGTTCACGATAAACATTTTTACATGTTAAAAACTCTGTATCCAACCGCCTTACATATTTTATATTTCCTTTCAAACGCTGTTAGAATCGTGTTTCAAACAAAGGTCTTCTTATACTTAAAAATTGTTTTTATCAAACAAACTACTTTCAAATCGTCTTAAAAACTGACATCAAGTCATAAATTTTTATTTATTAAACTTTTCAAAGGTTTTACAAAACTTCTTTTTATATTTTTATTGTCAAATGCACGCCAATATATGAGTATATATATATATATATATATATATATATAGACATATATAGAAATAAAAGTTTCCATCCGTTGATTCAATTCCTTTGGGTAACAAAGACACACTTCGGTTATACACGTACAATACTAGTAACTATAATAGGTATAGTTAGGAGATACTACTTACCATTCCAAGTACAAGCAAATCACACAAGAGTCGGTTTATTTATGAGTCTATACTAATACATTACATACTATATGAAGAGATACGATTACTTACAATTACAAGGCATACAATTTCAAGAATATACAATTTCAAGAAATACGATTACATAAGATAGTGTACTTGATATTCATGAAATTTTACATATTACAAGTATCATATCAAAGAGATATTTTCATATACAAGAACAAATAGACAATTTCATACGTAAATCTGTTTTATACTAGGTTTTGTGAGACGCTTCACGTACTTTCGAGTATGCATTATTAAGTCCTGTATTATATACCATAATCCCTTATAGGGGGAGCGTGATACTTGTGTATAGATCTATACGGGATTGACAATCCCGCACCTAAACTGTTAGCTACAGTTAGACCGGCAGGTCTGGGGTGACAAATATCATAACATTCCAACGCCTGAAGAACGTTGTTACAGGCAGTCTGGGTCATTAGCATGGTTATAAAACTCACATGGAGTGTTAAAAACACGTTGATTTACGGGGTTATCATATACCTTAGCAATTATAATTGTACACAAATCTACTATTTTAGACATGAAAAACATTACGGTAGTTCATTTTGGGACTTTTAATCTACCATCCACTTATAAACAAATATTGGATTTCTGAAGCAAACATTCAAAACAGTCGAGTCTTGGTAGAAGGCTACATTTTATACTAGTAGAAAATATGGGATTTTCTAGGATTTTCAAACGTTTACAATTACATACAAACATATTCGTTGGTACAAACTTTCCTTCAAACATTTACAGGTCTTTCTTTACAACCTTACAAATCAAAGTCACATAAATACTTATGAATTCACCAGCATTATTGCTGATACTCGCTTTCAAAATAAGTTGTATTCCCAGGATACGGATAGACAAGTACGACTACCAGGTTCTGTGAAGACGGAGCGATCAAGACTCGTCTTTTATTTTTGAATATTCATTTTTGTAGAATTATACTATGAAAGAACTCAAATGTAATTAAAATTATACTATTAATGCAATAGATGATGTTATTGTTTGTTTACTACTTTGCATTGTTGTGATGCAATACATGACGTCCTCCACCCCAGAACGTTTCCGCCGTTCTCGGTTTTGGGGTGTGACATCTCGGAAGCCAAGGCAGCAGACAACAAAGTCGACTATCTGAAGCAAATTGTCGAAGATGCCGCCAAACGAATGGGTGAAGAAGAACAAGTTCCAAACGAATCTCCTCAGCAAGGCGCTTCAGTTGAGGGTGAGAATCCACTTTCTTCAAAACAACCGAGCTCATAACACCCGAAAGCTCAACAACACCCGAAAGCTCAACAACACCCGAAAGCTCAACTACACCCGAAAGTCCTGTAGCACCAGGAAGTCCAGCTACACCTGAAAGCTCATCAGTCAAGGGGGAGAACTCCGATATGTTCTACGATGACGATAGTCAGTCTGAATTGGAAGAAATGGTCAATTCTGAATTGGATCCATCCTATGATCCAAATTACCCTCCTCTTATTAAATGGACCAGAGATCATCCTGTATCTCAGATAGTGGGTAATGTCTCTGAAAAGGTCCTGACCCGATCTCAACTGAAGGCAAAGCACTCATCTCTATTCTCCAAAGTAGAGTTCTGCATGTATAATTGTTTCGTATCCAAAGTTGAGCCTAAGACTGTCAACACAGCTCTTGATCATTCTGATTGGGTCCAAGCCATGCAAGACGAACTCAATGAGTTTGAAAGAAACAAGGTATGGCGCCTCATTCCAACTCCTACAGATGCCTCAGTCGTTGGTCTCAAATGGGTTTTCAGAAACAAAATGGACAAGGAAGGCAATGTAATTCGAAATAAAGCTCGTCTCGTGGTGAAAGGATACTGCCAGGAAGAAAGAATTGATTACGAAGAAACTTTTGTTCCGGTAGCTAGGCTAGAATTTGTTCGAATATTTCTGGCCTATGCTGCACACAAGAACTTCGAGGTCTACCAAATGGACGTAAAATGCGCCTTTCTGAATGGAGAACTTGAAGAAACGGTTTACGTGGAGCAACCTCCTGGTTTTGTCAATGAAAAGTAACCAAATCACTGTTATATTCTGGACAAAGCAGTTTTATGGTCTGAAACAAGCACCTAGGGCATGGTATGAAACGCTAACTAAGTTCTTAAAGATGTCAAAATTCAAACAAGGTTCGGTTGACCCAACCTTCTTTCGTAAGAAGGAAGGTAACCACCTTATGATAGTTCAAATCTATGTCGATGATATCATCTTTGGCTCAACGAATCCTAGCTTAACCGCTGAATTCAGAAAGCTGATGGAGACTAAATTTGAAATGAGCTCAATGGGTCCGATTAACTTTTTCCTTGGTTTAAATATTAGACAGGGACCCGAAGGCATCTTTATCAACCAGGAAGCATACACCAAGACTCTTCTTGCTAAATTTGGCATGATGGGAGACTCAAAGGTCAAAGTTCCAATGGCGTTCGACACCAAGCTCACACCATCCTTGGAAAAACCGGCAGTCGATATTACGCTATACCGCCAGATGATTGGGTCCTTAATGTACCTTACTGCTAGCAGGCCTGATATAATGTTTTCTGTATGTTATTGTGCTAGGTTTCAGGCAAATCCTCGTGAACCACATATGCTTGCAGTGAAAAACATACTCTGGTATCTGAAACGAACCAACTCCCTCGGTTTATGGTATCCATCAAACTCAGGTTTCTTCGTTCAAGCCTACTCAGATGCAGACCTTGGAGGATGTGGTTTAGACAGGAAAAGCACCACTAGAGGCTACCAATTCCTAGATGGGAAGTTGGTTAGCTGGCAATCAAAGAAACAAACATGTGTTTCTCTGTCTACAGCCGAAGCAGAGTACATCGCAGCTGCCTCCTATACATCTCAAGTGATTTGGATCCAAAGCCAGCTCCGTGATTATGGACTCAATATGAAAAAGATCCCACTATATTGCGATTCAGAAAGTGCAATTAGGATCTGTCATAACCCAGTGCAACACTCCAAGACCAAGCATATTGCACTGAGGTATCACTTTATAAAGGATCATGTGGAAGATGGAAACGTCGAAATTCACTTTGTTCGAACCACTGATCAACTAGCCGATATCTTCACCAAAGCTCTTCCTGAAGCGAGTTTCAATAAAATTCTACACGGGCTAGGAATGATGGAATCGGAGTCAGTACCAAAGACTACTTCTCAAAACTAAAAGTTGGAAGCGAAATGAATCGAACGTTCGAGTTCGGTTCACGTGTGTGCCGAAATGAACCGAACGCTCGGGTTCGGTCCTATTATCTTATCTTCGCCTATAACTCAAAGGTCGTTTCTTTGGCTATAAACCTTTTGTATCCTTTTCAAATTTCATCTCTCTTATTTTCAAAGTTTTTTTTATTTTAAATTTCAAAATTCTTTTCTTTCTCAAATTTATTTTTTTTTTGCAACCAAAATAGACCGAATGCTCGGGTTCGGTTCCAAATTTTTTTGTCTCATTTTTTTCTCTTTAAATTAAAATTTTCAAAATTTTTTTTATCAAAAACTCTAAAAACATTTTTTTTTGTATGGAATTTTTTTTATCTCATATTTTTGTGTGGCTATTTGTGTGGAAATTCGTTCATTAGTTAGGTGTCCCTAGAAGCATACTGCTGTATGTGTCCAAAGCCACACCAGATTCAAAATAATAGCCTTACTGACTTGGTATATACAAACCTTGTCTTCCCAATTAGGCTTTTATATTTATTCTAATCATGAGCTACCTTACTCTCTTCTCACATGAGATAAGAGTTTTCTGCTTGGTCCTTATTTTAATAGCAGAGGTACTTTGGTCTCTTTACACCATCTACACTACTTTTCTCCATCTCATTCGCTTCATACACGTAACCCTTGAGACTCTCAGAAATTACCACTGAGGTTTATGGTTACACAATTCATGTGTTCATGATCTTAGCTTCGTGCCACTACGTACTAAGTGAAACCCACAATTCAATACCTACTATGCATTGACGGTGAACAATCAACTTTTCTCTAGCTTTCACTAACGAATTGATGGACTTATCCATGGGGATGGAAAGTGAAATCTCTAATTTCCTTTTGTGTGATTCCTATGAAATTGTTAAATCCCATAACATTTCTTCCCTTGGAATCCAGTTTTATGTTTTTTGAGATTTTACATAAACTATTTTACATTGCCACTTAAATTATTTCAAACTTACTTGTTCAACAGACTACATTGGTCTCACAAGTACTTCGTTCGCTTTCTGTCTTATATCAAGATCAAGAATTCTGAACTGAAGCGATAGCCACCCAACTTAGCCTGATTACAAGAAGCCTTTCAACACTTCTCAATAAGTGTCTGATCGTTATTCAACGGGAAACCAAACAAACACTTTAAAGTCTCTCTTGACTTTGAAGGAAGAGATTTGTGCCCGGGATCCATTGTTTCGTGTCTTTACTGACATCACAAATTCCATCATATGTGTTGCTTTATTTCTTTTTCTTTTACACACTAAGCACGAAAATCTTTTTGATTTTCCAAAATTCTGGTTTCATTTGTTACAAGCAATTTTTTTAATGGGATTTGAAGTTATAAAAGAGTTGTGGCTCATACTGGTCCACGTGGTAATTTTGCTTTAAGATGACATTCACTCTAAAAGGATAAAATGTTGACTCAGGCGGGAGTCCAATCGATTTGATTTTCAAATGGCGCTTGAATGATATGCGTGTGAAGTGGAACGTTTTTCTTAAACGTCGCCTGATGGGAAGGCGCGTGAATCGGGACAGTTCTTCTCTCTCCTGCGTAATCATCGGTGCTACCAACTGTCACGCATCAATCACCTCCGAAAAACCCTTCGTATTTCCTTCGAAGATTTGGGAACGAGTTCTTCTCTCTCCTTTAGCCACAGTATAATAGGTAACTTCAACTATTATTTACCTCTTTACTGCACCCAAACTTCAGAGAGCAAGAAAAGTTTTAAGTGTTCTACTGTTCATCATCTCTCCCAACTTCTTCACTTCAATGGCGGATTCATCATCTGTTCATGCCACTTCCCACATCCTGCCGATTCGTCCTCAACAGAGTCTGATCATCGATCTTACTCCACACGTTTACGACGCCTTCATGTTCCCGATCATCGAATGCCTCAAATACTCGCCGCTTGCTCCTGCTCTCACCAAAGCTGAAGTTGTTCCAATGGAATTTTTATCCCAAATCTTTTCCACTGCTCATTACGTTAAGTCTGTCGATAGGATCTTCTTCGACATTCTTGATCACAAGGTGTCAATCTCCAAGCAGCGATTCTGCTCACTCTTAGGGTTTGAACCCGATTCGTCCAAGGTTAACCCTGAATCCATTCCAGTGGGTCACTTGTTTTCTATGTTCTATAACATGGGATACACCGAGGTTCTGACGACGGTCACTAAGTTCAAGAAATCGTGCCTGCCTCCTCCAGTGGAACGGGTTATTTACTGTGCTGTTCAAAGGGTTATCTGAACGCAGTGCCGGATCAGACGGAGCGAGTCGTATGTTCATCACGATTCTTTATGGGGTATACAACGGTATCAACCTGGATTATGGGTCGGTGTTATGGCAGCAACTGATCCAGAGCCTTGCATCCACATCTCGACATTCAGAGATCTCCTACGCTCGATTCTGGACGTTGGTCACAAAATGGGTGATAGACAAGTATCAGGTCCCCATTGTTGCTGACTCTCCACTCTCTTCGATTGGTACTTTCCATACCACGAAGATCATAGTCTCCAATGCATCAAAATTTCAGTTTATTGGCTCCATCCCTGAGTTAATGTTTGGAGACGTTCCTGCTGATAGCCGTATCATCCGAACCTACAAGGAGTTTCGTCGCTCTAGTCCTAGAGAGCTCACTCCTGAGATGATCAAATCCATCCATGAAGCTGATAAGCCCGCTCCAAGGGGAAAGAAGAATGAAAAGGGAAAAGACAAACAGGTTGGCAAGGGAGCGAAAGGCCCTTCTCCCAAGAAACGAAAACCTACCAAGGCTGCTCACTCTCCTCCACTGAAGAAGAGAAAAACCCAACCTAGGCGAAAGTTGATACTTGCTTCCACCTCAAGCGAATCTGAGGAAGACAATTCAGACTCTGACGAGTCCCCTCGTGGTAACACTCCTCCACGATCGCCTACTCCAGAAGTACACTTTTCCAGTTCACCTGTCTCTTCTCCACAAATCACCATTCCTATTTCCATTCCCTCCATAACCTCCACCACTCAAATCCCATCTACCTCTATCCTAGTACCCCCTCCCATTTTCACTGAAGCTACCACAACAACAGCTGAAGTAAGAACCAACGTATATGATATGGGGGCTCCTACTAAAGCACCCGAACCCACTCCCACTACCGAACCTACTTCACAACCCGAACCTACTTCCATTACCGAGCCTCCACCCTCACCTCCACCCTCCTCTCCTGCTCAGTCCGTAGAGGATGAAGAACCATTTCTTGATGGGGAGGACATGACATTTGATTCGGTCTATTACAGTCCATATCAGGTGCAGAGTGACGACGATGATGATGCTCCCGTCACCAAGAAGCATCTCAAGGAGCTTCACGAGAAGATTGATTTGCTCATTGCATCTTCTTCTTCATCACAGTCTACCATTTCTGAAGTTGCTATTCAGAGGATAGTTGACGCTTTTACTAAGGCTCATGAAGCCTCCGTTAGCTCATCTACTGCCGCAATTGATGCCTCCACCAAAGCCTGTGCTGCTGCGACCGAAAAAGTCGAAAAACTATTTACTGATGCCTCCTCTCTTTTGCAGTCTTTACAGGAAACTGCTGAAGTCACTAAAACGAAGCTTGACCCCATCGTCAACAAGCTGGCTACCTTAGTTGCCTCTGAACTGACGTCCTTCGCCACTCTTCGTCAAACTCTCACCGACGACAACTCCGCGTTTAAGGCGACCATTGAGGAGCGCCTCACCAAGCTTCAAGAAGATCTAGCTGCTGAAAACTCTCTCATGGACGCTCTTGCTAGAAAGACCACTGCTCTTAAGGTCAAGAGTCTTCAACTCTCCAATTCTCAAAAGGAGATTAAATCTCTTAGATCTGAATGAGAGATTGTGTCTTCATGTGTTTCGGATGTCCACGCAGCCATTTCAAACATCCTGGAAGCACATGATCCGATACTAAACTACTCTGTGAGGCGTGATCTTGCAGAAAAGCTTGCTCCTGCCCTTTCTCTCCTGAGCAAAATTGAAGGGCTCCTTGAGTTCGTGTCCATTCCAAAACAAGGGGAGAAAATGTATCTCAACCACCTCCCACTTCTACAGCAACAAAAACAACCGAACCTCCTTCAACAGGCCAAGCCTCAGGTTCGGGTGTTAAAGACAAAGGGAAACAAATTGCTGAAGATAGTGACGACGAAAAAGAGACGATTGCTGATCTCTTGAAAAAGTAAGGTCGAAATAAGGACGCTGATATGAGTGCTCGGGTTGCTAGAGAGGCTGAAGAAGCTGAAAGAAAGATGAAAGAAGCTCACGACCTTCTTGACAGTAGGAAAACCCTTTTTCCTCCTTAGACTCTTGAGAAGTTGCTAAAAGAAGCAATTGAAACCCCGAGCATCTTGTGGCTCGAACCAGTGATCTCACTAGATCGCATTAATTATGTCGATTCTCAGTTCGACATGCCACTGACCCAAAAGGCCTTCATCTTCCATGCCTTTAACAACATTACCGAGTTCCCTCATCCTCATCCAAAGGTTGACAGGGATTTGGTCGAATTCTATCTGAGGGCTGCTCAACCACAATATCAAACATGGAGCGCTCAGAAGATAATCAATGTTCGGGTCCTCAAGGCGGATTGGGAAGGGAACTTCACCAACGTTTGGTTCAAGGTACTAAGAGGTTATGCCATGACCGAGTATGCCATTTCGCTTGCCGATCTTCCCAACTTGAATCCACACGACTGGATAATTTTGCATAACATCCTTCTTACAAATGAAGCAGAATATGGTCCGATCGTTGACCACTTCAAGAGGATGTTTGTCTGCTACATCATGGAAGTTGCCAAGATGGATCAGGAGATCGCTAGTGTCTTCAAGAAAAAGCCAACTATTTCTCCTGTTGGCTCAGCAAGTGATCTGAACATGATGCAGATGGGGAAGATAGACCCGAAAAGAAATTCTGTTATGTTTACCAGAAACGAAGGCCAAAAATGCCTATTCGTTTTGGCAGACAAACATCTCTACACCACTGCATGCCTGGAACATGTTTTAGGTATCATTCATCATTGCAAGCAAAACTCAGCTGATGACAAGAAGTACTTCGATGATGTGATCCAATGGTATATTCACTTCACACAGACAATCCTCACTCTTATCCCTCATCTGTTTGATACCACTAAGAAGGTTCCGGCAACTGGACCCAGCAAGAAGAAGTGATAGTCTCGCTCCAATTGACGTAAAGGAGGAGATTGTTAGGTCCAGTTAGTGTTGCGACTTTGGGCTCGTTAGCTAGTCCAGTTTTGTCTCCGATATGGGCCTGTCCATCCGTGAGTTATTTTGTAGGGTTTATTATTTATAGATGCTTGCATGCATTCTAGAAAAAGAGATTTGATAGAGATTTTGATATCGTTCACGTTCTTATCTTTTGTAACCCTAGAATCCTCTACAGCGGAAGTTCTTCATCGAGCTCTGTTGAGGATTGAGTTAATAGAATCATTCAACTCATTCAGATCCATTCTTGTGTTTTTTTTTGTCTTACTGTTATTACTTTCTTGTTTTGCCTGTTATAAGATCTAATCGATCAAGAGCTTTTATAAACTCATCAGAATGAAATAGCTAGCTTATGGATCTAAGCAACATCTTACCTTAGATGATGATTTTTATGTAAAAACCCCTTGAACACCTCTTAGATCTTGAAAATATGGAGAGGGAATGAGAGAGTTTCTTGAGAGAATTATGAGTGAAATGTGTGTGTGTGTGTGCTTGGATTCGGCCGAGAGCAAGAGAGAGAGGAGAGAAGAGTGATTTTGAAGTGAGTTGCATGAAAACATGAGATGGCATGGATGTTTGAAGTGTAATAACCTAGATATCTTCCATACAAAGATGAGGTGTCATGAAAAAAGTCAACTTCTTCTTCTCCTTTTGAGCTTGGGCCGAGAATTAGAGAGGAAAAAGAAAGGAATTTGGACCTTGTATGCCTAAGCCTTTTTCATGGTTATGTGATGTTTGGTCCAAATAATTATAAATGTGATTCTTATGACCTATTAGGGCTAAATTAGGTTAATTATGGCCCAATATGGTTCATTTATTTAATTTATTTCATTCTAGGCCCAATATGGCCCAAAATATTGAAATAAATGGAAGTGGGTACAATTAGAGCCCATTTAAGAGTTCTAAGCCCAAGATGGTCAAATTGGAAGCTTATTGGTCCATTGGGCCCAATAAGGAAGTCCTAGTCCAAAATGGACTTAAACAAGAACTTCTAGGGTTTCCAATTGCTTATTGACTACTTGAAATGCTTGTATGAGGTGTTTGATTGAAATTTTGTTGTCATAGAGCATGCATCATACATGCTCTCATGTCTTTGATTCATAATTTGGCTTATGTGTTGCAGTTACAAGGCACAAAAATTTCTAGTTGTGACATCATCCTCCCGTTAGAGGGAATTTCGTCCCGAAATTCTTTTGAAAGCTAAATTTGAGAATGCTAGAATAGGTGAGGGTACTTTTGCTTCATTTGGTCTTCGCGTTCCCACGTGAATTCTGGCCCATGCTTCGCGTTCCACCGTACTTTCACGATCGGGATGCGACTTTGTTTAGTACGCTTCACCTCCCTGTCCATGATTTCGACTAGTTCTTCAACGAACAGGAGATTCTCATTGATTTCAATCTCGTCAAGGGGAATGACGAGAGTTTCATCTGATAGACACTTCTTTAGATTGGAAACATGGAACATGGGGTGTACACTGTTTAGCTCAGCGGGTAGCTGCAGTTTGTACGCCACTGGACCTATTCGGGCAACGATCTCGAAAGGTCCAATGTATCGTGGGTTTAGTTTTCCCCGTTTTCCGAAACGAATGACCCCTTTCCAAGGTGAAACTTTTAACAGCACTTGATCCCCGACCTGAAACTCTAAGAGCTTTCGCTGTCTATCAGCATAGCTCTTTTTTCGGTCGCGCGATGCTTGTAGTCGAGCTCTGATTTGAACTATCTTTTCCGTGGTTTCACGTATGATCTCCGGTCCCGTTAATGTCTTGTCTGATGTTAGTTCCCTCGCTAGCTGGGTGTCGCCCACTTCAGCCCAACACAACGGTGATCTACACTTACGTCCATATAGCGCTTCGAAAGGAGTGACTTTGATGCTCGAATGGTAACTGTTGTTATACGAGAATTCAACTAAGGGTAAGTGGGTATCCCAAGACTTCCCAAAGTCTATCACACATGCGCGAAGCATTTCTTTGAGCGTCTGGATGGTTCGTTCGCTTTGACCGTCCGTTTGTGGGTGATAAGCGGTGCTCATGTCGAGATGGGTTCCAAGTGCTTTCTGAAGTGATTGCCAAAAATGGGAAGTGAATCTACTGTCTCTATCTGAGATGATAGACACCGGTACTCCGTGAAGCCTCACGATTTCTCGAATGTATATTCTTGTCAGTCTCTCCATCTTGTAGGATTCTTTTATTAGCAGGAAATGGATGGATTTCATCAGTCGGTCAGCTATTACCAATATAGTGTCTAATCCATCTGACGTCTTGGGTAGCTTGGTCACAAAGTTCATAGAAATCCCTTCCCATTTCCACTCGGGGATTACTGGTTGCTGTAATAACCCTGAGGGCTTCTGGTATTCCACCTTTACTTTGGCGCAAGTAAGGCATTTGCTGACATAGGTGGCAATTTCTGCCTTCATGGCATCTGACTGGGCTACCCTGATGTGAGTGGTTAGGTGAGATTGGATGGTTATTGAGAGAGTTTTCACGCGACAATTAGAGTACTCTTTCCGGCTCAAGGCATCAGCTACCACGTTGGCCTTGCGTGGGTGGTACTTGATCTCACACTCGTACTCATTTAATAGTTATACCCATCTTCGTTGCCTCATATTCAACTCTTTTTGATTCAAGATGTGTTGGAGACTCTTGTGGTCCGTGAAGATGGTGCACTTCGTACCATAGAGGTAATGCCTCCAAATCTTCAGAGCAAAGACCACTGCTCCCAATTCCAGATCATGGGTTGTATAATTCACTTCGTGTGTCTTTAGTTGGCGGGATGCATAAGCTATCACTCTTCCACGCTGCATGAGAACGCAACCTAAACCCTAATTTGACGCGTCACAGTAGACCACGAAATCTTCCGTTCCCTCTGGTAGAGATAGTACCGGGGCACTGCAGAGTGCTTGCTTCAGAGTTCGGAATGCAACTTCTTGTTTGTCCGTCCATTTGAATGGTACGCCCTTTTGTGTAAGCGAGGTAAGTGGCTTGGCGATCTTAGAGAAGTTTTGAATGAACCTCCTATAGTAGCCTGCTAGGCTAAGAATTGGCGAATTTATGTGGGTGTCGTCAAGACCGCCCATCCTTCAACGGCTTTGACCTTAGAAGGATCCGCATGTATTCCTTCCCAACTAACAACATGACCTAGGAAGTTCACGCTACGGAGCCAGAACTCACACTTGGAGAGTTTTGCGTATAGCTTCTCCGTCCGCAGGGTTTCCAGGATTTGTCGGAGATGTTGGCCATGCTCTTCTTCGCTTCGGGATAACAAAGTTGTTGAGGAATGGTCGACAGATTTGGTTCACCAGGTCCATAAATGCGGCAGGGGCATTCGTTAGACCGAAGGGCATTACGACAAATTCATAATGTCCGTAACGAGTTCGGAAAGCGGTTTTGGGAATATCCTCTTCCCGGACCTTGAGTTGATGGTACCCGGACCGTAGATCTATCTTAGAAAAGTAACTAGCTCCTTGGAATTGGTCAAATAGATCGTCGATTCGTGGGAGTGGATAGCGATTTTTGACAGTGAGTTTGTTTAGCTCCCTGTAATCGATGCACATTCTAAAAGATCTGTCCTTCTTTTTGACAAAGAGGACCGGAGCTCCCCATGGCGAGTAGCTGGGTTGGATGAATCCCTTGCCCAGGAGTTCGTTGAGTTGGCTGCACAATTCCTGGATTTCAGCAGGAGCTAGCCGGTAAGGCGATTTAGCGAGAGGAGTTGCTCGTGGAACGAGATCAATTCGGAACTCAACTTGTCTCTCTGGGGGTACTCCAGGAAGATCTTCAGGAATACGTCTGGGAATTCACGTGCTACTGGAATATCTTGAATGTTAACCCCTTCCTTGGTTTTATCCACTATGTAAGCCAGGAACGTCAAATCGTTCTTTCGCAGATGTTTCTGTGCCTGGATGCACGAGATGAGGCGAAGGTTCGTGCTAGGTTTGTCTCCGTAAATAACTAGGGTTTCTTGATTGGGAAGGTGAAGGCGAATGGCCTTCTCGTGACACATAATTTCAGCATGGTGAGGGCTTAACCAGTCCATGCCAGTAATCACATTGAAACTCCTAATGGAAACATGCATTAAGTCTATTCAAAAGACGTGTTGATTTAAGGTTAGGGTACATCCGATGTAGATTTCCCCAGTGGATTCGGTTTTCCCATTGGCCATTTCCACCGTAAAGGTTTCATTGAGCTTCTGGGGTTGTTGTTTTAACAAATGTTTAAACTTATTGCTCACAAAACTTCGCTCGCTCCGGTGTCAAATAGGATGCATGCATAAATGTAGTTTAGGGGAAACGTACCAGTAACAACAGCGGGATCCTGAATCGCCTCCCCCTGACCCATGGTCAGCACCCTTCCTGTTCCTCCATTTCTGGGATTGTTGTTGTTAGGGCAATTTCGACGGAAATGCCCAGTCCTTCCACATCCATAGCAGGTGTGGCTAGGTCCTAGATTGTTGCCGCCAGTGTTGGTGATGTTGTTGTTGCGGTTATTATTGTTGTTGTTTCCCTGTTGTTGGTTCTGAGGAGGGTAAGTCCTGCAGTACTTTGTCGTGTGCCCCTTCCGATTGAAACTGGTGCACTGCATCTCTCTGCATTCTCCATTGCGATGGAGACCGCACTTGTTACACTTGGGAAGATTGCCGGAATAAGGTCTAGGAGCACTTGGAGCAGCTGAGGCTGGAGCATGTGGTGTGGATGGAACTTGAGCGGTTGCAACATTAACTGCCACTGTTTGCTGCTTCTTGGATGATTCGGAGCCTTGAAGTCCTTTCCTCTTGTTGTTCTTCCCCTTCTTGCTATCATTTTCCCTCTTAACTTCAGTCTCCACTGGCTTCTCACCCTTCTTGTTGTTGTGGTCATACAACTTCTTTGCCAATCTCTTGGCACTGTCGAAAGTTTCGGGATTTGCAGCTATCACGTTTCCTTGGATCGGGGAGGTTAATCCCCAGATGAATCGTTCGATTTTCTTACCCTCTGAGGTAATCATGCCAGGGCATAACAGAGACAGTTCGATCCTAGTGACATAGTACTAAAAACTGATACTGCTATCCCTAGTCGCGGTGAGATGTGCCCGGGAGTGGTGCTGAGGAAGTGGATGCTCCCTTAAGACGAGCCACTTGTCGTTCTGCGTCCTGGAGTCGAGACTCCCACCTCACCTACCTCATATGGAACTCTCGAAGAACGTCTCGTGTCTCCTGCTCTGCACGCTCGACCCTAGTCCACATCTGGCGTACCTGGTCGGCGGTGCTCTGAGCGAGGTCGCCGGTGTTCCGTAATCGTTTCACCATAACTGGAAGGGCTTGATCGGCCAGTCCTCCGTCCCTCAGGTCAAAGAACTCGCGTGACATGCCGAACAGGGGTCGTTGTCCCTGCTGTCTGCTCCACCTCCAAAGATCAATACCCCAGGGGGGTGTAGGACCAGTGGGGCCCACCCGGTAAGCGGGCACCCTAATCGGGTAAGGGGAGTTGATGACTTCGGACTCCGCGTCCGAATCACCCCCTTCACTGTCGCCGGGTTCCTCCTCAAAGCTTCCTTCATCTTCTTCCTCCTCCTGTTCTTCTTCTGGTTCGGCAGGCTCGCCCTCGACTTCTGCCTCCGGTTCCCCGCCAGATTCCTCCTCGGGGTCTTCCTCAGGCTCTTCTTCGGGCTCTTCGTCTAACCATCCGTTATTTCCCTGGTTAGGGAAGTAAGGATATCCGGGGTGATGGAAACCAGCCATGCTGTCTGCGAGAGTGTGTAAATATGCTAACATTATTCCTAGGACGCTACAACTATTGTATAGACTAAACGAATATTCTCTTCTTGGTGATAAAAGGGTATGTTTTTAGGTTCCCTAGCTATCACGATCTTCTCAGGATGTGTGATAGTTATACCTTGGAGGGAATGTAGTTGATCAGGCTACATCCACTCCTTGATATGACTAGAACACTTCTGGATCAACCGAGATACTAACATTATCTTGTTTGGTTCGGTATTATGTTCTTTTTCCTAATATAAGCAAGGGTGTTTTTATTGTTATGTTTTACTTGTTTTGTTCAGATTTGTGTTAGTCCCTCTTTTGGTTTATAGTTGCATATCAATGTGTGGTTAAATATGCTAGTTCACTATAAACAGAGCTCTGATACCAACCTATCACACCCCCGAACCAGACGGCGGAAACGTCCGAGGGCTTTTGTGACTTAATTGAATACCATCACAATGATTATACATGAATCATAACATCATTCATCACCATGCATTGAAATATTACAACTGATATTGTTTACATTCAGTACATTGTTTTAAACATCATAAACCGTTCGATAATAAATCTAAGCAAAACACGATGACATCACTTGGTACTTATTCCTCGGTTTACCTGTTACCTGAGAATACAAGTATTTTGGAAAAACGTCAACATATGAAATGTTGGTGAGTTCATAAGTAATGTTGTGAAAAATGATTTTTGTGAAGTTTGAAAAACCCAGAAAATCCGATATTTTCTGAAAAGAGTATTGTTCATAAAAACTGTGAAGATCCGTAAGTATGCTTGTCGATTTTTGTAAACATGTATAATTGTTGAACTCTGTATACATCACATAGGTAAAAGTGTTGAACTCCCCGGGAAAACCCGATGTTTTCCCCATACATAGAATTACGTGTCTTATTTATTGTTATACCGATACGACAATTGTTTTTGATTACCCAGGTGACATTGGATTAATTATGGGTTGTGAGTTGTTATAATCACGCATTAATGAAAATGACTAGTTTATAACTACTAATTACAAACGATCCTTTAGGCGTCGTCCGTACTACTCACTTAATCCAACCACCCTGACTTCTCATAGCCCCACAACCGAGGAGAAAGGAGGGTACGAAGCCCCCTTTATTTCCATAAGTTGTTCAAGGCTATCGGGAATGCGAAAGGCACTTGGCTCGACTCGCATTTGACTTCTCGACTTCGCTAGCAGTACCAATGGACCCTTGGGGTCCAACAGCACATTAGAGCTATTGACAGTCCTTTTACATGGAAATTAGGTCATAGAAGGCCCAATAACATGTAAGTGCGTTCCCTTCGGGCCCAAAGATCATGTTATTGGGCTAGCAAAGCCCAACAAGCACGATTTGAAACTTTCAAGCCCAAAGATTGAATATTGACCCCTCGTAGATCTCGCGTGTTTATTGAAGTACTATTGTTTATTGATTTTTGTCTTGTTATTGATTCGAGACTGAATCAATTCGTTTGGTAACGTTATTGTTGTTGAAAGTGTATTTATTGTTACGTTTCGCCGGTAGTCGTGAATCTCGTATTTTGTCTTAAGGGATTTATTTGTTTAAAAGTAAGATTTTACCTTTTCATGACCCTTCTTGGATTAAATTTACACTTTTAGTCCTTTATATAAAAGAATTTCCATTTTAGTCCTTAAACCATTTTTCTTGACACTTTAGTACCATAACTTATTGAAAAGACATTTTCAGCCCAAAGTTACTTTGTAAACAGATTAAGTCCTTCAAAAATGAAGTTTTCTCGGTTGGAACCCCCATTTTCGCAACTTTTACAGTTTTGGCCCAAATTGGAAAAGTTTTGCATTTTTGATCCCTTTTGAATTTGAAAAACATTTTTGACCTTTGAAATGGTTTTAATACACTTGAAATCCCCTGTTTTACAGAAAGTGGCGTTTCCAGCCCCTCAAATTGAAAAATCTCGCAATTTGAAGCTTATTGGGCCGAAAAGCCCATTTTAGCCGATTAGGTTCGAAATTTCCATTTTAAGCTCCTCAAAAATGTTGATATTCAGAAATATTGTTATAGAAACTGTTTGGACCCTTTTTAACCTCCAGAAATTATAATTTGTCGTTTTGGGCCCTTAGTTTTGTATTTTTGACAATTTAAGCCCAAAAATGGGTTTTATGTCCAAATATGATCATCCTAACCAAATGAACTATTTTTCTTGACTTGATTAGTGTAATATTTTAAGTTATGTTTATTTCATTCCTCATGTTATAGATCTTGGTTTTTAGATGCTTTTTGGATAACATATTCATCACAACACATGATATTACACACAAACATGCATCAAATCACACATATCATACATTTACTCATAGATCTACACATTTGCTTGTATTCTCCCCCTTAAAAACTCATAAAAACCGAAAGAAAGGGGGTATGAAACTCACCTTGGGTGTGGTTTCGGTTTTTGGAAGGAAAGATGAGAAAAATTCGACCCTAGCAACCTTTCTTGGAAGATATCGAACTTGGATGCTTCTAAGGTGCTAAATCATAAGTTTGAATGAATTAAGAGATGATTCTTGAATGGAATGAAATAGCTAGCTTATGGATCTAAGCAACATCTTACCTTAGATGATGATTTTTATGTAAAAATCCCTTGAACACCTCTTAGATCTCGAAAATATGGAGAGGGAATGAGAGAGTTTCTTGAGAGAATTGTGAGTGAAATGTGTGTGTGTGTGTGTGTGCTTGGATTCGGTCGAGAGCAAGAGAGAGAGGAGAGAAGAGTGATTTTGAAGTGAGTTGCATGAAAACATGAGATGGCATGGATGTTTGAAGTGTAATAACCTAGATATCTTCCATACAAAGATTAGGTGTCATGCAAAAAGTCAACTTCTTCTTCTCCTTTTAGGCTTGGGCCGAGAATTAGAGAGGAAAAAGAAAGGAATTTGGGCCTTGTATGCCTAAGCCTTTTTCATGGTTATGTGATGTTTGGTCCAAATAATTATAAATGTGATTCTTATGACCTATTAGGGCTAAATTAGGTTAATTATGGCCCAATATGGTTCATTTATTTAATTTATTTCATTCTAGGCCCAATATGGCCCAAAATATTGAAATAAATGGAAGTGGGTCCAATTAGAGCCCATTTAAGAGTTCTAAGCCCAAGATGGTCAAATTGGAAGCTTATTGGTCCATTGGGCCCAATAAGGAAGTCCTAGTCCAAAATGGACTTAAACAAGAACTTCTAGGGTTTCCAATTGCTTATTGACTACTTGAAATGCTTGTATGAGATGTTTGATTGAAATTCTGTTGTCATAGAGCATGCATCATACATGCTCTCATGTCTTTGATTCATAATTTGGCTTAAGTATTGCAGTTACAAGGCACAAAAATTTCTTGTTGTGACAACTGGATTGATGGACCATATTTAGACCTAATAATGTGAAAGTTGGTCTTAGATCCTAATGGGGTTATTTGTGGGTTTGGCTTAGTGATAGAATCCGGAGTGTAGCAGCAACATTTATAGGATCTGTTCGCCATCCGATGTGATTCTTCTCACTATACTTTACCTTGAGTGGTAGTTATGTGTGACCGGAAGGTCTTATGTGCTTACATTGAGTATTATGTTATCCTGTTGTATGTGACATGCTATGCATTATGTCTTTGTGATTTATGCTATGCGAAGTTTATAGACCGGACCGGAGGGTCCAACGATTCATGAGGTCGGAAGGCTCAAGCAAACCGGACCGGAGGGTCCAACGAGCTTAGGACCAGAGGGTCCATAGAGTTATGGGACTGGAGGGTCCCACTGAGACAAATTGACCAGAGGGTCGAACAGAGTTATAGCCTCGAGTGGCTAATATGTGTTGTATGTGGTATTTTAGGGAACTCACTAAGCTTTGTGCTTACCGTGTTATGTGTTATGTGTTTCAGGTACTTCTCAAGATCACGGGAAGGCAACGGCTCGATTGTACACACGAGATGAAGAGTTATGTTTTGGAGGATCATGGATTACTAGTCAAACAATTATGGATTTGTGTTTTGTTAATTTGTTAATTGAGGATTTTTGTGTAATGTGTTATGAGAATTTTTGTGATTTAACAATGAAAAATTTATATGAAAATTTATGGCATTACAAAATATATATATATATATATATATATATATATATATATATAAGTGTTTTTGACTTATATAAAATACTACATTTTCCAACTAAAAACTATAAACATGAACAGTATAAGTACCCACCCGACTTCTAATTTGTTCTACCATGCGAGAGTGTGTGCCAAGTATAACTTTTTACTTATGTTATATGTTCTATACATAAAGAAGTTCAAGAACTCTAGGTTTAAGCGTTTATGATACTTAAACATGACACAAGTATTCAGCCTCCATATGACACTACAAGGGGGCGTTCCAAGAATATCACCTCAACGCTTCATCAACTTCGTGGGAAACGAAACAAATGATCAGGGACACTTATCACCTGGGTTGAACCGTAAGGCCATGGTTTTAGCTAACAAATGTCGGTGGGGTTGTCATTCTTTATAAATTTCCTAAATTTTTACATAACTTCCTAGCTCGTATGAGATTAACGGATATAGGTAGATTTACTAAGTTTTTATTCGTAGTTGTTGAAGAAATATTTCATGTAGACTTAACGCTTCTGATAGTGAGGGTACGCATCTAAAATCTTAAGTTTCTAGACTAAAGACATAATCATACATAAAGTTCTAAACATTTGTGATTTATTGTCCTATGCTTTAAGTTAAAAAGTTTCTAGATTCATTTTTTATTTGTTGTATAAAATTTATATTTCTAACAAAAATTTATTATATGTTTATTCGTTTATTTGTTTGAACAAAACCAAGGTTTACTCGATGTAATACCAACAGTTCCAACCATGCGAACAAAACTAAATAGATGTAAAATTATTGTATTTAACAATACGACAACTATTTAACAATTATAAACTATATGATTTAACGACTTTTTTCATTTGTAATCATAGATTATAATAAGAGTTTAAACCTTTATAAACATCATATATTGCAACTAGTTTGAAAAAAGCAATTATGTTAAGTAATAATTCTTTTATCAAACAATATATAACCATTTTTATAAAAAAAACCTTTAGATAATAAATCAAAATTTTAAAATGAAGAGTATGTATTCTCCCTAAGTGTAAAACAAATAATATCAAGTTAATGTACAAGTTCAAATAGCAGAAGATTTAACATTTATAAAGAAAAAAAGAAAAAAATGAGGTATGACAACTATTTTGATAGTAAAAATAACTATTATAGTTTATAAATAAGACCAAAAATATACCTTTTGTTATTTAAATGTTAAATATTTAGATCATTGTTATTTGGAACACTAATATATATATATATATATATATATATATATATATATATATATATATATATATATATATATATATATATATATATACTCTAATAAATGAAGGTTTTTTTTTTGCCACATGGCGCACTCTCGTGAGTTTTGACACTTGTCATTTTGTGGTATTTTTGAAATAAATATTATCCACTTGTATTTCTGGTTTGTTTCGATTTTTAAAATTAAAGTCAAATACTTATATATGTAAAATATTAAATATAATATATATGATATTAAATTGCAATGAATACGTTTCTTCCTTTCTTATTTTAAAATTTTACATTAAAAAATATTTATTGTTTACATTTTAATGTTTAATCTTTTTTAAATTAATCCGTATAATATACGGGTTTCGTATATATATATATATATATATATATATATATATATATATATATATATATAAAAGAAGGGTAATGCTTAGGCCATTCACAATGGGAGTTCTATAAAGGTTTAATAGAATAAATATGAATATAATAAAGAGGAGAGAGAGTGTGGAGTTGAATGACCATACAATGGTTCAATGGATTTGTAATGGAAATTTATGAATTTTTTAAGAATTTAAATGAATGTATATATTCTCTTTTCTACTTGGCATTTCATACAACTCTCCAAAGATGGCCTTAGGAACTAAGTTACTGTTTATGCGTTAGTTAATTCACCTGCTTTAGTTAATCTCACCTATCCACCCCCTCAAATAATCATAATCTAGCTTCTATCACCCGCTCAAATCGATGCTTCTCGATTCTTTAGATAAGCACTCCACCTCCGATTTTGCTTCTCACCGGTCTTTGGTTTTGTCACCGGGCGGTTTCCTTCAGCCCATATCCCCTAATCAGCCACCACTTTGCCCAACCCACCTCTCCTGCTACACAACCTGATTTCTTTCCAGAAACCTCATAATCGACCCGTCATACACCATTGTTATTGACCATCCACAACACCGCCCCTATGATCCAATTTTGTTCCTCCACCGACTCATCTATCAATCTTTTATTCCACTTTGAGGCAGATGGAGTTGGTTCCTTGATAGAACTCCCGAGAGCAGATGTAGTGACGATTGTGTCGTCGATTTTTCTCTGTTCGTTCTCTATTCGTGTGCTGCCAAGAGATACTGATCGATCTCGACGAAGGATTCTGACGCAATCGAAAGTCTACAAATGGCAGAGCACGGGGGCCGAGGCGGATATTGTCCGCCGATGGATCTATTCCATTCAGACCTGATGCACTTAATTCAAGTCATTGTTCCAATTGAGTCTGCTCGCTTGATCGTCTCTTACCTTGGAGATATCGGCCTCATTCAATTCAAAGATGTCAACACTTACTCTCTCTATACCTGACCGCTTATAATTTCCATCGAAGGTTTAAACTGAAGTCTATTATGTTGTAGTGGTCAATCGATTCAAGGTTGGTGCTTCATTAGTTCTACGGCTCACTTTATTTGAGCTTCTTCATGCGTTCGTTTGATTTCTTTAGAATGATTTGAGCTATCAAGTTCACATGTTTCTATTTTCTGTTCATCAGAAGGTATCTGCTACTTCTTATACAATTCATTATTCCTTAATTCCTTTTTTCAACAGGAATCCACGGTCCTGAAGATACAATTTATGAAAAGGGGGTTTTCAAGATTAAGCTCCAGATATCGAAAGGTGATATAACTGATAACTGAACATTTTCTTTTTATGTACGCAAAGTGTTTGTTGTTTTGTCTGTGTGAATGATGTGGATGGGTTTGGATGTTTTTCGTAGGTGTGAATTTCAGCTCCTATTGTAATGATTGCCACTACTATTTACCACCCAAATATCTACACACGACGACAAATATGTCTTGATATTCTTAACCTGCCTCCAATATATGTTTTCCGGTTCCTCTCTAGGGTTTAGACAAAGACGAGCTTTGTTTTTGATTTTTTTACCTCCATTTGTGATTGTTGATGAAAGTGGAAGCCCTGTAGGTCCCATTGTTGATGGGGATGTTGTTGTCACGTTCTAACTTCCATGCAGAACTGTAGATCATATGACAATGCTTGCACAAGCCCTTGAATATGAAAAGTTTGATAAATTTGACAGAGTGCGGGTCCTAAAAATCCGGTATGCATGTATGCTTCAGTATGATGGAGAATTGAAGCTTCCAAATGACTACCTTGTATCTCCTCCATTAATCGATAGCACATCTAGCGAATGCTTGGTTCATAATGGGATCTGCACTTTCGCTTGTAGGTAATTTATTTGTTTGAAATAAATCGTGATTTCTTGAATCTTGAGTTGATCATGTTTTGACTTTTTGATTAACAGTGAGAGAGTGAATGATAAGAACAGGGTTATTAAAAATAGAGGTAGGCTAGCTTTTTATTAGAAATGGCCCGATTCGAGAGGGGCAAGGTCTCCAATTACAGGAAAAGATAGATATGAGTAATATGTGATACTCAACTAATAAGCAAACCTATTATTTATAATACCCTATTCTTAATATTAAATATGGTAGCTGCTAAGGTTAGGTATGGTAATTGCTCCCACTTCCTTTGATAACCACCCCTTGATTTGGGTAACTCCAGCCAATTGCCATTTAATTGATTTGGCCTAGTGGATTCAGCCAATTCCCCAAAATAGAATTCAATTGCCCCATATTGGCAGCTGTCATACGATTCTTTTTCCTGGAATATACCTTTAGTGGATTTTTATCATTACTTCCCTCCCGGTAAAACGCCTTGTCCTCAAGGCGGAAAGTAGGGAATTGCTCCTTTATCAAATCATAAGTTTCCCATGTGGACTCTTCGATGGGGCGGTTACACCAAGAAACCAACAGTTCTAAGTTTGGGTGGCCAGCTTCACGAACCCAACGATGAGTGATGACAGAACTTGGTTGCCAGTCAATTTCCCAGTCTTTGGTGATGGGTAAAGGTGCAGTTGGGACTGAAGAAAAGGAGCCATGAGCCGGTTTAAGCATCGAAATGTGAAAGACTGGGTGAACTCTAGCTTCGGGTGGTAGTTCCAGCTCATAAGCAACTGGGCCTACTGTTCGTTTAATACGATATGGGCCAAAAAAACCTTGGAGAAAGCTTCTCGTATCGGCGCTTGGCCAAACTTTTTTGACGGTAGGGCTGAATCTTCAAGAAAGCATAATCACCAACCTGAAACGTGAGTTCCCGTCGCTTCAAATTTGCTTGGTTTTTCATCCGGTCTTGGGCCTTTTGGAGGTTTTGTCGTAGGAGCTTCAACATATCATCCCTATCAAGTAATTGATGTTCCAGTTCTGTATTTTTGGTTTCCCCTGTAGCATAAGGAAACAAAGAAGGAGGTTCCCTGCCATAAACAACAGTAAATGGTGTTGTATCAGTGGATGTATGGTAACCAGTGTTATAAGAATATTCAGCCCATGGTATGAAAGTACTCCATTTGGTTGATTGTTCACTAGCAAAGCAACGTAGATAAGCTTCTAAACAACGATTCAAGACTTCCGTTTGACCGTCCGTTTGAGGATGATAACTTGTGCTCAATTTCAGTTTGGTTTGACTTAATCGAAACAATTCTTGCCAAAAGTTGCTAAGAAAAACCACGTCTCGGTCAGAGACGATAGAGCGAGGAAAACCATGTAATCGGATAATCTCTTTGCAAAATATCACTGCTACCCCTTTAGCCGTGAATGGGTGAGATAAACAGAGAAAGTGAGCATATTTGCTTAGGCGATCCACCACGACTAAGATAGTATCGAAACGGCTTGATGGGGGTAAACCTACGATAAAATCAATAGAAATATCCTCCCAAACTTGGCTTGGAATGGGCAAGGGCTGAAGCAAACCGGCGGGGGACAGAGTTTGGTATTTCTGTTGTTGACATATGACACATTGCTGCACAAAAACCCTTACATCCTGTTTCATCTTTAGCCAATAATAACGAGAGCACAATCGTTTATAGGTTTTTAAAAAACCTCCATGGCCACCAAGTGGAGTATCATGTGCTTCCTGTAACAGTTTTAGCCCGAGGGAAGATACTTCAGGTATTACCAAACGCCCTTGATAAAACAAAAGCTGATTTGCAAGAGAAAAATCAGTAACTGATGAAGGATCTTCATGTAGTTTGCTAATCAAGTCTCTTGTAAATGGGTCGGTTTGATACCCTGCTTTGATTTCAGCTACCTCAACACAATAAGGCACAATTAATGTCAACAATTCTCCTTAATGAGGTCGTCGAGATAGAGCATCAGCTCCCTTGTTCTCTTTTTCTGCTTTGTGAATAATCGAGAAATCATAAGGCATCAATTTAAGTGGCAACCTTTGCTGCTCAATAGTGGTAATTCGCTGTTCTAACAAAAATTTCAGGGTATAATGATCGGTGCGGATTAAAAAAATGACGACCAAGCAGGTAATGACTCCATTTTTGTACCGCCAATACCAATGCCAACAACTCTCTGTCATAAGCCGATTTAAATCGGTTAGATGGAGAGAACCCCTTGCTGAAATAGGCCACAGGATGGTCTTGCTGTGATAATATTGCTCCCACACCATCCGATGAAGCATCACATTCTATGACAAAAGGTTTTGAAAAATCGGGTAGCCGAAGGACTGGAGTGGATAACAAAGCTTTTTTTAAGTCATTAAATGCTTTAAGGGCCTCTTCTGACCAGAGAAATCCATCTTTCTTGGTTAATGCAGTGAGGGGACGGGCTATGACACCATAATTACGAACAAAGCGTCTGTAGTACCCTGATAACCCAAGAAAACCTCTCACTTCCTTAACTGTCGATGGTACGGGCCATGATTTAACTGCTGATATCTTTTCTTCTTCCACACTAACTCCTTTCGAGCTGATCACATGCCCAAGGAACACCACCTGTTCTTGCCCAAAGCAACATTTCGATAGTTTGGCAAAAAACTGGTTGTCATGAAGTAATTTTAAGGCCTGTTCCAAATGGAATTTGTGTTGTTCCATACTTGGACTATAAACTAAAATATCATCAAAGAACACAAGTATGAAACGTCGCAAGTATGGACGGAATAAATCATTCATGATAGCCTGAAATGTGGAAGGAGCATTAGTTAGGCCAAAAGGCATGACCTTGAATTCGTAATGACCCGAGTGAGTGCGAAAGGCCGTTTTTTCAATATCCGGGGCTGCCACTCTAATTTGATAATAACCCGATTGCAAATCGAGTTTTGAGAACACTGTAGCACCATGCAGCTCATCGAGTAATTCGTCAATATTGGGGATCGGATATTTATTGACAATAGTTATCTTGTTGAGGGCTCGGTAATCGATGCACATGCGCCAAGAATTATCTTTCTTCTTCACTAGTAGTACAGGGCTTGAAAAAGGGCTGGTGCTTGGTTGAATAAAACCAGCGGCCATCAACTGTTCCACTTGTTTTTCTATCTCATTTTTTGGGAATAGGGGTAACGGTAAGGACGGATGTTAGGTGGAGTGGAGTTTGGCATAAGTGGGATTGAATGGTTTTGTGATCGAATAGGGGGTAGATGTTGAGGCTCTTCAAAGATGGTGGTGTATTGGTTGACAACAGGTTGCAATGGGAGGGGTATACAAGGGGTAGTTTCTGGTTCAATGGCTAGGTGTTGGAAACTGGATGACTTTTGAGGGCCGGATGAAATGCCTTGTAGCTTATATCGCTTTCCATCTATTGAAAAAATCATAAATAATTCCTTCCAGTTAGCTTGAACCGTATTTAACGTAGCTAACCATTGAACACCCAAAACTAGATCCGCTCCACCAAGAGAGAAAAGATGAAAATCCTGAGTGATCTTGAGGTCATTAATCTGTACAGAAAGATTTTTGCAGATTTGACCACATCGAATTAGGTCTCCATTACCAATTTGAACACCAAAAGAGGTTACCGGTTGAGTCGCCAACTTAAGTTCATTCACCAAGACATCTGAGATAAAATTGTGTGTAGATCCGCCATCTATTAAAATTAAAACTTCTGTAGAATGAAGCATACCATGGATTTTCATTGTGGTAGGTTGCGATTTTCCCAGAATAGCATGTAAGCTAATTTCAGCAGTCTCCTGTTGGTCAGAATCAAGATCAGTAAGACCCATTGTAGGAGATTCTTCAACGGCTTCATCAGTAAGACCCTTGAGTGTACCGGTTTTGCAACGATGACCCGGTCCGTATTTTTCGCCACATCTAAAGCATTCCCCTTTTAGAAATCGATTTTGCTTCTCATTTTCGGAAATTCGTGAAACATTTCTTGATTGGTTTGATGTTTGGGCTGGGATACAAGAGGTCGGTTTAGGATCTGCTTGTGAGAGTTTCGAATTTGGGGTTCCCGAGATATTTTTCCCAGATCGATGACAAGTGAGTTTAGATTCGAATTCCAAAGCCAAACTCATGGCACTATATACCGTACGGGGTTTGTGAATTCGTACATCTGATTTTAGTTCATCTTTTAGGCCATTTAGGAATACTCCTAAAAGACAGTGATCTGGCCAATTTGAAACCCGAGAAGTTCTCTTAGCGAACTCCTGCCGATACTCTTGTACTGTACCAGTTTGTTTAATGCTACATAGGAACTCATCAGGGTTCTGAAACTCAGCAGGGCCAAAATTTCTTGTAAATACCTGGACCAATTCTTCCCAGAAGGTGATCGGACGATCATTAGATAACCATGAATAGAGGTCCAAGGCATCTCCTTCTAAGTGCATCGAAGCTATCTCCACCTTTTCTTCATCCGGGATCTAATAGTACCTGAAGTATTTTTCGGCTTTCAGCAACCATCCACGTGGGTCTCCGCTACTAAAAGTTGGGAAATCAATTTTGTTGTAGGGTTTATGTGGCATTCGACCCCTCCAACTGCTTTCCCCCTCGTCGTTCTTGCTCCCGCTGGACCGTTCCCTCTTTTTCAGGGCTGCTATATCTTCCTTCATTGTTTCAATTGATTCCAGCTTTGCTGCTATGGCAGCCAATTGAGTGGCAATGGGATCGGGTGGGTTGTTGTCGCTATTCCGGGTTTGCACCATGTTATTTCCCGGCAACGGAACCAAATGATAAGAACAGCGTTATTAAGAATAGAGGTAGGCTAGCTTTTTATTAGAAATGGCCCGATTCGAGAGGGGCAAGGTCTCCAATTACAGGAAAAGATAGATATGAGTAATATGTGATACTCAACTAATAAGCAAACCTATTATTTATAATACCCTATTTTTAATATTAAATATGGTAGCTGCTAAGGTTAGGTATGGTAATTGCTCCCACTTCCTTTGATAACCACCCCTTGATTTGGGTAACTCCAGCCAATTGCCATTTAATTGATTTGGCCTAGTGGATTCATCCAATTCCCAAAAATAGAATTCAATTGCCCCATATTGGCAGCTGTCATATGATTCTTTTTCCTGGAATATACCTTTAGTGGATTTTTATCAGTGAAATTCGGACATGTGACATTTTTCTGGAATGGAAACTGGTCTGGATATTTCAATGCTGAGCTGGAAGAATATTTTGAGATTCTAAGTGATAGTGGAATTACTTTTAATGTTCAACCAAAGATGAAATATTTGTAGATTGGTGAGAAGGAAGGTGATTCTATCCTTAGTGGAAGATTAGATCAGGTAAAAACAATTTTTCGAATATTTTTTTAAATAAAAATTCAAAAATGGAAAATAAATAAATTAAAAGTAGATTGCTATTAGTTGCATTTAGGTGCGTTTGAACATACCAAATGGTGAAATGGTTGGGCATACCGGTGATGTTGATGCTGCTATTGTAGCATGCAAGGCTACTGATGAAGCTGTTAAGGTAAAAAAAAAAGATATTCTAGAAAATTGTTAATTTGTTTTATGTTTTTTATTGTATATGAATGAATTTGATTTTATGAAACAGATGATCTTGGATGTAGTAGAGCAAGTGGGTGGGATATTTGTGATGACTGCTCATCATGGTAATGTTGAGGACATGGTGAAGATAAGCAAGAAGGGAGAGCCTGCTCTTGATAAAGAAGGAAATGTTCAAATCTTAACCTCTCACACTCTTCACCCAATAAGTTAGCGGTAACTCCTATTTGAATGTTAGAACTAAAGAATTGGAATTTAACAGTCATATGTATGGTTTTGTTGCTTCTTTAAACGTTTAACATAGTGAATTAATGGGATAAATGCAAGAAATAGGATTAAACTTGCATATTTTTGTATGTATTATAACATTCTACTTTTATTTCTTTCTACTCCAACATTACACTTATGCCTTACCTTTTTGTTTACATATGTTTTACTTTCAAAAAGCTACATATTATACCAAATTACCATATCAACAAAATTCACTTTCTTTAGATTAGATGCTCCATGATGGTGGTGTACTGCCTTATATTTTTTATGATGTTCAATAGGTTTTTGATGACACGGGATGGTCAAACTCAAAGCTCACACCTGTTAAGATAACACAATTCTATTGTGTATATTAGAGTTACAAAGATTGTTACGACTAATTGATATGCAGTTGTCAATGTACCTGTCGACTATGAAGGTATGTAAATAGATAGAAAAGTTGGATTGTTTTTATTTAACAATTAAATGATAACTATGAATAATTATATGTTATATTTCAAACAAAAATGAAATAACAATTTTTTGATTTTCTGTTATATGATTGATGATCCTACAATTCGTTTATAAAGTGGAAAATTAGAAGCTTGTAGAAGATGACTCCATTTTGATTGTTGCTATTTGTTATTTTGAATACAAAAATGGGCAAATTTTCTGTAAGCTCTAAATTTGAAGATGTTTAAGGCTCTGTTTTAGGGGTCTACCTTCATTTCTTACCTGACCAGGGTTTACAACTTTAAACAAATTTCCCTCTATGATACCAGCCTACTTTGAGCTGAATGTATAAAGTTTAAGGTTGAAGAAGGAGCAGAAGTGAGAACACTAAGACGAAAAAAATGGAACAAGGAGAAAGAAATGAGATATTATTTACCAGTTTCTTTTCAAAATAGTTGTCCACCTTCACAATAATTCTAATACCAAAATAAATATGTATGAATATAAATGTTATTGTGACTGTCCATTTTTACAGTTTCTTATAAGACCATCATAGTTTGGTTGTCCTGTTTGGAAGTAGCCTTTGGTAATTCATTTCTACAGTTTCTTCATAGAACATGATACTATGGTTGGCACCTTCAATGAAAGCAGCAGTTGGAGTGTCTATAGTGATAAACTAATAGCAATCCAAACATTAAGTAAAGAATGGTAATAACATTATGTCCCGTGTGTTATTGAGTTGATTTTTTTGGAAAATTTTGTTTTCTGTTCTCATATGTGTGTCCATTTTTGGATAACCTTTTGGTTGTTTTTCCTATGAGTTTTACAAGTACATTTTTTCCTTGAAGTTGGAACTGGTAATCGGAAAAAGACAACCAATGTTTTTGATATATAGTTAGTAGTGTTATTTTTAACCATTGTTTTATATATAACAAAAACATTGAATTAAATAAAATTTTAACTAATGGGTCAGTTTTTATATAAATGTAATGACAAGTTGTGCATATATTCACCCATATAAAAGGGGTCGTAGAATTCACTTTCGTTGTGTGTTTTATCGATGCTTTGTTCTGATCCGGATGGGATCCAAAACGTAACTTGGGATTTCACAAAAGAAACACTTTTTAAACAAAACAACACCTGAAGGTTTTTTTATTGGGAAAAAGCGAGTAGGAAACATAATTTGGGTTTGTCGGAAAACTATTCGGCTCAGAAACCGGGTTTCGCCCGACAATATTGAACATTTCAACTGCCACACTTTTGGAACAAAACGACTTTGTAGGGTCACATATCAAGTGTAGAAGTGTTGGAAAACTATCCGTGATTGCTAGAAAACTGCATGGAGGCTCACCGGAAAATTTCCAAAAATTCCAACATTGAACAAAAAGATGGGCGGAAAAGTGATTTTTCAGCGGTGGTTTGAAATGGGAACAACAGAAACTAGCAGGGGGGGGGGGGGGGGTGTAGGAGGTCTTGTGGGTCGATTGTTAGGGCATTATGTGCTAGCGGACATCGACAGGTGGCGGCCGATGGCAAGTCACCGGACCAGGGGTTGTTGGAGATCTTTTTTGCCTCGTCGGAGTTGCTGAAATAGAGGATGGGTGGTGGTAATATGTGATGTCGGGTGGTGGTGCACGTCATTACAAGGCGGTGGGTGGTAGTTGACGGTTGTCGGGTTACAAAATTTTATTGAGAATGAGAGAGTTTAGAGAGAGATGGACATGTGTAAGCAGAAGAAGCTGATTTCTATTCTATTTGGTGAGGTGTGAGAGAAGGTTGGGACAACAAGAGCTTCAAAAGGTCACCACTTAGGTGGTGACACGTGTCATTGTCTCGAACCGTGTGCCAAAACTCGACAAAAAATGATTATGTTCCATCGTTCCGAATATGCTCGTTAGATGTACTGAATGTGGTGATGTCAAATATGTGATCAAATTTTCTGAATGATTGACAAAATTATGTTAAAAATGTGTTCGAAGTTTCAATTTAGTTATATTTATAGTTTTCTTGTGACGACTGATTTTGCATAAGTGTTCTAACTCCGTGTTAAGAATACTTCGTGAATGAAATCGAATAACAGAGTATAGTTCGAGTTAAAACATGTGCTAAAAAATAATTAACAAGATGTGTAGCTAACCCAACGAATTGGTTCAATGTTCGTTTATGGAAAACTCAGTTATATAAGTGATCTTAATTTTGTTAAAAAAGGTGTAACATTTGTGACAACCTCAATTTCACTGCTAGAAAATACTGATTTATTTAAAATCAGAGTATCATTTTGAAGAATAATATTGACGATTTGGTTCCCAAAATATGATAAAGATATTATCAAAACATTTACGAAGAAATGTATTTTAATAACATTAAAAATGTTGGGATGTCATCGCCAATACAGTACATAAGCATAAACAAAAATAACATAGGCCTTACAAACATCTATTATTCTACTGGTCTATAATTAAATCTCTCATTTGATCATCACACTTGTGCTATTGTGCCATTACCTATCATACAAAAAATTGAGAAGGCTTATGAGCCTGGTAAGCACATAGGGTTTTCAACCCATAATAATTAAATTTTTTATTTTCATCAAAACATTTAACCCGATCACCTGTTCCCGTTATCCTCAATTTCTGTCCCTAAAGCATCTAATTTAAGGGACCTATCCTAAGGTTTATATTCGAGATAAACAATAATGCTTAGGGGATTCCTCAAAAATATATGTTTGTAAGGCAACCATGAAGGGGATGGAGTACACCTGGTGAACTCTTAGTTCAAAAACACCTACAGGTTGCGAGCCTGCTAGCTTTCCAATGGACTGTCTAGAATAGTCAGTGGTCATCATTTATACTCTGCTAGACAACTGGATAATCTTTAAAGTCAAGGCCTCTCATCATTTAACTCATCTTTCATCTTTCATGATCTATATCATCTTTCACATATTTACCCAACATATTTATAGGTATAAAATACATATATACAGTTTTAAATCAAGTAAAACATGTATAAATTGTTCATCCAACATAGATATTAGGAACACATGTAATAGGCACATACATCACGTAATTAATTTTAATTACTTCATATCTATGTGTAAGATGAAAGTAACTATGCACTCACTTGTTAAAGTGACGATTTGAAATTTGGACATCGCTTCGCTTCTAACAACTGCCTTTTCCTTGACGAAACCTAGTATCATTATCACTAAGTCTTAGTCTAATATTTATTGCGACTAATTATTAGTTTAGATTCATCATTAATTCAAAGTCTACTTTAAGATCTTTCGGGTAAGGATCAACCAAACAGGATAGTTAGGAGGCACGATCATTTCGACATATAGCTTTTCTGAAATCCAACAACTAAGCTAACATGACCATTCTAGACACCTCTCCCGTAAGTAGATCAATCAGTATAACGACTTGGATTCGATGATAAATATTGTTTATAAGTTCATAATAATGATAATGAAATTAAACATAAGTTATAATTAAAGTATGGTAAACATAACTCAATTTATAGGTGGTTCAGCGAGAAACCATACTTTGCGTGGGCATAACTTCTAAGCTGAAAGCTCTATTTCTCGAGGCTTTCTGACGCTTCGAAGCTTCACTAATAACTCCTAGGAAGTGGTAGAGAAAAGGACTTAGGACCTTGGGGTGTCCGAACTACCCTTCGGTCCTAACAACCGAACTTGGGGACTATTCCCCTCCTACTACCACTATCACATATAACATATCATGCTAGCATATAAGCATATCATCACATACTGTCAGACATATCTGGGTTGTCTGACCTACCCTTCGGTCCTAACAACCGAACTCTACTACCATCACATATAACATATCAGGTAGTAGCAAACCTAGATGATATCACAAAGACAATCATCTAACATACAACTCCTACTGGTGGGCCGACATTGTGGCCGTAGACCCACCACTACTGGAAGGTAACTTACCTCAAAGTAGCTGCTGATTCGAGCGGGAACTGACTGTCTACTGCTGCTGCTGCTGTTCTAGAAGTCCTCCGGCTATAATTCCTACAAAACATTCACTCAAATACTGCTAGCTGTACTTAGGGTAAAATGACCATTTTACCCTTGACCAGGTCAAAGTACAAGTGAAAGTCAACTTCCAGTTGACCCGACTCGCCGATTTGGCTTGACAACTCGTCGAGTCCCTACCCATTCAATTGTCCTCAATCCGACTCTACTCGTCGAGTTAGGCATTGACTCGACGAGTTCTCTTTCTAACTGATGTCCACAAGTCCTTCATCCTACTCGTCGAGTTGCATGAACAACTCGTCGAGTTCATCTTCATCCGATGAACACTCTATGCTGAGACTCGCCGAGCTGTATGAACAACTCGTTAAGTCTGTTCTTGAGGTAAGAAGATTGCCTTGGACTCGCCGAGTCAGGGCATTGACTCACCGAGTCCCTCCATGGATGGGTCTGCTTTCCGACTCACTGAGTCCACCCGCGACTCACAACTCCGCTCAGCAAACACGAAAAAGAGGAAAACTCGGGGACTTGCGGATCGACTCGCCGAGTCGTTCACATGCAATTACTATATACTCGAGTCTGCTTGAATCCAACTCATATTATACATAGATCTGGGCTCTTAGGGTAGGTTTTACACGTAAAGTTTCCAACTTTACGTGTATACATGCATAGGATGGGGATTTAAGGCTTAATAAAGGCTAAAATGGTAGATCTAGGACATTCAAGCACTTTACTCCCATAAAGGCCATGGATCTGAGCTTCTGGAGCTCAACCCTGCCTAGATCTAGAGGTTAATCAGCTCATTACAACCCCTAATCCACAACCAAGCTTGGAAATGGTTCAAAAAGGACTTTAATGGTGCCCTAAGGAACTTTAAGCATAAAAACAGAAGGAAACTGAGTTATACCACAATGAATCTCTGAAATATCACCAAGATATCGGGCCTCCTTCTTCTCCTCTTGATCTACTCTCCTTCTTCTCTCAAAATCTTCAAGAAATCACACCAAAACACTTCAATCTCACAAGAAAAGGGGTTAGGTTGATCTAAGGAGCTCTGAGGGTGAAGGAGTCAGGCTTGGGGCGCACAAGGTTGCTTTAAACAGGGTGCAAACCCTTGAAATTAGGGTTTCATCCAGACAGCGGGGACTCGCCGAGTCCAGAATATGGACTCGCCGAGTCGCCAACTTAAGCGTGCTCAATATCCCAGCTCTACTCGGCGAGTCGGGCCTACAACTCGCCGAGTCCAAGGCTAAAAATGTAACTTACTTAGATAGGTCGTACGTACCAGGAACCAGGTGCTACAAATCTCATCCACTTATTTTAGACTTCATCCTCGAAGTCTGCTGCTCGATCCTGGAACAAATCGGGGTAATGTTCTATCATTTCTTCCATTGGCTCCCAAGTCCACTCCGAATCCTTCCGGTGCCGCCATTGCACCTTCACTAATTCCACCCTCTTGTTCCTCAGATCCTTCGACTTCCGGTCGAGGATTGCGATTGGGCGCTCAATGTAATTTAGGCTGTCATCAACTTGAATATCTTCTAACGGCACCACTGTTGAGTCATTCACTAGGCACTTCCGCAACTGGGAGACATGGATGGTGCTGTGGATCTGACTGAGTTCGGCTGGCAGATCCAGCCTATATGCCACCTTGCCTCCCCGGGTTACAATCCTGAACGGTTCAATGTATCTCGGGCCCAACTTTCCCCGCTTCTTGAATCGAATGACGCCCTTCCAAGGCGACACTTTCAGGAGAACCATATCCCCGACCTGGAACTCCAGGTCTGATCGGTGCTTGTCGGCGTAACTTTTCTGCCGACTCTGCGCAGACTGAAGCCTGCTCTAAACTTGCTGAATCCTCTCGGTTGTCTTGAGCACCACCTCTGTGCTCCCGATGACCCTCTGGCCAACTTCACCCCAATATATCGGGGTCCTGCACCTCCGTCCGTACAACATCTCGAATGGAGGACGGTCAATACTCGCGTGGTAGCTGTTGTTGTATGAGAACTCAGCAAAGGGAAGATAGGTATCCCAATTACCACCGAAGTCTAGCACGCACGCCCGCAACATATCCTCCAGAGTCTGGATGGTCCGCTCGCTCTGACCATCCGTTTGCGGGTGAATGGCAGTGCTAAAATGCAGACGAGTGCCCAACTCATCATGGAACTTCTTCCAAAACTTGGAAGTGAAATGCACATCTCTGTCTGATATCACTGACACCGGCACCCCGTGCCGCGCCACTATCTCCCTGATATAGATATCAGCCAACTTTTCAGCTGAGATACTCTCCTGGATCGGAATGAAATGGGCGCTCTTGGTCAATCGATCCACGATGACCCATATCGAATCTACTCCTCGCGCAGTCTTGGGAAGCTTTGTGATAAAATCCATCGTAATGTCTTTCCATTTCCATAACGGGATGTCCAACGGCTGCATCTTGCCGTGCGGCCTCTGATGCTCGGCCTTGACCTTCCTGCAGGTCAAGCACCGCTCGACATACCAGGCCACATCCCGCTTCATGCAGGGCCGCTAATAGTCTAGACGAAGATCCCTATACATCTTCGTCGCCCCTAGATGAATGGAGAATCGGGATTTGTGCGCCTCCTCCATCAAGATCTGGCGCACGCCTCCGTGATACAGCACCCACACCCTACGGTGTAGTGTCAATAATCCTCGGCTATCATAATTGAAGGAGGTGACTTGACCCACTATCCGCTCGCTCTTCCAATGCTCCTCCTTCATAGCCTCATGCTGAGCTTCTCGAATCTTCTCTAACAGTGGAGTCACCACCGTCATCCTCATACACACATCCCTGATCAGCGCCACCTTACGGCTAAGCGCATCGGCCACCACATTGGCGTTTCCTGGGTGATAAAGGATCTCGCAATCATAATCCATCACCACGTCCAACCACCGATGCTGTCTCATGTTCAGATTCGGCTGATCCATGAGGTACCTCAAACTCTTGTGATCCGTGCAAATGGTACACCGAACCCCATAGAGGTAATGTCGCCAAATCTTGAGGGCGAAGACCACCACCCCCAACTCTAAATCATGCGTCGGGTAGTTCGCCTCGTGAGGCTTCAGTTGCCTCGAAGCGTAGGCAATGACATGCCCTCTCTACATCAGTATCGCACCCAACCCCGAAATGGACGCGTCACAGTATACCACAAAGTCCTCTACACCCTCGGGCAGGGCTAAGATTGGCGCCTCGCATAATCTTTGTCTCAGAATCTCGAACGCTGCCTGCTGCTCAGGCCCCCATCGAAAGACCACGACTTTCTTAGTCAACCGTGTCAGGGGTACGACTATCTTCGAGAAGTCCTAAATGAATCTCCGATAGTAGCCTGCTAATCCTAGGAAACTCCGGATCTTGGATGGAGACTTCAGGGTTGGGCGCGGTACTGATGTAGAGAGGGCATGGTGCCCAAGAAACTGCACCTCGCGCAACCAAAACTCACATTTGGAGAACTTGGCGTACAAACTCTCCCTCCTCAAGGTCTCCAGCACCTCCCGTAGGTGCTCCTCATGCTCCTCCTGTGTCTTGGAATAAACCAAGATATCATCAATAAACACTATCACTGACCGGTCTGACATCGGTCTACACACGCGGTTCATGAGATCCATGAACGCGGCATGGTCATTGGTGAGCCCGAAGGGCATCACCACAAACTCGTAGTGGCCATAGCGCGTCCAAAACGCAGTCTTCTACACATCTTCCTCCCTGACCCTCATCTGATGATATCCTGAACGCAAATCAATCTTGGAGAACCAAGATGCTCCCTGAAGCTGGTCAAAGAGATCATCAATCCTCGGGAGTGGGTAACGGTTCTTTACCGTTGCCTTATTCACCATTTAAGATAAGTGATCATATAATCCTCTGTTCTAGGTATCAGTCGGACAAATACATGGAACAACGTCTTACTTATTGTCCAGCACTTTGTTTCCCGATTTCCGTTTTGTTTGACAAAGAACTTAATTGAACACATCAACTTAGTTCTGACCGGGCCCGGTACATAGGTCAAAACAAAATCATCGAGGGGGCACCTTCTAATCCAAGAAGGAACAGATAAACTTTGACTCATATGTTTTCTCTACTAATTGTTGAATCAAACACAAAGCCACGTTTTATAACATCGAGTTACCAATGCGTTTTCGTACAATCAATGCATAACCAACTCATAGGTAGCAAATCATATCTCTAGGTTTGAAGACTTATATGATATTACCGTCTCATGATCACTCAAGATAAATTCCATGAAGTGATTCCAGTGAGCGTGGGTTGAGTCCAATGCTCAGAACTTATGAGCACTCATGAGTGTTGTAGCCATGTCCAACAACTTAGACCTCTGCAACCAATCATGATAGTCTTGATTCATACCTACTTTCGACATATGACCAACTGTGGAGGTTCGAATAATATGATATACCAAACATAATTATTCTGGAACTCAAAACATTCAAAAGAAATATAGTAAACGATCAACAAGAGATAGCAACACTTTACTCATAAATAAAACACCTTTTATTCATCATCTAATGTCAATTACACTTTACAAATTTCAAGGTCATCTAACTACTAAATCTAATATCATCTTTCAGCCCTATGCTCCGAGTATGCTGGAGATGCTTAACCCGAGTCAGTCCCTTCATGAGGGGATATGCTGGATTCTCATCCGATGATACCCTCTTTGCCACGAGGAGTCCTTCTCTTCGATGTCTGATGAAATGGTATTTTCTGTCGATGTGTCTGGATCTCCCGTGATCCCCTGGTTCCTTGGCTAAGGCAACTGCACTTTCACTATCACAGAAAATTTTCATTGGCTCTTTAATAGCTGGTACAACTCCAAGGTCTCCAATGAAGTTCTTCAGCCATATCGCCTCCTTTGCTGCGTTGCTAGCTACTATATACTCTGATTCCCATGTTGAATCAGCCACTGTCTCTTGCTTGGAACTCTTCCAGGAAATTGCTCTTCCGTTTAAGGTAAAGACCCAGCCTGACTGAGAGCGGAAATTATCGCTATCAGTCTGAAAGCTAGCATCACTATACCCTACAACTCTCAAGTCGTCACTCCCACTGAGGGTAAGAACCCAGTCCTTAATCCTCCGTAGGTACTTGAGGATATTCTTTACCGCAGTCCAATGTGCCTTCCAAGGGTTCCCCTGATACCTGCTAACCATGCTCAAGGACATCAGGTCGAGTACATGTCATACCATACATGATCGATCCTACAACCGAAGCATAAGCTATTCGACTCATTTTTGCTATCTCAGCCTCAGTACTAGGGCTTTGTGTGTTACTCAATCTGGCGTTACTCTGGATGGGTAACTCTCCTTTCTTGGAGTCCTGCATGCTGAATCTCTTCAACACCTTATCCAAGTAGGTACTCTGACTAAGTCCAATTAGTCTTTTACTCCGGTTTCTCAAGATCCTTATCCCTAGAATATAGGTAGCTTCTCCTAGGTCCTTCATAGAGAAACACTTCCCAAGCCAGGCCTTAACTTCCTGCATAGTTGGGATGTCATTTCCTATGAGTAGTATGTCATCCACATACAATACCAAAAAGCTAACTATACTCCCACTAGCCTTGACATATACACAAGATTCATCTTCACTCCTAGAAAAGCCAAATTCCTTGACTTTCTCATCAAAGCAAAGATTCCATCTGCGAGGTGCTTACTTTAACCCATAAATGGATTTCTCAAGCTTACACACTCTATTAGGGTACTCTGTATTGACAAAACCCTCTGGCTGACTCATGTAAACATCCTTAGGCAACTTTCCATTAAGGAAAGCAGTTTTGACATCCATTTGCCATATTTCATAGTCATGAATTGCAGTTATGTCTAACAGAACCCTAATAAACTTAATCTTGGCCACTGGAGAAAATGTCTCATCATAATCAACTCCCGGAGTTTGTGAGAAACCCTGTGCAACCAGTCGTGCCTTATATGTGTGTACATTACCATCCATGTCGGTCTTCTTCTTGAAGATCCATTTGCACCCTACAGTCTTACGACCTGGTACATTCTCAACCAAGTTCCAAACATGATTGTCATGAGTCTCGCGTCTCACGAAAGCCTTGCAACCCCAAATCTTTATGTGGTCTAGTTTGGGTACTTTACCAGTCCACATCCCTTGAGGGGTTTTGGCAACTTTCTTTGTAGGGACTAGATTAAGGATATGGGCTACAGTCTCTAAGGCATACCCCCAAAATGAGATTGTTAGCAAAGCTCGACTCATCATGGAACAAACCATATCCAACAAGGTTCGATTACGCCTCTCAGCTACACCATTCAACGGAGGTGTCCTGGGAGGTGTCAATTGTGAGACAATCCCACATTCCCTAAGGTAGTCAAGGAACTCTGAACTAAGATACTTACCACCTCGATCGGATCGAAGCATCTTAATGTTCCTGCCCAATTGATTCTCGACTTTCTGTTTAAATTCTTTAAACCTTTCAAAAGTCTCTGACTTATGCTTGATTAAGTAGACATATCCATATCTACTGTAATCATCAGTAAAATTCAAATAATAATGATTAGCATCCCTTGTGGCATGTTTGAAGGGTCCACAGACATCCGTGTGTATAAGATCCAACAAACCTTCACCCCTCTCACAAGAGCCTGTGAAGGGTGACTTTGTCATTTTTCCAAGTAAGCATGATTCGCAACAATCATCTGACTTTAGGTCAAATGACTCCAAGACTCCATCCTTTTGGAGTTGGCCTATGTGTTTCTTTCTTATATGTCCAAGAAGACAATGCCATAATGATGCTTTATCCAAGTTATTATCATTAACCGAATCAATAGACAATACATTATTTCCTTAGTTATCAACCACAGATACAGTTTCATACACACCATCACAAGGTAATTCTTTAAAATAAAGAACATTATTAAAGAAAGCATTAATCGAACCACCTTCATTATCAAATGAAAAGGTGAAACCTTGTTTATACAATGCATGAAAGGAGATAATATTTCTTGCCATTTCTGGCGAGTAACAACATTTATTCAAATCTGAACTAAACCCACTACTTAGCGATAAAGTATAAACTCCAATCTTGGTGACAGGTAAAGCTTTCCTATTCCCCATGATCAAGTTTATCTTTCCATGCTCTACATTCTCACTTCTTCTTAGTCCCTGTAATTCAGAACAAATATGAATACCGCAATCGGTATCAAGGACCCAAGATTTAGAATAGAGTGAGTTATTAGATGATATAGTGTAAATACCTGCATGGTTGGGTTTCACTTTCCCATCCTTCAAATCTTGCTGTTACTTCGGGCAGTTCCGCTTCGAATGTGATTTTTCATGGCAATAGAAGCATTCAGCCTCTTTTGGGTCAGAAGAAGGAGTGACAAAACCTTTCTTGGTTCCACTTGAAGAAGAGGCATCAAGGGTCCTAGCCTTGGTATAGTGCTTTCGCTATTGGCATCGATTCTGGTAACAAGTCTATTTGAAACTCTACATGTCTATCAGAGGGTGATCCAGGAAGATCTTCGGCAAAGAATTCCGGATAGTCACACACCACTGGTATTCTTTGCATTTCTTTCTTCTCCTTTTTTGCACCAATCACAAATTCAAAGTATGAAGTACATCCTTTAGACAAACACTTTCTGGATTTCATCATGGAAATGATTCCAGAATTTACTCTACGTTTGTCCCCGTACACCATAAACGATTCTTTTCCGAGTGGGTTTACTCGCACCATCTTCTTCTTACATAGTATATCGGCATCATTTACACTAAGCCAATCCATTCCAAGTACCATGTCAAAACCGTTCAATTAAATGTGTCTCAACTCCTCGTGGAATTTATTCCCATTCAAGTCGATGACGATGTTTTTAATGTGATCGCTAATAGGTATGAATTTGCCACTAGCAACTGATGGGTTTTGAGCATTCTAACACTTCCTAAGTGTACATGCAACCCTAATAACCTTGGATCTATGTTTGTCTAATTATCATGCAAAGTTAAATTCCAAGGTTATATTCCTATCTAGCATATATGGGGAACATTTTTAACTTAAATGAAAGATAGAATAACATACCTTGTTGTTGATTATGATCCTTGAAACCTTGTGAGTCTAGCACCCCAAGTGTGATGCCTCAAATGCTTCACACAACACCAAATGCAAAGGAGTAAACTTTGAGAGAATCTTACACTTGCAAAATCGGCTCTAGCCCTCTTGTTTCTTAGTGTCGCCGATTTTGGTGGAGGAGATGGTCTTTATATAGTGTGACACAACTAGGGTTACACCATGTAAACAGTAATGTGTCATGGCTCTTCATTTCTGTGACTCATGGGTTTGTAACTCCCATGGAACATCCATGGAGCATCCTATGGGTTTAACCCAACTTGATAATCCATGGAGCCTCTTAGCACACTATACAAGTTATGGATGGTTTACATAATCAAACCATATATTTAATTAGTTATCTTTTGATCACTTAATTAATTCTAAATTAATTCTTGATCAAACTAATTAAATAATATTATTAATATATTAGAACTTATAATATATTAAGAAACATAAGTGTTATTTCTCTCATTTTAGGTTATCCAATTTCATGGTGCCATGCAACCCAAATGGATCATGCCGGGTCGGGTGAGTACATACCAAAAATAGTTATGGACTTAGACACCTTATCCAACAGCTCCAACTTGGATAAGTCTAATAACTATAACTGCAAGTATGACTTCAGGAACCGATCAACAATCATAGCTCTTTCATGGTCTCTCGGAACTGAGCAGATGATGATACACCATTTAAGATAAGTGATCATATAATCCTTTGTTCTAGATATCAGCCGGACAAATACATGGAACAATGTCTTACTTATTGTCCAGCAGATTGTTTCCCGATTTTCGTTTTGTTTGACAAAGAACTTAATTGAACACATCAACTTAGTTCTGACCGGGCCCGGTACATAGGTCAAAACAAAATCATCGAGGGGCCCAGATATCAGCTTCTAATCCAAGAAGGAACAAATAAACTTCGACTCATATGTTTGCTCTACTACTTGTTGAATCATATACAAAGGCACGTTTTATAACATCGAGTTACCAATGTGTTTTCGTATAATCAATGCATAACCAACTCATAGGTAGCAAATCATATCTCTAGGTTTGAAGACTTATATGATATTACCGTCTCATGATCACTCAAGATAAATTCCATGAAGTGATTCCAGTGAACGTGGGTTGAGTCCAATTCTCAGAACTTATGAGCACTCATGAGTGTTGTAGCCATGTCCAACAACTTAGACCTCTGCAACCAATCATGACAGTCTTGATTCATACCTACTTCCGACATATGACCGACTGTGGAGGTTCGAATAATATGATATACCAAACATAATTATTCTGGAAGTGAAAACATGCAAAAGAAATATAGTAAACGATCAACAAGAGATAGCAACACTTTACTCATAAATAAAACACCTTTTATTCATCATCTAATGTCAATTACACTTTACAAATTTCAAGGTCGTCTAACTACTAAATCTAATATCATCCTTCAGCCCTATGCTCCGAGTATGCTGGAGATACTTAATCCGAGTCAGTCCCTTCGTGAGGGGATCTGCTGGATTCTCATCCGATGAAACCCTCTTTGCCACAAGTAGTCCTTCTTCTATTCGATGTCTGATGAAATGGTATTTTCTGTCGATGTGTCTGGATCTCCTGTGATCCCTTGGTTCCTTGGCTAAGGCAACTGCACTTTTACTATCACAGAAAACTTCCATTGGCTCTTTAATAGTTGGTACAACTCCAAGATCTCCAATGAAGTTCTTCAGACATATCACCTCCTTTGCTGCCTCGCTAGCTACTATATACTCTGATTCCCAAGTTGAATCATCCACTGTCTCTTGCTTGGAACTCTTCCAAGAAATTGCTCCTTCGTTTAAGGTAATGAGCCAGCCTGACTAAGAGCAGAAATTATCCCTATCAGTCTGAAAGCTAGCATCACTATACCCTACAACTCTCAAGTCATCACTCCCACCGAGGGTAAGAACCCTGTCCTTAGTCCTCCGTAGGTACTTGAGGATATTCTTTACCGCAGTCCAATGTGCGTTGCCAGGGTTCCCCTGATACCTGCTAACCATGCTCAAGGAAAAGGCTACATCAGGTCGAGTACACGTCATAGCATACATGATCGATCCTACAACGGAAGCATAAGCTATTCGACTCATTTCTGCTATCTCAGCCTCAATACTAGGGCTTTGTGTCTTACTCAATCTGGCATTACTCTGGATGGGTAACTCTCCTTTCTTGGAGTCCTGCATGCTGAATCTCTTCAACACCTTATCCAAGTAGGTACTCTGACTAAGTCCAATTAGCCTTTTACTCCGGTCTCTCAAGATGCTTATCCCTAGAATATAGGCAGCTTCTCCTAGGTCCTTCATAGAGAAACACTTCCCAAGCCAGGACTTAACTTCCTGCAGAGTTGGGGTGTCTTTTCCTATGAGTAGTTTTTCATCCACATGCAATACCAAAAAGCTAACTATACTCCCACTAGCCTTGACATATACACAAGATTCATCTTCACTCCTAGAAAAGCCAAATTCCTTGACTTTCTCATAAAAGCAAAGATTCCATCTGTGAGGTGCTTGCTTTAATCCATAAATGGATTTCTCAAGCTTACACACTCTATTAAGGTACTCTGTATTGACAAAACCCTCTGGCTGACTCATGTAAACATCCTCAGCCAACTTTCCATTAAGGAAAGCAGTTTTGACATCCATTTGCCATATTTCATAGTCATGAAATGCAGTTATGGCTAACAGAACCCTAATAGACTTAATCTTGGCCACTGGAGAAAATGTCTCATCATAATCAACTCCCGGAGTTTGTGAGAAACCCTGTGCAACCAGTCGTGCCTTATAAGTGTGTACATTACTATCCATGTCGGTCTTCTTCTTGAAGATCCATTTGCACCCTACAGTCTTACGACCTGGTACATTCTCAACCAAGTTCCAAACTTGATTGTCATACATGGACTGTATCTCGCTGTCCATTGCCTCTTTCCACTTGGCTGACTCAGGGCCTGCCATGGCTTCCGCATAACTGTTAGGTTCATCCAGACCTATCAGTGTCTCATCACTGATAAGTGTATCACCTTACGCAGTAATATGGAATCCATAGTAATGCTCAGGTGCATTCCTAACCCTTATGGAACGCATCAGAGGTACAGACTTGTCAATTGGCTCAACAGGAGTTTCCTCCTCAAGTTGAGTGCTAGGGTTTGAAGTTCCTTCACCACTTGACTCTTGAATTTTTTCAAGGTCAACCTTCCTCCCACTGTTTCCTTGGCTTATGATATATATATATATATATATATATATATATATATATATATATATATATATATATATATCTCAAGATAGCCCTCCTAGCTACAAAGACCACATTTTCACTAGGTCTGTAAAAAAGAGGTAACCATAGGATTGTTGTGGGTAGCCGATGAAAATACACCTCTCACTTCAAGGTTCGAGCTTATCATGAGTCTCGCGTCTCACGAAAGCCTTGCAACCCCAAATATTTATGTGGTCTAGTTTGGATACTTTACCAGTCCACATCCCTTGAGGGGTTTTGGCAACTTTCTTTGTAGGGACTAGATTAAGGATATGGGCGACAGTCTCTAAGGCATACCCCCAAAATGAGATTGGTAGCAAAGCTCGACTCATCATGGAACGAACCATATCCAACAAGGTTTGATTATGCCTCTCAGCTACACCATTCAACTGAGGTGTCCTGGGAGGTGTCAATTGTGAGACAATCCCACATTCCCTAAGGTAGTCAAGGAACTCTGAACTAAGATACTCACCACCTCGATCGGATTGAAGCATATTAATGTTCCTTCCCAATTGATTCTCGACTTTCTGTTTAAATTCTTTAAACCTTTCAAAAGTCTCTGACTTATGCTTGATTAAGTAGACATGTCCATATCTACTATAATCATTAGTAAAAGTAAAATCAAAAGGTGAAACCTTTTTTATACAATGCATGAAAGGAATTAATATTTCTTGCCATTTCTAGCGAGTAACAACATTTATTCAAATCTAAACTAAATCCACTACTTAGCGATAAAGTATAAACTCCAATCTTGGTGACACGTAAAGCTTTCCTATTCCCCATGATTACGTTTATTCTTCCATGCTCCACATTCTCACTTCTTCTTAGTCCCTGCAAATTAGAACAAATATGTATACCACAAGCGGTATCAAGGACCCAAGAGTTAGAATGGGGTGAGTTGTTAGATAAGATAGTGTAAATACATGCATGGTTAGGTTTAACTTTCCCATCCTTCACATCTTGTTGGTACTTTGGGCGGTTCCGCTTCCAATGTGATTTTTCATGGCAATAGAAGCATTTAGCCTCTTTTGGGTCAGAAGAAGGAGTGACGAAACCTTTCTTGGTTCCACTTGAAGAAGAGCCATCAAGGGTTCTAGCCTTGGTACCCTTTGAAGAGTTCTTCCTCTTCTTCTCTCGACATTTCACGATTGCCAAAATCAAGGCAGAGTTTGGAGTAGGAGTGTTAACAACCGACTTACCCTTAAGACCTGTTTCTGCGGTCTTGAGAAGTCCCTGAAGTTTGCTGAGTGTGACTTCTTCCTTATTCATGTGATATGTCATGCGGAATTGATCATAGAACGATGGTAAGGAGTGCAAAATGATATCTATTGCAAGCTCCTCAGGAAAGTCCACATTAAGCTTCAGCAACCGATCCACATACCTTTGCATTTTCTGCATGGCTCGTGACGGATTCCCCGTCCTTCATCATGGTTGTTATGATGGAGCAGATGATTTCATACCTCTCTTGTCGTGCACTATGATGGTATCTTTCCATCAGATCTTGGTGCATTTCAAAAGGGTAGAAGTCCTCATAGGACTTTTGGAGTTCCGCTGTCATGGTGGCCAACATGATGCATGCCACTTTTGTAGCATCCCTTTCATGTGCCCGGAAGTCAGCGATCTCCTGGGGATTTGCAGTGGTCTCATCAATCTCCTTAAGCTCCTTGTCGAGGATATATTCTTTGTCCTCGTAGCGGGTAATCATCCTGATGTTTCTGATCCATTCATTGAAGTTGGATCCATCAAAAGTGACCTTCCCAAACAAGTTCATAAGGGTAAAGGAGCCATTAGGATTAGAGCCAGTAGTAGCATTGTTTGAAGACATCTGAAAGAAGAGAACAAGATTAGTTTAGATATTAAGAGAGTCCTTAATAAAACACCCAAATGTAATATTAATGCTAGGATCCAATCACAATATATTATAACTTAGAAGAGGTATGCCGTAATCCAAGCTATAACATATTTGAAAGGTAGGTGAATGACGATTCACCAATTTCCACCATGAAAAATGAAGTATAGATATTAGGTTTTTAAATTGGTTCTTAGAAATTCCTAGATATTTTGAGATTCAATGAACTTTTCAAAGACATGTTTCAATCTCGAGTGTGCCCTCCAAGTTTCGTAACTGGGATACCGAGGATCACAAAACGAGGTGTGAAGTAACCATGCAAACACTTGGTACCCTTAAAGTTTATCACTCAATCGATGTGCCGGTAAACCACACATGCTCCACCGATACTATGATAAACCTTAAGTCACCCTTTACCTACCTTGTTAAGTCCAAGTTAGTGTGCTGGTTAACCACACATGCTCCACCAACGACTTAAACAGAGTGTAAAGTGTAATTTCATGGAGTAGCACCTTTTTCACATTTTTGCTAAAGTAACTAAGATTGATAATTTAATAAAAGCATTTAGTTACTTTATAATATTCATCATACTTTTAATGAGAATTTATAAGTCCTTGTCCTACCCGTTCGGCTAATGACCCTCCACCGATCAAGGAAGCGGTGGGTGAGAGTGGACACCCATTAAATTGCCATTTTATAAGCAACAACCTTATACCCCCCTTATAGACCGGCTTCGTGAATGAGGCGTACTAGCGGTAAGACGACTTGATCTTATACATACATACATATATACATACATACATACATACATATATATATATATATATATATATATATATATATATATAAACTTATAATATTATAAAGTATAAGGGTTGAATTTTAACTTTTAAAATTTGAAGGGTTGGAACTAAAGTTTTAATCAAGACTTTACTTGTTCCAAAACTTGAGGGCAAGTTTTGTAAACTTTCAAAACTTTTCATTTGTTATAACTTATGAATTAATTGAGTAATAAAAATGAAGACTCTTTATTTTTATAACTCTTGTGTTCTTTTAATGACTTTAATAAAAGTGAGACTTTTGGTTTTCCATAACATCAGGAAAAGTTATGGACTCCATTAAAACACATTATGATCATGAATTAAACTACCATGAAGTTTACAAACAATTCCTATGATCATCTAATCTTCATAAGTTCAAGAACATGAATATGAACACTTTCAAGAATCAAAAATTACACTTAAAACCTTGTAATTTTGATAATTGCCATTGTAAATGGAATAGCATAAACATTACACCATCTAAAACAAGTTTTAAAACACCAAAACAGTTAAGGGCAATGTTTCTAGTCCATTTCCAGCAACAAATGTCAAAATTCTAAAAACTGCAGCCTCTACTCATCGAGTGCAAGAACATACTCAACGAGTAGCTTTCATTTGTTCATGGTCCCGTCGAGTCCCCCCATGGACTCGGCGAGTTCATATGAGCAGGAAACAAAAAATCGATTTTTTCAAGCAGTTTGCACAAAAAATCAACAAACAAGCCTAGGCTCTGATACCACTGATGGGTTTTGAGCATTCTAACACTTCCTAAGTGTACATGCAACCCTAATAACCTTGGATCTATGTTTGTCTAATTATCATGCAAAGTTGAATTCCAAGGTTATATTCCTATCTAGCATACATGGGGAGCATTTTTAACTTAAATGAAAGATAGAATAACATACCTTGTTGTTGCTTATGATCCTTGAAACCTTGTGAGCCTTGCACCCCAAGTGTGATGCCTCAAATCCTTCACACAACACCAAATGCAAAGGAGTAAACTTTGAGAGAATCTTACACTTGCAAAATCGGCTCTAGCCCTCTTGTTTCTTAGTGTCGCCGAATTTGGTGGTGGAGATGGTCTTTATATAGTGTGACACATCTAGGGTTACACCATGTAAACCCTAATGTGTCATGGCTCTTCATTTCCATGACCCATGGGTTTGTAACTCCCATGGAGCATCCAACGGGTTTAACCCAACTTGATAATCCATGGAGCCTCTTAGCCCACTATACAAGTTATGGATGATTTACATAATCAACCCATATATTTAATTAGTTATCTTTTGATCACTTAATTAATTCTAAATTAATTCTTGATCAAACTAATTAAATAATATTATTAATATATTAGAACTTATAATATATTAATAAACCATACGTGTTATTTCTCTCATTTTAGGTTATCCAATTGCTTGGTGCCATGCAACCCAAATGGACCTTGCCGGGTCGGGTCAAGTACATACCTCAAATAGTTATGGACTTAGACACCTTATCCAATATCAACTTCAACAACTAGAGCATTATCAAGTTTATTAACAGGAAATGCTAGTCTTCTTCCAAATTTATGCTATATAGAGGAGTAATTAGCTCTAGAATCAAACAATATATTGGCAGGCAATCCATTTACAAGAAAGGTACTTGAAGCGATATCTGCTTCATCCTTTGCTGTTTCCAAGGTCATCTGGAATTCTCTTCCCTTTGGCCTTGGCAGAAAATTAGGCCTTGCCACCACTTTCTTCTTCAGTTAGTCCCTAGCAATATCCCCTTCTTCATTACATCCATGACACACCATCTTGTTATATGTAAGCTCATTGGTGTAAGCCCAATTTTCCTGCACGTGAAACAAGTCACCTCCTCGCCACATTTTCCAGAGTGTTACTTTTTTCACTTTTCACACCATTTTGCTTCACCTCCTCCTCCTCCAAACTTCTTAGAACTAGACTTCGTGAACCTTCTTTTCTTGTTGGACCGTGAAGATCCCTAAAATTTCCAATTCTCTCCAGCTTCAACCTTGTTGGTGGTTATGCCTTTGATCATTTCTTCAACAGACTTAGTAGCCTAGATGGCCGCCTCAAGAGTAGGTGTCTGACGTACTGGCACAATGTACTCCCTTGGTAGTCGCTTTTTGATACTTATCGATTTTTATTAGCTTGTTAGGGACGATGCGCAAAGAAAAATCCATCTTGTTTGTGAAGGCATTGGTATACTCATCAATAGACATGTTTCCCTTTTTCAATGTCAGAAAATGGTTCTCCAGCTCTATAATGTTTTGGGCTGAGTAGAACTTGTGTTTAAAGTGTACCAAGAATTATGTCCATGTCAGTTGTAGTGGATCATTAGGGCTTATGATCTTTACCAAAGTGTTCCACCAACGAGCAACCCCACCCCTAAACTGACGCACAACATAAGTGGTTTGTAGCTTGCCCTTACAACCACATGTCATCAAAGCTAGCTCCATCATAGAGATCCATTCCATAACTCCTATTGGATCTTCTTTCCCAGTAAAAGTTGACAGTTTTCAAGTCGTAAAGTCTTTATACTTGCATCCGTTCCATTCAATTCCTTCATCATGGTTATTTGTCCAAACCAGTTGTGGTTCGGCATGACTAACGATTCAACTATAATTTCCTTCTTCTGACTATTCCTCATTCAGTTCAGGTTGCACAACTAGTACAATAGGTTCATCCTTATTCTATTGAAGTAGACGCCTTGTCTCTTCCATTTGACGATCCAACATCACTTGTATCATTGCCAACGTTATAGGTTCGGTAGCAGCTGCTACCTCTGGTGCACGCTCAATCACTCGTGGCTTAGGCTGTTGGTTTTGGTGTGTGTAAAATGCACTGGTTTTAATCCTACTTTTAAATTATAAATTTAGCACACAAAGGCAGTGAACCTGTCTTTTAGTGGTATAGTTGGATAAGTAGAGTGTCGAACTCAGGGAACGGAAATTAAACTAATAACTAATTTTAACTAAGCAAGTAATAAAAGTAAAAGTTTTTCTCTAGTTTTACAAGACTAGAAACTTAAACACACCATCTAACAAGTGATTTACTACAAACTAAAACGAGTAAAAATTCACCAAATTTGATAAAGAGTTTCTGTTTAGGTCCAACCAATTCACTCCTATGGTTATTTGTGTAATAATGTGATAAATTAATTGTTATTGGTTACCAACTATAGTGGTTAGATTCATGTTCACTAATACTAACCCTTAGACAATTAATCAACTCAAGCAGTGGCCAATTGTTTAAACTAAATAATTCCCTAGTTCAATTATTTGGATTAAATAAGATTTGTAATTGGTTAATCAAGTGGGTGTTTCAATTAACCTCTTGTTTGTTGGTTTCTCAAACAAGCTTACACATTAATTTACCTATTCTCTTATTAATTCTAGTTTCATGTTCGTTATTCCTAGACATATGATAAAGTGGTCACATAAACATATGAGGTTAACAACTAAGAGATGTTCATGCAGCTTAACTATCTTCCAATTAACAGAAAAATAGTTATGGTTAATGCATAAGGTTCTTTAACGAACTTAATTTAATAAAATCACCAATAAACAATTAACAAAAGTAATAATTAAACCATAGGAGTAATTTGGTTTTCCCTAAACATAAACAAAACGAATTTAGCTCATGATTACAGTGGAAACAAGCTCAAACACGAATTTAACTAGGCTAAACATGACTCAATCCTAAGATTAAGTGGAAAATATAACCTAATTCGCCTTGAGTCTTCAAAAGATCTGAGGTTAGGGTTCTTCAGGTCTTCCAAGGGTTCTTCAATCGCAGGTCTATCTCGAAGAAAGCCAGAAGAGTCCTCCATTCGGATTAAGATCCAAAATTTATAATTATCACAAAACAGGGGCAACTCGGCGAGTAGGTCGTGTACTCACTGAGTTCAAGTGCAAAATCCGTGTACGACAAGGATTTTTGACTTTTCTTTGGGAACATTCTTATGAACTCGCTGAGTTGGTGCGTGGACTCGCCTTGTAGGTGTGGATTTTTCCTTCTTCTTCATTCTTTGGTCTCTAATTGCTTCTCCTTATTCCTATTTACTTCCAAGCATGTCTTTTGAACTGAAAACACAATTAAAGCATTATTAAGTACCTTTTGTCAACATTATGCACGTAATTAGCTAAAAATGAATAAAAATATATGCTAAACATATGGTTAATTATACAAATATCAAAATACCCCACACTTGACTTTTGCTTGCGCCAAAGCAAAACTGAATTTTAACACATTAAAATCACATAGGACAACTCCTATCGAACTGAGCCATTATGCCAAGACCGCAACGCATGCATTTGTGTCTAAAATTTTCCAAATAACCCTCCATACTCTAAATACTCACAATCCTCATAAACATTCGCCCAGTTTTTCTGAATAATGCTCATTTTATGCATCCCTCCGAATCCATCCGCATAAAACCTCTTAAGCTCAAGGTGTTTTTGGTTTGAGCAACCCAATCATACATAATCTAGACAATAACAATTTATGATACCACATTGGAGCTCTTTGGAATTCTTCACTTCTTTGATCTTTAATCTTTAATTTCTTTGAATTCACCACCTTGTTGTTTGATTTTTGGTATCTTCAACTTTTTGAATTTCTTTAGAATTTTTGATCTTTTACTTCATACTTTAACTTTGATGCTCCAAAAATTCTTCAAACTTTTCTTGTTATTCTCTCTCTTTTTTTATAACATGTAACTCACTTTTCTTTCACTCAAAACCCTACATGCTTAAGCAGGGGAGCTCAACTCCAACCTTTATTGGTTAACGATAATAATTTTCCTGGATACATTTTTGATACACGATGCTAAACATATTGCATCCTTCAAACTAAGCGAGGTCGTGTTTTTGTCCCATGATTTCACTAGAATAGGGAAGCCACAAATGCACTAGAACGTATATAGGCTCAACTAAACATTTGAGTCTTCATGCAATCATCCACACAATTCTAACATGGAATCCTAATTAATTTTTACCAAAATTTTCTAAATTAAATCCTAAGTAACATTTTTGGTATGCAATAGTGCAAGAATTTTTAAAATAGACCTAAATTATGATATTAGGATTCTAAATTTGCTAAGATGTAACCGACCCTACCCCACACTTATTTCATGCAATGTCGCCATTGCATGGTATGCATGAAAAAAAAATGAAATATAGAGAGAATTGGAACAAACTTCCCTGGGGTATCAGTCGCGAAGGTGATTTTCTTCAACTAAGCTCCAACTTTGAATGACTTTAGACATGGAAACAACTCTTCCATGTCTTGGGTGTCATGTCGTGTGTGGTAGACTTGCAAATGACTCAAATATGTAGGATAAAGCTCCTAGAAACCTCCAGTAATGACTCTTCACAAAAAAGTTGGATAAAATTGCAACAAACGTGCCCAAAACAACTCTGGGATTCGAAAAATGATGATGGACTCGGCGAGTAAATCGTGTACTCGACGAGTATATTGCCAACTTGCAGTAATGTCGTGTAATTGTCCATGTACTCGCCGAGTAGGCTATGTGCACACGACGAGTAGGCGCTGAGTTAAGAAAAATGTTCTGGTCGTTTACTTCTCGACTGAGGTGCTGAATTGGGGTAATTCAGTGACTCTTCTTCTAATTACTTCAGTAATAATGCACTCTATCACTCCCAACTCTAACGGACTCAACCTTAATGGAAAACACCTTGCACTCTCATCTAAGCATTCCTCACTTGAACTTTGACCATTAAGACTCCTAAATGCATCCTAACCTTCCAATCCTGAAAAAAATGCAACCACAAGTGAGAGCAACCAAATAAAAGTCTAAAAACATAATTATCCAAGTTCAATAATAATCCAAAACCAAACACCATAAAAACAAATAAAAACACAAAACATCCAATCTTCAATCTTCCTCATCCATGTTCGCTCCTCTAGCACCACTACCTCCTTCTTCATTGTTCCTATGCATCCTTTCATCCCAATTCATGATATAGGGATAACCGGGCCCGGGTCTTGGGGCGATGTTCATTTGCTGCAAAAGATACTCGATTGACGCATTGTTGTAATTGACACCTCGCCCGATGTCATCCAATTATCTCTGATATTCAGCTTGGTTCCACCCGTCATTCTCATCCTCCACCAGAATAACCGGTGGGTCTTCTCGGGCCCTCTCACTCCTTTTCCTAACCCGTCATCCTGGCTCCTCCGGAACAACCGCCTCATCCTCATGCGGAATTGCATAAGAATCTCCAAATTTTTCTATAATTTGTGCCCTCCGATATAAAGTAGTGTTGAACGGAGGAGGAGAAATGATGGTTAGGGCCCCCGCCGCTAGTAAATCCAAGATCCCATATGATATCGCGAGCCTCGTTACGAACATTCCTCCATTGATTTTGGAGGTCACCTTTTCTTTGACAGCCCCATCCGAGATATATTTGGCTAAGCAGTAGGGAAGGTTGCAAAAGACATCGGGAGTAATGATGCTCCAAAGGTAGAAGATATCAAGGGTCGGGACCTTGTCATCATTCTTCTGCATATTGATTGTGCTAGCAATGAGGCAGTGGATGAGACGATGAATTGGTGAGCGGATGTGGCCTTCCTGTGCGGAAGATGGAATGTATACCCGGTTGGCAATGGTGTTCCACCAGGTGGAAGCAACAACCTCTTCAGGGAGGTCTTAATGGAACTGCTCCAAAAAATTTCAAAATCTTCATTTAACATGGCACTTTGTTTGTAGATGCCAATTCTCCATGCTAGCTCCGCCATGCTGCATTGTCGCAGCTCCCCACCAAGTGAAAATGAAATAACATTGGAATTATAATACTCACTACCACCCCGGAATGAGATGGTAGCGAAGAATTCCCAGCACAACTCCGCAAAAACCGGCTCTTGGATCTTGAATAATTGTAGCCATCCATCACAAATGATGGTAGAATCCCCCACATCGCAAGATTTCACCAAGTAAGGTGTCAGTTGTTCCTCCAGCCCAATCTTCCCCAACCAATCCCAGATTATTGCATTGGGGAGGTGGATCTCCTTCTGCTTTAAAGCTTCCAATTTGTTTTTAGCGCAGGCCTGTGAGGATTTAGAAGTTATTTGGCGAAAAGAAAGCCACAGGATGTCTCCTTGGCTTCCCCCTCATGAAGTTTGGCCTCTTCTGGACATGGTTCCTGCAAAATAACATTAAGAAGCATAAACAAACAACACCCAACAATTAAAATTAAAAAAAACAGATCTATCAAGGCCCCTACTCGCCGAGTTCATGAACTACTCGGCGAGTAGGAAGAACATCGGGACCAGATTCCTCTCGGACCCATATGGGTTAATTAAAACACCCAATTTTGCAAAGGGGTTTGCTGTACTAATTCCATTAAACAATAATCCATAAGAAATTTTGACTAAAGCCTCTTAATTCATAGTAAAAACAAAACCCTAGAATTGGAGAAAACCCCTAAATCCGAGTTTTGGGCAAAAGAAGGACTAAGAATCGATAAAGCTTCAACCTTTAACAAGTATTGGGAGTAAAGATCATACCTTTATGCTTGAAAGATGGAGATTCAACAAAAAATTGAAGAAATCGCTTGAGAGGAGATACGCACGGCGAGTATGAGGGTAATGGGTAAAATGAGTGAAAAACCCTTATTTATAGATTGAAAACAACCCGTGTAAAATTTCTACTCGCCGAGTATAAGAGTTCTACTCGCTGAGTAGATCCACGTTTTCGCCATTTTCTGGGTTTTTAAACATGTAATCGCTGAGTATACGTGTAAACTTGACGAGTAAAGCTTGCAGTTTAAAAAAAACTTCATTTTTTTTATTTTTAAGCCACCACCCCACACTCTGAGCATTGCTTGCCCTTAAGCAATCATTTTGAACATATTTTCAGAAGAAGAATGAAAATGAAACAGATCCTAAGAAATTAAAAAGAAAACAAAGGGAAAAGAAATGCAAACTCTAAACTCGGGTTGCCTCCCAGAAGCGCTTCTTTTTAAGGAGTCATTAGCTGGACTCCTTTCATGCTACGTTTCTGCCATTCCTTCCAGCAGCAGACCCTCTTCTATGTCTTCATTCCTTGGGACTCCTTCTTTGTACCTATTCACTCTATGTCCATTGACCTTGAAAGGGGTACCATCTTTTGATAATAACTCTATAGCACCATGTGGAAACACCTTCTTCACTAGAAAAGGACCATCCCATCTTGACTTGAGTTTGCCCGGAAAAAGTTTAAGTCTTGAATTAAAAAGCAACACCTTTTGCCCTTCATGAAACTCTTTATTACCCTTGATCCTCTTGTCATGCCAACTTTTAGTTTTCTCTTTATAGATTAAAGAACTAGTGTAAGCATCATTTCTATGTTCCTCAAGAGCATTCATTTGCATCAACCGTTTGTTCTTGAGCTCCGCTATGTTGAAGTTGCACATTTTTAAAGCCCAAAAAGCTTTATGCTTGATGTCCACCGGTAAATGACATTGCTTTCCATAAACTAGCCTATATGGTGTAGTACCAATAGGTGTTTTGAAAGTTGTTCGGAAGGCCTAAAGTGCATCATCTAGCTTGTCCGACCACTCTTTCCGATTGCTCCCCACCGATCTCTCCAAGATTCTCTTCAAGGCTTTATTGGACACTTCGGTTTGCCCACTAGTTTGTGGGTGGTAAGATGTAGAGAATTTATGAGTTACTCCATATCTCCTTAACACCTTTTCTAGTTGATCATTGGCAAAATGAGTGCCTCGGTCACTTATAAGAGCTTTTGGAACTCCAAATCTTGAAAATAGCTTTTTAAAAATCGCACCACCACCCGAGCATCATTAGTTGGTAATGATTGTGCCTCCGCCCATTTGGATACATATTCACCGCCACCAATATATATTTTGCCTTTTGACATGGGAGATGGTCCCATGAAATCGATACCCCATACATCAAATACTTCGCACACTTGAATTCTTTGTTGTGGCATTTCATTTTGAGATGAAATGTTTCCCTCTCTTTGGCATGCATCACATTTTTTGAAAAATTGGGCTGCATCTTTAAAAATTGTGGGCCAATAAAACCCAATGTCAAAGATCTTCTTAGCAGTGTAGTGTGCTCCATGATGTCAACCGGTGGGCCCGCTATGACAATGCTCCAAGATTTGTCGGCTTTCATTTCCGAACACACATCTTCGTATGATTCCATCCGCGCAACTTCGGAAAAGGTAAGGCTCATCCCAAAAGTAATATTTTATTTCTGAAAAGAATTTCTTTTTTTGTTGGCGGGTAAGATCTTTTGTGATGTACTTGCTATTGCGGGTTTTCAAGCCTTCATAAGTGGTCGGCTGCTACATTCTCCATCCCCTTCTTGTCGCGTATCTCGATATCAAACTCTTGAAGAAGTAGAACCCATCGTATCAATCTTGGCTTGGCATCCTGCTTGGCAAACAAATACTTGATAGCAGAGTGGTCAGTAAAAACAATTGTTTTAGATAAAAGTAAATATGGGCGGAATTTATCAAAGGCATACACCACAGCTAATAATTCTTTTTCGGTGGTGGTGTAATTCTCTTGGGCCGGATTTAGAGTTTTACTTGCATAATAAATGGGTCGAAAGTGCTTATCAACCCTTTGACCAAGGACAACTCCTAATGCAAAGTCACTAGCATCACACATTATTTCAAATGGTAAATCCCAATTTGGGGCAATAATGATCGGGGCATTAGTCAATTTTTCTTTCAAGAATTCAAATGCCTCTAAACACTCTTTAGTAAAATTGAATGGTGCATCTTTTAAAAGCAATTGTGTTAGAGGTCTAGTTATTTTGGAAAAATCTTTTATAAAACGCCGGTAAAAAACCGCGTGTCCAAGAAAACTTCTAATGCCCTTCACATTAGTTGGTAGGGGTAATCTAGCAATGGTGTCAATATTTGCCCGATCCACTTCAATTCCATATTTAGAAACCTTGTGGCCTAAAACTATACCCTCCTTGACCATAAAGTGAAATTTCTCCCAATTAATAACTAAGTCGGTTTTTTCACACCTAGCAAGCATCAAATCAAGGTTAGTGAGACAATCATGGAAGGAAGATCCAAAAACAGAAAAATCATCCATAAAGACTTCCATGAATTTTTCCACCATGTCGTGGAATATGGTTGTCATGCACATTTGAAATGTCGCGGGTGCATTGCATAACCCAAAGGGCATGCGACGATAGGCAAAAGTTCCACTTGGGCAAGTGAAAGTGGTCTTTTCTTGGTCCATGGGGTCTATGGGTACTTGGAAATAACCCGAAAAGCCGTCTAAGAAACAATAAAAACTATGGCCCGATAATCGTTCTAGCATTTGATCAATAAAAGGTAAGGGGAAATGGTCTTTACGAGTGGCATCATTTAGCTTTCGATAATCGATGCACACTATCTTCGATAATCGATGCACATTCTCCAACCGGTTACCGTTCGTGTTGGAATAAGCTCATTCTTCTCGTTGGTTATGACCGTCATGCCTCCTTTCTTGGGCACCACTTGGACCGGACTTACCCACGGGCTGTCGGAAATAGAATAAATAATCCCCGCATCTAAGAGCTTGACTACTTCCTTCTTCACCACTTCTTGCATGTTTGGGTTTAGTCTTCTTTGGTGCTGCACAACCGGCTTTTCTCCTTCCTCCAGGTTAATCTTGTGAGAACAATAAGAGGGACTTATTCCCTTGATGTCGGTAATGCTGCATGCTATGGCCCACTTTCGTTTCTTCAAGACTTGAACTAGTTCTTCTTTTTCAGATTCGGAGAGGTCAGAGGCTATTATAACTGGCTTTTGATGACCATCTTCAAGGAAAGCATACTCCAAGTGATCTGGTAACGTTTTCAGTTCTATTTTGACATTCTGCATGTTGCACTCGCCGAGTACAGGTGAGGGACTCGGCGAGTCGACTGCAGAATTCACGAATTCAATTGTTTCTTCACATTGACTCGGCAAATAGATCGGCCCTACTCGCCGAGTAGCTCTATCAGATTTCTTTATTATTTCTTCATACTCAGCTACTTCCAGCAGCCTCTCGATCTCCTGTAAGTCTTTTTCAGCATCAAATTCTTCATCAAAGATAGTGGACTTGTTGGGATCTTCATTATCGCATTCCTCCATCAATTCATCAAACATGTCAACCGAGAATGCCATGTCATCACTATTCCTCGCATGCTTCATAGCTTGATCAACCCCGAAAGTGACCGAATCATCTCCTAACCGTAAACTAAGCTTCGAGTCTCTCATGTCCACTATAGCACTTACCGTGTTGAGGAAAGGTCTTCCAAGGATGATCGGGACTTGAGGATCCGCTTCTATGTCTAGAATTATAAAGTCTGCAGGAAACACAAACTTGTCCACCTTGACCAATAAGTCTTCACATATTCCTATTGGAAATATGACTGTCTTGTTTGCTAAGTGAATTGCCATACGAATTGGCCTTGGTTTCGGGAGATCCAGCTTCTTGAAGAATGAATAAGGCATGAGGTTCACACTTGCTCCAGAATCAGCCAAAGCATGAATGGTAGCCGAGTTGCCAAATTAGCAAGGCAAAGTCAAGCTTCCCGGGTCACCCTTCTTCTTTGGTAATTTTTTTAGCATGGCAGCTGAGCAATTTTCATTAAGAACTACTTCTTTCACCTCCTCCATCTTCCTTCTATTGGTTAGAAGCTCCTTGAGGAATTTTGCATATTTTGGCATTTGAGCGACTGCTTTGATGAAGGGTATGTTGATTTGAAGAACTTTAATATGGTCAAGAAACTTCTGGTACTCCTCTTCCTGCTTTTCTTAGTTCGGGCTGGATATGGCATTGGAGGCTGAAAGGGCTTTTCAGGGAATTGATTTTCGGAATTCGGCAGTGGACTCATCGAGTCCATATTTTGGACTCGGTGAGTAGAGTCTGTTTCACACAAAATTTTATTTTGATCTTGTTTTTCTGCGTCGTCCTTTTGCAAGTATTTGGGTGATTCATTCTGAATGGGGGGCAGAGGAGTAATTATCTTCCCACTTCATGTTGTGGCTATGTTTATGTGCGAGCCTCGTGGGTTATTTTTGGTTTTACTAGGAAGTTCGCCCGATGATCTTTGATTGATTGTTGCGCAAGTTGCCCAAGTTGTGATTCAATGTTGTGGATAGAAGCTTGCTGGTTTCTAAGCATGGTTCTTGTTTCTTGGATTGCAGCATCATGATCATTATGTCTCCTTTCTGAAGCAGCTACAAACTTGGTAAGTATCTGCTCCAAACTTGGTTTTCTTTCTTGTGTCGGCTCCTCCTTTTGGCAAAAATCTTTTCCCTTTTGCTTGTACTTCTCCTCCTTAGCCTTCTTGTACTCGTAATAAGGAAGCCACTCCTTCTTTGGTTTGCGCCAATCTTCGTCATATCGGTCCTCACTTGAGTAACATACTTGCACCTTCTTATTGAAATTTTCTTCCAAGTCGCAGTCTCTAGTAAGATGGGGCCCATTGCACTTCTCACAACCCACCCGAATAGCGTGTATCGTTTGATCCATTTGGTCCATCCTCCTATCCATGGTTTTTAGCATAGCCATGACTGCTGACAAGTCCTCTGAAGCTGCATAGGCGGCCCCCTAGTCACATCATTTCTTGGATTATGGTATTCTCTAGAACGCTTAGAGAAGTCTTCAATCAATTGCTTTATCACTGGAGGTGCCTTCTTCGTGAGTGGACCTTGCGAGTCAAGTAATTGCCTTGTGGTAACATTTACTCCATCATAAAAGATGGAGAATTCTTGTTGACTATTGAGGTCATGATGTGGGAAATTCCGTAGCAGGCTTTTGTACCTCTCCCAAGCTTCATATAGTGACACTCCAGCTTGTTGCTCAAAGTTAGCTATGGCTTTCTTTAGCTTGGATATCTTGGATGGTGGATAGAATTGATCAATGAACTCCACTTTTAGTTGGGCCCATCTATTGATAGATCCGGGGGCAATGACTTGAGCCAATCCTTTGCAGCACCCTTCAAAGTAACCGGAAGCGTGTGAAGTAGCTGAGTTTCCCGAGGCACATTTGGAACATTGAAATAGTCAGCTACATCATTGACTTCATCCAAGTGTTTGTAAGCATCTTCGTGGTCTTTGCCGGTGAAGGGGATCTTTTTGAGTAGAGCAAGGATGTGACCCTTAAGCTTAAAAGTAACAGTTGCGGGAATTGCGGGTTGCACAAATCCCGGGCCAGTGTCATCACATATCCTCTTCTTCCATTCCCCCATGGGGATTTCATCAATGTTAGCCATGGTAAGAGATAACTCGTCGCCGAAATAATAGTCGTGCTCGTATGTAGGTTCTTCTTCTTCCTCGGTTTCGTACTCGGTGTCTTCTTTGATTGGGTCTTCGTTTGCTAAAGATGCGCTGGATGCTCCTGATTTATTTCTCTTCTTCTTCCCAAAAATAGTCTTCAAGTTAGACAAAGGCGACTTCTTAGGTGTATTCGAGCTTTCCACTTCCTTGCCTTTGTTCTTTCTCAACACGGATTCTGGGTCTTCAAGCGGGGGTACCAGCGGAATGTTGGATCCTCTGGTCATGAAAATCCTGCAATAAAACAAGAAAAACACGTAAAAAGAACAAAAAAATGTAACTTAACTAAACGAAAATTAAATACCAAATAGCAGGCTACTCACCGAGTAGGTGCGAGTGCACTTGGCGAGTAGCTTGTTTTATAAAAAAAAATTAAAACTAAAGGTAAAAATACAGAAAAATACTAATGGATCCTAAAACCTAACCTACTTACTGAATGACTAAAAAAAGTAACTTTGTGCAAGAAAACTCACACAAAGGATCGATAAAATTAGGAATTAGATTTAATTTTTGAACCGTTCCCCGGCAACGGCGCCAAAAACTTGGTTTGTGTAAAATGCACTGGTTTTAATCCGACTTTTAAATTATAAATTTAGCACACAAAGGCAGTGAACCTGTCTTTTAGTGGTATAGTTGGATAAATAGAGTGTCGAATTTAGGGAACGGAAATTAAACTAATAACTAATTTTAACTAAGCAAGTAATAAAAGTAAAGGTTTTTTTTAGTTTTAAAAGACTAGAAACTTAAACACACCACCTAACAAGTGATTAACTAAAAACTAAAACGAGTAAAAATTCACCAAATTTGATAAAGAGTTTCTGTTTAGGTCCAACCAATTCACTCCTATGATTATTTGTGTAATAATGTGATAAATTAATTGTTATTGGTTACCAACTATAGTGGTTACATTCATGTTCACTAATACTAACCCTTAAACAATTAATCAACTCAAGCAGTGACCAATTGTTAAAACTAATTAATTCCCTAGTTTAATTATTTAGATTAAATAAGATTTGTAATTGGTTAATCAAGTGGGTGTTTCAATTAACCTCTTGTTTGTTGGTTTCTCAAACAAGCTTACACATTAATTTACCTATTCTCTTATTAATTCTAGTTTCATGTTCATTATTCCCAGACATATGATAAAGTGGTCACATAAACATATGAGGTTAACAACTAAGAGATGTTCATGCAGCTTAATAGTCCTCCAATTAATAGAAAAATAGTTGTAGTTAATGCATAAGGTTCTTTAACAAACTTAATTTAATAAAATCACCAATAAACAATTAACAAAAGTAATAATTAAACCATAGCAGTAATTTGTTTTTTCCTAAACATAAACAATACGAATTTAGCTCATGATTACAGTGGAAACAAGCTCAAACACGAATTTAACTAGGCTAAACATGATTCAATCCTAAGATTAAGTGGAAAATATAACCTAATTTGCCTTGCGTCTTCAAAAGATCGGAGGTCAGGGTTCTTCTGGTCTTCCAAGGGTTCTTCAATCGCAGGTCTATCTCCAAGAAAGCCAGAAGAGTACTCCATTCGGATTAAGATCCAAAATTTATAATTATCACAAAACAGGGGCAACTCGGCGAGTAGGTCGTGTACTCGCCGAGTTCAAGTGCAAAATCCATTTACGGCAAGGACTTTTGACTTTTCTTCAGGAACATTCTTATGAACTCGCCGAGTAGGTGTGGATTTTTCTTTCTTCTTCATTCTTTGGTCTCTAATTGCTTCTCCTTATTCCTTTTTACTTCCAAGCATGTCTTTTGAACTGAAAACACAATTAAAGCATTATTAAGTACCTTTTTTCCACATTATGCACATAATTAGCTAAAAATGAATAAAAATATATGCTAAACATATGGTTAATTATGCAAATACCAAAATACCCCAAACTTGACTTTGGCTTGCGCCAAAGCAAAACTGAATTTTAACACATTAAAATCACATAGGACAACTCCAATCGAACCGAGCCATTATGCCAAGACCGCAACGCATGCATTTGTTTCTAAAATTTTCCTAATAACCCTCCATACTCTAAATACTGACAATCCTCATAAACATTCGCCCACTTTTTCCGAACAATGCTCATTTTATGCATCCCTCCGAATCCATCCGCAGAAAACCTCTTAACCTCAAGGTGTTTTTGGTTTGAGCAACCAAAGCATACACAATCTAGACAATAACAATTTATGATACCACATTGGAGCTCTTTGGAATTCTTCGCTTCTTTGATCTTTAATCTTTAATTTCTTTGAATTCACCACCTTGTTGTTTGATTTTTGGTATCTTCATCTTTTTGAATTTCTTCAGAATTTTTGATCTTTTACTTCATACTTTAACTTTGATACTCCAAAAATTCTTCAAATTTTTCTTGTAATTCTCTCTTTATTTTTTTTAACATGTAACTCACTTTTTTTTCACTCAAAACCTTACATGCTTAAGCAGGGGCACTCAACTTCAATAAACAATTAACAAAAGTAATAATTAAACCATAGGAGTAATTTGGTTTTCCCTAAACATAAACAAAACGAATTTAGCTCATGATTACAGTGGAAACAAGCTCAAACACGAATTTAACTAGGCTAAACATGACTCAATCCTAAGATTAAGTGGAAAATATAACCTAATTCGCCTTGAGTCTTCAAAAGATCTGAGGTTAGGGTTCTTCAGGTCTTCCAAGGGTTCTTCAATCGCAGGTCTATCTCGAAGAAAGCCAGAAGAGTCCTCCATTCGGATTAAGATCCAAAATTTATAATTATCACAAAACAGGGGCAACTCGGCGAGTAGGTCGTGTACTCACTGAGTTCAAGTGCAAAATCCGTGTACGACAAGGATTTTTGACTTTTCTTTGGGAACATTCTTATGAACTCGCTGAGTTGGTGCGTGGACTCGCCTTGTAGGTGTGGATTTTTCCTTCTTCTTCATTCTTTGGTCTCTAATTGCTTCTCCTTATTCCTATTTACTTCCAAGCATGTCTTTTGAACTGAAAACACAATTAAAGCATTATTAAGTACCTTTTGTCAGGATTATGCACGTAATTAGCTAAAAATGAATAAAAATATATGCTAAACATATGGTTAATTATACAAATATCAAAATACCCCACACTTGACTTTTGTGACAACCCGATATTTTGAGACAATGTAATGTAAAACCAATCAAATCTAGGTCAAAATATAACTTTCCTAAAATCTTATTTGGGTAAAATAAAGTAGTAGGAATCGTATCAAGGTTTTCGTACATTTAAAGAACCCTAAAATCCGAGTTATAACGAAGAAGTTATGATCAACCGAAGATTCTCGGCAAAACCGGCAACACCGATTAAACGAAAAACACGAAGTTTCAATACAATAGTTTTTAGCCTTAAGTATCTAAATGAAAGTTATAGATAACCTCAAACCGTGAGCGTACATAAAAAGAACGTCCAAATCTGACTTCGTATGAGAAAGTTATGATTTTTCAAAGATTCGGGTATAGTAGTAGACAGCTAAAAACTCGAAATAGAGCTCGAGATACTTTTGACCAAAACAACCTAAATGAGAATCTAAGGTCTCAACATTAGTAGCGCAACGGCGAAAAGTCTGACGAAAACGGACACCGGATGAAGAAGTTATGGATTTTTAACGGACTTTTCGTGTCCCGGCTCGTTAAAAATAAATAATTAAAAATAAGGTCAAAATTTGCCAATGAAGTCTAAACAAGAGTTGTAGATCATATTTTTAGCTACGCGTGCATATAAAGAACGTCGAAAACGGAGCTCGTATGCGAAAGTTACGGATTTTACAAGTTCGAGACCCGATATTCGAGGCTGTCAGAGACCACGACGTGGCAAGCAGTGCCACAACGTGGCAAATCTCCTGAAACCTCCGGGGGGGGCCCAGATTCAACTTGGGATGACGCATGCAGTGACGACCAAGCCCACGACGTGGAAAAAGGTTGCCACGACGTGGCACACCCCAAAAATGCCCCTATAAATAGATTTCAAGGGCTCCGAGTTCCATTGCTCAGTTCCCTTCTTTCTCGCGCCGAAACTCTGCGTTTAAGCCCCCGAGACCCTCCCAAAGCCCCGGTTTTCACCTTCAATTCCCGAAGGAAGGTTCTGTGTTCTCGAGATTCCCGAGAATCCCGATATTTTCCCGCGTTTTCAACTCTTCCTGTCGAAGTTCTGCTCGATTCTTCTCTCGACTATTTCAAATCAACCACTTCAATCAAGTGAGTTCATACCCCTTAACTAATGTTTTAAACTACTTTTAAATGTTTTATGGGGGGGATACAAGTAGAATCATGCTTGTATTATATCAATCACATGCAATTAATAAGTTGAATTACGCTAGTTATTACATCAATCACATGTGATTAATATACATCATTCAAAAGATTTGGCTACTCATTAGCCGTTTTACCAAACAGTTTCCTTCAAATGATTTTTATAAACATTTTATATGTTTTAAACTCCTTATTACACTATACCTCTTACTCTGTTTATCATATTTCAAACTTATTTACAACTGTGTTTCAAACAAATGTTCCTTATACTTATATTGTTTTATCAAACTTATGCCTTCAAATTGTTTTATAGATTGACATCAAGTCGATCTTTCCTTAAACTAATATTTATGTTTCAAATGTTTTACCAAACTTATTTATGCTTTTATATTATAGATTGCATGCCTCCATATGTATAGTTATATAAGAAATGTTTAAAAGACTTAGGAAGGCTATCCACCCTATTTCCTTTTCGCGCCTTGAGATGTGGTCTGGTGGGATATCGGATACTCGTCCGAAGGTCGTTTAAATATTAGTTATATATCATGTGTACATATAAAGTCATAAAAGGTCCTTTCAGTTCATCCTATGCCCTTGGGTAACAAGGGTATACATCCATGTCCATACGTACCACTTAGATTACTAGTAAGCTACCATATGGGTAGTTTAGGAAGATACTAGAACCATTACTAGAACACGATATCATACAATGAGTCAGTTCATTCATGAGTCAATACCTTCTAGAACATTACTGTACATTACATATACAACTATATTAGGACGAGAACATATACAACTATACTAGAATGAGAAACATTACCCTTACATTAATACGTTAACAATTATGATCCACTGTATCGGAGCATGCCTTAAATGTCATGGCCCGAGTTGTAGCCAGAATTCTCTTGGAGGGAGAGCGTTGAGTTTGCGTATAGATTCTATAATGGATTGACTATCCTACACCTTGCTGCTAGCTACAGCCGGACCTGCAGGTCTGCGGGTGCCAAACGTCATACCTTATTTCGACCATTCTTATGTCGATGAACCAGTCCATAGTATGAGTTTGTGTATAGATCTATGCTGGATTGACAATCCTACACCTTGCTGCTAGCTACAGCCGGACCTGCAGGTCTGCGGGTGCCAAACGTCATTCCGTTATTACGACCGTTCTTTATGTCGTTGTTATCAGTCGATAGTATGGTGCAATTTATCACATAATGCCTTAGCCTAAAATCCGGTTTAAGGTAGTTAGTACGGTAGTAGTCATTTTAGAGCTACGTTTTAGTACTACGTTAATTTTTCCATTACATATTTTTAGTGATAACCTCACTTAAACATAAATGTACAAACTATATTTTTGGATAATGATAGTTATACTTTGGAAAAATACATACTCTTACAAGAGACACACACACAGAACAGTTAGGTCTTGGTAGAAGACACCTTCATATACTAGAAGGAATCATAGGGATTCTAGGGTTTTTCAAACACTTACAATTCATATACACTTTCAAATTCTTACAATACATAGACTTACAAATTCTTACATACAAATTAAGACACTAAATACTTATGATCTCACCAGCTTCTAAGCTGATACTCGCTTTCAAAATTACTTGTATCCTCAGGTCATCATAGACAGGTACCGATGCAAGGAGAAAGGAAGATGGAGCTTGTTCAAGACTTATCTTTCATTTTGATTTATGCTTTAGTGTTTATCAAAATTTGACAGAATACAATTGTATAATAATTATTTTATTAATGCAATGGATGATGTTGTTGCTTGTTTACTACTTTACATTGTTGTTGATATTATACATGACGTCCTCCGCCCCAGAACGTTTCCGCCGTTCTCGGTTTTGGGGTGTGACAGATTGGTATCAGAGCATTGTTTATAGTGAATTAAGTATATCAACCCATAAAAGATATACTAACTATAAATACATAAGGGATTAAAAATACTCTGACCAAGAGTTTATACTTTAAATAATAAAATATTTAATAAAGTATACGTGCTGCATTCATACTAAAATCAGTGTCACTAGGACAGTACAAAAGAATTACGATTGTTGGGCAACACAAGTGGGCTTAGAGACATATGGTCAAAACTGGGAAGATATAGCCTAATCACCTATATTATCCGAGGGTTGACTAGCATGTGCCTAAGTTTAAGTGTGTGGTTGCAACAATGCTAAAATCTTACCAACCCTACCACAATGAGAACAATAGAACATAACATTTAAAATTTAAAATAGAATAGGAGTTTTTGGTGTTACTATAAGTACTTTATACTTGAGAATTAAAACAGGGTCTTCATTATTAAGATTGATAGTTGCTAAGTGGATACACTGAGGCTATATGTAATTAGGATGTTATAGACTTAGAATTTGTGGAAATTTTGCCTTACCCCTATTCTGTGTGAATTTGGAGCTAAGGTCACTTATTCGAAGGTCTATCCTGTTTAGATTACACATAGCTGGTATACACTTCACAAATAGCGATGTAACTAATGAAGGTTTTCTAAATAATTATCTAGATAGTTCGTCTAATAATTATCCTCTTACCCTAAATTCTCGCATAGAAATCATAGCTGGTTGGTTTGGAGAAGAACCAGAGAATGATCATCCTATCCCCTTGAATAATCACCATGATGAAGACCTTTCATATGATGCTACCTCCGAACCAGAGGTTGAGAACCTACCCCGAGCAACTCCCGTTTCAATTCCTAACCCTCGTCCGGCTTTTTCATGGCCCGACCCTGAGTGAGTGGAATGCTTGGAAATAGGGAGCCAAGGACAAGATCAGTCTATGCTATTTGATGGCGACCGAAGCTTTTACGACTTGAGCAATGGGGGCTCAGCAGATAGAGTCTTGCCAATCTTGGTCCGCAGAGAGGCCCGAAATGAGATTCAAGGCAGTACAACTCTACATCAGATTACAGAAGTAGTCGCCTATGCTAGAATGCATACCCTCCACACCATTCATCTAGAGGATGCTCACGAGAGATCAGTGAGAAACCATGAAACCCTGTTGCAAGAACTGGCTGAATCACGAGCCGAAGTCATAGAGCTCCGAGTACGCCAGATGGTGTGCGAAAGACACCTACTTGACATGGAACGTCAATTGGTTGAACTAAGAGTTCACCAGAGGAATGACCGTCGCCAGTAGTAGACGCCTTACTTTATTTCCTTATTAATAGTGATCGTGTTTTCTGTCTATGCCCGATGTGGCATTTTCCATGAAATTATCTTGTACCGTAAGTACTTTAGTTAGGTCTTTATGCTGTCAGGAACTATCTTCTGTGGATATGATGTAAGACCTTTACAAGGTCATTTTCCTGAACCTTTACGTTGTAAATATCCAAGATATTGACAGCCGACTAACTTTTGTGTCATTTTCTTCATTCAAGTACTCTTATCATACTCTCATAGGAGTCTATCTGAAACCTGCTTTAGTTAAGTCATTGGACCATAGCAAGTTAGATACGGAGACATTTCCAAGTCTCTTTCAGTGGTTGGATTTTGTTATTCACCAACCCACGATACCTCAACTTGTACAACAAACGTCTTGAGACCATTCTACGAACTTACCTCTACTCATTACTAGGACTGCATCATAGGGATGTAGGTCAAACCTTCGCGAACATACTTTCATTATGTACTAGGACTGCATCATAGGGATGTAGGTCAAACTTTCGAGAACATCGTCGTACTCTTTGCATGAACAATCTAAGTACATCAGGGTCAACCAGAATCGCTCACAAATCCTTATCCTTAGTGTTATAGGATCATGTCGTCATCTAGAAACAACCAGCCAAGCAACGAGACCTCTACTTTTCCTATGGATGCCTCTACCTTCCAAACAACAGTTACAGCTGCCGTGACAGCAGTCCTGGCAAACCGCGGCACTGCCAATGCAGACAAGGCTGAAAAAGGAGTTGAAAATCCCGATCGTGTTAATGATCCGGGGAATCAACAAATAGTAACAGTCGCCACCACCCAAAACAACAACTCAGAGTTCAAGAAAAGAAAACGTCAAGCCAAAGTGGAACGCAAACGGTTTCAGAGAATTGCCAGGCAACAGCCACAAACCACTGCCATCCCAGTACCGAGCAGACCATATAAAGGAACACTCCCGAAGTGCGACCGGTGCAACCACCACCACAAGGGAATTTGCCGAGCCTGGCAATGCAATAATTGCAACAAGATGGGACACATTGCTCGTTTCTGTAGAATTACCTCCACCACTGGAGCAAGCCTACTTTGCTATAGTTGTGGTGAGGCAGGGCACTATTACAGAAATTGCCCAGAAAGGGAGATCAACGAAAGCAGCCATGTCCCCATAACTCCTACTCGACACTTCACTTCCTCCACTAATGTGGGTGCTGTCCAGATATGTCACCAATGCGGTGAAATTGGACACCTCCAGAAGGATTGCCCGATAACGCAAAACTCTGGTGCTGATGGGAAAATTCTCAGGATCACAGCTGCAGGAGAGCCTGCTCAGGAACCACGTTAATGTAATTAAGGCGTTTCGTTGTAACAGACTTATAAACTATCTAGAACTAGTGCAACTAGAGTCTTACCTTTTGCGAGATCCTGTCTGTATAGAAATTCTCGTGCTGCGTATACTTGTCTTTTGTAGTATATCTTATTCGCAGCAATAGTCTTGTGGTAAATCTAAAGTACTGTAACTCTGTTCATGGTTGCACGGTTGTCTCTTGTCTGTAAACGTCTTATGTTCAAATCCAATGTCTTTAAATTTCAGTATGATCCCGACATTATCATACGACTCGATTAAATTTTATCATCACGAAAACAGCTTCATGCATACATCTCTTTCTTCTAGATCACTTTTACAGCGAAACCGTCACATCAGAACGCCGAAGTACTCATTCCAGGAGTACCTCTTAGTTATTTTCTTTCCGAAGAAATCCCCGAAGTACCACTCGTGCAGTACGTCAAGTTCAATCCAGGAATTCATGCGGATGATCTATCACTGAGGAAGGTATACATAAGAGTGTTATATAATCAAGGTTCTACAGGTTTAGAATTAATGATTTTGCCTTAACTCTTTTCCTCATTGGGATGTGAGGGTAAGGAAGAATCAGTTATTCGACTACCTTTTCAATCTTAATTATATACGACTCGTATACACGTGTTAATGATCTGTGAAGCCCTGTATAAATTCTAAAATGGACTTCAGGACGGAGAACTGCTTAAGTATACGAGTAATCACATCGTCATGTGAACAAAGTTAGAACCCAGTACGACTCCCGTAAACAGATCACCCTATAGTTGAAACACCCACGGAGAGACCAGAACAGTGCAAACAACTAAGCGAACCACACAGAAAGAGAATTAGAAGACTAGGCGTCTCACCCTAGAGAACCCCGGTCATATTCTCGCGGAGATCGACGGATTGCAACGTATGTGCCTCGGATATCGAGGATTCCATCAAGATTTTCATAGAAATCGTTATCTCTGCCTCGCATAGACAAAATGGTTGAGCAAACGCAAGGAAAGAAACTACTTCCAGGAATGGATTTGAAATCCGAATATCACCAGTTCGAGTGTTAGGGGAGGATGTCCGGAAGACTGTCTCCTGAACTCGATGCGGACACTTCGAGTTCGTAGTGATACCCTTCAGATAGGACCAATACGCCTATAGTTTTCATGAGCTAAATGAATAGAGTTACGTCTTTCTTACTGGGATCAGTCATCATTTCTCCATGTAATGACTTACTTATCTACCCTCATAGTAAGAAGAAAGCCCATGGTAACATTCCTACAGAGGAACTTTAGCAAAGTTCTCTAGGCACGAGTTTTGAAATTGAAGAGTCAAATTTCTAGGACACACTGTTAGTAATGTGGGAAATTTTGAGTACTCTTTCAATTTGTCAAAATCGTTGAGCATTTATCGACACCAGAGACGCCGACAGTTTTTCGCCAGATTCTAGGTCTTACCGACCTACCGCCTTAGTTCATTCAGAACTCCTCGCAAACTACAGAAACTCGTACGACTTTGACCCAGCAATGGGTGGCCTTTGACTGGGAAGTTACGCAAGAAAAGGAACCTTTGAGATTCCAAGTGAGTGACCAAGTTCTTTAGGATAACTCACTCTGGGAATGGCTTAATACGCTTCGTAAAGCGTGGAAAGCTAAATCCAAGTTAGACAGGACCTTCGAGATTCTTATCAGAATCGGTCCTGTGCCTCACACAAACTAGACCTACTCCGCGAACTCAGTAATGTACTTTCTACTCTTCGCATCTCTATCGTGAAACCATACCTTTCTGTTAGGACTCTTGCAAGTCCACTCGTCGAGATCCTCGCCTTCGTATTAGAACCGTAGTGACCCTCGACCGAGAGGTCAAGCGGACGAAGAAACGCCATCGCTAGTTAGTGAAGGTTCGTTGGAATGCCAACCGAGAACCCGTTATCACTTAGGTGCGCTAGAACCAATCGATTAGGAAGTTTCCTCCTCACGACTCGATCATTCGTGCATACTTCCTTGCTTAAATTCTAATTTCGGGACGAAATTCCTTCTAACGGGGGGATGATGTGACAACCCGATATTTCGAGACAATGTAATGTAAAACCAATCAAATCTAGGTCAAAATATAACTTTCCTAAAATCTTATTTGGGTAAAATAAAGTAGTAGGAATCGTATCAAGGTTTTCATACATATAAAGAACCCTAAAATCCGAGTTATAACGAAGAAGTTATGATCAACCGAAGATTCTCGGCAAAACCGGCAACACCGATTAAACGAAAAACGCGAAGTTTCAATACAATAGTTTTTAGCCTTAAGTATCTAAATGAAAGTTATAGATAACCTCAAACCGTGAGCGTACATAAAAAGAACGTCCAAATCTGACTTCGTATGAGAAAGTTATGATTTTTCAAAGATTCGGGTATAGCAGTAGACAGCTAAAAACTCGAAATAGAGCTCGAGATACTTTTGACCAAAAAAACCTAAATGAGAATCTAAGGTCTCAACATTAGTATTCAACGGCGAAAAGTCTGACGAAAACGGACACCGGATGAAGAAGTTATGGATTTTTAACGGACTTTTCGTGTCCCGGCTCGTTAAAAATAAATAATTAAAAATAAAGTCAAAATTTGCCAATGAAGTCTAAACAAGAGTTGTAGATCATATTTTTAGCTACGCGTGGATATAAAGAACGTCGAAAACGGAGCTCGTAAGCGAAAGTTACAGATTTTACAAGTTCGAGACCCGATATTCGAGGCTGTCAGAGACCACGACGTGGCAAGCAGTGCCACGACGTGGCAAATCTCCTGACACCTCCGGGAGGCCCCCAGATGTAACTTGGGATGACGCATGCAGTGACGACCAAGCCCACGACGTGGAAAAAGGTTGCCACGACGTGGCACACCCCAAAAATGCCCCTATAAATAGATTTCAAGGGCTCCGAGTTCCATTGCTCAGTTCCCTTCTTTCTCGCGCCGAAACTCTGCGTTTAAGCCCTCGAGACCCTCCCAAAGCCCCGGTTTTCACCTTCAAGTCCCAAAGGAAGGTTTTGTGTTCTCGAGATTCCCGAGAATCCCGATATTTTCCCGCGTTTTCAACTCTTCCTGTCGAAGTTCTGCTCGATTCTTCTCTCGACTATTTCAAATCAACCACTTCAATCAAGTGAGTTCATACCCCTTAACTAATGTTTTAAACTACTTTTAAATGTTTTATGGGGGGGATACAAGTAGAATCATGCTTGTATTATATCAATCACATGCGATTAATAAGTTGAATTACGCTAGTTATTACATCAATCACATGTGATTAATATACATCATTCAAAAGATTTGGCTACTCATTAGCCGTTTTACCAAACAGTTTCCTTCAAATGATTTTTATAAACATTTTATATGTTTTAAACTCCTTATTACACTGTACCTCTTACTCTGTTTATCATATTTCAAACTTATTTACAACTGTGTTTCAAACAAATGTTCCTTATACTTATATTGTTTTATCAAACTTATGCCTTCAAATTGTTTTATAGATTGACATCAAGTCGATCTTTCCTTAAACTAATATTTATGTTTCAAATGTTTTACCAAACTTATTTATGCTTTTATATTATAGATTGCATGCCTCCATATGTATAGTTATATAAGAAATGTTTAAAAGACTTAGGAAGGCTATCCACCCTATTTCCTTTTCGTGCCTTGAGATGTGGTCTGGTGGGATATCGGATACTCGTCCGAAGGTCGTTTAAATATTAGTTATATATCATGTGTACATATAAAGTCATAAAAGGTCCTTTCAGTTCATCCTATGCCCTTGGGTAACAAGGGTATACATCCATGTCCATACGTACCACTTAGATTACTAGTAAGCTACCATATGGGTAGTTCAGGAAGATACTAGAACCATTACTAGAACACGATATCATACAATGAGTCAGTTCATTCATGAGTCAATACCTTCTAGAACATTACTGTACATTACATATACAACTATATTAGGACGAGAACATATACAACTATACTAGAATGAGAAACATTACCCTTACATTAATACGTTAACAATTATGATCCACTGTATCGGAGCATGCCTTAAATGTCATGGCCCGAGTTGTAGCCAGAATTCTCTTGGAGGGAGAGCGTTGAGTTTGCGTATAGATTCTATAATGGATTGACTATCCTACACCTTGCTGCTAGCTACAGCCGGACCTACAGGTCTGCGGGTGCCAAACGTCATACCTTATTTCGACCATTCTTATGTCGATGAACCAGTCCATAGTATGAGTTTGTGTATAGATCTATGATGGATTGACAATCCTACACCTTGCTGCTAGCTACAGCCGGACCTGCAGGTCTGCGGGTGCCAAACGTCATTCCGTTATTACGACCGTTCTTTATGTCGTTGTTATCAGTCGATAGTATGGTGCAATTTATCACATAATGCCTTAGCCTAAAATCCGGTTTAAGGTAGTTAGTACGGTAGTAGTCCTTTTAGAGCTACGTTTTAGTACTACGTTAATTTTTCCATTACATATTTTTAGTGATAACCTCACTTAAACATAAATGTACAAACTATATTTTTGGATAATGATAGTTATACTTTGGAAAAATACATACTCTTACAAGAGACACACACACAGAACAGTTAGGTCTTGGTAGAAGACACCTTCATATACTAGAAGGAATCATAGGGATTCTAGGGTTTTTCAAACACTTACAATTCATATACACTTTCAAATTCTTACAATACATAGACTTACAAATTCTTACATACAAATTAAGACACTAAATACTTATGATCTCACCAGCTTCTAAGCTGATACTCGCTTTCAAAATTACTTGTATCCTCAGGTCATCATAGACAGGTACCGATGCAAGGAGAAAGGAAGATGGAGCTTGTTCAAGACTTATCTTTCATTTTGATTTATGCTTTAGTGTTTATCAAAATTTGACAGAATACAATTGTATAATAATTATTTTATTAATGCAATGGATGATGTTGTTGCTTGTTTACTACTTTACATTGTTGTTGATATTATACATGACGTCCTCCGCCCCAGAACGTTTCCGCCGTTCTCGGTTTTAGGGTGTGACAACTTTTGCTTGCGCCAAAGCAAAACTGAATTTTAACACATTAAAATCACATAGGACAACTCCTATCGAACTGAGCCATTATGCCAAGACCGCAACGCATGCATTTGTGTCTAAAATTTTCCAAATAACCCTCCATACTCTAAATACTCACAATCCTCATAAACATTCGCCCAGTTTTTCAGAATAATGCTCATTTTATGCATCCCTCCGAATCCATCCGCATAAAACCTCTTAATCTCAAGGTGTTTTTGGTTTGAGCAACCCAATCATACATAATCTAGACAATAACAATTTATGATACCACATTGGAGCTCTTTGGAATTCTTCACTTCTTTGATCTTTAATCTTTAATTTCTTTGAATTCACCACCTTGTTGTTTGATTTTTGGTATCTTCAACTTTTTGAATTTCTTCAGAATTTTTGATCTTTTACTTCATACTTTAACTTTGATGCTCCAAAAATTCTTCAAACTTTTCTTGTTATTCTCTCTCTTTTTTTATAACATGTAACTCACTTTTTTTTTCACTCAAAACCCTACATGCTTAAGCAGGGGAGCTCAACTCCAACCTTTATTGGTTAACGATAATAATTTTCCTGGATACATTTCTGATACACGATGCTAAACATATTGCATCCTTCAAACTAAGCGAGGTCGTGTTTTTGTCCCATGATTTCACTAGAATAGGGAAGCCACAAATGCACTAGAACGTATATAGGGTCAACTAAACATTTGAGTTTTCATGCAATCACCCACACAATTCTAACATGGAATCCTAATTACTTTTTACCAAAATTTTCTAAATTAAATCCTATGTTACATTTTTGTTATGCAATAGTGCAAGAATTTTTAAAATAGACCTAAATTATGATATTAGGATTCTAAATTTGCTGGGATGTTACCAACCCCTTACCCCACACTTATTTCATGCAATATCCCCGTTGCATGGTATGCATGAAAATAAAATAAAAAATGAAATATAGAGAGAAGTGGAACAAACTCTCCTGGGGTATCAGTCGCGAAGGTGATTTTCTTCAACTAAGCTCCAACTTTGAATGACTTTAGACATGGGAACAACTCTTCCATGTCTTGGGTGTCATGTCGCGTGTGGCAGACATGCAAATGACTCAAATATGTAGGACAAAGCTCCTAGAAACCTCCAGTAATGACTCTTCACAAAAAAGTTGGATAAAACAGGAGCGAACATGCCCAAAACAACTCTAGGATTCGAAAAATGATGATGGGCTCGGCGAGTAAATCGTGTACTCGACAAGTATATTGGCAACTTGCAGTAATGTCGTGTAATTGTCCATGTACTCACCGAGTACGCTATGTGCACACGGCGAGTAGGCGCTGAGTTAAGAAAAATGTTCTGCTCGTTTACTTCTCGACTGAGGTGCTGAATTGGGTTAATTCAGTGACTCTTCTTCTAATTACTTCAGTAATAATGCACTCTATCACTCCCAACTCTAACAGACTCAACCTTAATGGAAAACACCTCGCACTCTCATCTTAGCATTCCTCACATGAACTTTGATCCTTAAGACTTCTAAATGCATCCGAACCTTCCAATCCTGAAAAAAATGCAACCACAAGTGAAAGCAACCAAATAAAAGTCTAAAAACATAATTATCCAAGTTCAATAATAATCCAAAACCAAACAGCATAAAAACAAATAAATGCACAAAACATCCAATCTTCAATCTTCCTCATCCATGTTCGCTCCTCCAGCACCACTACCTCCTTCTTCATTGTTCCTACGCATCCTTTCATCCCAATTCATGATATAGCGATAACCGAGCCTGGGACTTGGGACGATGTTCATTTGCTGCAAAAGATACTCGATTGACGCATTGTTGTAATTGACACCTCACCCGATGTCATCCAAGTATCTCCGATATTCAGCTTGGTTCCACCCGTCATTCTCATCCTCCACCGGAATAACCGGTGGGTCTTCTCGGGCCCTCTCACTCCTTTGCCTAACCCGTCATCCTGGCTCCTCCGGAACAACCGCCACATCCTCATGCGGAATTGCATAAGAATCTCCAAATTGATATAAAGTAGTGTTGAATGGAGGAGGAGAAATGACGGTTAGGGCCCCCGCCACTAGTAAATCCAAGATCCCATATGATCTCGCGAGCCTCGTTATGAACATTCCTCCATTGATTTTGGAGGTCACCTTTTCTTTGACAGCCCCATCCGAGATATATTTGGCTAAGCAGTAAGGAAGGTCGCAAAAGACATCGGGAGTAATGATGCTCCAAAGGTAGAAGATATCAAGGGTCGGGACCTTGTCATCGTTCTTCTGCATATTAATTGTGCTAGCAATGAGGCGGTGGATGAGACGATGAATTGGTGAGCGGATGTGGCCTTCCTGTGCGGAAGATGGAATGTATACCCGGTTGGCAATGGTGTTCCACCAGGTGGAAGCAACAACCTCTTCAGGGAGGCCTTTATGACACTGCTCCAAAAAAATTTCAAAATCTTCATTTAACATGGCACTTTGATTGTAGATGCCAATTCTCCATGCTAGCTCCGCCATGCTGCATTGTCGCAGCTCCCCTCCAAGTGAAAATGAAATAACATTGGAATTATAATACTCACTACCACCCCGGAATGAGATGGTAGCGAAGAATTCCCAGCACAACTCCGCAAAAACCGGCTCTTGGATCTTGAATAATTGTAGCCATCCATCACAAATGATGGTAGAATCCCCCACATCACAAGATTTCACCAAGTAAGGTGTCAGTTGTTCCTCCAGCCCAATCTTCCCCAACCAATCCCAGATTATTGCATTGGGGAGGTGGATCTCCTTCTGCTTAAAGCTTCCAATTTGTTTTTAGCGCGAGCCTGTGAGGATTTAGAAGTTATTTGGCGAAAAGAAAGCCACAGGATGTCTCCTTGGCTTCTCCCTCATGAAGTTTGGCCTCTTCTGGACATGGTTCTTGCAAAATAACATTAAGAAGCATAAACAAACAACACCCAACAATTAAAATTAAAAAAACTGATCTATCAAGGCCCTACTCGCCGAGTTCATGAACTAGTCGGCGAGTAGGAAGAACATCGGGACCAGATTCCTCTCGGACCCATATGGGTTAATTAAAACACCCAATTTTGCATAGGGGTTTGTTGTACTAATTCCACTAAACACTAATCCATAAGACATTTTGACTAACGCCTCCTAATTCATAGTAAAATCAAAACCCGAGAATTGGAGAAAACCCCCAAATCCGAGTTTTGGGCAAAATAAGGACTAAGAATCGATAAAGCTTCAACCTTTAACAAGTATTCGGAGTAAAGATCATACCTTTATGCTTGAAAGATGGAGATTCAACAAAAAAAAATTGAAGAAATCGCTTGAGAGGAGATACGCACAGCGAGTATGAGGGTAATGGGTAAAATGAGTGAAAAACCCTTATTTATAGATTGAAAACAACCCGTGTAAAATTTCTACTCCCCGAGTATAAGAGTCCTACTCGCTGAGTAGATCCACGTTTTCGCGATTTTCTGGGTTTTTAAACATGTACTCGCTGAGTATACGTGTAAACTCGACGAGTAAAGCTTGCAGTTTAAAAAAAAAACTTCATTTTTTTTTATTTTTAAGCCACCACCCCACACTCTAAGCATTGCTTGCCCTTAAGCAATCATTTTGAACATATTTTCAGAAGAAGAATGAAAATGAAACAGATCCTAAGAAATTAAAAAGAAAACAAAGGGAAAAGAAATGCAAACTCTAAACTCGGGTTGCCTCCCGGAAGCGCTTCTTTTTAAGGAGTCATTAGCTGGACTCCTTTCATGCTACGTTTCTGCCATTCCCTCCAGCAACAGACCCTCTTCTATGTCTTCATTCCTTGGGACTCCTTCTTCGTACCTTTTCACTCTATGTCCATTGACCTTGAAAGGGGTACCATCTTTTGATAATAACTCTATAGCACCATGTGGAAACACCTTCTTCACAAGAAAAGGACCATCCCATCTTGACTTGACTTTTCCCGGAAAAAGTTTAAGTCTTGAATTAAAAAGCAACACCTTTTGCCCTTCATGAAACTCTTTATTACCCTTGATCCTCATGTCATGCCAACTTTTAATTTTCTCTTTATAGATTAAAGAACTAGTGTAAGCATCATTTCTAAGTTCCTCAAGAGCATTCATTTGCATCAACCGGTTGTTCTTCAGCTCCGCTATGTTGAAGTTGCACATTTTTAAAGCCCAATAAGCTTTATGCTCGATGTCCACCGGTAAATGACATTGCTTTCCATAAACTAGCCTATATGGTGTAGTACCAATAGGTGTTTTGAAATCTGTTTGGAAGGCCTAAAGTGCATCATCTAGCTTGTCCGACCACTCTTTCCGATTGCTCCCCACCGATCTCTCCAAGATTCTCTTCAAGGCTTTATTGGTCACTTCGGTTTGCCCACTAATTTGTGGGTGGTAAGATGTAGAGAATTTATGAGTTACCCCATATATCCTTAACACCTTTTCTAGTTGATCATTGGCAAAATGAGTGCCTCGGTCACTTATAAGAGCTTTTGGAACTCCAAATCTTGAAAATAGGTTTTTAAAAATCGCACCACCACCCGAGCATCATTAGTTGGTAATGCTTGTGCCTCCGCCCATTTGGATACATAATCCACCGCCACCAATATATATTTGTTGCCTTTTGACATGGGAAATGGTCCCATGCAATCGATCCCCCATACATTAAATACTCCGCACACTAGAATTCTTTGTTGTGGCATTTCATTTCGGGATGAAATGTTTCCCGCTCTTTGGCATGCATCACATTTTTTGACAAATTGGGCTGCATCTTTAAAAATTGTGGGCCAATAAAACCCAATTTCAAAGATCTTCTTAGCAGTGTAGTGTGCTCCATGATGTCCGTCGGTGGGCCCGCTATGACAATGCTCCAAGATTTGTCAGCTTTCATTTCCGAACAGACATCTTCGTATGATTCCATCCGCGCAACTTCGGAAAAGGTAAGGCTCATCCCAAAAGTAATATTTTATTTCTGAAAAGAATTTCTTCTTTTTTTGGCGGGTAAGATCTTTTGGGATGTCCTTGCTAGCTAAGTAATTAGCTATGTCTACGAACCATGGCTCTTCTCCCGTAGTCACCATAATGTACTCATCCGGAAAATCATCTCCAACTTTATCTTCTTGCAATTGTGGGTTTTCAAGCCTTCATAAGTGATTGGCTACTACATTCTTCATTCCCTTCTTGTCGCGTATCTCGATATCAAACTCTTGAAGAAGTAGAACCCACCGTATCAATCTTGGCTTGGCATCCTGCTGGGCAAACAAATACTTGATAGCAGAGTGGTCAGTAAAAACAATTGTTTTAGATAAAAGTAAATATGGGCGGAATTTATCAAAGGCATACACCACAGCTAATAATTCTTTTTCGGTGGTGGTGTAATTCTCTTGGGCCGGATTTAGAGTTTTACTTGCATAATAAATGGGTCGAAAGTGCTTATCAACCCTTTGACCAAGGACAACTCCTAATGCAAAGTCACTAGCATCACACATTATTTCAAATGGTAAATCCCAATTTGGGGCAATAATGATCGGGGCATTAGTCAATTTTTCTTTCAAGAATTCAAATGCCTCTAAACACTCTTTAGTAAAATTGAATGGTGCATCTTTTAAAAGCAATTGTGTTAGAGGTCTAGTTATTTTGGAAAAATCTTTTATAAAACGTCGGTAAAAAACCGCGTGTCCAAGAAAACTTCTAATGCCCTTCACATTAGTTGGTAGGGGTAATCTAGCAATGGTGTCAATATTTGCCCGATCCACTTCAATTCCAGATTTAGAAACCTTGTGGCCTAAAACTATACCCTCCTTGACCATAAAGTGACATTTCTCCCAATTAATAACTAAGTCGGTTTATTCACACCTAGCAAGCATCAAATCAAGGTTAGTGAGACAATCATGGAAGGAATATCCAAAAACAGAAAAATCATCCATAAAGACTTCCATGAATTTTTCCACCATGTCGTGGAATATGGTTGTCATGCACCTTTGAAATGTCGCGGGTGCATTGCATAACCCAAAGGGCATGCGCGATAGGCAAAAGTTCCACTTGGACAAGTGAAAGTGGTCCTTTCTTGGTCCATGGGGTCTATGGGTACTTGGAAATAACCCGAAAAGCCGTCTAAGAAACAATAAAAACTATGGCCCGATAATCGTTCTAGCATTTGATCAATAAAAGGTAAGGGGAAATGGTCTTTACGAGTGGCATCGTTTAGCTTTTGATAATCGATGCACACTCTCTTCGATAATCGATGCACATTCTCCAACCGGTTACCGTTCGTGTTGGAATAAGCTCGTTCTTCTGGTTGGTTATGACCGTCATGCCTCCTTTCTTGGGCACCACTTGGACCGGACTTACCCATGGGCTGTTGGAAATAGAATAAATAATCACCGCATCTAAGAGCTTGACTACTTCCTTCTTCACCACTTCTTGCATGTTTGGGTTTAGTCTTCTTTGGTGCTGCACAACCGGCTTTTCTCCTTCCTCCAGGTTAATCTTGTGAGAACAATAAGAGGGACTTATTCCCTTGATGTCGGTAATGCTGCATGCTATGGCCCGCTTTCGTTTCTTCAAGACTTGAACTAGTTCTTCTTTTTCAGATTCAGAGAGGTCAGAGGCTATTATAACTGGCTTTTGATGACCATCTTCAAGGAAAGCATACTCCAAGTGATCTGGTAACGTTTTGAGTTCTATTTTGACGTTCTGCATGTTGCACTCGCCGAGTACAGGTGAGGGACTCGGCGAGTCGGCTGCAGAATTCACGAATTCAATTGTTTCTTCACATCGACTCGGCGAGTAGATCGGCCCTACTCGCCGAGTAGCTCTATCAGGTTGCTTTATTATTTCTTCATACTCAGCTTCTTCCAGAAGCTTCTCGATCTCCTGTAAGTCTTTTTCAGCATCAAATTCTTCATCAAAGATAGTGGACTTGTTGGGATCTTCATTATCGCATTCCTCCATCAATTCATCATACATGTCAACCGAGAATTCCATGTCATCACTATTCCTCGCATGCTTCATAGCTTGATCAACCCCGAAAGTGACCGAATCATCTCCTACCCGTAAAGTAAGCTTCGAGTCTCTCATGTCCAATATAGCACTTGCCGTGTTGAGGAGAGGTCTTCCAAGGATGATCAGGACTTGAGGATTCGCTTCCATGTCTAGAATTATAATGTCTGCAGGTAACACAAACTTGTCCACCTTAACCAATAAGTCTTCACATATTCCTATTGGAAATGTGACTGTCTTTTTTACTAAGTGAATTACCAAACGAATTGGCCTTGGTTCCGGGAGATCCAGCTTCTTGAAGAATGAATAAGGCATGAGATTCACACTTGCGCCTGAATCAGCCAAAGAATGAATGGTAGCCAAGTTGCCAAATTGGCAAGGCAAAGTCAAGCTTCCCGGGTCACCCTTCTTCATTGGTAATTTGTTTAGCATGGCAGCTGAGCAATTTCCATTAAGAACTACTTCTTTCACCTCCTCCATCTTCCTTCTATTAGTTAGAAGCTCCTTGATGAATTTTTCATATTTTGGCATTTGAGCGTCTGCTTCGATGAAGGGTATGTTGATTTGAAGAGCTTTAATATGGTCAAGAAACTTATGGTACTCCTCTTCCTGCTTTTCTTTCTTAGCTCGGGCTGGATATAGCATTGGAGGCTGAAAGGGCTTTTCAGGGAATTGATTTTCGGCATTTGGCAGTGGACTCGTCGAGTCCATATTTTGGACTCGGCGAGTAGAGTCTGTTTCATGCAGAATTTTATTTTGATCTTCTTTTTCCGCGTCCTCCTTTTGCAAGTCTTTGGGTGATTCATTCTGAATGGGGGCCAGAGGAGTAATTATCTTCCCAATTCTTGTTGTGGCTCTGTTTATGTGCGCGCCTCGTGGGTTATTTTTGGTTTTACTAGGAAGTTCTCCTGGTGATCTTTGATTGATTTGTTGAGCAAGTTGCCCAAGTTGTGTTTTGAATGTTGTGGATAGAGGCTTGCTAGTTTCTAAGCATGGTTCTTGTTTCTTGGATTGCAGCATCATGATCATTATGTCTCTTTTCTGAAGCAGCTACAAACTTGGTAAGCATCTCTTCCAAACTTGGTTTTCTTTCTTGTGCCGACTCCTCCTTTTAGTAAAAACCTCTTCCCTTTTTCTTGTACTTCTTATACATAGCCTTCTTGTACTTGTCATAAGGGAGCCACTCCTTCTTTGGTTTGCGCCAATCTTCATCATATCGGTCCCCACTTGAGTAACATACTTGCACCTTCTTATTGCAATTTTCATCCAAGTCGTAGTCTCTAGTAAGATGGGGCCCATTGTAGTTCTCACAACCCACCCGAATAGCATGTATCGTTTGATCCATTTTTTCCATCCTCCTATCCATGGTTTTTAGCATAGCCACGACTGCTGACAAGTCCTCTGAAGCTGCATAGACGGTCCCCTAGTCACATCATTTTTTGGATTATGGTATTCTCTAGAATGCTTAGAGAATTCTTCAATCAATTGATTTATCATTGGGGGTGCCTTCTTCGTGAGTGGACCTTGTGAGTCAAGTAATTGCCTTGGGGTAACATTTACTCCATCATAAAAGATGGAGACTTCTTGTTGACTATTGTGGTCATGATGTGGGCAATTCCTTAGCAGGCTCTTGTACCTCTCCCAAGATTCATATAGTGACTCTCCAGCTTGTTGCTCAAAGTTAGCTATGGCTTTCTTTAACTTGGATATTTTGGATGGTGGAAAGAATTTATCAATGAACTCCTCTTTCAGTTGGGCCCATGTAGTGATAGATCCGGGGGGTAATGACTTGAGCCAATCCTTTGCAGCACCCTTCAAAGTAACCAGAAGCATGCGAAGTAGCTGAGTTTCCCGAGGCACATTTGGAATGTGACATCCCCATTTTCACGGCCAGGAAAGACCGATTTTGTTTATGCTTTATAAAAATCAGAGTACTTCTTTTCGTAAAAATGTTGCGGAATTTGTTCCCAGAAAAATACGATAAATACGTTATCAAAACCTTTTCGAAGAAACATATTTTATTCATTTTAAAACGTTTGGGATGTCATTGTGAATATATGAACATAAGCATAAACGGAACTTACATTTATTTACACTAGTGATCTACATCTCTTTAATCTCTCAGTGTAATGTCACTTCATATCGACACCTGTGGTATAAATAAACTGAGTGGGTTAGGTTGGGAAACCTGGTGAGTACATATGGTTTTAAACCCACAATAATATAATTATTATGTTTAAACAATTAAACAATCAACCCAATTACCCATCCCCATTATCTTCTTTATTCTTAAGGATCTACCCAAAGAAATCAGCTATTTCTCATTCATTTATTCCTAAGGAGTATCCTAAGGAATAGATACGAATTCCATCGTTGTAAATGACACATCTCTCAAGCACAACTGCTAATTCTGTCACTAGGGCGCAATTGCCAAAATTGTGACATTCTCTATGGGGCGCATCTGCCGGAATAGTCCTTTAGGCGCATCTGTCGGGGTTATGAGGTTCTCTATTAGGCGCTTCTGCCGGGTTTTATTAACATTATCGTTTTCGAGAGTCCACTTGCAATACATATCAATGGGTTTTTAGAGTACACCGGTGAACACGTCGTTCACAACACCTACAGGTTGCGAGCGTGCTAGTGTTCCAATGGACTGTCTAGAATAGTCCATGGTTGTCATCCATACTCTGCTGAATGACGGGGCCATCACTTGGGAAAAAGGCTTCTCACATCATCCACCTCTCACCCTCGCCTCACAGTCTATTTCACCTCTCAACTTATCATCCAACTCATATTTCATCTATTACATCTACCCATGTCTTACCCTAACATTTTCGTAGATATAAAATACATATACAGTTTAAATCATTTAAAACGTGTACAAAATCGTTCACCCAACATAGATAGCAAGTATTCAGATAATATGCACACATAGCACGTAATTTATATAAAATACTTCATATCTATGTGTAAGCTGAATGTAACTATGCACTCACCTGAATGGTGGTGACTCAGCACTCGGACAACACTTTGATACTCTCAAAACAACTTTCCTTCGATAAAACCTAGTACCAATACCACTAGGGTTTAGTCTAGTGATAACCGCGACAAATTAATAGTCTGACTATTATTATTATTACATAAGCGTTAAATAACACTCAATATAACTCATAATAATAGCCCAAATAATTATTTTAAGGACCTAATAACATTACTATAATTATTTGAAAGCTATATTAAAAGTTGCGTAAGCGTAGCTCACTTACAGCGGATTTTAAAGTAAATCGGAACTTTATTTGGAGCAGCGTTTCGAAACTGAAAGACCCTTTTTCTTGGGACTCCAGGAGCCTCGGGACTTCCTTAGGGTGCTAGGGGTTTTATCTAGGGTTTAGGGGGCTCAAAATAGGCTAGAGAGAGAAAGAAATTAAAGAGAGAGAAAAAAGATTTTGTGTGTTTTTCTTTGGCAGCCCTCGCAGCCTATTTATAGGTGCGAGCCCTCGATCATACGCTGGGCGTACAACAACACTACCCGGGGCGTAGTTCGGATAAGGCTACAGGTGGATCCAGCTGGCTCGCACTCGGTCTCGGACGGATAAGGCGTGAAGGTACGCTGGGCGTACCAACCTTGGACGTGGGGCGTAATAGCGAGGGTTACGTGGCGGGATCCGAAGCGCGTTTCTTCATTAGCGATGGCTGGCCCAGATGCTGCCACGTTACCAGCTCCTCACCAGGCTTCGCAAATTCGACTAAAATCTTTAAAAATTCGTAACTTTCGCGTACGAGCTCCGTTTTTGACGTTCTTTATATCCACGCGAAGAAGGGAACGTACTCTACAACTTTCGTTTAGACTTCATCGGCTAATTTTGAATCGATTTTAAATTTTATATTATTAACAGGCGGGGACAGGATTGGTCCGTTAAATCCTCATAACTTCTTCATCCGACATCCGTTTTCGCCCATCTTTTTCTTGTTACGCTACTATTAACGAGATCTTTGATTCTCATTTAGGTTGTGTCGGCTAAAACCACACGGTCTATTATTCGAATTTCGGGTTGTACACTACTAATCCGAAACTTCGAAAAATCATAACTTCCTCATACGAAGTCAGGTTTGGGCGTTATTTTTATCGATGTTCTTAGTTTAACATATTCTATGACTTTTGTTTAGATTTCTAAGGCTAAATATCACTCTATCATAAATTCACTATTTACGCTTCCCGGTGCCGTGACGGTTCCGTCGTGAAACTTCGACGTTATAACTCGGATTTCGGTGTTATTTATATGTACAGAAACCTTGTGACATATTCTAAAACTTGGTTAAGATTATTTATTCTAAATAATATTTTGTCGAAAAGTCGTTTTTGACCCCTATTGCCTCTAAATTGACTAGCCCGGATCTGCGGGCGTTACAATTATCTCCCCCTTAGGATGATTACGTCTGGGAATCATCAACGAAACAGGGCAGTATAATGACTCAATATGTTATCTGTTCATCCTAGGTAATAACTGTAACTTCTATGTTGCTTCGAACGAGCATCTAACTCTTGGACTCCTTGACTGCAGGCGGTGCTCGGTCTTGCACCTGCTCGTTTGACTTTCAATCACGACCTTCGTGTCACAACCTCATTCTTTATCAGAGACTCCTTCTTCTTAGCAAACTTAGGATAAGTTAATTTGATTACTACAATTGACCGATTTGTCATATTCTAATGACTTATCATCGTATGTAGCAATGCTTAGACTCGGGTCTCTTAGAGTCAAATTCTGGAATGGATTATACCTTCCTTCATGGTCTAATGTGATATAATCACATTTTATCATGTTGCATTTCTAGCTACCAACTTCTTTAACAATGAGCGCAATACTTCTATTGATCGCTTTGATTTCAATTGTTTGGTTTAAGTCGGACGCTACATCAAACTTGGTTCTCTGAACCACGTAACCTACTCATCGTAGTCGGACTCAATGTGATATGACTACCAGGGTCGGGATAACAACAATTTTCTTAGTCATTACCAAAACAATGGTAACGACATACTTGAATAAAACAAAATCAATTATTATCTTATTGGTAACCTTGTGACCTTCCCTGATCCAAGTGTGAGTCCTGTGCTTTCGGTAGTATAGGCCTCTACTACCATTCACACCTACTCATACTCTTCCCAAGTATTGTCCTATAGTTTTTCCAAGTCACTATACAAGAACATCACATAACAGCTTAACACATCAAATATCAAAATGAAGGTTTTTATTATTCCTTGAAACTATTGCATAGGTGTTCAAGTTCACCCTAGTCTATGCCTCTAATAGGCTACATCATATGATTCTATGGCTACGTCATAACTCGACCTTCGGATGTCAAGCCTTCACTCCTGAATCCTCACATTGTCATCTGCTTTGTCAAGGATCATTTGAAATGCTATCGCCTTTGGCTTTGGCGGCACATTTGGCTTTGTAGCCCCCTCTCTCTTTGAGCAGTCTTGCTTGAAGTTCCCTTCCTCGTTACATCCATGACACACCCTTTTGTTAAATGTACACTCGTTGGCATAATGGCCATGCTTCCCACACTTGAAACAAGTCACATCCTCATCGTATTTTCCAGAGTGTTTCTTGTTGCACTTCTCGCACCATCTTTCTTCACTCCCTCCTCAAACTTCCTCTTTTTGCCAACCTCGGTCTTGTTGGCGGTCCTTCCCTTGATCATCTCCTCAACTGACTTGGCAGCCCAGATAGCTGCCTCCAAAGTAGGTGCCTGACGTACTAGCACCGCATACTCCCAAGGAAGTTGTAGCACCTGGTTCCTAGTACGTAAATCTTATTCGAGTATTCTCCTTCTTTTGCCTTGGACTCGGCGAGTCATAGGTCCGACCCGCCGAGTAAGGACGGGACCTGGGACATGTTTAAGTTGGCGACTCAGCGAGTCCATATTTTGGACTCGACGAGTCACCGTTGTTGGATGAAACCCTAAGTTTCAGGGGTTTGCACCCTATTTAAACAACATATCCGCCCCAGGCCAGCCCCCATTCACCCCCCAGATCTCCCAACCCTCGTTCTAATCTTGTTCCTTGAGAGTTTGAGGCTATTGTGTGTGTTCTTGAAGACTTTGAGGCAAGAAGGGGAAGTAGATCAAGAGGAAGGAAAGCCATCCAAGCATCATTGTGTTCTTTCAGCAGTTTCATTGAGGTATACCCCATCTTCCCCTGTTTCTAAGCTTAAGGTTTCATTTAAGACATTCTTGAGCCATTCCCCAAGCTAGTATGTGCATAATGTTTCGTAATAAGTTGATTGGCCTCTAGATCTAGGCAAGATTGAGCTTCAGGAGCTCAGATCTGTTAGCTTTATGGACCCATGTTGCTTGTTCACCCTAGATCTACCCTTTTGAGGCATTTTGAACCCTAAAATCCATATTGGTGAATATCTACACGTAAAGTTGGAAACTTTACGTGTGATTCGTGTCCCAAAAGTCCAGATCTGTTAATGGCATGGACTGGAATCGAGCAAATCGGTGTATTTAGTGGGTGCATGGCAACGACTCGGCGAGTCTGTTCGCGAGTCTCCGAGTTTGTCCCCTTTTTGTAGTGTCGAGTGAGCAGTGAGTCACAGGGTGTGACTCAGTGAGTCGGAAGTTGAACTCATCTATGGGGGTACTCGGCGAGTCAATGCCCTGACTCGGCGAGTTCAAGGCAATCTCCCTAGATCAAGAACAGACTCGGCGAGTTGTTCATACAGCTCGGCGAGTCTTAGCATAAGTGTTCATCGGATGAAGATGAACTCGACGAGTTGTTCATACAACTCGGCAAGTAGGATGAAGGACTTGAGTATCTGTTAAGAAGGAGAACTCGTCGAGTCGTCGCCTAACTCGACGAGTAGGAACGGGATTTAGGACAAACGTTTGGGGTAGGGACTCGGCAAGTTGGAAAGCCAACTCGGCGATTCAGGTCAACTGGAAGTTGACTCTGACTTTGACTTAGGGCTGGACCAGGGGTAAAATGGTCATTTTACCCAAAGGACAGTTAGTAGTGTTTGATTGAGTATGTTGTGGTGATTGCAGCCGGAGGATTTCCGGAGCAGCAGCAGCAGTCAGTCAGTTTCCGCTCAGATCAGCAGCTACTTCGAGGTGAGTTACCTTCCAGTAGCGGTGGGTCTACAGCCAAAATGTCGGCCCACCAATAGGAGTTGTATCTAGATGATTGTCTCTGTGATATTCATCTAGGGATTACTACTACCTGTGTTGTGTTTATATGCTAGTATGACATGATGCTACATGCTAGTGACAGTAGGGGGAGATAGTCCCCGAGATATCCGGTCGGTAGGGCCGAAGGGGTAGTCATACCCAGCCATGTTAGATAGATACTGATATTGCGATACATGTTATGTGGTAGTAGTAGAAAGGAGAAGTAGTTCTCCAGTATCCGGTTGAGAGGACCGAAGGGGAGGCTAGCACCCAGATATGCTAGGCAGAATCCGGTCGAGAGGACCGAAGGGGAGGCCAGCACCCAGATATGTTAGGCAATGTTCGGTCAAGAGGGCTGAAGGGGTAGGTCGGGCACCTAGATATGCCTGACAATATGTGTATGAGGTGTGGTTATATGGTATGTGGTACAGTGGGGGAACTCACTAAGCTTTGTGCTTACAGTTTATAGTTTCGGTTTCAGGTACCTCTTCATCGAAGGGGAAGGAGCCGGCGCGGTAGCGGCACATCATGCACACACACGGGTTTCCGCACTTACGAGATTCTCTGGGATTTATACTCTGATATTTGATGATTGTATGATTTGACTTTTAGACATGGCTTACGTTTTGTTATGGTTTGATCAAACAATGTTTTTAACTATTAATGTTTTTCTATAAGTAACGCTTTTAAAACGAAATTTTTGGACGTAAAATTTGGGTCGTTACAAGTTGGTATCAGAGCCCTGGTTTGAGGGATTCGGACTCACCTTCGGGGGTGTCTGAACTCAAATCGAGGGATTAAAAGATTTTCTAAAAGAAAATGTTTTCTAAAAATTGAGAAAAGAGTTTGAGAAAGAACGAAGTGTGTGATGTGCGCGACCGGCCGAGCTTAAGTAAGTATTCCCCAAAGTACCCATACAAGTTTATGTTATGTTTATCAGATTTTGTAGAACAGCATGCTAGAATAGGACTAAGGATCTAGGAGCGATGCCTTATGTGCCTGCTTTATGTGTTCCAGCTGTATGAGAATTGCATGCTAGTATCGAGTAGACAGCAGTAGGGTAGCCTGTTAGAGTTGTGCCCGATAGTGTGAGTTAGCACTGTGTGCTAGTTCAGTTTCCATCCATGAGAGCGGAGTTGCTTGAGGTTGTTTCCCTTGTCTGAATGTTGCTTGCTTCGTGCTATGTGGGACTCCGAATAATGGGAATTAGCCATTAGACAAATACGTCACGTCACATGCGATCAGAATTGAATAATCTTAGAGTGCCGGACTTGATCCTACTGCGCAGCTCTTGTTTGAGTCCAACCGTTGTAGGGATGAGTCGGGTACTCGAAGGACTATTTGAGTCTCGTCGCATGTGATGGTATTCGGGTGATGGCTAATTGGCATTACAAGGAGGTCTGCAACAGCTGAGGACTGGATCGAATAGAGTCGGATATTTCCTAAGGCGAGCCTGGGATGAGTATAGGAGTGATCAGCAATAGGAAAAGGGATCTGGTGGAGTCGAGGCGGTCCTTGAAGAAGGTACGGATAGATGTGGAAGGTAGTATGGGCCCGTACTACTGAAAGCAGAGGATTCGTACCCGAACCAAGGAAGGCCAAGACAAGACCGGGGAACTTGTGAGTAGTTGTGATCCCTCAGGAAGTATCAATATCTCTAATTATTGTTGTAATGTATTGCAGAATGGTGGTACTTCGATCGAGGCCGGTGGATGGCGGTTCAGGAGAGGGGTCAGGTTCGGGATCAGGTTCCGAGCCGGTAGATGAGGGACTACACGAGTTCATCGCGTCAGAGATCACCAGGGGCATCCTTGAGTCGACCCCCATCCTCTTTGGGTCGATCAAGGAAGGGTTCATGGAGTTGATGGAGGATCGCCTGCGGGCATTCAGGAGTGACTTGGCATCTAGCCAGTCGGGATCTCGCACACTGTCCTTCAAGGACTTCAGGGGCAGTGGTGCACCGGATTTCCATGGGGTGAAAGACCCCATTGCTTCCAGGCGATGGATTGCAGACATCGAGTCTTCCCAGTTGACTAGCTTCTGCCCCGAGGGGTCGAAGGTGAGGTATGCAGCCGAGTGTTTATGGGATCGAGCCCGGGATTGGTGGGAGTCAGTGAGTGACTCGTTGGGGGCCTCAGTTATCGAGGCTATGACCTGGTTGGACTTCGTGACTAGGTTCAGGGCAGAGTTTGCACCGGCTGTCGAGCTTCAGCAGCTGGCCAGGGAGTTTCTGGATATGAGGCAGACGACGAAGACTGTGGCGGAGATCACTACCAAGTTCCGGGAGAGGGCTTTGTTGGTGCCCCGGTATGCTGGTGACGAGGATATGAGGAGGACTCGTTACCACGATATGCTACGAGCTGACATCCGGGAGCATGTTAGCTTTTCGGCTTGCCCTACGTTAGACTCTATGATTGCCAGGGCGAGGGAGAGGGAGATAGATTTGGAGCACATCCGGAAACAGAAATTAGAGGAGGGTCAGGCAGGAGGGGCTCCGGGGAAGAAGCCCAAGGGATTGGATGCGGGGCCGAAAGGCCAACAGGGACGGGGATGCTGCAGGAAATGCGGCAAGACGCATGAGGGAGCGTGCCGGTTCGGATCATCAGGCTGCTACAAGTGCGGCAAGTCTGGGCACTTTAGCAGGGATTGCACTGCTCCGGCAGCAGTTATTCAGACATCGGAGTTGCTGTGTTTCCACTGCAACCCGAGGGGCCACAAGAAGGCCAATTGCCCCCAGTTGTCAGTTTTAGCGCCGGTGAAGGCGCCAGCTCCAGCGACCCTGCGGATCACGGATGGCCGGCAGGCCAAGGCAGAGACTCCGGTGGTGAGGAGCCGAGCATTCCAGTTGACTACCGAGGAGGTACGCACCGCACCCGATGTGGTGACGGGTATAATTCTTTCCCTCTATTTTTATTTTTATGATGATATGATATTGATATGTGCTCCGTATATATTTGTATGCATTAGGATCGTTCCATGTGAACGGCATCCCAGTTCAGGTATTGTTCGACTCGGGTGCATCCCGATCGTTTGTTTCTCTTGCGCTTAGCAAGAGGTTTCATGAGACTTCAGGCGAGTTAGATTGCCCTTTAGAGGTAGAGATTGCTGATGATCGATCGGTGCGAGCATCGATGGTGTTTCGAGATTGCGTTCTGCGTTTGTTTGAGGAGCGTTACCTGGTAGACCTGGTTCCCATTCCGTTGCGTGGGAACAATGTGATTATTGGCATGGATTGGTTGAGCCCTAATGGGGTGGTGATAGATTGCGCGCAGCAGCTAGTGCAGGTCAGGACCCCAAGCGGGGGAGAGTTAGTGATTCATGTCGAGAGGTCGCAGTGTGGACCCGCTGTATGTTCAGCAGCGAGGGCTAGGCGCTATCTCCAGCAGGGATGTGCAGGGTATGTCGTGTATGTGATGGATACCCGTGAGGCGGGTAAGGCGACAGTGAGCGAGGTTCCGGTGGTTCGGGATTTTGCAGATGTTTTCCCGGAGGAGCTACCTGGGATACCTCCGGAGCGACAGGTGGAGTTCAGGATTGACCTTATCCCCGGTGCGGCTCCGATAGCCAAAGCACCGTATCGGTTGGCTCCTCCCGAGATGTAGGAGTTGTCCACGCAGCTGCAGGAGCTGCTGGACAAGGGATTTATTCGTCCGAGCAGTTCGCCTTGGGGAGCCCCGATTCTATTTGTGAAGAAGAAGGATGGGTCGCATCGGATGTGTATAAATTACCGGGAGTTGAACAAGGTAACGGTGAAGAACCGTTACCCACTTCCGAGGATTGATGACCTCTTTGACCAGCTTCAGGGAGCATCTTGGTTCTCCAAGATTGACTTGCGTCCGGGATATCATCAGATGAGGGTCAGGGAGGAGGATGCGTAGAAGACAGCGTTTCGGACGCGCTATGGCCACTATGAGTTTGTGGTGATGCCGTTTGGGCTCACCAATGCTCCTTCCGCGTTCATAGACCTCATGAACCGCGTGTGCAGACCGATGCTGGATCGGTCTGTGATAGTCTTTATCGATGACATCTTGGTATATTCCAAGACTCAGGAAGAGCATGAGGAACACCTGAGGGAGGTGTTGGAGACCCTGAGGAGGGAGAGCTTGTATGCCAAGTTCTCCAAGTGTGAGTTCTGGTTGCGCGAGGTGCAATTTCTTGGACACCTCATCAACCAGAACGGGATTCTGGTCGATTCGGCCAAGGTTGAGGCCGTGATGAGATGGGAGGTTCCGAAGTCTCCATCTGAGATTCGGAGTTTCCTGGGATTGGCAGGCTACTATCAGAGATTTATTCAGGATTTCTCCAAGATAGTCGTGCCCCTGACGCGGCTGACGAAGAAAGCCGTGGTCTTTCGGTGGGGGCCCGAGCAGCAGGCTGCGTTTGAGACGTTGAGATAGAGATTGTGCGAGGCGCCAATTTTAGCCCTGCCAGAGGGCGTAGAGGATTTTGTGGTTTATTGTGATGCGTCCATTTCTGGGTTGGGCGCAGTACTGATGCAGAGGGGGCATGTCATTGCCTACGCTTCGAGGCAGCTCAAGCCTCACGAGGCGAACTACCCGATGCATGATTTGGAGTTGGGGGCGGTGGTTTTTTCCCTCAAGATTTGGCGACATTACCTCTACGGGGTTCGATGTACCATCTACACGGACCACAAGAGTTTGAGGTGCCTCATGGATCAGCCGAATTTGAACATGAGGCAGCGTCGGTGGTTGGATGTGGTGAAGGATTATGATTGCAAGATCCTTTACCACCCGGGGAAGGCCAACGTGGTGGCCGATGCGCTTAGCCGCAAGGCGGCGCCGATCAGGGATGTCTGCTTGAGGATGACCGTGGTGACTCCCCTGTTGGAGCAAATTCGGGAGGCTCAGCAGGAGGCTATCAAGGAGGAACATCGGAAGAGCGAGCGTGTAGTGGGTCAGGTTTCCTCCTTTGATTATGATAGCCGAGGACTATTGACATTACACCGTAGGGTGTGGGTGCCGTATCACGGAGGTGTGCGCCAGACTTTGATGGAGGAGGCGCACAAGTCCCGATTCTCTATTCATCCCGGGGCGACGAAGATGTATAGGGATCTTCGTCTAGATTATTGGTGGCCCTGCATGAAGCGGGATGTGGCATGGTACGTCAAGCGGTGTTTAACCTGCAGGAAGGTCAAGGCCGAACATCAGAGACCGCATGGCAAGATGCAGTCGTTGGATATTCCACTGTGGAAATGGGAAGATATCACGATGGATTTTATCACGAAGCTTCCCAGGACCACACGTGGAGTGGATTCGATTTGGGTCATCGTGGATAGACTGACCAAGAGTGCTCATTTTATTCCGATTCAGGAGAGCATATCGGCCGAGAAATTGGCCGACATCTATATCAGGGAGATCGTGGCACGGCACGGGGTGCCGGTATCGGTGATCTCGGACAGGGATGTGCGTTTTACTTCCAGATTTTGGAAGAGATTCCATGACGAGTTGGGCACTTGTCTGCATTTTAGCACCGCCTTTCACCCGCAGACGGATGGCCAGAGCGAGCGGACCATCCAGACTCTGGAGGATATGCTGCAGGCATGCGTGCTAGACTTCGGTGGTAGCTGGGATACCTATCTTCCCCTGGCCGAGTTCTCATACAACAACAGCTACCACGCGAGTATTGATCGTCCTCCATTTGAGTTGTTGTACGGACAAAGGTGCAGGACCCCGATATGTTGGGGTGAAGTTGGCCAGAGAGTCATGGGGAGCACCGAAGTGGTGCTCAAGACGACCGAGAGGATTCAGCAGGTCCGGAGCAGGCTTCAGACTGCTCAGAGTCGGCAGAAAAGTTATGCCGACAAGCGTCGATCCGACTTGGAGTTTCAGGTCGGGGATATGGTTCTCCTGAAGGTGTCGCCGTGGAAAGGCATCATTCGATTCAGGAAGCGGGGCAAGTTGGGCCCGAGGTTCATCGGACCGTTCAGGGTTGTAGCCCGGGTGGGCAAGGTGGCATATAGGTTGGATCTGCCAGCCGAGCTCAGCCAGATCCACAGCACTTTCCATGTTTCTCAGTTGCGAAAGTGCCTAGTTGACGATTCAGCGGTTGTGCCGTTAGAGGACATTCAGGTTGATGACAGCCTGAATTACATTGAGCGCCCAGTCGCAATCCTCGATAGGAAGTCGAAGGATTTGCGGAACAAGAAAGTGGAGCTAGTGAAGGTGCAATGGCAGCACCGCAAGGGTTCGGAATGGACTTGGGAGCCGGTGGATGAGATGATGGAGCATTACCCCGAGCTGTTTCAGGATCGAGCAGCAGACTTCGAGGACGAAGTCTAAAATAAGTGGGGGAGATTTGTAGCACCTGGTTCCTGGTACGTAAATCTTATTCGAGTATTCTCCTTCTTTTGCCTTGGACTCGGCGAGTCATAGGTCCGACTCGCCGAGTAAGGACGGGACCCGGGACATGTTTAAGTTGGCGACTCGGCGAGTCATCGCTGTTGGATGAAACCCTAAGTTTCAGGGGTTTGCACCCTATTTAAACAACATATCCGCCCCAGGCCAGCCCCCATTCACCCCCCCAGAGCTCCCAACCCTCGTTCTAAGCTTGTTCCTTGAGAGTTTGAGGCTATTGTGTGTGTTCTTGAAGGCTTTGAGGCAAAAAGGGGAAGTAGATCAAGAGGAAGGAAAGCCATCCAAGCATCATTGTGTTCTTTCAGCAATTTCATTGAGGTATACCCCATCTTCCCCTGTTTCTAAGCTTAAGGTTTCATTTAAGACATTCTTGAGCCATTCCCCAAGCTAGTATGTGCATAATGTTTCGTAATATGTTGATTGGCCTCTAGATCTAGGCAAGATTGAGCTTCAGGAGCTCAGATCTGTTAGCTTTATGGACCCATGTTGCTTGTTCACCCTAGATCTACCCTTTTGAGGCATTTTGAACCCTAAAATCCATATTGGTGAATATCTACACGTAAAGTTGGAAACTTTACGTGTGATTCGTGTCCCAAAAGTCCAGATCTGTTAATGGCATGGACTGGAATTGAGCAAATCGGTGTATTTAGTGGGTGCATGGCAACGACTCGGCGAGTCTGTTCGCGAGTCTCCGAGTTTGTCCCCTTTTCGTAGTGTCGAGTGAGCAGTGAGTCACGGGGTGTGACTCAGTGAGTCGGAAGCTGAACTCATCTATGGGGGTACTCGGCGAGTCAATGCCCTGACTCGGCGAGTTCAAGGCAATCTCCCTAGATCAAGAACAGACTCGGCGAGTTGTTCATACAGCTCGGCGAGTCTTAGCATAAGTGTTCATCGGATGAAGATGAACTCGACGAGTTGTTCATACAACTCGGCAAGTAGGATGAAGGACTTGAGTATCTGTTAAGAAGGAGAACTCGTCGAGTCGTCGCCTAACTCGACGAGTAGGAACGGGATTCAGGACAAACGTTTGGGTAGGGACTCGGCGAGTTGGAAAGCCAACTCGGCGATTCAGGTCAACTGGAAGTTGACTCTGACTTTGAGTTAGGGCTAGACCAGGGGTAAAATGGTCATTTTACCCAAAGGACAGTTAGCAGTGTTTGATTGAGTATGTTGTGGTGATTGCAGCCGGAGGATTTCCGGAGCAGCAGCAGCAGTCAGTCAGTTTCCGCTCAGATCAGCAGCTACTTCGAGGTGAGTTACCTTCCAGTAGCGGTGGGTCTACGGCCAAAATGCCGGCCCACCAATAGAAGTTGTATGTAGATGATTGTCTCTGTGATATTCATCTAGGGATTACTACTACCTGTATTGTGTTTATATGCTAGTATGACATTATGCTATGTGCTAGTGACAGTAGGGGGAGATAGTCCCCGAGAAATCCGGTTGGTAGGGCCGAAGGGGTAGTCATACCCAGCCATGTTAGATAGATACTGATATTGCGACACATGTTATGTGGTAGTAGTAGAAAGGAGAAGTAGTTCTCCAGTATCCGGTCGAGAGGACCGAAGGGGAGGCCAGCACCCAGATATGCTAGGCAGAATCCGGTCGAGGGGACCGAAGGGGAGGCCAGCACCCAGATATGCTAGGCAATGTCCGGTCGAGAGGGCTGAAGGGGTAGGTCGGGCACCCAGATATGCCTGACAATATGTGTATGATGTGTGATTATATGGTATGTGGTACAGTGGGGGAACTCACTAAGCTTTGTGCTTACAGTTTATAGTTTCGGTTTCAGGTACCTCTTCGTCGAAGGGGAAGGAGCCGGCGCGGTAGCAGCACATCATGCACACACACGGGTTTCCGCACTTACGAGATTCTCTGGGATTTATACTCTGATATTTGATGATTGTATGATTTGACTTTTAGACATGGCTTACGTTTTGTTATGGTTTGATCAAACAATGTTTTTAACTATTAATGTTTTTCTAAAAGTAACGCTTTTAAAACGAAATTTTTGGACGTGAAATTTGGGTCGTTACAGAAGTCCCTTTGCATACTTGTCAATTTTTGTCAGCTCGTTCGGGACAAGGCGCAAAGCAAACTCCATCTTGTCCGTGAAGTTGTTGGTGTATTCATCGATGGTCATGCTTCCTTTCTTCAAGGTTAGGAATTGGTTTTCTAGCTCGAGCAGATTTTAGGCTGAGTAGTACTTACATTTGAACTGCACCAAAAACTCTGCCCACGTCAGTTGTAGGGGCTCATTGGGGCTTAGAGTCTTCCCCAGAGTGTTCCACCAACGAATTGCGCCTCCTCTGAACTGGCGTAACACAAACATGGTTTGTAACTTCCCTCTTCAATGTCATAAAAGCTAAATCCATTTCTGAGATCCAATCCATGACTCCAATCGAATCTTCCTTCCCAGTGAAGGTCGATGGCTTGCAAGTCAGAAAATCCTTGTACTTCCATCTGTTCCTCTCGACTCCATTATCCTGATCGTTTCTCCTAATCACTGGCGGATCAGCTTGGCCTACAGACCTACTGTAGTTTCCCTCCTCAGACTGTCCGTCTACGATTGGTATGGTAGCTTCCTCGTGATTTTGCTGGAGCAAACATTTTGTTTCCTCCATTTGGCGATCCAACATCGCCTGGATCATCGCTTGCACTCCGACCATCATTATTGGCTCAGCAGCGGCCACCACAACCGGTATTTGCTCAATCACTGGGGGCTGATCTCGGTTCCCATTTGCATTCACGTTTCCGCTTCGGGTCCTTGCCATCTTGATCTTTACACCGAATAAGGTGAATCTAGATTTTTATTTAGGATTGACGTTTAAATCATCTTTATCACCCCGAAACGTTTATATGCTAGTTCTAATATCGTAGTTAAACGCTTAGAATCCTAAACACATAAGGTTTCCAGATCCGGTCGGCAATAGACCATAGATCCGAACAAATAACAGCATATCAGGCACAAGCATTTAGCACATAAAAGCATTTTAGGCACAATCCCTAAAATAAGCTAGTGCTCACACCTCACAATCATCGATTAGCATTCTAAGTTTAAGTCTAGAAATAAATCCATATTCCTAGTTCGCTTAAACTAATGCTCTGATACCAACTGTGACATCCCCATTTTCACGGCCAGAAAAGACCGATTTTGTTTATGCTTTATAAAAATCAGAGTACTTCTTTTCGTAAACATGTTGCGGAATTTGTTCCCAGAAAAATACGATAAATACGTTATCAAAACCTTTTCGAAGAAACGTATTTTATTCATTTTAAAACGTTTGGGATGTCATTGTCAATATAGGAACATAAGCATAAACGGAACTTACATTTATTTACACTAGTGATCTACATCTCTTTAATCACTCAGTGTAATGTCACTTCATATCGACACCTGTGGTATAAATAAACTGAGTGGGTCAGGTTGGGAAACCTGGTGAGTACATAGGGTTTTCAACCCACAATAATATAATTATTATGTTTAAACAATTAAACAATCAACCCAATTACCCATCCCCATTATCTTCTTTATTCTTAAGGATCTACCCTAAGAAATCAGCTATTTCTCGTTCATTTATTCCTAAGGAGTATCCTAAGGAATAGGTACAAATTCCATCGTTGTAAATGACACATCTCTCAAGCACAACTGCTAGTTCTGTCACTAGGGCGCAATTGCCAAAATTGTGACATTCTCTATGGGGCGCATCTGCCGGAATAGCCCTTTAGGCGCATCTGCCGGAGTTATGAGGTTCTCTATTAGGCGCTTTTGCCAGTAAAGTCCTTTAGGCACATCTGCCGGGTTTTATTTACATAATCGTTTTCGAGAGTCCACTTGCAATACATATCAATGGGTTTTTAGAGTACACCAGTGAACACGTCGTTCACAACAACTATAGGTTGCGAGCGTGCTAGTGTTCCACTGGACTGTCTAGAATAGTCTGTGGTTGTCATCCATACTCTGCTGAATGACGGGGCCATCGTTTGGGAAAAAGGCTTCTCACATCGTCCACCTCTCGCCCTCACCTCACAGTGTATTTCACCTCACAACTTATCATTCAACTCACATTTCATGTATTATATCTACCCATGTCTTACCCTAACATTTTCGTAGATATAAAATACATATATTGTTTAAATCATTTAAAACGTGTATAAAATCGTTTACCCAGCATAGATAGCAAGTATTCAGATAATATGCACACATAGCACGTAATTTATATAAAATACTTCATATCTATGTGTAAGCTGAAAGTAACTATGCACTCACCTGAATGGTGGTGACTCAGCACTCGGACAACGCTTTGATACTCTCAAAACAACTTTCCTTCGATAAAACCTAGTACCCATACCACTAGGGTTTAGTTTAGCGATAACTGCGACAAATTAATAGTCTGACTATTATTATTATTACATAAGCGTTAAATAACACTCAATATAACTCATAATAATAGCCCAAATAATTATTTTAAGGACCCAATAACATTACTATAATTATTTGAAAGCTATATGAAAAGTTGCGTAAGCTTAGCTCAGTTACATCGGATTTTAAAGATAACCGGAACTTTATTTGGAGCAGCGTTTAGAAACCAAAAGACCCTTTTTCTTGGGACTCCGGGAGCCTCGAGACTTCCTTAGGGTGCTAGGGGTTTTAACTAGGGTTTAGGGGGCTCAAAATAGGCTAGAGAGAGAAAGGATTTTGTGTGTTTTTCTTCGGCAGCCCTTGCAGCTTATTTATAGGTGCGAGCCCTCGGTCATACGCTAGGCGTACAACAACACTACGCGGGGCGTAGTTCGGATAAGGCTACAGGTGGATCCAGCTGGCTCGCACTCGGTCTTGGACGGATAAGGCGCGAAGGTACGCTGGGCGTACCAACCTCGGACGCGGGGTGTAATAGCGAGGGTTACGTAGCAGGATCCAAAGCGCGTTTCTTTATCAGCAATGGGTGGCCCAGATGCTGCCACGTCACCAGCTCCTCACTAGGCTTCGCAAATTCGACTAAAATGTTTAAAAATTCGTAACTTTCGCGTACGAGCTCCGTTTTTGACGTTCTTTATATCCACGCGAAGGAGGGAATGTACTCTACAACTTTCGTTTAGACTCCGTCGGCTAATTTTAAATCGATTTTAAATTTTATATTATTAACAGGCCGGGACAGGATTGGTCCGTTAAATCCTCATAACTTCTTCATCCGACATCCGTTTTCGCCCATATTTTTCTTGTTACGCTACTATTAACGAGATCTTTGATTCGCATTTAGGTCGTGTCGGCTAAAACCACACGGTCTATTATTCGAATTTCGGGTTCTACACTGCTAATCCGAAACTTCGAAAAATCATAACTTCCTCATACGAAGTCAAATTTGGGCATTCTTTTTATTGATGTTCTTAGTTTAACATATTCTATGACTTTTGTTTAGATTTCTAAGGCAAAATATCGCTCTATCGTAAATTCACTATTTACGCTTCCCGCTGCCGTGACGGTTTCGTCGCGAAACTTCGACGAGTCATAACTTCTTCGTTATAACTCGGATTTTGGCGTTATTTATATGTACGGAAACCTTGTGATATATTATACAACTTGGTTAAGATTATTTATTCTAAATAATCTTTTGTGAAAAAGTCGTTTTCGACCCCTATTGCCTCTAAATTGACTAGAGCGGATCTGCGGACGTTACATGGAACATTGAAATATTCAGCTACATCATTGACTTCATCCAAGTGTTTGTAAGCAACTTCATGGTCTTTGCCGGTGAAGGGGATCTCCTTGAGTAGAGCAAGGATGTGACCCTTAAGCTCAAAAGTAGCAGTTGCGGGAATTGCGGGTTGCACAAGTACCGGGCCAGTGTCATCACATATCCTCTTCTTCCATTCCCCCATGGGGATTTCCTCAATGTTATCCATGGTAAGAGCTAACTCGTCACCGGAATCGTAGTCGTGCTCATATGTAGGTTCTTCTTCCTCCTCGGTTTCGTACTCGGTGTCTTCTTTGATTGGGTCTTCGTTTGCTAAAGATGCGCTAGATGCTCCTGATTTGCTGCTCTTCTTCTTCCCAAAAATAGTCTTCAAGTTAGACAAAGGCGACTTCTTAGGTGTATTCGAGCTTTCCACTTCCTTGCCTTTGTTCTTTCTCAACGCGGATTCTGGGTCTTCAAGCGGGTATACCAGCGGAATGTTGGATCCTCTGGTCATGAAAATCCTGCAATAAAACAAGAAAAACACGTAAAAAGAACAAAAAAATGCAACTTAACTAAACGAAAATTAAATACCAAACAGTAGGCTACTCGCCGAGTAGGTGCGAGTGCACTCGGCGAGTAGCTTGTTTTATAAAAAAAATTAAAACTAAAGGTAAAAATACAGAAAAATAGTAATGGATCCTAAAACCTAACCTACTTACTGAATGACTAAAAAAATTAACTTTGTGCAAGAAAACTCACACAAAGGATCGATAAAATTAGGAATTAGATTTAATTTTTGAACCGTTCCATGGCAACGGCGCCAATAACTTGGTGTGTGTAAAATGCATTGGTTTTAATCCGACTTTTAAATTATAAATTTAGCACACAAAGGCAGTGACCCTATCTTTTAGTGGTATAGTTGGATAAGTAGAGTGTCGAACTCAGGGAACGGAAATTAAACTAATAACTAATTTTAACTAAGCAAGTAATAAAAGTAAAGGTTTTCTCTAGTTTTACAAGACTAGAAACTTAAAAACACCACCTAACAAGTGATTAACTAAAAACTAAAACAAGTAAAAATTCACCAAATTTGATAAAGAGTTTCTGTTTAGGTCCAATGATGTGTGCAAACTCACTTAGTTTTAAACCTACTTTCAATTATAAAATCACACACAAAGGCAGTGAACCTATCAATTGTGGTATAGTTAAATAAGTAGGGTATCGAAGACAGGGAACGGCAAATTAAAACTAAAAAACTAATTCTATCTAAATTAATTAATAAGTAGGGGGTTTTCTCTAGTTTTACAAGACTAGAAAACTTACTAACTATTGCTTAATCTAAAAACTAGAAAAACAAAGAATTAAGTAGATTCAATAATGGGAAGGAACTTCTGTTTAGTTCAACTCAATTGATCCTATGGTTGATTTCAAGGTAATGGTGCAATGGATTAATTCTTTTGTTGGTTACCGATTCAAGTGACTAGATTCGCATTCACTGCACTAATCCTTAGCAAATAAACCAACTAAAACAGTGGCCAGTTGTCTAATTTAATTAAATTCACTAGATTAATTATTCGGGTTAATTTAGACTTGCAATAGTTAACTAATTTAATCTCTTAATTAACTTTTTGTTGACGCTCATCACACAAGCTTGCACATGAATTTACTCAATTTTCTTATTAACTCTAGTTTCATGTTCATTAATCGTAGACATATGACAAAGTGGTCACATAGCATATGAGGTTGATAATCAATAGATGTTCATGCTAATCAATTATCTTCCTATTAACAGAAAATTAATTATTATTCACACACAAGGTTCTTTAGCAAGCTAAAATAACAAAAATCACCAACTTAGAATTAATCCTATCAATAATCAAACCATAGTATCAATTTTGTATCCCCATACAGAAGTCCAAAGGTTTTAGCTCATAATTGAAGTAAATAACAACAAACAAACAGAGTCTAATTGTTTAACCATAATGACAAAACAAAAGATTAAGTAGAATGATGAAATTTGCCTCAAATCTCCTTCGGAATTGAATTCTAGCTTATAACTTCGTCTTCTAGGGTTTTTCTGACTTCTTAATCGCAGCTAAACTCTCCAGAATCGTTCCAGAATTCCTTCCCATCGTTCTGAAGAGTTATCTTTATATATACGAATCGACTCGTCGAGTCAGGTGCCGACTCGTCGAGTCCATCTCTCAGTCCCCGTATTGTGATAAGTCACAGGGTTTCCGAGCCTTTATCTTCTCGAATCTTCGCTTGGACTCGCCGAGTAGTCGACCCTACTCGCCTAGTAGGTGTTATTTTTAGTGTTTTTTTCTTTGTTCCATTCTCGAACTCTCAACCGCTTCTCCTGCTTCCTTTTGCTTCCGAGCTTCACTTTTGGACTGAAAACGTAATTCAAACAGTTTTAAGTACCTTTTGTCCATGAAATGCAATAATTTAGCTAATAAATGAATAAAAATCTATACTTAATATGAACTAAATATGCACATATCAAAATACCCCACACTTGACTTTTGCTTGCCCCCAAGCAAAACTGAATTTTAAACATTAGAATCACATATGACAACTCCAATCTAACCCAGCCATTATGCCAAGACCGCAACGCATGCATTTGTGTCTAAAATTGTCCTAAGTACCCCCATACTCCAAATACTCACAATCCTCGTAAACATTCGCCCACTCACCCCGAACTATGCTCATTTTATGCAACCCTCAGAATCCATCCGCAGAAAACCTCTTACCCTCAAGGTATTTTTAGCTGAGCAACCCAAGCATACATAATCTAGAATTACAACTTTTCGATACCACTATGGAGCTTTTTTGAATTCTTCACTTCCTTGATAATTTGATCTTTGATCTCTTTGAATTCACCACCTTGTTGTTTGATTTTTGGTATCTTCAACTTTTTGAATCTCTTGGAATTTTGATCTTTTGATCTTCACTTTATTTGCTTCAAAATTCTTCAAACTTTTCTTGCAATTCTCTCTCTCTCACTTTTTTTTAGACATGTACCTCTCTTTTTTTCACTCAAAAACCTACATGCTTAAGCAGGGGCGCTCAACCTCAACCTTTATTGGCTAACGATAATAATTTTCCTGGATACATTTCTGGTTTAGGCTGCTAAACATATTGCATCCCTCAGGCTGAGCGGGGTCGTGTTTTTGTCCCATGATTTCACTGGAATAAGGAAGCCACAAATGCACTAGAACGTGTATAGGCTCAACTAAACATTTGGGTTTTCATGCAATCATCAACACAATTCTAACATGGAATCCTAATTTGCTTTTACCAAAATTTTCTAAATTAAGTCCCTAAGTAATATTTTTGGTATGCAATTTTTTTTTAAAACTAGCCTAAATTAAGATTCTAATTTTCTAATATGTGACCAACCCCCTACCCCACACTTATTTTATGCAATTCCCTCATTGCATATTATGCAAAAAATAAAAATGCAAATATAGAGAGAATTGGAACGAACTCCCCTGGGGTAGCAGTCGATAGGTTGATACTCTTCTCTTAAGCTCCAACTTCAATTGACTTCAGCCATGGGAACAGCTCATCCATGACTTGGGTATCAAAATCTCATGTGGCAACTCCAAATATGCAGGGAAAACAATGTAAGATCTTCAAGACTCGATATGGAAGAATAAGTGGTCAAGTGGTACACTTAGCAGCATCAAATCAGCAGTCCTTTTGGTATAAAAATGAACGACTCGTCGAGTCATATATGCAACTCGTCGAGTAAAAGCGCGGACATCTTCAAATATGCGAGAATACAAGGAGACTCGTCGAGTCAGTTTAATGCACTCGGCGAGTAGACCGCTGGACGAAAAAAAATGATATTCTGCATTGGTTCCAGCTTCTAATAAATCTTCAAAATTTCTCATCGCTTCTAGACTCACTCGCTCATGTCCCTAGGGACCGGACTCGACACTTTGACTCTAACGCTTCCCTTTATTGACTCTCTTTCACTCGTTATTACTCTCTTTCCTCTACAACTCTAAACCCTTCTATGCAAGCACTCCTAATCCAATTCTGAAAATTATCAAGGCAATCAAACATCAAGCATAACAGTAAAAGTATTAACAAATTCCAAAACACACCAAATAATACAAAAAACAAAATAGAAATTGTTTATTAAACACAAAGAAACTAATCCTCATCCTCATCGTCATGTTCCTGCGCCGCTCCACTTCCACTCGCGTTACTCCTTCTTGCATTGATCACTTCATCCCACGACGGAATATATGGGAAGTTACCACCATCGATATGCGGAATGTTGAAGTGGTCAAAAAGTCGAATGTGGGATTGATTGCTAAAGTTGATACCCCGTTCCATTTGATCTTGTAACCGCCTCATCTCAACATTGTACCAATCCATTGGTACTTCATCATTGTCTACCGGAATCACCGGCGGTTCCTCCTCTACATCACGTTCACGCCTCGATCGGACCCTTCTTCCCGGCGCCTCGGGACCAACAACAGGATCATCATGCGGGATAGCATAATGACCTCCACCATAGTCCTCAATGATCCTAGCCTTCCTAAAAAGAATGGGATTGAATGGAGGGGTAGGAATCATAGTTATCAAATTCCACACGCCACGGGTTATTAACCCAAACGAATTGGCGAGCCGTGTGACAAACATTCCACCATTAATCTTCGATGTCTTGCGGTCCTTGACCGCACCCTCCGCCAAATATGAAGCTAAACACCAAGGAATATTGCAAAAAATGTCTGGTGTGATAATGCTCCATAAGTAAAAGACATCAAGGTTAGAAACCTTGTCATCATCCTTTCTTTGGTTAATGGTGGTGGAAATAAGTCGATGAATAAGGCGGTGTGTAGGCAACCGAATGCTTCCCTCCTGGGCTGACTTCGGAATGTACACTTTGTTGGCAATCGTATTCCACCATCCCGTGCTCGTCACTCCATCGGGGAACACTTTGTGAGAGCGTTCCATAAATGCGCGGAAAATAGCGGGATCCGACAAGCCAGATCAACAACGGAGCACTGATGAAACTCGCCCCCAAGACAGAAACTGACACTCGTCGGGTGATAGCAGTCATCTCCCCCATGAAAAGATATCGTGGAGAAAATTTCCAAGCAAAGCTCCTGGTACACCGGCTCTTGAATACGAAAGACCCGGCTCCACCCATTGCAAACCATCGTCTCTCCCTCGTAAGTAAATTCCTTTAAAAGATAGGGAGGCAACTCCTCTTTATAACGCACACTTTGCAAGCAACCCCAATCAATTCTGTTGGGCACATAAATTTCTTTCTTTCTGACTTCGGCTAATTTCTTCTTCCACCTCGTCATGGTTGAAGCAGATTCGATTTGAGGGAAATTTAACCAAGGAAAATCTCCTTGGCGTCCACTGGAACCTTGACTTCTCTGAAACATTTTCCTGCAACACAAAGAACACAAAACCCAGAAAACACAGAAAATTATCAAAACAGATGACACTTGGGTCCCCGACTCGACTCGTCGAGTCCATGAACGACTCGGCGAGTTGCAAGAACTACATGAGTTAGTCGGTGAGTCGGTCAAAATTCAACCATGAAATCTCTAAATTACTTCAAGGGTTTTGTCCAGGGGCATGTCTATAAGGTATTAGGTCAAGAATAATCATGCAAAACAACATAATTCATGAAAAATTGAAACCCTAGAAATTCACTATAGTTCAAAATCGGGTATTATATGAAATTGTTACCCTAGATCAGCTAAAAACCATGCTTTTAACAGAAATTAGGAAGAAATTCAGTACCTTTTGTGATGGAAATTGAAAAACTTGAAGAACAATTGAAGAAGATGATGAATGCTTGAGAGAAAAAGTTGGGAGGGAGGCGCACGGCGAGTGTAGTGTGAAAAACTGATTTCATTAAGGTTAAAACCCTAGTTACCAATTGTAAAAGTAATTTCAAAATTATTTTTTTTCTGTAAATAAAACTGACTCGTCGAGTCAGGGTCAGACTCAGCGAGTCTGGTCGCGATTTTATCATTCTTCTAAAATCTGAATGGACTCGTCGAGTCATGGTCAGACTCGGCGAGTCTATTGCAAACAATTAAAAATTATAAAATCTTTCCCTTTATTTAGAAAAGAAAATTTACTCCACCCCACACTTAGTCCATACGCACTCTCAAGAAGACATGTCCGACGAATTGGAAGATTAGAATTCTAAAAAACTAAAAAAAACGTAAAAAGATAAAAGAAAAAAGAAAGCAAACTCTAAATAACGGGTTGCCTCCTGCCAAGAGCTTCTTTTTAAGGAGTCGTTAGCTGGACTCCTTCCCATCTATGTCTCGTCATCTTCTAGCATCGGGAATGCACGCCTAATCTTTTGTGGTTTGTACTTTGTCTTGTAAGCGTGAATCTTCTTTTTTTAAGCCCGTTTTAATTCCTCCCTTTTCTTGTTTACAGCATCATCCTCAGCTGCTTGGGCTTCCCTTCTCCTCTTTTTCTTCTTCACACCACTTTTTTTCACCTTCTCTTGCACCTCCTTTTTCTTAAACTTAATTACTTCAAAGCTTGTGAAAGTTCGTGCTCTAGGTTTGGTAATGAAAGGTTGACCAGCATCAACTCTCCTATCATTTGCCTTCTCCTCTTTTTCTGTGCTTTTGTCATCTTCAAGCGGAATTGCATCAAGATATGCTATATGGACATGTTGAACTTCCGTGTCCATTTCTCCTTCTGCTGTTTGTTCTTCTAAAGAATGATGAAAAATATCCAAGTCTAGCATATGCAGAGAACTAGCAACAATCAGATCTAAGTCATCCAAGTTGTTGGCAATTTCGACTGGACTCGTCGAGTCCAGGAAAGTGACACGGCGAGTCGGATCGTATTTCACCAATTCTGTTGTGTTTGTTGAGTCGGCTCCTTCCAGTAGCTTTTCTATCTCCTCTAAGTCCTTGTTAGCATCTCCATCCTCTCCAGAAGGTAGCAAAAACTTGCTTGGATCTTTTTCTTGCAAAAGTGCAAGTTCTTTTTGTAGTATCTCATCATCCAAACCGATAAATGAGATCTCTTCTTTTCCTTCCTCTTCTTGCTTGGCTTCTGGTAATGCTCTAAATATTTCGGACTCGTCGCCTACCCTCAACGTTAGTGTAGACTCACATACATCAATTAAAGCACATGCGGTATTTAAAAATGACCTCCCCAAAATAATCGGAATTTCGGGGTCTTCTTCCATGTCAAGCACCACAAAGTCTACTGGAAATATGAACTTGTCGACATTAATAAGAAGATCCTCACAAACGCCCCGTGGATGAATTGCCGTCTTGTCTGCCAAATGGATCTTCATGTTTACCGGCCTTGGCTCCGGTAAATTCAGCTTCTTAAAGAAAGAGAAAGGCATCAGATTGATGCTTGCACCCGAGTCGGTCAATGCTTGGAGTGACAATTGCATTTCCAAATTGGCACGGAATTATGATACTCCCCGGATCGCCCTTCTTTTCGGGTAGCTCACTCAATATTATCTCCTCGACTTCAGCCAAGTCTTTCCTAGCAGCAAAGAGACCTTTTAGTAAGTTGAAGTACTTGGGTGTTTTGAGCATCGTTTCTACAAATGGCACATTGACTAGTAGGGCTTTAACATGCTTCATAAAGGCTCTATATGCTTCAACTTTTTCTACAGGCATGGCTTTGATTGGGAATGGCAAAGGGGGGTTATATGGCTTTAAGGGAATGACAGTTTTGTCATTTACGCATGGACTCGTCGAGTCCATTAGAGGGACTCGGCGAGTCTGGTCGGGTTTAGCTGGAGCCGACTCTTCTGCCTTTTCTGTCTTCTTATTGGAGATCCTCTGTGCATGTGTGAAAATTTTTTCACTTCTGGAAGTCACTGCACTCACATTTTCCATTGTAGGATTGGTTTCGGTATTACTTGGAAGTTGACCCGGTCTTCTTTCGTTCACTTGATGTGCAAGCTGTCACAACTGCTTCTCAATGTTGAGAATGGATGCCTGTTGATTCCTTAGCATATTTCTGGTCTCGTGTATTGCAGCATCGTGATCATTTTGTCTCTTTTCGGACGCGGCTATGAATCTAGTGAACAATTCTTCCAAATCTGCTTTCTTTTCCATTACCGGTTCTTCCTTTTGATAAAATCCCCTCTCCTTCTGCTTGTATTTCTCCTCCTTAGCCTTCTTGTACTCTTCGTAGGGGAGCCATTCCTTCTTTGGTTTCCGCCAATTCTCTTCGTATCTATCACCACTTGAGTAGAACACTTAAGCCTTCTTGTTTCCATTTTCATCCAAATCACAATCCTTTGTGAGATGGGGCCCTCTACAATTTTCACATCCAACCCGAATAGCATGGATTGTTTGATCCATTTTTGTCATTCTTCTATCTAGACTATCGAGCTTAGCTATCACCGCCGCCATGCTATCATTTGCCGAGTTCACTACCCCCCGACTTAATTCATTTCTTGGATTGTGGTATTCTCTAGAGTGCTTAGAGAATTCTTCAATTAACTCCTTGATTACCGGGGGCGCCTTTTTCGTGAGCGGGACTTGAGAATCGAGCAATTGCCTTGTGGTGACATTGACTCCATCATAGAAAATGGAGACCTCTTGTTGGCTATTAAGGTCATGGTGTGTGCAATTTCTAAGCAAGCTCTTGTACCTTTCCCAATCTTCATAAAGAGATTATCCGGGTTGTTGCTCGAAGTTGGCAATGGCTTTCTTTAGCTTGGCTATTTTGGAGGGTGGGCAAAAGTGGTCTATGAACTCTTCTTTCATCTTGGCCCATGTGGTGACCGATCCGGGAGGAAGTGACTTTAGCCAATCCTTTGCAACACCTTTGAACGTGACTGGGAGCATGCGAAGAAGTTGGGTCTCGCGTGGAACATTCGGTACATTGAAGTAGTCAGCCACATCATTCACTTCGTCCAAGTGCTTGTAGGCGTCTTCGTGATCCTTCCCATAATAAGGAATCTCCTTGAGTAGAGCGAGAATATGGCCTTTTAGTTCGAAAGTAGCGGTTGCGGGAATTACGGGCTGCACAAGTCCCGGGCCGGTGTCATCGCGCATCCTCTTCTTCCATTCCCCCATGGGGACTTCATCGATATTAGCCATAGTGATAGCTAAATCGTCTTCAAACTCGGATTCGTGCTCGTATGTGGGTTCTTCTTCTTCTTCGGTCTCGTACTCGGTGTCTTCTTGAATTGGGTCTCTGAATGTCAAAGAGGCATTGGATGCTCCTGATTTGCTGCTCCTCTTCTTGCTGAAAACGGACTTGAGGTTTTTAAGTGGTGAGTTCTTTGAAGAAGCGGATTCTCCAACGGTTTTGCCTTTGCTCCTCCTTAGTGCGGATTCCGGGTCTTCAAGAGGAGGGACCAGAGGTGTATCGGATCCTCGGGTCATGAAACAACTGTAAACAAAACAGAAAATGCATAAAAAGAACAAAAATAAAGTAAAAAATTAAAGTTGTAACAGCGATGTACTCGCCGAGTCGGCACGGGTGCACTCGGCGAGTTCAAGGCAAAAACAAAAAAAAATTCTAGTAACTTTAAAAACTTATTTTTTATTAAAACTTATACTACTTACTGAATTACCTTTTAATTAACTTTGTGTAAGATAAATCCCACACAAAGGATCGATTAAATTAGAATTTAACGTTAATTTTAGAACCGTTCCCCAGCAACGGCGCCAAAAACTTGATGTCTGCAAACTCACTTAGTTTAAACCTACTTTCAATTATAAAATAACACACAAAGGCAGTGAACCTATCAATTGTGGTATAGTTAAATAAGTAGGGTATCGAACACAGGGAACGACAAATTAAAACTAAAAAACTAATTCTATCTAAATTAATTAATAAGTAGGGGGTTTTCTCTAGTTTTACAAGACTAGAAAACTTACTAACTATTGCTTAATCTAAAAACTAGAAAAACAAAGAATTAACTAGATTCAATAATGGGAAGGAACTTTTGTTTAGTTCAACTCAATTGATCCTATGGTTGATTTCAAGGTAATGGTGCAATGGATTAATTCTTTTCTTGGTTACCGATTCAAGTGACTAGATTCGCATTCACTACACTAATCCTTAGCAAATAAACCAACTTAAATAGTGGCCAGTTGTCTAATTTAATTAAATTCACTAGATTAATTATCCGGGTTAATTTAGACTTGCAATAGTTAACTAATTTAATCTTTTAATTAACTTCTTGTTGATGGTCATCACACAAGCTTGCACATGAATTTATTCAATTTTCTTATTAACTCTAGTTTCATGTTCATTAATCCTAGACATATGACAAAGTGGTCACATAGCATATGAGGTTGATAATCAATAGATGTTCATGCTAATCAATTATCTTCCTATTAACAGAAAATTAATTATTATTCACACACAAGGTTCTTTAGCAAGCTAAAATAACAAAAATCACCAACTTAGAATTAATCCTACCAATAATCAAACCATAGTATCAATTCTGTATCCCCAAACAAAAGTCTAAAGGTTTTAGCTCATAATTGAAGTAAATAACAGCAAACAAACAGAGTCTACTTGTTTAACCATAATGACAAAACAATAGATTAAGTAGAATGATGAAATTTGCCTCAAATCTCCTTTGGAATTGAATTCTAGCTTATAACTTCGTCTTCTAGGGTTTTTCTGACTTCTTAATCGCAGCTAAACTCTCCAGAATCGTTCCAGAATTCCTTCCCATCGTTCTGAGGAGTTATCTTTATATATACGAATCGACTTGTGAAGTCAGGTGCCGACTCGTCGAGTCCATCTCAAAGTCCCCGTATTGTGATAAGTCTCTGGGTTTCCGAGTCTTTATCTTCTCGAATCTTCGCTTGGACTCGCCGAGTAGTCGACCCTACTCTCCGAGTAGGTGTTATTTTTAGTGTTTTTTTCTTTGTTCCATTTTCGAACTCTCAACTGCTTCTCCTGCTTCCTTTTGCTTCCGAGCTTCACTTTTGGACTGAAAACGTAATTCAAACAGTTTTAACTTCCTTTTGTCCATGAAATGCAATAATTTAGCTAATAAATGAATAAAAATCTATACTTAATATGAACTAAATATGCACATATCATCCAACCAATTCACTCCTATGGTTATTTGTGTAATAATGTGATATATTAATTGTTATTGGTCACCAACTATAATGGTTAGATTCATGTTCACTAATACTAACCCTTAGACAATTAATCAACTCAAGCAGTGGCCAGTTGTTAAAACTAATTAATTCCCTAGTTCAATTATTTGGATTAAATAAGATTTGTAATTGGTTAATCAAGTGGGTGTTTCAATTAACCTCTTGTTTGTTGGTTTCTCAAACAAGCTTACACATTAATTTACCTATTCTCTTATTAATTCTAGTTTCATGTTCATAATTTCTAGACATATGATAAAGTGGTCACATAAACATATGAGGTTAACAACTAAGAGATGTTCATGCAGCTTAATTGTCTTCCAATTAACAGAAAAATAGTTGTGGTTAATGCATAAGGTTCTTTAACAAACTTAATTTAATAAAATCACTAATAAACAATTAACAAAAGTAATAATTAAACCATAGGAGTAATTTGGTTTTTCCTAAACATAAACAATACGAATTTAGCTCATGATTACAGTGGAAACAAGCTCAAACACGAATTTAACTAGGCTAAACATGATTCAATCCTAAGATTAAGTGGAAAATATAACCTAATTCGCCTTGCGTCTTCAAAAGATCGGAGGTCAGGGTTCTTCAGGTCTTCCAAGGGTTCTTCAATCGCAGGTCTATCTCCAAGAAAGCCAGAATTCAGATTAAGATCCAAAATTTATAATTATCACAAAACAGGGGCAACTCGGCGAGTAGGTCGTGTACTCGCCGAGTTCAAGTGCAAAATCCATGTACGAAAAGGATTTTTTACTTTTCTTCAGGAACATTCTTATAAACTCACCGAGTTGGTGCGTGGACTCGCCGAGTAGGTGTGGATTTTTCCTTCTTCTTCATTCTTTGGTCTCTAATTGCTTCTCCTTATTCCTTTTTACTTCCAAGCATGTCTTTTGAACTGAAAACACAATTAAAGCATTATTAAGTACCTTTTGTCCACATTATACACATAATTAGCTAAAAATGAATAAAAATATATGCTAAACATATGGTTAATTATGCAAATATCAGGTTTCCTCTTTTCCTAATCCGCAGCGAGTTCTCACCATGTCGATTTATACACCCAATTAGATGTTTAGTGTACAATGATGATAATTAAGATAGGTAAAGCTTTATTTATGATATGCATATAAATCTCCTTATCACTCTGAAAAGTTACATGCCAGTTCTAATACCGTAATTAAAAGTTTATAAATCTGAACACATAAATTCCCAGATCTAGTCGGCAATAGACCATAGATACGATCATCCAAAAGTATATAAGGCATCTTATATCTATAGAATAAATCATTTAGCACATAAAGGAAATTTAGGATTCTTTCCTAAAATAAGCTAGTGCGCGTGTCTATTCATGTATATTTCCTAAATATAGCAGACACTCATCTCACAATAATCGCTAGGCATTCTAAGTGGAAGTCGAGAAATCTTACAAATTCCTAGTTCGCTTAAACTAATGTTCTGATACCAACCTTGACATCCCCAATTTCACAGCTAGAAAAGACCGATTTGCTTATGCTTTATTTGAAATTAGAGTATTCTTTTGAAGAATAATATTGCTGAATTTGTTCCTAAAATATGACAAACATATTTTCAAAGCATTTATGAAGAAATGTATTTTAATTATATTAAAAACACTGGGATGTCATCGTCAATACAGTACATAAGCATAAATGAAAATAACATAGGCCTTACAAACATCTATTATTCTACTGGCCTATAATCCATAAATCTCTCATCTGATCATCACACATGTAGTCTTGTGCCACTACACATAATACAAGAAATTGAGTGGGTCAAGCTTAGGAGCCTGCTGAGCATATAGGGTTTTCAACCCTAAATAATCAAATTCTTTATTTTCATCAAATCATTCAACCCAAATATCTGTTTCCGTTATCCTCACTTTTTGTCTCTAAAGCATCTAATTTAAGGTACCTATCATAAGGATTATCCTTGGGATAGCCAATAATGCTTAGGGGATTCCTCAACAATATATTTTTGTAAGGGATCCATGAGGGGGATGGAGTACACCTGGTGAACACTTAGCTCAAAAACACCTATAGGTTGCCAGCATGCTAGTATTCCACTTGACTGTCTAGAATAGTCTGTGGTTGTCATCTACACTCAACTAGACGACTGGATCATCTTTAAAGTCAAAGCCTCTCATCATTTATTTCATATTTCATCTTTCATCTTCTATATCATCTTTGATCTACCCATTTTTAACTTACATATTTATAGGTATGAAATACATATACAATTCAAATCAAGTAAAACATGTATAAATTGTTCATCCAACATAGATATCAGGAACACAAATAATAGCCGCATATAGCACGTAATTTATATTAACTACTTCATATATATATATGTGTAAGATGAAAGTGACTATGCACTCACTTGTTAAAGTGACGATTTGAAATTCGGAGAGCGCTTCGCTTCTAGCAACTGGCTTTTCCTTGACGAAACCAATTATCATTATCACTAAGTCTTAGTCTAATATTTATAGTGACTAATTATTAGTTTATATTCATCATTAATTCAAAGTATACTTCAAGATCTATCATGTAAGGATCAGCTAGGCAGGACAGTTAGGTGGCAAGATCATTTTGGCATACAGCTTTTCTGAAATCCAACAACCAAGCAAATGTGACCATTCTAGATACCTCTCCCATAAGTTGATAAATCAATATAACAACTTGGAATCACTGATAAATCTTGTTTATAGGTTCATAATAATGATAATGAACTTAAACATAAGTTATAGTTAAAGTACGGTAAGCATAACTCAACTTACAGGTGGTTTAGTGAGAAATCGGACTCTGTGCGGGCAGAACTTCTAAGTCGAAAGCTCTACTTCTTGGGGCTTTCTGACACTCCGGAGCTTCGCTACTAACTCCTAGGAAGTGCTAGAGAAAAGGTCTTAGGACCTTGAGGGGTTTGTAAGAGAGTTGGGTAGAAAGGTGTGAGGAATTGCATGATTTTTGCCATCTATTTATAGGCTGGAAATGGGTCGTATGCTGGCCTAATGTGCCATGTGCCACAATTTGGTGGCAAGTCGTGGGGAAGAAGGTGTGGTGCTAGATCATGCCACGTGTCGCGGTCGAGCTCTGTTGTTGACATTCTTTATAGCCACGTGTAGCTATCAATGTGAGCTACAACTTTCATTTACACTTTATCGGCTAATTTTTACTTTATTTTTAAAGTTATATTTTAACAGTTTTAGACAATTAAAGTCCGTTAAAGATTCATAACTTTGTGATCCGACGTCCATTTTCGATTGTCTTTATATCGTTGAGCTCCTATTAATGAGATCTTCACTTCTCATTTAGATCATCTCAGCTAAAAATCGACCGACCTAAAATTCAATTTTCGAACTGTATACCGCTACGCTGAATCTTAGAAAAATGATAACTTCCTCAAACGAAGTCAGATTTGGATGTTCTCTATATGCATGCTCTAGGTTTAATGTCTACTATGACTTTCATTTAGATCGCTAAGGCTAAAAAGTATTTTGTCAAAAAAATTTACTTTTTACGATACGTGGGGTCATGCCGGTTTAATCACGAAATTTCGACGAGTTATAACTTCTTCGTTATAAGTCGGATTTCAGCGTTCCTTTTATCTCTGGAAATTCTTGTTACGAATACTTCAACTTTCTTCAAACATATTAGGTCTAATTATTATTTTATTTTAGACGCATATTTTATTCCTATTTTATTATTATCGTCATAAGCACATATATTGCATATAATTTACATGTAAATCACATAATACTAAAATAATTATTCTTCATTACATTAAATAGCTTACAATTGTTGACACTAACTATTACATCATCATAATAATGCTTAGCCAGAAACGCGGGCGTTACAACTTTCATGTACGATCTCCGCTTTTGACGTTCTTTATATCTACAAAATTGTGTTGACATGTTTTATATGTTTTGAGTTTATTTGTTCATGAAAAAACATAATAAATAAATCTTATTTTTAGCGCTTTTAGTCGCTACTTATGTATTACTATTAGTGATTCGTTAACGATCAATGTTCATTGGAGACAAAAAGGATAGTCTGTATGCAATTCCAAGTAGGAAAATTATATTTACAAGAAAAGGATGGAGTACAATATATTAGGTCTATCACAAGGGCTATTCACGGTGATTTAGACCGGTGAACGATGACCTAATTTTATCGTTTCTTATGAAAATAAAGGTGAAAACCCTAATGGTAGTCAGAACAATGACATGATTTTCAGTGGTATCTTCAACTTCATCTTCAATAAAAATTTCACTCATTTCACTTTTATCAAAATTGGAATATTCACACAAGTATGATTTTCTTCCGATTTCAATTTCTGACATAATGAGTTATACTTCTCCATTGAATCTATTTTGATTTGTTTTTTTATCATCTTCTATTAAAATATTTCTCATCATTAATTTGTTTTCTTTTGATTTTATAAACTCCCCAATATTTTCCAAACCAACTATGTATGAATCATGTAAAGATTCATTTGAAAAAACCACAAATTCACATTTATAACATTCCACATCAATTTCATCTTCCTTAAACTCAGGAAAAGGTAAAATCATTTTATGTAACTTTTCACCTATTTTGAAACTCAATTAGAGTTGAGAGATATTGCTATATAGACGTCTAGCAATAGGAGCATAGATGTCTTGTTGTTTTAACATGACCCTATTTTCTCTCTTTAAGACTATTACACCATCCTGAAGGCTAACGAATTTGGTTTTTAGAGCTACTATTTCCATTCTCCTTTCCTCGTTCCTAAATGAATTCCTGCTAAGACTATCATAAAGTTTAGAGTTTCTAATACGAGCTATTTTCAAGCTTTAACTAAAATCAGAAAACTATATCTCGTAACTCAGTCAGTTCAAAATGATAATGAGAAATTGGAATATCAAGAGATTTAAAAAAAATAGATTGTACCTTATCAATTACCTTTTTATTCTCAGCAACATATTCACGAACAATCTTAGCAAATAGGCACACATCTGAACTTGCTTCTTCATCAGTGAACTATCCTTGGATTTACGAACTTATACTCCCAAAGATCAGACACTTTCCACCTTTCCTAACACAAGATTCTTTGTCAAACTTTGACTCTTTCACAACAAAACACTCGCCATGAGTAGGCATTCTCACATTTTCATCTTCCGAATCTATTGACCAAACTTCAACTTGGCCATCATCACTATCATATTCTGCAATAGTCAATGCTTTCCAAGTAGGCTTAGACTTACAAAGGTCTTCAATATTTTCAGTATAATAAGCTTTGTCTTTTGATTTCTCTTTCTTCTCGTTCATTTTCCTTAACATGCCTTCCTTTGAGAAGTGGTTTTTGCCATGAATATAATTGTAGCCATATCCGGAGTCTCCAAGAAGCTTTTTCTCAATTTTCTCATCTTCTTTTTGATACGACTTATATCCTTCCTCTTTCAACTTATTTGAACTTGCTTTTGAAATTTTTACCTTTATTATAACCTCTGTTGAACTTGTTACCCTTAAAAATGGAGAAATTTTTCTTGAAAAGTTTATTAGTGTTACTAAACATGAGAGATCTGATTTCGCTTGTGAACTCCTCATCAGTACTATTAGAATTAGAATCATCATCAACCACTTTAGACACTTTGTTCTTTGAACATTCTACTTTTGCAACAAATGCCATAGGACCAACATTTTGAACTATTTTAGCATCCTTAAGAAACTATTTCTCACGAGATTTTAGAATTCCATCTTAGCAAGAAAATAATCTTTAATTTGTTCATGAACTTTAAAAGTTGATGCAATGAATTTCCATTTGATCTTATGCCATTTAGAAAAGTTACTTTTTGTTTAATTGTTTTCCTTCTCAAATCATGCTTAAGCATTCTGCTTAACAAGTGATTAAAATGATTGACTATTTGATCAATTCTTTCATCAGGTTTATGCTGAAACGATCCAAATTCAAAGAGAAGTTTAGTTTGAATGGAATGAGTTAAACCAACATCACCATAAATATAATTGTTTTAACCTATCCCATATTCGTTTAGCAGTAGGAAGTGAACTTACCAAATGAGATGTGTCTGGAGGAAGAGTAAACCTTAAGATTTTTTGTTGCTTTAAAATTGTTCATCAACAATTCCTTTTCATCCGAATCAACACCACTATCAACAATGAGGTCATCTAGTTGTTTTTGATTTGACACAATCTCTTTAGTCTTTGACGACTTGTAATCACACACCAAATGATTCAACGATGAGTTTCGATACCAAGGACATAGTCTTCAAAATGTAGTGCCCAAACTTCGTATTCTTCTAGAAAAACAATTGCAATATGAGTAGTAGATCCAATACAACCATGAGGATTAAAGGAAGTTGAATGTGAAGAATAGCATCACAAAAAATTAACTAGACTTAACATGTGTAAAATAATATGCAATTTTCCAAACATCTTCCAAAACAACCACAAGAACTGACTCACCTCTAGTCTAACTTATGTGAGGCAAAGAACGTAGGAGAAACACCTTTAAACAAGAAGTTTAACACCCTAAAAATATTACACAATGAATTTATCAGAAATAGAACATAAAATAAAAATAATTATGGTCAGACAGGATCCACGTCGTGGCAAGAAGTGTTGTTAGAATTTTCGGAACAAATAGATTCCAATTTTGATAACAATATGACATGATTAATTGAATGATTATGAACACACGATGGAAAATAAAATCATTGTTTCATTAAGGAGTAGAAGAACTTTTATGTGTAGACGTAGGGAACTATTCTCTCAAAAAGTACTCTCTTTACTAACTAACATCCCTATATACAAGCGTAAAGAGAAGTCAGAAAGCAATGTCTAAGTCAATAGTTTAGAACTGTGAACCTAAACTGTCACACCCCCAAACCTGAACGGCGGAAACGTTCGGGGGCGGATGACTTCATGTGGTAACGTAACAAATGAATACATAGTAAAGAAAGCAATACAACCATCATATATATAATTGAAAGTTTACATTTGTCAAAAGTTACATGTTCAAAACTTAATTACAATATGATGTTAAAAACACGAGATTAAACTGGCGCCGCAGCATCCCTTCATCAAAAGCGTAATGAATACCTGAAATTACTGATTTCCTGGGACATACAAGTAATTTTGAAAGAGTAGATCAGCATTTAAGCTGGTGAATTTCATAAGTATTTAAGTGACAATGTTTGAATGAAATGAAATGTTTTTATCTTTGTTTGTTTGTGTTTAGAAAATCCTATATTTTCTACTAGTATAAAAGTAGCCTTCACTCAAGACCAATGTTTGTCTCCAAAATGTATGTAAGTGTAAAATAACCAATGAGTTTGAAAACCTTGTAAATCAATGCATTTTTAATACCCCTTGTGAGTTTTATAACCATACTATTGACTCGGAATGCCTATACACAACGTTCTTCAGGCGTTGGAATGTTATGACGTTTGTCACCCCAAACGGTGGACTGCAGCTAACAGTTAGGGCGCGGGTTTGTCAAGCCCGTATAGATCTATACACAAACACCATGCTCCCCCTCCAAGGGATTCTGGTATATAATACAGGACTTGAAATGTGTACTCGAACGTACATGAAGTTAGTGTCTCACGAAACCGTGGTATAAAAACAGATCTACTTGTTAAAATGTTACGTTTGTTCTTGTATACGAAAGTAAACTTCTTGAAATTCATGTTTCTAGTACATAAGAGATAGAAATTTGTTCGTAAAACTATACCTATTATAGTTTTCTAAAAGTGTGTCTTGTTTGTTTAGAAATACCTAGCAAAAGAATCACTTGTTTATGAAAGCATAGATTTTTGGTGTAGAGTCTAAGATAGACAAGAATAATCTAAGAAAAGTTTAGTTTATACATGCATTATAACAAATTTATATTTCAAAAGATAGAACGCTATTTTAACATATGTTATATATATATATAAAAGTTCATTAAAGGTTTATAAATCGCATGTGATTTGAATATATAACAGCATATAAAAGAGTTTCTTTATGTAACACACGATAATACTCGTGTGTTTTACTTGTAATCCCCCCCACCCTTGAAAGCATATAAAAGCATTTAGAATATTTAAAAAGGTTGATTTAGGGGTATGAAACTCACTTGAAAGTTTGAAGGTAGCGAGATGGAAAACCGGGCAGAGTTTCGTCTCGGGAAATGGATTTTCCTTGGGATTCTCGGGAATCTCGGGAGTAAAATCGACCCTCGGGACTTGAGCCAGAAAGACCAGAGCTTCGGGTCTGAACGGGCACGGAAAACGAGACAAGATCGTGAGAGAGAGAGGAGAGAAATGAGCCCTTTTCTCGGAAGCCCTCGCATCCTATTTATAGGAAGGCTGGTCTGCCTCGGTAAGCGGGGCGTACGCTCGTACGCAGCGCATACGCGTACGTCATGCATGATCGAAGCCTCGACTGCCTCGGCTTCGGATGGGACGGGTTGCTGGGTACGGGGGTCGGATGGGACGGCGGGTCGGATGGGACAGCGGGTCGGACGGGTTGGCGCTTCGGACGGGTCGGATTCCTCGGATATGGCGACGTGGACGATCAGAGGCCAAGTCCTTCGAGTACGCTGGGCGTACAGGGGTACGTAGCGCGTACCCGGATGAGGACGCTGACTCCTCTTCAGATAAGGTCTGAATTTTGAATTAAATAAATATATAATTTATTTAATAAACTTCAAAAATTCATATCTTCTTCATACGAACTCAGTTTTCGATGGTCTTTATATCCACGTGTAGGTGAGACTACGCTCTACAACTTTCGTTTAGACTTCGTCGGCAAATTCCGAAATTATTTTTTTATTATTTATTATAAACTCATCGTGTTTAAGGAATTTCTTTGAAAATTCATAACTTCTTTATCTGATGTCGGTTTTTGCCAGACTTTTTACTGCTGGAATACCATTGTCGAGACCTTCGATTCTCGTTTAGGTCATTCCGGCCAAAAATCGCTCGATCTCCGATTCGAGTTTTTAGTTGTCTGTTGCTAAGTCGAACTTGGAAAAATCATAACTTCGCTATATGAAGTCAGATTTGGGCGTTCTTTTCACGTACGATCATGGTTCAAAGACATTTAAACATAGAAGGAAATAAAATAGAACTATTTGTACATTTTATTATGAAAGTAAATTTTATTACTCAAAAGTGGTTACAATACTTGACCCATTTTGGTCATTACAAAGAGTTGAAATATCGGGTTGTCACATAAACATAATCTAGATATGTAAAATCTAAAAAAAAAAATCTCACGTACGAAATGAAGACTTTAAGAGATTTACAAAACATATTGAGAATGTAGTCGTATACAAGACTTGACACAACAACATATTCTGAAACTCTACAAGGGTGTGAAGTTGTGGGCCGAGCTTTTGTCATGATCTGAATTAATCAACTACCCATTGCCACATCATGGCAACCACATGTCCGTGTCTTGGGGAGTGGCAGTTATAAAATAGAAACTCAATTGATTGCCTTCTATTACTTAGTTTGGTTTCGATCAAAACCGCATTTGGGATGATCTTAACCCCTCAAGACCATATATAACCGTCCATAATTGACAGGACAAGAATGGGACCAATCAACACATCTAAACCATGGATTTTGGCATCATCCAAGGTTTCCTCTTATGTGTTTTTGAAGGACAACAAGACTGCTAATGAGAAATGTTCTTACCTCCTAGAAAATCCATAATTGATCCCAAGAAGATTGTAAGGAGAGAAAGTCCACCAAAACACCACCAACAATACTCCAATTGGCTTCTTGTTTCACACTTTCTTCACTCTTACACTCATCAAAATACAAGAAATCTTAGGAATCACTCTCAAGGAAGGTGGAGTCTAGAAAGAGGTTTTGTTGGCTGCAAACAGAAGATGATTCCCAAAATCTAGGGTTTTGGTTTTTAAATACTTCATAACTTTCACTTTAAGCCTCTCAAATGTGAGAAAATGACCACATGACTCATGTATATGAACAATTATCATTTTCTTGAACTTATCCCCTAAAATAGAACTTTTACCATGTCAAAAGTAACTTAACAATAATACACAACAGGAAAAAAGCCTCAATGATGGAATGGGAAAGTTTGGGTCGTTGAAATGCTCCATAGAATTAGGAGCTAAAATGAACAGATGAGGGTAACGAGCCCTCATATCAACTTCAAGCTCTAAAGTTATATCGCCTCTATTTTTATTCTTCTACAAGACCTTCATGAGCTTCACCCTCTTCTTACGCGATTGCTTCGTTTCATGATGCAAAATTGCCTCAGGTTTCTTCACCAATCATTTTGATTCATCAACCTTTAACTCATCTAAAGGTAAAATGCTCAGTTCCTCAGCTAAGCACTTCTGCAGATAACATGCATGGAACATATCATGGATCCTCTCAAGATCTGGCGATAATTCCAATTTATACACTTGGTAGCCGATACGCTCCAAAACAACAAGTGGACCAATGTAACAAGGTCCTAACTTGCCTTATTTTTTAAGCAAATGATCCTCTTCCAAGGTGAGACTTTCAACTTTACTTTCTTGCCCACCTCGAAGGTCTTTGGTATGTGCTTCTGATCTAAATATTTCTTTTTCCTATCATGTGTCAAACGTAAGCGGTCAATAGCTATCTTCACTTTCTCCTTGGTAAATTGCACAATCTCTAAGGTCACAAACTGTTTCTCCCCTGACTCCAACCAACACATACGAGTGCAACATTTCATCCCATAAAGTATCTCATATAGTTCTATGTCGATGTTGGAATGGTAGGTGTTGTTATAGGAAAACTCCACCAATGGTAAATAATTGTCCCAACTCCCTCCATACTTGATAACACAAGATCATAACATATCCTTGAGAGTTTGTGCGGTCTTATCATTTTACCTACAAGTCTCAAGATGATAGGTTGTGCTCGAATGAACTGTCGTTCCTAACTCCTCAGGGCCTTTCTGCCAGAATCTTGAAGAAAAACAACTATCACGATCAGATATGATAGATAATGGTGCACCATGTCGTGTAACTATATCCTCCATGTACATCTTTTCCAATTTTTCTAACTTCACATTCTCCTTTGTTGCCAAAAAGTGGGCGCTTTTTTCAACTGATCCTCTATCACCCAAATCAAGTCATTACCTCACGAAGTTCTCGGTAATTTTCTAACATTATCCATCGTCATCTTATCCCATTCCCACTCCAGCATCTTTGACTACTATAGAAAAATAACATGCAAAACATCTTAGTTAAAAAAAACATGAATAATCCTCACTACTATCATAGTCCTAACTGCCTCTTTTTGCATCAAATAATCAATTTACGAATTCTAGCATACCAAATGTTTTCTAAATCATTTGTTTCTGCAAACACAACACAATTTCAAATTGCATACACTTCATATTTTTAGTTTATAGCATCACACAAAATTAAGTAGACTTAATGTGTACAATAGCATGCAATTTTCCAAACTTATGCTTAAACAACCACAAGAATTAACTTACTCTAGTCCAACTTATGTGTGGCTATGAATAGAGGAAAAGCACCTTCAAACAATCAATTTAACACCCCTAAAATATTACATAAAGATTTGATCAGAAGCAGAACATAAAATGAAATATTTTTGTTCAGACGGGATCAACATCATGGACCGAGCTTTAGTCACAATTCAAGTCAATAAACTCCCCATCGCCATGTCATGGCAACTAGATGTCAATGTCTTGGGCACTGGTAGTTACAAAATAGAAAATTGATTGATTGCCTTCAACAACTCCATTTGGGTCCGATCAAAATCTTATTTGGGATGATCTTAAACCCTCATGACCATATCTAAGTGTACATAATGGATAGGTCAATAATGGAACCAACCAATATATCTAAACCATAGATTTTGGCATCATCAAAGGTTTCCTCTTGTGTATGGTTTGAAGGACATCATGATGAATAATGAGAAATATTCTTAGCTCTTAAAAAATCCAAAAATGATCCCAAGAAGATTGCAAGGAGAGAAATTCCACCAAAACACCACCAATAATACTCAAAATGGCTTCTTCCTTCAGAGTTTATTATGTTCTTATAATCCTCTAAAGAACATAACTCGTAGGAATCACTCTCAAGAAAGGTGGACTCTAGAAGTAGGCTTTGTTAGCTATGAATAAAAGATGATTCCAGGATTCTAGGGTTAGGGTTGCTTAAATACTTCATAACTTTCACTTTATGCCCCTTAAGTGTGAGAAACGACCCCATGACCCATGTATATGATCAAGTGTCATTTTATTTCACTTTAGCACCTAAAAATTAATTTTAACCTTGACAAAAGTAACATAACAATAGTACATAACGGAAAACTAACCTCGATAAGGGAATATGAAAGTTTGGGTCATTGCACAACTGCTCCAATCTTTACTGATTCTACCATTTCGCCAACTATTTCTTTTCAAGATACACTAATTATTCGACCAACTACAAAAGAAACAACAACTCCACAAACTCCACCAAAAACAAAATTGTTCCTCCCATACCTTGCTTTGTTCCTAATACTACTTTTGAGTTGTTACAAACAAATTTTATGCCAAATGATGATAATCATTCTGATGATAATGAAGTTGATTTTGGTGTAAATGAAGAAGAGGAGAATTTTCAAGATCCTTTTGAAGGTTTTATTGATCCAATTCTCGCATTGAGTCTTATTGATGATGATAGTGATTTGGATGAGGAACATGTGAATGATTCAATGACTAAACGGGACTATAAAGCTCTGAGTCGCAAGATGAATATGCTTGTCAGGCATACTGAAGTTTTCTCAACTTCAATGTTCGAACATTTGTTGCACATTCATGAATCTTCAGTGAAGTATTTGCTTTCAGAGAGCAAAAGAGTATTTGAGGAACATAGGATGTTGGTGAAAACAACAAATGAGAAGTTGGAAGCTACTCTTAAAGAAATGAAAGAATAAGTGATACAAGAGTCCATTGAGAAGTTTAATGAGAAGATGGATGCAAAAATAAAAGAAGTGAAAGAGATTTGCACTTTACTCCTTAGTGACAATACAATTCATAATGCATATTTCAACAACTCTATCAGTGCCTTGGTTTCGCATTATACTACTAGATCTAAGTTGTTGGATATCATTGCAACCAAAATTTAGAAGTTCAATTCTCTAAAGTAGGAGTTGCATACTATGAAATGAGATTTAATCAATTTGGATGATGATTGCTTCTTTCTAAGGGAAATTTTTTTGAAATTAATCGAAGCCTATGCAAGATTGCTGAAACCAAAGATGCTTCATATGTTGATTATACTTCGTAACTTCTAGATGCAAAGCTTCAACATAATCTTAAAGTTATGTGGTTCATAGAGGTTTTCTAATTACGATTCTAATTCCCAACAAGAGGGAGAAAGGGGGTTCTAATGTCAACATGAAAAATCCTTATCAAGCTCCTGATATGAGAAAGAAGCCTAAAATTGAAAAAAAGATTAATATTGGGGAATAAACATTGAAAAAGCATTTAGATGATCTTACTCCTAATACTTCAAATGAAGTTTCTCGTTCTGGTAATGTTAATTATGTTTCTTAACCATAAATTAATCCTACTAATAAAGCCGCAGAGAAGCTCAAAAAGAAGATGGACAAAGAGCTTGAAAGAAAAAAAATAAATTCAGATTCAACTAGATCAGAAAGATGCTAAGAATAGAGAAAAAGAGGGCAGAGGCAACCTTAAAAACTTTTTGTCCGAAATGGATAGTAAATCGAATGACAAATAAAGCATTTAAACATGTGGAAGAGTATTGGTTAAATCCACAGTCTTCTTTTGCGATTCATAGTAAAAGATATTGTTAAATAAATCTTCCAATAATTGTGAAGGCCATTTTATTTAGGGTTTTTTTTTTCCTAATACATTTGATGTGGCACTGTCTAATGCAACCATGAACAAAAATCTTTTCATGTTTTATGTTTTAAAGTCAAGGCCTCAATATGAATTATGGAGTCTGCAGATGATTACGTTGTATGTGAGTGCATTGAAGAGAAGATAAATGATTTTGTGAACTTCCAATTCCTAGTATTGAGAGGAAGTAGCACCAATGAATATCAATTATATTTTGTTGAATTGTTATTCATGAATCCTTATGATTAGATTTTGTTGTTAAAAATTCTTTCAAGGGAAAAGGTCAAATACGAGACATGTCTCATACATTTAAAAAAATGATTCTTCTATTGTTTGGAGCTTTGTGAAATAAATGTGGAGGTTACAAGTATGATTAAGAAGAAGAAAAACAAAGGACTTTGTCCACTGTCAAATAATATTCAAAAGGATCCTTGGGGGATTGTTTACAAGGTACATGAGGATCGTGAGGTATAGAACTACATGATGTATCTTTAAGACAAGCATTATTAAAAATCTATTACATTGACTAGAATTCTTGCTTAAGCTGAGATGTGTAATCTAAACTCAAAAAGCAGTATCAAATGCGTCTCATACATGATAAGGTGGTGGGTTATATTTTGAAAGGTAATTATCAGCATGATTCCTCAAGTATTTGAAGAAGTAAAGTGTAGACGACTTCTGCAACTCAACACAAAGGGCGAGCTTCTTAGGTCTCACAGCTCGTAATATTGTGTTTGAGTTTGTATGTGAAAGCTCTCGCAATGTTATATATTATGTATTTCACTTTATGCGAAACATATTAGTTTAATTTTGTAGTTTGTATGCTTAGGATTTGAATTTTTGGTCAGTTTGTTATGATAGGTTGTATTATTTTAGGTGTCATGACCTCATTGGTCATGTCCTAACAGACTCCCTCTTACTATTCTATATATAAGGATAGTTAGTTAGAGAGAGAGAGAGAAAAAAAAAAGTATCTTTTGGAGAGGTCTTACATAACTTGTAATCAAACTTCTTTTACTCTCTAATAAAATCCATATATTATTTACCTTGTTGTGTTCATAAAATTTCGTCTTTTTAATTATGATTTTTGTCTTTTAGAATCGCAACGATCCTACATGGTTTAAAGTCTGATATAGCATTTTAGTAGTTGATAGGCTTACCAGAAACTATGAAGAAAACTCATTAATGACATATTCTATATTTCCTATGTTATAGATGATTTCTACCATATATGCGAACAATTTGTGATTATAAATAGTTATTATTCAAGTTTAACAATATCTTGTTAAAACTAGTGAAAACTTTTACAACATCAAACTATGATTCTTGAGCTACTTCAAATTCAATGTTTCTCCCACTTTCTTTGTCATTAGAATCTTTCTTTCTTGAGCTACAACCCTGAAGGGTCCAATATACCTGGGGCCAAGCTTGCCCCGCTTCCTGAATCGAATGACGCCTTTCCAAGGCGATACTTTCAGGAGCACCATATCCCCGACCTGGAACTCTAGGTCCGATCTACGCTTGTCGGCATAACTTTTATGCCGACTCTGAGTAGTCTGGAGGCTGCTTCGAACTTGATGGATCCTCTCCGTCGTCTTGAGTACCACCACGGTACTCCCCATGACCCTCTGACCAACCTCACCCCAACATATCGAGGTCCTGAACTTCCTCCCATACAACATCTCGATGGGATGACGGTCCATACTTGCATGATAGCTATTATTATAGGAGAACTCCACCAACGGAAGGTAAGTATCCCAACTACCTCCAAAATCTAAAACACACGCCTGCAGCATATCCTCTAGAGTCTAGATGGTCCGCTCACTCTGACCATCCGTCTGCGGGTGAAAGGCAGTGCTAGAGTGTAGACGAGTACCCAAATCGTCATGAAACTTCTTCCAAAACCTAGAAGTGAACCACACATCCCTGTCTGAAATCACTGAAACCGGCATCCCGTGACGCGCCACTACCTCCCTGATATAGATGTCGTCCAACTTCTCGGCCGAAATGCTCTCCTAAATCGGAATGAAATGGTCGTTCTTGGTCAATTGATCAACGATGACCCAAATTGAATCTATTTAGTTTCAATCAAGGTGCAGGATCTTGTATCGGTCGTTAATGAGGGTTTTTATGTTAGCAGCTAAGGTTCGTCATATCGGTTAGACCTATTGGTACAAAACCTTATGGGTAATGTTGTGAGGAAGAAGGAATTCATTATACCTAAGGTTGTTTATGTGCTTCCCATGGGAAGTGTACATGGACGGAGTATAATAGCATGAGAACACTTGGCTCAGGTTATTGGCATGGTTCTTATTGGGTTTATCTCTCAAATTGGAACAAGAGTGCAACCGAATATCTCATTCTCTGGTTATGTGTGATCATGTTTTCATTTGATTTTGCATTGTTAGCAACATGTACTAAAGGAACTATGCGTGATAAAAGGGAATGGAATGTGTTGTGTTTGGTTAGCATTGAGAGGGATGTTGATTAGGATCCTGCAAGCTGGTGGATTGATGGTTGAATATTTTAGGCCTTGTGGTGTTGGCCGTCATTCTTTAGGACAGTGATGGAATAGCAGCAGGATCGGCGTAGTACCATGAGCTTATCGTTCTAGTGGCTAGAGGGTGCCACAATGTAACATGAACCAGTGATTGTATGACTCATATAGGAGGGACTCGGTAGTCAAATGATTAAGACTCTTAGGTCTCAGATCGTTAGTCTTATTGGCATGTTCGAGTGTTAGTGCATTGATTGGGAGTCAGGTGACTCAGTGACCAACTGGTTTGGATTATGTGGATAGTAAAAAGTTTATTAGGCATATTGGTTGTGCATCGGAAGTTGCTTGATGCATGTTTGCCACTGTGGACCCTGTTCTCTTGAGAATGGTTTATTAGGGGTTTGGTTACCAATTTTGGGTATTGATTCTAGAATCTCGAGTCATAAAGTTCGTTGTAGATATATTGAGTGATTTGTCAGGTGGTATACACATGGGCTGATAAGGGATTTGGATGAAATGTAAGATTCTTGGATGGACCATCATCATGTTCGTGGGAGCAATGGGTTTGCAATGACTTTTTAGGAAGTCAAGTGTGTGCTCGAGGTTCTTGGGCATAACTTCTGGATTTAGGTTTGGTTGAAATTCGTGATCTATGTTTTAAGTATTCTTTCTGCATGTTTTGGTGGTATCCCTAGTCAGGGATTAGGGGTATGTACGACGATGGATGATTATTAGTCTTAGAGTATGGGTTCTAGAGTTTGGATTCATGGTATCCTAGTTTTGGGAGTTTATTGATGGAGTTAGTTGTAGTTACAGTTTTGAGAAGCTTCCCAATTTGAGTGGTTTACACTGGGAGTTTGGCCTTTCACTTAGGGAGAGGAGGATAGTGGTTGCGGTTGAATATTTCAAGTTATTGGGTTGTTTGTTGGCAACAGTGCTTTCCGAGTGGTCTTTCGAGTTTTCTTTATAAGATGCCTTGATTTCAAAGTGGTTAGAGGAAGCTTATGGAATATGTTGGCGTGGTTTTAAGAGACCCTAACCAAGAAAAATTTCAAGGACGAAATTCAGTATAATTCAAGGAGAGTTGTAACACCCTGTTTCGAGTAGTTTTTTATTTTGGAATTATGGGCATTAAATGGATCAAGTAAGGCCTTGGACTTCGAGGTAATGGGTTTTAGACCGTATTGGATGTTCATGATATCGATTATATGATCTAAGCCACTGGTTTATGCTTTAGAGCCAAAGGGTAAAATAGGAAAAGTTATATGTTAGGCTTCTTCATTGGATTATGGTTTTTAGTTCGACATGTATTAAGTCAAAATTAACTATATACAAGTGTGAGGCTTGTTAATACCTTACATGGATATAAAGATTGCTGAAAACGAAGTTGAAACGAAGAAGTTATTGTTGTTTGAAGTTGATGTGGATTTGGGTGAAAAGTTATGGCCACAATGTGGGGATCAGAGCCCACGACACGGGGATCAGTCAGACCCAAAACCATGATCTTTTTGGGTTTTCAATGTATTTAAGCTTGATATTCCACATTTTTGGGCATTTTATCAGCCTCCACCACCTTTAGGACCCCTTGGGAGAAACCCTAGACTCTACTTTCAAGATTTGAGCATATACTCTCTCCTACCTTCTTTTTCGGATGCTTTTTATGTCTTTTATGGAGCTTAAAGATCAATAAGGTTCTTTTGGTTGCAAGGAATGATGCTTTAAGTTTGGATCCATCAAAGCACCATATTTTTGGACTATTGTGAGTATAAAGTTCCAATCTTCCTATATAGCTCATTAGATATTGTCATTTGGGGTTTTTGGCACTTTTGATCCATTTTACGAGTAATCTTGGATTTGAGTGGACTCCAACATCTTTTGATTGCTTTGGAATGTTTTTTGGACCCCATGGATAAGGAAAGTTAAGACCTTTTCCTTTCCCTTTTAGCCATGCATGTTCTCTTGGTCCTTTAGTTTATTTTGGTGTATTAAAGTTTAGATCTTGGAAGGTTGTGGCATTATTATGGATAAATTTGGAAACTTTATCCATCTAGACATCTTAATGATTTAGATATGAAAGTTGGAGACTTGGACTTAATAGATTAAGTTAAGAAAGATGCATTTTGGGTCTCTTTAAGACTTAAAATCTAGATCTTGGTGGTTTGTACTTTCCTAATGGATAAAGTTAGAAACTTTATCCATTAAGACATTGGAAAGGATCAGATTTGAGATTTGGAGCTCTTGGAATCGGAAGAAAATGGATTAAGTCGTTTAAGCTATTTAGACTAGTCCCCACAACGTGGTCTTAGGCTGTCACGGTATGGCTTTAGGAAGTTTGGGTTGGACGTTCTGTTGTTGAGGTAGTTGTTGGGATTTTGTTGAATAGTTAAGGTGAGTCTCTTCACTGTACTCGTGGGTTGAAGGAATGAATGTCGACCCAATGGATTATGTTTGTAGAATGCTAGTTGTCTTTGTGAAATTTGTTGATATGTCATTATGTGATTGTTGTCTTTGTGATATTTGTTGATATGCTTGTATGTGCTTAATGTCTTTTTGACTCTTGTTGATATGATTGAATGCTTAGTTGTAGGGGTCAAATAGACCAAATATTAATTAACGGAGACCGAATGAGATGAAATAGAGCCAATACCAATTGAAAGAGACCAAATGGGTGAAATAGACCCAACACCGGTTGAAAGAGACCGATGTAGTGAAATAAACCCAATACAAATTAAAAGAGACCGAAGGGGGATGAAATAGACACAATTTAGTTTCGTACTTTTATGTATGTATGGTATGGGGTATTTTGGAGGACTCACTAAGTTTGTGGTTATTACGACTTTATGTTTATGGTTTCATGTACTTATGTTTTCAAATGAAGGGCCTAACTTGATCACACTATGTCCCCTGAAGATTTATTCCGCATTGACTATTTATGATTTTACTCTGATGTTTTGAGTAATTTTATTATGACCGACATTTGGGTTAATGAATGAATGATTTTGACTTATTTAAAAATGAATTTTTTACTCGATATTTTTAGGCGTTTCAAGATCTTTCAAATGTAATTATTTATTTATTTAATAAATGTTGCTTTGGTGAAATTATAGTTCAAATTTAATTATACACGAATAATTTACCTTTTTATAATTCTCTGGTAATATTTTGTATAAAGTTATAATAGAAAGGATGTAATACATATTTGTTAAAAGCTAGTTAATTGAAAGAGTATTATTGACAATCTATATAAATCGTAAAAACTAAATATACTATGAATATATCTTTTTATGTAAAAATTGATATTGAGTTGATGATGAATCACTATTTGCTCCACTAATCACAATTTAAAATTTCTATAAGAATTATTTTCATAACATTCTTTATCTTCCACATCAATGTTACATTTTTTTTTCCAACTCCATCTCTAACGCATCGTTTAACCTTAAATATGAGAATTCGGAGATTGAAACTACTACATTCAAGGAATTCTCTTTTGACGGCTTGCACTTTGCGCAAAAACATGTGTATGTACGATATACAACGTAGGGGTAAGAGGGACGGATACTCAAGAATTTCAACCTTGAATATGAGAATTCGAAGATTGAAACTGTTGCATTCAAGGAATTCTCTTTTGACGGCTTGCAATTTGTGCAATAACATGTGTATGTACGATATATAAAGTGGGGTCAAAAGAGGGACGAATACTCATGAAACCTACCCTGAACTCACTTCCTTTTGGTCGGTAACGAGTGGGTGGGGTGATGTTGCTATTAATACCAGAGGCCGTTCCCATCATGTCCCACTCCTACTCCTACTCCTACTCTTGGTGCTCTTATACCTATAGCATAATTAGTTATTATGATCTTAAATTATGATAGCAATATTTATCGATCATTCATTAAACTTTTAGCAACCGTTCGAAATCTTTTTGTCGTTAAGATCCAATCTATGTGTTTGCATTTCTATTATTATATATGTATTCTCCAGTGATGCAGAACGATACCAGATTAATAGAATGATATTATAGAATTTGCATAATGTGCTTTCGAACAGGGGATTCCACACAACATAAAAGCCAAAAAGAAGAACAAGAGAAACGAAAATGATGCAAAAAACACCACAAAACCATATTTATATCTGATTGTTATACATTAACATTTGAACAAAACGATGTAAAAATTATATGTTCATAGTTGTATGTCGCGGGTCGCTTCTAAATACAGATGTGCACCTTGTTGTTCTTTTGTCCTTTGTAAACCATTCTTGTCTACTTAAAACGTGTATCGATTGTCAGCAATGCTCACGAATGACTACCTCCTCCCTTGACGTAAAAGTGATTGAGATAAAGGAGCTGCACCAAATAAAGAGAAAAATTGTGTATAGATGAATGTTGTTTAAAAATATGAAAAAGTGACAACAAACTTGAGGGTATAGAAGGAAAACAAAAAAAAATGCAAATTTATAAAAGTTTAAGACTTGGGAAAGCCTTTTTTCCTTCTTTTTCGTATTATGTTCAAACGACACTTGCGTATACCTTACCGGATTAAGTCATGTCTCTTGGCTAATAAATAATCCATAATGACATAATTTCTACTTGCAACATCGGATTTACAACCTTTCTAAGACGATCCTCGATGATTCATAAAAGAGGTGGGCATTCATATTTTTTTTGAACATGCAATAGATCCAGAATAAGCCTCTACCCTACCCGGTCCCACATTTTGGGTGTGACAAAATATTGAAGTTCCCCCGTAATAACATGTGTTTGTGCCGCCTTTTTGCTTGAGCAAATATTGCACTTGTTATCCTATTAACATTAGTTAATGTTCTACCTATTGTGCCATTTTGGATGAGATACAAAGTACTGTAGTTTTTCTGACTGCATTCCACCCTTTTTTTAAAGAAAACTATAACCGTTTTTGTTGTATCAACATTTGTCTATGTCCCACCTTTTTTGGTGGACAAAAAGTGCATTTTTTGTTATAATGTCATCATCGTGTGTCCACCTTATTCGATGATTTTGGGTGTAGACAAAATATTGTGGCTATTGTCCTATATACATTAGTCTGGATCCCACCTTTATACCACCTTTTTGGGTGGAGCAAAATATTGTAGTTTTTGAAAAATTGAGATCAACCTATAATCTATGTCCCACCTTATTCTATCGACAAAATACTATAACATCACTCAAACCACAATTGTATCTTGCATACCAAACAATGACATAATTGAAAATGTAAAAAAGCATACGACATACCTTCAACATTGTTTCGTGGACGAGGACTTGTCAAACCCGTCCTCTCCGTGAGTTCAGTACAAACAAGACTAGTCAAGAGTAGACCCGCGATACAGGCACCAATCATCAACATCGCGAATACCGCGTCCCACCCTTTTGTAGAAAGAAATCCAGTCAAAAGCGGACCCAAAGCCGCCCCGATAGAACCGGTGCCATCAATAATAGCAGTCACGGTTGCCAAGGCCCGTGAATCGCCTTTTAAAGAACTATGTGTCCCAAGATCGGCGGACACCGCGGTGGTGATCAGGGCATAAGGCCCGTTTATAAACAGGCCCGCAATTATCATCAGGATAATGTTCATGGTCTTCGAGATGTTTCCATAAGTTCTATATAGAAGCATTGATGGGATGGCGACATACATAAAAGTTGCGGCAGTGGTGGCACGTGCCTTTAGTCTATCAGAAATATATCCGGCTAAAATTCCACCGAAGATTCCCCCGACATCGAATAAAGTCGACAGGTTTCCGGCCGATTTTACTGATAAACGCTCTCCACCGATCTCTGCAAGCTCACATGGTGATTTTAAACAGTTAAAATGAACCCAAAAGAGGTTAATATATAACGAAAAGTTGCAGTTTTGTGCAAAACTAGAAAATCCATCATAATCAAAGGATTATAATAATAACATCTCAATGCAAATTGTACTATGTTTGGTGTGCATCATACTGTGACCCTAACCGATGCCTATGAGAGCAAAAATTGTAAAGTTTTTGGTGTGCATCTTACTCGCTCTCGATCTCTCTTTTTACAAAAGATGTAAATGCCACTTCTAATTGTGATCACCAAAAAAAACATATTAAAAAGCTAATATAGTGCAGTCAGATAATCAATTATATGAAGCTAGTGATATTTGGTAATTTCATATTTATCTCAATAATGAGTTTGCTACAATTACACTTGTCTAATATATGAATTTGATTATTTTTACCCTAAATAATGAAATTATCATAAGCATAGTCAGTTTATGCAACATATAAAACAGATTAATCAACTTTAAATCATAACAAGCCGTTTGAATGTCATCCAGTGATCCCATAACAACAAATAGCAATTCCATTACAATGCTTTTTCTAGGTGCAATTTGTCCATTTATTTCTTTACAAATTAAATTGTACTTCAAATTATATTGTCTATATAGAAAATTCATATACATTCTAAGAAAATTTGCAAATGACATTTTTATAGCGGTGTTTCTTTTTAACTAGGCCAACATAATACAATAAGTTGTATGTGGGTGTTTCTATTTTGTGCAAGGCCTAAATACAAGAAGTAATGGTTTATTCATCACTATCACTATATCTTAGTTCAAAATAATAGTTATATAAATCTATTTAATTATAGCAATGTTGGAAAAATACAAATTAAGCGGATTTCACTGATAATAATGGGTAATTTTCAAAATATAATGTCCTAATTAGCCAAAGTGAAACTACAATGCTATGAATGAGTAGATGTTAATACTACAATGCCTTGATAAGAAAAATCATTATAATAAATGAAAGTAGGATACTAGTTTTGTATTTATCAAAAGAAAAAACAGGCAAAAAATAATGTACCTGTTTGACTTAGATAAAAGGGCAACCAAAAGAGAAAGGTGTATGCAACAAGCTTTGAGAAAAAAAGGCATAATGCAAATGGAATTACTCCAGGGATGAAACAAGCTCCAACAAAACCAACGCCTCTTCGATTAACAGAATGAATGTGAGGAATGGGGGCCTCCTCATCATTGGATGTACCCTCTTCCCACATCATGTTATCATCATGAATCGATCCTCTCGCATTTGGAGAAGAGTCGCTTGGATCCAGGAAGCCTACATCTTCTGGATAAGCGGCCAAGAACAAAAACACCATGACTCCGGCTGCCACGATAAAAGCTGCCGGAAGAATAAAGCACCACCCCCAACCGTAATCAAGAACACTGGCGGCAAGAAGAGAACCGCTGATATTGCCGACAGATGTATGAGCATTCCAAATCCCCATTATCAATCCCCTCCGCCTTTTACCAAACCAATTACCAATCACTGCCACCACCGATGGCCAACCGGTGGCCTGAAACAATCCGGCAACCATTTGCATCCCCAAAAAATACCAAAAATGATGAACATCCCAAAAGTAACCCATCCCGAATAATGCCACAAAGATTCCGCTCCCGATCATCCCAGTTGTCAAGAACAATCGAAGATCCAAAGTATCTCCTAAATGACCAGCAACGTACATCCCTAATGAATAAACCGCTAGAAATGCAACGTCTATTTCCCCTAGTTTTGAAGTGCCATCTTTCCCGTTGAATGGAGCCCATCCATCATCCGAATAAGTATCATTCATTTTGGGGATGAAAAAGTCGCCTATCGGCCATGGCCACGGGGGAACGTTAGTATTGGAGTTGGATTGATTTCCATGGCGTGGAGGATCCAACACGCTTTTTACAATGCTACTAGGTTTTCTCGATGCATGGTATGAACTGTATGCAAAGAATGTAACAAAGAGGGTGAGATATCTATACGTTTTCAAACTCCAATCTTTTCCCCTAATGCTTCTTATCACCAAAATCCCTGCAGGTATCCTTCTCATTCTACCCATATTTAAATCTAATCTGCAGTCGATCACCTAATATTATTACTAAAATAATAGACCTTAATCACTTTGTGCATAAAGAAGAAGAGGAAGAATGTTCAAACCAGGAGCAAAATTTTCCACGAATAAAATTGGTTGAATATGGAAGGCTGGGAATCTGTGTGTGCGTGAGTGTGTGAAGGGGAGATTGAGAGCTTTTAGCGCAATTTAAGTGACCGCGAAGTTGGGGGAGGGGAAATTTGACGTGAGGAAGGGCACGTGGTGTGGCGTTTAACTATGGATTTGATTTCTCTCTCCCTAATATTTGCCAAATGACTTGTTTTCTACCTTTCTCACTCTCAATCGAGTGATACAACGGGATGATTGCGGATTCTCTTTTCTGGCCCCAAATTTTTGTTTGTGGAACTTTGTAATTACAAGGGCTTTCTATAAGAATCTCTCCTCATTTTCTACAAGAGGTTTTCTATAAGTACCTCTCCTCATTTTCCAATTCCACCCCTCCTAATTTGATTTTTTATCTTTTGTTGTTTTTTTTTTTTAATGTTTTTCTCCTATTTTGTTTATTTTTTTGTTTTTAATTCTTTTTAATTTATATTATTATTATTATTATTATTATTATTATTATTACTACATTTTAGTATTATTATTATTATTATATTTTAATATTATTATTATTGTTGTTATAAAATTTGCACTAAATTTTAACATTTGGACGACATTATAAATCGAACGACTATATAAAATCGATTTTTTAAATATTTTATATATTTTAATATTAATATTATTATTGTTATTATTACTATCAATTTCCAGCAACATTTTATAACTCGGACATTATAAATTCGAACGACTATATAAAATTGGAACAAAAACAAAGTTTGTCCTTATTAATTACGAATATTAATTGGTACGGTATTATAATTGCGTGGTACGTTATGCGAATTAAAAACATTTAGTCGATCACTATACAATGTTTCCGGTTCTATATAGTCGTTCGAATTTAGAATGTCAGATTTATAAAATGTTGTTTGAAAGTTATAATTTTAATAACAGTAATAATAATAATATTAAAATATAACAAATATTTAAAAACCGATTTTATATAGCCATTCAATTTATAATGTTGTCCGAATGTTAAACTTTTGTGCGAAATTTATAATAATAATAATAATAATAATAATAATAATAATAATAATATAATTTAATAATAATAATAATAATATAAGTTAAAAAAAGAACTAAAAACAACAAAATAAAAAAATAAAAGAGTAAATTACACGAATGGTCCCTATGGTTTGGGATAATTTGCGCGTTTGGTCCCTAACTTATTTTTTTAACTCGGAAGGTCCCTACTGTTTGTTTTTGTTACGCGCTTGGTCCCTGTCTTACCTAAAAAGACTATTTTTTCCTTGATTTATTTATTTATTTAAATAAACACACCCCAAACTCCACCCCTCTCATCTTATCTTACCTACCTCAACATTTTTCTCTATTTAAATAATAATATTTTTAGGTAAAACAGGGATCAAGTGTGTAACAAAAACAAACAATTGGGACCTTCCGAGTTAAAAAAAATAAGTTAGGGACCAAACGCGCAAATTACCCCAAACCATAGGGACCATTCGTGTAATTTACTCAAAATAAAAACCAATGACATTAAATAAAATACAAATGATCTCAAATCAAATGTCAAAATTTTGATTTGATTGACTTTAGGGGGTAAATGTGGTTAAGAGGGGTACATATAACATAACCCTTACAAGTATCAAATGTACACCACTAATCACCACCAGAACATCTCCACTATAACACTATTAGTTCCAACACCCGGTTCATTATTCCAAAATATAAACTGCAAAGAGGTTGTAAATTGGTACCGAAAGAATAAGGGGTTTGGATTTGTTATAAATTAACATGGAATCTGGTTTGCTTCTGGCTCGTCCTCATAAGTTGATCCGGGGCAGCTGATTTGGCTTCATCATACCCTCATACCCTGTCTCAAACTATGCTTAGGATTGGCAGGATGGTGAATCTAGCTAGAAAGGGTTTTAATTGACGAATAAAAGTATTCTAGATGCGTAGAGCTTTTTGTTTATGCAATATTATTTGATTTCCAAATAAGTACGTAATTATTTTAATCTGGGAAAGCTGAATACCGGGACATTTCAAGTCTACTCCCAAAACAAACAAAAGAATTTTTCTCATGTGGATGTATAATATTTATTTATGCATAAAGGGTTTAGTTTAGGAGGAGAAAATTAAGAAATTAACATTCTTGGTTATGGATGCGACATAAAACTAAAAAAGGCTTGCTGAAAATTTTAATGCAATCTGTATACCATATTCTTCAATTCCCTTTTGTTTGGTTTGGTTTGGGTACCATCACCATGCATCAAGAGTAGCTATCATCTTTTTTATACAAGTCAGTTTCCTCTATATCCAATCTTTTATAAATTCTCTTCACACAAGGTAAGATTATGTTGCAGGAAAATGAGGTAAAGTAGAATCCTTAGAAATTGAAGGTAGAAACATATCATGACTAATTTGTTGGAAATTTCAGTATAAATATCTATACTTTTACTAATTTTGGACATATATAAATATATACATATGTTGTATATATAATTAACTCTAAATGGGTTTGTGCTCTACTCCACGAGAACTAATATATCGTATGTATAAAATGGAGTATATGTGAATGAGATATCGATACTCAAAGTTGGGTATTTCAGAATAAAAGTTAGAAGTGAAGTGGGTGTGGGAATGATTCCCACATTGGTAGAAAGACTAAACTCAAGTGAGTTTATAAGCTTGAATGTATTATAGGCTTACAAGCTTGTGTCTATGGTTTTACTCCAACTCCTACCCCCGCTTAGGGGTGCAAATTTTGGATTTCGAAGGCCAAATTTACCGAACCTGTGCGTGGGCATGGCCTGCAAACATGGACACAAATGCAACTCCAGATAAATCATGCCCGCGCAACCCTCGTTTTTGCTAAACTTTACTATTTTGGTCCTTGGGATAAATGCACAGTCAATTCCTTAATGATGAATTGATTTCTTGCATTTACAAACCAGTATAAAAGCAAACCACTACTACCTCATTCGATACACTGATTCAAGAAATGGAGCACATTAACTTGCACTCTTTTCCTCTTTATATACATGGTATTTGGAATGTTTGTTGTTGTGTTGAAGCTTGCATTGCATGATATCGATTATATTCTTTATATTTGTTCTACACTCAACAAACACAATCAACTGGTGCAGACTACATTACATGACTTTAGGTGCGGAAGTTAGGGTAGAGTGGTGGTGACTGTGGGGATTTGGGTATGGGATTCAGTCGGAGTGCAGGTTGCTGATGTTCTTTGCTCTAGAGTTTTTTCATTTTAGAATTTATATTTTCTTCTAGACTTAGTGCTACAAAATAAGGTCGTCTTTGAGATTAAAGCATTATCTTGCACTTAGTTGACTTGTTATCAAAATAGTATCTATCTATATATCATCTAAGGTTCATGCCAAGGTAAATTCTTCAATCAACATCCCATTGTTTATCAACACTACAGTTTGGATATGTTTGTATAAGAAAAGTAAAAATAATTAAAATAACTCCTACTATTTATATCAAGTTTTGTAGCCTAATTTAGTGGGAGAGAGAGAAAGAAAAATACAATTTACTGACCGGGGTATTGTATCGTAGTGAGGCCATCATCGGATAGAATCTTATAGCATCTTTTCTTGTGTTTCTTACTGTTGGAGTGTTTGTGACCGTTTTTTGACACTATTTTTTTTCTGAATTTTGAATTTTTATTTATTTATTTATTTATATTTAAATAACCACTATAAATATCATACTCTATATCATATATATCACACCACTAACACATTCAATTCATGCATAACCTAAACTCTTCTATTTCAAAAATGACTCCAAACAACCATCCCTCCGTTTCAACCCATGATCTGGTCAAAACAATCGTGTGCAAATCTTTATCCACTAGATCCATTACTTTACAGACCGCAACTTGATCCCTCTCAGACTTCGCTCCGACCCCAACCCTAACAATTTACTACCAACAAATGCCACAACAATATCACATCATGCAATCCCTTAGGCTAATCATGTTACAAAATTTGCCCCTCTCTCCGAATACATTCTGGGAAGCCAACCCCTAACACCATAAGTTGATTTTTTTGGAAATCCAACTTGATCCGGACCTGGTAGTCGTACTCGAACCGAAACCCGAATTTCTTTAGGAAATTAGAGCCGAACCACCCAACCCAAAAGACAAAGAAAATGAAAATTACTAGTTAGAAAAGTAAATGTAAAGGTGCCCTCTAAGAAAATAACTACCCGAGGAAGAGATGAAATTAGTGGAATCATGGGTCGAAATTTCGAAGGATCCCAAAACCAGTAATGCACAAAAAGGTGAGCATTTTGAGCGACACATTATGGAGCGATTTCATATGGTTATTGGTTGTGGTGAATACCGTATAAAAGACCATTGTGATAAAATTTCACAAAATGATCAAAACAATTAAAAAATTCAACGACGTATACAACAACTTGTTGAGTCAATGGAAAAATGATCAAACTATTTTCAAGACAATGTTTAAAAAAATTCAAATTGATAACAAGTGGAGGTCATTCAAATTTATCGATGTTTGGAACGCGTCCTCGAAATGAGTAAAGAGCATGGTAGTGAAGAAGGTGGTTCGAAAAGATCCAAAGTTTCCAAAACAAGTTACACTACTTCATTTGATGCGCATTTCGGGGTTGATTTAAACGAAGATGATGAGCTTGAACATAAAGAGGTAGTCAGCCAGATCGGTCGAGATAAAGTGAAAAGAGAGGATCTTCGTCGAATACATCGAGAATCAAAAAAGAAGATAACGTTCACATGGTCGCTAAAGGGCTAAGGTTGAAGAAATTACATAGCAATATGGTTTGATTGGGTTTAAACTTGTCCAATATATATTATTATACTTAAATTGTTAAACATGTAACATAGGTATATTATTATCCAATTATATATTTCTTATGTGAAAGACTTTTATGCTTAAGAGTCATTATAGAATGATATTGTTAGATAATATATGATTAAAAGAGGCCACACTAACAACAACTTGATGCATATATATTAATTATAAAAATTCGATTCTTGATAAATAAATATATCTCTTGTAATTAATTGAAAATTATTTATTTCATGGAAATATTAAATTTCAATATTAAGTATCAAAATAAAATAATAGGGAATGATTTAATTATAAGTAGTGTACATTCTTTTAGATATAATACGTTTTTCAATTATAAATTATATATACATGAGTAGTAAAAGAAAGAATAAATAAGCCATATGTCTCTACTTTGATTGTCCAAAATGTGAGAAAATGAAACACTTGTTTCCTATTGTCTTTTATGTTTATTATAATGAAGGTAACATGCTTTGGAAGCATATGCACTTCATAATCATCTAGCAAGAATGTGGGGGACAAGACATGAGATTTATTAGTTTTTTAAAAGGGGTTTTAAGACGGATAACTCTATTATATATCGGTGCACCTTTTTTTGCTTCTTTCTTATTGGTACTCATTTGAAAACAAAAGGAAAAGAGACAAAAAAAAAAAAGTTAGAGTTTTAATGTAAAATCCATACTCCTCATTTACTAGCCTTTATTTTATAGAGATATGATATATTAAAGCTAGTAAATACAATGTGTATTAGCTAGTGTTAAAGACGATTAAATGCTTGCATTTTGATTCATTCTTGAGCTAGCTATTCATGTGAATTTTTCCTCTCCATATCCTCTCATTCGTCTCTTAAATGGTTAAGATGAAAGAAGCATAAAAGGGTTGATACTTGTATCTATATTTAATTTAATACTTGGGTTTTAACTTAAAGCTTATGAGATTATTATTATTACAAGCAGAAGACTAGCATCTTGTCAATTTGAAGAATTGGTTTAGTTTCTAACTAAGGTGGAGTTCTACTCTACATTCTTCATCAACTTCCTACCTCCCAAGAGGAACCAAAGTCTTCAAAGGTTATAGTCTTTTCTTCTTATGGTTGTATTCATCTTTCTATGCTTGTAAAATAATCATTGCTGGGTAAAATAGTTTTAAGGTTATTCAATAATTTTAAAGCTTCCATTTTAGTTTTTACCATTTATGAAATTGGATTTTTGAATAAAAACTCAAGAATTGGTATAAGAGACATTTTTACAAGCTTGGTTATATAATTTGATAATTAGGTATTATATTTGGTTTTGGAAAACATGCTTGGTTTTCTTTTGGTAAAAAAATCCATACATGTTTTATATGACAACTTTAAAATGTTTATAATTGTTATTTTCATGACTATAAGTTTACATGGATCTTTTTAGTCTTGAAAGTAGTTTAGAAAAACAAAGTGATGTGTGTGTGTGTATATATATATATATATATATATATTGTCACACCACAAAATCGATGGCGGAAACGTTCCGGGGCGGAGGACGTCATGTAAAGTATCACAACCAATGTACATAGTAAGCGTAGTAAACACAACCATTACATTACATAGAAATATTTACATTTGTTTGAAAGTAAAGTTATACATGATTATAGATATATACATCCAAAATGAAGAAAAATAAAAACAAGACTGTTAAAATGCTCCGTCTTCTCCAAAAGATCGAGGGGTACCTGTCTAATGTGGACCTGAGAATACAAGCCTGCACCTTCCTAGACAAATCCCTGACTAGGTGGAACGGCCGAGTCAAATCCCTAACTCTACCTGTAGCAAATGCTATGGGTTGGGAAGCTATGAAGGAGCTTCTACTCGCAGAGTATTGCCCTCGGGGCGAAATTCAGAAGCTAGAACACGAACTCTGGAACCTTAAGATGAAGGGTTCTGACATAGCCTCTTATACTTCAAGATTCGACGATCTGGCGTTACTCTGTCCGAGAATGGTTACCCCGGAAAGTAAAAAGATTAAGAGGTTCATCTGGGGGTTGACCCAGCCAACCAAAGGGAATGTCTTGGCTGCGAAGCCAGACACCTATGATAGTGCTAAATGTCTTGCGCAAATCCTGATTGATCACGAAGACAGCTCTGATGAGGAGGCTACCACTCCCGAACCGGTCACAAGTGGAGGTGGAAGTAAAAAGAAATTTTGGAACAAGCGGAAAGCTCAGAGTACGCAAGGGTCTTCTAAGAAACAGCAAACAGTAGCAGTCCATGCTGCTACTGCCCCTATTGCTATTTCAGCTGTCGGGTCCACGGCCCAAACTCCTACCAGTGGATATAATGGTACCTTTCCTTGGTGTGATAAGTGCAGCTACCATCACCGCATTCCTGGTCCGTGTCGCGAAAGGATTTGTAACAACTGTGGCAAGAAGGGCCATCTTGCTCGAACCTGCAGAAAACCAGCCAAATCAACGAACCAATCATCCGGAACGGGAATCAGTCCAGCCTGCTACAATTGTGGTGAAGTAGGGCACTTCAAAAGAAATTGCCCCAAAGCAGCTACAACCGATGATCCCACTGTCGCCGCAGGTATACTTCTCTTTGACAATTCTTATACCTGCAACTCTTTAGGATTCTAGTACCAGAAGGGAAAACTTGTTATCTATCCAACCGAGCAATTTCTAAACTTAATCCTTTGTTTATAATCGAAATTGAGTACAATCGAGACGGCTAACCAGTGAGATAGAGAACACTAACTTCGTACCTATAGATTGTATCCTCAGTCCGGAGGATTATTCTGTTCCATTCGATTTAAATGCGGGAAACTTTTCACAAAATACTTTGATGCTATGTTTGACATGAAATGACCAAGTCTCATTCATGTTGTTACCTTTGGTTTCGAAAGGGTCGATCGTCTAGATCTTTTCCCCGACCCGTCTCTCGTGATCTTCGTCATCAAACCTTCGTGTCATCTCATGCCTTAAAGCTCAAAAGTTTTCCCGATAGGAATTACCATGCATCCCTCGTTTCTATGATCATTAAGAAACGGGAAGTCAGCAGCTCTTTCCTCTAAATGTCTTTCCCGAAGAATTCCCGAGAATTCCTTTCGAACGTTTAGCTTAGTTCCGCATCGGCCTAATCTCTGGATCTATCTCGTGACCGAACCTCAGTGAGAATGAATTGTTCAAAACGGTGACCAAGAACTGATATGATCACTACGGATTAGTAGTGGTATCCTTTCGGTCAAATCTCTTTCCCTCGATCATGTAGCCAAGCAAAGTAGTCGTAACCGTGTACTTTTCCAACGTCTAAGGCGATAGAGAATTAGTTGGCACCGAACATACCTATAGAAACCTGTCGATTATAGGGTTCCATCGACTAATATCACAGTCTTACCCATAAATTTCTTCTAAAGCCATCAAACCCTTAGCTACCCGGCTCCTTGAAGATGTGCTTTCCTGTTGGAGCGTATGTTCTGTTGATGGCTTTATCCCAGAAAAAGCATGATATGCTTTGAGAAGTGTGAAATACTTCCCTCGTGATACAGTAGACTCTTCGTGATCCTCATAGAATCGATTTCGTAACTTTCCAACTTCGGCTACCCTCAGAACTTAGTAACATCCATCTGGTACTTCACGTCTCGAATCCTTAGAAGTATTTACTCAACGAAACCCTAGTGATTCCTTTGAGGAAACCAAAGTCGTCCAGGATTGAAACTTCCATGAGAGAACCGATTGAGATCGTAGATTGAGAGAGAGTCAATGTGCGAAAAAAAGTCACGTCCCGATAGTGAGAATTCGCTAGAACGCTCAGCAGAGACCTGATTCCACTTGTGAACGTGAAGATTCGAGGCAACAAATCCATTTGTGTCTCATTCCAAATTCATGATCTATATCTTAATCTTTGAATTTCGGGACGAAATTCCCTCTAACGGGGGGGTAATGTAACAACCCGAAGTTGTTCATCGCCGAAAACCCATTCTACCCGTATAACTCGTCGTATATCGAAACGTTCCGATGTCGTTTTTGGGTTAAGTTAATCAAACTTATATGTTTAATTGATGCTAATGAGTGTCCAAACCTCTTAGGAACTCATGAATTTAGCCCAAAATGTTTATTTCATAAATTTTAGAAATGTCCTCGCCGGATTACGGAAACTTAATCGGGTGCGACCAAAAGCCCCGTTTAATGCCGGTATCAGGTAGAATTCCACCGTGTCCAAGTTTTGCAACCTATATAAATGTGTTAAACATTTCATTTGAAGCTTTTTCTCTCTCTCACTACTCTCTCTCTAACCTCTCTCCTAAATCCAAGTTTAAGGGTCCAAATCATTAATTTAAGGCTTCAAATCTTTGAGGTACCTTCCTAAACTCATTGTATAGCATATTTGGCTTTCAAATTCGGGATTAAAACATGAATTAAGGTCATGTATATGATTTTACGGCCCTGGAAGGAGCTTGGGCCGTAAACACATAGTAAGGGGGTTTTATGCCTTTAAACCCCTCCTAAACAATTTTGGGACTTAGATATGGCTAAATGACTTCATGGAATGGACTTAAAACATTTTAGACATGGATTTTGAGGGTTTTGAAGGAGTTTACGGCCAAGGCACATGCTTGGGCCGTAAACTCATATATATGGGGTTCGTATGACCTTAAACCCTTCCAAAACACTAATAAGGCTTAGATATGAATTTTAGAATATTGGTCTTAGCCTTAGAACACCTTAAACATATTAATTGAGAGTTTACGGCTAAGACATATGCTTGGGCCGTAAACCCTTCATATTGGGGAGTAAACTCCTCCAAAGGTGTTAGAAAGCCACTTTAACACCCCTAAAGCCTTAGAATAAATTTTAGAAGTGTATACAAACAAGTTTTTGGCCTTAAAACATAATGAATCACACTCTAGGAGAGTTTACAGCCATGAGGGGGGGTCTCATGGGCCGTAAACTCCAAAAACACCTCAAAAGTTCCATAAAAATTCATGTAAGGCCTTGGAACAATTTTAGCAATCACATGTGATTTGTTTGGAATCAATAACACAATTATTCATGGGTATATAGGAGTTTATGGCCATGAGTCCCATGCTAGGCCGTAAACTCCCTTAAGTATGTCCATTGGTGTTTTAAAATTCATTCCAAGCCCTTAAACCAAACCTAGAAATTTTCCCTTTAAGTGTTTATAGCCATTTTGCCCATAAATGACCCCACCATGAGTTTACGGTCGTAAACTCATGGGGAGTGGGTGTTATTGGCTGAAAACTCATATATAAGTTTACTCTTGAAGAGTAAACTCCAATTCCTAGTCGTTCAAGTCCTTAAACGCCACCCGGGTCCCTCCAAACACTTGTAATGGAGTGTTTTCGCGACTAGAAGTATTGGTCCCTAACAATTAAATAATCTAAGTCCTAATTAGATACAAATGTGTATCTTTTCATTATACATACGAACCTCGTGCGTTTGCAAGTCCCGAACCATCGTTTAGCGTCCGAAATCGTCACGTTTCTCGTCCGGTGAGTTCATACCCCTACGCTTTTTCCGTGTTTTTCAATGTTTTCAGGGGGGAATACAAGCAAACTATAATTGTTTTCAAAACATAACATTGATGTGTTTCAAATAATAACTGGCAAATTTATAAACACTTTTACTCCTTATGTATTATGCTGAGCATAAGGGATGATCTATCAACTACAACTAAATGGATTTTAGTTAAGAAAATAACCAAACTAATCAAATTATTATGGGAATAATTTGGGGGTTCTTTAGTTCTCGTTTTATCATGTACTGATATGTGTATAAAGTTATTAGATAAACTATGTTTGATTCAGTTTATCTCTGTATCATCTGAATGTATTGCCAGATAGTTTCATTGTATGTATCTATATTCATTGTATTATGTTTCATAATCTTTTGTATGTTTGATATCGTATGAGAACCCTGTGAATAGTTAGTACTAGTTTGTGAGTTAGTCACTACCCTTTTATGGATGATCAGTAAATCCTCCCCGGAAGTGTAACCAGAGTCTCCTGGAGGGAGAGCGAGGAATTTGTGAATAGATCTATTCGGAACTGACAATCCCACATCTTAACTGCTAGCTACAGTTAGGCGGGCACGCCTGGGGTGACAAATTCTGGATATCGTCCGACGTCTGACAAGCGTCAAGGAGGTCTCGTTGTCGTATCAGCATGGTTACCCGACTCATAATATGTATTAATATAAGTTTATTCACGGTTTTGGTTTTGGAGATATATATCTAGTACAGGATGGTAATCCCATGGTTTTTAGTCTATAAGTTTCATATCTATTGTAGGATGTTATTCCTATGGTTAGAATCTATATCTAGTTCGGGATAGTGATCCCATGGTTTTATCAAAATATCTTATATCTAGTTCGGGATAGTAATCCCATGGTTTTATTAAAATATCTTATATCTAGTTCAGGATAGTAATCCCATGGTTTTATCAAAATATCTTATATCTAGTTCGGGATAGTAATCCCATGGTTTTAACAAACTATCTTGTATCTAGTCCGGGATGATAGTCCCATGGTATTAAATCTATATGTAGTACGGGATGTTAGTCTCAAGGTTTTCAAACTATTTTCCATCTACAATTCACGTATATTAAATTATTTTATATCTAATTCGGGATAGTAATCCCAAGGTTTTCAATATCTAGTTTTGTGTATTAAACTATACTCTGTGATATTCAATCAGTCTTGCATTTAGGAAAATATGAGATTTTCCTGGGGTAACGTATAACGCGTAATTGAACTGTGATGAAGGATAACTAAACTGTTTTACATAAGAAAATATGGGATTTTCTTGGATAACAAACCTTTTCGGAAAACTAAAGGAAACTGGTACATTTTTCAGCAAACAAACATCTTATGAACTCACCAGCTTTATGCTGATTTTCAAACCGCTTGTATTCTCAGGTCCTCGTTAGACAGGTACCCGGCGATATCTTTTGGAGAAGACGGAGTGCTCAGAAGACTCGTCTCAACTTTTGTTCATATGATATATGTATAACACTTGTATAATTTACTTTTGAAACAAATGTAAACTTTCAAATATATGTAATGTAATGGTTGTTTACTGTGATTACTATGTACATTGGATTTGATACTCAACGTGGAGTCAACCCCGGAAATGTTTCCGCCTTTGGTTTTCGGGGTGTGACATTTTGAGACTTTCTCTCTGGAGTTTGGAGCATTTTTGGAGGCCAAGAACACTTGAAGAATATCTTCTTTTCATCTCTTGAATCTTGTCAAATGTTTGGTACAATCTCATCTAACTTTGTTCATTTGAGTTTAGCCATGCTTGGCTAAGCAAATCCTGGTTGACTTTTTGTTGAATCTTTTGAACTTTTGTTGGATGTTGAAGAATCCATGAACTTGTTCTTAAATCTTTATGGAGTTGTTTTATGTTTTATCATATTATCACTATTAGTATGTTTTTATTCATGAGTTTAAACATGTTTGTGGTGATTAGTTGGCTAATTTCTTGATTAAGTAAATGATCCTCAAATTAGCAAGCAACAAATGATTTTTGTGTTGTTTTTGCTTCACACAATCATAAAAACATTTCCTCCAACATGGTGGTGAAAGCATTTGACCCCTCTTGGATTTGGTGACTTTTTGGTTCTTAATGCTAGTTGACTTTCACTAACTACATGCTATTTGGAATTAGTGACTTTGACTAAGGAAATTGTTATGAGCTTCTCTAGCCATTTCAACAATTAAGAAAAGTCTAGGTAATCTCAAGATCCTTGGATTGCTATAGCCAAATTAAGGATTTAAATCAAAGTATTGCACCATTGGATTCTAATGATATGTTCATCAAAAGTCAAAGTGAGGAAACTTTAAGTCAACCATCTCTCCTTTATTGATTTTACATCAAACTCTTATTTTTGTTGCATTTTTCTATTTAAATCATAGTTAACTCTAGTTTGTTTCAAGTATTTTAAACACCAAAACCCCCCATTTTATTTTTATTGTCATTTTACAAGTATTTTTACAAAGAGATTTTTCATAGAGTTATAAATTGAACCAATCTCCGTGGATTCGATCCCTTTACCATTATACACTATTTTAGTGTGTAATATTTAGGGTTATTATTTGTGTTGGCCTCGACAACCACCACCCTCCAAGAGACTCTGGTTACAAGGGGTAGACTTCCCAGAAGACGTGTCTCACATTGTAGTTCTCACAAAGAATTCACGAATAATACTATGAAAACCCATTTTTGTTATTAATATAAATTCTTATAAAAAAATAATACCTCTTACTTCAAAATTCATAAGTTTGATTCCTTGTTTGAAAACTGTACTTATAACGTTTGTATCTTAACATGTTTTGTAAAACTGATTTCATGTCTAGTAGTACATTGTTTATCATGTTTATTAAGCTCTATGTTCGATGTGTGCTAATGATAGAAAACTATAATAAACCAAATTATATTTTTCAACACAAGATTACTTGTATCCCCCCCCCCCTTTAAAACATTAAAAATCTCGGAAAGTATAGGAGTATGAACTCATGTGATTGTGAATGATTTGAATGAATGACAAAGATAGGATGCTTGGTATGCTGAGTGAAGTCCCGAGCACAGTACGGTCCTGTTAAGCACATATTAATATGTAAAGGCCTAAAATTAGTGTCTAAGACCACTACTGATCATAGGAAACACCATTAGAATGTAGGAAAAACTTGCAATGAAGTGTTAGAACCAAAAATGAGGGATGAAATGGACTTCACGGCCAAACCAACATGGTTTTACGGCCCAAGATGTGTTCACGGCCCATGAACACATGAAGGGTTCACGACCCAAGATGTGTTCACGACCCAAGAACACATGAACATTTAATGGGTTTACGGCCCATCTATGAAGGGTTCACGACCCTATGAAGGGTTCACAGCCGTAAACTCTTCAAGTTCATGAAGATGGTGATGAAAATGATGAATTTATAGATGAATACGATGCTCTTTACATGAATACGATGATTAACAAGTGAAGAGGGATGAATTACTTACATTTGTGGGGTGAAAAGAGAGCTTTTGTTCGATGAGTCTTGAGAGAGTCTTGATGAGTTTTTGGCCAAGGAGAGAGGAAATGAGGGGTAAATGAAGAAAGAACATATATATATATATATATATATATATATATATATATATATATAGGGAAAGGTTATATGGAAAATAAAGAATTAGGACAACACATGTTGGAACCAATAAAAGAATGACAACACATCACTTTGGAATAACTACATAAATAACTTCCATAGTACATTGCTTATGAATAAAGAAATGGACATGTGTCACTTGATCATTGGTTCCAGCATATGTTGCCCTAATTAATCATTTTCCATTGAACCTAAACCTATATATATATATATATATATATATATATATATATATATATATATATATATATATATAATATATATGGGGGTTCACGGCCGTGAACCTAGTTTGCGGCCGTGAACATCCCTAGATGATGTTTCCGGCTCGAATCCATTCCTCTAATCCCGAACTGACACTTCTCAGCCTTCAATCCATAAGTATACTTGGCTTAGAGATTTTCAAACTGATCCAAAACACAGTAAGACCGAAACAAAAGCAATTCTGACTTCCTATTGATTGTGTTGACTTACAGATACAGATTTTGGGTTGTCACAAAGACTTTGAGAGGAATGTATAAGAACTTAGAAATCAAAGGTGATGGAGCCTGATATCTCATGAACCGGATCTGGACACCAAAGTTCGGTGGTTACAGAGAGGTTGTCATGAATGAAGCACACAAGACACGATACTCAGTTTACCCAGGTTCAGACAAGATGTATCTGGACCTTAAGAGACTTTATTGGTGGCTTAACATGAAAGCTGAGATTGCTACCTATGTGGGCAAGTGTATCACTTGTGCCAAAGTCAAGGTAGAATATCAAAAGCCTTTAGGTCTACTGCAGCAACCAGAAATCCCCGAATGGAAGTGGGAACAGATTACAATGGATTTCATAACCATGTTACCCAAGACAACAGGCGGTCATGATACCATTTGGGTAATCGTCGATAGATTAACCAAATTCGTGCACTTCCTACCAATAAAGGAAACAGACAAGATGGAGAAGTTAACTAGAACATACATCAGAGAGATAGTTAGACTGCACGGTGTACCAATATCTATTATCTCTGACCGAGATAGTAGATTCACCTCACAATTCTGGAAGTCACTACAGAAATCTCTGGGAACTAGGCTGGACATGAGTACAGCCTACCATTCTCAAACCTACAGACAGAGTGAGAGAACGATTCAAACGTTAGAAGACATGTTGAGAGCATGTATGATCGACTTTGGTAAAGCATGGGATACCCATTTACCACTAGTCGAGTTCTCGTACAATAACAGTTACCATACTAGCATTAAGATTGCTCCATTCGAAGCCTTATATGGTTGCAAGTGCAGATCACCTTTGTGTTGGGCTGAAGTGGGTGACAGGCAACGGGCTAGAGGCCAAATTTCTGGCAGCACTCTCACTGGTCCGAAAATCATTCGAGAAACTACTGAGAAGATAGTACAAATCCGAGAACGACTTAAAGCTTCTAGAGACAGACAAAAAAACTACGTAGACAAGAGAAGAAAACCCTTGGAACTCCAGGTTGGTGACCACATCATGTTGAAGGTCTCACCCTAGAAGGGCATGATACACTTCGGAAAGCATGGAAAACTAAATCCAAGGTACATCAGACCGTTTTGGGTGCTGACCAATTCTCGATTGCCTTTATTTTGAAACAATAGAAAAGACTGTTCAGATAAAGGAACAATTAAAGACTGTTATCATTCATGAAACCTGATATCATTCATGAAACAATAGAAAAGACTATTCAGATAAAGGAACAATTAAAGGCTACACATAGTAGTCAGAAAATCTATGATGACATGAGGCGCAAATCCTTAGAACTCAAAGTAAGAGACCGTGTCCTACTAAAGGTCGCGGTATGGAAATGTGTCATGAGATTTGGAAAAATGAGGTAAACTAAACCCCCATTACATCGGACCTATTGAAATCATGGAAAGGGTTGGTCCCCTGGCTTACAAACTCAATTTACCTCAAGAACTCAACAAAGTTCACAATACATTCCACGTGTTTAATCTTAAGAAGTCTCATGAGAACCTTGTCATTTCTCTCGATGAGATCTAGGTCAATGCAAAACTTCACTCGTGGAGGAACCGATGGAGATCATGGATTGAGAAATCAAAAGCCTCAAACAAAGTTGCATTCCTATAGTAAAAGTCTGATGGGACTCTCATAGAGGGTCGAAGTTTACTTGGGAACGTGGAGATTAAATGAAACAAAAGTATCCGCAACTTTTCAGTAGTTTTCCCTCCAATAGTGTAACGAAATGATAGTGGAACAAAATAGTCTAGAACTTAATAATTCTGGGACGAAATTCCCTTAACGGGGGAGGTAATGTGACATCCTGGAATTCAGGCCAATGACTGTGGACGGTCAATTCACAATAAATCTCATTGAAATTTGACTCATTGAGTTTTAGTGCATCTTTTGGTAAATACATGAGTTCATATCAACTAATATAAGATACCAGATGGTACCTTACTTTCAAATGTATAAACTGGAAAAAAACGAATCAATCTGCTCAAACTGCAACCCTAGATAATGCATGTGAAAAATTGAAATTTCGTATTAAGCAGTTGTGAGAAAAAAACATTCCAGTCTCATAGTATATGTTTCCGAAAATATAAAGAACGTCCAAAACGTAGCTCGTATGCAAAAGATAAGACCGTTTTAAGAATCCAAACTAGTATAATACTGATTTTCTTAAAACTGCTAAAACCGTTTCCATATGTTGAGGGACTTGTACACCTCAGATGCAAATTTTGAGAGCGTTTTTGGACTCAAGCTATAGTCTAATATTTAATTTCATACTTGAAGTATTTTTAGTAAAAATATTATAAAAATAAAAAAAAAAATCAAACGTTTTGGAATAAGTTAATCGCGAAACCTTAAATTATTGATTTCAACATGGTTTTTATTATTGGTAATGTATTCCTGGAAAAATATAAAAATCAAAACCGGTTGATATGGATTTTAACGATGAATAGCCCAACACTCCTAAATTCGTAAACAACTATATATATATATATATATATATATATATATATATATATATATATATATATATAAACACAGGTATGTGACATGTGTGATGATAAATTACATGTGATGACATATATATATATATATATATATATATATATATATATATATATATATATATATATACAAACACAGGTATGTGACATGTGTGATGACAAATTACATGTGGTTGGTTAAATTTTCATAAATCTTCCTATTTTAATAAAAGAATAGATTTAATCTCATATTGACAAGTGTCATACAATTAGAACTCATCATTAATGTTATATATCACTTATCATGCAACTTGTCAACCTACTAATTATCCATTTAAAATTTAAAATTTAAAATTTTCACTCTAATTACATTAAATTAATGATTGATTATGCATTTCAAATTTTAAATTTTAAATTTTCCCACTCTAATTATATTAAATTAATAATTGATTCTTCATTTTAAATTTCAAATTTTAATTTTCTCACTCTAAGACCATCTCCAACCCATCTCTATTTTTTTCCCATAAATGGAGTAAACAGTGTTTCATCTCCAACCCTACTCCATTTTCTACCCCATTTTTTACCCCAAAATGTATATTATTGGAATATTCCATTTTTATAACTTATATATATTGTCAAATACACCCCTCTACTAATTAAACTCTATATTTATGATTAATTAATATAAATTAGTATATAACATTATATTATAAATATTAAATATTGTATTTAAATTATTTTTAGTAGATAAAATAAACTAGAAATGTATAAAATAAAAATGAGAGAGACTAAAATTGACAACCAAACTTTACTTCCATTTTTAGAGATATGAATAATATTCCCCAATTTATGGGGGAATACTATTCATATCTCCAAAAATGGAGGTGAAAATGGGGTAGGGTTGGAGAAGAATGAGGGAAGAAATGAAGAAAAAAATGGAGTTTGGAGGTGGGTTGGAGATGCCCTAATTATATTATACTAATAACATTAGATTGAAAAATAAAATAAAATTAATACATATTATAAGATGATATAACTTCATATATTTAATTAAATCATCGATTATAATTTTATATAACTAAAAAATATCTCTTAAGTAATAATTTATTTAAAATATCAATTAATAATTTTTGATTTTTTGATATGAAAATTTAATTAATATTATAACCGTGGTTCTCATAGGTTATAAACTAGTATACATTATATATGTCAATTTTGAATTTAAGAGACCAAGATTTAACAACTTAACAATTTTACATTTCCTATGTATAAGTTTAAATTTATATTATATGTATTACACAAATTTATATAACAAACTCATGACAAATAAAAATAGATTATTTTTATCAAAAATTATTTGTAAAAGTATTAAATATACATACATGTACATGTGTATACAAAAGGAAAACAACCAATAATAGATAGAATCTCAAAATACCAAGTACAGAAAATTAAACACCAAAAATCAAAATCATAAATTAAACACCAAAAATCAAAATCATTACACAACCTGCTTACTCGTACTCTTACATATAACTTTAAAATTAAACACCAAAAATCAAAATCATAAATCAAACACCAAAAATCAAAATCATTACACAACCTTCTTACTCGTACTCTTACAAAAAAAATTTGGGTATAGGTTGAGATACCAATGTTATGATTCTAACTAGGGAGTTTGGCAAGTATGGTCAGATCGAAGATTGTAAAGCTGTTGTAGATAAGGTCATCAGAAAATCTAAAGGTTATGCCTTTATACTCTTCAAACATAGGGTTCTGAGCCCCTCAATTTATATTTCCAAAAGGTTGTTGATGGTCCAACAACAAAAGCAACATCACAACCAACATCAACATCAAAAGTATGGAAATGGTGGCGATCATTACCCTTCAAAAAAATGCAAGTACTCCAACTCAGGTGATGGTGTTGGTGGTGTAGGAGAGGCTCATTAGTGGGTGGTTATAACCCTGTTGTTCATCCACCATTGACTCCTGCTTTAGGGCAAGCATTGACTGCAGATCTTTTAACTCAAGGAGCTACAATCGGGAATCTTTTAGGACTTGATGGACCTCCACAGGGGATTTCTCCTGCAATGAAATGTCTTCAATGATGAAAAGCCTAATCACCTTATAAGCCAACGTCTCTAACACATGCCCCTCTTATCTCACCATTTGAGTTTTATTTAGAACCTATAACCTCATGTTCCATTTTTTGATTTGATGTGAATGTTTTCAGAGGTGAAAAGGAGCTAGAACAAACATGTACATCGATAAAAATCAACACTCTAACATGTACAATGATAAAAAAAAAACAACCAAACAACTCCAATTTTTTTTTTCTATTTGCTTCTTCGTGATCATCCAAGAACAAACACCATAATATTGTTGTTTCTTTTCTTCTTAGCCTTCGTTTTCAGCCAAGAACACACATCAGGACATCTCCAACCCACCTCCAAACTCTATTTATTCCTCTATTGTTTTCCAACCCTACCTCATTTTCACCTCTATTTTTTGAGATATGAATAGTATTCCCCCATAGGGAAATACTATTCATATCTCTAAGAATAAAGGTTTGGTTGCCAATTTTAATCTCTAAGAATAAAGGTGAAGTTTGGTTGCCAATTTTAATCCTTCTCATTTTTATTTTATACATTTTTCTAGTTTATTTTATATACTAATTATAATTTAAATGCAATGTTAATATTTATAATATATGTTATATATTAATTTATATTAATTAATCATAAATATAGAGTTTAATCAGGAGATGGTGTATTTGACAATATATATAAAAGGTGTATTTGACAATATATATAAGTTATAAAAATATAATATTTTAGAAATATACTTTTTCAGATAAAAAATAGGATAGAAAATCGTAGAGTAAAAATGAAACATTATATCCTCCAATTTTTTTAGTTCATTTATGGGAAAAAATGGAGATGCGTCTAGAGGAGTCATTACATGTGCAACCATGAGGGAAACAACCTCTTTCAAACCCCTTCCTTCCTTCCCACCGATTTCACAGCAACACCCAAACTCCTAAAGATTTTTATTGTTGTTCTTCATTCTTCTTTGATTACCTGTCAAGAACACACCCATTAGAGTGGTCGATTACCTGTGAAATCAAGAGAATGGCCCCTTTTTTCCCCATTTCCTTTGCTGTTAATCGAAACAAAGATGATTTTTTTTACCTTTCTTCCTTGTTTTTTTGCCTATTTCTTCGTCCCCTGTGATGAACCACCGGCAGTGGTGGTGCTACGGTGAACCATCGAGGCAGCAACCCCACCTATCGCACTTTACTTCCTCTCAGCAGCCTAAACGATCTCTACTTCCTATCTCCTACTGGACCCTTCTTCTGACCTCCTCACACACTCACACACTCTCTTCTGCTCCCATCGACCAACGACCGTCGGCGCCTCGCGTGCTCTGTCGCTGCTACTTGCGTCGCTTCAATCGGACCCATTTCCTCCTTCTCCCTTCGCACCTCATAGCCAGGCCAGAAAGAGAGAAACCTCGCTGCTTCGTCCCTTCCTTCCCTTCGACCTCATCGATCCCCGGAGAAAGACCCTTCTCGCAATTGATCAACCAAAACATCGGATTAGTGACTAGGAGACTTCGTGATTTTCTTGCCGGCTGACGTTCGTGTTTCTTTCCTTTACTCGATCAACATATGACGAGGACGCAAACATAAAAGCCCTAGAATCCTTTTAACTTTGATAAAATGACCAAATAACCCCTGATAAACATTCATTTCAAATAAACCCTTTTCCCAAACTTAGGTTTATTTAAAACAAAATAGCCCCCCCCCCCCCCCCCCCCCCGGAGAATTCTTAACAAAATTAGTCCAAGTCTCAAACTTTAATTCCGCTTAAACCATTTCAGTCCCTCCCTTGAATTATTTTAACCAAGGTAGTCCTACTTTGGTTAATTAAATTACCAAATAGCCCCTATAATTTAGTGAAGTTAAAAAACAACCTTTATAGTGTAAATTCGTTACAAAACGGCCCGAAAGTATTTTAAAGTTCAATAATCGTGGCATTGCGGTTTCTCACATCAAGCTTCTCAAAATAAACCGATTCCGTACAAATTAAATTCACGCTTCAAGGGTGAGTGCTTACGATCCTCTTTTCAATAATTTTAATTATTTCAGGGGGGAAGGGTGATACATGTGCCTATATACTTTGTTTATGCAAACAAATTATCCTTTTATGCAAAAATACAATAAGTCTAGTTTATAAAAATGTTATTTAACAATGTAACATATTGTTACAAATAAACTAGTATAAACTTTTCGTGTACATATTATAGTCATTTTATCGTGAAATAACTAGTCCACACAACAAATGCTACATGATACAAAAATATATGATTTAGGTGACATTGTATGTCATAAAATACTTATCATAAAACATTGTAGTATTTCAAGGATTCAAGTTATTACTATGCATGTATATTTATATGTTTAAATACATAAAGTTCATACATGTACATATGTTCATTACTTTGGAACGTACCTCTTATAAAAGGGAGTACATTACACTTTTACAAACATATCAATCATACTCGACTTTTATAAACTTTATACAATGAAATTCATTTTGCCTAGTGATTTATCCAAAAATAAGTTAGGGCTAAGAGCTATTGACATACATTAGTTAAGGGCTTTCTAGTGAGACTATATTCATTAGTCGAGTCTAAAAACTTAGCATACACACACTACTATAACCGTTAATCTTCGAAGAGAGATACATATGTATAGATCTATAAGGGGTTGACATCCTCACCTGCAGTTGCTAGCTACAACCTCAACCGATCAATCAAAGCAGGTGATAAGTATCTACTATTGTTACTACAACTTCCGCTGAAGCGTTGTAGAGGGAGGGTACATTCAGTCACATAGCACGGTTATAGGACTCACTATAAACATTAACTGGAATCTCTCTCTCTCACTACAAACCATGGGCTTGGTTTCTTTCAAAACTATTTTAAGTATGGATTTACTTATGCAACAGTATAGTTTGGTTTTCAAGTACATTAAAGGATTCTTTAAAAACATAGTTTTAAGTTTGGATTTACTTATACAAAGATACATTTTGGCTTTCAGAGATTCTTTACAAACATCGTTTTAATTATGGATTTACTTATACAAAGATAAATTTTGGCTTTCAAAGACTCTTTGCACACTGTTTTAACTATTGTTATACATACAAAGAAAATACTTTTTAGACTTTTTAAAAGTATTACTGCTGTTAGCATAAACCTGTAATTCTCACCAACCTTGTGTTGACCCTTAAAATTCCATGTATTCTCAGTAAAATCACTAAACAAACATTCAAGACAGATTGGATTACAGGTGACCTAGTTTACTAGTTGTTATAATACGAGATATCCATGAAGACCACGATGTGGTGACGGTTGACCACGTCGTGTTGGCCAGAATTTGGCAAGTAAATATGTTCCAGACATTAGATCATTTCTAGAAGTTGGAGGCTTGAGGGATACGATAATTAACGAAGAAAAACCCTTCCAAGAACCCTTGGAGGGCATAATTCGACTAGAGATCAAAGGATAAAGATAATAGAGCAAGGATTCGCATCTATACATTCGGTTTGCTTAGTTTAATGATGTTTAGCTTGGTTTACCTTTTGTTTATGTGTTTTTCAGCTGTGGTTATGGGCTAATAACCCTTGCTTTCGTTTAGATTAGATTAACTCTTGAATACTATGTGTTGATTTCTTGTGTGACGGATTAATGAAGTTAGTTTTTCTTTAAATATTGTTTGATAAATCTAAACCTAGCTTTTTTAAGTTTCTATCTTTATTGCCTTGTCTCAAGATTGTGTAGTTAAACTGTAGTTAAATGCAAGAAATCGATTTACCTTACTATTTATGATCATTAAATTGTTAGAGCTAGTGATTAGTCATATCCTAGTTTAAGTGATAAGTTAGTTGCTTAAGTGCGCTAGAGAGGAGTATTTGATCATAATATATTTTTTTTTATTACTAGACTTGACCAAAGAATAGTAATCTGTAGATTTATCATTCAGAGTCCAAATTACCTTTAAAATCAATTTAGTGTCCTTACATGAACGTTGGGGTTAAAGTTATTGAATTGACTTATGCTAGTTAGTCTGATCATGATGACCGGTAACTTTTATTTGGTAACTAATGGAATTAATCCATTGTCTTGAAATCAACCGTAGGAAACATGAGGGATTTAAAGCTAAATGAAAGTATTATTTATTCTTGATTTAAAATCGTCTTTCTAGTTGTTTACTTTAGTAATTAGTTGATTATTTTAATTAAGTGAATCTGAACTTGTAAAACCAGATAAACCCCCCCCGCTTTTAGTTAGTTAGTTAAGTTTTTTTAGGTTATAAATTTAAAAGTTGATAGGTATACTTTATGCACATCAAGTTTTTGATGTCGTTGCCGGCAACAACTTATTTGATTTTTAGTTTAATTGTTTTTAGTTATTCGATCCTTTTTGTGGGGTAAAAACTGCAAAAAGTTACTTTTCTGCATTTATTTTCTTGTCTGAGCAACAACCACGCCGTGGTCATCTTAGCCATATTGTGGTTACGTTTCAGTCAATCTTTAGTTTATTTCTTTTTTGTTTGTTTTATGTGTATTTTCTAGTTTTATCCTAGCAAGAAAAAATGGGGGACATCACAACCATGACAGTAGAAGATTACAAGTGGCATATGAGGAATGACAACATATAAGGTCTTGATCCACCAAAAATCCCAACAACTACAAAGTTCGAACTACCGGGACATATTCTTGGCATGCTAAAGGAACTACCATTCTTTGGGAAGGAGCATGAGGATGCTTGTGAGCATATAGAAGAGGTGGTGGAGATTTCAAATTATTTTCATGCACCAAACATAAGTAAAGATGCGGTGATTCTTTGACTCTTACCGTTCACATTGAAGGGTGAAGCTAAGGAATGGTTAAAATCTCTCCCCTTTGGAGCAATCACAACATGGGCTGATTTTAAGACTGATTTCATAAACCAATTTACCCTCCTTCAAAAGTGGTGAAGCTTAAAAAGAAACATACAAAAATTTCAACAATTATAGGGGGAGTCGCTATATGAAGTTTGGGAGCGTTACAAGAGATTGTTACGACATTGCCCTCAACATGACTTCAATGTGCAACAAGAAATATCAATTTTTTATGATGGAGTCAACATATGAACTTGCCAACTTCTAGGCTCTTAGGCCCTGTTTGGTTGGGGGAACTAAGTGGAACAGAACAGAACTATTATTTTTCAGAAGGTGTTTAGCGCAAGTAGAAATGGAACAAATTTTTTTGACCAAGTCTAATGGGACTATTCATATAAAAAATAGTCCCACCCAAATAGGTGGAACACATTTTTATTTTCTATTCCTTGAAGGCTTGGACGGAAATACCTTATTAGGAACGCTTCTGCAGCCTCGTCTCCATCTTTCTCGTAGCCTCATCTCGTCTTTCTCGCTATACATATGCTCGTAGTCGATTATCGTCTCCGCATAATCAATCAAGTAATTCCGAGTCTGATCAATTTCACGATATCTCATCTGCAAGGAATTCAATTTCAAAGGTGCGATGTTTCTTTCTCTACTCACCTGTTTCTTTCTCTACTTACCTGATTGATTTCAAATTTCAAGTTTATTTTTCTTTTTATTCACCTGCATCGATATGTTATTAGTTATCAGTTGATTTGTATTTTTTTTTTTTTATCTAGTTTTACATACTTGTATCAATTGATTTCAAAATTTTATGTTTATCGTTATACATACATGCGTCCGATCTTTCTAAATCCAATTTTGCCTCTGTTCTTTCTAAACCCAATTTTTTGATCTTTATATACCCTTAAATCCAGTAAAGTGTTAATCGGCATCCCTTTTAAAAGTTATGAATTCCGAGAAGCACCGAAATTCATAAAACTTCGAGCGATCAGGAAACTAGTGGTTGCTCGTTGTCACCTGATAGAGCCAAAGATGGTCTGGGTCGTTCTTATGAGTGTACTTACTACAAAAGAGGTTTCACAAACGATCAAGCCTTAGGAGGTCACATGAACGTCCATAAGAAAGATTTTAATTTATTGTTATAGTGACCATTGACCATTATACCCCTTGAATGAACACAATTGTAGGTGTCATTTGGTTGTAATACTTGACTTATTTTTGATAAATGACCAATACACCCATGTATATCCATGAATCATATCTTCACCAAATCTGTGCTCCCAATCATCTAACAATCTGTGTATAAAGCATGAAGATTCAATGCCACATTCCAATAATCTGTTTTACTCGATTACCTTTCTAATATTGCTTGAACCCATAGAAATAGTTTTTAATCTCCAAACTACAAAATGATTAATGAATAAAAAAAATCTAGTGCCATAATATCATTTCCATCATCGTTCTTCAAAGATTTAAAATAAAAATTACCTTACATTGACAATTATACCCCTTGAATTTACATTGATCATTATACCCCTGCATGAATACAGTTGTAGGCATCATTTTTTTCATCCTCACCTCATTTCTGATAAATGACCGATATACCTCTATAGATTTACCATAGTCAATGCTCAACCTAATACATCTTGTTAGCCTGTAAGCCTAATATAGTTTTGCTGCCTCCCGGTGTACATATTTACCCAATAATTTTGAAATTGTTTGTTTTTTATTGATAGTTATTGAATTTAGAAACATTTTGTTCTAGAAGTTTGTTCATATCGAGTTTATATTGTTTATGTCAGATGCATGTTTTAGATACTCGATTATGGACGAAAATGCCCATGAGTGCTTGTAGTTGCGTGTTTGTAGCTGTCACTAAGATTTTATTACCTGTTAATTGATTGTACCACCCCCCCCTAAGTGTATGTTTCTCATTATAGTCAAGCATATGTTGTTTTTTACTTGTTTTTTTATAAACTTTGTAGATATGGATCGTAATCATTTGCTCATATTTGTGGAATTATTGTAGAGTTATATTTAGTTGTTGATGTGCCTAGCTACAATTAGACTTTGGTTAATTGAATGTGAGGAACAAGAAGCTCAAAGGAGAGATTTAAGTGAAAGTAGATTAGACACAATTTCGAAAAGGTCAATAGAAATACAACGTATCACACGTGAAGGTGATGAAAATTGTATACATGAGTTACGTATGGACAGAAATGCATTTGCACGTTTATGTGAATTACTACAAACTCGTGGTGGATTATTAAACGACGGTTTAGTGACCATCGAGGAGCAAGTTGCTATATTCTTAAACATATTAGCACACCACAAAGAAAACCGATGTATTCAAGTTAGATTCTATCGGTCAAGGGAAATAGTAAGTCGTTATGTTCATCGAGTTTTGGGTGCTTTGATGCATTTGCAAGAGATATTGTTTGTTAACCCAACGCCTGTTGCAAATGATTGTATAGACAACCGATGGAAATGGTTCCAGGTAATCATTATAATATTATTATGATATATTACAAATTAATATAAGGTTTGAACCAAGAACGAGTTAGTATTTTATTTATAGGGTTGTCTTGGAGCAATTGATGGAACATATATTGAAGTTAATGTCCTTGACTAAGATAAACCAAGGTATCGAACAAGAAAGGGTAATATAGCAATGAATGTGTTAGGTGTCTGCAATCGTGACATGAATTTTGTCTACGTCTTAGCTGGTAGGGAAGGTTCGGCTACTGATTCAAGGGTTTTGCGGGATACAATTACTAGACATAATGGTTTGAAGATTCCAATTGGTAAGTTAAAACAATAATTACTAAATATTTGAAGTAAACATAATTACATATTCATATATATATATATATATATATATATATATATATATATATTATTTTATTTTATTTATTGTAGGTAACTATTATTTGGCTGGTGGAGGATATATCAATGGTGAAGGTTTTTTGGCACCATATAGAGGTATTAGGTATCATTTACGGGAATGGAAATATAGTACACGTGCACCTACATATAAGGAGGAATACTTTAACATGAAACACTCTCAAGCAAGGAATGTTATTGAGAGGTGTTTTGGTCTACTACAGAGACGTTGGGCTATATTAAGAAATCCTTCATTTTATCCGATAAGAATTCAAGGGAGAATAGTCATGGCATGTGCTTTGTTGCATAATTTTATTAGGACACACATGGGTCTTGATCCAGAGGAAAACACGTCTAGCACTTTTGAAGATATGCCTATCGGGGAAGAGCAACCAAATCATTTTCAAATTGTGGATGTTGTTGAATCAAGTAATGAATGGACTTAATGGAGAGATGATTTAGCACAAGAAATGTTTGAGTCTTGGATGTCAACTAGATCTTAGTAATTTTTTTTATTTTTTATTTTTTATTTTTTTTATTTTTTTATTTTTTAATTTTAGAACTTTTATTTTTAAGCTTGTTATTTGTAATTGTTATTGATGCGAACAACTTTGATTTTTGTGTATGTTTTTATTAATTTTAACTTGCTTAGTGTATGATTTGTTTTTATATTTTCTGTTTTTATATATTTACCTTTGTTATGTATAATATGACAAAAGCAGATAACAAATCATGGCAGACAGGCGTCAATGGACTCAAGAAGAAGAGGATGCATTGATTACCATCCTTCAAGACATTGTTGTCATCGGTGGTAGAGGTGATAATGGAAGTTTTAGGCCTGGAACCTATGATCAAGTCGTTCTAAAGTCGCGGGAAAAAGTCGTTGCTATTAATCTAACAGCAAAGCACGTACAAAACAAAATCAAACATTTAAAGGATAAATTTTTTGCTGCATATGATATGCAAAATACAAGTGGGTTTGGTTGGGATGATGCTCGTAAATGTGTAGTAGTTGATTCTGCTAAGATATTAGAGGAATATCTAAAGGTTAGTGATTATATATATATATATATATATATATATATATATATATATATATATATATATATATATATTATTTGTATGCATATCTAAGTATTAAATATATGGTTTTACATGTAACTTTGTTTGTTTTACTAGAAACATCAAAATAAAAAATAGGTCGCTAACAAACCATTCCCTGCATACGAGCGACTGGCAAATGTTTTTGGTAAAGATCGAGCTACAGGCGCTATGGCTGAATCAGCGGCGATGTGACAGAAAATCAAAATGCTGATAACGAAGAAGGAGAAAATTTTCCATCATCTAATTCTAATCGTCAAAACACTGCAACTTCCTCCAATCCAAATCTCAAAGACTCAGCGCAAAATAGAAAAAGAAAAGCGGCATCTGAAGAAGTAACACATGTAATTCAAATGGGGTTAGCTATCGTATCCGAGGAAATTCAAAAAATGACTAGGGCTATTACGTCTTCAATAAATGACCTCACAGAGTTAAAAACTATACATGAAGAGTTGAAGACTATGAAGTTGTCTTCTTCAGAAATCATGCGAATTTGTTTGAAGTTTACAAAAAACCTGAATTTGTTACCTATGTAGAATAGCTTGGACGTAACTACTAAACCACTTTTTGCGAAGACTATATTGGAAGATGACAATTGAAGTTTTTTATTTTTTATTTAAAAATAAGGATTTTGGAAACCATTTTGGTTTAGAAGTTTGTTAATTTTGAATCAAATTTGGTTATTTGGTATTAGAGCTTGTTTTAATGAGAATTTTAAGTAATTTTTTTACTAAAAATGTTTATTTTGAAGTTATGTATGTTAAATAGAATTATTATGAATATTTTTTTGCATAAGGATAGTATGGTCATTTTTGCATCTTGTTCTGTCCAGTTCTATTGTTATCAAACAGTTTCAGACAATTTGTTCAGTTCTATCCAGTCTTACCAAACGCTATACAAATTATTTGTCGAGTCCAGTCCTACTTTCATTCTCAAATATATCCGGCTCATCCGGTTTTTGAGACCGTTTCAACCGATCGGACCACTTGAACCATTGAACTCGTAAGACAACAGGTGTTCGAAGTCGGGTACGGTTTTCAAAACCTTAGTTCCAATAACATTGCTCCAGATATCCACCGCCTTCTTCTTACCCCTTCTTCCCAATCGTCTTAATCTCTTCCCGATTCTTCCACCGCCATATGTCCTCCTCCGAGAGGAGGTATTTCTTCCATACCCACTGATTATTCAAGACGAGATCGATGGAGACGACGATGATGATTTGGATTTTAGGTGTGTTGCCATAGGGTTACCACATGAGTTCAACACATTCTGTTGTGGCTCTGCCATCGCATCTTCTACAGTTGGTTAGCTTTCTTTTCCAAAACCCTATCCCTGTTTATTAATAAGACGATTTATATGTACATTCCTATTGCCTCCTTAGCGATTTCACGTATAGTGAAATAATTTGGTATGATGTTTTCCCCAAATTATCTCACCATTCTGAGTTTTATTTAGAACCTATAACCTCATGTTCCATTTTTTGATTTGATGTTAATGTTTTCAGAGGTGGAAATGAGCTAGATAGGAAGTGGTTGTTTTGGTTTTAACTTATAATGTTTTTTGTTTTAAGTTTTAAACACCATCAAAATTGATTTTTATCACTTTTTTGTCCTTTGAATGTTTTGATTCAATTGCTTATTCTTCAAAACATAAAAACTCTATGGATGATATCGATGTTTATAAACTTTGACGAAACTCTTATGTGTTATATTTCCAGGTGCTTATGAGATAAAAGATGGAGCTACTGGAAATACGGAATGCAATGTTTAAAAGGGGTTGATCAATCGGTGTATTTTACACGCCTGCGACAGTTGGCACTTGATTTCACTTTAAAACTTATAATCAATCCTTGTGAAGAACAAGTTGTATCAAGAGAGACAGAAAAAAATAGTAAAAACACACCAACTAGAGAGGTGATTGGCTTTAGTAAACACGTTTTGTGTTTTTATTCCAGCTGCATGAATTTATAATTCATCCATTCCCAATAAATGTTTCTTTTTTATAGGGATTGTTATTGGAATAATAAGTTTCTTGGTATACTTCTATAAAAAATGTTGACCAACGGTTCATGTAATTGATGTTTTTTTACTTTATGATTTAAATGTAATGTCCCCTTTTAGTATATGATTTATATGGATGTTTTTTTCTCATTTATGGTCCAAGTTTTGACCATTAACCCTTGGTGTCACTTTAATGCTAAAAAAAAACAAAACTCCTCCATGAGTCACTTCCCTAGTTATTTATAAAGTTATTATTATAAAAAATGTAATACGTATTTGTTAAAAACTAATTAATCAAAATGGTATTATTGACGATCTACATAAATTGTAAAAACATAGTACATTTTGAAATATAATTTTTTTTATGTAAAAAAAATGATATATAGCTAATATGAATAACTATTTCCTCTAATTTTATTTACACAATTTAAAACTTTATAAGGATTATTTTCATAACATTTTTTATCTTCCACATCAATGTTACATTTATTTGTCTCTCCTCCGACTTCGTCCCTAACCCAATTTTCAGCCATGAAATTGAGAATTCATCGATTAAAATTGCTACATTCAAGGAATTCTCTCATTTGATGGATTGCACTTTGCGAAATAAAATGTGTATATACAATGTACAAGGGGGTCAAAAGAGGGAAGGATACTCAAGACATGTACCCGTATCAGCTTCCTTTTAGGCAATAATGAGTGGGTGGGGCGATGGTACCGGAGGCCCACATTGGACATCCCCATCCTAAGATCATAGTGATCTTATGACTATAGCATAAAAAGTTATTATGATCTTAAATCATGATAACAATAATTATCAATCATTCACTAAAATTTTAGCAACCGTTTGGAATCTTTTTGTTATTAAGATAACACTAATCCGGTTCTATGAAGATGCTATCTATATATGTATATTTCTATTAGTACATATGTATTTTCTAGTGTTGCACAATGATACCAAATTGACGGAATTACGTTACAACATTTGCATAATGTGTTTTCAACATTGAATACGACAAAACATAAAAGCCAAAAAGAAGAAGATTGAAATGTAAATAATGCAAAAACACCACAAAATTGTATTTATAGCTGATTGTTATACATTAATAGTTGAACAAAATGATGTGAAAATTATATGTTCATAGGATTTTGTTGTATGTCACATCTCACAAATCTAATACAAGATCACCTATGAATGCAGACGTGCACCTTGTCGTTCTTTTGTCCTATGTAAACCATTCTTTTCTACTTAAAAACGTGTATTGATTGCCAGAAATGCTCACGAACGACTACCTCCTCCCGTCACGTAAAAGTGATTGTGATAAAGGAGCTGCACAAAATAAAAGAGAAAAATGGTGTATAGATGAATGTTGTTTCAAAATATGAAAAAGTGACAACAAACTTGAGGATATAGAAGAAAAAAAAAAGCACAAATTTATAAAAGGTTAGGACTTATTGGGAAAAGCCATTTTTCCTAGATTTTCATATTAAGTTCAAACGACACTGACATATACTTTACCAGATTAAGTCACGTCTCTTGGCTAATAAATACTCCAAAATGGCATATAATTGCTACTTGCTACATCTGATTCACAACCTTTCTAAGATGATTTTCAATGAATGAGAAAAAAGGAGGACATTCATTTCTTTTTGAGCATGTAAGAGATCGAGAGTGAGCCCCTATCCCACCACGTGATCCTACATTTTGGGTGTGACCAAATATTACAGTTTTTCCATGTGTTTGTGTTCCACCTTCTTTTGGTTGAGCAAATATTTCCCTTTTTATCCTAATAACATTTGTCAGTGTCCTACCTTATTCTTCCATTTTGGATGAGATACAAAGTACTTCAATTTTTATCTTATTGATAATGATTGTGTCCCACCTTTTTTGGAGAGAGAAACTATGACTGTTTTTTGTCATATCAACATTGGTCTGTGTGCTACCATTTTGGTTGAGACAAAATAGTGCATTTTTTTGTAATAATGACATCACTATGTCTCCACCTTATTCGATCAATTTGGGTGAGACAAAATATTGTGGCTACTGTCCTATAGACATTAGTCTATAACCCACCTTATACCACCATTGTGGGTAGAGAAAAATACTATAGTTTTTGTCCAATTGAGATCAATCCATGTCCTACCTCATTCTACCGAAAAAATACTATAACATCTTATTAAAAAGACAATTATGTCTTGCATACCAAACAGGAGCATAAATATCCCATAATTGAAAAAGTAAAAAGCATATGATATACCTTCAACATTATTTCGTGGACGTGGACTTGTCAAGGCCGTCCTCTCTGTGAGTTCAGTACAAACAAGGCGAGTCAAGAGTAGACCCGCGATACATGCACCAATCATCAACATCGCGAATACTGCATCCCACCCTTTTGTAGAAAGAAATCCAGTCAAAAGCGGACCCAATGCCGCCCCGATAGAACCAGTGCCATCAATAATAGCGGTCACGGTTGCCAAGGCCCGTGAATCGCCTTTCAAAGAACTATGTGTCCCGAGATCGGCCGACACGGCGGTGGTGATCAGAGCATAAGGCCCGTTTATAAACAGGCCTGCAATTATCATCAGGATAATGTTCATGGTCTTCGAGATGTTTCCATAAGTTCTATATAGAAGCATTGATGGGATGGCGGCGTACATAAAAGTTGCGGCAGTGGTGGCACGCGCCTTGAGTCTATCAGAAATATATCCGGCTAAAATACCACCGAAGATTCCCCCAACATCGAATAACGTCGACAAGTTTCCGGCTGATTTTACTGATAAACGCTCTCCACCGATCTCTGCAACCTCAAAGAGTGATTTTAAATAGTTAAAATGAACCCAAAAGAGGTAAATACATAACGAAAAGTTGCAGTTATATGCAAACTTTGACAATTGATCATCATCAAAGAATTATAATAATATCTCCATGTAGATTGTACTATGTTTGGTGTGCATCAAGTCACAAGATTGACCTGAACTGATGTCATTGGGAACAAAATTGAAACTTTTTGTCCCATCCAAAAAGGTGGAAAAAGTGGGGACGTTCACTGGTTCTTGATCTCTTGTTATTACAAAAGATATAAATGCCACTTCTAACAGTGATCACCAAAAAAACATCTTAGAAAGCCTATCTAACAGTTTCAGATAATCAATTATATAAAGCTAGAGCTATTTAGCAATTTCATATTTATATCAATAATCAGTTTACTGCAACTACAACTGTCTAATTTTTATGGCTTCGATTATTTTGACCCTAAAATAATGAAATTATCATAAGCATAATCAGTTTATGCACACACAAAAAATTCATTGATGCAACTTCAAATCATAACAGTTAGTTTAAATGTCATCCAGACAATCCCTAACAACAAATATCAAATCCATTCTACTACCTTTACAAGCTCTTTTCACGCCATTTTTGCAAGATTTACAAATTAAGCAATACTTCAAATTACGTTGGCTACTTAGAAAAGTCATATACATTCTAAGAAAATTTGCAAATGGCATCTTTTTATAATGGTGTTTCTTTTTAACTAAACCAACATAACAAAGTAAGTTGTATGTCTATTTTGTGCAAGGTCTAAATGGAAGAAGTATTGATTTGTTCCTTACAGTCTTACTTCAAAACTGTAGTTTGATAAATCTATTTAATTATAGCAATGTTGGTAAAATACAAATTAATCAAAATTTTCACTAATATAAAGTCCTAATTGGCCAAAGCTGAAAGTATGATGCTATGAATGGGTGGATGTTAGAACTATAATGCCTTGATAAGAAAAATAAATGAAAACGAGGTGCTAGTTTTGTACTTTGAAAAAAAAAACATGCATAATGTATCGTACCTGTCTGACTTAGATAGAAAGGCAACCAAAAGAGAAAGGTGTATGCAACAAGTTTTGAGAAGAAAAGGCATAATGAAAACGGAATGACTCCGGGGATGAAACAAGCTCCAACAAAACCAACGCCTCTTCGATTAACAGAATGAATGTGAGGAGCAGGGGCCTCCTCATCATTTGATGTACCCTCTTCCCACATCATATTATCATCATGAATCGATCCTCTCGCATTTGGAGAAGATTCACTTGGATCCAGGAAACCTACATCTTCTGGATAAGCTGCCAAGAACAAAAACACCATGACTCCGGCTGCCACGATAAAAGCTGCTGGAAGAATAAAGCACCACCCCCAACCGTAATCAAGAACACTGGCGGCAAGAAGAGAACCGCTGATATTGCCGACAGATGTATGAGCATTCCAAATCCCCATTATCAATCCCCTCCGCCTTTTACCAAACCAATTACCAATCACTGCCACCACCGATGGCCAACCGGTGGCCTGAAACAATCCGGCAACCATTTGCATCCCCAAAAAATACCAAAAATGATGAACATCCCAAAAGTAACCCATCCCGAATAATGCCACAAAGATTCCACTCCCGATCATCCCAGTTGTCAAGAACAATCGAAGATCCAAAGTATCTCCTAAATGACCAGCAACGTACATCCCTAATGAATAAACCGCTAGAAATGCAACGTCTATTTCCCCTAGTTTTGAAGTGCCATCTTTCCCGTTGAATGGAGCCCATCCATCATCCGAATAAGTATCATTCATTTTGGGGATGAAAAAGTCGCCTATCGGCCATGGCCACGGGGGAACGTTAGTATTGGAGTTGGATTGATTTCCATGGCGTGGAGGATCCAACACGCTTTTTACAATGCTACTAGGTTTTCTCGATGCATGGTATGAAGTGTATGCAACGAATGTAACAAATAGGGTGAGATATCTATACGTTTTCAAACTCCAATCTTTTCCCCTAATGCTTCTTATCACCAAAATCCCTGCAGGTATCCTTCTCATTATACCCATATTTAAGCATAATCCGCAGTCGATCGCCTAATATTATTACTAAAATAATAGACCTTAATCACTTTGTGAATAAAGAAAAAGAGGAAGAACGTTCTAACAAGGAGCAAACTTTTCCACGAATGAAATTGGTTGAATAAGGAAGGCGGGGAATTCGTGCGTGTGTGAGTGTGTGAGGGGGAGATTCAGAGCTTTTGGCGCAGTTTAAGTGACCACGAAGTTGGGGGAGGGGTAATTTGACATGAGGAAGGGCACGTGGCGTGATGTTTAACTGTGGATTCGGTTTCTCTCTCCCTAATATTTGCCAAATGACCTGTTTTCTTCCTTTCTCAATCGCAATCGAGTGATACAACGCGATTATTGCGGATTCTCTTTTCTAGCCCCAAATTTCTGTTTGTGGAAGGTTGTAATGACAAGGGGTTTTCTACAAGTACCCCTCCTCATTTTCAAATTCCATCCTCTTGATTTGATTTTTTTTTTTTTTGTCTTTTTTTGTTTTTTTTTTCAATTTTGTTTTTGGTTGGTTTTAATTCTTTTTTACTTTATATTATTATTGTTATTAAATTTTATTATTATTATTATTATTATTATTATTATATTATCATTATTATTATTGTTGTTATAAATTTCACACAAAATTTAACATTCGGACGACTTTATAAATTCGAATGACTATATAAAATCGGTTTTTAAATATTTTTTTAAATTTTAATATTAATATTATTATTATAAATTTTGAAAAATATTTTATAAACCGGACATTATAAATTCGAAAGACTATATAAAATCGAAACAAAAGCAAATTTTGTCCCTATTAATTACGAATATTAATTGGTATGGTATTACAATTGCGTGATGCATTATGCGAATTAAAAACATTTAGTCGAGCACTATACAATGTTTCTAATTTTATATAGTCATTCGAATTTATAATGTCCGATTTATAAAATGTTGTTCGAAATTTATAATAATAATAACAGTAATAATATTAATATTAAAATATAAAAAATATTTAAAACGATTTTATATAGCCGTTAGAATTTATAATTTTGTCCGAATGTTAAAATTTTGTGTGAAATTTATAACAATAACAATAATAATAATAATATTAAAATTTAATAATAATAATAATAATAATAATAATAATAATAATATAAATTAAAAAAGAATTAAAAACAACAAAAAAAAAACAAAAGAAAAAAAAATGATGTCAAATCAAATGTCAAAAAATTGTTTTGATTGACTTTAAGGGGGGTAAATGTGGTTAAGAGAGGCAGTTATAGCATAACTCAAGGTTAACTTCAATGAGATGCTTTCTATTCTTGCCTCCCTTTTTAATCACTCGAAAGCTCAAGCTCTTACAACTAAAGCCTATGATGCCCTCACAAAACAAATGAACACAAGCTTCCAAAAGGTGTTCGATAGGCTCTCTGAAGTTAAATAATTAGCCAGACTTGCCTTGGATTCTTAGCCATCCGATGCAAGAGGAGGAGAAGGACTAAGCAAAAGGGGTCATACCATTTCTTGGAAACCTGCTTCGAAGTTCATTCTCCTATATGAATCCGACGATGATGAAATTCAGATTTTGTCCACTGGTACCCCATCAGATGATGATGAAGAAGAAGTCGAGTACATCACAAATGTTGTGGTTGAAATTTAAGCTCCAAGAAACTTTCCAATGAAAGTTCTTTTAGAGGAAGAGAGAAGGTTATGGTCCGCTGTTACCTGGCCATCATCCTTGGCAGACGTTCTTCAATGAAGCCATGGACTACTAGAGAGAAAACCAAGCTCACAATCAATTCATTCCGAGCTACCCAGTCCATGCAATATCCTTTGATTCCTCCTTAAACTCCTTTGATCTTGTTGGAACATAGTTGACGTTCCGAACAACAAGTTCGATGAGATGCTTTCTATTCTTGCCTCCCTGTTTAATCACTCGAAATCTCAAGCTCCTAACATTGAAGCCTATGATGCCCTCACAAAGCAAATGAACACAAGCTTCCAAAAGGTGTTCAATAGGCTCTCTGAAGTCAAAGAATTAGCCAGACTTGCCTTGGAAGCTTAGCCATCCGATGCAAGAGGGGGAGAAGGACCAAGCAAAAGGGGTCATACCATTTCTTGGAAACCTACTTCGAAGTTCCTTCTCCTATATGAATCCGACGATGATGAAATTCAGATTTTGTCCACAGCTACCCTATCAGATGACGATGAAGAAAAAGTTGAGTACATCACAAATGTCATGGTTGGAATTCAAGTCCCAAGAAACTTTCCGGTGAAAGTTCTTTCAGAGGAAGAGAGAAGGATATGGTCTGCTGTTACCTGGCCATCATCCTTGGCAGACGTCCTTCAACGAAGCCGTGAACTACCAGAGAGAAAAGCAAGCTCACAATCGATGCATTCCGAGCTACCCAGTCCATGTAACATCCTATCCACTCTCCAAGAATAGTTCTCATTGATAAAGGCTCTCCTATTAAGAAGCCTGATAATTTCCCATAAGAGCCTCCGATTCCTCCACCTCCTGAGTTCACAATCAACAAAAACATTCAACAAGTCATTTTTGACTTGAATAAACAACATCAAGACAAAGGCAAAAAGCTTGTCTCGGAACCGCACAACCCTGAACAGACATTCAAGAAGTCTGAAGGATGGTCAAAAGCCCCAAATAATCAAGCCCTTAATAATATAAATTAAAAAAGAATTAAAAAAAACAAAACAAAAAAATAATGTCAAATCAGATGTGAAAATTTTGATTTGATTGACTTTAAGGGGGTAAATATGGTTAAGAGAGGTAGTTATAACACAACTCTTACAAGTATCAAATGTACACCACTAATCACCACCAGAGGATCTCCACTATAACACTATCAGTTCCAACACACGGTTCATTATTCCAAAATATAAACTGCAAAGAGGTTGTAAATTGGTATTGAAAGAATAATGTGTCTGGACTTGTTATATATTAACATTGAATCTAGTTTGCTTTTGGCTTATCCTCATAAGTTGATATGGGGCAGCTGATTTGGCTCCATCATACCCTCATACCCTGTCTCATACTTTGCTCAGGATTGGTAGGATAGTGAATCTAGCTAGAAAGGGTTTTAATTGATGAATAAAAGTATTCTAGATGCGTAGAGCTTTTTTTTATGCAGTATTGTTTGATTTCCAAATGAGTATGTAATTATTTTAATTTGGGAAAGCTGAATACTGGGACATTTCAAGCCTACTACCAAAACAAACAAAAGAATTTTCTCATGTGGATGTATAATATTTATTTATGCATAAAGGTTTTAGTTTAGGAGGAGAAAATTAAGAAATTAATATTGATTGTTATGGGATGAGACATAAAACTCCAAAAGGCTAGCTGAAAATTTCAATGCAATCTGTATACCATGTTCTTCAATTCCCTTCTCTTTGGTTTGGTTTGGGTACATCACCATGCATCTTGAGTAGCTATCATCTTTTTTATGCAAGTCTGTTTCCTCTATATCCGATCTTAGATAAATTGTCTTCACATAAGGTAAGATTATGTTACAGGAAAATGAGGTAAAGTAGAATCCTTAGAAATTAAACGTAAAAGCATATCAAGACTACTTTGTTGAAAATTTTAGTATAAATATTTATATTTTTACTAACTTTGGACATATATAAACATATACATATGTTGTATATATAAGTAACTCTAAGTGGGTTTGTGTTCTACTCCGTGAGAACTGATATATCGTATGTCTAAAATGGAGTATATGTGAATGAGATATCGATACTCAAAGTTAGGTATTTTAGAATAAAAGTTAGAAGTGAAGTGGGTGTGGGAATGATTCCCACATTGGTAGAAAGACTAAACACAAGTGAGTTTATAAACTTGAATGTATTATATGCTTACAAACTTGTGTCTATGGTTTTACTCCAACTCCTACCCCCGCGCAGGGGGTGCAAATTTTGGATTTCGAAGGCCAAATTTACCGAACTTATGTGTGGGCGCGACCTGTGGACACAGACATGAATGCAGCTCCGGATAAATCGTGCCCGCGCAACCCTCATTTTTGCTAAACTTTACAATTTTGGTCCTTGGTTTGAATTTTGGTAATTGGTGTGTTCATTGTGCAATTAATAGCATTTATTGGCACAATCAATTCCGTAATGACGAATTGATTTCTTTCCTTTTCAAACTAGTATAAAAGCAAACCACTGCTACCTTATTCGATACATTGATTCAAGAAATGGAGCACATTAACTAACATACTTTTCCTCTTTATACATGGTATTTGGAATGTGTGTTGTTGTGTTGAAGCTTGCATTGCATGATATCGATTCTACTCTTTATACTTATTCTACACTCAACAAACACAATCAACTGGTGCGGACTACATTGCATGATTTTAGGTGTGGATGTTAGGGTAGGGTGGTGGTGAACGTGGGGATCGGGGTATGGGGTTCGGTCGGAGTACAGGTTGCTGCTGTTCTTTGCTCTAGATTTTTTCTTTCATAATTTATTTTCTTTTAGACTTAATGCTGCAAAATAGGGTCATCTTTGAGATTAAAGCATTTTCTTGCACTTAGTTGACTTGTCATCAAAAGAGTATCTATCTATATATAATCTAAGGTTCATGCCAAGGTAAATTCTTCAATTAACATCCCATTGTTTATCGACACCACAGTTTTGATATCTTTGTATAAGAGAAGTAAAAATAATTAAAATACCTCCTACTATTTATATCAAGTTTTTGTAGCCTACTTTAGTGGAAGAGAGAGAAAAAGAAAAGTACAATTTACGGACAGGGGTATTGTATCATGGTAAGGCCACCGTCGGATAGAAGCTTGCGGCGTCCTTTGTTGTCTTTTTTACTGTTGGGGTGTTTGTGATCGTTTTTTTTTTCTGAAATTTGAATTTTTATTTGTTTATTTATTTATATTTAAATAGCCACTATAAATATCATACTTGATGAGTTGAAAAACTCTTTGATTGTTTAGATCTTCAAACAGGTTAATCACAAAAATACTAACAGAAAGATCAAACACAAGAATGAATCAAAATATGTCGAATGCTTTAATAGATTCACGCCTCATCAGAGCTCGACTAAGAACTTCCGCTGTAGAGGCTATTTAGGATTACAAAAGATCAAAGATTAAATCTGCTCCAAAAAAACGTTACGTACTAGGATACATGCAAGCACCTATAAATACAAAACCCTATAAAATAACTCTTGGATGGACAGGCCCATACCGGAGTCTAAATGGACTAACTAGCGAGCCCAAGACGCAACACCTTTTGGACCTAACAATCTCCCCCTTTGCGTCAATTGGAGCGAGACTATCACTTCTTCTTGCTGGGTCCAGCTGCAGGAACTTTCTTAGTGGTTTCAAACAGACGTGGGATGAGAGCGAGGATTGTTTGTCTGAAGCGAATGTACCACTGGATCATGTCATCGAAGTACTTCTTGTCGTCTGCTGAATTCTGCTTGCACTGATGAATGATTCCCAGAACATGTTCCAGGCATGCAGTGGTGTAAAGATGTTTGTCAGCCAAAGCGAACAGGCATTTTGGTTGACAAGAGAGTCAAGCCTCTCTGCGTTGGAATCAACAGTTCCTTGTAAAGACTGCAAAATAGAAGAAGTGTTAACAAATAGTTTTTCGACTTTTTCGGTCGCAGCAGCACATGCCTTGGTGGAGGCGTCAATAGCGGCAGTGGCTGAGCTGATGGAGGCTTCATGAGCCTTAGTAAACGCACCAACAATCCCCTGAATAGCAGCCTCGGAGATGGTAGGCTGTGAGGAAGAAGAGGAGGAAGCAATGAGAGAATCAATCTTCTCATGAAGCTCCTTAAGATGCTTCTTGGTGACAGGAGCATCATCTTCATCATCGCTTTGCATTTGATACGGACTGTAATAGACCGAGTCAAATGTCATGTTTTCTCCACCAAGAAAAGGTTCTTCATTATCTTCCGAGTGAGCAGGAGATGAGGGTGAGGGTGGAGGCTCGGTTGTTGAAGTGGGTTTGGGTGCGGATGTATGTTCGGTAGTGGGAGTGGGTTCTAACTCCAGCGGTGGTTGTTATTGTAGCTTCAGTGAAAATGGGAGGTGGTATAGGGATGGAGGTGGGTGGTATTTGAGTAGTGGAGGTTATGGGGGGAATGGAAATAGAAATGGAGATTGGTGGAGGAGAAACAGGTGTAGTGGAAACATGTACCTCAAGGGTAGGCGAACGTGGAGGAGTGTTACCACGTAGGGACTCTTCGGAGTTTGAACTCTCTTCCTCAGATTCACTGGAGGAGGAGGCAAGAATCAGCTTTCGCCTAGGTTGAATCTTCCTCTTCTTTGGTGGAGGAGATTGAGCAGCTTTGGTAGGTTTTCGTTTCTTCGGAGAAGGACCTTTTGCTCCCTTGACAACCTTCTTGTCTTTTCCCTTGTCATTTTTCTTTCCCCTGGGAGCAGGCCAATCAACATCATGAATGGATTGAATCATGTCAGGAGTGAGCTCTCTAGGACCAGAGCAACGAAACTCCTTGTAAGTTCTGATGATGCGGCTGTCGCTTGGAACATCCCCATACATTGACTCAGGAATTGAGCCAATAAACTGAAACTTAGAGGAATCAGAGACGATAATCTTCGTCGTGTGGAAAGTACCTATCGAAGAAAGTGGAGAATCAGCGACGATTGGAACATGATACTTGTCCATTACCCACTTTGTGACCAGCGTCCAGAAGCGAGCGTAGGAGATCTCTGAATGGCGAGATGTAGATGCTAGACTTTGAATCAGCTGCTGCCATAAAACCGACCAATAATCGAGGTTGATGCCATGGTATACCTCATAAAGAATGGTCATAAGCAAACGACTCGTACCGTCTGAACCGACACTGCGTTCTGATAACCCCTTGAACAAAACGGTGAAGAACCCATTCCACTGAGGAGGCAAACATGACTTCTTAAATTTGGTGACCGTCGTCAAAATCTCAATGTATCCCATGTTATAAAACATGGAAAACAACTGACCCACTGGGATGGATTCAGGGTTAACCCTAGATTCATCGGGTGCAAACCCTAAAAGCGAACAAAATCGCTGCTTGGAGATTGACGCCTTGTGATCAAGAATGTCGAAGAAGATTCGATCGACAGACTTGTCATAGTGGGCTGTGGAGAAGATTTGCGAGAGACACTCCATGGGAACTGTTTCGACCTTGGTGAGAGCTTGAACCAGCGGCGAATACTTGAGACATTCCATGATGTGAAACATGAATGCATCATAAACTTGAGGAATGAGATCGATAATCAAGCTTTGCTGAGGACGGATTGGCAGAATGTGAGAAGTAGCATGAACTGAGGATGAGTCCGCCATTGAAGAGAAGGAGTTGGGAGAGATGATGAACAGTAGAGGAAACGAAGCTCTTCTTGCTCTCTGAGGATTTTGGTGCAGTAAAGAGGTAAATTATGGTAGAAATTACCTTTTATACCGTAGTGAGAAGAGAGAGAAAAATCTGTTCCCAAATCTTCAAGGGAAATACGAAGAGTTTCCTTAGGTGATTGACGCGTGACAGTTGGGAGCCCCAATGATTACACAGGAGAGAGAAGAACTGTCCCGTTTCACACGCCTTCCCATCAGGTGCCGTTTGAAATGTCAAAAACGGTTCCACTTCACACGCCTTCCCATCAAGTGCCGTTTGAAATATCAAACCGATTGGACTTTCGGTTGAGTCAGCAACTTATCCCTTTAGAGTGAGCTGTCGTCATAAAGCAAAATAACCACATGTAACATTGTGATCCACATCTCTTGTATAGCTTCAAATTCCATAGCAAAAAATAGCTTGTAAGTAATGAAACCAGAATTATGGAAAATCAAAAAGATTTTCGTGCTTAGTGTGTAAAAGAAAAAGAAATAAAGCAACACATATGTGGGAAATTGTGATGTCAGTAAAGACACGAAACAATGGATCCCGGGCACGAATCTCTTCCTTCAAAGTCAAGAGAGACCTTAAAGTGTTTGTTTGGTTTCCCGTTGAATTACGATCAGACACTTATTGAGAAGTGTTGAAAGGCATCTTTTAATCAGGCTAATTTGGGTGGCTTTCGCTTCAATGCAGAATTCCTGATCTTGACATAAGACAGAAATCGACTGAAGTACTTGTGAGACCAATGCAGTCTGTTGAACAAGTAGGTGTGAAGAGAATTTAAGTGGCATGTTGAAAATACTTTTAGGTGAAATCTCTAGAAAAAAAAATTAAAACTGGATTCCAGGGGAAGAAATGTTATGGGATTTAACAATTTCATAGGAATCACACAAAGATAAAATTCAGAGATTTCAAGGTATAGCCCCATGGGTGAATTCGTCAATTCTTTAATGAAAACTAGAGCAAATTTAATTGTTCACCGTCAATGCATAGAAGGTATTAAATTGTGGGTTTCACTTAGCACGTAGTGGCACGAAGCTAAGATCATGAACACATAAATTGTGTAACCATAAACCTCAGTGGTAATTTCTGAGAGTCTCAAGGGTTACGTGTATGAGGCGAATAGAATGGAGAAAAGTGTTGGAGATGGTGTAAAGAAATCTAAGTACCTCTGCTGTTAAAATAAGGACCAAGCAGTAAACTCTTATCTCATGTGAGAAGAGAGTAAGGTAGCTCATGATTAGAATAAATATAAAAGCCTAATTGGGAAGACAAGGTTTGTATATACCAAGTCAGTAAGGTTATTATTCAGAATCAGGTGAGGCTTTGGACACATACAACAGCATGCTTCTAGGGACACTTAACTAATAAAAACATGAGAACTAGAATTTCCCCATAAATATCCACAAATAGAAATTAACGAACACAAATAAAATTTCTCATGGAGTTTTGATATAAAAAAAATAAAAAAATTGTGGAACCGAACCCGAAATAGACCGAACGCTCGGTTCATTTCGGTTTTTTAAAAAAACTTTGAAAAAGAGAGAGATAGAAAAGAAAAAAAAATAGGAAACTGAGAAATAATAGTACAAAAAGTTTATAACCAAAGAAACTACCTTTAAGTGATAAGCGAAGATAAGAGAGTAGGACCGAACCTGAACGTTCGGTTCATTTCGGCACTCACGTGAACCGAACCCGAACGTTCGGTTCATTTCGCTTCCAATTTTTAGTTTTGAGAAGTAGTTTTTGTTACTGACTCCGATTCCATCATACCTAGCCCTTGTAGAATATTATTGAAACTTGCTTCAGGAAGGGCTTTGGTGAAGATGTCAGCCAGTTGATCAGTAGTTCGAACAAAATGAATCTCTACGTTTCCGTCTTCTACGTGATCTTTAATGAAGTGATACCTCAATGCATTGTGTTTGGTTTTGGAATGTTGCACTGGGTTATGACAGATCCTAATTGCACTTTCAGATTCACAATATAGTGGGATCTTTTTCATATTGAGTCCATAATCCCGAAGTTGGCTTTGGATCCAAATCACTTGAGATGTGCAAGAGGCGGCTGCAATATACTCTGCTTTGGCTGTAGATAGTGAAACACATGTTTGTTTCTTTGATTGCCAGCTCACCAACTTTCCGTCGAGGAATTGACATCCTCCTATAGTGCTTTTCCTGTCTAACCCGCTGTAACGCCCGTAGATCTGGGCTAGTCAAATTAGAGGCAATAGGGGTCAAAAACGACTTTTCGACAAAAGATTATTTAGAATAAATAATCTTAACCAAGTTGTAGAGTATGTCACAAGGTTTCCGTACATATAAAGAACGCCGAAATTCGAGTTATAACGAAGAAGTTATGGCCCGTCGAAGTTTTACGGCAAAACCGGCACGGCACCGGGAAGCGTAAATAGTAAATTTACGATAGAGCAAGATTTAGCCTTAGCAATCTAAACGAAAGTCGTAGAATATGTTAAACTAAGAACATCGATAAAAAGAACGCCCAAATCTGACTTCGTATGAAGAAGTTATGATTTTTCGAAGTTTCGGACTAGCAGTGTACAACCCGAAATTCGAATATTTGATCGAGCGGTTTTTAGCCGACACGACCTAAACAAGAATCGAAGATCTCGTTAAGAGTAGCGTAACGAGAAAAGGATGGGCGAAAACGGATGTCGGATGAAGAAGTTATGAGGATTTAACGGACCAATCGTGTCCCGGCCCGTTAATAATATAAAATTTAAAATCGAGCCAAAATTAGCTGACGGAGTCTAAACGAAAGTTGTAGAGTACGTTCCCACCTTCGCGTGGATATAAAGAACGTCGAAAACGGAGATCGTACACAAAAGTTACGAATTTTTAAAGATTGTACTCGATTTTGCGAGATCTAATACGAAGTCGCTGACGTGGCGCTTTCCCAGCCGTCCGATGATGATCGCTGAAGTCGCCTCGGATGAGTGACGCGTCGCCCCTCGCTACGCCCAGCGTTCGGTCTCGTACGCTCCGCGTTCGCTTAGCCATTCTCGGTCCAGAAGAAGCCACGACGCACCACCGAGGTCTCGCCATCTGGCACCCTTATCCGAAGTTACGCCCCGCGTAACCTTCTGAACGCCCCGCGTAGTGCGAAGCCTCGCACCTATAAAAGGGGTGCGAGGGCAGCCGGTTTTTCACACCAAAAATCAACTCTTTCTCTCACTACTTTCTCTCTCTACAACCCCAAACCACCCCTAAACCCTAGTTAAGCCCCTTAGCACCCTAGGGAAGCCCCGAGGCTCCCGGAGTCCCGAGAAAAAGGAGTTTTTCGGTTTCGAAACGCTGCTCCAATTAAGTTCCGGTTTTCGATAAAATTCGCTGTAAGTGTGCTACGCTTACGCAATTTTTAATATAGCTTTCATATAATTATAGGAATGTTATTAGGTCCTTAAAATAATTATTTGGGCTATTAAAATGAATTATATCGAGTATTATTAACACTTAATAATACTCGGACTAATGAATTTGTCGCGGTTATCGTTAAACTAAACCATAGTGGTATTGGTACTAGGTTTTATCGAAGGAATATCGTTTTGAGAGTATCGAAGCGCTGTCCGAGTACTGAGTCACCACCTACTCAGGTGAGTGCATAGTCCCTTTCATCTTACACATAGATATGAAGTATTTTATATAAACTACGTGCTATGTGTGCATATTATCTGAATACTTGCTGTCTATGTTGGATGAACGTTTTATACATGTTTTAAAGGACTTAAACTGTATACGTATTTTATATATACGAAAATGTTGGGTATGAGATGGGTAGATGAATGATGAGAGATAGAAGATGACGTGAGTATACATTGGCAGCTACAGACTTAGTGCCTATGGGACAAACACCGGTAGCTATGGACTTAGTACCTTTTAGACGTTGGTAGCTATGGATTTAGTACCTGTTGGGAATTGGTAGCTATGGACTTAGTACCTATTAGTTAGACGCTGGTAGCTAAGGATTTAGTACCTGTAGGAATTGGTAGCTATGGACTTAGTACCTGTTGAACATTGGTAGCTATGGACTTAGTACCTATTAGATAAAGACTGGTAGCTATGGATTTAGTACCCGATGAATAGACTATAGCAGCTATGGAATTAGTGCTTTATGAACGAACATTGGCAGCTATGGATTTAGTGCCAGTCCTATAACCCTAGAAGTAAGGGACTTCGGAATAAACGAATGCAGGATAGATGACTCTTAGGTTAAATCCTTAAAGAGTAAAGAAGATAATGGGGATGGGTAATTGGGTTGATTGTTTGATTGAACATAATAATTATATTATTGTGGGTTGAAAACCCTATGTACTCACCAGGTTTCCCAACCTGACCCACTCAGTTTATGTATATCACAGGTGACGAAGTGAAGTGACATTACACTGAGAGATTTAAAAGAGATGTAGATCACTAGTGTAAATCATTGTAAGTTCTGTTTATGCTTATGTTTCGGTATTAACGATGACATCCCAAACATTTTAAAATGAAATAAATACGTTTCTTCGAAAATGTTTTAATAACGTATTTACCATGTTTTTCTGGGAACAAATTCCGCAACCTTTTTATAAAATGAAGTACTCTGATTTTTATAAAGCATAAACAAAATCGGTCTTTTCTGGCCGTGATTTTGGGGATGTCACAGTTGGTATCAGCGCATTAGTTTAAGCGAACTAGGAATATGGATTTATTTCTAGACTTAAACTTAGAATGCTAAGCGAGGATTGTGAGGTGTGAGCACTAGATTATTTTAGGAATTATGCCTAAAATGCTTTTATGTGCTAAATACTTGTGTCTGATATGCTGTTAGTTGTTCGGATCTATGGTCTGTTGCCGACCGGATCTGGAAACCTTATGTGTTTAGGATTCTAAACGTACGACTACGGTATTAGAACTAGCATGTAAACGTTTCGGAGTGATAAGGATGATTTAGACATCAAGTAAAGGTCTAAATTCACCTTATTCGGTGTATAGATCGAGATGGTAAGGACTCGTAGCGGAAACGTAAACACAAATGGGAACAGGAACCAACCCCCAGTGGTTCAGCAAATACCTGTTGTAGAAGAAGTTGCGCCTGAGCCAGTCACCATGGTTGGAGTTCAAGCCATGATTCGGGCTATGTTGGCTGAACAAAGGGAAGAAATGAGACGGATGTTGAATAGGGACGAACCTACTATGCCCATTGAGCAACCCGAACTGATTCCCGAGCAATCTGAGGAAGGGAACTACAGCCGCCAAGTGAGTCAAGTAGGGACTCAAGGTGAGCAAAGGGATGGCCCAGAAAGGAGAAACAACAAGGATGGGCGGATGTACAAGAATTTCTTGGGTGCGAAACCGCCAAGTCTCTCAGGAAGCCCGAAGCCGGTTGAGATTATGGATTGGATCTCTGAGATGGAGATGGTGTTTGAGAGCTGCAGCTGTAATGAGAAACAGAAGACTGTCTTCGCAGTAAGACAGCTGAAAACTGGAGTCTTGAGCTGGTGGAAGCTATTGGCAGATACGATGCCACGAGGAGAAGCCTTAAGGATGTCGTGGGAAGAGTTTTTGGAACAGTTGAAAATGCAGTACTGCTCGGAGCTAGATCTGATAGACCTAAACAACGAGTTTCAGAACCTGAAGAAAGGGAAGATGAGTGTTGATGAGTATGCCACCGCATTTACCGAGAGGATGAAGCTATTTCCCTACTTGGTGCCTACTGAACTCTCCAAGATTGATAGGTTTGCTAACGGACTGCCCACTGACTTTGGCCCAATGGTCAAGATGGCAACTACCTTGAAAGCAGCTGTTAGGGCAGCTAAGAACGTAGAGGCCCAGATAAGAGAAAAAGGTCTAGAAAAAGATAAGGCAGGAGAGAAGCGGAAGTTTGAAGGATCTTCGAGGTCGAACAAGGAAAGAAAATTCTCAAAGCGTGGAGGAGGAGATGGAGGTGAAGCAAGATGGTGTGATAGATGAAAGAAGAAGCATGGTGGGAAGTGCAATGAAGAAGTGACTTGTTACAAGTGTGGGAGGACTGGTCACTATTCCAAAGACTGCACACATGATGATAAAGTATGCTACGGATGTGGAGGCAAGGGGCATATGTCCAGAAATTGCCCAAAGAAAAATAAAGCAGTAAGACCAGAAACGCCACCAAGGCCAAGGGCATTTCACATGATCCTCGACGAAGCAGAAAACCGTGCGAGGAATCAAGGATGAGGACTTCATATCCGAAGATCAAGTTATGAAGTAGCCATAGTATTGTATGATGTGGCCTATTAGAGGCATAGCCTAGGGTGAACTTGAACACCTATGTAATCATTTCAAGAAATAATATAAAACCTTTGTTTTGTTATCTGATGTGTTAAGTTGATTCGCTGCATGGTGACTTGGGAAACTGCGAGACAATACTTGGGATGAGTATGAGTAGGTGTGAATGGTAGTCGAGGCCTATACTACCGGAAGCACAGGACTCACACTTGGATCAGGGAAAGTCACAAGGTTACCGAGAAGCTAGAAATTGATTTCGTTTTATTCAAGTATGTCGTTACCATTGTTTTGGTAATGACTAAGAAGATTGTTAATATTCCGACCCTAGTGGTCATATCGAATCGAGTCCGACTACGATGAGTATGTTGTGTGGTTCAGAGAACCAAGTTTGATGTAGCATCCAACTTAAACCAAACGATTGAAATCAAAGCGATCAATAGAAATATCGCGCTCGTTGTTGATAGCTAGAAATGCCTAATGTTAATGTGTGATTATATCACATTAGAACATGAAGGAAGGCATAGTCTATTTTAGAGTTTAACTCTAAGAGACCTAAGTCTAAGTGTTGCAACATACGATGATAGGTCATTAGAATATGACACATCGATCCATAGTAGTAATAAAAGAAGTCATCTCAAGTTCGTATCCAGTAAGGATCGAGATTGTGACTTGAAGGTCATAATTTGGAGTCTACCCTGAGGTAGAGAGCAGGTGCACGATCGAGTACTCTTACAATCAATGAGTTTAAGAGATAGAATTGAAGGAATGTAGAAGCTATAATTATTACCTAGGATGAAGAGATGACGTATGGAGTCATTATACGAGCCCTGTTTCGTTGATGATTCCGGGACGTAATCATCCTAAGGGGGAGATAATTGTAACGCCCGTACATCTGGGCTAGTCAAATTAGAGGCAATAGGGGTCAAAAACGACTTTTCGACAAAAGATTATTTAGAATAAATAATCTTAACCAAGTTGTAGAGTATGTCACAAGGTTTCCGTACATATAAAGAACGCCGAAATCCGAGTTATAACGAAGAAGTTATGGCCCGTCGAAGTTTTACGGCAAAACCGACACGGCACCGGGAAGCGTAAATAGTAAATTTACGATAGAGCGATATTTAGCCTTAGCAATCTAAACGAAAGTCGTAGAATATGTTAAACTAAGAACATCGATAAAAAGAACGCCCAAATCTGACTTCGTATGAAGAAGTTATGATTTTTCGAAGTTTCGGACTAGCAGTGTACAGCCCGAAATTCGAATATTTGATCGAGCGGTTTTTAGCCGACACGACCTAAACAAGAATCGAAGATCTCGTTGAGAGTAGCGTAACGAGAAAAAGATGGGCGAAAACGGATGTCGGATGAAGAAGTTATGAGGATTTAACGGACCAATCGTGTCCCGGCCCGTTAATAATATAAAATTTAAAATCGAGCCAAAATTAGCTGACAGAGTCTAAACGAAAGTTGTAGAGTACGTTCCCACCTTCGCGTGGATATAAAGAACGTCGAAAACGGAGATCGTACGCAAAAGTTACGAATTTTTAAAGATTGTACTCGATTTTGCGAGATCTAATACGAAGTCGCTGACGTGGCGCTTTCCCAGCCGTCCGATGATGATCGCTGAAGTCGCCTCGGATGAGTGACGCGTCGCCCCTCGCTACGCCCAGCGTTCGGTCTCGTACGCGCCGCGTTCGCTTAGCCATTCTCGGTCCAGAAGAAGCCACGACGCACCACCGAGGTCTCGCCATCTGGCACCCTTATCCGAAGTTACGCCCCGCGTAACCTTCTGAACGCCCCGCGTAGTGCGAAGCCTCGCACCTATAAAAGGGGTGCGAGGGCAGCCGGTTTTTCACACCAAAAATCAACTCTTTCTCTCACTACTTTCTCTCTCTACAACCCCAAACCACCCCTAAACCCTAGTTAAGCCCCTTAGCACCCTAGGGAAGCCCCGAGGCTCCCGGAGTCCCGAGAAAAAGGAGTTTTTCGGTTTCGAAACGCTGCTCCAATTAAGTTCCGGTTTTCGATAAAATTCGCTGTAAGTGTGCTACGCTTACGCAATTTTTAATATAGCTTTCATATAATTATAGGAATGTTATTAGGTCCTTAAAATAATTATTTGGGCTATTAAAATGAATTATATCGAGTATTATTAACACTTAATAATACTCGGACTAATGAATTTGTCGCGGTTATCGTTAAACTAAACCATAGTGGTATTGGTACTAGGTTTTATCGAAGGAATATCGTTTTGAGAGTATCGAAGCGCTGTCCGAGTACTGAGTCACCACCTACTCAGGTGAGTGCATAGTCCCTTTCATCTTACACATAGATATGAAGTATTTTATATAAACTACGTGCTATGTGTGCATATTATCTGAATACTTGCTGTCTATGTTGGATGAACGTTTTATACATGTTTTAAAGGACTTAAACTGTATACGTATTTTATATATACGAAAATGTTGGGTATGAGATGGGTAGATGAATGATGAGAGATAGAAGATGACGTGAGTATACATTGGCAGCTACAGACTTAGTGCCTATGGGACAAACACCGGTAGCTATGGACTTAGTACCTTTTAGACGTTGGTAGCTATGGATTTAGTACCTGTTGGGAATTGGTAGCTATGGACTTAGTACCTATTAGTTAGACGCTGGTAGCTAAGGATTTAGTACCTGTAGGAATTGGTAGCTATGGACTTAGTACCTGTTGAACATTGGTAGCTATGGACTTAGTACCTATTAGATAAAGACTGGTAGCTATGGATTTAGTACCCGATGAATAGACTATAGCAGCTATGGAATTAGTGCTTTATGAACGAACATTGGCAGCTATGGATTTAGTGCCAGTCCTATAACCCTAGAAGTAAGGGACTTCGGAATAAACGAATGCAGGATAGATGACTCTTAGGTTAAATCCTTAAAGAGTAAAGAAGATAATGGGGATGGGTAATTGGGTTGATTGTTTGATTGAACATAATAATTATATTATTGTGGGTTGAAAACCCTATGTACTCACCAGGTTTCCCAACCTGACCCACTCAGTTTATGTATATCACAGGTGACGAAGTGAAGTGACATTACACTGAGAGATTTAAAAGAGATGTAGATCACTAGTGTAAATCATTGTAAGTTCTGTTTATGCTTATGTTTCGGTATTAACGATGACATCCCAAACATTTTAAAATGAAATAAATACGTTTCTTCGAAAATGTTTTAATAACGTATTTACCATGTTTTTCTGGGAACAAATTCCGCAACCTTTTTATAAAATGAAGTACTCTGATTTTTATAAAGCATAAACAAAATCGGTCTTTTCTGGCCGTGATTTTGGGGATGTCACAGTTGGTATCAGCGCATTAGTTTAAGCGAACTAGGAATATGGATTTATTTCTAGACTTAAACTTAGAATGCTAAGCGAGGATTGTGAGGTGTGAGCACTAGATTATTTTAGGAATTATGCCTAAAATGCTTTTATGTGCTAAATACTTGTGTCTGATATGCTGTTAGTTGTTCGGATCTATGGTCTGTTGCCGACCGGATCTGGAAACCTTATGTGTTTAGGATTCTAAACGTACGACTACGGTATTAGAACTAGCATGTAAACGTTTCGGAGTGATAAGGATGATTTAGACATCAAGTAAAGGTCTAAATTCACCTTATTCGGTGTATAGATCGAGATGGTAAGGACTCGTAGCGGAAACGTAAACACAAATGGGAACAGGAACCAACCCCCAGTGGTTCAGCAAATACCTGTTGTAGAAGAAGTTGCGCCTGAGCCAGTCACCATGGTTGGAGTTCAAGCCATGATTCGGGCTATGTTGGCTGAACAAAGGGAAGAAATGAGACGGATGTTGAATAGGGACGAACCTACTATGCCCATTGAGCAACCCGAACTGATTCCCGAGCAATCTGAGGAAGGGAACTACAGCCGCCAAGTGAGTCAAGTAGGGACTCAAGGTGAGCAAAGGGATGGCCCAGAAAGGAGAAACAACAAGGATGGGCGGATGTACAAGAATTTCTTGGGTGCGAAACCGCCAAGTCTCTCAGGAAGCCCGAAGCCGGTTGAGATTATGGATTGGATCTCTGAGATGGAGATGGTGTTTGAGAGCTGCAGCTGTAATGAGAAACAGAAGACTGTCTTCGCAGTAAGACAGCTGAAAACTGGAGTCTTGAGCTGGTGGAAGCTATTGGCAGATACGATGCCACGAGGAGAAGCCTTAAGGATGTCGTGGGAAGAGTTTTTGGAACAGTTGAAAATGCAGTACTGCTCGGAGCTAGATCTGATAGACCTAAACAACGAGTTTCAGAACCTGAAGAAAGGGAAGATGAGTGTTGATGAGTATGCCACCGCATTTACCGAGAGGATGAAGCTATTTCCCTACTTGGTGCCTACTGAACTCTCCAAGATTGATAGGTTTGCTAACGGACTGCCCACTGACTTTGGCCCAATGGTCAAGATGGCAACTACCTTGAAAGCAGCTGTTAGGGCAGCTAAGAACGTAGAGGCCCAGATAAGAGAAAAAGGTCTAGAAAAAGATAAGGCAGGAGAGAAGCGGAAGTTTGAAGGATCTTCGAGGTCGAACAAGGAAAGAAAATTCTCAAAGCGTGGAGGAGGAGATGGAGGTGAAGCAAGATGGTGTGATAGATGAAAGAAGAAGCATGGTGGGAAGTGCAATGAAGAAGTGACTTGTTACAAGTGTGGGAGGACTGGTCACTATTCCAAAGACTGCACACATGATGATAAAGTATGCTACGGATGTGGAGGCAAGGGGCATATGTCCAGAAATTGCCCAAAGAAAAATAAAGCAGTAAGACCAGAAACGCCACCAAGGCCAAGGGCATTTCACATGATCCTCGACGAAGCAGAAAACCGTGCGAGGAATCAAGGATGAGGACTTCATATCCGAAGATCAAGTTATGAAGTAGCCATAGTATTGTATGATGTGGCCTATTAGAGGCATAGCCTAGGGTGAACTTGAACACCTATGTAATCATTTCAAGAAATAATATAAAACCTTTGTTTTGTTATCTGATGTGTTAAGTTGATTCGCTGCATGGTGACTTGGGAAACTGCGAGACAATACTTGGGATGAGTATGAGTAGGTGTGAATGGTAGTCGAGGCCTATACTACCGGAAGCACAGGACTCACACTTGGATCAGGGAAAGTCACAAGGTTACCGAGAAGCTAGAAATTGATTTCGTTTTATTCAAGTATGTCGTTACCATTGTTTTGGTAATGACTAAGAAGATTGTTAATATTCCGACCCTAGTGGTCATATCGAATCGAGTCCGACTACGATGAGTATGTTGTGTGGTTCAGAGAACCAAGTTTGATGTAGCATCCAACTTAAACCAAACGATTGAAATCAAAGCGATCAATAGAAATATCGCGCTCGTTGTTGATAGCTAGAAATGCCTAATGTTAATGTGTGATTATATCACATTAGAACATGAAGGAAGGCATAGTCTATTTTAGAGTTTAACTCTAAGAGACCTAAGTCTAAGTGTTGCAACATACGATGATAGGTCATTAGAATATGACACATCGATCCATAGTAGTAATAAAAGAAGTCATCTCAAGTTCGTATCCAGTAAGGATCGAGATTGTGACTTGAAGGTCATAATTTGGAGTCTACCCTGAGGTAGAGAGCAGGTGCACGATCGAGTACTCTTACAATCAATGAGTTTAAGAGATAGAATTGAAGGAATGTAGAAGCTATAATTATTACCTAGGATGAAGAGATGACGTATGGAGTCATTATACGAGCCCTGTTTCGTTGATGATTCCGGGACGTAATCATCCTAAGGGGGAGATAATTGTAACGCCCGTACATCTGGGCTAGTCAAATTAGAGGCAATAGGGGTCAAAAACGACTTTTCGACAAAAGATTATTTAGAATAAATAATCTTAACCAAGTTGTAGAGTATGTCACAAGGTTTCCGTACATATAAAGAACGCCGAAATCCGAGTTATAACGAAGAAGTTATGGCCCGTCGAAGTTTTACGGCAAAACCGACACGGCACCGGGAAGCGTAAATAGTAAATTTACGATAGAGCGATATTTAGCCTTAGCAATCTAAACGAAAGTCGTAGAATATGTTAAACTAAGAACATCGATAAAAAGAACGCCCAAATCTGACTTCGTATGAAGAAGTTATGATTTTTCGAAGTTTCGGACTAGCAGTGTACAGCCCGAAATTCGAATATTTGATCGAGCGGTTTTTAGCCGACACGACCTAAACAAGAATCGAAGATCTCGTTGAGAGTAGCGTAACGAGAAAAAGATGGGCGAAAACGGATGTCGGATGAAGAAGTTATGAGGATTTAACGGACCAATCGTGTCCCGGCCCGTTAATAATATAAAATTTAAAATCGAGCCAAAATTAGCTGACAGAGTCTAAACGAAAGTTGTAGAGTACGTTCCCACCTTCGCGTGGATATAAAGAACGTCGAAAACGGAGATCGTACGCAAAAGTTACGAATTTTTAAAGATTGTACTCGATTTTGCGAGATCTAATACGAAGTCGCTGACGTGGCGCTTTCCCAGCCGTCCGATGATGATCGCTGAAGTCGCCTCGGATGAGTGACGCGTCGCCCCTCGCTACGCCCAGCGTTCGGTCTCGTACGCGCCGCGTTCGCTTAGCCATTCTCGGTCCAGAAGAAGCCACGACGCACCACCGAGGTCTCGCCATCTGGCACCCTTATCCGAAGTTACGCCCCGCGTAACCTTCTGAACGCCCCGCGTAGTGCGAAGCCTCGCACCTATAAAAGGGGTGCGAGGGCAGCCGGTTTTTCACACCAAAAATCAACTCTTTCTCTCACTACTTTCTCTCTCTACAACCCCAAACCACCCCTAAACCCTAGTTAAGCCCCTTAGCACCCTAGGGAAGCCCCGAGGCTCCCGGAGTCCCGAGAAAAAGGAGTTTTTCGGTTTCGAAACGCTGCTCCAATTAAGTTCCGGTTTTCGATAAAATTCGCTGTAAGTGTGCTACGCTTACGCAATTTTTAATATAGCTTTCATATAATTATAGGAATGTTATTAGGTCCTTAAAATAATTATTTGGGCTATTAAAATGAATTATATCGAGTATTATTAACACTTAATAATACTCGGACTAATGAATTTGTCGCGGTTATCGTTAAACTAAACCATAGTGGTATTGGTACTAGGTTTTATCGAAGGAATATCGTTTTGAGAGTATCGAAGCGCTGTCCGAGTACTGAGTCACCACCTACTCAGGTGAGTGCATAGTCCCTTTCATCTTACACATAGATATGAAGTATTTTATATAAACTACGTGCTATGTGTGCATATTATCTGAATACTTGCTGTCTATGTTGGATGAACGTTTTATACATGTTTTAAAGGACTTAAACTGTATACGTATTTTATATATACGAAAATGTTGGGTATGAGATGGGTAGATGAATGATGAGAGATAGAAGATGACGTGAGTATACATTGGCAGCTACAGACTTAGTGCCTATGGGACAAACACCGGTAGCTATGGACTTAGTACCTTTTAGACGTTGGTAGCTATGGATTTAGTACCTGTTGGGAATTGGTAGCTATGGACTTAGTACCTATTAGTTAGACGCTGGTAGCTAAGGATTTAGTACCTGTAGGAATTGGTAGCTATGGACTTAGTACCTGTTGAACATTGGTAGCTATGGACTTAGTACCTATTAGATAAAGACTGGTAGCTATGGATTTAGTACCCGATGAATAGACTATAGCAGCTATGGAATTAGTGCTTTATGAACGAACATTGGCAGCTATGGATTTAGTGCCAGTCCTATAACCCTGGAAGTAAGGGACTTCGGAATAAACGAATGCAGGATAGATGACTCTTAGGTTAAATCCTTAAAGAGTAAAGAAGATAATGGGGATGGGTAATTGGGTTGATTGTTTGATTGAACATAATAATTATATTATTGTGGGTTGAAAACCCTATGTACTCACCAGGTTTCCCAACCTGACCCACTCAGTTTATGTATATCACAGGTGACGAAGTGAAGTGACATTACACTGAGAGATTTAAAAGAGATGTAGATCACTAGTGTAAATCATTGTAAGTTCTGTTTATGCTTATGTTTCGGTATTAACGATGACATGCCAAACATTTTAAAATGAAATAAATACGTTTCTTCGAAAATGTTTTAATAACGTATTTACCATGTTTTTCTGGGAACAAATTCCGCAACCTTTTTATAAAATGAAGTACTCTGATTTTTATAAAGCATAAACAAAATCGGTCTTTTCTGGCCGTGATTTTGGGGATGTCACACCTGCATCCTCCATGGTCTGCATCTGAGTAGGCTTGAACAAAGAAACCAGAGTTTGATTGATACTAGAGACCAAGGGAGGTGGTTCGCTTTAGATATCAGAGTATGTTTTTCACTGCTAGCATGTGCGGTTCACGAGGATTCGCCTGAAACCTAGCACAATAACACGCAGAACACATTATATCGGGCCTGCTAGCTGTGAGGTACATCAGGGAACCAATCATTTGGCGATATAGCGTAATATCGACTGCTGGTTTTTCCAAGGATGGTGTGAGTTTGGTGTCGAACGCCCTCGGCTGATGATGAATCATTTGGATTTTCAGGTTGGTTTGGACCTTCGGGTGCAACAGAACTCTCAGGTGTAGCTGGACTTTCGGGTGTAGCGGAGCTTTCGGGTGCTACAGGACTTTCGGGTGTAGCTGGGCTTTCGGGTGCTACAGGATTTTCGGGTGTAGCTGGGCTTTCGGGTGCTACAGGAATAGAATTATCCCCCTGAAAGTGTGAGTTCGGTTGATTTGAAGAAAATAGATTCTCCCCCTCAACTGAAGTGCCGTGCTGAGGTTCGTTTGGAACTTGTTCTCCTTCACCCATTTGTTTGGCTGCATCTTCGACAATTTGCTTCAGATGATCGATTTTGTTGTCTGCTGCCTTGGCTTCCGAGAGAGTGACTTTCTCAGGTTCGTCGAATAAGTCTACAAAATGATCGAATAGATTAGCAACCGTGGCTGTGACTTGACCTGTTTGAGAGAAAATCTCTCCAATTGCTTCTTCAGTAGTCTTTAGCTTCTTGATGTAGCTGTCATCGAAAGTCACATAATAGGTTTCTTCAATCTTTCTAGAGCGCTTATTTAAAACCCGGTATGCTTTTGAAGTAAGAGAAGCAACTCAAGTCGATGTGAAGCAACTCAAGTGGTTCTACAACTTTTGTGTTTATAATAGATGGGTGACTTTGATGACTTTGTTTCCCCATTTCGCATGCAGCGCACAAGTGTTCTCGATCAAACTTGAGCAAGGGAAGACCCCGAACATGACCTCCGGTGACAAGCTTGTTGATGTCTTTGAAGTTGAGATGTGAGAGCCTTTGGTGCCACAACCAGCTTTCGTCAGAATGAGCTTTGGACAAAAGACATATTGCTGGATTTCCTTTGATTGGTCTGAGATTCAGAGGAAACATTTCGCCTTTACGATCTGATTTGAGAATGACCTTGTTAGATTTCTTCTCTATAATCTCTGAACCTTCATCGTCGAATGAAACTTTGAGACCGGTACCTCCCACCAGTTGAGATACGCTGATTAGATTATGTTGCAACCCCTCTACATATGCTACCTTTCTTATTGTGAAGTCTCCATTAGTTATCACCCCATAACCATTTATTGTTCCATAGGAGTTGTTATCGAACTTGACATTGCCACCATTTTGAAGAGATCGAAACTCCCTTAGCTCTTCCTTCCTTCCTTTCATGTGACATGAGCAGCCACTGTCAATGTACCATTCTTCGTCGAACTGCTCGTCACTAATAACCTACAAAAATTAAGCAGATTTAGGAACCCAAAGTTTCTTGGGTTCACGTGAGCCTTTCACAGGAACAAGAATAGTAAGAGAAACATCAACAAGATATGTTCGTTTTACTAAGGTTGTTTCATCTTTTCTTTTAGTAGTAAACACTTTGATTTTGTTAGAGTTAGCTACAGGCGTTTTGGTTGCAGGTTCTGGTTTTTGGGCATTAGTCTGCTTTCGGTCTTCCTTGGCTGAGGAAATCTTCATTTTTCCTTTCAAGTTCGTTGATGATTTTGAATTTTGTGCGGGAACTGAATTGGGTTTAGAAGAGGATTGAGATTGAGAATAATTAGAAAAAGAGAATTTAGAATGGGAGTTTTTCCTGACTTGAGGTTCAAAATGACCCTTTTGTTTATGGTCATTGGAGGGACCGAACCTGGAACTTCGGTAGCCGCTTGCTATTGAGTCGAAGTTGGATTTTTGAGAGTTGTTGGTTGGTGGTCCGAAACTTGTTCTTTTATGATAAAAACTTGATGGACCGAAATCAGGTCTTTGCCTTTCGTTGTTCGTCGGACCGAACCTATCTTTTCGGTTGCTGTTGCTTTCGGGACCGAACCTATCCTTTCGGTTATGTTCTTCATGTTGCCCGAAAGTCTTTTTCCCTGACTTAGAATCTTTATCATGGTAAGAGAAGTGAGGATTTTGAGAGCGCCAAAATTGCTTTCGCTCTGAGAGATTCTTCTTGTATCTCAGGTTTCTCTGTTGCTTTTAATTTTTCACCTGTTTCGGTTGTCTGTGGATATTAGCTTTTTGTTTAAGCTTCTTAGCAACAGGTTCGCTCTTCATGGATGAGGTTTCACTTGTTGATGTGACTTCTTCTACATGAATTTATTTTGTGCCACTTGTACTTGGTACGTTAAAGTTAGCAGGCTTATTCAGCGGCTCTAGCACCTATCTTCCTTTGGTCTTCCAGGATGTTCGCTCCGGCAGACCAACCGTTTCGTCTGCATTATCTATAGGAGCGGACCAGAAAAACTCATCACAGCCATCTACATTGTCTTCATTCACAATGGCAGTGAGTTCAGGTGTTTGATGTTCGGTTACTCCTGTGACCTTATACACCTGATTGGGCGTAGTCCTAACTTTCTGAATCACAATAGCTTTTTCTTTAAGGACTGGGGACTTAGTTTTGGACAAGCGAGAGAATTCAACAGAATTTTTAGAAATCAGGTTTTTGTGGTTTTCGGGTTCGCTCTTGACAAACTCAGAACAGTCGACTTCATCTTCTACAGAAATTTCACTCATATCATCGTCCTCATTAAGTTCAGATGCGTTTTCAACATCAATTTTGTTTTCTGAACTTATATTGGTACTCAATGAGTCAAATTTTTGTATGGTTTCGGTCTTGACTTTTAGCTTATCATTTTTCATCCAGAAGATTTCTAAGCATGTCCTTATGGCCTTTGGACTTTATAAAAGATTCTATTTTGTCCAGACCATACATATAAGTAGGATTCACATCATCAGAAGATACAACACTTTCACAGTTGTATGCTTCAGCATCGATTTCATCCTCCTTAAACTCAAGGAAGGGTAAAATCATGCGATGTATCTTCTGCCCTATTTCACAATTCAGATGCAGTTGAGTAATGTTAGCATAAAGCCTTTTAGCGATTAAACAAAAAACATTCCTTTGTTTTAACAATTTCAAATTGTCTCTTTGCAAATAAATGTTTTCATCTCTAGTCTTAATTAGCTCCAACTCCTTCTGCTCAATCCACATCCTTCGCTCCTCACTCTTGGATGACACCCTGCTTATTTGGTCAGTCAGGTTAGAATTTGTGACCCGTGTTTGAGTTAAACAACTATCTAGATTTGAGATTCTTGAATTCAAGTTATTTAATTCCTTTTCATATGATTTCTGTGGAATTTTGAATGAAATAAAAAGAGATTGTACCTTCTTGATCAGTTCATCAAGTTCACTGATCTGCACACTTAAAGGTTTTGCTGTGAAGCATAAGTCCTCTCGCTCCTTGGCCTCTTCATTTCCAACATCAGTATTATATCCCCTCATCTGAGATACGTCAGTCACCATCAGACATTTTCCACTGCTTTTACCACCTCTTGCGACATAAGCCTTTCCATGAGAAGGCTTTCTCACCTCATCATCTTCTGAGTCGGTCGACCACACCTGTACGCCACCGAACTCGTCATCCTCTGCTGAACCCTATACAATAAGAGCATTCATAGAAGGATTAGTAGCAGCTTTCTTCCTTTTAATCTCCTCCAACTTTTTCATAAGAATTGCCTCTTCATCTTTCTCCTCATCTTTCTCTGTCATTTTCTTCAAAACACAATATTTGGCGTAATGATTCTTTCTTCCACAATAATAACAACTGACACCAAAATCCGCTTCCACCTTCGCCTCTTTCTTTGGTTCTTCAGTCTTCGGCTCCTCCCTCACTTTTCAGAACTGTAGCTTCCCTGCCAATTTCGGTTCTTATTGGTAGGAAACTTCTTCTTGATGAACCTTTTGGGATTGGACACCATCATAGCATAATCTTCTGAAGTTAGATCATAGTCCCCCAGGTTTAGATCTTCGTCTTCTACTGCATTCTTACTTTTAGACAGAAGGGCCAAGGACCCCAAGTTTGAGACCATACTCTTCTCTTGCAACACCGTCTTTTCCTGGGATTTCAGAATTCCCACTAGTTTCGCCAGTGAATAAGATTTAAAATGTTCATGTGCTTTAACCGTTGATACGACCGCCCGCCATTCAGATTTTAGACCATTTAAAAAGGTAACCTTCTGTTCGATCAGCTTTCTTTCAATTTCATGTTTGATCATCTTACTAAGAAGATGATTAAACCGATCGAATGTTTGTGTAACCAACTCCTCTGGCTTTTGCTTGAACTCTCCAAATTCAGACAGAAGTAAGGTCTGAATTGAGTGCTCCAGATCTTCATCTGTAGAATACAACTCTCGCAGCCAATCCCAGATTTCTTTAGCAGTACTACAGGAACTAACCAATCTGAACGTGTCAGACTGAAGAGCGAATCGAATCAGTCTCAATGCTTTGATGTTGCACTGAAACTTCTCCTTTTCATCCTGAGCAACATCTTTCACATCTTTTAACAAATCATTATACTCCTTTTGAGTTTTAATAATTCTGGATGTTCCTGAATGAGCAAATGGTCCAGACAGAATGGCTTCCCATATCAGACACCCATTATCTTCAGATCCAATGACGTAGTCTTCAAAGTGATGCGTCCAAACCTCGTAATCTTGAGTGTAAAGAATTGGAATCTTAGTTTTAGATCCTATACTGTTTGAGATGTTGATGGGATTGGATTGAGAATCATCCATGCTTGATCGTTTAACCTGCTACAAGATCAGACTTGTAATACGTAATATTAGGGCAAAACAAATAAATAATGAGATACGTCAATTATGGAATGACGGCTCAATAAATATCAGTAAATGCGGAATAAACCCTAATCACTTCTTTCACAGAAGAGATGTGTATGAATTACACAGCCTCCTGCTCTGATACCAATTGATAAGTTGAAAAACTCTTTGATCATTTAGATCTTCAAACACGTTAATCAGAAAAATACTAACAGAAAGATCAAACACAAGAATGAATCAAAATATGTCGAATGCTTTAATAGATTCAGGCCTCAGCAGAGCTCGACTAAGAACTTCCGCTGTAGAGGCTATTTAGGGTTACAAAAGATCAAAGGTTAAATCTGCTCCAAAAAAAACGTTACGTACTAGGATACATGCAAGCACCTATAAATACAAAACCCTATAAAATAACTCTCGGATGGACAGGCCCATACCGGAGTCTAAATGGACTAACTACCGAGCCCAAGACGCAACACCTTTTGGACCTAACAATACTCTATATCACATATTTCACACCACCAACACATTTAATTCATACAAAACCTAAACTCTTATATTTCAAAAATGAATCCAAACAACCATCCCTCCAATTTCTACCCATGATTTGGTTGAAACAATCGCGTGCAAATCTTCGTCGTCTAGATCTGTTGGTTTACCGATCGCAACTTGATCCCTCTCAGACTTCGCCCCAAACCAAACCCTAACAATTTACTACCAACAAATACCACAACATTATTAATCATGCAATCCCTTAGGCTAACCAGGTTACAAAATTTTCCCCTCTCTCCGAATACATTCTGGGAAGAAAACGCCTAACACCAGAAGTCAAATGTTTTTGGGAAATCCAACCTAATCCTGAATTGGTAGTCGAACCCAAATTTCTTTAGGCACCAATCATCAACATCGCGAATACCGCATCCTACCATTTTGTAGAAAGAAATCCAGTCAAAGTCGCCCCGATAGAACCGGTGCCATCAATAATAGCGGTCACGGTTGCCAAGGCCCATGAATCGCTGTTCAAAGAACTATGTGTCCCGAGATCGGTTGAAATCGCGGTGGTGATCAAGGAATAAGGCACGTTTATAAATAGGCCCGTAATTATCACCAGGATAATTTTCATGGTACTCGAGATGTTTCCATAAGTTCTATATAGAAGCATTGTTGGGATGGCGGCATACATAAAAGTTGCGGCAGTGGTGGACGCGCCTTGAGTCTATCAGAAATATATCCAACTAAAATTCCACCGAAGATTCCCCTGACATTGATTAAATTGGACATGTTTCCGGCCGATTTTACTGATAAACACTCTCCACCGATCTCTACAACCTCAAAGGGTGATTTTAAATAGTTAAAATGAACCCAAAAGAGGTAAATACATAACGAAAAGCTGTAGTTATGTGCAAACTTTGAAAATTGATCATCATCAAAGAATTATAATAATAACTCCATGCAGATTGTACTATGTTTGGTGTGTATCAACTCACAAGACTGACCTGAACCAATGTCATTGGGAACAAAAATTGCAACTTTTTGTCCCATCCAAAAAGGTGGAAAAAGTCGGGACATTCACCGGCTCTTGATCTCTTGTTATTACAAAAGATATAAATGCCCCTTCTAACTGTGATCACCAAGAAAACAACTTAAAAAGCCTATCTAACGCTGTCAGATAATCAATTATATAAAGCTAGAGCTATTTAGTAATTTCATATTTATATCAATAATCAGTTTACTGCAACTACAATTGTCTAATTTTTATGAATTTGATTATTTTGACCCTAAATAATGAAATTATCATAAGCATAATCAGTTTATGCACACACAAAAAACTATTGATGCAACTTCAAATCATAACAGTCAATTTAAATGTCATCTAGACAATGCCTAACAACAAATAGCAATTCCATTCTACCGCCCTTATAAGATCTTTTCACGCCATTTGTGCATTATAGATTTACAAATTAAACTATACTTTAAATTACATTAGCTACATAGAAAATTCATATACATTCTAAGAAAATTTGTAAATGACATCTTTTTATAATGGTGTTACTTTTTAACTAAACCAACATAACACAGTAAGTTGTATGTCTATTTTGTGCAAGGGCTAAATGGAAGAAGTATTGATTTGTTCCATACAATATCTTACTTCAAAATTGTAGCTTGATAAATCTATTCAATTATAGCAATGTTGGTAAAATACAAATTAAGCAAATTTTAGTAATATAATGTCCTAATTAGCCAAAAATGAAAGTATGATGCTAGAACTATAATGCCTTGATAAGAAAAATAATTGAAAGTGGGGTGCTAGTTTTGTACTTTGCAAAAAAAGCATGCAGAAAGTACCGTGTATGCAAAAAGTTTTGAGAAGAAAAGGCATAATAAAAACGGAATGACTCCGGGGATGAAACAAGCTCCAATATAACCGACGCCTCTTCGATTAACAGAATGAATGTGAAGAACAGGGGCCTCCTCATCAATTGATGTACCCTCTTCCTATATCATATTATCATCATGAATCGATCCTCTCGCATTTGGAGAAGAGTCACTTGGATCCAGTAAACCTACATCTTCTGGATAAGCAGCCAAGAACAAAAACACCATGACTCTGGCTGCCACGATAAAAGCTGCCAGAAGAATAAAGCACCACCCCCAACCATAATCTAAAACACTGGCCGCAAGAAGAGAACCGCTGATATTGCCCACAGATGTATGAGCATTCCAAATACCCATTATCAATCCCCTAAGCCTTTTACCAAACCAATTACCGATCACTGCCACCACCAATGGCCAACCAGTGGCTTGAAACAATTCGGCAACCATTTGCATCCCCAAAAAATACCAAAAATGATGAACATCCCAAAAGTAACCCATCCTGATTAATGCCACAAAGATTCCACTCCCGATCATCCCAGTTGTCAAGAACAATCGAAGATCCAAAGTATATCCTAAATGACCAGCAACATACATCCCTAATGAATAAATTGCTAGAAATGCAACCTCTATTTCCCCTTATTTTGAAGTGTCATATTTACCGTTAAATGGATCCCATCCATTATCCAAAAATAACATTCATTTTGGGGATGAAAAAGTCTCCCATCGGCCATGGCCACGGGGGAACGTTAGTATTGGAGTTGGAGTGATTGCCATGGCGAGGAGGATCCAACACGCTTTTACAATGCTACTAGGTTTTCTCGATGCATGGTATGAAGTGTATGAAACAAATGTAACAAATAGGGTGAGATATCTATACGGTTTCAAACTCAAATCTTTCCCCTAATGCTTCTTATCACCAAAATCCCTGCTGGCATCCCTCTCGTTCTTATCGCTAAAATAATAGATCTTAATCAGTCTGTGCCTAAAGAAGTAGAGGAAGAACGTTCAAACATGGAGAAAATTTTTCCACAAATCAAATTAGTTGAATATGGAAGGCGAGGAATTTGTGCGTGTGTGAGTGAGTATGTGATAGGGGAGATTGAGAGCTTTTGGCGCAGAGGAAGTGGCCATGAAGTTGGGGGAGGGCAATGGACACATGGCGTTTAACCGTGAATTCGGTTTCTCTTTCCCTAATATTTGCCAAATGACCCATCTTCTTCCTTTCTCACTCCATTCAATGAAAGCAATCGAGAGACACCAAGCGACGATTGTGGATAGTGGTGGCATCCTTCTCTTTTCTAGCCCTAAATTTTTGTTTGTGGAACGCTGTAATTAGAAGTATCAAATGTACACCACTAGTCATTGGCAGAGAACCTGCTCTCTAACACTATCAGTTCCAACAATCTGGATCATTATTCCAAAATATAAACTACAAAAAGGTTGTAAATTAGGAATGAGTAAGGGGTTTGAATTTGTTTAATTAATGACTTTATTTTTATTATAATTCAGCTTTCATCTGGTTTGCTTCTGTCTTATCCTCATAAGTTGATCCATCATACTTTACTCTTTCGGCTTTGAATCTGATAACTCTGCACACACACTCTTTCTTTAACTGTGAATTCGCTTTAAGTTGTGAAAATTTTAAATGATTTTCAAAGAACCTAGGATAGGATGTTGGCCGTATTGCTTTGGAAGTTTTCTCACCTCACGCTTCGATGCAGACACTTGGGTTTGAAACATGATGCTCTGTTAGGGAGGAGGGAGTCGTTCCATTGAACCCACCGAACCCATTGAACCCACTGCCACATCAGCTTTTCTCTTTGATTTTTATTCATCTTTTCGAACCCACAACACACGGAAATCCTATCTTTTTCAACCCACTCAACCCACTCAATTAAAAAAAATACTAAACAACTAAGGTAAAAGTCTTAAAACATATGGTACAAGAGAAAATGACAGAGAGAAAGTAGAGAGAGAGAGGATGAAATGGGTTCGTGAAACCAATTAAACAACTCGTCGAAGAGGGAGTGGTACCCGCGGTAACTCTATTGCTAATTAAGATTTTACCTTGATTATTTTGTATATATATTTTTTTTAATTAAGTGGGTTGAGTGGGTTGAGAAAGATAGGATTTCCGTGTGTTGTGGGTTCGGAAAGATGAAGAAAAATCAAAGAGAAATGCTGATGGGTTCAGTGGGTTCGGTGGGTTCAATGGGAATGACTCCCTCCTCCCTTAGTACGATTTTGCTGAAAAAGGATTGGTAGGATGGTGAATCTAGGGGGAAATCATGGAATACCACGTTGTAATTGATGAATTTATGCGGTAGATAATAAAGATTAATTGTCTGAATACGACCCGTGGGGCCGGATGGGACCAGACCGGATTATCATATTAATGGGCCGGTTTTCGAGTTTGGTTTTTATCAATAATTAGGTTTCGGGTTTAAACCAGATCGTACCCGAATTAAAGGATTTAACCTGGATCGGACCAGAAAACCAAAAGTTATTATTATTTTTTTTATCGACAAACAGTAAGCAAGAATTACTAAAATAAAAAAATGTTGTCCGATTGGATTGATTCAGCCTCTCATGTGGATCACATTATAGTGTAAAATTTTTTGGTTTTGGCTTCTTCTTTTGATCGCATTACGGTGTAGTTTTTTTTTTCTCGAAAAACCAAAAGTAATTCCCTAATACAGTTTTTTTAATAAAAATAGTGCAGTTTTCTTAATAATGCAGTATTTTTTAATAATATAATGTTGTTAAGTGCATTATTTTTTATAAAAATAGTGCAATTCTGTTTTACAAAAATAGTGCGTTTATATATATAAACAGTGCATTTTTTTTAATAATAATAAAAATAGTGTAGTTTTTTTAATAACTTTTGTATTTGTTTTCGTACACCTCCTTTACACGTGTTCTAATTAGAGTCCCACATCGCAACATTGTATTCATCTTCCTTTACACGTGTTCTAATTAGAGTCCTGAACCTGGACCCGCTACACCCAAAGACAGTCCAGTTTTCAGGTAAGGTAATTCACGATTTTCGGTCTTCGGGCTGGTCCGGTCCGGGTTCAGCCCGTTGCTCTTCCCTACTGAAAAGTATTTTAAATGCAATTAGGTGAACATGGAACATTATAAATTATTTGATTTCCAAATGAGAATATGTACTTTTTTTAAATCTCCAAAAACAAAAGAATTGTCTCATGCATGTTTCGTGTCAGAATATAATATTTATTTTAAGAGGAGACAATTAATAAATTAACATTCTTGGTGATGGGAATGGGACAATTCACCTCTCTTTCATGCTCTTCAAGTCCCTTCTCTTTCTCTTTGGATACCATCACCATCACCATCTTGAGTAGCTATCATCTTTTATGCAAGTCTATTTGATCTTTGTTATACATGTTTGTTGTTGTGTTGAAGCTTGATATCTATTACTTTGTTTTAAACTCAACAAAATCAACTGTATTGCAGTGCACGATTTTGGGTGGGGATGTAAGGGTACGTTGGGGTGTGGATGTATGGATGTGGTGGGAGTGTGGGGTTTGTGTTAATTTTTTGAAGAAAAAAGGCTTATTTAAATTTAGCTATACTCTCCTTGATTTTACTTCCGCTACTTGTCGATCCTCTCCCCTCTCTTTGTATTTCAATCATTATGTCCAAAACAAACCCTATTGCTACATAAAAGGTTATTTGGAAAAGCAATTGTGACAACCCAAAAAATTTTAGCCGGTAAAGCACTGTTAAGCATAAAACGCGAAATTTCAATAGAATACTTTTTAGCCTTAGGTATCTAAATGAAAGTCGTAGATATCATTAAACCGTAAATGTACATAAAAAGAACGTCTAAATCTGACTTCGTATGAAAAAGTTACGGATTTTTAACGGACTTTTCTAGTCTCGGCCTGTTAAAAATATAATATTAAAAATAAATTCAAAATTATCCGACGGAGTCTCAACGAAAGATGTAGAGCATAATCTCACCTACGCGTCGATATAAAGAACATAAAAAATGGAACTCATATGCGATAGATATGGATTTATGAAGTTCGTGGCACAAACTTTGACATATGTCAGAGTTCACATCGTGACTACAGTGTTTACGACGTGAACAGGTTGATTGACATTTCCAGAGCAAGTGGACAGATGACGCATGCCATGAGTGAATCAGGACCAAACTCACGACGTGAGTTTCGAAATCTAGCCTATATATAGAAATCAAATCCTTCTGAATTTGGTTGCTGAAATCCATCCTCTCTCCTACTTCTACACACTATTAAGCCCCTATAAACCACCCAGAAGTCCCGTTAACACCCCTAGCACACGACGCAAATCCCGACGCCCCGAATCTCCCAAGAAACTAACTCCTTTCCAGTAGAAGTGCTGCCCGTGTGAAGCTCATTCTTCACCAGAAACCTACGGTTGCGTCAAGAAAGATCATTCCTAGAAACAAAACGCTACCCGATTCACTCTTACCAGGTGAGTTCACACCCCTAACTTATCTTTTAAATGATTTTATGGGGGGGGGGGGGGAATACAAGTAGAAAACCATATAGTTGTATAATCAATCACATGTGATTTATAACTATCAAAACAAGAGATTTCTTATACTTCAAACTGTGTTATCAAACAAACTAGTTCAAATCAATTCAATACGTTTGGGTAGCAAAGGTGTACAAAGATACTCAGTCATTCAAACAACATTACTAGTAAACAAGATAACAATAATGTGAAACCACTACTTCATGGCTTAGTAATATACTTGTTAGGTCACGTTTTGTAACCAGAGTCTCCTAGAAGGAGAGCATGAGTTTGTGTATAGATCTATACAAGATTGACACCCCACACCTTGCTGCTAGCTATAGTGGGACTTGTAAGTCTACGGGTGACAAATGTCACATCAGTTTCGGCGCCTTTAGGTCGTCGTGTTAAACACGTGTCATATCAGTATTGTTACAACCAACTCACATTTTAACCTTAATTAAGAAATTGGTTTTAAGGTAGTAAGTGCTTCAGTAATTACTTATACAATATTACAGTATACTTTCATATTCCCATTCCATTCATATTGTGATCTTCTCACATAAAAGGTAATGCAAACTATTTTCAAGTAAAGATAGTCTTAAACTTGGGAAAACTTACAAAAGACAAATAGTACAGTCGAGTCTTAGTACATTCATATAGAAAGTGGGCCTATAATTCTAACTTTATGATTCCTCGGTAGATACATCAGGGATATATATTAATCGGGTCCGACAGACAGTAGGATGTGTGCTTTCCGCTTCATTTCCTGTTCCTTATTTGGTTGTGAGCTTAGAGCAGATTCACCCAGTCTACTATCTATTCGATCTTTTATATATATATATATATATATATATATATATATATATATATATATATATTCCGTATACACCCAATAATCGTAAGGAGTACCAAGTATGGGCCAGGTCATAACATACAAATTAATATACTGTTTTCTAGTACAAAAACACACTTTGCAGATAGAACATTTAGTAGGCTAAACTAGAAACTCATCAGAAAAAGGGTTTAATCCATTTCATTAAACCAGTTTAACTTAAAGGACTGTTAGTGGTTAATTCTATAATACCTTAGTTTATACATTAGGGTTATATATAATTAATATTCGATAGGCAGTTGGATGTGCGTTTTCCGCCTGACTTCCTGTTCCTTGTTTGGTTGTGGGCTTAGGGCAGATTCACACAATTAACTATCCGTTCGATATTAGATTATATATAGCTAGTATAAACTAAGTGATTATAGAGGGAACTATTATGGCTACCATTTTTACTAAAGGAAATAAGTGTTTTTCTTAAAATAATGTTTCATCAAATAAAGGAACTATTACAGTTAACTCTGTAAGTACCAAAGGAATACGCCAGAGTTATATATAGTGAAGATCTAACAAACAATGGGATGCGTGACTTCCGCTTCATTCTCTGTTCCTTGTTTGGTTGTGGGCTTAAGGCAGATTCACACAATCGATTATTTGTTTACTCTAAATTGTATATTCTATCCATTTAGTACTCATAAAAGGAATTGTAGAGTCATTTTTACTTTCAATTATCACATCAGAAGATATAGAATTTTCAGAAGGAACATACGAACTTTTCTAAAAAGAACTTTCAGTTTACTTTACATCACTAAAATTCTTATGAACTCACCAGCTTAAATGCTGATATACTCTTTCAAAATAACTTGTATTCTCAGGAGAATAGTAGACAGGTACACACTTTGGGATTTAGAAGATGGAACATGGTAACTTCATGTCTTGTTTTGTTATTTACTTTTGGATTCAATCTTTTGTGAATCACATACTTTGTAAACACTTTTATATTAATGCAATGGTTTTTTGTTACTTTGATTACTATGATGCATGTGTTGTGATACTATACATGACGTCCTCCGCCCCCGAACGTTTCCGCCGTTCCGGTTTGGGGGTGTGACAGTAACAAATCTTAAACCAAAGAGTTTTTGGGAATTATCCTTGATTTAATTTGCATCTTATGTACTACTACTAGGTAGAGGTGTAATCCTTATGTTTTTGATTTTGCAATGGAGTTGTTCTGCTTCTATTACATGGTGTTTCTATAGAGTATTGGAATCTTGATTCTGAAACATTGCAACCTAATTTTTTATTAGGTCAAAAACAACATTATAAACCATCATGGACTCTAAGGTTATTGATCTTATTTATAATTAAAATGACCAAACCAATTTGGAATATTATTTTTCAGATTGACATAAATTTTAACGCTTGACATAGAGGAAGGGAGGTGCCAATTAATTAATTTGGTTCTTATAAAATCTAATGGTATTTTGTCATGTCACACTATAATTTTACACTAATGTTGTTGATTGTTTTATGTTGTAAAAAGAAGCAAACTATTCTTATCAATAAGAAGGAAGGTAAGGTGTGTGATATTTATTACTAAATGACCTTATAAGTTGAAAATGTCTCACAGATAGTGGTGGAGACTTGAAGTATATATTATGAACTTGTTATTCATTTTTGTTGGATCTTTCATCGACTTAAAAACCAGTTAAAATGCTTGCAAGTTGAGATCTTTGGCAGATCCATTCTTATCGCAAGTATATGTTATATGTGTTGGGTTTTATTGAAAACAAAATTATACAATGCAGAAAACAATTAACAATTAATTGGGTACATACATCCTATAAAATATTTATGTCATACACATTGATAGCAACATACAATGAACAACTAAACCTAGCATAACCCTAGTGTAATTTGAAATTACCAAGTATAAGTTACATACCTTTTGATTTGTTGTAGGTTGTGTTCGGCACAGAGTGTTTGGAAGTATTTGAGAGCTGCTAGCTTCTAGCATTGACAAAGCACTCTATTTTGAGCAGAAAGCCTCGTTTGGCACTCCAAGCTTCTAGCGTCTAGTTTAAACAAAATGCTTCAAATACAAATGCTACTTCACATAGTGTTTAACAAAACGCTACCAGCTACAAGCTACTGGTTACCAACTAGTTTTGCTAAACATGTCCGTAGTAAACAAATCACTTCAATCTCCTTGTAGTTTAGGTCTTTGAAAGCTTAGCACCAAAATGATGATGCCTTTAATGTCTCACACCCAAACCCTAGAACTAGAAGACAAAAGGAGAGGGGAGAGGAGCTTTTCGGCCAAGGTATCCTTGTGGGAAGAATATCAATGAATTTGAGGTCCCAAGGGGTCCTATTTATAGTTTAGGTAACTTAGGAACAAAGCAAGACTTGAATGATTAAATAATAGATTTAATCGCAATTCAAATCCCTGTAAAAGCTCCCAAAACCGTGTAGTGACCTAAGAACATGGTTTGGCATGCATAATTAAAGATTGCACAATGAACATGGTGATTTCGGTGTTCAAGAGATGTATTGAATATGTATGGTGATACAAAAAAAGGGATCTAGATCTAGTCTACATAAATAACACACACTTACACACTCACTTTTACACCTCTCAAGCACACCTCTACAAGTGGTATGAGCCCACTATATATAGATGTGTTTACATGTCTCTCTCTCACTCTCTAATACTCATTAGTCAAAAGGCTAATGCACCACATGCAAGTGGGTCTACAAGAGTCAAACCATCTACAAAGTCATACATGAAGAACTTTGCAACCCAACATTCTCCCCCTCAAAGTTAGGAATGAATGGCGCACTTCAAATCTTCCAAAATCAAGCAACTAAGCGGTTCGAGCCTCAAAGGTGACACATGTCGAAACAAACTTCAATCTTCAATTTTTCCATGATTCTTCAATTTGGGCTCTAGGATGTGAGACTATACAATCTAAGGATCAACGAATGATTAAGAGCTTCTCAAACTCCAAATAATCACCCTAAAGTTGAACATAAAAACACACCCCAAAAATCCTCAATAAAACCAAACCCATTTCGAATACATCATTTCCGAACTTCCAATTGCGTCATCTCATAGGCTTCAAAACTTCAAGATCACTTCGGTCTTCATATCCGCGTAATATGAAAAATTCAAGTTCGAATTTCCATATAAACTTCTCCCCCTTTTTATAATCGAAATTTTATTATAAAACTCCTAAGGAAAAAGAACGTGCTATATTCGGAATTTTTCGTGTCAAAGCTCCCCCTTAACATGTGGCATAATCTTTGTGCTTCAATTCGGAAAACCCAAAAAATATTCAATTTTTAGCTTCCTTCACGGATCGCCTTTGACAAAATTTCTCAAAAATGGGTAGAAATTGTCAATTTCAAAATTCTGTAGTGATCCGTTGCGCCCAAAACAGCAAAATATGCAAAACTCTCCCCCTTTTCCAAATCTGGGTAGAAAGCGTCAATTTGCATAAACTGCAGGGGCCTGAAATGTATTTTCTTCAATTTCTCAGCAAAAATAGTTCTTTTTCGAATTTGGGTACAAACTGCCAAACATTCGAAAGTTGCAGGGACTAATTTCGAAATTTCTTCTTTTTCATTCCATACGTACGAAACTAAACTTTTCGTACGAAAATTTGTATATACATACGAAGGTTTAGGGGTTGATTTCAAAAATTTTCCATTATTCTTCAAAACTAACGAAGACTAGGCCAATTCGTACGAAAGTTTTACATTGTGTCAAACCAACGAAACTTTAAGGGTCTTTTTCGAAACTTTGGATTTCTTCTTTCCAATTCGTACGAATCCTTCTTCTTCCCAATTATATACATATATTAAAACCCATCGTAGTTATGAACAATAAACTTTATCTGTTTCAGATTTTAACCACAATAATCTGTAGTAATTAACTTTTGTCCTTCAAATTCCTGTTTCAGATTTTAACCACAATAATACTTTGTAGTAATTGACTTTTTTCCTTCAAATTTCAACATATGTCTTCCCCGATCGTATACTCCCACCGATAACGCTTTTCATATGTTTCTCTAAAATCTTTGAACTTCATCCTTCTTCCTTTCCGACTGCCTTCCTTTGACATTTACGACTTCTTTTCCTCCACGAATTTTGGGTTTGAATTCCATCTCTTATGAGTCATAAGATATTTCAAATCCATTGTGTATATCTGATTCTTTGAATTACTACTTATTTCCTTTTCATATGTCTGTTAATTTATTAGTTCAATTGACTTTTTGTTGTGAAGAATACGAAGATGCAGCGAATTTAATTCCACCGGAGATGTCGTCGTCTACTATTTGGAGTTTTATTTTTGACAGTGGAACTTTGCATGGGTGGTGGATGTGCTGGAGAATTTTAATTCATGTGAAGCAAAATCGGGGAACCAACATAATGGTGACTGCGATGGAGGTAAGGAATTGTTCAATGAAGGTGAAATCAATGGTCTATTTTATCCTAGAACACTTACGCAGAACAATTTTCAAAGAAAATCATATGTTGATTACAATTTTCCATGAAAACACTTGAAAATTACTCTTGATTTTACAAATTCCTTATTAGATGTCTAATTGTTTACCCTGACTTTTGGTGTTGAAGACTTCGGTTCTTCATGTGAGCCCTAATACTTTACAATTTGTGGCTTTGTTGTTCATGATTTTGGGATTGGGCAGATAATTTGCTCTGTTGGTGTTCTTCATTCCGATGCTCTTCCACCACCATCGGATTTTTGTGGTTGTTATTATAGAAATTAGAAATTGAAGATTGTTTATTTGGTTATCGTACAAACCTGTCACACCCCAAAACCGAGAACGGCGGAATGCGTTCTGGAGTGGAGGACGTCATGTACAGTATCTTAACAATTGCATAATAGTAAAAGCAAGCGACAACAACCGTTGTATTAATATAGTAAATTTAATTACAAGCGTGTTCTGTATAGTTTTGATAGACACCAAAAGTATAACAAAATAAAAGATGAGTCTTGTATATGCTCCATCTTCACAAAAGCTGCACCAGTACCTGTCTATCTTTGACCTGAGGATACAAGTTATTTTGAAAACGAGTATCAGCATAAAGCTGGTGAGTTCATAAGAATTTAGAGTTGTTGCCTGTATAATAGTGTTTACAATCATGCAATATGAAAGCTGTAATTAATGTTTAAGAATAGTAGAAATCCCTAGAAAATCCTATATTTTCCAAAATTGGGCATTTGTAAGTTAAATCTTTCGAGTGTGTAAAAGTATTTCCATTGAAACCTTCAATTATAAAAATAGGGTAATAAATTTCATTCAAGTAACGTAAATAAGGAAAAGTATTGCTGGTTGGCTGTAGTAGTGTTGCAAACTTCAATTAGTAATATATGTTTATTTACTTCGGGAAGTTAGCTTAAACTTTAAGTCTTAGTGTGTTAAATTGAATATGGATGTGATCTCTCATGCAACCAACTGAGTGATAATAGAGGTTCCAATGACCTTCCCGGTCATACGTAGTGCAGCAACGTAGTGCCACCCCTGGGCCTAGTCGGCTCGGACTGTAGTTAACAGTCAGGATGTAATAGCGTCCGTCCTGTATAGATCTATACATGTAGTGTTGCTTTCCTTCCTGGAAGCTCTGGTTACATAGTATTTGCGCAGTAGAGTGTCGTATAGAGGGATAGTGAGTTATGCTCCGGATTAGTGTATTCTCTGGTATATTATAGTATAGTAACTTTTAATTTAGTGTATAGAGTATTCTCTTCATCGTGCATTAACTTGTAGTAGTAGTATTTATAATGGGTATCATAGTAATAGAGGTAACGAGCAGTAGTCTTAACTATACTTATTATAGTTAAATAGCGTGTGGGAATTGCAAGCCTTTGTTTCACAAAGGTATCGAGTAAGATGTAGAATTTCATATCTAACACAAATATATATGATATATAATTAAGAATTCAACGACAGTCGGATGGATAACGGTATACCCTAAGACCACAATCAAACAAGAACAGGAAATAAGGCGAGTTATCGGTCCTAAGTCCTTCAAGTCTTACTTATATAAATATATTGGTGTAGATATAGTTTAAAAGAAAAGTAATTTAAAAGCAGTTTGAAAATAATTTGATTACAATTTAACATAGAAAATGCGTTTAATGGTTATCTAAAACAGTTTTATTGACAAATTGCTAAAAGTATAGAAAACCCTTTTTGGTTGCAGGTTATAAATCACATATGATTTGATACTAAAACTTGTTGCATTTAACTTGTATCCCCCCTAAAACATGTAAAAACGTTTAAAAAGGTTAATTAAGGGGTATGAACTCACTTGTAGCGAGTAGATCGGGTGGAAGTGTCAGATGAGCGTTTGGTGCCAAGTAAAGACTTGAACACACTCTAAGACCCTGGTAACATATGAAGACATATGTTTACAAGTAATTAGTGATTAAGACACTAATTAAACACATATAGACATCCTAATACGAAGAAAAATTCTTTGGTTAGGTGCTAGGAAGCTATTAGGTTGAAATGGAAGAGTATAAGGCCTCACCATGGAGTTTACTCTTCTAATACTCACCTTAAGTGAGTTTACGGCTGAGGGACCACTTCCCCCATGAGTTTACGGCCGTAAAATCATGGGAGGAGTGTATTTGTGTGCTTTCAAGTCTCTTGCATCACTAGGAAGGGTTCCAAGGTAATTTCCAAGGCTTAATGGGTGTTTAGGGTTCAAAAGAGGCACTCCCTTGGAGTTTATGGTCCTAGGACCACTCCTTGGGAGTTTACGATCGTGAACCCCATGGTTTACGACTGTGAACTCTTGGATGCCTCTCATACTTCGATTTTGTGGTCCTTATTTTACTCCTAACAACTTCTTAGTAAAGGTCCAAGGCTAAATAGGGGTTTTAGGTCTTGATTTGCATAGTTTGAGGGAGTTTACGACCTAAGAATGTGCTTGGGCCGTAAACCCTCTTTCAAGCCTCTAAACATAAGATTAAATGTCTAAAACACTTCTATGGTATGTTCTAAGTTAGCCTCTAAGCCTAAGGAATAGATTTGGGGGCATTTTGGCACACTTTTAAGGGTTTACGGCCCTAGAATGTTCTTGGGCTGTAAACTCCTTACCCTTGGCCTTCTTGGATGATTTTCAAGCTAAAATGACCTGTATTGAGTAGTAGAACAATGTAGGGTAAGAGTACTTAAAGTTTGGAAACTAAAACTTGCGGATTTTGGAAGAAATCGAGCCTTGAAGAGAGAGAGTAGAGAGAGAGAGAGAGAGTGACTAGGGTAGTAAAAGATCCAAATGATGTCTACTCACCCTTATATAGGGGTTGGGTTTGTGGCCAGGTGGGAATCTACCAGATATTGACATTAAACAGGGTTTAAATTTTTACCCGATTAAATGGTCGTAATTAAAAACTTTTTCCAACTAAACGGGAGGGTAATTCACGTGTTTCTATTTATTTCATTACGACATTAATAACATAAAATAAAATAAAATAAAACATTTATTGATTTGTCTACCCCAAAATTAACGGAACTTTTATAAAATAGAATATTCTATTAACGGAAACGGGTTATAACGATGAAATAAATTTTGGGTTGTCACAAAACCAAACATCGAAAATGTGTAGGAACAATAGATTTTTCTTTTTTCAGACCTTCTAAGATCATAAACCCCACTTTTGAATTCAAAATTCAAGAGGATGTTGCATTCCTGATCTGCTTGAACGCAAATTGTATAATTATTTTTCAATCTCATGCGTCATTCATACAGGTAAGAATCCACATGACACTTAGATTTCTGTCAATTCACAGCAATAGACAACCATAGGACCAACAATCATATCTATGTAGAATTTCCAACAACAAAAAATTGCCCTAATTAATTTACTGTCACTAAATAAAGGCATCCAACTCGCATGGAAGAACATACACAAATTATTGAAGAATGATGGTCCATCGCCATTTTCTTAATGTTCGTTTGCATATCTATTATCTAATTCTTAGTTTTGATCCAAATATATACACATACAATGCTCTTTAACAACATATTGAGGGCTATTTTTGTCATTTTGTATAGGGTGATCAGGTTGTGCTTATTGAAATGCTATAGCGGGTTCTTTAACAACATATCTATCATCTAATTCTTAGTTTTCTGATCCAAATATATACACATACAATGTTCTTTATCAGCATATTGAGGGTTATTTTTATCATTTTGTATAGGGTGATGAGGTTGTGCTTATTGAAATGCTATAGCGGGTTGAGTCCAATTTAAATTCGACTTCAAGACAGTTGTTATTACACATGGACGCCACGGATGCTTCAAATGACAAAATGTTTCTTAGTTCTGCCACTTTATCGATCATCAACTTTTCCCAAGTGTGGTTATCTGTTCAATGACTTTATTCCACATTCCAAAATCATTAAATATTATTTCAAAATATATGTTACTCTCAATTGAAAACTTTAGTACATTTGGTCAACATCTTTTCTAATGGATTGGTGAAGTAAAAGATTAAAGACTATTATCACCCAGTGGAATCATGCTGTGATACCATCAAATAATTTTCTTTGAATTTGCTGATTTAATTTGCAAATTCCTTGAATTCAGTTATGAACAAAAGTTTTATTTTAGAGTTTAAAAAAATAAAAGGAGTGATTTCTTGATAAAAAGGAACAACAAAAGGAGTGATTTCTTGATCAAAAGCTTTAGTTATGAATGAAACATTACTATAATATTTACTTATGAACGAAATTTTACTATAATATTTACTTATTTTGTCGTTTCATATTGAACTTAGTTAGGATCTTTTTCGTTTGATAGACTTGAATGATGGAAGAAAGGAATGAGTCGCTAATATGTTTAGTTAGATTTCTGAAAAAAAAAATCTGAGTTATAATGCTGAATTTTTTTTACTGACTTTTGGTCATACAAGCTATTGTATATCCATTTAAGAGTGTTTAGGAACCAATTGCCTACTGTTTTATAATTTTTATTATATGTGACATTACATACTATTTATTGTGTTTAATGTCAAGTTTTGTGTTTGGTTTTCTGATTATTCAGATGCCGTAGAGAGTTAGGAATGCTAAACGGAGGATGAGCAAATCGGTGGTATGGGAACTTATCCCACATGGACAAAAAGTGAGACTTGTGGTGCTCTTATTGTTTTTTCTATAATGAAATTGGTTGGGAAACTCCAAGATGGAACTCCGTTTGTGAATAAAGGACACAGTACGACACCACTTCAGTTCAAGATAGATGAAGGTGAGTATCATTTTGGTGTTTAAAAAGAAAAATGAAAAACACGAGCTAACAATGACATGGTGTTGTTTTTCTTTAATGATACAACAAGTTATTGATGGACTTGATAGAAGTCTGAAGAAAGGTGAAGTTGCAGTGTTAACTATTCATCCAGAGTATGCATTTGGTTTAACTGAATCACATTAAGAATCATCAATTGTTCCTGCAATACCAACATGTATTATGATGTTGACTTGATTTCATTTGAAAATGTATGAAAATTAAAATTTTTTAATCTCTTTATACTTCTTGAAGAATTTGCAAGGATAAAATTGGTTTTAAGTTGTTACAGAAAAAGACATGTGAGAATTAAGTACACAATAAAATATCGAAACTTCAAGGAGAAAGAAAGAAGGGAACCACACAACAATTTACACAAATAGTTTTTTATTTTATTTTATTTATTTATTTTTTATTTTTTACTATTACTCTGACAGATTTAATGTGTCAATATATGATATTGATATAATTTAGAAAAGTGTTGTTCTTTAATAACATATAATGAAAAGGTAGATAGGATTCAAATGCAAAGAGTGATGTTAACAGGTATGTATGTTTTTTACTGTTGCTTTTGGTTATATCTTTCGAATTGATCATGATGATGGTGATGATTTGGTGTTAGTTTTTATTGTTGGTATTATAGGGTTTTGGTTGATGGTAGTTAATATATAGCTGCAACTCGATATACTGTAATTATTTTATACATGTATTATTATGTTAGTATATGTACAACTTATGTGTCTATTGACATGAATTCATTAGGTGTTGCACTCAAATCATATTATGAGTTATGAGTTAAATAGAAAAAATCCAACAAAAAAAACCGACCCGACCCGACCTGATCCGTCCCGTGGTTTACCACGGGTTCACTTACTAGTTTGTACGAGATTATATCAACACACAAAACTTCATCTTCTCATTTTCTTTCTCCTCTTCGTTCAATCAGAGCACCCTTCTTACGAAATCATTTCTCACCATATTAACGGAATTTTTTTAGTCCATTTTAACTAAAATGAAGGCATTCGAAGCCTCCGAATCTCGCTGAATCATTCATAATTACCCACTGAATCACCAGTTTGTTAATACAGGCCTTCTTCCCAATCAACAGATGACCATCGACTTACGAACCCAACCCCAAATTTTCATCTTCGATTCCAAACCCTTCAATCATTCGAAATCGAACCAACATAAGGAACCGATTCTCACAAACAACACTCGTAATCAAGCATTTGACCAGTTCGATTCGTCCCCAAACCATTGATCAACGAATCCTAATTTCAACATAGATTCGTCTTTTGCTAGTAAACCCAATTCATCAACATCGTTGATTCTTAACATCTCGTTCCTTTTCGTCATCAATCATCGACTATTGATAATCATCCAAATCCATCGCTAACACAGGGAACCTTAACACATAGTCATCGTCTTTTTGATATCAAAACATCGACTAACAGGTCTTCACTTTTTGAGTTTCATTCCAAAGCAAAGTCATTGATATCGATACATAGCCATCGTCCATTGTCGACATCGAACCCATTTTCCAAGTCGTTCCCAACTTTGATTCCAAATTGACTTCGAATCCTTGACCACTAAACTTGATTTCCAAGTTAAATCCATTCACTTCCTGTTTGACGTTCCAAACGACTCAAACAAGAACAACAAATCCAACTGATTTCGAAATTCACCTTCAAATTAAACTTGAATTCAACACACATAGCCTCAAAACAACCTTTATCTACCAACTTCTTCTATCAATTCATCGATTCATCTCATAAAAATCAAGTTTGACTTTCTTCTGTGTTTGACTTTTCGAAATCAAATGCAAATAAACACAAAATCGATGAATCTCTCAACAAATTTTCGATCAAAACGAGATTGCTTCACTGTTCTTTATCATATTTAACTGTTCTTGACAATATTGATCAAAATCAAAGATTCACTGTTCGATTTCTTAGCCAAAACTTGATCCTCATTGATTTAGAGATTGAAGACAAAAATAATAGAATCGATTCACAAGTTTACAAACAATCTCTAATCATCGGTTATTCAGAATCACCAAATCGATATCGGAACTCAAGAACATTTGATAACAAGGTAAGTCAAGAACGTACAAGTCGGCTATGCACATTATGATGAACGAACACAACTAGAATATATCACTCAGATTGAATAATTTGTTGGACTCCTTGTGATAAAATATCGAATCATGGGCTTAAAAGATTGGACATAAACAGCAACTAACATGTAATTGGGCTCAAAATTGATTTTTGTATAACAAAGAGTTCGAAAATGGATCAACGAACTGTGAATAGTAACCAGAACATTTGTTTAATTCATTTAGAATTAAATTCGGATTCCAATGACCAATTGAAAAACAATTTAAGAATCGAATCGACCAAAAAATAGGATTAGATTGGGCTTGATAAAAAAAAATTATTGGATCATCAATGGGGTTTTTCAAAAAGATTTGATCCAATGAGTCAAACGATCACAATTCAAAAACGCAACGCACGATTCAAATATTACGAGGGATCATAGAGAGAGACTCACCAAAATTTGTTCAAATTGCAACAAAAGTTTGCCAAACCGAGAATCGTTCTTCAAAAATCATCTTGATCTTGGAGACCCGCTCTAATACCAATTGTAGTAACATAAGAACATGGTTTGACATGCGGAATTAAAGATTGCACAATGAACATGATGATTTGGGTGTTCAAGAGATGTATTGAATATGTATGGTGTTACACACAAAGGGATCTAGATCTAGTCTACATAAATAACACACACTTACACACTCACGTTTACACTTCTCAAGCACACCTCTACAAGTGGTATGAACGCACTATATATATAGAGGTGTTTACATGTCTCTCTCTCACTCTCTAATACTCATTAGTCAAAAGGCTAATGTACCACATGCAAGTGGGTCTACAAGAGTCAAACCATCTACAAAGTCATACATGAAGAACTTTGCACCCCAACAAACCGTCCACCTTAATGGTCGGTTTAGAATCGCCTTTACTTGCTTAACTATAAAAAATTACAATTCAACCTTTGCACCTTTAATTAATTCTAGTTAACCCCAAATTAATTCCAGGTTAATTCTGGTTAATAATTAATTAATTCTAATTGATTTCTTATTATTTTAATAACCTTATAAATTAATAAATTAATTGTCTATTTCCAATTAATATATTACTCACATAATATATTAACAAATTATTTCCTCATAATTTCCAATTAGTTTATCAATTATATAATAATATAATAAATTATCCTCTCTCTATAGATGTCATTCTAACCAAGTTCTAGTTAATAGGGCAACCCAAAAAGGACTTTGCTTCTAATTACAAGAATATATCAATTTAGTTACTGACTTAGACACCTTAATCCAACAGCCTACCACTTGGATAAGTCTGTAACTACAATTGCAAGTATAGGCTTTGAACTAATCAACACTAAGTGCTTTCCAAAACCACTGTCGAACTCTGATTCGAATCAAACGTTGGCCCTAAAGATAAGTGATCAGTTATTCTTTCGTTCTACAAGATATCATATGGACATAAGACATGGATTAGAATAATCTTATAATCCAATATTCTATTTCTTGATTTCCTAATTTATGATGACTGAATTCAGATTACTTAATTGAAAATATCAATTTAGTCCGGGCTTGACCAAGTACTTCATATATCGGCAATAAATCATTGAGGGTCCCAAAGTTAATTAGAAATAGTGTTGTTTAATTAAAATTTAATCACAAATTAATTGAAATTAATTTGGGGATTAATTAGATTAGTTAAAAAAGGGAGGACTAAAGGTGACAATGTTTAAAAGTTGAACTTTGACCAATTCTTGAGCCTCCTAGGAAGGGGGGGGGGTGAAATTCTAGATGGTTATAGGGTTTCTAGATCTTTTCTTGGGCTCTAAGGAAACTTAGATGCCTTATGGGGGGTGAAAACAAAAGGGATAAGGCTTATCCAAGGAAACTGCCTTATCCTTAGCCTCTTTATCACCTATATAAACCCTCATAGGGGTTCACAATCTCGTTCATCCCTTCTACAAGAGGTAGAAGCAAAAATCCTTTTTCCTCTCCTCTCTCTTCTTGAGCCTCCAATTTGCTAGGGTTTGGGTGTGAGCAATTAGAGGCATGAGACTTCTAGTGCATGCTTTCTAAATCTAGATCAAGAAGTAACCATTGTTTATTTACTACGATAAACATAAGATAATTATTTTCTAATAACCTTTTAGTGTTTTCGAAAATAACATTGTACTTCTAGGGTTCTTGATATTCAATAGTTGTTTGCAAATCATAGTGAGAACATAGATCCTTTAGGTGCATGTGAACTTATGGTTTATGTTTTTCTGCAAAACATAGATTTTTTGTAACATATAAAACCCATCAATGCTTACATGTTAATAAGGAAGAAGTAGTCTTGTATCTTTCAACTTGAGGAAAACGTGACGTTAGGAGAGTCACAAGAGGAAGAGGAGGAAGAACTGAAGAAGCATGATGTCTAGTTCGACCATTCGACAATAAATCATCGAGGGTCCCAAAGTTAATTAGAAATAATGTTGTTTAATTAAAACTTAATCAGAAATTAATTAGAATTAATTTTGGGATTAATTGGATTAATTAAAAGTGGGAGGACTAAAGGTGACAATGTTCAAAAGTTGAACATTTACCAATTCTAGAATCTCCCTAGGAGGGGAGATGAAATTCTAGATGGTTATAGGGTTTCTAGAGGGTTTCTTGGGCTCTAAGGAAACTTGGATACCCTATGGGGGATGAAAGCAAAAGGGATAAGGCTTATCTAAGGAAACTGCCTTATCCTTAGCCTCTTTATCACCTATATAAACCCTCCTAAGGGTTCACAATTTCGTTCATCCCTTCTACAAGTGGTAGAAGCGAAAATCCTTTTTCCTCTCATCTCTCTTCTTGAGCCTCCAATTTGCTAGGGTTTGGGTGTGAGCAATTAGAGGCATGAGACTTCTAGTGCATGCTTTCTAAAGCTAGATCAAGAAGTAATCCTTGTTTATTTACTACGATAAACATAAGCTCATTATTTTCTAATAAACTTTTAGTGTTTTTGAAAATAGCATTGTACTTCTAGGGTTCTTGATACTCAAAAGTTGTTGCAAATCACAGTGAGAACATAGATCCTTTAGGTGCATGTGAACTTAGGGTTTAAGTTTTTCCGCAAAACATAGATTTTTTGTAACATATAAAACCCATCAATGCTTACATGTCAATAAGGCCAAAGTAGTCTTGTATCTTTCAACTTGAGGAAAACGTGACGTTAGGAGACTCACAAGAGGAAGAGGAGGAAGAACTGAAGAAGCATGATGTCTAGTTCCACCATTCCCCAAAGAAGAGAATACTTTTTCACCTTTATCAGAATGTGAAAGATCATATTTAGAAGAATGAGGAAAAAAATTTCTAGAAGAATAAGGAAATTCTTTTCTAGAAGAACGAGGAAGACCATCATTGTCTTGATTTGACATCTAAAATATGGGAGAAGAGAGAATTTTGGTTAGTTGATTTTAATCCTTAATTATTAAGCCATAATTTAAAATAAGGCTAGGATCTATATTTTCGATTTGACCTTTGAACAGGGTTGTTGTAATCAAATTCAAAACTATTTTAGGTAGGTAGAGTTATCTCACCAATTTTAATCACATGAAAATCCTAAATCTTTGAGATTCATTGAATTTTATCAATGGCATGTTTAATCTCGATTATGCTCTTACCAATTGTGACTGAGATGCCGAAGATCACAATTAAGATGTGCATAACCATGCAAACCCATTTGAAAACATCAAAGTCATTTATGATCTCAAATTGATGTGTCGGTTAACCATACACGCTTCATCAATAATGGTAGTTTTCGATTTATCCATCACCTCAACTTTATAGTCCCAAATTAGTGTGTCGGTTATTCACACACGCTCCACTAACGACACATAAAGAGTGATTTGTGTTTTCATGGCTTAGCATACACTTCACATTTTTTCTAAACTAACTAGAGTGGGATTTATAAAAGGCTTTGTTACTCTATAGTATCATATTTTTAGAGGTCATGTCTTATCAAACTCGTTCGACTAACGACCCTCCACCATACAAGGGAGTGGTGGGTGAGAGTGGACACTCAATGAAGGTCATCTTATAAGTCCTTTCCTTACACCCCCCATAGAGTATTGCTTCGTGAATTAGACTACTATTGATTTGACTAACTTGTCTTATACATATAATATATTAAACTTTTAATCATATATATATTATAAGGTGTATTTTAAACCTATTCAAAATACAAGGTTTAAATATTAATTATCTAGATTATCATATAATTAATTAATCAATTTAAAAATATAATGAATTTAAAATTATCTTTAATTACATTACAATTAAATTAATTATTAAATTCATAAAGGATAATTCAATTTAATATAGCTAATTAAAAATTATAACAGAAGGATAACTCCTAATATTTTAGGTTTTAGTATTATCACACAAGGCATTCAAAATTCCGAATCTAATAGAATTAATACTGGATAATTACCAAAAATAACACCACAAATCAGATTAGGAAGATAATAACCAAAAATTTAGAAAAACTGTTTTTCCACTTTGTGGCAAAAGCACTGCCACGTCGTGTAAACAGTTTTTTTTTCCTGAAAAATAGGTTTTGTTTAATTCATCTCATGTGCAATCAATGTTTGACAAACCTAAGCTCTGATACAACTATTGCATTTTTCAGAAAACAAAACTATACAATACGGAAAATAATCAACAATTAATAGCGTACAAACATCCTATAAATGATCTATGTCAAACACCTTGATAGAAACATACAATGAACAACTAAACCTAGCATAACCCTAGTGTAATTTGAAATTACCAAGTATATAGTTACATACCTTTTGATTTGTTGTAGTAAATAAATCACTTCAATCTCCTTGTAGTGTAGGTCTTGGAAAGCATAGCACCAAAAGGATGATGCCTTTGATGGCTCACACCCAAACCCTAGAACTAGAAGACATGAGGAGAGAGGAGATAGGAGATTTTCAGCCAAGGTATCATTGTGGGAAGAGTATCAACGAATTTGAGGTCCTAAGGGGTCCTATTTATAGTTTAGGTAACTTAGGAACGAAGCAAGACTTGAATGATTAAATAATAGATTTAATCCCAATTCACATCATTTCGTTATTACCATCCGGGAGGCTTCTGAAAACCCTGCAAAGGCTCCCAAAACCGTCCACCTTGATGGTTGGTTCTAGAATTGCATTTCTTTGCTCAACTATGAACAATTATAATTCATCACTTGCACCTTTAATTAATTACAGTTAATCCTAAATTGATTCAAGATTAATTCTAATTAATAATTTATTAATTCTTATTAATTTTGTAACCTTATAAATTAATAAATCAATTGTCTATTTCTAATTAATATATTAATCACATAATATATTAAGAAGCTATTTCCTCATATTTTCCAATTAGTTTATCAGTCAACATAATAATTTAATAAATTATCCTCTCTCTATAAGTGTCATTTTAACCAAGTTCTAATTATGAGGGCAACCCAAGAAGGATTTTGCTTCTAATTACAAGAATATACCAATTTAGTTACTGGCTTAGACATCTTAATCCAACAATACCGAATGTTGTTATATAAAGGTTTCTAATTCAGCTCAATCCTTTCACGTTTTAAATGTAGTTTTCCCTTGCGCTATGCTATATGAAATCTGAATCTGAAAACAAATATGAAAAATGAATATTAGGATAGGACATCATGTTCATTAAACCCCCAGAGCTAGAGTTCCTCAGCTGAAGGATTGAACAGAAAAGTAGTTTGCTCCATGTAAGTCTAGCCTCCGAGTAAAATCAAATTAAAGAAATTGGCCTAGCTCACACCCCATGGCATGTGTCACTAAAGATACAATCATACACCTTACAAGTCTTGGGTTTTTTCTATTTTGAGGTCAGTAATTGTGACAACCCAAAATTTTTATTTGTGTAATTTCCACAGTCAAACACTTCAAATATTAGTCAAAAACATTACAGTACATTTTTGGCCAGATTTAAGTCCGTTTGGTGTTTTATTTTACTTTTCGTCAAACGATTAAATAAAAGGAAGTGTCGTTATTAGTGAGGTGTAACAAACAAAACAACCAACACATTAGCTAGGAGTTTACGGCCAAACAATTGGTGTTTGGGCCGTAAACACCTTTTCCCCAAGGACTCATGCATATAGCATGAGTTTACACCCTTTTTCCTCATTCTCCACTTCCCACCTCAAGAACACAAGGCTTTTTCTCTCAAGTATCATAAGTCCATTCTTCCAAATCTGCCAAAAGTGTAAGTTTTCCTCCCTAAATTCGTTCAATCAACACATAATATAGTGTTTTTACATCATTTCATCCATGGATTTTCGGTTTTTACATAGATCTTCAAGCATTCATCAAAACACCAAGAACACCAAGAACACACACTAGTGTTCTTGGGTCCTAAACACTCTTACAAGCATCCTATAAGTAAGTATACTCTTCTTAACTAGTTATTTGCTTAGTATGCTTGCAAATCCATGGATTGAACACCAAACATCCCTGAGAACAAGTGTTTACGGTTTGGGGATCTCCCAAAACCGTAAACACCCCCAAAGGGTGTTTTGATGCACCCAACACCTTCTAATGCTTGTACAAGAGGCTAGAAACTTGCATGCATGATGTAAGAACCACAAAACATGAAAAAGATGAAGTGGCCAAGAGTTTACGGCCATGAACCCAAGGGTTTATGACCGTAAACTCCCAAGGAGTGGTCCAAGGACCGTAAACTCCAAGGGAGTGCCATATCGAGCCCTAACCGCTTCCTAAGCCTTTGATTCAACCCTAGAGCACTTCTCTGTGAAACATGAGACCTTGAAACACACAAATACACCATTACCATGAGTTTACGGCCGTAAACTCATGGGGGAAATGGTCCAGAAACCATAAACTCCCCTAAGGGCTACCATTTGAGGAGTAAACACCAAAGTGAGGCCATATTCTCCTTAGATACAACCCTTAACACTCTTAGCACTTGAAACAAAGTGTTTTCATGCATTAGAGTGTCTTTACATGATTAATTAGTGATTAAATAACTAATTAGATACAATTATGTATCACTAGATGTTACATAGGATCCGTGTGCGTGTTCAAGTCCTCACTTGACACCTAGCATCCTACCCGACACTTCCATCCACTTCACTCACTGCAGGTGAGTTCATACCTTTTAATCAACCTTTTAAATGTTTTAAATGCTTTTATGGGGGGGGGGGGGATACAAGTTGAATCAATCAAGTTATAGTGTCACACCCCCGAACTAGATGGCGGAAACGTCCGAGGGCTCGCGTGACTTAAATTGAATATCGTCACAATGAATATACATGAATCATAACATAAACGCCACCATGTATCAATATATTACAACTGAAATTGTTCACATCAAGTACATTGTTTTACATTACACATTCATAACATAAATAGGTCGAGTGTTTTTAACAACATAACATCTAACATTACTTCATAATACTCTTCCGTTTACCTGTTTCCTGAGAATACAAGTTATTTTGGAAAAACATCAACATATGAAATGTTGGTGAGTTCATAAGCAATGTTGGGATAAAAATGATTTGTGTAGTTTTGTAAAAACCCAGAAAATCCGATATTTTCCGAAAAGACTTTTGTTTATCAAAGTGTGAAGATCCATAAGTTGACGCATGAATGATTTAAAAAAAAACATATATATAAGAAGGGTATTTTGTATTATAGTTATAAGATTTCAAACGAGTAGTATTGAATTCCCCCGGAAAAACCCGATGTTTCCCGATGCCGAAATGTATTCGTGATTACTGATTTTTGTATTGTCTTAATGAATGAATATTGAAATAATCCATATTGTATATCGTCCTAATTTTATCTATTTGATTTCTCGTAAGCCTTAACAAATGAAGAGAATGGGAGTATTATATCCCACTACTATCGTAAGTTCCTTAGGCTGTTGTGGACGCGCAAGACACGATGGTCCAACTCGCATTTGATTACTGTGACCTTACTAGCTTTTCTAGCGGGACACTTTGGTCCACTAGCACATAAAGCTATTGAAAGTCCTTTTATAAAATATTGGGTCATTGAAGGCCCAATAACATATAAGCGTTATCCCTTTGGGCCCAAAGATCATGTTGGTGGGCTTGCAAGGCCCAACAAGTGTGATTTGAAACTCATCAGCCCAAAGTTTGTAGGTTTATTCATTTTAGGCGTCACATAACTCATTTGGAGAGTTTTTTATTTAACGTTTATTGTTTTGTATTGATTCGAGACCGAATCAATTCGTTTATAACGATATTTGATATTGAGGTTGTATTTGTTTTCCGTTTTGTCGCTAGTCGGACATCTTGTATTTTGGTCTTATTGAATTAGGTTGTTTTAGAAGTATTGACTTTGACCTTTTCACTACCTCCCTTTTATAAAATAACATTTTTAGTCCTTTATATAAAATAATTTCATTTTTAGTCCTTAAAAATATTTTCTTGACACTTTTGTATCATAAACTTGTTGAAAAGACATTTTTAATCCAGATTGTATTTAGTAAACACTTTTAGCCCTTCCAGAATGTTGTTTCTCGGTTAGAACGCCAAATTTTGCAATTTTTACAGTTTTGGCCTAAAATACAAAAAGTTTACATTCTTTATCCTTTTTGGAGTTTAAAAGCATTTTTCACCTTAGAAATAGTTTTATTTCACTTCATGTCCCCTGTTTTATAGAATGTTACAATTCAGCCCCTTAAAAACTTCATTTTCTCAATTTTGGGCTTGTTGGGCCGAAAAGCCCATATTTAGCCCAATAACTCAAAATTTTGCATTTTAAGTCCTTTGAAAATTACAATATTCAGGAAAATGATTACAAAAACTGTTTTGACACTCTTGACCCTCAAGAAACCGTGACTTGACAGTTTATACCCCCAAGTTATGTATTTTTAACATTTTAAGTCCTAAAATGGGTTTTATGTTAAAGTATGTTCCTCATAGCCTTATAAGCTATTTTTCTTAACTAGCTTAGTGTAAAAGAACTTAGTTTTTGTTTGTTTCTTTTCTCATGTCATAGATCTCGAATTATCACCCCTTTTTGTTACATATTTATCACAAAAACACATAACATCACACACATACATGCATAAAATCACACATAGCATACACATACACATAGATCCACACATTTTCTTGTATTCTCCCCCATAAAACATATGAAAACCGAAAATAGAGGGGTATGAAGCTCACCTTGAGTTGTAGTTTTGGTTTTTGAAGGAAGAGAAGAAGAAATTTCGATCCTAGCTGTAACAGCCCGAAATCCAGGTATTCTTCTTTTGGCCTTGCACCTTGGTTAAGTTGATGATTTAGGGTTTTCACGGTAGGCGAGTACGCTGGGCGTACAAGGTGTACGCTGTGCGTACTCGCGTGCCTCATTTGGACGCGTTTCCCCTCAGGTATGCGGGGCGTACCCAAGGTTACGCCCGGCGTAACTTATTCAGACCCAAACCCTAAACTCCTTTGATGGGGCTATAAAAGGAACATGTGGCTGGTCTTCTCAGCCACCATCCCTCAGAGTGAAACCCTAAAAAGAGTGTACCCTCGTTCTTAGGCCATTGTGTGTGTATTCTAAGCTTGGTGGTGTCATTTTAAGGTTGCAAAGGAGAAGAAGAGCTTATTGGAGAGGCTAGAAGTGGTGCTCAAGTGTAGATCTGAACTTTGCAAGGGCTAAAGCTTCATTTCCAGGTATAAAGTTCGAATCTTGTCAATTGGTTCATGTTGTATGCTTAAAAGGTCATTTTCTAGGGTTTAAGTCCCAAAGGTGGAGACTTTTGTGCAAATGGCCTCCATAAGCTTAGATACTTCATATTTCTGATCTATTGGGGTTGTAGACTCATAAAAATGGCATCTTGGACGTGGGGTTTGCACCATGCATGAGATCTAGGTCCTTGAGTTTGAATAAAGGGTTGATATGTGATGATGGAGCCTTTACAGCCGTGCCAAGGCTTAAAGGTCTCGACTTTATGAGTCGAATTTTATCCATTCCTTTTACCTTCGGGATAAAAGCGATATCTGTGGGCCCCTCGATGATTTAATGATGACACATGTGAGTGCTTGGCCAAGCCAGGACTGATTTGATTTGTTCAATAAGTCAGTCATCATGAATCGGAAATCGAGATACAACAAATGGACAGAGAGAATGATTATAATCCATGTCTCAGTCCATATGATATGTAGAATGGAGGAATATATGATCCCTTATCTAATGGACAAGTCATTTACAAGGTCAGAGTTCGACAACGGCTTTAAGAGCTACGATTGCCAGTTAGGTTTTGAAGTCATACTCAATAATAGTTTTAGACTTATCCAAGTGGGAGACTGTTGGATTAATGTCTAAGTCCATAACTATATTTGGTATGTACTTGACCCGACCCGGCATGGTCCATTTGGGTTGCACTTCACCGACATAATTTATAAGGATAGTCTTTTAAGAATAATATATTTATGATTTATATTAATATATTATAAGTTCTTAGATATTAATATGTAATCATATTATATTTAATTAGTATTGATCAAGACTTAATTTAGAATTAATTAAGTGATCAAAATGAACTAATTAAATATGAACTCTTATATATACGGAATGGGCCAAATTCATTTAGTTTGGGCTAAGCTTTCATGGATAGTCCATGGAGTGTTTAACCCATGGATCATATGAAGTGAAAGGTCATAGGTTTAACCCTAGTCTCCATACTATATAAAGATGTCATTGGTTGGTGAAATTGGCACTAGTGTGGGTACACTAAGAGGGCTAGCCGATTTCACTAGAGAGAACCAAAGTATCCATATTCTCTAAAGGTTTTACAAGGTGTTTTGGTGATTTGTGATTCCACTTGAGGCTTCCACACTATTGGGGCTAAGCTCTTAAAGCTTGAAGACATCAAGCTACACCAAAATGTATGTCTTCTAACTAGTCTTTGTAGTATAGTTTCCTCATAGTATGCTAGTTAGGATTAAAGCGTTGGAAAGTTCTTATTTGCATGTATAATAAAGAAAACAAAGATCCAAGGTTTATAGGGTTGCATGTACACCATAGGAGTGTTAGAATGCTCCAAAACCCAACAACACGAAGTCAACTACACCACATACGACCTCGAATTAGGAGCGGTTGAATTCGCCCTAAAAATCTAGAGACACTACCTGTACGGTACGAAGAGTACTATCTTCACAAACCACAAAAGCCTACAACACATATTCAACGAGAAGGAGCTTAATATGAGACAACGACGGTGGGTCGAGCTACTCAATGACTACGAATGCGAAATTTGTTATCATCCGGGTAAAGCCAACGTGGTAGCAGACACCCTAAGTCGGAAAGAATATTCTGGTCGAAGAGTCAAGACATTGACAATGACTATCCATTCGCACCTATCCGCACAAATTAAAGAGGCTCAGCTTGAAGCTTTGAAACTTGAAAATGTAGTGGGAGAATCCCTGCGTGGGATGGATAAGAACTTCAATGTAAAGGGTGACAAAGTCTTGTATCTCATGAACCGGATCTGGACACCGAAACACGGTGGCTTCAGAGACTTTGTCATGAAGGAAGCGTACAAGACACGCTACTCCGTCCACCCGGGTTCAGATAAGATGTATCTGGATCTTAAAAAGTCATACTGGTGGCCTAACATGAAAGCAGAGATTGCTACCTTCGTGAGTAAATGCCTTACTTGCGCCAAGGTAAAGGTCAAATACCAGAAACCATCAGGTCTACTCCAACAACCGGAGATACCTGAATGGAAGTTGGAGCGGATCACTATGGATTTCATAATCAAGCTACCCAAGACAACGGGTGGACTTGATACCATATGGGTCATCATCGACAGGTTGACCAAGTCCGCACACTTCCTGCCCATCAAGAAAACAGACAAGATGGAGAAGCTCACAAGAGCATATATTAGGGAGATCGTACGACTGCATGGTGTTCCTATATCTATTATCTTCGATAGAGATAGTAGGTTCACTTCGAGGTTCTGGCAGTCATTACAAAGATCCTTAGGAACGAGGCTGGACATGTGTACAACCTACCATCCGCAAACCGACGGACAAAGTGAGAGAACTATCCAAACCTTAGAAGATATGTTGCGAGCATGTGTGATTAACTTTTGGAAGCCATGGGATACTCACTTACCCCTCGTCGAATTCTCTTACAATAACAGTTATCACACGAGCATCAAGGCTGCTCCCTTTGAAGCCCTCTATGGCCAGAAGTGCAGATCCCCTATGTGTTGGGTTGAAGTGGGTGACACTCAGTTAGCTAAAGGACGAGTTCTTGGCAGCACTCTCACGGGTCCGGAGATCATTTGAGAAACGACAGAGAAGATCGTTCTGATTCGTGAACGATTGAAAGCCTCTAGAGACCGACAGAAAATCTACGCAGACAAACGAAGAAAACCTTTGGAGTTCCATGTGGGAGACCGAGTCCTTTTGAAAGTCTCACCCTGGAAAGGCTTGATACACTTCAGAAAGCATGGAAAGCTGAATCCAAGATACATTGGGCCTTTCGAGATTCTCGCTAGAATCAGCCCCGTAGCTTACTCACTCAATCTACCCCGCGAGCTCAGTAACATACATCCTACCTTCCACGTCTCGAACTTGAAAAAGTGCCTATCCAACTAGACTCTTGTAATCCCACTTGACGAGATCGAGATCAACGAGAGCCTCAACTTCGTGGAAGAACCTGTGGAGATTATGGACCGAGAGGTCAAACGAACGAAACAAAGCCGCATCCCAATTGTGAAAGTTCGTTGGAACGCCAAGCGAGGACCGAAGTTCACTTGGGAGCATTAGGATCTAATGAAACTTAAATATCCTGATCTTTTCGCTTAGTTATTGTGTAATAACTTAGTTGTTTGAACTCTAATTTCAGGACGAAATTCCCTCTAACGGGGGGATGATGTGGCAACCCAAAATTTTTATTTGTGTAATTTCCACAGTAAAACACTTCAAATATTATTCAATAACATTACAGTACATTTTTGGCCAGATTTAAGTCCGTTTGGTGTTTTATTTTATTTTTCGTCAAACGATTAAATAAAAGGAAGTGTCGTTATTAGTGAGGTGTAACAAACAAAACAACCAACACATTAGCTAGGAGTTTACGGCCAAACAATTGGTGTTTGGGCCGTAAACACCTTTTCCCCAAGGACTCATGCATATAGCATGAGTTTACACCCTTTTTCCTCATTCTCCACTTCACCTCAAGAACACAAGGCTTTTTCTATCAAGTATCATAAGTCCATTCTTCCAAATCCACCAAAAGTGTAAGTTTTCCTCCCTAAATTCGTTCATACAACACTTAATCTAGTGTTTTTACATCATTTCATCCATGGATTTTCGATTTTTACATAGATCTTCAAGCATTCATCAAAACACCAAGAACACCAAGAACACACACTAGTGTTCTTGGGTCCTAAACACTCTTACAAGCCTCCTATAAGTAAGTATACTCTTCCTAACTAGTTATTTTCTTAGTATGCTTGCAAATACATGGATTGAACACCAAAAATCCCCAAGAACAAGTGTGTACGGTTTGGGGATCTCCCAAAACCGTAAACACCCCCAAAGGGTGTTTTGATGCCCCCAACACCTTCTAATGCTTGTACAAGAGGCTAGAAACTTGCATGCATGATCTAAGAACCACAAAACACGAAAAGGATGTAGTGGCCAAGATTTTACGGCCGTGAACCCAAGAGTTTACGACCGTAAACTCCCAAGGAGTAGTCCAAGGACCGTAAACTCCAAGGGAGTGCCATATCGAGCCCTAACCGCTTCCTAAGCCTTTGATTCAACCCTAGAGCACTTCTTTGTGAAACATGAGACCTTGAAACACACAAATACACCACTCCCATGAGTTTACGGCCGTAAACTCATTGGGGAAATGGTCCAAAAACCGTAAACTCCCCTAAGAGCTACCATTTGAGGAGTAAACTCCAAAGTGGGGCCATACTCTCCTTAGATACAACCCTTAACAATTCTAGCACTTGAAAAAAAGTGTTTTCATGCATTAGAGTGTATTTACATGCTTAATTAGCGATTAAATAAACAATTAGATACAATTATGTATCACTACATGTTACATAGGATCTGTGTGTGTGTTCAAGTCCTCACTTGACACCTAGTATCCTACCCGACACTTCCATCCACTTCACTCACTGCAGGTGAGTTCATACCCCTTAATGAACCTTTTAAATGTTTTAAATTCTTTTATGGGGGGGGGATACAAGTTGAATCAATTTAGTTATAGTATCAGTCACATGTGATTTATAACTTGCAACCAAAATAATTTTTCTATACTTTTAACTGCTTTGCCAACAAAACTGCTTTAAATGTTTATCTAACACATCTTTCATGTTAAATTGTTATAAAACTATTTCCAAACTCTTTTAAATTTCTTTTGTTCCCAAATCATATCTACACCAATATATTTATATAAGTAAGACTTGAAGGACTTAGGACTGATAGCTCACCTTACTTCCTGTTCTTGTTTGATTGTGGACTTAGGGTATATTGTTATCTGTCCGACTGTCGTTGAATTCTTAGTTATATATTATATATACTTGTGTTGGATATAAAAGTCTTCACCTCAGTTCAATACCTTTGTGTATTAAAGGCATGCAACCAACATTTCTATTTAACTATAATAGGTATAGTTAAGGGTTACCGCTCATTACTACTATTACCATGACACTTACTATAGTTAGTACAGTTATGAGACAATACATGCTAAATACTATGCAAAGAGAATACTATATACTATACAAGAGAACACTTTATACATTATATCAAAAAGTACATTATACACTAATACAAGAGAACATACTAAAACAAAATGTGACATACTACTTCTCGATACGACACTTCACTGTGCTATAACCATGTAACCAGAGTATCCTGGAGGGAGAGCAGGCATTATTTGTATAGATCTATACGGGATAGACACTCCCACATCCCGACTGCTAGCTACAGTCCGAGCCGACTAGGCCCAGGGGTCACAAAATGTCACCATACTACGTGTGACCTGGAGAGTCATCTATTATTCGATCGTCAATCAGCATGGTTACATACAAGTTCACATTTAGACCTTTAATTAACAGATTAAGAATTAAAGGCAAAACAAACTCCCCGAGGTGTATTGTACATTTAATACTACCTGGAGTCTGCATTTTATTACTTTCAGCCGACGGTGACACTGCTGGGGTAAAACATTATTTTCCCAATTACCTTACATGAATGAATCTAAAACTATAATTTCATACTGATAGTTTCACCAGGAAAAACTTGTACATTTTCAAAGGATCAAACATGCAAACAACCGTGTCTTGGTAGAAGACTACTTTTACTGGAAAATATAGGATTTTCTAGGGAGCACACTAATTTCAAACATTGATATCAGCTATTATACTACATGGTTGTAAACACTTTTATACAAGTAATGACACTATATACTTATGAACTCACCAGCTTTATGCTGATACTCGTTTTCAAAATAACTTGTATTCTCAGGTCATCAGTAGACAGGTACATATGCTGCTTTTGAGAAGATGGAGCACATACAAGACTCATCTTTTATTTTGATTATACTTTTGGTGTCTTACAAACTGTACATAACACGCTTGTATTACAATTATTATATTAATGCAATGGATGTTGTTGCTTGTCTTTACTATTATGCATTGTTATGATACTGTACATGACGTCCTCCACCCCAGAACGTATTCCGCCGTTCTTAGTTTTGGGGTGTGACAGTAATGTGATCATACCCCACATTCTCAATCACCGTGGAATTAAGAGTATGATGTCCTTGTTGTTGCATGGTTGGTGGGTGAAGGCACAATCCCTTCCTTGTTAACCTCATTGGGTGCCTATTTTAAAGGCTTAGGTACTAGTTTATCGGGAATTTTCAATCAATGCGATTTTTTTTTCTTTTGTAGTGTCATTATTAAAATTTTCAAAATTTATAGAGTTAGTGCTGCAAAATCGGGTTTGTCATCTTTGAGATTCAAGCATTATCCTACAACACTTAACTTTTTATCAATCTATCGTCTAAGTGAAATTCTTCGTTTAACATCCCATGGTTTATTGACACTACATTTTCCAAGAGAAATAAAAATACTTCCTAATTTACATCATGTTTTGTAGCCTAATTTAATGAAAACAACTTCAAATTGATATCATAATTAAGCACACAAGTTTTAATTTACTAAAATAATATTTTTAATAACATGGTAATCAAATATGCAAAAATCTAATTAGCAAATGACTCAAAGAACCTATTTTATATTAACTAGAAAAAAGCTTGGGCATCGCCCCAGTTCGATTTGTTTTTCAATTTTTTGGTATTGTGTTATAACATTGTCACAATGATTACCGAAAATACGTAGAGTATAATTCAAAGAAAACTTATTCTTCTATGTAAGCATAAAATAAATAACATAAATAATGCTTGAGGTATAGTCATATAACATGAGTTGTTAAGAAGAAAATTAATTAATTTGTTAAATATATCTAAACCTAAAACATAACATATCAATTATCAATTAACCACTCTAATATGGTAGTTAGCTTTAAAAATATTATATTATACACACGGAAAAAAAATTCCAGCATAATAGTTTACAAAAGAAATCAATTTTAGGAAAAAATGGAATGATAAAGAATAATAATAACAATAATAACATGACACTTTTATCAACCTCATTTGCTGCCCATGAGCAAGACAAACTTTTACAATAAATGTTGACCCTCTACAAACTATGCCTATTTATACAAAATTAAAAAATGATGTGTACTCGTTTGATATTTATGCGTTTGTAGGGAGAAAAACATGGTAAATCATGATTATTCAAAAAGAAAAATGAGAAATAAATAAAATATTACCTTTCTCTTACTTGAAACTCATATTCATAGAAATTGCACAACTTCTCCATAAGAGAATGTAGTTTTAGAATTTGTATCCTAAACAATGGCTCTTTGAATCATGAAAAGTGAACCTCTAGCAATCTCAACCAATCAAGTTCCGATGTCAGTTGAGTCCGAGATAAGATGGAGTTCCGAGATGAAGATCAATCTAAGATGTAGGGAAATTCCGAGACCAACAGTCTGTTTAAGCATTTAATGCATTTTGTCTTATTACTAATATAACAGTTCATAGGACATTCTTTCATGTATCTTTTAGACATCAGTGTACCAAGAACTGATTATTAACTAGTCCTAAAAATGTATCTCAGTTTGTACTATGTTTGTCCTTCATTATATAAGGAGTGATTTTTTGCCATTTTAATCTGTGTGAACAATTCAAATTATAATCCAAAAATAGAAATTATTCTCTTCACATCATTCTCACTTTACCTTCAAGTCAAAGTTCTTTCATTACATTCATCTTGTTCTTAAAATATCTTTGCATTGATTATACTCTAATTTTTCCTCATTTATTACTTGAATAATCTATTGAATATCTCCTTCAAGTCTTAACTGGTATTACCAGATTCCACTGGAACCACACATTAAGAGCAGACGTTGATCTTAAAGATGAACTCAGGGTTTGAGTTTTCAAACCTTGTCCTTGCACATTGATTATTTGTTCTCACAAGTAACATCCGGATTCCCATGTATCTTATTTTAAGTTTATATCTTGAGTCTTAAGGAGGGAGTCGGCGAGTAGGCACTCAGACTCGCCGAGCAGGATCACGGATTCTTGTCTGGATTAATGACCGGACTCGACGAGTCGATGAGTGGACTTGACGAGTCCGCGCTGTTAAGTGAAACCCTAAATCTCAGGGCCTGGGCCCTATTTAAAGGCCCTTATGGGCTTATGGCCATCATTTACAGCCCCTACTCCCCTGTGAAAACCCTAGAGAGAAAAGAGAGCTTGGAGAGCACTTTGGAGGCTAATTCTTCTTCCTTTGGTGTGATCTTACAAGAAGGAGTGGGAAAATCCAAGCTAGGACGTTTGTGGAGCTTGGTTCTGTGTTGTTCACACTGAGATTCACGTTTTGAGGCACAAGTTCCTTCCCATTTCATGTATTTGATAGATTCCTTGAATGTAGGGTTTCCTTTATGCCATTTTGAGTTGGATTGTGAAGCTTATGAGGTCCCTTTGGGTATAGATGATAGATCTGGACCGTGAGAGGTCCAAAAGGTCCCAAGCGTCCAGCTTTATGAGGTTTCATGTGAGCCTTGAGAGTTAAACCCCATTTTAAAGGTTATTTCTCCATTTTTGGTCTTATAAGCATTGCATGAACATAAAGTTTGATCCTTTACATGACTTGCGAGTGTTAGGAGGTTAGATCTACTGGTTGGTGAAGCAGATCTAACCTCAAAGTATCGTTTGAGTGTTTTCATGGGAGGAACTCGTCGAGCCCATAAGGGACTCGACGAGTCGAGTCGGGTTGCCCCGCAATTCACGACCTGTGATAACCCGTTGAGTGTAGGGTTGACTCAGCGAGTCGAGCGAGGATCAGGGGCGAAGAGGACATGCATGGACTCGCCAAGTCGCACGAGTGCACTCGATGAGTCTGGTCAAAGTTTGACCGTTGACTTTTGTTGACTTTTAGGGTTTGGTCAACAATTGGATTTGAAGACCATTTGAAGGGTAAAATGGTCTTTTGGCCTTCTTAGAGGACATGGAAGAGACTAGTCTAGCCTGGAGAGCCGTTATTGATTTGAGATAATTGTTTATGTGTTTAGGCGGAGGCTAGATCAGGGTATACGTGTGCGAGATTATCCAAGATAGCCGAGGTGAGTCTTCTCAATATACTGTACGTGGAAGGGTACCTATGTGTGACCGGAAGGTCTTATATGTGCTATATATATGCTGATATGTGATATGTATGTGTTATGTATGCTATGTATGATAAGGACCGGAAGGTCAACATGATCTGGACTGGAAGGTCAAGAGGACATGGACCGGAAGGTCAGGAGGTTACGGACCGGAAGGTCGATACGGGTAGGATCGGAAGTTCTACCAGGATTTGTGACGGAAGTCCCCTGAGACACTTGGACCGGAAGGTCCCACAGAGTTTTGGCATGGAAAGGCGTATGTGTTGTATGTGGTATTTTGGGGAACTCACTAAGAATTTATGCTTACAGTTGTGTTGGGTGTTTCAGGTACTAGCAAGGACCGTGGGAAGGCGCCGGCATGATCCGTACACACTGAGAGGATTATGTAGTTGAGATCTTTTGAGATTTTGGGATTTGTTTGATCTGATGACATTAGATACAGTTGTTGGATATTGTTTTTTTGGTAATTGAAAATACGATTTAAAAATGAAAAATTGTTTTGAAAATTTACGTCATTAGAAGTTGGTATCAGAGCCTTGGTTTGAGGAATTCGGGTGCATCTTCAGGTGTATCTGAACTCAAGCTGAGGATTTGAGAAAGTTTTTCATAAAATAAACAATTTTTCCAAGAGAGTAAAAGATTTTAAGAAAGGCAGAACGGAGCAGTGTGTACGATCAGCCAGCACACGAACGGTGATTTCCCAAAATATGCTTACATTATGTGTTATGAGATATGTTATGATATGATATGGATGCTAGAGTAGGCTAGGAATTCATATTAGGACTAGAGTGGCCTGATTTGTGATGCCTTAGCCTAGGAAGATTTCTGCTGCTATTAGATGCTTGACAGTGAGTAGGTAGCAGTGAGGAGCTTATGAGGGGTCTACCGAAGGGTAGCCTATGCTAGCGAGATGTAGAGTACTTGTGATCTGGGATACAAGGAGGAGGACTTGGAGTGAATATTGATGCGGTGTGGACGGTAGTATAAGGGACCGTACTACCGAAGACACCATATCAGTGCGCAGTACAAGTAAGAATCCTTAGGGTACTAGGAACAAGTAGGGTTGTGTTATCGAGTGCGAGTATGCTCAAGCGGATCTCTGATATTTTATGTTGTATTTCAGAGAGACATCATGGTTGGGACATGCCACACACCTGAGAGCAGTGGTGTTAGTGATGAGGAGATCCGCATGTTGATCCATGAGGAGGTGGTTGCTGCCATCTGAGCTGAGATTCCAGAGATGTTTGGGTCTATCAAGACCACATTGATTGAGACCTTTGATGAGCGGTACGTAGCAGTGACTGAGGCTGCGGCTGCTGTAGCTACTGCAGCTGTGGATGCTGTCATACCTCAGGGAGGTGACTTGTTGTTGTTTCAGGAGTTCAGCAAGATGAAGCCACCAGAGTTTGATGGGACGCAGGACCTGATCGCTGCGATGAGATGAATTTCTGATATCGAGGGATGCTTCTACACATGTTCATGTCTGGAGCATCTGAGGGTTCGGTTCGCATTGAACCAGATTCGCTTGGGAGCGAAGGACTGGTGGAAGTTCTTGACGACGAGCTTCACTCCTGCAGAGATTTCGGAGGTGGCTTAGGAGAGGTTCACCACCATGTTCAGATACGAGTATGTTCCCCTAGTGGAGAGGGAACGGTTGGCTCATGAGTTCTTGAACCTCAAGCAGGGTACTGATTATGTTACTGTGGTTACCAGGAAGTTTCATGAGAGGGTGATATTCTGCTTTGAGCAGGTGTCTACTGAGCAGGCATGCAGGAGCCGGTATTTGGGTATTCTGAAGAGGGATATTCGGGAGTTCGTATCAAACTCGACTTATCTGACATTTCCCGAGCTCCAGGAAAATGCCCGGAAGAGGGAGATTGAGTTGAGGACTCAGGCCAAGGAGGAGGCCGAGTCTCGGGGGATGGATCGGCGACCGGTACAGTCTCACCCGCAGCCAAGCGGGCAAAGCCTACCGATTCGAGAGCTGGAGTCTAGAAGGGCCGCACTTGCGGAAAGTGCGTCAAGGGACATGAGGGGGTTTTTCGATCAGGTGCTTGCTACAAATGTGGCAAGGAGGGGCATATAGCCAAGGATTTCCCCAAGGGACTCATGGTTTGTTTTCATTGCGACTAGATGGGTCACCGGAAGACCGAGTGTCCGTAGCTGTGGGGGACATCACAGGGAGCACAACAGGGATCTTCCCCTACCACCGTGCGAGCTACTGAGGTCCAGTCGGTGAAGGCCGAGGCACCGAAGGCTCGCAGGAGAGCCTTCCACTTTACAGCGGAGGAGGTCCGCGCAGCGCCCGATGTCGTGGTTGGTATGTATTCTTTCATTTATTTATGAAGAGTTTGAGGTGTTGTGATTATATTATGAGATGCGTAGGTACTTTTCTTGTGAATTCTGTACCTGCTTTGGTGTTATTTGACTCGGGTGCGAGTCAGTCATTTGTTTCCTTAGCATTTAGTCAGCACATCAGTATCCGGAGAGAGGCGTTGAGTCGACCTCTGCGTGTTTCTATAGCTGACGAGCGAGCAGTGTATGCTACAGATGTGATTCAAGGATGTGTACATGAGATATTCGGTGTGGAGTTCCTGATAGATCTGGTCCCGATTGCAATGGGTGACGTGTGTGTCATAGTGGGCATGGATTAGTTGAGCCGATTTGGGGCTGTTATAGACTGTGAGTGTCAGTTGGTGACGATACGAGAACCTAGTGGGGGAGTGCTTACGGTGTACGGCGAGGGTATGCGATGTGGGTCAGCGTTTTGTTCGGCCTCCAGAGCGAGGCAGAGTTTACATCAGGGCTGTAGCGGGTTTGTAGCCTATGTGATGGACACACGAGTGGCCGATGGGAGGCCAAGTTCGATTGATGAGGTTCCGATAGTGCACGAGTTCCCAGATGTTTTTCCCGAGGAGTTGCCGGGTGTGCCTCCCGAGAGGCAGGTAGAGTTCCGTATCGATTTGGTTCCGAGGCAGCGCCTTATCGCCTTGCGCCGCCAGAGATGCAAGAGTTATCCTCACAGCTTCAGGAGCTGCCGGGGAAGGGGTTTATTAGACCGAGTAGCTCACCATGGGGAGCGCCGATCCTTTTTTTCAAGAAAAAGGATGGTTCACACCGGATGTACATTGATTACCAGGAGTTGAACAAGTTGACGGTCAAGAGCCGTTATCCTTTACTGAGGATCGACGATCTGTTCGATCAGTTGCAGGGAATGTCTTGTTTCTCCAAGATAGACTTGAGGTCGGGATATCATCAGATGAGAGTGCGAGATGAAGATATCCAGAAGACGGCATTTAGAACTCGTTATGGGCATTACGAGTTTGTGGTGATGCCCTTTGGGCTCACCAATGCACCGACAACATTCATGGATCTCATGAACAGGGTGTGCAGGTCGATGTTGGATCGGTTGGGGATTGTGTTCATTGATGATATTTTGGTGTATTCGAGATCTAGAGAACAACACGAGGAGCATCTGAGAGAGATCCTCGGGGGATTGAGGTCGGAGAGGCTTTTCGCCAAATTCTCCAAGTGTGATTTTTGGTTAGAAGGTCTAGTTCTTGGTGCATCTCGTCAACCAGAATGGGATTTTGGTTGATCCAGCCAAGATTGAGGCAATTATGAGGTGGGAGGTGCCAAGATCACCCACCGAGATCAGGAGTTTTCTAGGATTGACCGGCTATTATCAGAGATTTATCAGGGATTTCTCCAAGATCGTCGTGCCACCCACCAGGTTGACTCAGAAGGGTGTTGCTTATTCATGGGGTCCGGAGCAGCAGACCTCGTTTGAGATGCTTCGACAGAGATTGTGCGAAGCCCTGGTGTTAGCCCTCCTGGTAGGGATGGAGGATTTTGTGGTGTATTGTGATGCATCGATATCGGGGTTGGGTGCAGTACTTATACAAAGGGGGCATGTGATAGCGTATGCGTCGAGGCAACTGTAGCCTCATGAGACGAGGTATCCCACCCACGATTTGGAACTCGGGGTAGTGGTGTTCGCCCTTAAGATTTTGCGTCACTATTTGTATGGGGTTCGGTGTACCATCTACACAGACCACTAGAGCTTGAAGTATTTGATGGATCAGCCCAATCTGAATATGCGCCAGAGGAGGTGGTTGGACGTGGTAAAGGATTACGATTGTGAGATCCTGTACCACCCGGGCAAGGCTAATGTTGTAGTTGATGCCCTGAGCCGTAGGGCGGAGAGCGCCCCGATTCGAGACATTTGTATGCGGTTGACAGTGATGACTCCGGTGTTGGACACCATTTGGGAGGCCAGGCAGAGGCCGTGAGACCGGAGAACCGTAAAATAGAGTGGGTGATTGGGCAGGTACCGGAGTTCATTACCGATAGCCACAGACTTATGACCTTTCAAGGTCGGATTTGGGTGCCATATGTAGGAGGGGTGCGCACCATTTTGATGGAGGAGGCACATAGATCAAGATTCTCGATCTATCCCAGGGCCACTAAGATGTTTTTGGATCTGAAGAAAGTTTATTGGTGGCCCTGTATGAAGAGGGATGTATCATGGTTTGTTGAGAGATGCTTGACCTGTCGTAGAGTTAAGGCCGAGCACCGGCGTCCGCATGGCATGTTACAGCCACTTGAGGCTCCTCAATGGAAGTGGGAACAAATCTCTATGAATTTCATCACCAAGTTGCCGAGGACCGCGAGGGGTGTCGATTCAATTTGGGTGATCGTCGAACGGCTGACGAAGAGCGCTCACTTTCTTGCTATCAGTGAGAGCTCTTCTACTGAGAGGATGACAGAGTTATATGTAAGGGAGGTGGTATCGCGACATGGAGTGCCGATCTCGATTGTATCAGATCGGGATGTACGTTGCACTTACAGGTTCTGGAAGAAGTTCAACGAGGAGTTGGGCATGAGGCTGCCTTTCAGTACCGCTTACCACCCTCAGATGGACGAACAGAGTGAGCGGACGATTCAGACGCTCGAGGACATGCTTCGGGCATGTGTGTTGGACTTCGGAGGGAGTTGGGACATGTATTTTCCGTTGGATGAGTTTTCCTATAACAATAGTCACCATTCGAGCATTGGTATGCCTCCTTTCGAGTTGTTGTATAGGGGGAGGTGTCGGACTCCCATCTGTTAGGGAGAGGTAGGGCAGCGAGTGATGGGCAACACTGAGATAGTGCTTTAGATGACAGAGCCGATACAACAGGTCAGGCAGAGGTTGTTGACAACTTAGAGTCGCCAGAAGAGTTACGCGGATAGGCGACGACCCGAGCTCAAGTTTCAGGTCGGAGACTTTGTACTCCTGAAAGTGTCTCCTTGGAAAGGAGTGATTCGATTTAGGAAGAGGGGCAAGCTGGTGTCCCCGGTATATTAGGCCGTTCAGGGTGACCGCGAGGGTGGGCAGAGTAGCATATCGGTTGAAGATACCTGCGAAGTTGAGTCAGATACATGACACCTTCAACGTGTCTCAGCTGAGGAAGTGTATAGCTGACGAGTCGGTGGTGGTACTATTGGAGGATATTCAGGTGGATGCGAGCCTGAATTATGTTAAGAGGCCAGTCGCGGTGGTGGATCGGAAGATCAAGGTTTTGAGAAACAAGGAAGTGCCATTAGTTCTTGTTGGATATAGTGTCTAAGTCCATAACTATATTTGGTATGTACTTGGGCATGGTCCATTTGGGTTGCACTTCACCCGAACAATTTATGGATAATCTTTTGAGAATAGTATAAGTTATGTTTTATTAATATATTATAAGCTCTAATATATTAATATAAAATCATATTATTTAATTAGTATTGATCTATAATTAATCTAGAATTAATTTAGAGATCAAAAGTATGACTAATTAAATATGGGCTCTTGTATTTATATAGTGTGGGCTAATGCTTATTTGGAATGGGCTAGGCTTGCATCGAAAGTCGATGGATACTCCATGGAGCTTAAACCCATGGATCTCATGGAAATGAAAAGACATGGGTATTAGGGTTTCATAGATGTAACCTTAATCCACCACACTATATAAAGGAGGGTTTGGTTCTTGAAATCACACTAGTTGTGGCGAGTAAAGTAAGAGGGACGATTTCAAGAAGGTGATTACTATTCTCTCAAAGTTCCAAGTTTGTGGTGATTTGTGATTTCCATTTTAGGCATCCACATTATTGGTGCTAGGCTCTAAAACTCCAAGCAATCAACTACAACTACAAGGTAAGTAATTATACTAGCTTTATTTGATTCAAGTTCCCCATGCCATGGTAGATAGGATAAGAACCTTGGAAAAATAATTATTTGCATGTATCTTAGTCAAACGTAGATCCAAGGTTTCTAGGGTTGCATGTACACCATATGAATGTTAGAATGCTCAAAACCCATCAGTGGTATCAGAGCCTAGGCTTGTTTACTTGATACTTGATGCAAATAGCTTAAAACTCGATTTTTTTGTTCACTGCCGTATGAACTCACTGAGTCCATGGGGGGACTCGATGAATCCATGAAGAAATGCATGCTACTCGTCGAGTCTGTTCATGCACTCGACGAGTAGAGGCTGCAGTGTCCAGTGTTTCGAGTTTTGCTGTTGGAAATGGACTACAAACATTACCCTAAACTGTTTTGGTGTTATAAAACTTGTTTTAGATGGTGTAATGTTTTTGCTAATCCATTTACAATGGCTATTATCAAAAATTACAATTTTTATGACTAATTTATGATTCTTGGAATGTTCATATTCATTTTCTTGAACTTATGAAGATTAGATGATCATAGGAATTGTTTGTAACCTACTTGGTAGTTTAATTCTTGATCATTATTTGTTTTAATGGAGTCCATAACTTGTCCTCAAGTTATGGAAATCCAAAGGTCACACTTTAATAAAACCATTAAATGAACACAAGAGTTAGAAATATGAAAAGTCTTCATTTTTAATACTAAATTAAATTCATAAGTTATAAGAAATGAAAAGTTTTGAAAGTTTAGAAAACTTGCCCTCAAGTTTTGGAACAAGTAAAGTCATGATTAAAACTTTAGTTCCAACCCTTAGAATTTTAAAAGTTAAAATTCAACCCTTATACTTTATAATATTATAAGTTAATAATATATATATATATATATATATATATATATATATATATATATATATATATATATATATATATATATATGTGTGTGTGTGTGTGTGTGTGTGTGTGTGTGTGTGTGTGTGTGTGTATAAGATCAAGTCGTCTTACCGCTAGTACGCCTCATTCACGCAGCTGATCTATAAGGGGGGTATAAGGTTGTTGCCTATAAAATGGCAACTTAATGGGTTTCCATTCTCACCCACCGCTTCCTTGATCGGTGGAGGGTCGTTAGCCGAACGGGTAGGACAAGGACTTATAGATTCTCATTAAAAGTATAATGATAATACTAAAGTAACTAAACCTTATTAAATTCTCAATCTTAGTTATTTTATGAAAATGTGAATAAGGTGCTAATCCATGAAATTACACTTTACACTTTGTTTAAGTCGTTAGTGGAGCGTGTGTGGTTAACCGACACACTAACTTGAACTTAACAAGGTAGGTACAGGGTGACTTAATGTTTATCATAGTATCGATGGAGCGTGTGTGGTTAACCGGTACATCGATTCAGGGGTAATAAATTAAGGGTACCAAGTAATTTGCATGGTTACTTCACACCTTGTTTTGTGATCCTCGGCATCCCAGTCACAAAACTTGAAGGGAACACTCGAGATTAAAACATGCCATTGAAGAAATTCGATGAATCTCAAAGAATCTAGGAGTTTCTAAACCAATTAAAACCTAATTAAATGTTTCGTTTTTCATGGTGGAAATTGGTGAATCGTCATTCACCTACCTTCAAATATCTTATAGCTTAGATTACGACATCCCTCTTATATGTTATAAAATATTGTGTTGGGTCCTAGCCTTAATATTACATTTGGGTGTTTTATTAAGGACTATCTCTAAATCTAATCTAATCTATTCCATCTTCTTTTTAGATGTCTTCCAATAACTATGCTTCTGGCTCAAACCTTACTAGCTCCTTCTCTCTCATGAATCTTTGTGGGAGATTCATCTTTGATAGGTCCAACTTTACAGATTGGATCAGAAACATCAGGATGGTCACCCGGTATGAGAACAAAGAATATATTCTCGACAAGGAGCTGAAGGTACCCGAGCAAAATGCTACTCCTTAAGAGCTTGCTGAATATGAGGTACATGAAAGAGATGCTACAGAAGTGGCATGCATCATGATGGCCACCAAGACAGACGAGCTCCAAAAGTCCTATGAGGACTATTATCCTTTTGAGATGCACCAGGACTTGATGGACCGCTACCATCAAAGTGCTTGTCAAGAGCGATATGAAATAATCTCCTCCATCATAAAAACCTGAATTAAGGATGGTGAACCCATCACGGGCCACATGCAGAAAATGCAAAGGTATGTGGACCGTTTACTGAAGCTAAATGTGAACCTCCCCGAGGAGTTTGCAATAGACATCATTTTGCGCTCCTTACCATCATGTTATGATCAATTCCGCATGACATATCACATGAACAAGGAAGAAGTCACCCTCAGCAAACTTCAAGGACTCTTGAAGACCGCTGAAAGTGGTCTAAAGGGTAAGTCGGTTGTTACTACTCCTACTCCTACTCCAACTGTGGCCAATGTCTTGGCAATCGGGCATGGCAAAGGGGAGTAGAGAAAGAACCCTTCTAAGGGTACCAAGGGTAAGACCCTTGAAGGCTCCTCTTCAAGCAAAACCAAGAAATGTGTTTTTACTCCTTCTGCTAACCCTAATGAGGCTGAATGCTTCTATTGCCATGAAAAGTCGCATTGGAAGCAAAACTGCCCAAAGTAGCAGCAAGATTTGAAGGATGGGAAAGTAAAACCCAACCATGCGGGTATATACACTATATTGTCTAATAACTCACCTCATTCTAAGTCTTGGGTCCTTGATACAGGTTTTGGTATTCACATATGTTGTGATTTGCAGGGACTAAGAAGAAGTGAGAATGTGGAGCAGGGAAAGATAAACTTGATCATGGGAAATAGGAAAGCTTCACCTGTCACCAAGATAAGAGTTTATTCCTTAGTGCTAAATAGTGGGTTTACATTAGATTTGAATAAATCTTATTATGCGCCAGAAATGGAAAGAAATTTTATTTCCTTTCATGCATTGTATAAACAAGGTTTTACCTTTTATTTTGATAATAATAATGGTAGTATTGATGCTTTTTGTAAAAATGTTCTTTATTTTAGAGCATTACCTTGTGATGGTGTGTATGAAACTGTGTCTGTTGTAGATAATCTAGGAAATAATGTATTATGTATTGACTCTTCCACTAGCTTAGATAAAGCATCTTTATGGCACTGTCGTCTTGGACGTGTAAGCAAGAAACGCATAGGCCAACTCCAAAAGCATGGAGTTTTGGAGTTATTTGACCTAAAGTCAGATGATAGTTGTGAATCTTGTTTGCTTGGTAAAATGACAAAGTCACCTTTAACTGGCACTTCTGCTAGGGGTGAAGGTTTGTTGGATCTCATACACACGGATGTGTGTGGACCCTTTAGAACTACCACAAGAGATGCTAATCGATTATATGTGACTTTTACTGATGATTTTAGTAGATATGGATATGTCTACTTAATCAAGCATAAGTAAGAAAACTTTGAGAAATTCAAAGAGTTTAAGCAAGAAGTGGAGAATCAGTAGGGCAAGAACATTAAGATGCTTCGATCCGATCATGGTGGTGAGTATCCTAGTACTGAGTTCCTTGAGCATCTTAAGGAATGTGGGATTGTCTCACAATTGACACCTCCTAGGACACCACAGTTGAATGGTGTAGCTGAGAGGCGCAATCGGACCTTGTTGGACATGGTTCGTTCCATGATGAGTCGAGCTTCGCTACCAATCTCATTTTGGGGGTATGCCTTAGAGACTGCCACCCATATCCTTAATCTAGTCCCTACAAAGAAGGTTGTCAAAACACCTCACGAGGTGTGGACTGGAAAAGTACCCAATCTAGACCACATCAAGATTTGGGGTTGCGAGGCTTTCGTGAGACGCGAGACTCACGATAAGCTCGAACCCTGAAGCGAAAGGTGTATTTTCATCGGCTACCCACATAAATACTTTGGCTACATCTTCTACAGACCCAGTGATAATGTGGTCTTTGTAGCAAGAAGAGGATTCTTTCGAGAGAGAGAATTCATAAGCCAAGGAGACAGTCGGAGGCAAATTGACCTTGAGGAAATTCAAGAGTCAAGTGGTGAAGGAAACTCAAACCCTAGCCCTCAACCTGAGGAGAAAACTCCTGTTGAGCCGACGGAAGAATCTATACCTCTGAGGCGTTCCACCAGAGTTAGGAATGCACCTGAGCATTATTATGGTTTTCATATTACTGCAGAAGGTGAGACACTTATCAGTGATAACACACTGGTAAATCTGGATGAGCCTAACAACTACATGGAAGCCATGGTAGGCCTTGAGGCTGCTAAATGGAAAGAGGCTATGGATAGCGAGATACAGTCCATGTATGGCAATAAAGTTTGGAACTTGGTTGACAATGTACCTGATCGTAAGATAGTAGGGTGCAAATGGATCTTCAAGAAGAAGACCGACATGGATGGTAATGTACACACTTTTAAGGCACGACTGCTTGCAAAGAGTTACTCTCAAACTCCCAGGAGTTGATTATGATGAGACCTTTTTACCAGTGGCCAAGATTAAGTCTATTAGGGTTCTGTTAGCCATTGTTGCGTTTCATGTCTATGAAATATGGCAAATGGATGTAAAAACCGCTTTCCTTAATAGAAAGTTGGCTGAAGATGTTTACATGGTTCATCCAGAGGGTTTTGTCAATACAGAGTACCCCAATAGAGTGTGTAAGCTCGAGAAATCCATTTATGGATTGAAACAGGCACCTCGCAGATGGAATATTTACTTCGATGAGAAAGTCAAAGAATTTGGCTCTTCAAGGAGTGAAGATGAATCTTGTGTCTATATCAAGGCTAGTGGGAGTATAGTCAGCGTTTTGGTACTTTGTGTGGATGACCTACTACTCATAGGAAATGACATCCCAACCCTGTAGGAAGTAAAGTCCTGGCTTGGGAAGTGTTTCGCTATGAAGGACCTTAGAGGAGCTGCCTATATTCTAGGGATAAGGATTTTGAGAAACAGGAGTAAAACACTTATTGGACTTAGTCAAAGCACATATGTGGACAAAGTGTTGAAAAAGGTTCAACATGCATAACTCCAAGAAAGGTGAGTTACCTATCCAGTGTAATGCCATACTGAATAAAACTCAGAGTCCGAGTACAGAGGTTGAGATAGCTGAAATGAGTCGAGTACCATACAGTTCAACTATAGGCTCGATCATGTATGCTATGACTTGTACTCGCCCTGATGTTGCCTTTGCTTTGAGCATGGTCAGAAGATATCAGGGAAATCCTGGCAAGGCTCACTCGACAGTGGTAAAGAATATTATCAAGTTGCTACAAAGGACTAAGGACTGGGTCCTTACCCTTGGTGGGAATGATGACTTGAGAGTTGTAAGGTATAGTTATGCTAGCTTTCAGATTGACAGGGATAATTTCCGCTCTCAGTCAGGCTGGATCTTTACCCTAAATGGAGGGGCAATTACTTGGAAAAGTTCCAAGCAGGAGACAGTGGCTGATTCCACTTGTAAATCAGAGTATATAGCAGCAAGCGAGGTAGCAAAGGAGGCTATATGGCTAAAGAACTTCATCGGAGACGATGGAGTTGTACCAGCTATAAAGGAGCGAATGGAGATTTTCTGTGACAGCAATAGTGCGGTTGCCTTAGCCAAGGAACCAAGAGATCATGGGAGATCCAGACACATTGAAAGAAAATATCACTTCATCAGACATCGAACAGAAGAAGGAATCCTCGTGGCAAAGAGGGTATCATCGGATGAGAACCCAGCAGATCCCCTCACGAAGGGACTGACTCGGGTTAAGCATCTCCATCATGCTGGGAGCATAGGGCTGAAGGATGATATTAGTTTTAGTAGTTAGATAATCTTGAAATATGTAAAATGTAATTGACATTTGATGACAAATAAAAGCTGTTATTTGTGAGTAAAGTGTAGCTATCTCTTGTCAATCGTTTACTATTATTTGTTTTTGCATGTTTTGACTTCCAAAATAATTATGTTATGGTTTATATCATATTATTCAAACTCTCCACAGTCGGTCATTTGTTGGAAGTAGATATGAATCAAGACTGTCATGAGTTGGCTTGTAGAGGTCTAAGATGTTAGACAAAGCGGGGCTACAACACTCATGAGTGCTCATAAGTTCTGAGTATTGGATTCAACCCACGCTCACTTGCATCACTTCATGGAATTTATCTCGAGTGATCGTGAGATGGTAATATCATATAAGTCTTCAAACCTAGAGATATGATTTGTTGCCTATAAGTTGGTTATGCATTGATTGCACGAAAACACATTGGTAACTCGATGTTATAAACTGTGCTTTTGTGTGTAATTTAACAAGTAGTAGAGCAAACATATGAGTCGAGGTTTATCTGTTCCTTCTAGGAGTAGAAGTGTTATCTAGGCCCCTCGATGATTTTGTTTTGACCTATGTACTGGGCCCGGTCAGAACTAAATTGATGTGTTCAGTTAAGTTCTATGTCAAACAAATCGGAAATCGGGAAACAAATGCTGGACATTAAGAAAGACCAAGTTCCATGTATTTGTCTGGCTGATATCTAGAACAGAAGATTATATGATCACTTATCTAAAATGGCGTTTTCTAGTTCAACAGAGTTTAAAGAGCTACGATTGCTGATCGGTTCCTAAAGTCATACTTGCAACTATAGTTATTAGACTTATCCAAGTGGGAGACTGTTAGATATAGTGTCTAAGTCCATAACTATATTTGGTATGTACTTGACTCGACCCGGCATGGTCCATTTGGGTTGCACTTCACCCGAACAATTTATGGATAATCTTTTGAGAATAGTATAAGTTATGATTTATTAATATATTATAAGTTCTAATATATTAATATAAAATCATATTATTTAATTAGTAATGATCTATAATTAATCTAGAATTAATTTAGAGATCAAAAGTATGACTAATTAAATATGGGCTCTTGTATTTATATAGTATGGGCTAATGCTTATTTGGAATGGGCTAGGATTGCATCGAAAGTCCATGGATACTCCATAGAGCTTTAACCCATGGATCTCATGGAAATGAAAAGACATGGGTATTAGGGTTTACATGGATGTAACCCTAATCCACCACACTATATAAAGGAGGCTTTGGTTCTTGAAAACACACTAGTTGTGGTGAGTAAAGTAAGAGGGCCGATTTCAAGAAGGTGATTAATATTATCTCAAAGTTCCAAGTTTGTGGTGATTTGTGATTTCCATTTGAGGCATCCACACTATTGGTGCTAGGCTCTAAAACTCCAAGCAATCAACTACAACTACAAGGTAAGTAATTATACTAGCTTTATATGAATCAAGTTCCCCATGCCATGGTAGATTCCTAAGAACCTTGGAAAAATAATTATTTGCATGTATATTAGTCAAACATAGATCCAAGGTTTATAGGGTTGCATGTACACCATAGTAGTGTTAGAATGCTCAAAACCCATTAGTTCTGGTTTAGTTGCAACATCGAAAAGGATCTGAGTTGACCTTGGAGCCGGAGGCATAGATGCGGAAGTTTCATCCAGGGCAGTTTGTAGAATGAGACTTCGGGGGCGAAGTCTGTTTCTAGTGGAGGAGAATTGTAACATCCGAATTCCCAAGTATCTTATTTTAAGTTTATATCTTGAGTTTTAGGGAGGGACTCGGCGAGTAGGCGCTCAGACTCGCCGAGCAGGATCACGGATTCCTGTCTGGATTAATGACCGGACTCAATGAGTCGATGAGTGGACTCTACGAGTCCGTGCTGTTAAGTGAAACCCTAAATCTCAGGGCATGGGCCCTATTTAAAGGCCCTTATGGCTGTCATTTGATGCCACTACTCCCCTATGAAAACCCTAGAGAGCAAAGAGAGATTGTAGAGCATTTTAGAGGCTAATTCTTCTTCCTTTGTTGTGATCTTGCAAGAAGGAGTCGGAAAATCCAAGCTAGGACGTTTGTGGAGCTTGGATCTGTGTTGTTCACACTGAGATTCACGTTTTGAGGCACAAGTTCCTTCCCATTTCGTATATTTGATAGTTTCCTTGAATGTAGGGTTTCCTTTGTGTCATTTTGAGTTGGATTGTGAAGCTTATGAGGTCCCTTTGGGTATAGATGATAGATATAGACCTTTAGAGGTCCAACAGGTCCCAAGCTTCCAGTTTTATGAGGTTTCATGTGTGCCTTGAGATTTGAACCCCATTTTAAAGGTTATTTCTCCATTTTTGGTCTTATAAGCATTGCATGAACGAAAAGTTTGAACCTTTACGTGACTTGCAAGTGTTAGGAGGTTAGATCTACTGGTTGGTGAAGCAGATTTGACCTCAAAGGATCGTTTAAGTGTTTTCATGGGAGGAACTCGCCAAGCCCATAAGGGACTCGACGAGTCGAGTCAGGTTGCCCCGCAATTCGCGACCTGTGATAACCCGTTGAGTGTAGGGTTGACTCAGCGAGTCGAGTGAGGATCAGGAGCGAAGAGGACATGCATGGACTCGCCGAGTCGCATGAGTGCACTCGACGAGTCTGGTCAAAGTTTGACCGTTGACTTTTGTTGACAATTAGGGTTCGGTCAACAATTGGACTTGAAGACCATTTGAAGGGTAAAATGGTCTTTTAGCCTTTTTAGAGGACATGGAAGAGACTAGTCTATCCTGGAGAGCCGTTATTGATTTGAGATAACTGTTTATGTGTTTAGGAAGAGGCTAGATCAGGGTATACGTGTGCGAGATTATCCGAGATAGCCGATGTGAGTCTTCTCACTATACTGTACCTGGAAGGGTACCTATGTGTGACCGGAAGGTCTTATATGTGCTATATATGCTGATATGTGATATGTATGTTATGTATGATAAGGACCGGAAGGTCAAGATGATATGGACCGGAAGGTCAAGAGGACATGGACCGGAAGGTCAGGAGGTTACGGACTGGAAGGTCGATACGGGTAGGACTGGAAGGTCTACCGGGATTTTTGACGGAAGTCCCCTGAGACACTTGGACCAGAAGGTCCCACAGAGTTATGGCCTGGAAAGGCCTATGTGTTGTATGTGGTATTTTGGGGAACTCACTAAGCATTTATGCTTACAGTTGTTGTGTTGGGTGTTTCAGGTACTAGCAAGGACCGTGGGAAGGCGCCGGCATGATCCGTACACACTGAGAGGATTATGTAGTTGAGATCTTTTGAAATTCTGGGATTTGTTTGTTGTGATGACATTAGATACAGTTGTTGGATATTGTTTTTTTTGGTGATTGAAAATACGATTTAAAAATGAAAAATTGTTTTTAAAGTTTTCGTCGTTACATCACAATTGGTATCAGAGCTTGAGTGGTCGTCCTTTGAATCCATAAGAATAAATTATAGCCGATTTGAAATTAGCTTGGTGTTTCAATCATTTCTATGTTCAGGATAAAAGTTCTTCTATATACCACTTCTCTAATATCTTAACATCAATGGCTGCTCCTAATTCTCAACAAATGTATTCAATGCAAATAGAAAATACCTTGGGTTGCCCTTCGCGTGCCCCATTGCTAGTTGTTTAAGAGTATGATCACCATTTCGAAGCATTGTTCAAAAGGTAAAATCTATGATTGCTGATAATAATTTTGATTTATCTCTTTGTGAACCATGATTGTTGATAATAATTTTGATTTATCTCTTTGTGAACCATATCTAACCCAGATTTAATCAGATATGAACATCATCTATAAAGCCTATGAGTCTGCCATAGAAGCGAGTGAGAAGATGGAAAGTGAATTAAGTCGTCTTAAGTTACATTTCGATGATAGGAAGATTAAAATAGAGTCGTTAGAATGTGAACTTGTAATGTCACTAGATGATTGTATCATTCTTAAGGACAGATGTGAAATCACGTTTTCTGATAGGAATGTTTTAATTTCTGATAAAAAACGTCTGAATGCCAAAATTGATGCTTTACATCATGCCATAGATATTCTTGAAGCCATTGAACATATGACTCATAATTTTCGTCATCCTTGGTCCAAAGCACCTGGTCTCGGAAGCGAGTTTCCAAAACCAATTGCTTAATCCTTGAAGGAGTTACGAGATCTAACTTTTTATGGGTAACGTTATGAACCACACATATTCGAATACCCCTGTCTCACCATTGTCACCCCTTCCTGAGACCTCAGACCGATTTTCATCTCTGATTCCTGAGTTTCAAGCTATAGTCATCAAGTGTCCTAATTCCACGTCTCTTCCACCTTTGATACCCTGGACTTGAATCAGACCTCAAAATGCTTCCTTAGCATCACCTGTACATCCATACGTAGTTCAAATTCCGAACCACAGACCTACTAACAATTGTGTTGTTGAGGAAATTATTCCGGAGGCTACAAGACCTGACTCGGATAAATCAGATTTTGTCTGGTCATCTTTTGATAGTGACGTAGAAGAAGAAATTTTAGTATATTATTCATATGACTCTTATGTTTCTAATTCTCAAGTGATTTCAAAAACAACCTTAGTTCTAATGAAGCCTACTTTTAACAACCCATCTGCTAGCCAATCTTCAAAATCATCATGTGACTCCAGGAAGAAACCTTTGTTAAATATGAAAGATTTTGTCAATCCAAAGATATAAGCCAAAATGCTATCAAAAAGGAAATTAGGCCAAGACATAACTCTGGATTCATTGAGAATTCTAAGAAGAAAATATCTCGGACTGTGAGCCCATCTAGTAGGAACCACAACACATTTGTGCCTGTTAAGATTCTTAAGAGGCATTATAATCCTCCTAGTTCTATAGCTCAAAACAAGGTCGAGAGTCCCATTTTGAAAAATATTGTCGTTGATACTCATCCCGCCAATACTAACTCTTCTCGAATAGTTTCCACTGTGTTCATTGCTAAATTTGATGGTACAATTTTCAAACGACAACAACTTTCAAAACCAAATGTGCCATCAAAAGTAATAAATGAAGAGCGAGTTGCCAAAAACAATGTTACTCAAAAATTTTCAAAAGATTCAAACCAAAAAGTTGAGTGGAATGTTAAAAATGCCAAAAAAGAAACTACAACTCTAAGTGATGGCTATGTAACGTATGGCAACAACTCCAACTCTCAGACCTGAGGTAATGGCATCCTCACGAATGGCAATTTCTCTGTCTCAAATGTGGCATATGTAGCTGACCTGAAGCACAATTTGATAAGTGTGGCTCATCTCGCTGACTCCAACCAACAAATTGAGTTCTACAAAAAGCACAACTATGTCATGACATAAGAGTGGAAGGAATATCTCATCAAATCAAATTGCAACAAGAATATGTATCCTCTTGACATCAACATGATCATCGATAAACCTTAACTTTTTCTACTCTTAAAAGTCATTCCTGATGTCAGTTGGTTATGGCATCGAAGGCTTGCTCACTTAAATTTCCGATATTTGAATGATCTTGTTTCTGGTGAACTGGTTAGAGGTTTTCCACTCCCCAAGTTTGAAAATGATCATTTGTGTGTTGCGTGTGAATGTGGGAAGCAATCCAAGAAAGGTCATCCTATTATTATTGAAAAATCAATTTCGGAACCATTAGAACACCTTCATTTTGATCTTTATGGACCTTCCACTATAGAAAGTCAACATCACAAAAAGTACATTCTTGTGATTGTGGATGATTTTACAAGGTTCAATTGGGTCTTCTTCCTCAGGCTGAAATCTGAGACAGCCTCAGAACTTATCAACTTTATCAAAGTAATTGAAGTTCTCTTCAAACTACATGTTAGACGAATCCGAAGTGATAATGGCTCTGAATTCGCCAATGTCACCATTGAGAAATTCCTCTCCGAAAAAGGCATTGACCATAATTTCTCAGCTCCCTACACTCCTCAAAAAAACGGTACGGTTGAAAGAAGAAACATAACTCTCGTTGAAAGTGCTCGATCGATGTTGAACTTTGCAAATCTTCAACTTTATCTTTGGGATGAAGCCGTGTCCACTGCCTACTTCACTCAAAATCAAAGCATCATCAATCAATGCCTCAACATGACACCATATAAAGCTATGAATGGTCGTAAGCCCATTTCTACATGTCTTCGGCTGTTAGTGATTTATAAAAAACAATCTTGATCAACTCACAATATTTCATCCTAAAGCCGATGAAGCAATCTTCCTTGGATACTCAGCAAAATCAAAAGCTTATCGAGTTCTAAATTGTGACAACTGTCAACTTTGGGTCAAACAAAGTGAACAAGTTAACAAGCTTAGGATAAGTGTTATGTTTCCTAATGTACAAGTTACAATTTTAATATAAAGTATCTCTCTGGATTTCCAATTATCAAATACAAACCCTAATTAGGATTAGTAACGTAACAACTCGATAATTCAGCTATATATTATTTGGGAATAAATAATGTTTGCAACATAAATGTAGTGGAGCTCATAAACCTAACACTATGTGGCAAATTCATAACAAAGACTACAAACACAACTTTTTGGTGAATTCTTCACCAAATGCGACAGAATTTATACTCGTCTAAACACCAAAACTTAACGAAACAAATGTGGAAATTTAACCTAACTATTCATGTAACGTATTATTATTTGATAACAATGTTAGTTATAATAATTTGAATTTTTATAATTCAAATTAAATATTTTATACATCCTCTATACCCTAATTTCTTTATAAAAACCCCACCATTTTAAAAAATGCTAGGATTTATAAAAGTTTGACTTCTACATTCTATAAAAATCACTAGTAATTAGATGGTACTTCCATCTTAAATAAGCCAAATACTAACCCTAATGTAGACCACCTTTAAGTCCCACCCATGTACCCCCTCACCACCCCCGTAACCCACCCTACCCACCCCTACCCTCCTTCCCTCCCTACTTATTATTTGCGGTCGAGAGCATCCCAACCACCACCATATTCGTCAAATGTCACTCTTCTTCTCCAAGTTAAGCTCTAATTTTCAAACCCTAAGTTCTTCCAAGTGTTGTTGAAGTTTTGGTAAGTACTTTCTTCAACTCCTAGTGATTCTACACACTTCGATACTAGTTCAATCCATTTACACACATTTCATTTTTTACTATTCATAGGATCTTCAAATCGTCAAAGTGTTCTTCAAGTGCTCTTGACTTAAAACTTCCCAGCTACAACCTTCCATTCATCAAGAAAACTCACATAAGGTGAGTTCATACCCCTCCATTTTTGAGATTTCTAAGTTCTAGGGGAGAATACAAGTAAAATACAAGTAAACTTGTGTTAATATACAAGTTGTTATGCATGTTTTGTTACTTATTGTGTAAAAGTGCTAAATACATGAAATGATATTATTACCAAGCTTTATGAACTTTTATATGAATAAGTTTTATTAAAATACAAAACTTTGAAAAACAAGTATAAACATGCTATATGTTCTTATGAAAAAGTCATAAACACAAAACCATAAAAACTAAGGTTTTATGAACACAATATGATTAATCTTGCAAAAATGTTTATAACCAAGTTATTACACCATTTTTGTGAGATCTAAACCAAAATATGTTATTATGGATATATGTCTTGAAACTAGTCAAAAATACCAAAGTTTTAGTTTTACAAAAAGAAAACTTCAAAATCTATCATTTTATGCAAAAATGGGTTTTCTAACAAAATTGGTCATAACTAGGTTATGAAACCATTTTTGCGGGTTTCGAGCAAAAATATGTTGTTCAGAACATATAAAGTTAACATAACCTAAAAATCACAAAAAGGTAAAAATAAGTTTTATGTAACTATATTTCACTATTTGTCGTTTGTGACGTTAAAAGTTAAAAACTAGAAAAATAGACATTTTCATACTAAGGACCCACTTATTTGTGCTAGATGTAAATACTTGTTATTTATGAATATCTAAGTATACTAGCTTCTATATATGTATATATGGGTACAAAAATCAAATATTATAATAAACTATATAAATATAGTTTATGGATCTCTAACACTTTTGTAACGTGTTTGACAAAGTGGATATATATATATATATATATATATATATATATATATATATATATATATATATAATACTATTTTATTATCATGGAAATGTGATAATTACACATACAAAAGTTTTCATTACAACAAAATATGAACTCGTTGAATCAAATTTTCTGAGTCAAAGTCTTCATCGTACCTACCAGAGTACCTACAAAAGACCTGTATTATAACCAAAATCTCCCGTAAGAGAGTGTGATAGTTGTGTATAGATCTATACGGGAATGATAATCCAGCACCTAAGATGCTTGCAATAGCTAGACCGACAGGTCTAGGGTGACAAATGTCATAACATTCTGACGCCTGAAGAACGTCGTAACACGCAATCTATGGCTTTGACACGACTTAGTTTACTGGAAACCATACATTCAAATAGTTTTATATAAAATAAAATTGCATATTAGTATTTTACGTTTGGAAATACTTATACATTATGGTCTTAGGGTTTTTAAGACTAGAATTCATTTATAGGAAAATAATGGATTTTCTAGAAACAAACACTATCATTTTACAAAGAAATGCTTACAATTCTTCATACAAACTTTTATGAACTCACCAACTTAATTGTTGACACACTCTTTCAAAACTACTTATATTCTCAAGGAATCACTTGAAACGACCCAAAAATTTCAATTTTTATTATAACAAAACCATGAAACCAAGTATCACATAATAAAACCCTACGTTGCGTGTTTCAAAAACCATGATAAAATACTGTGGGAAAAACTGTATCACAACTGTATCCAAACATAATACGAAACTGAATCAACTCCCAGGACAAAAACTGAAGCTGTGGTGTGTGCGATGCCATCATCCCGAGCTCTTACCTTTGCTTGCGGAGGTACCTGAAACCAAAACTGAAACTGTAAGCACGAAGCTTAGTGAGCTCCCCCAAACTACCACATACCATACAATACATATAAAGCACATACTGGGCCTTGCCCACTGCATCGGACCGAAGTCCGAAACTGACTGAGACCTGGTCCGCTGCGTCGGACCGAAGTCCGGAACTGACTGATCATAGCATAGCATAACACATATCAACAAACATAGACACATATACTGCATACTGCATCGGACTGAAGTCCGGAACATATAACACACAAACATACTTAAATCACATAGACATCAAGCATACTGAACTACTGCTTTGGACTGAAGTCCGGAACTACTACTAACTAAATGGGCCGACATTGTGGCCGTAGACCCGTTCCTACTGGAACGAAACTCACCTCGTGAACTGGCTGCTGTGTGTATGGCTCTGGAAGCTAACTGCTGCTGCTCCGGTATCTCCGCGGCTACAAATCAATAAACACACTCAATCAAAAGCTAATCACTGCACTGGGGTAAAATGACTCTTTTACCCTTGGTCAAAGTCAACTCTCCCGGTCAAAGTCAACCTACAGTTGACCTGACTCGCCGAGTCTCTAGTCTCACTTCTCAACCCTACTCGTGGCTACTCGTCGAGTATGGCATCGACTCGACGAGTACCCTCTCGATTCAAGAACTCAGACAATCTGCATCCGACTCGCCGAGTCATATGAACAACTCGACGAGTTGTTCTTGAGCTATGAAGATTGCCTTGAGCTCGCCGAGTTGTATGAACAACTCGTCGAGTCCCTCCATTACTAAGTCTGCCCTCCAACTCACTGAGTCCACTCTTCTACTCACAGGCTCCCACTCGACATCACTAAAAAGGGGGAAAATCGGGACTCGCGACTTGACTCGCCGAGTCGTTCCTCCGACTCGCCGAGTCACATCCATGCAGCTACTCTAAACTCGATTCTGCTTGAATCCAGCGTCTAAAACTTATAGATCTGGGCTTCCTTAGTTCGATTAACACGTAAAGATTCTATCTTTACGTGCCCATAAGCATCTATGGAGATAATAAGGCTCAAAAAGCATGATAAAGGCTAGATCTAGGGTTCCCAATCAAAGCAACTTCCAAAAAGGCAATAGATCTGAGCTCTACAACTCCTAAATGAACAGATCTAGGGATATCTCGACCTATTAAGGCATCCATACAACTATAAGGTTGGCAAATGCATCAAACTAGCCCTAGAAATGATCTAATGGAGGTTTTAAGCATAAAACAGGAGGATTCCGAGAAATACCTCAAAGAACTCCGATTTTGACCTTGGATCTTTGCTCTACACCACTTCTCCTTGTTCCTCTCTTATTCTTCTTCTTCTTCAAGCCTTCAAGAATCCACACAAAAACACTTAGATCAAACAAGGGATGGATTAGGGTTTCTCACAGCTCTCTGAGGGTGACGGAGGCGAGTTTGGGGCACATAACATTGCTTAAATAGTGAGCAACCCGGGGATTTAGGGTTTCTTCCTGGCAGGCAGAGTCGCCGAGTCCCGAATATGGACTCGCCGAGTCGCCGACTAACACGTGCACGAAAACTCGACCCTACTCGACGATTCAGGCCATGGACTCGCCGAGTACCTCAATAAAACTTCTAAATAAATGCCCCGGGAACAACATACTAGAGATGGGGCATTACAATTCTCCCCCACTTGTCTCAGACTTCGTCCTCGAAGTCTGCTACGGCTGAATCTGCAAATAACTCCGGGTAGTGCTCCCTCATTTCCTCCTCAGCCTTCCAGGTCCACTCAGATCCCTTTTGGTGCTGCCACTGAACCCTCACTAACTGAATTGCCTTGTTCCTCAAGGTCTTCGTCTTCCGGTCCAGAATCGCGACCGGCCTCTCAATATAATTCAGGCTGCTATCAACCTGAATATCCTCTAGGGGAACAACTACTGACTCATCCACCAAACACTTCCTCAACTGAGACACATGGAAAGTGTTGTGGATTTGGCTAAGCTCTACCGGAAGATCCAACCGATAAGCAACCCGACCCACTCGGGCCAAAACCCTGAAAGGACCAATAAACCTGGGGCCCAGCTTGCCCCTCTTCCGAAACCTGATGACACCCTTCCAGGGTGAGACCTTCAGGAGGACCATATCGCCTACCTAGAACTCCAAGTCCGAACGCCTCTTGTCGGCGTAGCTCGTCTGCCGACTCTGCGCAGTCTGCAGTCTACTACGGACCTGCTGAATCAACTCGGTCGTCTTGCGCACCACCTCCGTGCTCCCAACGACTCGCTGACCGACCTCGCCCCAGCAAATCGGGGTCCTACACTTCCTCCCATAAAGCATCTCGAAGGGAGGTCGATCAATGCTCGCATGATAACTATTGTTATACGAAAATTCCGCTAACGGAAGATACGTATCCCAAATGCCACCGAAGTCTAGAACACATACCCGGAGCATGTCCTCGAGGGTCTGAATCGTCCTCTTACTCTGCTTGTCCGTCTGAGGGTGGAAAGCGGTGCTGAAATGAAGACGAGTACCCATCTCGTCGTGAAACCGCTTCCAGAATCTGGATGTAAAACGAACATCTCGGTCTGACACCACCGATACCGGCACTCCATGACGTGCCACGATCTCACGCACATAGATATCGGCTAACTTTTCTGCCGATATACTCTCCTGGATCGGGATAAAATGAGCACTCTTTGTCAACCGATCCACTACTACCCATATCGAATCTACTCCTCGTGCGGTCCTGGGAAGCTTGGTGATAAAATCCATGGTGATATCCTCCCACTTCCACACGGGAATGTCTAACGGCTGCATCTTGCCGTGAGGCCTCTGGTGCTCCGCATTGACCTTCCTGCAGGTCAGGCATCTCTCAACATACCAAGCGACATCCCACTTCATGCAAGGCCACCAATAATCGGGTCGAAGATCTCTATACATCTTCGTCGCCCTAGGGTGGATAGAAAATCGAGACTTATGAGCCTCGTCCATCAACACCTGTCGTACTCCACCCCAGTACGGTACCCACACTCTCCCATGAAGCGTCAGCAATCCCCGACTGTCATAATCAAGCGAAGCTACTCGGCCCACTATCCTCTCACACTTTTGCCTCTCCTCCTTGAGGCCCTCAACCTGAGCCTCCTTGATTCGCTCCAACAACGGAGTAATAACTGTCATCCTCAAACACAAATCTCTGATAGGGGCTGCCGACACTTTGCGGCTTAGGGCGTCGGCCACCACGTTGGCCTTCCCTGGATGGTAAAGGATCTCACAATCATAATCCTTCAGCACATCCAACCACCTCCTCTGCTTCATGTTCAGACTCGGCTGATCCATAAGGTACCTCAAACTCTTGTGATCCGTGTAGATAGTACAACGGACCCCATAAAGATAATGTCTCCAAATCTTGAGGGCAAACACAACCGCCCCCAGCTCTAAATCATGGGTAGGATAGTTAGCCTGGTGAGGCTTCAACTGCCTCGAGGCGTAAGCTATCACATGGCCTCGCTGCATCAACACTGCTCCCATACCTGTGATTGAGGTATCACAGTAGACTACGAAGTCCTCTACTCCCTCTGGAAAGGTAAGGATCGGAGCCTCGCACAATCTCTGTCTGAGGGTCTCGAACGCTGCCTGCTGCTCAGGCCCCCAACGAAATACCACCGACTTTTTGGTCAGTCGGGTGAGCGGCACTGTTATCTTGGAGAAATCCTGAATGAACCTCCGATAGTACCCTGCGAACCCTAGGAAGCTCCGAATCTCAGATGGAGACTTCGGGACCTCCCACTGCATCACGGCCTCTATCTTGGTCGGGTCCACTAAAATACCCTTCTGGTTGACGAGGTGACCAAGGAACTGCACCTCGCGCAACCAGAACTCACACTTGGAGAACTTTGCGAAAAGTCTCTCCCTCCTCAAAACTTCCAGCACCTCCCTCAGGTGCTCCTCGTCCTGCTCCTGCGTCTTGGAATACACCAAGATATCATCTATGAATACTATCACTGACCGATCCAGCATCGGCCTGCACACGCGATTCATGAGATCCATGAACGCGGTTGGAGCATTGGTGAGCCCAAATGACATCACCACAAACTCATAATGACCATACCTGGTCCTGAAAGCAGTCTTCTGCACATCCTCATCCCTAACCCGCATCTGATGATACCCGGAGCGTAGATCGATCTTGGAGAACAAAGACGCTCCCTGAAGCTGGTCAAACAAATCATCTATCCTCGGAAGTGGGAAACGGTTCTTCACCATTACCTTATTCAACTCCCGGTAATCTATACACATACGATGCGACCCATCCTTCTTCCTCACAAACAGGATCGGCGCTCCCCAAGGCGAAATGCTCGGCCGAATGAAACCCTTGTCTAGCAGCTCCTGCAGCTGCGTAGACAACTCCTGCATCTCAGGGGGAGCTAGATGATATGGTGCCTTGGCTATCGGAGCCGCACCAGGAATCAGGTCGATCCTAAACTCAACCTGCCTCTCAGGAGGTAATCCCGGTAAATCCTCGGGAAATACATATGGGAAGTCTCACACTATCGGAACATCATCAACTGCCGTCTTGCCCTTCTCCCGGGCATCCAAGACATAAGCTACATAACCCGCGCAACCATGCTGGAAATAACGTCTCGCTCTCGCGGCGGAACAAAAGGTTGGTCCGCGCTGTGGCCTCTCGCCCTGAATCACTAACTCTCCCCCACTGGGAATGCGAACCCTCACTAACTGCTGCTCATAATCAATCACCGCCCCATTGGGACTCAGCCAATCCATGCCTACTATAACCTTATTCCCTCGCAGGGGAATAGGAACCAGGTCCACCGAAAACTGCTCGTCGAACAACTAAAGAGAACACCCTCTATGCACTCTGGCGACCCTCACGGTCCTGTCATCTGCTATCTCAACCTCTAGTGGACAATCCAGCTCCCCTGGAGCTCTACTGAATCTCTTGCTAAGCGCAAGCGATACAAATGATCGGGTAGCCCCCGAATCGAATAATACCATAATAGAAATGCTGTTCACAGAGAACGACCATATATAAAACATATAATCATAAGCAATAATCAACAATAATAATACAGAGATGAAGGGAAGATACATACCCATCACCACATCAGGAGTCGCTCGCGCCTCCTCTGCTGTCATCTGAAACGCCCTACTCTTCGCCACTGGCGCCTCGGCTCGGCCCTGCCGGCCATCTGTAATCCTCAAAGTAGCAGGGGCAGGTGCATCCACCTTCCCTACTACAGCTAAACTCGGGCACTGGGACTTTTTATGTCCCCTTTGATTGCACTGAAAGCAAATCAGATCTGATGCTGCAACGGCAGTAGCAGGGGCCGTACAATCCCTGCTCAAATGCCCAGTCCGACCGCACTTGTAGCAGCCGGAACTCCCTGCCTTGCACACCCCATCGTGCAATCTCCCACACTTGCCACATCGACCGTGGCTCTGCTGACTCCTGGACCTGTGATCAGATACCTTGGGCTTTTTGCCCGAGCTGCCTGTACCCGAAACCGCCTCCGGTTTCCTCTTCTTCTCCATCTCGAGATCAATCTCCCTCTCTCGAGCCCTAGCAATCATGTCATCCAGTGTTTTAAAGCTGGACCGGCTCACAAACTAACGGATATCGCTCCGCATCATCTCATGATAACGGGCCTTCTTCATCTCCTCATCCGCCACATACTGAGGAACAAGAAGAGCCCTCTCCCTGAACTTGGCGGTGATCTCCACCACGGTCTCTGTAGTCTGGGTGAGGTCTTAAAACTCCCTGGCTAACTGCTGCACCTCAATAATTGGTGCAAACTCCGCTCTGAACCTGGTAGAGAAATCAGCCCAGGTCATGGCATCCAATGATGCATCATCTCCAATGGTATGTCCGACCTCATCCCACCAATCCCGTGCCCTGTCCTTCAGGAGACAAGACGCGAATCTAACCTTGTCCCCCTCGGGACACCTGCTCGTGCAGAACGTGTTGGCCACATCCACCAACCATCTAGTACTCGCTATGGGGTCCCGCGCCTCATGATAGTCTGGAGCCCCACATGCCCTGAACTCCCTGAACGTAAGTGTGTGCGACCCCATCATGGCCGCTACCTCGGCACGGAAGGTGCCCAACCTCTCATCCATCAGCTCTAGGATACCCTCCTTGATCGAACCGAAGATCACATGAGTTTGCTCTAAAATGATACGAGTGATCTCTGAAGAAAGAAACTCTCTGGTCTGCTCATCCATGCGCTCGTCCCCCGAGCCTGATCCTAATCCCTCCCCGGCACCTCCACTGCCGGTTGCTGGCCTCGAATGCAAAACCACTATTCTGAAACACATCATAGCAACATCAGAAAACTGAAATATCTCAAGGGATCATTGATACTACTACTAGCTTCCTGGTCTTGTCTCGGCCTTCCTTGATTCGAGTACGGATCCTCTGCTTTCAGTAGTACGGGCCCATACTACCTTCCACATCTATCCGTACTTTCCTCAAGAACTGCCTTGACTCCACCAAGCCACTTCTACTACTACTGATCTCTGCTACTCTCATCCTAGGCTTGCCCTAGGGAAATCTCTGACTCCATTCAAACTAGTCCTCAGCTGCTGAAGGCCTCCTTGTAATGCTAATTAGCCATCATCTGAATACCATCACATGTGATGAGGCTCGGATAATCCTTAGAGTAAAAGGCTCGTCCCTACAACGGTTAGACTCAAACAAGAGCTGCGCAATAGGGCCAAATCCAATACTCTGAGTTTATTCAACCCTGATCACATGTGACGTGGCGTATCCATCTAACGGCTAACTCTCATCACCAAGAGTTCTACAAAGCACGAAGCAAGCAGCATTCGGACACCAGAAACTACTCAAGCAATCTACTCTCATAACGAGAAACTGTACTAGCATACTATGCTAAGCTCGCGCTACCAGGCATAACCTACACAGGCTATCCTACTGCTGTCTACTCAATACTAGCATGCAATTCTCATAAAGCTGAAACACATATAGCTGGCACATAAGGCATCCTCCTAGATCCTTAGTCCTATACTAGCATGCTGTTCTACTGAAACTGGAACAATTAATCATAATAATAAAACTTGTATGGGTAATTTGGGAGTACTTACTTGAGCTCGACTGATCGCATGCACCACACTCTTATCTTGTTTAAAAATTCTTTTCTTTCTAAGTGCTTTTCAAAATTCCATTTGAAAACATTTTTCCTTTTTGAAAATCTTTTTATCTTTCCCTTAGTTTGAGTTCAGATGCACCCGGAGGTGTATCCGAATCCCTCAAACCAAGGCTTTGATACCAACTTGAAACGACCCAAAAATTTCAGTTTTTATTATAACAAAACCATGAAACCAAGTATCACATAATAAAACCCTACGTTGCTTGTTTCAAAAACCATGATAAAATACTGTGGGAAAAACTGTATCACAACTGTATCCATACATAACAAGAAACTGAATCAACTCCCAGGACAAAACTGAAGCTGTGGTGTGTGCGATGCCATCATCCCGAGCTCTTCCCTTTGCTTGCGGAAGTACCTGAAACCAAAACTGAAACTGTAAGCATGAAGCTTAGTGAGCTCCCCCAAACTACCACATACCATACAATACATATAAAGCACATATTGGGCCTTGCCCACTGCATCGGACCGAAGTCCGGAACTGACTGCATCGGACCGAAGTCCGAAACTGACTGAGACCTGGTCCCCTGCGTCGGACCGAAGTCCGGAACTGACTGATCATAGCATAGCATAACACATATCAACTAACATAGACACATATACTGCATACTGCATCGGACTGAAGTTCGGAACATATAACACACAAACATACTTGAATCACATAAACATCAAGCATACTGAACTACTGCTTCGGACTAAATTCCGAAACTACTACTAACTAAATGGGCCGACATTGTGGTCGTAGACCCGTTCCTACTGGAAGGAAACTCACCTCGTGAACTGGCTGCTGTGTGTATGGCTCTGGAAGCTAACTGCTGCTGCTCCGGTATATCCCCGGCTACAAATCCATAAACACACTCAATCAAAAGCTAATCATTGCACTGGGGTAAAATGACTCTTTTACCCTTGGTCAAAGTCAACTCTCCCGGTCAAAGTCAACCTACAGTTGACCTGACTCGCCGAGTTGGGCCGCCAACTCGTCGAGTCTCTAGTCTCACTTCTCAACCCTACTCGTGGCTACTCGTCGAGTATGGCATCGACTCGACGAGTACCCTCTCGACTCAAGAACTCAGACAATCTGCATCCGACTCGCCGAGTCATATGAACAACTCGACGAGTTGTTCTTGAGCTATGAAGATTGCCTTGAGCTCGCCGAGTTGTATGAACAACTCGTCGAGTCCCTCCATTACTAAGTCTGCCCTCCAACTCACTGAGTCCACTCTTCTACTCACAGGCTCCCACTCGACATCACTAAAAAGGGGGAAAATCGGGACTCGCGACTTGACTCGCCGAGTCGTTCCTCCGACTCGCCGAGTCACATCCATGCAGCTACTCTAAACTCGATTCTGCTTGAATCCAGCGTCTAAAACTTATAGATCTGGGCTTCCTTAGTTCGATTAACACGTAAAGATTCTATCTTTACGTGCACATAAGCATCTATGGAGATAATAAGGCTCAAAAAGCATGATAAAGGCTAGATCTAGGGTTCCCAATCAAAGCAACTTCCAAAAAGGCAATAGATCTGAGCTCTACAACTCCTAAATGAACAGATCTAGGGATATCTCGACCTATTAAGGCATCCATACAACTATAAGGTTGGCAAATGCATCAAACTAGCCCTAGAAATGATCTAATGGAGGTTTTAAGCATAAAACAGGAGGATTCCGAGAAATACCTCAAAGAACTCCGATTTTGACCTTGGATCTTTGCTCTACACCACTTCTCCTTGTTCCTCTCTTATTCTTCTTCTTCTTCAAGCCTTCAAGAATCCACACAAAAACACTTAGATCAAACAAGGGATGGATTAGGGTTTCTCACAGCTCTCTGAGGGTGACGGAGGCGAGTTTGGGGCACATAACATTGCTTAAATAGTGAGCAACCCGGGGATTTAGGGTTTCTTCCTAGCAGGCAGAGTCGCCGAGTCCCGAATATGGACTCGCCGAGTCGCCGACTAACACGTGCACGAAAACTCGACCCTACTCGACGAGTCATGCCATGGACTCAGCGAGTCCCTCAATAAAACTTCTAAATAAATGCCACAGGAACAACATACCAGAGATGGGGCGTTACAAATCACTAAAACATGTAACTACAATCTTTTGAGGATGGGACGCTTAGGTGTCAGATAAATCATTTTATCATTATATTGTAATTACTTTTGAAACATGTAACTCTTAATACAATGTAACTTTTTCAATTATATTTATAAAGATTGTGTTTGCTTTGATCACTATTATTCATTATGTTATGATACAATACATGAAAGTCATCCACCCCGGGCGTTTCTGCCATCCTGGTTTGGGGGTGTGACAGATTGGTATCAAAGTATTGTGTATAGTGAGCTAAGTATATCAAACTGTATACGATATACAACTATAAATACAATGGGACAAAACTCTCTGACTAAACATTTTCACACATGTATACTTTTAAAATAAAATTATATTTTTATAAAAGTATAAGTACGTACATACAGACTAGAGCGGTGTCATAATAAGAACAATACAAAAGTAGAAGGATAAGTTGAACACCACCATTAGGCCTAAATAGATATGTAATCATATATGGGATAAATATAGTCTGATCAACTATATTTATGCAAGATATGACTAACATGTGTTTAGGAATAATTGTAGTGAAAAACGAGTCTAAAGCTTACCAACACCCCATACAAAGAAATACTGAGAACCAAATCTAAAGTTTAAAATACTATAGGAGTATTTTATGATACTATAGAACCATACATCTAGATTCATTATGTGTCTCTCATACCTCTATACTTGCACAGTCGACATGGCAGGCTTTCATTTCCCCGAAGACCCTTACTTTCCCAACCAGGGAAACGACAGTTGGATTGAGAAGGACCCCGAGGAGATGGTCGAGGAAGACCTCGAAGAGTATCCTAAAGAGGATCCGGAGGAGGAAGAGGGCGGGGAGGATATGGAGGAGGACTCCGAAGAAGAGCCCAGAGTCAACCCACCCCTGCCATCCACGAACCTGCACCCAGGACAGGCTTCCAGGGCCTGACACCACAATGGGCCGAATAATTGAGGAGGTGGAGTCAGGAATAGGATCAACGCTTCCCGTTCGGCATGAAGTAAGGCTTTTACAACCTCCATAACATGGGTTCAACAAACACGACTCTCCCTATCATGGTTCGTCGAATTGCATGTCACGACGAGTAGGCTAGGGTTTCCACTAGCCGGATTTTAGACGTCGGTGCCACTACCGAGGTCACAGCCGTCCGTCCTTGTCGTCTAGAAGAAGATCACGATCGGAACCGAGATCACACCGAGGCCCTTTAGGAGGAAGTTACCACGACCCAAGCTGAGATTACGGAGTTCCGGGAACGTCAGGAAGCGATGGAGCGACGTGTGATTGAGGCGGACCACCAAGCGGTGGAAGCCAGAGAGGAGGCTAAAGTGATGCGGGCACATGTAGCCACTCTATGTAAGTCCCCAAATCTGCTTGTGTATCAATTAGATCCAATTCATGGTGCAGAATCCCAACCAATTGGATGATGTCAGATCAAAATAGAAGAGAAGGAGTAGAAGAAGAAGATTAATCTATGATGTATTAATGAAATGATTGATGCTCCATACACATAGTTCATGCACACTCTTCTCTCTTGTTTATCTCACAGCTTGGAATACACACACTTAAGCTCCTTGGCTATGTGCCTCACATGCACTCCTCACCCTATATATATATATATATATATATATATATATATATATATATATATATATATATATATATATATGGGTAAATGTCATAGTAACCTAACCAACTATTGAGTTTTGGTTTAAAAGGTCCCTAATGTATTTTTTTTAGTAGTCTAGGTCATTAAACTTATATGTTACCTGTTAATTGTACCAACATTCTATTTTTCATTCGGTTTTACCAGTTACAACCACAAATCGAAGCTCCATTTTATTGTAAACCTTTAACAAAATTGTTAAGCATCTAAGATATTGTTGACATAGTTGCTGAAACTTTCCTTGGTTTATTCTCAATTATGATTTGATGTTGTATGATACCACATGTTATCTACCTTCGACCATCGGCTTCACCATCCACTGCCATACATCATCACCACATGTGAAAAACCCCTCAATGGATATACCGTCTATCCACCTTATGTCAACATTCAAGCTTCCTTCAATAACCACCCGCTCAAGCCGAATCTCCAAAATGAAACACAACCAGCCAAACACTACCATCTCTGATTGAACGTGAAACTTTACAAAACTCTATATTAGCTCTCCAAGATCGATTCTTAACATCCTGAATGTTCATCTAAAAAATCGTCTATAATCAGGTTCCTTTTGAGGTTTTTGAAGAATAAAATTAGGGTTTTTAAAAATTGAAGTACCTTTTGGTGTTGAATATTGCTGATGTCTAATGAGGTTTGAGTTAGACTGGAAAACACTGTTTTAAGGAACATAAGATACCTTCAGCTAATGAGTCCCTATTGTATCATGCACATTAAATCATTCACCGTGTACCACAAAGCTTTCATCACCGATCTGTTTGGATGAGGTAATGGCCTTAATTGAATCCTTTTCTAACACACGTATATCAACGCCTCCATAGGATTGGCGATTTCTAAAGGGATGTGTTCAAATGAAAGATCGAGACAATATAGAAAACACTCTAGTGAGAATTGCACTGATGTTATATAACGATATATAACTTCTCCTAAACAAGCTCTACCATTCTACAAAACCGGATGGAATTTCCCTACTGATACATTCGAGATAGGTGGATGTAACCGGTAAAACCGGATAAAAAATAGATTGTTGGTATAATTAACAGGTCACATATCAGTTTAATGACTTGAACGACTAAAAAAATAAATAAGGGACCTTTTAAACCAAAACCCAATAGTTGGTTGGGTTACAATGACATATATATATATATATATATATATATATATATATATATATATATATATATATATATGGATTGAAGGCCAAGCCCAAAATACAAATATTCCAATGCTAGGCCGAAAACACATGGGTTTTCGGTCCAAGCTACCATTAATCCTATACTATTTTTGGCCCAAATAATTAAAACAATAAATTCTTAGAAAAGAAAAGTATAAACCATGTTTTTGACCCAATAATCTCCCCCTTGGTTTATAGCTTTCTTTTCTAATTGACCCAACAAGCTCCCCCTAAAAATTAGCTGGCACTTCTTGTCAATCTTCATTGGGAGCTTGGCTTCAACTATTATCTTCAAATTCTTCACAATGTCAAGATGACCTTGATGAATCTTCAATGAATGACTTCATTTGGAGCAGTTGGGCTTTTTTTCAAGATTTGACATTGAACGCACATTGGATGAGGAAGCTTCATGTACTGATTCTTGAAAGATAGCGCTTTCAGCTTGAGAATCTTCAAAGAGAACTAACAGAGAGAAATAATCTTTTGGATCACTTCAGCAGGTACAAAGATAGCAACAGACTGATTGAGGAGGTTTCAATGCAATCCATCACATAATCTTCAATTATAGCTTCCCCATGCTTATGGGGTTGAAAGATTGAATGTCGAAAGAATAATCTTCATTTCTTGCTCCTTCGAATGAGAATTCATCGAAGATCACAAATAAAGACTTGGCTCATAAAATGATACGAGTGATCTCTGAAGAAAGAAACTCTCTGGTCTGCTCATCCATGCGCTCGTCCCGCGAGCCTGATCCTGATCCCTCCCCGGCACCTCCACTGCCGGTTGCTGGCCTCGAACGCAAAACCACTATTCTGAAACACATCATAGCAACATCAGAAAACTGAAATATCTCAAGGGATCAGTGATACTACTACTAGCTTCCTGGTCTTGTCTCGACCTTCCTTGATTCGAGTACGGATCCTCTGCTTTCAGTAGTACGGGCCCATACTACCTTCCACATCTATCCGTACTTTCCTCAAGAACTGCCTTGACTCCACCAAGCCACTTCTACTACTACTGATCTCTGCTACTCTCATCCTAGGCTTGCCCTAGGGAAATCTCTGACTCCATTCAAACTAGTCCTCAGCTGCTGAAGGCCTCCTTGTAATGCTAATTAGCCATCATCTGAATACCATCACATGTGATGAGGCTCGGATAATCCTTAGAGTAAAAGGCTCGTCCCTACAACGGTTAGACTCAAACAAGAGCTGCGCAATAGGGCCAAATCCAATACTCTGAGTTTATTCAACCCTGGTCACATGTGACGTGGCGTATCCATCTAACGGCAAACTCTCATCACCAAGAGTTCTACAAAGCACGAAGCAAGCAGCATTCGGACACCAGAAACTACTCAAGCAATCTACTCTCATAACGAGAAACTGTACTAGCATACTATGCTAAGCTCACGCTACCAGGGATAACCAACACAGGCTATCCTACTGCTGTCTACTCAATACTAGCATGCAATTCTCATAAAGCTGAAACACATATAGCTGGCACATAAGGCATCCTCCTAGATCCTTAGTCCTATACTAGCATGCTGTTCTACTGAAACTGGAACAATTAATCATAATAATAAAACTTGTATGGGTAATTTGGGAGTACTTACTTGAGCTCGACTGATCGCATGCACCACACTCTTATCTTGTTTAAAAATTCTTTTCTTTCTAAGTGCTTTTCAAAATTCCATTTGAAAACATTTTTCCTTTTTGAAAATCTTTTTATCTTTCCCTTAGTTTGAGTTCAGATGCACCCGGAGGTGTATCCGAATCCCTCAAACCAAGGCTTTGATACCAACTTGAAACGACCCAAAAATTTCAGTTTTTATTATAACAAAACCATGAAACCAAGTATCACATAATAAAACCCTACGTTGCTTGTTTCAAAAACCATGATAAAATACTGTGGGAAAAACTGTATCACAACTGTATCCATACATAACAAGAAACTGAATCAACTCCCAGGACAAAACTGAAGCTGTGGTGTGTGCGATGCCATCATCCCGAGCTCTTCCCTTTGCTTGCGGAAGTACCTGAAACCAAAACTGAAACTGTAAGCATGAAGCTTAGTGAGCTCCCCCAAACTACCACATACCATACAATACATATAAAGCACATATTGGGCCTTGCCCACTGCATCGGACCGAAGTCCGAAACTGACTGAGACCTGGTCCCCTGCGTCGGACCGAAGTCCGGAACTGACTGATCATAGCATAGCATAACACATATCAACTAACATAGACACATATACTGCATACTGCATCGGACTGAAGTTCGGAACATATAACACACAAACATACTTGAATCACATAAACATCAAGCATACTGAACTACTGCTTCGGACTAAATTCCGAAACTACTACTAACTAAATGGGCCGACATTGTGGTCGTAGACCCGTTCCTATGAACAAATTTAACAAAAACAAAAATATTTGGGATCGAAGTTGTTAGACAGTCTTAATCCATTTGTAAGTACCTTCCCCTTCATGAATAGATCTGGTCGATCGCCAGTATTGTGGTCCACTTAAGCACGAAAAATTGTGACAAATTTTGGACATGCTATAAGTGACAAGAAAAGTTGATCCTATGTTCCTAGATAAAACTTCCTAAGGACCATACATCTGACGACGACCAAGGATATTGTTGTCCACCTAAGTTGAGCAGCAAGATCTATAGATAACCTATAAATTGTTCAATTTTAGTTGTACTAGAACGTGTTTCCCGCTTCCTGAAATACCCCAATAATCAAGGACTTCCGATATGCTCCTTACTTTAGGTGAGCAGACAATTATTAGGAGAGAGGATAGATTTAGAATGCATATGCTATACACCCAGGTCGGATCTCTTCCAATCACGCAGAGGGTGAAACATATGTCTTACTAGAATTTCAGAGGGATTGAGAAGCAGAAGGTTGCATATGCTGTGTACCAAGTCAGATTAGTAATCACGCAAATAAGACAGCATATGGCTAACATGTAGAAAGAATAGCATAGATAGAAGATGCAAAGAGACATATGACTAACAATAGGAAATAAAGAAAATAACTTTCTACAGACCTAATTTATCGGAATTCCCCAGTCGCCCCGTCAATATCGGAATTAAGGAAAAAATCCGTACATTAAGGAAAAGTTAAACCACAGTTCTAGATACAGGTTCTCTTAATGTGACCGGTAGATTCTCATGTATATCTCCCTGCTCAACCTACACAAGCGTCATATTATCAGGCAAAACGGAACTATCTAGGTCAAGATTTATCAAGTCTCTAGATTCCTTAAGTTCATCTGTACCTAGTCAAGACCATTAAACTTTTCATGCCTACCAGCGCATCGAACACAGAGCCTAGACAATTCAGCTTTGGTACCTTACACAGATTCAGATTGCCTGTTATCACTTGTTGATATCACTTCCCAATAATACCTACTAACGAAAAACTATAAGAAAGTAAAAGATTAACTTCAAAATGAATCAGTGTAAAATGAAATCAGGAGTATCGAGAAGAAAACTCAAACCATAATTCACCGATTGAATTTGCATCCTGAAGGTCTGAAAACAACGTGTATAATCTCAGAATAGATCCGAAAATTGTTCATGTGATTAAGCACTAACCCCATGTATGATCCCTTCCTTTCTTCCTTTACCACAAAGGACACATACTCTCAAACAAAGTTCTGAATGTTTTATAGTTGAGAGATGCCTCCTATCAAGTGCTTGGAACAACCACTATCAACAAACCGAAGTCTGATGATATGCCTCCACAGCTGTTCCAACACCGAGTGGGATCAGTTGGTCTTTGGAACCCAATCCATTTTGAAACTAGGTTGACCTTTGTCATCTTTTCAAGGAACTCTCTCCCACGACATATCCTGCATATCACAAATAGAAGATGATGAAATATTAGATCATTAGAAGATTTGGGAGATTGAACCTTTGGTACCCATCTATAGTTGGGTTTGATACATTTCTTGTTCGAGCGGATGGGTGCCTCGGCACTTGATTTTGAACTTAAAGTCATCCTTTGAGATGACTTTTACCTAGCCGGTCTTGGATTCACTGGAACATCTCTTGGATTAGGCTTCTTGCCCGACATTTCCTTCTTGAACTTGGGATTTTGATTCTTGGCCTTGGGAGTTGAATTCTTGCTCGTCTACGCATTGTAGTCACCATTTTCTGAACGTGACCTTGAGGGGTTTCTTTTGGAAGGTTTCCCTCTTGGCACATTCTGCCATCCTTGTGCGTAGTAGGGAATGTATGCGCCATTTGGACAGTTTCGGGCAACGTGACCAGGTGTTCCACAGTGAAAACATGTCTTTTTCTTCAATGGGAAGTTGTTTCTTCCTACCCTTGGTGGCGTGTCCATGCCTTGTCTCAGTTTGTTCCCACATGCACACTTGCAACAAGCCATCGGTTTCGCTTGTTTTGGTGGCTTGTATTTCTCAACAGCAGGTTGATCAGAAGCATTTGAGTTCGAAGCAACAAATTCAGAGTTCAAGGAGTCATTGGATTGTTCAATTGTTTTCTCCTTGTTCTCATCTTCTGCTACTTTACCTGCACATGTAACAAAATCATTAGAAACATTCACCTCAACCTTTTCTAGCACAACCACAACAGGTTTCCCATATTGAAGATGTGCCTCCCTATCAATTTCTTCCTGTGTCATAGGGATGGATATATATTTATGATTGAAAGGGGGAGGAACACTATCATACCCTAGACCCTTGTTTTGATTATCTTTGAATTTTAATTGGTTTTCAAATAAAGACTTGACTGTCTTGCTTGACGCAGTATAATTTTTGAAACTAACATCTGTTTTTCCACACTTAATTTTCAAAGCGTCAAGTTCTTTAGTTACATCAACAAGTTTTTTCTTAATGTGATCATAATTTTCACACTTGTTGCTGTAATCTTCTTGTAATTTCCTAAAGTCCTTAGTCTTTGCCTCTAATTGAGATTTCAGAGGTTTCTAACCTTTCCTAAGAGTATAGCCTTCGTATTTGAGGTCCTGATTTTCTCTATTTAATAAATCGATTTGATCTCGGAGAAATTTAATAGTAGTTCGATGGAGTACACGAAACTTCATTTATCAGAATTGATGCGGAAGTCATTTTTTTAATTGCCCTTTGACTTAAAATTCAAGAAAGTCAACCTTCAAATTCAAATTTAAAAAGTCAAACTTGAAAAGTCAAATCGAAAGGCTAAATTTGAAAATTTAAAAGGTAAACACAAAAGTCAAGGTTTAAAGTCAAAGGTCAAACTTGAAGGTCAAAGTCAAAATTTTAAAGTCAAAATTCAAAAAATAAAAGTAAAAAATTAAAAACTAAAATTTTTGGTTGAAAATGAAACTTAAAAATAAAGGAAATTGATTTTTGGGTTAAATGTGTGAAATTTGAGAAATTAGAGGCGACGAGGAGTGGTTTTGAATTAAATTTCGAAGGAAAGAAACAAAGGACTTGCTAGTCCAATAGGTAAGGTGCAAAGGAGGATGGAATGGAAGACCCGAGTTCGAGTCTTGAAACTATCAGATTTCTTAGGATTATATTCTGCTTGCTGCGAAGTGTATAAAGTTTAAACAAGCAAGCTGATTAACAAGTTGCCTTGTAGCTCAACTGGTTAAGGCTGGTGATTGTTGACTCACAGCACCCGGGTTAGATCCCCGACACCCCAAATTCCACTTTCAAATTTTTAAATAAGAAGCGCATGCAGGTAAGCCAATAATCCATCCACCGAATTCCTTACCTGTTTAGTGAGCCGCAATCCACCAAGTCGTAAACTGTCGAGCAGCCGACCAAAAACTCAGGCCGCAAACTTCAACCGAAAACTGCCACCGACCGAAAACTCCGGCAGCAAACCCGACCGAAAGCTTGGACAGAGAACCCGCCTGACCAAAAACACTGCTTCAGATTGTGAAAAAAACGATGTTTTTCACAATTTTTGCTCCAAAACTCGATCAAAAACTCGTTTTTATAAAAAACGCGAAGAACAAACCCCCGCTTATTTTGCCAAGATCTATCAAAAAATGCAAAAATCTCTTCAAAATAAGATCAAATAAGCTCCATATCTGAAAAAAATTGATTGATACAATCCAAACTCTGATACCACTTGTAAGTCCCCAAATCTGCTTGTGTATCAATAAAATCCAATTGATGGTACGGAATCCAAATCAATTGGATGATTTCAGATCAAAATAGAAGAGAAGGAGAAGAAGAAGAAGAAGAAGAAGAAGAAGATGAATCTATGATGTATTAATGAAACGATTGATGCTCCATACACATAGTTCATGCACACTCTTCTCTCTTGTTTCTCTCACACCTTAGAATACACACATTTAAGCTCCTTGGCTATGTGCCTCACATGCACTCCTCACCATATATATATATATATATATATATATATATATATATATATATATATATATATATATATGGACCTAAGGCCAAGCCCAAAATACAAATAATCCAATGCTAGACCGAAAACACATGGGTTTTCGGTCCAAGCTACAATTAATCCTATACTATTTTTGGCCCAAATAATTAAAACAATAAATGCTTAGAAAAGCAAAGTATAAACCGTATTTTTGACCCAACACTCTACGAGGACCCCAGGATACCACACGCAATGAGTAGTGTTGTTACTACTTGAATTTTGTTATAGATTAGGTTTATGAGTAAGCATTGGTGCTACTCCTCCTTGTATGTAGGTTTGACCCTACGAATAAGTGATTACACTATTCAAGGGGTCGTTATGTTGTTCAATTTTTCTTACTTCGGATGTATTGTAGACCTTCACAAAGGTCAATTTTTCCGATATTATGTGCGAATATATGTTATCAATGAAATTGGTGTGCATTTATTTCATTGGGGTTTGCTATTTAAATTCATAAATTATTGGGCAATTGTTAACTTATTATAGTAGATTTCTATTTATGAATTGCTTACAAGTTACAATAAGAACGAGACATAATACATGTATAACTGAGACATTCCATTTCGATAATATCTGACTATTACTCATTACTGAAGACTTATCATCATTCCATCTTTGAACTGTATGGCAGAAGCATGCCACCACGTAGAATAATCAGGCATGTCAACAACACGTCGACAGCTCCACCACCACGGGCACCACCTCCACAGATGGATTATGCCGTCTTTCAAGCTGCTATAATAGCCGCTGTGGCAGCCACCATGGCACAAATTAGTACAAATGGTACTAGAAATGGTACCAATAGTTCTAATCAGGGTGAAAGCCATGGACGCCCAAGAGGATGCTCCTACAAGGACTTCTCAAATTGTAAGTCCAAATCCTTTTATGGCAGCAGAGGCGCCATTACCCTGACAAGATGGCTCGAGAAGACAGAGTCAATATTCGAGATCTATGCATGCCCGAAAGAGAACACGGAACAATTTGTGGCATGCACATTTGCTAATGGGGCCCTCTCCTGGTGGAATGGACACATCAAATCACTAACCCTACCAGTGGCCAACTCTATGAGCTGGGAGGACCTAAAAACCATAATGCTAGAGGAATACTGCCCGAGGGACGAAGTATAAAAGCTGGAGCAAGAGCTCTAGAACCTCACAATGAAGGGCTCCGATGTAACAGCCTATACTGCCAGGTTAAGTGACTTGGCAGTGCTATGTCTCGGGATGGTCACCCCCGAAAGCAAAAAGGTGGAACGTTACATCTAGGGACTATCACCCCAAATTCAAGGAAATGTGGTATCTACAAACCTATCCACTTTTGACAGTGCCAAACGCTTGGCACAAACGCTTGTGGATCATGGAGTCCACCAGGGATTTATGACGGCCACCCCCGAACAAACAAAAGGGGGAGACAACGTAAGGAAATTTTGGAACAAGAAAAGGGCCAACCGATGCAAGAGCCTGCAAAGATGCAACAAATCATGGCAGTCCATGCTGCCACAATCCTGCCTCCCCATCACCAATGAAACAATATGCTAGAAGCCTACCCAAATGCAACAAGTGTAACTTCCACCACACTAGAGCTTGTCGGGAAATGCATTGCAACAACTACAACAAGAAAGGGCATACCTCCCGTTTCTGTAAGGCACCAGCCCAATAGGTCGCCCCAGTCACAAATGTCGAGGTGAGCCAAACATGTTACGGATGCGGGGAAATGGGGCATTTCAGGAGAGAATGCCTAAAAGCCAATAACAGGAATGTTGGGGGGTACAGGAAGTGTTTTGGAATTAGCACACGAGGAAGCCATAAAGGACCCCACGGTGGTTACCGGTACGTTTCTTCTCAATAACTCATATGCATACATACTTTTTGATAGTGGTGTGGAGAGGAGTTTCGTGAGCCACAAGTTTAAACACATACTCAACAAAAGCCACAATCACTCAACGAAATATTCACAGTAGAAATGGAAAATGGTAAAACTGAAAGCACTAAAGATATATACATAGGATTAGGGATGTCAGCGGGACTAAACGGGAGCGGAAATAGCTGTCCCCCTGCCCCCCCTCCCCGCTCCCGAAATCAGTTCTTGCCCCCGCCCCTGGATCACCCTTTTATATAGCCCCTAATCCCGCCCCCAATTACCTCCATCGCCCCAGGTCCCGCCCCCATTCCCCCGGATTATAGGCTTAAAATTCGGCTTTTTTTTTTCTAAAAAACTACTTTGTTTTAGGCTAAAAAAACTATTTTTAATAACTTTAAAAGCTTAAAACCTAATATTTTAGAAACTAAAAACTTAAAAATCCAACATTATGAATCCAACATTACAAAACGACAATTCCAACATTCTTACAAATATAAAATACGACGAATCCAACATTACAAATATAAAATACTTACATGTCCAAAAATATATGATCAATCCACTACATCTTCAACATTCGTTAATTGGAAACGGAAAAGTGAAACCTACACTAAACCTAAAATTAGAAAATCTATTTTGTATATGTATTTTATATTAAATATATTTTTTTTACATAAATGTACAATCGGGCCCCCCGCAGGAGTACGGGACGAAAATACCGAATCCCGACCCCAGTCCCAAATAATAAACGAGGTTTAAATCTGCCCCAGCCCCAGCCCCTGCTCCTGCTCCCGATTTTTTTAAAAATTTAGTCCCGTACGGTATCGGGGTCCTGCGGGAGCGGGGTCCCACGGGGGGTTTTTGGCATCCCTACATAGGATGCACTCTAACCCTAAACTATCACTCCTTCCAAATCGACCTAATGCCTATTACAATAAGGAGTTTTGACGTTATCATTGGCATATATTGGTTAAGTCCTCCCCATGCCAATATCTTGTGTTATGAAGAAGCCTTTCGACTCAACTTACCAAGTAACAATAACCTTGTCATCTACGATGACAAGCCGGGCACACACCTCCAAATCATCTCTTGTATCAAGGATATTCCATAGGTTTGTAACTTTCTCGACGTATTCCCAGAAGACCTTCCGGGAGTCCCTCCTGTGCGACAAGTTGAGTTCAAAATCGACTTGATTCCTAGAGCCACCCCCATATCCAAGTCACCATACCGATTAGCCCCGGCTGAAATGCAGGAATTGTCCAGTCAACTCAACGAACTGCTGAGCAAAAAATTCATCTGAACAAGCTTCTCACGTTGAAGAGCACCAGTTCTGTTCATGAAGAAGAAAGGCAGATCATTTCGTATGTGCATTCACTATCGGGAGTTGAACAAACTCACCATAAAAAACCGATATCCCCTAGTCCGAATCAACGACCTGCTCGACCAAGTTCAGGGAGCGAGCTACTTCTTAAAAATCGATCTGAGTTCGGGGTACCATCAACTATGAGTCCAGGATGAAGATGCCTCTAAAATGACATTTAGAACTCGCTACGGTCACTACGAGTTTGTGGTGATTCCCTTTGGATTGACTAATGCACCAACGATCTTCATGGACCTAATGAACTGTCTATGCCGACCTTACTTAGATAAATCCATGATAGTATTCATTGACGTCATATTAATCTATTCACGAAGTAAGGAAGAACATAGTCAACACCTACAACAAGTCCTATACACATTCAGGACGGAGAAACTATATGCGAAATTTTCGAAATGCAAATTCTGGATCTGAAGGGTAGACTTCTTGGGACATGTGGTCAGCAAGGAAGGGATACATGTGGACCCCTCTAAAATCTAGGCAATTGAGAACCGGAAAGCGCCAAGGACATCGACAAAAATCCGCCAGTTCTTATGCCTTGCTGGCTACTACAAGTGGTTCACACAAAAGTTTTACAAGATCAAAAATCCACTCACTACCTTGACTCAGAAAGGAGTAACCTTCAACTGGGAGGATAAATAAGAAACTACGTTCCAAATCTAAAACAAACCCTTTGCAGTGCTCCGATCTTGTCTCTTCCAGAAGGGACGTAAGACTTTGTGGTCTACTGCGATGCGTCCAAGTAGGGTCTAGGTTGTGTGCTCATACAACGAGGGAAGGTTATTACCTATGCCTCGAGACAACTTAAGACTCAAGAAGTCAGGTACACCACACATGACCTTGAATTAGGAGCAGTGGTGTTCGCTATAAAGATTTGGAGACGCTATCTCTATCGTACGAAGTGCACAATCTTCACTGACCATAAGAGCCTGCAGCACATCCTCAATAAAAAGAACTCAACATGAGACAACGACGATGGGTAGAACTACTAAATGATTACGAATGCGAAATTCGCTATCATCCCGACAAGGCCAACGTAGTAGCGGACGCCCTAAGTCGAAAAGAATACTTGGGCCATCGAGTAAAATCATTGACCATAACCATCCATTCACACATGTCCACGTAGATCAAGGACGTGCAGCTCGAGGCTTTGAAGCCAAAGAATGTCGCAAATGAAGTCTTGCGAGGAATGGATAAAAACCTTGAGGTTAAGGGTGATAGAGCTCATTATCTCATGAATTGAATCTGGACATTGAAATTTGGTGGGTACAAAGATGTTATCATGAACGAAGCTCACAAAACCAAATACTCTATTCACCTCGGGTTAGATAAGATGTATCTAGACCTCAAGAAGCTATATTGGTGGCCAAACATGAAGGCAAAAATCGCTGCCTATGTGGGCAAGTGCTTGACATGCACCAACGTTAAGGTAGAATAGCAAAAGCCCTTAGGTTTGCTACAACAACCAGATATATCCGAGTGGAAGTGGGAGTAGATAACCATCGACTTTATAACTAGATTGCCCAAGACAACTGGTAGACTCGGCACCATATGGGTCATTGTCGATAGGTTAACCAAATCTGCACACTTCCTGCGAACAAAAGAGACGAACAAGATGGAAAAACTAACAAGGACGTACATCAAGGAGATCATACGACTGTATGGTGTGCCAATATACAATATCTCGAACAGAGATAGATTGTTTACCTCACGATTTTGGCAAACAATACAAAAGTCCTTTGGAGATCATACGACTGTATGGTGTACCTAACAACACTATCACCAGTCTGACGATCATATGAGAGACAACGGAGAATTTCGTTCAAATTCGTGAACGACTAAAAGCATCTCGGGACCGACAAAAGAGTTATGCGGATAGACGACGAAAGCCCTTGGAATTCCTAGTTAGTGACCAAGTGTTGTTGAAGGTCTCACCTTGTAAGGGAATGATATGTTTTGGAAAACGTGAAAAATTGAATTCAAGTTATATCGGACTCTTCGAGATCCTCGCCAGGATCGGCCCGGTGACTTACAAACTCCAACTACCACAGGAACTCAGTAATGTGCACCCCACCTTCCATGTGTATAACTTGAAGAAGTTACTGTCCGACGAGACTCTTGTCATTCTACTTGACGAAATTGAAGTAAACGCGAGTCTCCACTTCATCGAGGAACCTATAGAAATCATGGACAGGGAAGTCAAGAGAACAAAGCAAAGCCACATACCTATAGTAAAGTTTTGTTGGAAAGCCAAGCGAGGACCTGAACTTTTGGGATGAAACAAAAATACACACATCTTTTCCCCAACCCTTGAGGACCCACTCAAAATGCTAATTTCGGGATGAATTTCCTTCTAACGGGGGGATGATGTGACAACTGTCTACTTTGGGTCAAACAAAGTCAACAGGAATAGTATTAGGATTTTAGGATAAGCGCTATATTATTTGGGAATAAATAATGTTTGTAACACACAAGTTTGGAGTTCATAAACCTACCACTACGTGGAAAATTCATAATAAAGGTTACAAACACAACTTTTTGGTGAATTCGTCACCAAATGCGCCAGAATATAGACCCATCTAAACACCAAAACTTAACGAAACAAAATTGGGAATTTAACCTAACTATTCATGTAACGTATTATTATTTGATAACAATGTTTGTTATAATAATTTGAATTTTTATAATTCAAATTAAATATTTTGTACATCCTTTATACCCTAATTTCTTTATACAAACCCCACCATTTTATAAAAATGCTAGGATTTATAAAAGTTTGACTTTTATTTTCTATAAAAATCACAAGTAATTAGATGGTACTTCCATCTTAAATAAGGCAACATGAACCCTAATATAGACCACCTTTAAGTCTCATCCATGTTCCCCCTCACCACCCCCATAACCTACCCTACCCACCCCACGCTCCTTCCTTCTCTCCTTATTTCTTGCGGCTGAGAGCATCCCAACCACCACCATCTTCATCAAATTTCACTTTTCTTCTCCAATTTAAGATCTAATCTTCAAACCCTATGTTCTTTCAAGTGTTCTTGAAGTTTAGGTAAGTACTTTCTTGAACTCCTAGTGATTCTACACACTTTTATACTAGTTTCAATCCATTTACACACATTTCATGTGTTCTTATTCATAGGATCTTCAAATCTTCAAAGTGTTCTTCAAGTATTCTTGAATTGAAAATTCCCATCTACAACCTTCCATTCATCAAGAAAACTCACATAAGGTGAATTCATACCCCTCCATTTTCGATATTTCTAAGTTTTAGGGGAGAATACAAGTAAAACACAAGTAAACTTGTGTTAATATACAAGTTGTTATGCATGTTTTCTTATTGTGTAAAAGTGCTAAATACATGAAATGATGTTATTACCAAGCTTTATGAACTTTTATATGCAAAAGTTTATTTAAAATACAAAACACGTATTCATTTGTGGAGAAATGATAAATTTTTACGCACAATCAACATGAATATGTTTTTTCTCTTCAACTGAAATTAAAGGCGTAAAGTTTTATCATTCCTCCTCAAATGAATACATGGAATCACAAATCAATATACTTTATTCTCATGTTCTCAACCTTTTTGGTGTTCTCATTTGATCCTACTCCTATATATATATATATATATATATATATATATATATGTAATTGTTTTATACTATTTTATTATCATGGAAATGTGTTAATTACTCATACAAAGGTTTTCATTACAACAAAACGTAACTTCATTGAATCAAATTTTGTGAGTCAAAGTCTTCATCCAACCTACAAAATTCCAGTATTATAACCAGAATCTCCCGTAAGAGAACGTGATACTTGTGTATTGACCTATACCGGACTGACAATCCCGCACCTAAGCTGCTTGGAACAACTAGATCGACAGGTCCGGGGTGACTAATGTCATAACATTCCGACATCTGAAGAACGTCGTAACATGCCATCTATGTATTTAGTACTGTTATAATAACTCACATGGGGAAACAACGATACATTTAGTTTATATGAAAAATACATTCAAATAGTTTTATATAAAATAAAACTGCATATTACTATATTAAGTTTGGAAATACTTGTACATTTTGGTCTGAGGGTTTTCAAGACTACAATTCATTTAAAGGAAAATAATGGATTTTTGGGAAAGAAACACTATCACTTTATAAAGAAAGGCTTACAATTCTTCATACAAACTGTTATGAACTCACCAACTTAATTGTTGACACACTCTTTCAAAACTACTTGTATTCTCAGGGAATCTCTAAAACATGTAACTACATGCTTTTAAGTATGGACGTTTAGGCGTCAGACAATTCATTTTATCAGCATATTGTAATTGATTTTGAAACATGTAACTCTTACTACAATGTAACTTTTTCAATTATATTTATGATGGTTGTGTTTGCTTTAATCACTATTATTCATTGTGTTATGATACAATACATGAAAGTCATCCACCCCCGGACATTTCTGCCATCCTGGTTTGGGGGTGTGACATAAATCATCGGACTTATATTCTAGAAAAAGGCTTTGATTTCACCTTCGATGATAACTGTGTTCGGAATTCTGGCAGAACCCATGTCACAACCCACATCATGGAGTCTGATGCTCCAATGCCAGGATGTATGAATCCTCAAATTATTCATGAACTTGATTTTGAAACCATGATTCGACCATCAAAAACAACTCTTGATTCGGAATATCGATCAACACCGTCCTCAACTACAGCACAAGTTTGCGAAAATGTTTCTGGTCCGACCCCCACTTTTCCTCCATTTGATTTTGAACCAATTCAACCTTCTCAGGTTGAGACGGAGAATGATCTTCCCTCTCTTGAATTAGACATTGAAGGATTCCAAGATGCAGCAGATCAATTTGCTGAATTTGATCCTATTCCACACAACAATGACGGTGATGCTAACTTCTTTGACTTTCTGAATGAAGACGACGTTGATATCTATGGTTCAGAAGTTCAGGGGGACCATTATCCTCAAATTCAAACTATTCACGGGGAGGAATATAACCCATTGTTGATATCGGATCACCAGCTGCACAAGAGCTTCTGAGATTACATATCTGGACAAAGGATCATCTTCCAAACCAAGTTATATGAAATCTCAATGCCGGTGTACAAACTCGCTCTGCTACTAACATCCAAAGTGAATGTAATTTCTCGGCATTCATCTCAATGGTTGAACCCAAATCCATCAAGGAAGCATGAGAACATGTTGACCGGATTACAGCCATGCAAGAAGAGTTAGCAAAATTCGACAGAAATGAAGTGTGGACTCTCGTCCCTCCTCAGGATCACCCTATTGTTAGTACAAGATAGTTTTTCCGAAACAATATAGACGATGCTGGAGTAATCATTCGAAACAAAGCAAGATTCGTGGCCCAAGGATTTACTTAGATTGAAGGACTTTCCTATGACGAGACCTTTGCTCATGTTGCCCGTCTTGAAGCCATCATAATCTTTATTGCTTACACAGCTTATAAAGGTTTCAAAGTTTACCAAATGGACGTAAAAAGTGTTTTTTAATGGTGAACTGGATACTAAAGTGTATATCTTCAACAACATCCCAATTTTGTCAACCCTTCTTTTCTGAGCTATTGTTACAAACTTGAAGAAGTTGTTTATGGCCTCAAGCAAGATCCTCGTGCCTGGTACGAGACTCTTACTGATTTTCTCAAGCGTTCCAGTATTTAAAGGGGAATTCTCAATCCTACCCTATTTCAAAAATCAAATGGAAAACATCTCATGCTTGTTCAAATCTACGTTGATGATATCATTTTTGGATTCACAGATTCATCAATGGTTGCTAATTTTTCCAAGTTAATGATTAGTGGATTCTAAATGAGCATGAATTGTGAACTAAGTTTCTTCCTCAATCTCCAAGTAAAACAATCCAACAAAGTAATCTTTATTCACCAAGAGAAATACATACCGAGCTTCTCAAGAAATATTCAATGGACACTTTCTCCTCTACAAAGGTTCCTATGGGTTCGCACATAAGATTTTCTCGGACCCATCAAGTGTTGTTGTTGATGAAAATAAGTATAGGGGAATAATTGGATCGCTACTCTACATAATAGCAAGTTTTTCGGACATCATGTTTTCTACATGTTTATGTGTTAGATTTTAGGGTAATCCGAAGATGTCTAATCTTTTGGCGGTTAAGCAAATATTCCGATACCTCAAAGGTACAAAGAGTCTCGGAATTTGGTATCCAGCAAATGATAGTTTCCTCCTGCAAGCTTACTCTGATTCAAACTATGATAGTCTGCAATTGGATAGAAAAAGCACCTCTGGTGGCTATCAATTTTTGGGTGGTGGATTGGTTAGCTAGTCTGTTAAGAGAAAAACTTGAGAAATACACTTGAACAAACGTTAGAACAAGTTTATATTGCGGAATTTAAAGTTTAACTCAAAGGATCATAAAGCTAAACAATAATAAAAGTTAGAGTTAGATAGTTAGATGATTAGATGTGGAAATATAAGGAAATATAAACGACAACAAGTATTATATCAAGTATACACTTAAGTTGATTCTTAACAAGGAATGAAATCAGACCAGGTTAGTAAGTGAGATCAAACTTAGTGATTAAGTAAATATTGACTTGCTCCGAAGGAGAGATTTAGATTAGTTATATTTCAGATTATGTTTAGTAGAGTTTAGAGAGTAAGAAGGAGATGAGAGATTGAGTTATGAATTTCAAGAGATATGAGATTCAAGATGCGTAGATGTGTAGATGTGTAGATGTGTAGTCATTTAGAAAGAGAGAACTGCTATTTATAGAGTCTCAAAGATTACAAAGGTCCTATTTGTTTAAAGTTGCCATGAAAGGCACATTGGATAAAAGAGAGTACCTTTAGAAAAATAGATAAAAGACAAAGCCTAAGTGCTGATGACGATGACTGCGGTTGTGGTACTTGACTGCGAATGAGAGAGTGGTTGCGGATAAGGGAGAGGTTGAGATTTGGATTAAGTTTAAGAGGGTCACTTCTATGTTTCAACAATTTCCCCCTAAGTGACCTCTTGAACTTCCCATTATTTTTCAAGCTTTAGGAACTTGATGAGAATCCACCTAAACTTTCTTACTTCTCCAAGCCAGGTGATCCTCCTTGAAATCTCAAACTTGACTTTAGCAGTTGTGAGTTTTGGCTTATGAAATGCGGTTTGAGTTAGTTCAAGTTGCTTCCGAGTGAGACGATGCATGGAAGTCATATGAATGAAATATTTAATTTCATCGTTTTTGCGTTTGAAGATGACTCCATGATCCGGGAAGTTTGTTGCTCCAACAGATCTTTCTTGAAAACCTTCAGTTAGCATTAGGGCTGGATTAAGAGGTGGAAGGTTAAACTTCTGAACAAGTACGGTGTGAATGTCTGAATCAATATTTGCAAAATCACAAACAGTTTCTCTTAGAAGCGTGCTGGCTTTTTCAAATGCAATTTTCATCTTGGGATTCTTCTCTGACTTGTTCTGAAACACCCTTGCTATCAAAAAGACTTCCTCTGGGTTTATACAGGGAAAGTTAGCTTGGGTTCGGACATAGTCCTGATTTCTTCTGGTGAGAGTGTACTAGATGAAATCTGCTTTCATGAATTTTCGAGGCTTGAAGTTCTTGACTGCAGTGGGCCTGTCATTCGACCAGATTTTCTCAATTGTAGACCCATGCTTGGCATGGAATTTGTTGAGTCTTTTAAGTTCTAAGGGCAACCTCTTATCATTGGGAAGACTGCTGTGACATCCCCATTTTCACGGCCAGAAAAGACAGATTTTGTTTATGCTTTATAAAAATCAGAGTACTTCTTTTCATAAAAAAATGTTGCGGAATTTGTTCGCAGAAAAAAAAACATGATAAATACGTTATTAAAACATTTTCGAAGATAGGTATTTATTTCATTTTAAAACGTTTGGGATGTCATCGTTAATACAGGAACATAAGCATAAACATAACTTACAATTATTTACACTAGTGATCTACATCTCGTTAAATCTCTCAGTGTAATGTCACTTCATATCGTCACCTGTGATGTAAATAAACTGAGTGGGTCAGGTTGGGAAACCTGGTGAGCACATAGGGTTTTCAACCCACAATAATATAATTATTATTTTTAAACATCAAACAATCAACCCAATTACCCATTCCCGTTATCCTCACATTACGTCCCTAAAACATCTAACACAAGGGACCTAGTCTAAGGACTATCATTGGGATGGACACTACAGCTAAGGGGATTCCTTGGCAATGAAAGTCCTAAAGGCAACCATGTGGGGGATGGAGTACACCTGGTGAGCACACAGTTCACATAGTTCGAATAAACACACAGTTCGAATAAACATACAGTTCGAATAAACACCTACAGGTTACGAGCCTGCTAGTGTTCCACTGGACTGTCTAGAATAGTCCGTGGTCGTCATCTATACTCCGCTAGATGACTGAATCATCAATAACATCTATAACGAGGCCTCTCATTATTTTATTTTGTCACACAACAACTATTACATCTACCCATGTTTTACCCAACACATATTGTAGATATAAAATACATATACAATTTAAATCATTGAAAACACGTATAAAATGTTCTTCTAGCTTAGATAGCAAGTATACAGATAATATACACACGCAACACGTAATTTATATAAAATACTTCATATCTATGTGTAAGCTGAAAGTAACTATGCACTCACCTGAAATGTGATGACTCAGCACTCGGACAGCGCTTCGATACTCTCAAAACAATTTCCTTCGATAATACCTAGTACCAATACCACTAGGGTTTAGTCTAACGATAACCGCGACAAATTAATTAGTCTGACTATTATTATTATTATTATTATATAAGCGTTAATAACACTCAATATAACTCATAATAATAGCCCAAATAATTATTTTAAGGACCTAATAACATTCCTATAATTATTTGAAAGCTATATTAAAAATTGCATAAGCGTAGCACACTTACAGCGAATTTTATCGAAAACCGGAACTTAATTGGAGCAGCGTTTCGAAACCGGAAGACTCCTTTTTCTCGGGACTCCGGGAGCCTCGGGGATTCCCTCGGGAGCTAAGGGGTTTAACTAGGGCTTAGGGGACTCAAAAGGGGTTAGAGAGAGAAAGTAGTTTAGAGAGAGAAGAGAAAATGTGTGAAAAATCCGGAAGAATTCGCATGGTATTTATAGGGGCCGAAGTTCGGATTTACGCTGGGCGTACAGAGGGTACACTAGGCGTACTCCTCGGATCAGACCACCAGCTCGGACCCAGCTGTCTTGCACTCCATCAGATGGATCAGATCGTACCTACGCGGGGCATAACCTCTTCGGACGCGGGGCATACTGCGAAGCGACATGTCGTAAATCCGAAGCGAAGCATGATCAGCAAGCGACGGCCCTGATTGAGCCACGTCATCACCCTCGAAACAGATTTCGTACTCTACAACTTTCGTTTAGACTTCATCGGCTAATTTTGACTCGATTTTAAATTTTATATTATTAATAGGCAGGGACAGGATTGGTCCGTTAAATCCTCATAACTTCTTCATCCGACATCTGTTTTCGCCCATCTTTTTCTCGTTACACTACTCTTAATGAGATCTTCGATTCTCTTTTAGGTCGTGTTGGCTAAAAACCGCTCGATCTAATATTCGAATTTCAGGCTGTACACTGCTAACTCGAAACTTCGAAAAATCATAACTTCTTCATACGAAGTCAGATTTTGGCGTTCTTTTTATCGATGTTATTAGTTTAACATATTCACGACTTTTGTTTAGATCTCTAAGGCTAAATCTTGCTCTATCGTAAATTCAGTATTTACGCTTTCCAGTATCGTGCTGGTTTTGTCGCGAAACTTCGACGGGTCATAACTTCTTCGTTATAACTCGGATTTTGGCGTTCCTTATATCCCCAGAATCCTTGTTTCGACCACTACAACTTTATATAAAAATATTAGGCTTATCTCACACCTTAATTTTGACGCTTATTTTTATTCTTTATTAATTATACATTTATAATTAACTAATAAGCACATAAACACACATAATTCACATAATACTCAAATATTTCATCTTTATTACTTCAAAAAGAGTTCCAAGAGTTGACCTAGACTATTACATCGAAAAAAATGCTTAGCCCTGAATCCCAGGCGTTACAATTCTCTCCCCCTTAGGATGATTCCGTCCCGGAATCATGCATCAGCAAACAAATGTGGATAGCGACTCATCATGTCATCCTCTGTTTCCCAAGTGAGATTCGGCCCATTTGAATGTTTCCATCGGACTAACACTAAGTCGACCATCTTTGCGTTGTAACTTCTTAGTCTTACGGTCAACAATTGCCTCGGGCTCTTCGATCAGCCTCTTATTCTCATCCATCCTTAACTCTGAGATTGGAATTATGTCGGGAACATCTCCCGTGAATTTCCTCAAATAACACACATGGAAGGTCTTATGAATACCATTGAGTTCTTCGGGCAATTCCAGCTTGTAAGCTTGGTTCCCAATCTTCTGAAGAACTTTTAATGGTCCAATAAACCTTGGACTCAACTTTCCTCGTTTCCCAAATCGTATAAGTCCCTTCCACGGTGAGACTTTAAGCAAAATGGAATCCCCAACTTCAAAAGTTATCGGTCGTCTTTTCTTGTCAGCATAGCTCTTCTGACGATCCTGGACCGCTAACATTCTTTCCCTAATCACCTTCAACTTCTCAGCAGTCTCATGGACTATCTCGGGGCCCATAAACTGCTTCTCTCCGGCTTCAAGCCAACAAGACGGCGTATGACACTTATGTCCATACAAGGCTTGGTAAGATGCCATCTTGATGCTCGAGTGAAAACTATTGTTGTAGGAGAATTCAACCAGAGGTAAGTGCTCGTCCCAATTCCCTTGGAATTCGAGGGTACATGCTCTCATCATATCTTCCAATGTTTGAATCGTTATTTCGCTCTGACCATCATTTTGCGGATGGTAAGCCATACTTAAACATAATTTCGTACCCAATTCCTCTTGTAAACTCCTCCAAAACCTTGACGTGAAACGACTATCACGATCTGATACAATCGTAAGAGGGACACCATGAAGTCTTACAATTTCCTTCACGTAAGCATTTGCGAGGTTATCCATAGACCACTTCTCATTGGTTGCTATAAAGTGTGCACTCTTGGTGAAACAATCCACGACTAACCAAATCCTGTCGTGTCCGCTCTTTGTCCTGGGTAGTTTAGTTACAAAATCCATGGTGATGTCTTCCCATTTACCCATGGGTATAGGTAAAGGTTCTAAACTCCTATAGGGTTTCGGATGTTGTTCCTTAACTCTCGCACATGTCACACACTCGGCCACATACTTTGCAACATCGAGCTTCATTGTCGGCCACCAGTAGTAGGGTTTTAGGTCCCTATACATTTTAGTGCTACCGGGATGAATTGAGTACATGGTCTTATGTGCTTCCTCCATCAGAAGGTCTCTTATTCCTCCCGTCTTAGGTACCCAAATTCGATCTTTGAATACCTTCAGTCCTCGACTATTTGTACCGAACACTAACATTTTGCCCAAACGTTCTTCCTTTCGATCATTCTTCTCTAAAGTTTCTTCTTGAGCTTTTTTGATACTTTCCACAATCGTCGAGACGACTTCAATTCTTAACGCTCTTGGCCTTTTCCTTTCAAGATTGACTTTCCGACTGAGAGCATCAACAACAATATTTGCTTTACCTGGGTGGTAAAGTATCTCACAGTCGTAGTCCTTGAGTAGTTCTAGCCAGCGTCGTTGCCTCATGTTCAACTCCTTCTGATTAAAGAGATACTGGAGACTCTTATGATCAGTGAAGAGCTTGCACTTGGTGCCACAGAGGTAATGCCTCCATATCTTTAAGGAAAATACTACCGCTGCCAACTCCAGATCATGAGTGGGGTAGTTCTTTTCATGCTCTTTCAATTGTCGAGATGCGTATGCTATCACCTTTTCTCTTTGGGTCAGAACACAATCCAAACCGACTCCAGATGCATCACTATATACCGCGGAGTCTTCAACTCCATCGGGTAGAGAAAGTATCGGTGCTTCATATAACTTCTTCTTTAGCTTCTCGAATGCCTCATCGTGTTTCTCACTCCACGTATATGTCGCTCCTTTGTGGGTCAAAGCTGTCAATGGAGAGGCTATCGAAGAAAAGCCTTGGATAAATCGTCGATAATATCCAGCTAATCCTAGAAAGCTTCGGATCTCTGTGGGACTCTTTGGACGTTCCCACTTCATTAAAGCCTCGATCTTAGCGGGGTCAACCATTATCCTTTCCTGGTTAACTACGTGACCCATGAACTAGACCTCTCGTATCCAAAAGTCGCATTTGGAGAACTTAGCGTAAAGCTTCTCCTTTTTAATACTTCCAACACTTCTCGTAGATGCTTCCCATGCTTCTCCTGGATTTTTGAGTAGATGAGAATGTCGTCGATGAACACTATCACAGATTTATCGAGGAATGGTTTATAAACCCTATTCATCAAATCCATGAATGTTGTTGGAGCATTGGTTAGTCCAAACGACATAACCAAGAACTCGTAGTGTCTATATCTCGTTCTGAATGTAGTCTTCTTGATATCCTAATCTCTCACTTTCAGCTGGTGATATCCTGACCTAAGATCGATCTTTGAGAAGTAGCTCGAACCTTGCAGCTGATCGAATAGGTCGTCAATCCTCGGCAATGGATACTTGTTCTTCACCGTTGCCTTGTTCAGCTCTCGGTAGTCTATACACATTCTCATGCTTCCGTCCTTCTTCTTCATGAATAAAACTGGAGCTCCCCAGGGTGATGAACTAGGTCGAATGAAACTGTTGTCCAACAGCTCCTGAAGTTGCGTCATGAGCTCCTTCATCTCCGTCGGTGCTAATCGGTAAGGTGCTTTTGCTATCGGTGTTGTTCCTGGTAACAAGTCTATATGAAACTCTACTTGTCTATCAGGTGGTAATTCGGGAAGATCTTCGGGAAAGACTTCCGGATAATCACACACAACCGGTATATTCTGCACCTCTTTCTTCTCCTTCTTAGCATCGATTACGAATGCCAAGTACGATGCACATCCTTTGGACAAACATTTCCTGGCTTTCATCAGGGAGATGATTCCAGAATTCACTCTGCGTTTGTCCCCATACACCATAAATGATTCCTTTCAGGGTGGGTTTAACCTTACTATTTTCTTTCGGCATTGAATCTTAGCATTGTTGGCGCTAAGCCAATCCATACCCAAAACGATGTCGAAACCGTTTAACTCTATGGGTAATAGCTCTTCGTGGAATTCTTTTCCGTTTAGGTCAATGACGATATTCCTAATACGATTACTAACAGGTATGAATTTGCCACTGGCAACTTCTACAATCAGGGCATTATCTAGTTTTTCTATAGGCAATGCTAATTTCCCACCAAATTTATGCGACACAAAGGAGTAGTTGGCTCCGGAATCGAATAGTATATTTGCAGGCAAACCATTTACAAGAAAGGTACCTGAAGCGACGGCTGCTGCCTCCTTCGTAGCCTCGAGCGTCATCTGGAAGGCTCTCGCCTTCGGCTTCGGTGGAATGTTGGGCCTTCCCGCATCTTTCTTCTTTGGGCAATCCTTGGTGATATTCCCTTCTTCACGGCACTCGTAGCACACCCTCTTGTTGGTGGTGCACTCATTGGCATAGTGCCCCATTTTCCCACACATGTAGCAGGTTACTTCCTCACCACATTTTCCCGAGTGCTTCTTCTTGCACTTCTCGCACCATTTCAATTCATTTCCTCCCCTGAACTTCTTTAAACTGAACTTTCTCTTCTTTTTGTTGGGTTTAGCAGACCCTTCATATTTCCTCTTCTCGCCAACCTCGACTTTGCTGGAAGCTCTTCCCTTAATCATATCCTCCATAGACTTGGCAGCCCAGATAGCTGTCTCCAAAGTAGGTGCCTGACGCACTGGCACCGCGTACTCCCATGGTAATCCCTTTGCGTACTTATCAATTTTCGTCCGCTCATCCGGAACAAGACACAAGGCAAATTCCATCTTTCCTGTGAAGTTCTTCGTGTATTCATCGATTGACATGCTCCCCTTCTTCAGGGTTAGAAACTGGTTCTGTAGCTCGAGCAGGTTTTGAGTTGAGCAATACATTCATTTGAATTGCACCAGAAATTCTGCCCATGTCAGTTGTAGGGGTTTGTCGGGGCTTAAAGTCTTCCCCAAGGTATTCCACCAACATACAGCGCCTCCTCGAAATGACGCACTGCAAACGTGGTCTGTAGCTTCCCTCTGCAACTGCATGTCATGAAAGCTAACTCCATTTCCGAGATCCAATCCATGACTCCGATTGGATCTTCCTTTCCCGTGAAAGTCGATGGCTTGCAAGTCTGAAAATCCTTGTACTTGCATCCATTTCTCTCGACTCCGTCATCTTGGTTGTTTTGTGGAGCTATTGGTGGGTTGACATGACCAACAGTTCCACTGTAGTCTCCTTCCTCAGTCTGCCCTTCGTTCAACTCGGGCTGCTCGATTTGAATAGTGGCTTCCTCTCGATTTTGCTGGTGCAAACGTCTAGTTTCCTCCATTTGACGATCCAACATCGCTCGGATCATTGCTTGCACTCCGGCCATTGTGACTGGCTCAGCAGCGGCTTCCATAACCGGTATTTGCTCAATCACTGGGGGTTGGTTTCTGTTCCCATTTGCATTCACGTTTCCGCTACGGGTTCTTGCCATCTTCATCTATACACCGAATAAGGTGAATTTAGATCTTTATTTAGGACTGATGTTCAAATCGTCCTTATCACCCCGAAACGTTTACATGCTAGTTCTAATATCGTAGTCGTACGTTTAGAATCCTAAACACATAAGGTTTCCAGATCCGGTCGACAACAGACCATAGATCCGAACAAATAATAGCATATCAGGCACAAAGCATTTAGCACATAAAAGCATTTTAGGCATAATTACTAAAATAAGCTAGTGCTCACACTTCACAATCATCGCTTAGCATTCTAGGTTTAAGTCTAGAAATCCTACAAATTCCTAGTTCGCTTAAACTAATGCTCTGATACCAACTGTGACATCCCCATTTTCATGGCCATAAAAGACCGATTTTGTTTATGCTTTATAAAAATCAAAGTACTTCTTTTCATTAAAATGTTGCGGAATTTGTTCCTAGAAAAAAAACATGATAAATACGCTATTAAAACATTTTCGAAGAAACATATTTATTTAATTTTAAAATGTTTGGGATGTCATCGTTAATACAGGAACATAAGCATAAACAGAACTTACAATTATTTACACTAGTGATCTACATCTCGTTAAATCTCTCAGTGTAATGTCACTTCATATCGTCATCTGTGATGTAAATAAACTGAGTGGGTCAGGTTGGGAAACCTGGTGAGCACATAGGGTTTTCAACCCATAATAATATAATTATTATTTTTATACATCAAACAATCAACCCAATTACCCATTCCCGTTATCCTCGCATTACGTCCCTAAAACATCTAACACAAGGGACCTAGTATAAGGACTATCATTGGGATGGACACTATTGCTAAGGGGATTCCTTGGCAATGAAAGTCCTAAAGACAACCATGTGGGGGATGGAGTACACCTGGTGAGCACACAGTTCACACAGTTTGAATAAACACACAATTCGAATAAACACCTACAGGTTGCGAGCCTTCTAGTGTTCCACTGGACTGTCTAGAATAGTCTGTGGTCGTCATCTATACTCCGCTAGATGATTGGATCATCAATAACATCTATAACGAGGCCTCTCATTATTTTATTTTGTCACACAGCAACTATTACATCTACCCATGTTTTACCCAACACATTTTGTAGATATAAAATACATATACAGTTTAAATCATTGAAAACATGTATAAAATGTTCATCCAGCATAGATAGCAAGTATACAGATAATATACACACGCAGCACGTAATTTATATAAAATACTTCATATCTATGTGTAAGCTGAAAGTAACTATGCACTCACCTGAAAGGTGATGACTCAGCACTCGGACAACGCTTCGATAATCTCAAAACAATTTCCTTCGATAAAACCTAGTACCATTACCACTAGGGTTTAGTCTAACAATAACCGCGACAAATTAATTAGTCTGACTATTATTATTATTATATAAGCGTTAATAACACTCAATATAACTCATAATAATATCCCAAATAAATATTTTAAGGACCTAATAACATTCCTATAATTATTTGAAAGCTATATTAAAAATTGCGTAAGCGTAGCACACTTACAGCGAATTTTATCGAAAACCGGAACTTAATTGGTGCAGCTTTTCGAAACCGAAAGACTCCTTTTTCTCGGAACTCCGGGAGCCTCGGGGCTTCCCTCGGGAGCTAAGGGGTTTAACTAGCGCTTAGGGGACTCAAAAGGGGTTAGAGAGAGAAAGTAGTTTAGAGAGAGAAGTGAAAATGTGTGAAAAATCCGGAAGAATTGGCATGGTATTTATAGGGACCGAAGTTCGGATTTACGTTGGGTGTACCGAGAGTACGCTGGGCGTACCGAGGGTACGCTGGGCGTACTCCTCGGATAAGACCACCAGCTCGAACCCAACTGTCTTGCACTCCGTCGGATGGATCAGATCGGACCTACGCGGGGCATAACCTCTTTGGACGCGGGGCGTACTGCGAAGCGACGTGTCGTAAATCCGAAGCGAAGCGTGATCAGCAAGCGACGGCCCTGATTGAGCTACGTCATCACCCTCGCAACAGATTTCGCAAATTCACTTTCCGACTTCTAAAAATCATAAATTTCGCATACGAGCTCCGTTTTCGACGTTCTTTATATCCATGCGAAGGTGGGAACGTACTCTACAACTTTCGTTTAGACTTCGTCGGCTAATTTTGAATCGATTTTAAATTTTATATTATTAACAGGCCGAGACAGGATTGGTCCGTTAAATCCTCATAACTTCTTCATCCGACGTCCGTTTTCGCCCATCTTTTTCTCGTTACGCTACTCTTAACAAGATCTTCGATTCTTGTTTAGGTCGTGTTGGCTAAAAACCGCTCGATCTAATATTCAAATTTCGGGCTGTACACTGCTAACTCGAAACTTTGAAAAATCATAACTTCTTCATACGAAGTCAGATTTGGGCGTTCTTTTTATCGATGTTCTTAGTTTAACATATTCTACGACTTTCGTTTAGATCCCTAAGGCTAAATCTCTCTCTTTCGTAAATTCACTATTTACGCTTTCTGGTATCGTGCCGGTTCTGTCGTGAAACTTCGACGGGTCATAACTTCATCGTTATAACTCGGATTTTGGCGTTCCTTATATCTCCGGAATCGTTGTTTAGACCACTACAACTTTATGTAAAAATATTGGGCTTATCTCACGCTTTAATTTTGACGCTTATTTTTATTCTTTATTAATTATACATTTATAATTAAATAATAAGCACATAAACACACATAATTCACATAATACTCAAATATTTCATCTTTATTACTTCAAAAAGAGTTACAAGAGTTGACCTAGACTATTACATTGACAAAAATGCTTAGCCCTGAAACACGGGCGTTACAACTGCGGTCAAAAGATTCGAATACTATGACGTATTTTGCATTGGGAGAGATGGGAATGTCCCAATAACCGTCATCAGGGGGTTCTGCATATGTGAGGTAAGGCTTGTAATCGTCATCAAGTAATCTTATGTGTGGATTGACCCAGGAGTTGATGAGGGATTCATCCATTGTGATGTCAAAGTCATTTTCCCTCTAGACCAACTCAACAAATTTAGTTGATTTCCACTTAGCTTTCTTCTGTTTGGTTGTGGGTGAGTCGAAGGAGTGTTTGGATGACATATTAGAGGCTAAGTTTTTGTCATGGGGGGGGGGGGGAGTCACCAATCGCTTGGGAGAGGGATGAGATTCTCGAATTGTTTGTTGTTATACTGGTGACTCATGGCTTGGACTCTTTTGAGGAGAGGGAACAAGTGTTTTCTTTCATGGAGATGGTTACGGTGAAGGTTGTGGAGTAGGAACTTTTTCTTGAATGATGGGATGCTGATGACTAAGATTTGTTTGGATGGTAGAGTTTAGATGTTGGTGCAGATGAGAATGGTGATGAGAGATGCGATCCGAGTCTCTGTCTTCACTTCCCCCCTTAATGTCACACCCCAAAACCAAGAACGGCGGAAACGTTCTGGGGCGGAGGACGTCATGTATAATATCACAACAATGTAAAGTAGTAAACAAGCAACAACATCATTCATTGCATTAATAATATAATTATTATACAAATGTGTTCTGTCAAATTTTGATAAACACTAAAGCATAAATCAAAATGAAAGATGAGTCTTGAACAAGCTCCATCTTCCTTTCTCCTTGGATCGGTACCTGTCTATGATGACCTGAGGATACAAGTAATTTTGAAAGCGAGTATCAGCTTTGAAGCTGGTGAGATCATAAGTATTTTAGTGTCTTAATTTGTATGTAAGAAATTGTAAGTTTATGAACTGTAAGAATGGAAAATGTATATGAATTGTAAGTGTAAAATGTTTGTAAAACAAATGTAAATGTTTGAAAAACCCTAGAAATCCCTATGATTCCTACTATTATATAAAGCGTGTCTTCTACCAAGACCTAATTGTTCTCAATGTAGTCTTCTACCAAGACTTAACTGTTCTAAATGTTCGTTTCTTGTAAAAGAGTGTAATTTTCCAAGTGTAACTATCATTTACAAAATATAGTTTTTACATTTAATGTTTAAGTGAAATGATCACTAATATGTGAAAAGGGGAAATTAATGTAGTACTGTAGTGTTGTATTATAGGAACTACTGCTATATTAACTACCTTAAACCGAATTTATATTAAGGCATCATGTGATTAATTGCACCATACTATCGACTGGTAACAACGACATACGAATGGTGATAATAACAGAATGACGTTTGGCACCCATAAACCTGCAGGTCCGGCTGTAGCTAGCAGCAAGGTGTAGGATAGTCAATCCAGTATAGATCTATACACAAACTCATGCTCTCCCTCCAAGAGAATTCTGGCTACAACTCGGGCCATGACATTTAAGGCATGCTCCGATACAGTGGATCACAATTATTAATGTATTCATGTATATGTAATGTAATGAATTGTTCTAGCTGTAATGTACGTGCTCCCTACCTAGCAAGTATAGTAATGTAATCATTCTAGTATAGATGTATATGTTCTCTTTCTAGTATAGTTGTATATGTTCTCTAGTAGTAAGTATTGACTCATGAATGAACTGACTCATAGTATGATATCGCGTCCTAGTAATAGTTCTAGTATCTTCCTAAACTACCCATATGGTAGTTTACTAGTAATCTAACTGGTACGTATGAACATGGATGTATACCCTTGCTACCCAAGGGCATGGGATGAACTGGAAGGATCCTTTTATGACTATATATGTACACATGATATATAACTAATATTTAAACGACTTTCGGACGAATACCCGATATCCCACCAGACCACATCTCAAGCGCGAAAAGGAAATAGGGTGGATAGCCTTCCTAAGTCTTTTAAACATTTCTTATATAATTATACATATAGAGGCATGCAATTTATAATATAAAAGCATAAATAAGTTTTGTAAAACATTTGAACATAATTATTATCTTCAGAAAAGATCGACTTGATGTCAATCTATAAAACAGTTTGAAGGCATAGGTTTGATAAAACAGTTTAAGTATAAGGAAACATTTGTTTGAAACACAATTGTAAATAAGTTTGAAATGTGATATACAGAGTAAAATGTACAGTGTAATAAGGAGTTTAAGACATATAAAATGTTTATAAAAATCATTTGAAGGAAACTGTTTGGTAAAACGGCTAATGAGTAGCCAAATCATTTGAATGCTGTATATTAATCACATGTGATTGATATAATAACTAGCATAATTCTACTTATTAATCACATGTGATTGATATAATAACTAGCATGATTCTACTTGTATCCCCCCCATAAAACATTTAAAAATAGTTTAAAACATTAGTTAAGGGGTATGAACTCACCTATAGTAAGTGACTGGAATTGAACGGACTGTTATCGTAAAGAAGGATCGGTCAAGTGCTTGGTGTCAAGTGAAGACTTAGACACACACAATGATCCTAATTACATATGAAGACATATGTATATAATTAATTAGTGATTAAAACACTAATTATACAAGTATAAACATTTTAACACGAGGAAAACACTTTTGGTCAAGTGCTAGGAGGCTAATGGGTTGCAACAAAGGAGTGCAATGCCCCTAATGGGAGTTTAAGGTCTAATGACCATATTTTTTGGAGTTTACGGCCCAGGGGAGTAAACTCCTGGCCGTCAACTCTCAATAAAGTCTCTAAATGAAGCTTAGAATTTATACAACTCTAGTGGAGAATTGTTTCAAGGCTAAATCAAGTGTTTGGGCTTCCTATTAACTCCTTTAAGGAGTTTATGGCCCTGGGACCACATTCCCTTGGAGTTTACGGCCGTAAACTCCCTTGGGAGGGTGTTTATGGTGTTTTCAAGTCTCTAAATTAACTTGGAACTAAACTAGGCTTTTGTACTTGGCTTTAGAAGAGTTTATGGCACCATTTGGCACCATTTTATGGAGTTCTTGGCCTTAGAACCTTTTGGGCCATGAACACCTTACTCTTGGTGTTCTAAGTGTGTTAGCTAGTCCAAAACTCATTTAGGTACATGCCCAAATTAGTCTCTTGGCTTAAGGAAGGTTTTAAGGGCATTTTGGCACTTAAACATGGAGTTCACGGCCCAAGAACACCCTTGGCCGTGAACTCACTTTTCATCATTGATTTTAATTTTTTTTGGTGTCCTAAACATGCAATGGTGGGTTCTAGTTCAAGTTCTAAAGCTTTGAGGGTCATTGGAACCATTTAGGGCCTTAAAATGGAGTTTACTCCCCAAGTGTTCTTGGGCGGTAAACTCCCAAATCTTGGGCTCTTAATTCGATTTTGATGTTTTCTAGGCATATACACACTAGCATACAAGTCTAAGGTAGTTACAATTCACGGGGAAAGGACTAGGTAGCATTTAAGCCACATATTGGAGTTTACTCTCCAAGAACGTTCTTGGGCGGTAAACTCCCGAGTCTAATTGTTTTGTTATGAAATTGATGTTTCTAAACACAATCTAAGCTATATAACATAACTAGATCGAAGTACTCACAATTTGGGATAAAAACTCGAAGATCCGTGAGAGAGAATTTTTACTTTTCTCTAAATGGAATTCAACAAATGAACCAATTTGGTTCAGAATTCTATTTACAGTCCGGAGATATTTTTGGCAGAAAATATTTTTATTCCTGGAACGAACTCTAATGTCCTATAGTATTGGAATAATAGTGTTGCACTAAACCCTAGTGCATCCACTCTCCTAATATCTCCTTAGGTGTAAAATCCTGAAAACTACCAAACTTATACTCGAAATCTGAGTTTTCACTGTAACTGTTCTACTTCTAATGGCTTCAAAGGGTTTGTTCAGAATGGAAATTTCGGGTTGTCACATCATCCCCCTATTGAAGGTAATTTCGTCCTGAAATTAGAATTTAGGCAAGGAAGTATGTACGAATGATCGAGTCGTGAGGAGGAAACTTCCTAATCGATTGGTTCTAGCGCACCTAAGTGAAATCGGGTTCTTGGTTGGCATTCCAACGAACCTTCACTAACTAGCGACGGTGTGGCTTCGTCCGCTTGACCTCTCGGTCGAGGGTCACTACGGTTATAATACGAAGGTGAGGATCTCGACGAGTGGACTTACAAGAGTCCTAACGGAAAGGTATGGTTTCACGATCGAGACGCGAAAAGTAGGATGTTACTGAGTTCGCGGAGTAGGTCTAGTTTGTGCGAGGCACAGGACCGATTCTGATAAGAATCTCGGAGGTCCTGTCTTTCTTGGATTTAGCTTTCCACGCTTTACGAAGTGTATTAAGCCGTTCCCGAGTGAGACTTCCTAAAGAATTTGGTCACTCACTTGGAATCTCCAAGGTTTCTTTTTCTTGTTGAACTTCCCAAACAAAGGCCACCCCTTGCTGGGTCAAAGTCGTATGGGTTTCTGTAATTTGTGAGGAGTTCTGAATGAACTAAGACGATAGGTCGGTAAGACCTAGAATTTGGCGAAAGACTGTCGGCGTCTCTGGTGTCGATAAATGCTCAACGGTCTTGACAAATTGAAAGAGTACTCATAATTTCCCACATTACTAACAGTGTATCATAGATATTTGACTTTTCAATTTCAAAACTCGTGCCTAGAGAACCTTGCTAAAAGTTCCTCTATAGGAAATGTTTCCATGGGTTTTCTTCTTACTACGAGGGTAGATAAGTAAGTCATTACATGGAGAAATGACGAACTGATCCAAGTAAGAAAGACATACCCTATTCGTTTAGCTCATGAAAGCTATGGGCGTATTCATCCTATCTGAAGGGTATCACTACGGACTCGAAGTGTCCGTATCGAGCTCGGAATATAGTCTTACAGGCATCCTTCTCTAACACTCGAACTGGTGATATTCGGATCTCAGCTCCATTTCTGAAAGTAAGTCTTTCCTTGCGTTTGCTCAACCATTTCATTTATGCGAGGCAGAGATAACGATTTCTAATGAAAATCTTAACAGAGTCCTCGATATCCGAGGCACATATGATGCAATCCGTCGATCTCTGGGAGAATAAGACTGGGGTTCTTCAGGGTGAGAAGCCTAGTCTTCTAATTCTCTTTCAGTGTAGTTCACTAAGTTGTCCGGGCTGTTCTGGTGTCTCCGTAGGTGTTTAAGTAAATGGGAGATCCATTTACGGGAGTCGTATTGGGTCCTATGTTTGTTCACATGACGATGTGATTACTCGTAGGCTTAAGCAGTTCTCCGTCCTGAAGTTCATATTAGAATTCATACATGGTTCAGAATCACAATTTCGTGTATACGAGTCGTATATAATTAAGATTGAAAAGGTAGTCGAATAACTGATTCCTCTTTAAGCTCACATCCCATCGGGGAAAAAGAAGTTAAAGTGGAATCATCAATTCTAAACCTATAGAACCTTGATTATATATCACTCATATGTATACATTCCTCAGTGATAGATCAATCGCATGAATCCTTCGATTGAACTTGACGTACTGCACGAGTGGTACTTCGGGGATTTCTTCAGAAGGAAAATAACTAAGAGGTACTCCTGGCATGAGTACTTCGGTGTTCTGATATGACGGCTTCGCTGGAAAAGTGATCTAGAAGAAAGAGACGTACATATGAAGCTGTTTTTGTGAGGATCAAATTGAATCGAGTCGTATGATAATGTCGAAATCATACTGAAACTTAAAGACATTAGATTTGAACATAATATGTTTACAGACAAAACACAACCGTGCAACCATGAACAGATTTATAGTACTTTAGATTTACCACAAGACTATTAGTGCGAATAAGATATACTACAAAAGACAAGTATACGCAGCACGAGAATCCCTATACAAATAGGATCTCGCAAAAGATAAGACTGTAGTTGCACTAGTTCTGGATAGTTTATAAGTGTGTTACGACAACACGCCTAAGTTACATTAACAAGGGTTCCGATGTAGGCTCTCTTGCAGCTGTGATCTAGAGAATCTTCCCATCAGCACCCGAGTTCTTTGCTATCGGGCAATCTTTCTTGAAGTGCCCTATCTCCCCCTATTGGTGGCATGACTGGCTAGTACTAGCTTTGGTGACGGGATTTCGGTGTTTAGCCAGTGTTATGTGGACACGAGTGCCTTCCTCGTTACTCCACTTTGAAAATTGCTTCTTAAATCGTTCGGCGTTATAACTAATCTTATGTGTAGGGTCAGTCCCGATGAAAGGGACTTGAGTGATGGGTCGTGTCGGTGCTCCACAGCCACGAGCATCGTGCCCTATGTTTAGGCAATTGCAACATTGCATCTCATGGCAAGCCCCATGATGATGGAAACTACACTTATCACACTTCGGGAGTTTTCCCTCATATGGCCTGCTTGGTACGGGAACGGCAGGGGTTTCCACTTGCTGCTATTGTATAACCAGCTTTTGGGATCTCTTGCGTTCTTTCCGGGCTTGACGCTTTCGTTTCTTGTTCTCTGCTTTTCGGCTTTGCGAGCCTGTGACTGTTACTGTTTGGCGACTTCCTGGATGGATACCACGATTGGAAACTTCATTCCTATCAGCAGCATTGACTGTGCTGATAGCGCTACGGTGCACAAGGACCGCGGTTACGGCAGCCACCACGGCAGCTGTAACTGCTGTTTGAAAGCTAGCGGTGTCCATAGGAAAAGCTGAGGTTTCGCTGATTGACTGATTGCTTCCGGATGATGACATGATTCTGTAACACGACAGATAAGGATTTTGTGAGCGATTTTGGTTGACCCTTGATGTACTTAGATTGTTCATGTAAAGAGTACGACTATGTTCTCGAAAGTTTGACCTATATCCCTATGATGTAGTCCTAGTACGGAATGGAAGTATGTTCGCGAAGGTTTGACCTACATCCCTATGATGCAGTCCTAGTAATGAGTAGAAGTAAGTTTGTAGAATGGTCTCAAAACGTTTGTTGTGCAAGCCGAGGTATCGTGGGTTGGTGAATAACAAGATCGAACCACTGAAAGAGACTTGGAAATGTCTGCGGAGATAAATCACTATAGTCCAATGACTTGACTAAAGCATGTTTCAGATAGACTCCAATGAAAGTATGATAAGAGTACTTGAATGAAGAATGACACAAAAGTTAGCCGGCTATCAATATCTTTGATATTCACGATGTAAAGATTCGGGAAAATGACCTTGTAAAGGTCTTACATCATATCCAGAGAAGATAGTTCTTGACAGCATAAGACCTAACTAAAGTACTTACGGTACAAGATAATTTCATAGAAAATGCCACATCGGGCATAGACAGAAAAACACGATTCCTTTTTATAAGGAAAATAAAGTAAAGAGTCTACTACTGGCGACGGTCATCCCTCTGGTGAACTCTTAGTTTAGCCAATTGACGTTCCATGTCAAGTAGGTGTCCTTCGTACACCCTCTGGCATACTCGGAGTTCTATAACTTCGACTCGTGATTCAGTCAGTGCTTGCAGCAGGTTTTCATGGTTTCTCTCTGTTCTCACGTGAGCATCTTCTAGACTAATGGTGCGGAGGGTATGTATTCTCGTATCGGCGACATCTTCGAAAATCTGATGTAGGGCTGTCCTGCCTTGAATCTCATTTAGGGCCACTCTACGGACTAAGATTGGCAAGACTCTATCTGTTGAGCCCCCATTGCTCAAGTCGTAAAAGCTTCGGTCGCCATGAAATGGCATGGGCTGATCTTGTCCTTGGCTCCTTGTTTTACAAGCATTCCACCCACTCAGGGGTCGGGCCATGAAAAGTCGGACGAGGGTTAGGAATTGGAAAGGGAGCTGCTCAGGGTAGGTTCTCAACCTCTGGTTCGGAGTTAGCATCATACGAAAGGTCTTAATCATGGTGATCATTCAAGGGGATAGGATGATCATTCTCTGGTTCTTCTCTAAACCAACCAGCTATGACTTCGTTCGGAAGATACTAGTTGCCGAGGGGATGGAGTCCAGCTATATTTTCTAGCGAGAAGTTAGGGTAAGAGAATAATTATTAGACGAACTATCTAGATAATTATTTAGAAAACCTTCATTAGATACATCGCTATTTGTGAAGTGCATACCAGCTATGTGTAATCTAAACAGGATAGACCTTCGAATAAGTGACCTTAACTCCGTATTCACACAGAATAGGGGTAAAGTAAAATTTTTCACAGATTCTCAGTCTATAATATCCTAATTACATATAGTCTTAGTGTATCCACTTAGCAACTATCAACTTAGTAATGAAGATCCCGTTTTAGTTCTCAAGTATGAAGTACTTATAGTAACACCAAATACTCCTATAGTATTTTAAATTTTTAATGTTATGTTTTATTGTTCTCATTGTGGTAGGGTTGGTAAGATTTTGGCATTGTTGCAACCACACACTTAAACTTAGGCACATGGTAGTCAACCCTCGGATAATATAGGTGATCAGGCTATATCTTCCCAGTTTTGACCATATGTCTCTAAGCCCACCTGTGTTGCCCAACAACCGTAATTCTTTTGTACTGTCCTAGTGACATTGATTTTAGTATGAATGCATGCACGTATACTTTATTAAATATTTTATTATTCAAAGTATAAACTCTTGATAAGAGTATTTTTAATCCCTTATGTATTTATAGTTAGTATATCTTTTATGGGTTGATATACTTAATTCACTATAAACAATGCTCTGATACCAATCTGTCACACCCCAAAACCAAGAATGGCAGAAACGTTCTGGGGCGGAGGACGTCATGTATAATATCACAACAATGTAAAGTAGTAAACAAACAACAACATCATCCATTGCATTAATAATATAATTATTATACAAATGTGTTCTATCAAATTTTGATAAACACTAAAGCATAAATCAAAATGAAAGATGAGTCTTGAACAAGCTCCATCTTCCTTTCTCCTTGGATCGGTACCTGTCTATGATGACCTGAGGATACAAGTAATTTTGAAAGCGAGTATCAGCTTTGAAGCTGGTGAGATCATAAGTATTTTATTGTCTTAATTTGTATGTAAGAAATTGTAAGTTTATGAACTGTAAGAATGGAAAATGTATATGAATTGTAAGTGTAAAATTTTTGTAAAACAACTGTAAACGTTTGAAAAACCCTAGAAATCCCTATGATTCCTACTATTATATAAAGCGTGTCTTCTACCAAGACCTAACTGTTCTCAATGTAGTCTTCTACCAAGTCTTAACTGTTCTAAATGTTCGTTTCTTGTAAAAGAGTGTAATTTTCCCAAGTGTAACTATCATTCACAAAATATAGTTTTTACATTTAATGTTTAAGTGAAATGATCACTAAAATGTGAAAAGGGGAAATTAATGTAGTACTGTAGTGTTGTATTATAGGAACTACTGCTGTACTAACTACCTTAAACCGGATTTATATTAAGGCATCATGTGATTAATTGCACCATACTATCGACTGGTAACAACGACATACGAATGGTCATAATAACGGAATGACGTTTGGCACCCGCGGACCTGCAGGTCCGGCTGTAGCTAGCAACAAGGTGTAGGATAGTCAATCCAGTATAGATCTATACGCAAACTCATGCTCTCCCTCCAAGAGAATTCTGGCTACAACTCGGGCCATGACATTTAAGGCATGCTCCGATACAGTGGATCACAATTATTAACGTATTGATGTATATGTAATGTAATGAACTGTTCTAGCTGTAATGTACATGCTCCCTACCTAGCAAGTATAGTAATGTAATCATTCTAGTATAGATGTATATGTTCTCTTTCTAGTATAGTTGTATATGTTCTCTAGTAGTAAGTATTGACTCATGAATGAACTGACTCATAGTATGATATCGCGTCCTAGTAATAGTTCTAGTATCTTCCTAAACTACCCATATGGTAGTTTACTAGTAATCTAACTGGTACGTATGAACATGGATGTATACCCTTGCTACCCAAGGGCATGGGATGAACTGGAAGGACCCTTTTATGACTATATATGTACACATGATATATAACTAATATTTAAACGACTTTCGGACGAATACCCGATATCCCACCAGACCACATCTCAAGCGCGAAAAGGAAATAGGGTGGATAGCCTTCCTAAGTCTTTTAAACATTTCTTATATAATTATACATATAGAGGCATGCAATTTATAATATAATGGCATAAATAAGTTTTGTAAAACATTTGAACATAATTATTATCTTTAGAAAAGATCGACTTGATGTCAATCTATAAAACAGTTTGAAGGCATAAGTTTGATAAAACAGTTTAAGTATAAGGAAACATTTGTTTGAAACAAAATTGTAAATAAGTTTGAAATGTGATATACAGAGTAAAATGTACAGTGTAATAAGGAGTTTAAAACATATAAAATTTTTATAAAAATCATTTGAAGGAAACTGTTTGGTAAAACGGCTAATGAGTAGCCAAATCATTTGAATGCTGTATATTAATCACATGTGGTTGATATAATAACTAGCATAATTCTACTTATTAATCACATGTGATTGATATAATAACTAGCATGATTCTACTTGTATCCCCCCCCCCCCCATAAAACATTTAAAAATAGTTTAAAACATTAGTTAAGGGGTATGAACTCACCTGTAGTAAGTGACTGGAATTGAACGGACTGTTATCGTAAGGAAGGATCGGTCAAGTGCTTGGTGTCAAGTGAAGACTTAGACACACACAATGATCCTAATTACATATGAAGACATATGTATATAATTAATTAGTGATTAAAACACTAATTATACAAGTATAAACATTTTAACACGAGGAAAACACTTTTGGTCAAGTGCTAGGAGGCTAATGGGTTGCAACAAAGGAGTGCAATGCCCCTAATGGGAGTTTAAGGTCTAATGACCATATTTTTTGGTGTTTACGGCCCAGGGGAGTAAACTCCTAGCCGTAAACTCTCAATAAGGTCTCTAAATGAAGCTTAGAATTTATACAACTCTAGTGGTGAATTGTTTCAAGGCTAAATCAAGTGTTTGGGCTTCCTATTAACTCCTTTAAGGAGTTTACGGCCCTGGGACCATATGTCACACCCCAAAACCAAGAACGGCGGAAACGTTCTGGGGCGGAGGACGTCATGTATAGTATCACAACACAGTAAGTGTAAATAAGCAAACAACATCATCCATTGCATTAAATATATAATTTTAATACAAGTGTGTTCTGTACAGTTATAGACACCAAAAATAATGTATAACAAAATAATATGAGATGAGTCTTGAATGCACTCCATCTTCTCAAAAGCTGGCCTCGGTACCTGTCTACTGATGACCTGAGAATACAAGTTATTTTGAAAGAGTTTATCAGCATTAAGCTGGTGAGTTCATAAGTATTTTAGTGTCAATGTTTCTTGTAAAAACGTTTGAACCTGACTCAATGTATAAGTTTGTAAAAATGTACGCAAATGTTTGAAAGTGTTTGTAAAAGTTTGAATCTCTCAGAAAATCCTATATTTTCTATAAAAGTAACCTTCTACCAAGGCTAAACTATTTTGTAAACTTGTCTGTTGTAAAAGTGTGTAATTACCCAAGTATAACTATCATTTGTTAAAAATATAGTTTGTACACTAATGCTTAAGTGAGATTATCACTAAAATATGTAATGGGTAAATCATTGTAGTACTGTAGCTTTGTATAATAAGACTACTATTGTACTAAATACTACTACCTTAAACCGGATTTATATTAAGGCATAATGTGATAAATTGCACCATGCTATCGACTGGTAACAACGACATAATGAATGGTCGTAATAAAAGAAATGACGTTTGGCACCCGCAGACCTGTAGGTCCGGCTGTAGCTAGCAGCAAGGTGTAGGATAGTCAATCCAATATAGATCTATACGCAAACTCACGCTCTCCCTCCAAGAGAATTCTGCCTACAACTCGGGCCATGACATTTAAGGCATGCCCGATACAGTGGATCACAATTATTACGTATTTATGTATATGTATTGTTTCTCGTATATCTGTTTATGTATTGTTTCTCGTATATTTGTATATGTATTGTTTCTAGTATATCTGTATATGTATTGTTTCTAGTATTTCTGTATATGTATTGTTTTTAGTATATCTGTATATGTATTGTTTCTAGTATTTCTGTATATGTATTGTTTTTAGTATATCTGTATATGTATTGTTTCTAGTATATCTGTATATGTATGATCCTGCATTACCCAGACGGTAACTAACTAATGAGGTACTGATGAGTATGAATACGGAAGTACTTTTATGTCTATATATGTATATATGATGTATAAGTAATATTGAAACGACCTTCGGATGGTCACCCGAAATCCCACCAGACCACATCTCAAGGCGCGAAAAGGAAATAGGGCGGATGGCCTTCCTAAGTCCTTTAAACATTATTTATACATCTATACATATATGGGCATGCAATTGAATATATAAAAGCATAAATAAGTTTTCATAAAACATTTGAAGCATAAATATGATTTCAAGAGGAGATCGACTTGATGTCGATCTATAAAACAATTTGAAGGCATAAGTTAATAAAACAGTTTAAGTATAAGAAGCATTTGTTTAAATCACAGTCTAATAGTAAGTTTGGATAGTAAAACAGTTTGTAAAACATTTCAAAGTAAGGCATTTTGATAAACAGTTTGAACAGTGGTAAAAATCGTTGTTTTGCTAGTTATTAATCACATGTGATTAAATGCAAAAACATGTGATTGAAGCAATAACTTATAAGTATTTGACTTGTATTCCCCCCCATAAAGTATTTAAAACACTTAAAATCATTTCAAAGGTTGATTCAAGGGGTATGAACTCACTTGTGGTGAGTCGTCTGAATTGCAGTGTCGGCTACCGTGCTAGGTGGCAAACGGAGACTTGTTTACACGCACGAGCCTAGTTATCATATAATAAGCATATATATAACTAATTAGACAAATAATAACTTAAATAAATAAGTTAAGACACTTAGAAAGCATTTAAACACTTTTATGAGTGTTTAAGGTTCAAATGGTTGCATCTAAGTTGCTACGGGACAAGGCAAAAGGGTTTGAAACATCAAAGGGCCTTGTATAGGAGTTCACCATCCAACAAACCCCACACCTTGGAGTTTACGGCCGTAAACTCATGGGTTTATGGCCGTGAACTCCTCAAATGGTGTTTTTGGGTGTTTTGTGGTGCTATCTTGATCCTAGAACACTCCTAGCTTTATTGGAATAACACATGAAGTAGTTTAAGGCTCTAGAACACTCCATATGGGAGTTTACGGCCTAAGGTCATTCACCCTAGAGTTTACGGCCGTAAAATCTTGGAATTTAATTGTTTTGAGGCACTTAAACATCAAGGATGGCTTCCATGAATTTATCTAAGGCTAATGGGGACAAGAGGCACACCTTGGTGCCTTCACTTGGAGTTTACGGCCCAAGTCATGTTCCTTGGCCGTAAACTCCTTTCAAGGAGTGGTTTAGATGTGTTCTACTCTCCATTCTAGTCCCAAGGGTGCAAGGTAAATTGTCTAAAGGCTTAAGGGTTGCTTGGAATGATTTTTGTCCAACAAAAAGGGGTTTACGGCCCAAGAAGGGTTCTTGGCCGTAAACTCCTAGAAACTTGTGGTTTTTATGGGCTTTTGATGTTCTAAATAAGCACAAGTACTAGTAGTTAAAGTCCTTAAGCATTTGGGGGAAAGTTTTAGGGCACTTAAGCCCTTGAAAAGGGGTTTACGGCCCAAGGGAGTTCCTTGGCCGTAAACTCCTAGAAACTTATGTATTTGATGTCTTTTGATGCCTAAAATAAGCACAAGCAATTTAGGGTAAAGGTCCTTAAGCATTAGGGGGAGTTTAGGGCACTAATTGCCCTTGAAAAGGGGTTTACGGCCCAAGGGAGTTCCTTGGCCGTAAACTCCTAGAACTTGTGTTTCTTGGATGCTTTTTGGCCTATAAAGATCATACCCTATCTCCTAAACAAGTTGTCTAACAAGGAATCGGGACTAGGAAGCCATAATGTTCCATTTTGGAGTTTACTCCCCAAGAACGATCTTGGGCGGTAAACTCCCGGATCTTGTAATCTAAACATGTTATTGTTGTTAACAAGCATTAAACAAGTATTGAAACACATATAGAAAAGTAGACTCACAATCTGGGATGAAAACCCGAAGATCCGTCAGAGAGAATATGGCTTTTCTCTATTTGGAATTGTGAATAATGAATTAATTTAATTCAGAAAACTATTTATAGTCCTGGAATATTTTGGCAGAAAATATTTTTATTCCTGACGTTGGACTGTAACAGTATGAAACTTGGAATGCCCAATTTTCACAAAACCAGGAGCATCCACTCTCCTGATATCCTCTAAAACATAACCCTAATGTACACAAACTTGTTCGGAAAAGCTTGAAAATCACTGAAACTGAACTAGCTTTTATTGAATAGATGATGTTCGTACAAATGGAAATTTCGGGTTGTCACATCATCCCCCTGTTAGAGGGAATTTCGTCCCGAAATTAGAATGTAAGCAAATAAAAGTTACAAACAATTAAGCGAAAAGATGAGGGTATTTCAACTTCATCTGATCCTCGCGTTCCCAAGTGAATTCCGGTCCCTGCTTGGCGTTCCAGCGAACCTTCACGATAGGGATACGGCTTTGTTTCGTCTGCTTGACCTCACGGTCCATGATCTCTACAGGTTCTTCCACGAAGTTGAGGCTCTCGTTGATCTCGATCTCGTCGAGTGGGATTACGAGAGTCTCGTCGGACAGACACTTTTTCAAGTTAGATACGTGGAATGTAGAATGTACGTTACGCAGTGTGTCGGGTAGATCAAGTTTGTAAGCTACGAGACCGACTCTGGCAAGAATCTCGAAAGGCCCTATGTACCTCGGATTAAGCTTCCCACGCTTGCCGAAACGTATCAAGCCTTTCCAGGGTGAGACTTTGAGAAGGACTCTGTCTCCCACCTGAAATTCCAAAGGTTTTCTTCGTTTATCGGCGTAGCTCTTCTGTCGGTCTCTAGAGGCTTTCAATCGTTCACGGATTTGAACGATTTTCTCTGTCGTTTCCCGAATGATTTCCGGGCCAGTGAGAGTACTGTCGGAAGCTTGCTCCCTAGCTAGTTAGGTATCACCAACCTCAGCCCAGCACAGAGGGGATCTGCACTTGCGGCCGTAGAGAGCCTCGAATGGAGCAGCCTTGATGCTTGTGTGATAACTGTTATTATAGGAAAATTCGACAAGGGGTAAATGAGTATCCCATGCTTTCCCAAAATCAATTACACAGGCTCGCAACATATCTTCCAATGTTTGAATGGTTCTCTCACTCTGTCCGTCGGTTTGTGGATGGTAGGCTGTGCTCATGTCCAGCCTTGTTCCCAGGGAACGTTGTAGGGATTGCCAAAATCTTGAGGTGAACCTACTATCTCTATCGGAGATAATGGAAATAGGTACACCATGCAACCGTACAATTTCCCTAATGTATGTTTTCGTAAGTTTCTCCATCTTGTCGGTTTCTTTGATAGGCAGGAAGTGTGCAGACTTGGTCAATCTATCAACGATGACCCATATGGTGTCAAGTCCACCCGTCGTCTTGGGCAACTTGGTTATGAAATCCATAGTGATCCGCTCCCACTTCCATTCCGGGATCTCTGGTTGTTGCAGTAAGCCAGAGGGCTTCTGGTACTCGACCTTAAGCTTTGCGCAAGTAAGGCATTTACTCACGAAGGTAGCAATCTCTGCTTTCATATTAGGCCACCAGTATAGCTTTTTCAGATCCAGATACATCTTATCTGAACCTGGGTGGACGGAATACCGAGTGTTGTGCGCCTCGGTCATGACCAAGTCTCGTAAACCACCGTGTTTCGGTGTCCAGATTCGGTTCATGAAATATAAAGCTCCGTCACCCTTGGCTTCGAAGTTCTTGTCCATTCCTCTAAGGGCTTCACTCGACACATTTTCAGGTTTCATGGCCTCAAGTTGAGCCGCCTGAATTTGCTTAGTCAAGTGTGAATGGATGGTTATTGATAAGGACTTGACCTTGCGACCAGAATATTCCTTCCGACTTAGGGCGTCTGCTACTACGTTGGCTTTACCCGGATGATAACGAATATCGCATTCGTAGTCACTGAGTAGCTCGACCCACCGTCGTTGTCTCATGTTGAGCTCCTTCTGATCGAAAATGTGTTGTAAACTTTTGTGGTCGGTAAAGATAGTGCTCTTCGTTCCATACAGGTAATGTCTCCAGATCTTCAGAGCAAACACTACTGCTCCTAGTTCAAGATCGTGGGTCGTGTAGTTAACCTCATGTGTCTTCAACTGTCTCGAGGCGTAGGCGATAACCTTACCTCGCTGCATCAGGACACATCCGAGTCCTTGATTGGATGCATCGCAATAGACAACGAAGTCTTCTATTCCTTCTGGAAGGGATAGTATTGGTGCGGTGCACAAGGCTCGTTTGAGCGTTTGGAACGCTCTTTCTTGCTTCTCTTCCCAGTCAAAGGCCACGCCTTTCTGGGTCAGGGTCGTAAGAGGCTTCGCTATTCGGGAGAAGTGCTGAATGAATCTGCGGTAGTAGCCAGCGAGACCTAGAAATTGACGAATTTTTCGGTAGGTGTCTTTGGTGCTGACCAGTTCTCAATGGCTTTTATTTTGGATGGGTCCACGTGGATTCCTTCCTCGCTTACCACGTGTCCTAAGAATTCGACTCTTCGGATACAAAATTCACATTTCGAGAACTTCGCATAAAGTTTCTCCTTTCGTAATGTCTCTAGAACTTGTCGCAGATGATCACCATGCTCCTTCTTACTTCGGGAGTAGATCAGGATGTCGTCAATGAAAACGATGACGAACTGATCTAAGTAAGGTCGGCATACCCTATTCATCAGATCCATGAAGACTGCGGGCGCATTGGTCAATCCGAATGGCATCACCAGGAACTCGTAGTGTCCGTAACGAGTTCGGAAGGCTGTCTTCGGCACATCCTCCTTGAGCACTCGTAACTGGTGATATCCGGATCTCAGATCAATCTTGGAAAAATAGTTCGCCTCTTGCAGTTGGTCGAATAGATCGTCTATGCGTGGCAGAGGGTAACGATTTTTGATCGTCAACTTGTTGAGTTCTCTATAGTCAATACACATACGGAATGATCCGTCTTTCTTCTTAACGAACAAGACCGGTGCTTCCCAAGGTGAGAAACTTGGTCTTATAAAGCCCTTGTTGAGCAGTTCGTTAAGTTGACTAGAGAGTTCTTGCATCTCGGCTGGTGCTAAACGGTAGGGCGACTTGGCTACTGGGGTAGCTCCTGGGACTAAGTCTATTCTGAACTCGACTTGTCGTTGCGGAGGTAACCCGGGTAACTCTTCTGGGAAAATGTCGGGGAAGTCGCTCACTACTGGGAGGTTCTTTAGTTCTTTCGTTTCTAGGTTCGTGTCGACGACGTGAGCAAGAAATGCGTGGTATTCTTTGCGCAGATATTTCTGTGCTTGAATACTAGATATAATGCGAAGACTCGCACCAGGTTTGTCGCCGTAGACTACAAGAGTTTCGTTAGACGGGAGGTTTAGTCGGACTGCTTTCTCGTAGCACATGATGTCGGCGCGATGAAGACTTAACCAATCCATGCCGATAATAACGTCGAAACTTTTTATTGAGACCGGCATAAGGTCGATTGGGAATGAATGGTTATCTAAGGTTAGAAGACAACCTAAGTATATGCTATTAGTGCTTTCAGTTTTCCCATTGGCCATTTCTACTGTGAATTGTTCATTAAGTGCGTGTGGTTGTTGCTTAAGCATGCGAGCAAATTTGTGGTTTACGAAGCTTCGCTCCGCTCCACTATCGAACATAATGCATGCATAGGAGTTATCAAGGAGGAACGTACCAGTCACCACTGTCGGGTCAGCAACTGCTTCCCCATGGCCTATTACTAGTACCCTCCCTGCTCCTCCAGTATTCCTCGCCTTAGGGCAGTCCCTTTTAAAGTGGCCTGCTTCGCCACATCCATAGCAAGTTGGGCTCGCGCCAGAGCCAGGAACTTGGGAGATCGGTTGCGCCGGGGACCTACAGAATCGGACGGTGTGTCCTTTCCTGTGGCAGTTAGTACACTGCATTTCACGGCAGGCGCCGTTGTGGTGGAAGTTGCATTTATTGCACTTCGACAAACTTCCAGAATACTGCTTCCCCGGAGCAGTAACAGCAGTAGGGGCTACCGCAGCATGACTGCTACGATTTGCTGTTTCTTTTAAGCTCGTTGCTTCTTCTTCTCATCCCAAAGCTTCCGCTTGTTGCCAGCGGGTTTGGAGGGTTCTGGGATGGCTAGGGTGGTTGTGGCTGCAGGGGTCTTGACTCCATGGTCAATAAGTCTTTGTGCCAATCGCTTAGCACTGTCGAAGGTAGCAGGGTTGGATGCTAATTCATTCCCTTGGTACGGAGGTACTAGCCCCCATACATACCGTTCAATCTTTTTCCCTTCAGTGGGAACCATATTGGGGCATAGGGCCACCAGTTCGCTAAAGCGGGCAGTGTAAGCGATCACGTTGGTGCCCTTTATAGTCAGATTCCAGTGTTCATGTTCTAACTTCTGGACTTCGCCCCTCGGGCAATACTCCTCAGTCATGAGGTCCTTCATCGTTGCCCAGCCCATGTCGTTAGCCACGACGAGAGTTAGGGCTTTGACGTGGCCGTTCCACCACGTTAGGGCTTTATCCTCGAAGGTGCATGCGGCATATTTCACTTTGAATGCTGCAGGGCACGAACATATTTCGAAGACTGATTTAGTCTTCTCGAACCATTGCGAGAGAGCAATGACTCCGCCGGTGCCATAGAAAGGCTTTGGCTTGCAGTTTGTAAAATCCTTGTAAGAGCACTCTCTCGAGCGCACAGGGATTTCAACTGGGATAGATTCAACAGGGGTCCCACCTCTACTAGCATCGGATGAGTGATACTGAGCCATGGCAGTTGCCACTGCTGCAGCTACGGCAGCATTCAGAGCTACAGTATCGATGACCGCAGGGGGTGGAGGCGGTGGAGGTACCGGATTATTCCTATTCCTGGGAGATTTGCGAGGAGGCATCCTTCAGCTATAAGTTTATAAAGACAAGAAGGATGATAAGAATCAATTCGTAAGCAACGTGAGAGTGACCCATGGACTAACTAACCATAGCCCAATAGTTTGAATGAGTGTTGAAATCACAATAAGGAATATTAGTAGGAATACACAAGTGTACAAATTTTTCCCACATAATAGATTTCAATAGTACAGGTTATTACTGATGTAATAAGTTCAATGAAAATCGACCTATCAGCAGGTCTTACATCATACCATAAGGACAATACTGACAGTCCCTGATTCCTAATTAGAGTATCGAAGGTTAGGAATATTTTACAGACAAGTGCTACTTAGAGCACATAAGTTCAAGGCTATCCCTAAATCAAAAGACAGAGATGTACTAGACATCATCTAATGGCGATGGGAATTCCTTGGGCGAGCCCTGAGGTCAGACACTTGGCGAAACACCTCTTGAAGGTGTCGGTCCTGAGTTCTCTGACGAGTTCGAAGTTCCACGACCTCAGCTCGGGAGGCAGCCAGCTGTTGTTGTAGAGTTTCGTTGGTTCTCCGGGTCCGTTCCATGTCTTCTTCAAGACGGCGGATGCGGACTGTATTGACGCCTGAATTGGCATCAATCTCCATGACCCGGTCGATGGCTGCTCGACCTTGCTCGACATTACGAGCTATTCTGCGGATGATCACCGGCAGAGCTCTGTCAGCAGAGCCACCATCGCTGATGTTGTAGAAGGTTCGGTCCCCAAAGTATGGTAAGGGCTGACCCTGCTCATCACTCCAGCGATTCAGATTGTTTGCCCACATGGGAGTAGGACCTGGAAACGCTGGTCGAGGGTTGTTGTTCGGGGCTTGACCTACAAGCGGTAGGTTGTTGACTTCAGGCTCGGAGTCAGATCCATCTGAAAAGCCTTCTGCGAGGTGATCATTCAAAGGGATTGGATGATCATCTTCGGGCTCTTCATTGATCCACCCGGCATTGCCTTCAATGGGGAAGTACGGGTCGCCATGATGAAATCCAGCCATTTAGATCTACGCGAGAAGAGAGGTATAAGAATATAGTATACGTGTAACTAATAGCACAAAATACTCCTATAGTATTTTAAGTTTAAGTTCTACTGATCTTCTTGTGGTATTGTTGGTAAGTTTTTAGACTTGTTAACATATCACAACCATTCTAGGGCATATGCTAATCACTCCTAGGACCAGCATAGTTGATCAGGCTATGCCATTCCCAGGACTGACCATACATCCCCGAGCTCACTTGTGATATTCAACAATCGTAATACTTTTGTTCTTGTCATTGTGACACTGATTTTAGTATGAATGCAGACTAGTATACTTAATTAAATATTTTATTATTTAAAGTATAGACTCTTGGTCAGAGTGTTTTAGTCCCTTTTGGGTTTATAGATTAGTATATCTTTTATGGGTTGATATACTTGATTCACTATAAACAATGCTCTGATACCAATCTGTCACACCCCAAAACCAAGAATGGCAGAAACGTTCTGGGGCGAAGGACGTCATGTATAGTATCACAACACAGTAAGTGTAAATAAGCAAACAACATCATCCATTGCATTAAATATATAATTTTAATACAAGTGTGTTCTGTACAGTTATAGACACCAAAAATAATGTATAACAATAATATGAGATGAGTCTTGAATGCACTCCATCTTCTCAAAAGCTGGCCTCGGTACCTGTCTACTGATGACCTGAGAATACAAGTTATTTTGAAAGAGTTTATCAGCATTAAGCTGGTGAGTTCATAAGTATTTTAGTGTCAATGTTTCTTGTAAAAACGTTTGAACCTGACTCAATGTATAAGTTTGTAAAAATGTACGCAAATTTTTGAAAGTGTTTGTAAAAGTTTGAATCTCTCAGAAAATCCTATATTTTCTATAAAAGTAACCTTCTACTAAGGCTAAACTGTTTTGTAAACTTGTCTGTTGTAAAAGTGTGTAATTACCCAAGTATAACTATCATTTGTTAAAAATATAGTTTGTACACTAATGCTTAAGTGAGATTATCACTAAAATATGTAATGGGTAAATCATTGTAGTACTGTAGCTTTGTATAATAAGACTACTATTGTACTAAATACTACTACCTTAAACCGGATTTATATTAAGGCATAATGTGATAAATTGCACCATGCTATCGACTGGTAACAACGACATAATGAATGGTCGTAATAAAAGAAATGACGTTTGGCACCCGCAGACCTGCAGGTCCGGCTGTAGCTAGCAGCAAGGTGTAGGATAGTCAATCCAATATAGATCTATACGCAAACTCACGCTCTCCCTCCAAGAGAATTCTGCCTACAACTCGGGCCATGACATTTAAGGCATGCCCGATACAGTGGATCACAATTATTACGTATTTATGTATATGTATTGTTTCTCGTATATCTGTTTATGTATTGTTTCTCTTATATTTGTATATGTATTGTTTCTAGTATATCTGTATATGTATTGTTTCTAGTATTTCTATATATGTATTGTTTTTAGTATATCTGTATATGTATTGTTTCTAGTATTTCTGTATATGTATTGTTTTTAGTATATCTATATATGTATTGTTTCTAGTATATCTGTATATGTATGATCCTGCATTACCCAGACGGTAACTAACTAATGAGGTACTAATGAGTATGAATACGGAAGTACTTTTATGTCTATATATGTATATATGATGTATAAGTAATATTGAAACGACCTTCGGATGGTCACCCGAAATCCCACCAGACCACATCTCAAGGCACGAAAAGGAAATAGGGCGGATGGCCTTCCTAAGTCCTTTAAACATTATTTATACATCTATACATATATGGGCATGCAATTGAATATATAAAAGCATAAATAAGTTTTCATAAAACATTTGAAGCATAAATATGATTTCAAGAGGAGATCGACTTGATGTCGATCTATAAAACAATTTGAAGGCATAAGTTAATAAAACAGTTTAAGTATAAGAAGCATTTGTTTAAATCACAGTCTAATAGTAAGTTTGGATAGTAAAACAGTTTGTAAAACATTTCAAAGTAAGGCATTTTGATAAACAGTTTGAACAGTGGTAAAAATCGTTGTTTTGCTAGTTATTAATCACATGTGATTAAATGCAAAAACATGTGATTGAAGCAATAACTTATAAGTATTTGACTTGTATTCCCCCCCATAAAGTATTTAAAACACTTAAAATCATTTCAAAGGTTGATTCAAGGGGTATGAACTCACTTGTGGTGAGTCGTCTGAATTGCAGTGTCGGCTACCGCGCTAGGTGGCAAACGGAGACTTGTTTACACGCACGAGCCTAGTTATCATATAATAAGCATATATATAACTAATGAGACAAATAATAACTTAAATAAATAAGTTAAGACACTTAGAAAAAATTTAAACACTTTTATGAGTGTTTAAGGTTCAAATGGTTGCATCTAAGTTGCTACGGGACAAGGCAAAAGGGTTTGAAACATCAAAGGGCCTTGTATAGGAGTTCACCATCCAACAAACCCCACACCTTGGAGTTTACGGCCGTAAACTCATGGGTTTATGGCCGTGAACTCCTCAAATGGTGTTTTTGGGTGTTTTGTGGTGCTATCTTGATCCTAGAACACTCCTAGCTTTATTGGAATAACACATGAAGTAGTTTAAGGCTCTAGAACACTCCATATGGGAGTTTACGGCCTAAGGTCATTTACCCTAGAGTTTACGGCCGTAAAATCTTGGAATTTATATTTTTTGAGGCACTTAAACATCAAGGATGGCTTCCATGAATTTATCTAAGGCTAATGGGGACAAGAGGCACACCTTGGTGCCTTCACTTGGAGTTTACGGCCCAAGTCATGTTCCTTGGCCGTAAACTCCTTTCAAGGAGTGGTTTAGATGTGTTCTACTCTCCATTCTAGTCCCAAGGGTGCAAGGTAAATTGTCTAAAGGCTTAAGGGTTGCTTGGAATGATTTTTGTCCCACAAAAAGGGGTTTACGACCCAAGAAGGGTTCTTGGTCGTAAACTCCTAGAAACTTATGTATTTGATGTCTTTTGATGCCTAAAATAAGCACAAGCAATTTAGGGTAAAGGTCCTTAAGCATTAGGGGGAGTTTAGGGCACTAATTGCCCTTGAAAAGGGGTTTACGGCCCAAGGGAGTTCCTTGGCCGTAAACTCCTAGAACTTGTGTTTCTTGGATGCTTTTTGGCCTATAAAGATCATACCCTATCTCCTAAACAAGTTGTCTAACAAGGAATCGGGACTAGGAAGCCATAATGTTCCATTTTGGAGTTTACTCCCCAAGAACGATCTTGGGCGGTAAACTCCCGGATCTTGTAATCTAAACATGTTATTGTTATTAACAAGCATTAAACAAGTATTGAAACACATATAGAAAAGTAGACTCACAATCTGGGATGAAAACCCGAAGATCCGTCAGAGAGAATATGGCTTTTCTCTATTTGGAATTGTGAATAATGAATTAATTTAATTCAGAAAACTATTTATAGTCCTGGAATATTTTGGCAGAAAATATTTTTATTCCTGACGTTGGACTGTAACAGTATGAAACTTGGAATGCCCAATTTTCACAAAACCAGGAGCATCCACTCTCCTGATATCCTCTAAAACATAACCCTAATGTACACAAACTTGTTCGGAAAAGCTTGAAAATCACTGAAACTGAACTAGCTTCTATTGAATAGATGATGTTCGTACAAATGGAAATTTCGGGTTGTCACACCATATTCCCTTGGAGTTTACGGCCGTGAACTCCCTTGGGAGGGTGTTTATGGTGTTTTCAAGTCTCTAAATTAACTAGGAACTAAACTAGGCTTTTGTACTTGGCTTTAGAAGAGTTTATGGCACCATTTGGCACCATTTTATGGAGTTCACGGCCTTAGAACCTTTTGGGCCGTGAACACCTTACTCTTGGTGTTCTAAGTGTGTTAGCTAGTCCAAAACTCATTTAGGTACATGCCCAAATTAGTCTCTTGGCTTAAGGAAGGTTTTAAGGGCATTTTGGCACTTAAACATGGAGTTCACGGCCCAAGAACACCCTTGGCCGTGAACTCAATTTTCATCATTGATTTTAATTTTTTTTGGTGTCCTAAACATGCAATGGTGGGTTCTAGTTCAAGTTCTAAAGCTTTGAGGGTCATTGGAACCATTTAGGGCCTTAAAATGGAGTTTACTCCCCAAGTGTTCTTGGGCGGTAAACTCCCAAATCTTGGGCTCTTAATCCGATTTTGATGTTTTCTAGGCGTATACACACTAGCATACAAGTCTAAGGTAATTACAATTCACGGGGAAAGGACTAGGTAGCATTTAAGCCACATATTGGAGTTTACACTCCAAGAACGTTCTAGGGCGGTAAACTCCCGAGTCTAGTTGTTTTGTTATGAAATTGATGTTTCTAAACACAATCTAAGCTATATAACATAACTAGATCGAAGTACTCACAATTTAGGATAAAACCCCGAAGATCCGTGAGAGAGAATTTTGACTTTTCTCTAAATGGAATTCAACAAATGAACCAATTTGGTTCAGAATTCTATTTATAGTCCAGAGATATTTTTGGCAGAAAATATTTTTATTCCTGGAATGAACTCTAATGTCCTAGAGTATTGGAATAATAGTGTTGCACTAAACCCTAGTGCATCCACTCTCCTAATATCTCCTTAGGTGTAAAATCCTGAAAACTACCAAACTTATACTCGAAATCTGAGTTTTCACTGTAACTGTTCTACTTCTATTGGCTTCAAAGGGTTTGTTCAGAATGGAAATTTCGGGTTGTCACACTTAAGGAAAGTGAATTTGGTACTTCCTCAAGCCATTGCTGAAGACCATCAATCTTAGCACACACTTCGTTGAATTGAGCTTTGAGTGCATCAGCAAGTAGTTGATTATTTGGAATTGCATTGTTGAAAAGCAGTTTATTGATCTCCTTGGTGAGTTGTAGAATTTCCTGGCCATGAAAGTTGGATGATAAAGAACAACGTAAGTTGTTGATGGTTGACTGCAGGACTGAAATGGTGGACTCATACGCATTATGTGTTTCTTCGAAAAGCTTCCTGGATTGAGTTGATTGATCCGCAATTATCGACTGAAGTTCGGACTTGATTGCAGACACCTCTGAGATGAGTCACTCTGCAGTTGCTAAAAATTGCTGATGATCAGATTTGAGGTTGGTATCCATGGCTCGAATACCCATTTCAACTTTAAGAGAGATTCTCTCTGCAGCAAGACATTCTCTAGCTTCAAGTCATTCGACGCGGTCCATGAGGGACTGTAGTCCAGGCAAGTCCTCTGATTACGATTGAAAAGATTTCACAGTAGCTAAGATCTGATCCACTTTGTCTTGCAACCTTAAGAATTCTTTTCTTGAGACGGCTAACTTCTTTTTCTTCTTCTTCTCCATAGGCTTAGAGGTTGAGTGCTGAGAACCGCTTGATTCTTCTTCTTCATCAAAAATCATAAGATCATCAGAGGGATCAGGTTGGTTTACCTCATTTATGTAGATATCGTGAAAACCGAAGGTTGGCCTGGAACTAATTTCAATCTCGGTTCCGTCATTTTGTGATTCACTAACAGTTTGAGTTAGAGGGGGGGGGGGGGCTGAGATGGACTTGCACCACTCGGAATGGACTGAGTATTGCGGATTGTCTCAGTCATTGCGGACATCCAATCCTGAACTTTTAGAATTGTGGCTACAGTGTTTGCATTGTTAATCGCACCAGCCCAATACTTGGCCACGGTTAGAATTTCATGTTGCTTTTGTTGAAGTTGCTTGGTTTGTTGATCTTTCCTTGCTTGAAATGCCCTATGGAAAGCGACATGCATCTTGGCTTCAGACTCAGTGGTTGGTTTGAAATGTCCCCAAGAATTATCAGATTCATCAGCGTCAATTCCTTGAAAACACACCAAGGTGTCCCTCGGGTTCATGAATCGTTGCACATTTGTGCTCACCATGCCTAAACCACCAGTATGAGATGTAAGCAGAGTAGGATTTTTGGAGCTTCCTTGATCTCCTTGACCCGTGGTCAAGTTTGGCCTCGGCTCCGTTCTGGCATGGGCTGAAGAATTTCCCTGCGGTTGGGAAGGTGTATCGAGTGTTTAGATTACAAGGTCTAGAATGGAGCGCAACTCTTGTTCCTCAAAGAAATGAAGTTTGGAAGCCATGGAGACCTTAGGGCGAGAAGAGCCAATTAAATCCTCTTGGGATTTAGCTGGGGTGAGTCTCCGCGTTTGGATGAAACAGACACACTTTCTGAGCTTGAGTAGTCACGAAGGGTTGAAACAAACGGGTATGCGGCAACCCTAAGGACTACCGGGGCCTTTTAAGATACTACAGTATCTGTCCGGTCACGCATTTGGCTAGAGGTGGGTTTTTTTTTCTTTTCTTGAGAACAAGAATTAGTACTGAGTCACTATCAGACTCATAATCTATACTCACTGCAGGAATTGGATTGGATTCATCATTTGAAGACATAACATGTCTAAGTTTTCTATTCTTGGAGGGTTCTACTTTCTTGGATGCTTTACTTTTCATGGGTGTTTCAACCTTTTTGGGTGTTGCATCTTTCATTGCCTTGCTGCGGGAACCTTTCTTGGATTTAACCAGCTGTTTGAGCCTTTTGGATAAGGGAAGATTGGATAAAGTCGTATAAGATGGACCTGCGGAACACTCTGGTTGATTGGGTGCTGTAGAGGCTAAAATGTTCTGACTGGGTGAGGCGGGGTAGAAAGGTATGGGTCAATACCTTTCGTAGCCTCTATATGATCTATGACTTCTTTGGTCTCAAGTCCAACACTAGTGAACATGTGAATAGGTAAGCGTCTAATAGGTCCAAAAATAGATTGATCTTTAGAAGGTACGTACTTTTTAAGATCGCGAAGTGACGAAGAAGTTGATGTCGTTCCCCATGCAGATCTTGGTGGCATGATGAAGATCGGAGATGCAGATAGACCATAACCTGGAAAAAGTGAGCTCGATTGGGTTTTTCCTTTGGAGTCTCCTTAGGGATGTATTTGAGAAAGTCATCCCATAGGATTTGACCGTAGTTGACATCGTTACCCGTGAAGATGCTCCAAACAAAGTCGAGTAATTTGAGGCCCATGTTGTCAGTGCCTCCGGTTCTCCCTGATAGACTGGGATCACAAAATGGCACGCGAACTGCCATACCACTGGGAGTTGATTCTTCTTGAACTCGCCAATGCCTTTAATCTTCTTCTGGTATCCCATCTGGTAAAGTGTAGAGATGATGTCTGTCACACTTAGTTAGATGAATTTGGTAGAGGGATGCACCAACAGATTGATTGCAGTTAAAAACTTGTCTTTGTTCAAGATGACTAAAGAGTCATCCATCAAGTTCAGATGAGCTTCTTGCAGACTGTTGAGGGGTCGATATGCTGAAAAAGCACATTTGAACAATGTCGAGATGGGAACAACATCAGTGAATTAGTCGAATGGCCCAAATAGTGGATGATTGGAGATGAACTTGATCATGAGACGGATGGAGTCATTGTAAGCAGAATGATCATCAAATACTACCCTAAAATTGCTAGATGCAATTGCAGGCGATTGGTTCCTTGTAGCAGAGTCAGAACCAGGTGGTTTAACAGATGTTGATGCCTTCGATTGTTTTCTTGAGATGCCTGATTTCACCATTTTTTGAAATATTTGAAGAACTTGCAGAAAAAGTTTGTAGTGCAAGAGGGTGAAGAAGATGAAGTTCGTCTTAGAGGGTTCAGAAGGCGTAAAGCTATCTTGGGGAAGAAAAGAGGGTTTATATGGGGGCGGATCTCAAAACATTGTTTTTTTACCCTAAAGAAAGCGGTTTAAGATAAAAACTTTTTATTTAATTAAGAAAATCATTATCAGCCACAAAAGCGTTAACGAAAAGTTTTTTTATTTATTATTAAAATTGTTACTCAGATTACGAAGTCTACCGAAGTGAGCTCTGATGTCTTCGGGAAAGGTTTTGTCATTGACTAGGAAATGGAATTTACGGTCAGCAGGGACATAGAGACAGCCCTTATTAAATCGGGGTGATGAGTCTTTTGCGATAAAGTACCCATTGGACCAACCCCATTGTATGTGTTATCCACAGCTCCATTATTTACATGGTTCCCGGTAGCTTCACTTTCATTAAAGAGTTTTTCTATTAAAAGATTTAAACATATAATTTCACTCTGAGCTAAATCTCTTTGGTTCAAAGCTATTTCTAACTGTGTTTCGCTCAACATTCTTGCATATTTTTCTAACACTAAGTCCTTTTCTAACATATCTACTTTGAGTCTTTTGTCATCCAGTCCTCCTCTTACGTGAAACATCTCTTGGGACACTGTGTTCTTCTCATCTAGAGCTTTTTTATAGTCTGTAAGGACGACAACACATGTGTCATTAAGGTTGTCTATGAAGAGTTGACAGTCATGCATGCTATAATTTAGAGTTTGAATCATAAGTTTTACCTGTTCGACGATGCTTATAGTCTCATCTTTTGTCATGTAGCAGTAGTTCTTTTCCAGCTTTGTAGACCTATCCTCGTCCACAGTTTCCAGCATGCAAATCCTACCTTTTCCCTTGACATTGTTGATGTCTTCATCGTCATCTCTGGATGACCAAACTTGATGGTACCTTTTCACATGGGCTACATATACCCTTGCTTTCTCCTTTTCCTCCAATTCTTGAGCCATTCTAAAGTAGAATGCTTTATCTTTCACCACATTAGCTTTGCAGTCTTTGGCAAAGTGGTTCTCCTTGTTGTAGTTATGACATATTACAACATCACTTTTATCTTTTAAAGAGGTACCGGAGTCAGTTGAATTGGTGGGCTTCGGTGCCTCTTTGGGTTGAGTGTTTCGAGGTTGCGGTAGTGCGTGAGTGTTTTTGGAGAAACGGGAATGATTGTTTTGAGGATTAAAGTTGCGGTTGAAGGGAGGTTTGTTAAACTGATGATTTTTACGAAAAGAAGAGGGTGGTAGCTGGTTGAATTGTTGGATAACAAGAGCAATTGCGTTTTGGAATTCTTCTTCATCATCATACTCTGAGTCAGCTTCATATGACTGTGGAGGATTGTCATACGAGGGAGAGTAAGATTGAGTATGTGGTGCTTGTGCTATAAGAGCAAGTGGTCCTCCGAAGTCAACACAATCCTTTAGTACTGTAGATTCTTGTGCTTGCAATTCACCATAGAGCTCGTAAAGAGATAAAGAATGAATCTTTCTATCTCCTTGGACTATCATCTTAGCAGTCGTCCAGTGTCATACCAAACCATTGAGAAATTGAAGATTTGTCTCATGGTTGCGTCGAACCGTCCCAACATTAGATAACTTAGTGACAATCAGATTGAACCTTTTGAAGGAGTCTTCCAAACTTTTACCAGCATGAGCTTTGAAATTGTTGAACTCATTGAGTGTAGTTATGAGCTTCTTATCTTGAGCTTGTTTTGTACCCTCATATAAGTTCTTGAGAACATCCCATATCTCTTTTGCTAATTTGCAGTTTATGATAATGTCGAAGTTGCCGGGAGCAACTCCATAGGAAATCTCATAAAAAGCAATAGCATCATTTTCCATTTTGTCGAGATCATCTTTGGTAGGACGATTCAGGGTTGGTTCACCTCCTCCTAGTCTGGCTATGGCACCGTCGGTTGGAACTGGTGTAAGAACAGGGATATGTGGCCCTTCTTCTATAGATCTCCATACATCTCTTCCAAGTCTCCTTAAGTATCTCTCCATCCTCTGAGACCAGTGATGATATTCGTTTGCCACCAATATTGGAGCTCTATTAGAACCACCAACACTGTTGGAAACATTAAGAGATAATGCTTGTACCATATTCCCTTGTTTTTTAAAATGATTTTTTTGTTTTAGGAAATGAGCTTCAGTGGTATAGAAGGCTTTTTGAAAATCAGATTTTTGCTTCAAAAGGCAACCACTTTGGCTCTGATACCAATGGTTGAGAGAAAAACTTAAGAAACACACTTGAACAAACGTTAGAACAAGTTTATATTGTGGAATTTAAAGTTTAACTCAAAGGATCATAAAGCTAAACAATAATAAAAGTTAGAGTTAGATAGTTAGATGATTAGATGCAGAAATATAAGGAAATATAAATGACAACAAGTATTATATCAAGTATACAGTTAAGTTGATTCTTAACAAGGAATGCAATCAGACCTGGTTAGTAAGTGAGATCAAACTTAATGATTAAGTCAAGATTGACTTGCTCTGAAGGAGAGATTTACATATGTTATATTTCAGATTATGTTTAGTAGAGTTTAGAGAGTAAGAAGGAGACAAGAGAGTGAGTTATGAATTTCAAGAGATATGAGCTTCAAGATGCATAGATGTGTAGATGTGTATTCATTCAGAAAGAGAGAGCTTCTTTTTATAGAGTATCAAAGGTTACAAAGGTCCTATCTTTTTAAAGTTGCCATGCAAGGCACATTGGATAAAAGAGAGTACATTTAGAAAACATATAAAAGACTAAGATTAAGTGCTAATGACGATGACTGCGGTTTAGGTACTTGACTGCAGATGAGAGAGTGGTTGCGGATAAGGGAGAGGCTGAGATTTGAATTAAGTTTCAGAGGGTCACTTCTATGTTTCAAGATGGTCATCTATGAAAAAAATTGCATTGCTCTTTCAACAGTCGAAGCGGAATACATTGCTGCTGCTAGTTGCACTTCTCAAATTCTTTGGATGAAATCATAGTTTCTCAACTATGGTTATCGATTTCAGTAGATTCCAATCTATTGTTACTCTTAAAGGGCCATTGCCATTTCTCACAATCCAATTCAGCACTCCATAACGAAGCACATTGATATTCAGTACCATTTTATTAATGATCATGTTTTAAAATGAAACATTGAACTCATATTTGTTCCATCTGATGATGAAATTGCTGATGTCTTTAGAAGACAGCAAATTCAATGGGTTTCTAAACAAAATGGGTATGATGTTGCCTAATCCCCAATTCTTCCAAGAGGCTTGTACTCTCTGATGGAAACATTAGAAAGTAAATTAATTTTAAAGTCAAATACTTTTCATCTCATAATCATTTTCTTTCAATATAAATAATATTATTTTACGTGTCTTTTTTGTCTAACCTTTTCCTCTAGTTTAGGTTGTATAACTCACTCCATCTTTTGAAGTTCATATGAACAATATAGTTACATTGGTATTTTACATTGATCTTGCCTCGTAATCTATCTCAAAAGGATATGTTATGAAGTTTGCCTCGGAATTCAAGTCCCAAAATGCTAATGAGCCGTCACCTCTTACCCCTGTCCGAGCTCTGACTCTTCTCACCTCGGAATCTCAAAATCTATTTAAAATAAGTGCTCTAAGATCTTCTTCGATTTTACCTTTGATATTCAGTCTGGGTCTATGCAATCTCGAACTCTATATCAGGTACAAGTGTTTTCACTTTCACCTCGAAAGCATCTTATGACAATTTGTCTCGGAACATCCTCGTTCCGAGATCCACAGTTTCAAAAGAAGTTCAAAAGGTTTTTCATTATTTTTTCCAAAACGTTATCTTTAATGACTTAAACGGTTATTTTTTTAATGATTATCTTTTAACCCTAATTGATCGCGCTTTTTTCACACGTCTTGATAAAGTGCACATCCTTTCAACTGAAACGAAGGTTTTCCATTTCGCACGTATTGCATCGCATCTTTCATAATTGCAGGTCAAACGCATTCCAATTTTTGCAACAAATTTAATGCGATCCATTTGTAAATCAGGTATCATCATTACACAATTTTCTCAACCCGACCCAATTTTCCAAACTATAAAAGGTTTCCAAAACCCATTTGATATCTTTTACGTTCTTAGCATCTTCTCCAAAAATTCTCTCTACAAACTTGTTCTTCAAGCTCTCATCCTGCAAATTTGGCGTCATCCCAAAATGCTCCAGAACTCTCAAAAATTATTCCAAATAAGAAATCTTCCAATTGCTCTGCCTCGTCTTCTTCAACAGAGCCATTCCTTCATGAAACTACACAACTTTTCTGCCTTGATCCTATTGACTATGACAAATCCATCAGGGTAATGATTGAGTTCATATCTCGCCATCCCATTGCCATTCCACTCATAAAAACCCAAAATCCCCCAATTCCACTTTGAATTTTTCAGACCACTTTTAACAGAATCAAGATTGAAGATGGGGTCATGAAGATAAGAATCACAGGTGATCGCATTGTTCCTGTGTCAAAACAAACGTTTCTCTAAGAGATTGGCATACTAGAATACCATAGGGATTTTATTGTGCAAGAAGCAATGACTGAAGAGTTTCAAACGTTCCTCAATGACATTGGGTATATAGAAGAGTTCAAGGACAAGAAATCTAAGAAATCTGCAGTCCTTGTCCTTTGGACAATCCTTATGCACCTCATTCTCTGAGGTCTTTTCGGAAAGCATGAAGGCACTGATACGATGAGCAAGGATTGGCTCAATGTGGTGTCAACATTTACTCAAGGAGAACTAACGTTGTGGATCTGACCGAGGTCGTGTGGCAAGACTTCCGGAAATTTGCAGTGAAGAGGAAAGCTAATGAAATTTCAAGTACGAGGTTCTGGGCTCTGACACTTGAGCAACTCTACCGTGAGAAACAACAGCCCAATACAATCGCCACAAAACTGAAAGAGGTATTAATATCCTTTAAAGATATAAGCACTAACAGACTTTAGAACCAAGCATCTTTCAGACCCACACGTAGACTACCACAACATATGTTGGCCACTTTACCATCCCAGTCCACTTATTTGATATATCATTTAGAGAACTCGACTGTGCACAACCCTGCACAGTCTATCCCAGTCTCTGTTGAACCCACCTCGGATGTGGTCAAACCAGTCTCGGTTGGTGGCAAGAAAAAGAAGGTAGCCAGACGAAAGACTTCTCCCATCAAACTAAAAAGAGAGCCAAAGTCGATGTTTCCTCTCAAAAGGGATCAATCAAAGACATTCTGGCTGACTCTGGTCATCCACTCACCCCTCAGACCACTCTTTCGAAGTACCCTTTGGAGCTTCAATAGCACATCCACACACACATGGGGAGTCTCCTCATAATCCACCCTCAACTTCCCAAAAAGGTGATGTTGGTATTGACAGAAGTTCCTTGCACCCCATGGATCACACTCACGAGTCATTTTAGATATACCTCCTTTTTTCTACACAAGCACAATTAGAGACCCATGGCTTGGATCCTAAGCTTTCTGAATCTGGGGTTGTCCCTCCAACTTCAGGAGCAACAACTGGTCTGATACCTGACTCAAGTAAAGGAAGACTAGGTTCTAACGATCCCGATTGGATAGATTTTATTAACAGGGCTCATAAAGACATTCAGAGCTTACTCGTTCGCAGGTTGAATCCATGCTAATTGCAATGAGGAATCAAGCTTCAAAGCAACATGGCATTTATTCCTCCCACTGATGAAATCACTGATGGAATCAAGAATTTGCATCAGGAGAAGCTCCTCACACCACCATCATCTCGGACGAACCTCTGAAGTCTCCTCACCACGATGCCTTCCATCCTGATCCAGACGTAGAACACTCAACCAAGTTTATGTTCGACAAAGACAACGCATGTGTTGCTGCTCCGATGCTCTTCTCCTCATTTCATTTCATTCCATACAAAATCCATCATCATCAAAACTAGTATATGATATCTGTCACACCCCAAAACCGGAACGGCGGAAACGTTTTGGGGTGGATGACGTCATGTCAAGTATCACAACACATGCATATAGTAATCAAAGTACAACAAAACATTGCATTAATTGTAATAATTTTGCATGGTTACATTACATAGTATCAAAGTAATACAAGCAAAATATATATAAAGTGCAGCAAGGTACTTAAGCCATCTTCATCAGCAGCTCCGGGGATGTACCTGTCTAATTGCTGACCTGAGATTACAAGTTATTTGAAAAGCGAGTATCAGCATTTTTACAAATGCTGGTGAGTTCATAAGTATTTAGTGTCATTTAGTCAAATAACTTTAATAAGTAGTAGTTTAAGTGTTTTCAGTGCATCAGTGTTCTTTCCAGAAAATCCTATATTTTCTTTAAATAAAGCAGCCTTCTACCAAGACTGTTCAGTGTATTGTGGTAAGAGGTAGTTTTCCCTTAATTGCTATTTTTTTTTATCAAAATACTGAATTTGATTATTAAAGAGAGCAAGAGACATCAGGGAATAATATATGCCTCAGCAGTGAGGACTGCTGACTAAGGCAAAGAATCATAGACCCCAGGAGGGTATCGAATTAACGACACGCCTGGTTCAGTCTAACAAAGGGGAGACACAGAGCCCAGAAGGTACCAAATGAAAGGTACAGCTGGTAAGGTCTAAAACAGTGAATATAGACCGAAGACGATACTAAATGAAAAGTACATCTCACAGGGTCAAAACAAAGACTACGGACCCCAGACAGTATCAAATGAAAGATACAGCTAGCAAGGTCGAAACAGAGACTATAGACCCCAGACAGTATCAAATGAAAGATACAGCTAGCAAGGTCGAAACAGAGACTATAGACCCCAGACAGTATCAAATGAAAGATACAGCTAGCAAGGTCGAAACAAAGACTATAGACCCCAGACAGTATCAAATGAAAGATACAGCTAGTAAGGTCAAAACAGAGACTATAGACCCCAGACAGTATCAAATGAAAGATACAGCTAGCAAGGTCGAAACAGAGAATCTAAAAAGTGACATCAGCATACAGTGTAAATTGCTGACGACATACCGTTACCTTAAAGCCATGAATTATAAGGCAACCCAAGATACTCGTAACCATACTGACTAGAGTTCCAGACGCCCTACAAGCATCTATAGAATGTGACATTTTTCACCCCTTGGCTTGGTGGGCCGTGGACTGTAGCTAGCAGTCAGGGTGCGGGGTTGTCAATCCCGTATAGGCCTATACACATAATGTCCGCTCTCCCTACTGGAGACTCTGGTTACAAACTAGACGACGGAGAAGGCCGCGTCCCGAAGATGCATCCCAAATAGAGGATAGTGTTTTTCTAGAGGGGAGTGGGTTTCTAATGTAAGTGATATACTAGAGGTAAAGACTTTCAAACAGTGGGTAGTGTGTTTCTAAAGTAAGTATAGAATAGTGGTAGAGATTCTTAACTGACTTGACTAGAGGATTTCCTGTATGTCCATACTCATATACATAGTATTTAACTAATGAACCAAAAGACCTTCGGACGGCTACCCGATCCCACCAGACCACATCTCAACGAAGAAAAGGAAATAGGGCCGACGAGCCTTCCTAAGTCTTTCAATCATTACTTATATATACCTATATAAGCACGGACATACATCTAACTATGACTAAGTGCGTTTCAAGTAGAAGTGATCCTTGTGAACTAGTAGCGCCTAATAAGTGAAGTAAAAGCGTTCGCAAGTGAAGTAGAAGTGTCGCGCAAGTATAAGCATATCATGAAGTAGAGGCGACAATAAGTGAAGCGAAAGCGTATCAAGTATAAGTGAAGTAGAGTTGTTATCAGGTATAAGCGAAGAAGAATCGTATCACTAAGTAAGAGCGTGAATAAGTATAAGTGTCATAAGGTATAAGCGACTATCAGTATAGGTGGAAGCATTACAGAGTAGGAATATGGAATAAGTATAAGCAAATAAGCAATAACTTCAAATAAAAATATACGTAAAAAGGAATCTTAATGAAAAGCCTTTACGAACAGAAAATTCCACACTTTGTATTCTTTTGTAAAATATGCTTGAAAATCTTGGAAAAATCTTTCACAAACCAGTCTAGAATGAATTTAGTTTAAAAGGTATAAGTAAGAGTTTTAAAACAATTGAAGAAGCGTTAAAGCGTCCTACTCGGTAAAAACAGTGTATAGGGGCAAAATCTTGTGCATGCGGGTTATCAATCACATGTAATTGATATGATAACTGGCATGTTTAACTTGTAATCCCCCCTATAAAAACATTTAAAACCATTTAAAAGGTTCATTCAGGGGTATGAACTCACTTGGTGTAAGTAGGTCTGACGGTAGTGCCGTTTAGGCGTTCGGGGTCACGCAAGGACTTGAACACACACAAGGACCTATTTTAACATATGATAACATATGTTCACATACAATTAGCATATAATATACTAATTAAACAATTATACACACTCAAAGGAGTGGAAAACACTTTTGGTTGAGTGTTTGGGGTCCCAGGTAGCGTTTAAGGGTGCTAAGGGTCTCTTATCAGTTGTGGAACTTTGCTAAACTCAAATATCAAGAGTGTAAAGGGGTTTAAAGCATCAATATGGACCAAACAAGGAGTTTACGGCCCAACCTAAGGGAGTTTATGGCCGTAAACTCCCAAGGTCAATTTCTTGGGTGTTTGATGCTTCTAGCTTGTTCATAGGATTATTCTAAGCACTTTTCCTCAAAGGCATGATTGGATTTGAGGCTTCTAAGGGTACTTTATAGGAGTTTACGGCCTAGGAACTCTCCCAAGGGAGTTTACGGCCGTTAACTCTCAATCTTTGAGTTAAGTGAAGTTTTAAGCCCCTAATGCCTTTCTAGTGATTTCTAATGAAGTGTGATGCCATTTTGGGTGATTAAAACCAACATTTGAGGGGGTTTTTGGGGAGTTTACGGCCTAGATAATGCTTGGTCCGTAAACTCCAAGAAATCCCTCATTTTCCTTGTGTTTAAGCCCTTAATTCCTTTCTAGCATTTTATAAAAATAGCCTATGGTCATTTGGGGGGCAAAAACTACAATTTTGGGCATGAATTAGGGTGTTTACGGCCTTGACCATGTCTGGGCCGTAAACTCCTTTCTTTAATTCATTTTGGAGTGTCTCAAGGGTCTAAAGTCAAGAGGATAAGTCCCTAAATTATGTAATAAGCCCTAGGATGAGTTTGGGGGTGTTTTGGGGCACTTTTGACATGATTTTGAGGAGTTTACGGCCTAAGCTTGTGCTTGGGCCGTAAACTCTTGTTTGAGTCCTAAAATCATGCATTTTAATGTTTAAACACCCCTAGGCTATATCCCCTAATTATTTCCAAGCTTATGGACAAGTTTAGAGGCATGTTTGGCACCATTTTAGGGGTTTACGGCCCTAGAATGTTCTTGGGCCGTAAACTCCTTATACCATGCCTTCTTGGATGATTTTTGGGCTATAAACATGAATCACTATGTTTAGAATAAGCTAGGGTAGGCGGACTTACAATTTGGAAGCGTTTGGTTGCGAATTCGGGGCGAAAACGGGTCTAGAGAGAGAGTATAGAGAGAGAGTGTAAAAAAGTCTCCCATTTGACTCCACTCACCCATATATAGGTTTCACAGTCGGGGCTCAGTGGAATTTTACCCGATACTGCCGTTAAACGGGGCTTTTGGTCACACCCGATTTAGTGGTCGTAATAATAAAACTTGACATTTTCCAAATGAATGAAAATGTGTGTCTTGTGTTTTTATTTCCTTTTATCACGACTTAACGGCATGTTAAAGGTAATCAAATGGAATGTTTATTAAATTGATGCCCTCTAATTAACGGAACTTTTATACAGTGGAATATTCCGTTAACGGTAACGGGGAAATGTAACGGGACAACTTGGGTTGTCACAATATCGGACTGTCGTCATCTTCATCGAAGCCTATTAATGAAGAAATTCAAATAGATGACCAAGTCCATAATGGCCTTGGAGGAGAAACCGAATTGAACCCTCCCAGAGAAAATCAAACAGAAAATAATCCTACTCCTTTCGAACCTCCAGTTAACAGAGATGGTGAAAAAGCTAAGTCTAAGAGTTCCACCTCGGACACTAGATCATCAGCAAAAAACTATGTTGATCCATTTTCCTTTGTGGAACTCCGAGGAAACATTACTGCTACAGTTTCAAAGGTTGAGGCCCTAGAAAAATCTGTTGCAAAGCTCAATTCCAACATTGATGCCAAAGTCTCCAGCCTCGACACCAAGCTTGATACTATCCTCCAGTCTTTTTCTGAAGTAAAGAAAGTTGGGCCCTCAGATGCAGAAAGGGAAAAACAACTAGATCAACTTATCTCCTTGCGGTTCAAGCATACCTTGGAAGAGGTGGAGAAAAAGTACAACTCTAGCCTTTATCACCATATTGACATCATATCTACAATGCTGAAAATCCATGAAGACATGATCAGTGCCACAAATGAACTGATCAAGAAAACCCATGTCAGACACGAGAAGCAAATTCAGAGGTTGGAGAAGGAAATAAAAAAGAAGGACGAAATGAATCTCATTATGCAGAAGGTCCTCCTTAGACTCCTCCAAGCTTGTTGGAACATAGTTGACATTCCTAACATCAAGTTCGATGAGATACTTTATATTCTTTCCTCCCTGTTTTATCACTCGAAAGTTGAAGCTCCTACAACTAAAGCCTATGATGCCCTCTGTGACAACCCGAAATTTTCTATGGCTTTGAAAGCTCAGTCAACTCAACTCAGTGTAAGACTCATTCCTGCTATCACTTAGCGCAATTTAGAGTCTGTTTGAGCGTTCTGAGCCTAGTACACTTAAGGGATAAATGTAGGGGTTTATCTGTTGAAACTACAGTACAATGATCAAGCCTAAATCACCAGGACCATGAGTTCACAGCCACCACACTGGATTTTATGGATGTAAACTCCCTATGGGCCGTAAACTCACCCTATATGTTCAAGTGTTGGCCATTTCTTTCATTTCTTTCCTTCCTTGGCCGATCTTCCCTCATTCTCTCTCAACTATCATCCCGGTCTTCACCCTAGATCTTCAAAACTAGTAAGTATTCTTCCTTGACTTGTTGATACACCTCTTAATCTTGCATCCTCTCATGATTTCATCCATGAAAATCATGTTTTCATAGATCTTCAAGTTTCACCAAAAACACCAAGAACACACTCTAGTGTTCTTGGGTAAAACCGACCATTTCAAGCTTCTAGATCATAAGAACTCTTCCTTATACTTCATATTTAGTTAGGACTCATGCTTATAGACTCGAAAACATCAAGAACACAAGGACAAAAGGATTTTACGGCCAAGCCACCTTCCATGGCCGTAAACCCCTTAAAGGGTGCCATTTTGGCCATTAACCTTCCTAGATGCAAGGCTTGCGACCCAGAACCCTTCTTTGAATATTTTAGGACCTTAAACTACTCTTATAAACATAAATGGCCATGATTTTAAGGCTGTAAACTCCTTCGGGCCGTAAACTCATCATAAGCCTCGTTATAAGTGGTATTTCTCATACTAGTGTAGAGCAAAGGTCCCTAAAGCCTCCCTAGCCTTCAAACATACACTTATACATAAGTGACCATGAGTTTACGGCCGTAAACTCACTTGGGCCGAAAACCCATGGCCGTAAACTCATGTGAGTGCCATTCTACTCTCCTTTGATGAATCACATGTGATTCAACACTTCATTTCAAAACCCTTTGGCACAATAGTTTGTTTTCCATATCCTAGTGTGTTTTACTTGCTTAATTAGTTGTTTAAGTACTAGTTGTATGCATACATATATCAATATATGTTAAATAGGATTCGTGTGTTGTGTTCAAGTCTTCAATTGACACTTAGCTTCCTACCAAGCACTTTCCTCCGAACCGGTCACTACAGGTGAGTTCATACCCCCTTAAATGAACCTTTTAAATGTTTTTAAATGCTTTTGTGGGGGGGGGGTATACAAGTAGAATTATACTACTTATTATATCAATCACATGTGATTAATAACTAGCACACAAATGGATTTCACTATACGTTTAGCTGTTTTGCCAAACAAACTATTTCAAAATGATTTCTCAAACGCTTTTACATGTTAAACTCTTTATCAAACTTGTTTTCTATACTAAATCTTTCCTTACAAATTTTTCTATAACTGTGTTTCAAACAAAAGATTTCTTAAACTTTAAACTGTTTATGTCAACAAACTACTTTTAAATCGTTTTATAAAATGACGTCAAGTCATCGATTTTATTATTAAACTCTTCAATTGTTTTACAAAACTTCTTTTAAACTTTTATATTGTCAAATGCATGCCTGTATATGTATAGTTATGTAACTAATGTTTAAAGCACTTAGGACTGCTAACTCGCTTTAATTCCTTTTCCTTGTTTGGATGTGGCCTTAGGGTATCAGTTATTTGTCCGAATGTCGTCTAAATATTAGTTACATATTATGTATACATATGTAGACATAAAAGTTCTATCAGTCAGTTCAGTACCTTTGGGTGGCAAAGGCATACTTTCATTCATTTATATACATACATTACTAGTAAACTATAATAGGTATATTTTAGAGTTATACTACTTACTATTACTAGTACAAGGTAATACACAAGAGTCAGTTCATTCATGAGTCTATACAAATATACTACATACTATATGAAGAGACACTAATACACACTATATGAAGAGACACTATTATAAACTATATGAAGAGATACTATTACATACTATAACAGAGAATACTAGACAGAAAATACTATAACAGAGAATACTATACAAAGGATACTATACAGAGAATTCTATACAAAGGATACTATATAGAGAATGCTATACATAGAATACTATTACTATAACAAGTATACTATAACAAGATTCAGAGACAACATAATGTGTGATACTACTTTGTGACACATCGACCATTTCGTTATGTCTCGTTTTGTAACCAGAATCTCCTGGAGGGAGAGCGTCAGTTTGTTTATAGATTTATACTGGATTGACTACCTACACTTTTGTTGTTTGCTATAGTGGGACTTGCAAGTCTACGGGTGCCAAATATCATTTCTTCTGTCGTCTTTCATCATCGTGTTATAGTCAGATTCGTATGGTAACAATCATATCGCATTTTGCCTTAAACCATTGGTTTTAAGGTAGTTATTACTTTAGTGATTAATACAAATAATACTGTAGTACACATATACATTTTCCCATTATATTCAAATTGTGATCTTCTCACATAAAGGGTAATATAAGGCTATATTTTGATAATAATAGTTATACATGGGAAAAACCTTCATTCTTACAGAGAAGCAAACCTTCAAAACAGTCGGGTCTTGGTAGAAGACTACTTTTATACTAATAGGAAATATGGGATTTTCTAGGGTTATCATACTTATACACACTTTTTCATTAAACATTTACAAGTCTTTTCTTTACTGTTTTACTAATCATTGACACTAAATTACTTATGAATTCACCAGCTTAAATGGTGATCTACGCTTTCAAAATAACTTTTATTCTCAGGTGCTAGTAGACAGGTATGATGACCAGGGTTTGAGAAGACGGAGCAGTCAAGAATCGTCTTTTATTTTCATTACTTATTTTCATGTCTTATGCTATAAAAGAACACACATGTGTTAAAATTTTACTATTAATGCAATGGATGATGTTGTTTCTTGTTTACTACTTTGTAGTGTTGTGATACTTTACATGACGTCCTCCGACCCAGAACGTTTCAGCTGTTCTTGGTTTTGGGGTGTGACAGATTGGTATCAGAGCATTGTTTATAGTGAATTGAGTATATCAACCCATAAAAGATATACAGACTATAAATACAGTGGGATTAAAGTACTCTGACCAAGAGTTTATACTTTTAAATAATAAAAGATTTAACTAAGTATACATGCATGCATTCATACTAAAATCAGTGTCACGATGACAAAAACAAAAGTATTACATTTATTGAATATCACAAGTAAGCTCGGGGATGTATGGTTAGTCCTGGGAGTGGCATAGCCTGATCAACTATGCTGGTCCGAGGAGTGATTAGCATATGCCCAAGAATGGTCATGATATGGCAACTAGTCTAAAAACTTACCAACACTATTACAATGAAGACATTAGGAGTATTTTTGTGTTACAATAATTACTTTGTTGATAACTAAAGATTTTCATTAGTAGGTCAATAGTTGCTAAGTGGATACATTAAGGTTATATGTAACTGGGATGACATAGACTTAGAATCTGTGAATTTTTGCCTTACCCCCTGTTCCTTGTAAATTTGAGTTAAGGTCACTTATTCTAAGGCCTATCCTATTTTGATTAGATATTACTGGTATGCACTTTACGAATATTAAAGTAACTAATGAAGATTATCTTATAATATCTAGATAGTACGTCTAGTAATTATTTCTTTATCCCCATTTCTCGCTTAGATAACATGGCTGGACCCCATCCCCACGGCGACCCGTATTTCCCGAACAAAGACAATGATGGATGGTTTGAAGGAGAGCCAGAAGGTGATCATCAAATCCCTTTGGATGATCACCATGCTGAAGGCTTTTCGGATGGTGCTAACTCCAAGCCCGAGGTTGAGAACCTACTCCCAGTAGCTCTCATTCCAAATCCTAACCCTCGTCTGGCTTTTCAAGGCCCGACGCCTCCTTAGGTAGAATGTTTGGAGACATGGAGCGAAGAGCAAGATTAACCTATGTCGTTTAATGGAGACCGAAACTTCTATAACCTGAGCGAGGCAAGCTCAGCAGACAGAGTTCTGCCAATCCTAGTCCGTAGAGTTGCCCGAAATGAAATCCAGGGCAGGACAACTCTCCATCGCATCATAAAGGGTGATGCCAATGCAAGAATGCATACCATACGTACCATTTATCTTGAATATGCTCGTGAGAGGTCTGGGAAAGACCATGAGGCTCTACTACAAGCACTAGCTGAAACACGAGCCGAAGTCATAGAGCTCCGAGTACGCCAGAGGGTGTACGAAAGACACCTGCTTGATATGGACTGCCAGCTGGCTGAACTAAGGGTTCACCAGAGGGATAACCGTCATCAGTAGGAGATGCTTTATTTTCTTTCCTTGTTATAAGGAATCATTTTCATGTCTATACCCTATGTAGCACTTTTCTATGTGACTACCCTAGTACTGTAAGTACTTTTAGTTAGGCCTTTATACTGTCAAAATTTTTCTACTCCAGATATGATGTAAGACCTACTACAAGGTCAATTTTTCGCGAACTTATTACATCATAAATATCAATGATATTGACAGTCGGCTTATTTCTATGTCAATCTTTGTTCAAATACTTTCATCCTAGTATCGTTAGAATTCTATCAGAAACTCACTCTAGTCAAGTTATTGAGCTATGGTAATTTAGCTCAGGGATCACTTTCAGTTCTTGTTGAAGGTTGGATAGCAATCGTCATATAACCATTCTATGAACTTACTTCTACCCTTTACTAGGACTACATCATATGGATGTAGGTCAAACCCTCGAGAACTTACTTCTACTCCTTTCATGAATGATCGAAATACATCTAGGTTCAACCATAATCACTCACGAACTCATTTTATTTCATATAACATAATCATGTCTTCATCTAGAAATAGTAAGCCGAACAACGAAACCCCTATCCTTCATATCGACGCCGCGACACTACAAGCCGCAGTAACAGCTGCAGTGGCAGCTGTCCTTGCAAACCTCAACGCAAACAACACAAGCAAGGCTGGCAAGGGGGTTGACAATTCCGATCGTTGTATCGATCCGGGAAGACAATGTGACAACCTGAAATTTCTATTCTGTACAACCCTTCACTTCAAAAGAAGTCAGAACAGTTTCTGCTAACTTTCAAGCTTTTTGGAATAAGTTTGAGCATTTTAGGATTTGCACTCGAGGAGAAATCAGGAGAGAGGATGCCCTAGGGTTTATTGTGCAACAATAAAGTTCCAAAAACTCCAATAGTTTAGAGTTTACGGCCCAAATGGCTTTTGGACCGTAAAACCCAAGAGTATATATATGGCAATTAGCCATTTTAATCACTTTTTCACTTTTCAAGATCCAAACTCAATTCCCTCTCAAGTAGCTTTGAATTTTCCTTCTAGATCTTCAACCTAGTAAGTGTTTCTAACCCTTTTAAGTTGGTATATCACTTAATCTAGTGGTTTAACACACTTCTATCCGAAAAATTTGTCCAAAAGGCTTAATCTTCAAGTTTCACCAAGAACACACACTAGTGTTCTTGGACTTTTGGCTCAATTCAAGCTTCTATATTGTAAGTACTTCTATCCTAGAGTATCATAGAGCTTATTATACTGCCATACATCAAGAAAACACAAAGAAACACCAAGATCAAAGGTGTTTACGGTTCAAAAAACTCCTTGAACCGTTACCCTCCTGAAAGGGGCCAAAGTGGCCCTAGTCCCTTCCTTCTCTTTAGAAACTTGTCTAGACTCACTCCTTAATGTGTATAGGACTTGAAAACATCAAAATACCATGATCCATGAGGCTTTACGACCGTAAACCAAAAGGAAAATGGTCTTAGGGCTGTAAACTCCTCAAAGGAGGGAAATGGTGCCCTAACTTCTTCCTTAGGCTTATACATCAAGTAGAAATGCTTCTAGGGACTTATAAACCTTCAAATCAACAAATGGTCAAAGGAGTATGAGTTTATGGTCGTAAACGCATGGGTTTACGATCGTAAACTCAATGAGTTGAGGTCTCAAAACCGTAAACTCAAGAAAGGGGTTCTTTTGAACCCTAAACCCAATGGCTTTGTCCTACAACACTTAGATGCAATCTTTGGGACGTATAACACTTATATAAGGTGTTTATCATGCCCTAGGATGTCTTAAATTTGTTATTTAGTTTTTTTAAAGACTAATTGGTTGCATATATGTGATATTATATGTTAACTAGGATCATAGAGTGTGTACAAGTCTTCACTTGACACTTAGCATCCTATACGGTCTATTCATCCCAACACTTGCTATAGGTGAGTTCATACCCCTTAATCAGTGGTTTAAATGTTTTTAAATTCTTTTATGGGGGGATACAAGTTGAATCATGCTAGTTATTATATCAATCACATGTGATTAATAAGTAGCATACAAATGGATTTACTACTCTTTTAGCTGTTTTACCAGACATAATACTTCAAATGGCTTTCCAAAACGTTTTTACTTGTTTAAAACTCTTTATCAAACTGTCTTACGTACTGAATGTTTCTTTTCAAACTCTGTTACAATTGTGTTTCAAAACAAAGGTTTCCTTATACTTTAAACCATTCTTATCAAACAAACTGTTTTCAAATCGTTTTACAAACTGACATCAAGTCATCTTTTCCTAGTTATAAAACTTTTCAAAGGTTTTACAAAATTTCCTTTATACTTTTATATTGTCAATTGCATGCCTATATATGTATAGTTATATAAGTAATGTTTAAAGGACTTAGGAAAGCTAGCTTGTTTTACCTCCTTTTCCTCGTTGGGATGTGGCTTTAGGGCATCGGTTATCCGTCCGAAGGTCGTCTAAGTATTAGTTGTATATTGTCACACCCCAAAACCAAGAACGGCGGAAACGTTCTGGGGCGGAGGACATCATGTATAATATCAACAACAATGTAAAGTAGTAAACAAGCAACAACATCATCCATTGCATTAATAAAATAATTATTATACAATTGTATTCTGTCAAATCTTGATATACACTAAAGCATAAATCAAAATGAAAGATAAGTCTTGAATAAGCTCCATCTTCCTTTCTCCTTGCATCGGTACCTGTCTATGATGACCTGAGGATACAAGTAATTTTGAAAGCGAGTATCAGCTATAAAGCTGGTGAGATCATAAGTATTAATGTGTCTTAATTATATGAAAACTTATAATTTCTAAGACTTGACATTGTATAACTATACACATCGAACATTACAGTTCATTACATTTCTTATATGTAAATGTATGTAAAACGTATTCTCGTATATGTAAATGTGGCTGGATCTTGTGTTTTGGACATGTAAACAATGTTATAAGGCATATAACATGTATTAAAACACATTTAGGGAAGTAGACTCACAATCTGGGATGAAAACCCGAAGATCCGTGAGAGAGAAATTGACTTTTCTCTATTTGGAATTCAACTAATGAACCAATTTGGTTCAGAATTCTATTTATAGTCCTGAGATTTTTGGCAGAAAATATTTCTTTTCTCGGAATGGATTCTAATGACCTAGAGTAATGGAATTACAGTGTTGCCCAAAATCCTAGTGCAACCAGTCTCCTAATAACTCCTTAGGTGTAAAACCCTAAAACTGCCAAACTTATTCCAAAAGTTCGAATTTTCACTGTAACTGCTCTACTACTATTGGATTGAAATGGTTTGATTTAGAACAGAAATTTCGGGTTGTCACATCATCCCCCTGTTAAAGGGAATTTCGTTCCGAAATTAGAATTTAGGCAAGGAAGTATGCACGAATGATCGAGACGTGAGGAGGAAACTTCCTAATCGATTGGTTCTAGCGCACTTAAGTGAAATCGGGCTCTCGGTTGGTATCCCAACGAACCTTCACTAACTGGTGACGACGTTGCTTTGTCCGCTTGACCTCTCGGTCGAGGGTCACTACGGTTCTGATACGAAGGCAAGGATCTCGACGGGTGGACTTGTAAGAGTCCAAACGGAAAGGTATGGTTTTACGATCGAGATGCAGAGAGTAGAAAGTACGTTACTGAGTTCGCGGAGTAGGTCTAGTTGCGCGAGGCATAGAACCGATTCTGATAAGAATCTCGGAGGTCCTGTCTAACTTGGATTTAGCTTTCCACGCTTTACGAAGCGTATTAAGCCATTCTCAGAGTGAGTTGCCCTAAAGAACTTGGTCACTCACTCAAAATCTCAAAGGTTCGTTTTCTTGCGTAACTTCCCAGTCAAAGGCCACCCCTCGCTGGGTCAAAGTCGTACGAGTTTCTGAAGCTTGCGAGGAGTTCTAAATGAACTAAGGCGGTAGGTCGGTAAGACCTAAAATTTGGCGAAAGCTGTCGGCTTCTCTGGTGTCGATGAATACTCAAATGTTTTGGCAAATTGAGAGAGTACTCAAAATTTCCCACATTACTAACAGTGTGTCCTTGAAATTTGACTCTTCAATTTCCAAATCTCGTGCTTAGAGAACTTTGCTAAAAGTTCCTCTGTAGGAATTGTTTTCATGGGTTTTCTTCTTACTACGAGGGTAGATAAGTAAGTCATTTCATGGAGAAATAACGAATCGATCCAAGCAAGAAAGACGTAACCCTAATCATTCATCTCATGAAAACCATGGGTGTACTGGTCCTATCCGAAAGGTATCACTACGGACTCGAAGCGTCCGCATCAAATTCGGAAGATAGTCTTACAGACATCCTTCCCTAACACATCGAACTGGTGATATTCGGATCTCAGGTCCATTTCTGAAAGTAGATTCTTTCCTTACGTTTGCTCAACCATTTTGTCTATGCGAGGCAGAGATCACGATTTCTATGAAAATCTTGACGGAGTCCTCGATATCCGAGGCACATATGATGTGATCCATCGATCTCTGGAAGAATCTGACCGGGGTTCTCGAGGGTGAGAAACCTAGTCTTCTAATTCTATTTCTGTGTAGTTCACTGAGTTCTTCGTACTATTCTTGTATCTCCGTGGGTGTTTAAACTATAGGGTGATCTGTTTTCGGGAGTCGTACTGGGTTCTAAGTTTGTTCACATGACGATGTGATCACTCGTATACTTAGGCAGTTTCTCCGTTCTGAAGTCCATTTTAGAATTCATACAGGGCTTCACGATCACAATTTCGTGTATACGAGTCGTATATAATTAAGATTGAAAAGGTAGTCGAATAACTGATTCCTCCTTACTCGCACATCCCAAGGAGGAAAAGAGTTAAGGCGGAATCATCAATTCTAAACCTGTAGAACCTTGATTATATAACACTCTTATGTATACCTTCCTCAGTGATAGATCATCCGCATGAATCCCTGGATTGAACTTGACGTACTGCATGAGTGGTACTTCGGGGATTTCTTCGGAAAGAAATTAACTAGGAGGTACTCCTGGAATGAGTACTTCGGGGATTTCTTCGGAAAGAAATTAACTAGGAGGTACTCCTGGAATGAGTACTTCGGGGATTTCTTCGGAAAGAAATTAACTAGGAGGTACTCCTGGAATGAGTACTTCGGGGATTTCCGATATGACGGCTTCGCTGGAAAAGTGATCTAGAAGAAAGAGATGTACGCATGAAGTTGTTTTCGCGAGGATCAAATTTAATCGAGTCGTATGATAATGTCGGGATCATACTGAAATTTAAAGACATTAGATTTGAACATAAGACGTTTACAGACAAGAGATAACCGTGCAACCATGAACAGAGTTACAGTACTTTAGATTTACCACAAGACTATTGCTGCGAATAAGATATACTACAAAAGACAAGTATATGCAGCACGAGAATTCCTATACAGACAGGATCTCGCAAAAGGTAAGACTCTAGTTGCACTAGTCCTAGTTAGTTTATAAGTCTGTTGCAACGAAACGCCTTAAATACATTAACGTGGTTCTTGAGCAGGCTCTTCCGCAGCTGTGATCTTGAGAATCTTCCCATCTGCGCCAGAATTTTGCGTTATCGGGAAATCTCTCTTGAAGTGCCCTGTCTCACCACATTGGTGACATGACTGGCTAGTACTAGCTTTGGTGACGGGATTACGGTGCTTAGCTAGTGTTATGTGGACACGAGTGCCTTCCTCGTTACTCCACCTCGAAAATTGCTTCTTGAATCGTTCTGCGCTATAACTCGTCTTGTGCGCAGGGTTAGTCTCGATGAAAGGGACTTGAGTGACAGGTCGTTTCGGTGCTCCACAGTCACGAGCATGATGCCCTATGTTCAGGCAATTGCAACATTGCATCTCAGGCAATTGCCCTATAGTCTTCCTAAGTCTTTTAAACATTTCTTATATAACTATACATATAGAGGCATGCAATTTATAATAAAATAAAAGCATAAGTAAGTTTTGTAAAACATTTGAAACAGAAATATTATTTTAAGAGAAGATCGACTTGATGTCAATCTATAAAACAATTTGAAGGCATAAGTATAATAAAACAGTTTTGAGTATAAAGAAACATTTGTTTGAAACACAGTTGTAAATAAGTTTGAAGTATGATAAACAGAGTAAGAAGTACAGTGTAAGAAGTAGTTTGAAAACATATAAAATGTTTATAAAAATCATTTGAAGGAAACTGTTTGGTAAAACGGCTAATGAGTAGCCAAATCTTTTGAATGCTGTATATTAATCACATGTGATTGATGTAATAAGTAATATAATCCTACTTACTAATCACATGTGATTGACATAAGAAGTAGCATGATTCTACTTGTATCCCCCCACCATAAAACATTTAAAACAGTTTAAAACATTAGTTAAGGGGTATGAACTCACCTGTAGTATGTGACTGGAATTGAACGGCTGTTATCGTATGGAAGGATCGGACAAGTGCTTGGTGTCAAGTGGAGACTTAGACACACACAATGATTGTAATTACATATGAAGACATATGTATATAAATAATTAGAGATTAAATCACTAATTATACAAGTATAAACATTTAAGCGCGAGGACAACACTTTTGGTCAAGTGCTAGGAGGCTAATGGGTTGCAACAAAGGAGTGCAATGCCCCTAATGGAAGTTTAAGGTCAAAAGACCATATTCATTACGGCCCAGGGGAGTAAGCTCCTGGCCGTAAACTCTTAACCAAGTCATGAAATGGTGCATAGAAGTACTACAACCTTAGAGGGGAATTGTTTCTAGGATTAACAAGAGTTTAAGGTACCATATTCATTACGGCCCAGGGGAGTAAGCTCCCTTGGAGTTTACGGCCGTAAACTCCCTTGGGAGGGTTCTTATTGTCCTTTCAAGTCTCTAATATTTCTAGGAACAAGTCTAGGCTTCAATACTTGGATTAAGAGAGGTTTATGGCATTAAATGGGACCATTTGATGGAGTTTACGGCCATAGAACTCTTTGGGCCGTAAACTCCCTCACACAAGAGGTCCTAAGAATTTTAACTAGTCCATAACTCATCTAGGTACTTGCCCTAAAAGTCTCTTGCCCTAAGGAAGTGTCTAGGGTGTCCTTTGACCCCTTTAAAGGAGTTTACGGCCCAAGAAATACTCTTGGCCGTAAACTCTTCAACACTTATGCTTTTCATGTGTTTTCTAGGTCGTAAACACATTAAGGTACATGCCAAAAATGAAGACTAAGCCTTAGGAAGAGTTTGAAGTGGTTTTTGGCACTAAATCTTGGAGTTTACGGCCTAAGGAGCATCTTGGCCGTAAACTCCCTTCCAAAGTTGGTTTCTAATTGTTTTGTGGGTCTAAAAAACTTGCTTAAGGCTTCTAGGTTCTTGTTCTAAGGCTAAAGGATCACTAGGCACTCATTTGTGCCCTTTACTTGGAGTTTATGGCCCAAGAGGTTGTTCCTTGGCCGTAAACTCCTCAAACTACTTGATTTTGATTTGTTTCTAGCCTCTAATGATCATACACTAAGTCCTTAGTTAGATGCCTAACACGGAAATGGGACTAGGTGGCCTTTAGGCTTGATTTTGGAGTTTACTCCCCAAGAACGTTCTTGGGCGGTAAACTCCCGGATCTTGTGTTTTGGACATGTAAACAATGTTATAAGGCATATAACATGTATTAAAACACATTTAGGGAAGTAGACTCACAATCTGGGATGAAAACCCGAAGATCCGTGAGAGAGAAATTGACTTTTCTCTATTTGGAATTCAACTAATGAACCAATTTGGTTCAGAATTCTATTTATAGTCCTGAGATTTTTGGCAGAAAATATTTCTTTTCTCGGAATGGATTCTAATGACCTAGAGTAATGGAATTACAGTGTTGCCCAAAATCCTAGTGCAACCAGTCTCCTAATAACTCCTTAGGTGTAAAACCCTAAAACTGCCAAACTTATTCCAAAAGTTCGAATTTTCACTGTAACTGCTCTACTACTATTGGATTGAAATGGTTTGATTTAGAACAGAAATTTCGGGTTGTCACATCATCCCCCTGTTAAAGGGAATTTCGTTCCGAAATTAGAATTTAGGCAAGGAAGTATGCACGAATGATCGAGACGTGAGGAGGAAACTTCCTAATCGATTGGTTCTAGCGCACTTAAGTGAAATCGGGCTCTCGGTTGGTATCCCAACGAACCTTCACTAACTGGTGACGACGTTGCTTTGTCCGCTTGACCTCTCGGTCGAGGGTCACTACGGTTCTGATACGAAGGCAAGGATCTCGACGGGTGGACTTGTAAGAGTCCAAACGGAAAGGTATGGTTTTACGATCGAGATGCAGAGAGTAGAAAGTACGTTACTGAGTTCGCGGAGTAGGTCTAGTTGCGCGAGGCATAGAACCGATTCTGATAAGAATCTCGGAGGTCCTGTCTAACTTGGATTTAGCTTTCCACGCTTTACGAAGCGTATTAAGCCATTCTCAGAGTGAGTTGCCCTAAAGAACTTGGTCACTCACTCAAAATCTCAAAGGTTCGTTTTCTTGCGTAACTTCCCAGTCAAAGGCCACCCCTCGCTGGGTCAAAGTCGTACGAGTTTCTGAAGCTTGCGAGGAGTTCTAAATGAACTAAGGCGGTAGGTCGGTAAGACCTAAAATTTGGCGAAAGCTGTCGGCTTCTCTGGTGTCGATGAATACTCAAATGTTTTGGCAAATTGAGAGAGTACTCAAAATTTCCCACATTACTAACAGTGTGTCCTTGAAATTTGACTCTTCAATTTCCAAATCTCGTGCTTAGAGAACTTTGCTAAAAGTTCCTCTGTAGGAATTGTTTTCATGGGTTTTCTTCTTACTACGAGGGTAGATAAGTAAGTCATTTCATGGAGAAATAACGAATCGATCCAAGCAAGAAAGACGTAACCCTAATCATTCATCTCATGAAAACCATGGGTGTACTGGTCCTATCCGAAAGGTATCACTACGGACTCGAAGCGTCCGCATCAAATTCGGAAGATAGTCTTACAGACATCCTTCCCTAACACATCGAACTGGTGATATTCGGATCTCAGGTCCATTTCTGAAAGTAGATTCTTTCCTTACGTTTGCTCAACCATTTTGTCTATGCGAGGCAGAGATCACGATTTCTATGAAAATCTTGACGGAGTCCTCGATATCCGAGGCACATATGATGTGATCCATCGATCTCTGGAAGAATCTGACCGGGGTTCTCGAGGGTGAGAAACCTAGTCTTCTAATTCTATTTCTGTGTAGTTCACTGAGTTCTTCGTACTATTCTTGTATCTCCGTGGGTGTTTAAACTATAGGGTGATCTGTTTTCGGGAGTCGTACTGGGTTCTAAGTTTGTTCACATGACGATGTGATCACTCGTATACTTAGGCAGTTTCTCCGTTCTGAAGTCCATTTTAGAATTCATACAGGGCTTCACGATCACAATTTCGTGTATACGAGTCGTATATAATTAAGATTGAAAAGGTAGTCGAATAACTGATTCCTCCTTACTCGCACATCCCAAGGAGGAAAAGAGTTAAGGCGGAATCATCAATTCTAAACCTGTAGAACCTTGATTATATAACACTCTTATGTATACCTTCCTCAGTGATAGATCATCCGCATGAATCCCTGGATTGAACTTGACGTACTGCATGAGTGGTACTTCGGGGATTTCTTCGGAAAGAAATTAACTAGGAGGTACTCCTGGAATGAGTACTTCGGGGATTTCTTCGGAAAGAAATTAACTAGGAGGTACTCCTGGAATGAGTACTTCGGGGATTTCTTCGGAAAGAAATTAACTAGGAGGTACTCCTGGAATGAGTACTTCGGGGATTTCCGATATGACGGCTTCGCTGGAAAAGTGATCTAGAAGAAAGAGATGTACGCATGAAGTTGTTTTCGCGAGGATCAAATTTAATCGAGTCGTATGATAATGTCGGGATCATACTGAAATTTAAAGACATTAGATTTGAACATAAGACGTTTACAGACAAGAGATAACCGTGCAACCATGAACAGAGTTACAGTACTTTAGATTTACCACAAGACTATTGCTGCGAATAAGATATACTACAAAAGACAAGTATATGCAGCACGAGAATTCCTATACAGACAGGATCTCGCAAAAGGTAAGACTCTAGTTGCACTAGTCCTAGTTAGTTTATAAGTCTGTTGCAACGAAACGCCTTAAATACATTAACGTGGTTCTTGAGCAGGCTCTTCCGCAGCTGTGATCTTGAGAATCTTCCCATCTGCGCCAGAATTTTGCGTTATCGGGAAATCTCTCTTGAAGTGCCCTGTCTCACCACATTGGTGACATGACTGGCTAGTACTAGCTTTGGTGACGGGATTACGGTGCTTAGCTAGTGTTATGTGGACACGAGTGCCTTCCTCGTTACTCCACCTCGAAAATTGCTTCTTGAATCGTTCTGCGCTATAACTCGTCTTGTGCGCAGGGTTAGTCTCGATGAAAGGGACTTGAGTGACAGGTCGTTTCGGTGCTCCACAGTCACGAGCATGATGCCCTATGTTCAGGCAATTGCAACATTGCATCTCATGGCAAGCCCCATGATGATGGAAACTACACTCCTCACACTTCGGGAGTTTTCCCTCATATGACCTGCGCGGTATGGGAACGGCAGGGGTTTCCACTTGCTGTTGTGATATAGCCAGCTTTTGGGCTCTCTCGCGTTCTTTCCGGGCTTGACGCTTTCGTTTCTTGTTCTCTGCTTTCTGGCTTTGCGAGCCTGGGACTGTTACTGTTGGGTGACTTCCTGGATGGATATCATGATTGGGAACTTCATTCCATCAGCAATATCGACCGTGTTGATAGAGCTACGGTGCGCAATGACCGCGGTTACTGCAGCCACTACGACAGCTGTAAATACCGTTTGAAAGGTAGCGGCGTCCATAGGGAAAGTAGAGGTCTCGTTGCTTGGCTGGTTGTTTCCGGATGACGACATGATTCTGAAACACGAAAGAGTAAAGATTTGTGAGCGATTCTGGTTGACCCTGATGTACTTAGATTGTTCATGAAAAGAGTAAGTGTATCATTTCGAAAGTTTGACCTACATCCCTATGATGGAGTCCTGGTAAAGAATGAATGTATGTTCGCTAAGGTTTGACCTACATCCCTATGATGCAGTCCTGGTACTGTAGGGTAGTATGTTCGTAGAATGGTCTCAAGATGTTTGTCGTTCGAGCAGAGGTACCGTGGGTTGGTGAATAACAAGATCCAACCACTGAAAGAGACTTGGAAATGTCTCTTGGAATAAATCACCATAGTCCAATGACTTGACTAAAGTATGATTCAGATAGACTCCAATGAAAGTAAGATAAAAGTACTTGAAATGAAGAATGACGCAAAAGTTAGTCGGCTGTCAATATCTTTGATATCCACGATGTAAAGATTCGGGAAGATGACCTTGTAAAGGTCTTACATCATATCCACAGAAGATAGTTCCTGACAGCATAAAGACCTAACTAAAGTACTTACGGAACAAGATAATTTCATAGAAAATACCACATCGGGCATAGACAGAAAAACACGATTTCTTTTTATAAGGGAAATAAAGTAAAGCGTCTACTACGGGCAACGGTCATCCCTCTGGTGAACTCTTAGTTCAACCAATTGACGTTCCATGTCAAGTAGGTGTCTTTCGCACACCATCTGGCGTACTTGGAGCTCTATGACTTCGGCTCGTGATTCAGCCAGTGCTTGCAACAGGGCTTCATGGTTTCTCTCTGATCTCTCGTGAACATCCTCTAGATGAATGGTGTGGAGGGTATGCATTCTAGCATAGGCGACTACTTCTGTAATCTGATGTAGGGCTGTCCTGCCTTGAATCTCATTTCTGGCCTCTCTACGGACCAAGATTGGCAAGACTATATCTGCTAAGCCCTCATTACTCCAGTCGTAAAAGCTTCGGTCGCCATTAAATAGCATAAACCGATCTTGTCCTTGGCTCCATGTTTCCAAGCATTCCACTCACTCAGGGTCGGGCCATGAAAAGCCGGAAGAGGGTTAGGAATTGAAACGGGAGCTGCTCAGGGTAGGTTCTCAACCTCTGGTTCGGGGTTAGCATCATACGAAAGGTCTTCGTCATGGTGATCATTCAAAGGGGATAGGATGATCATTCTCTGGTTCTTCTCCAAACCAACCAGCTATGACTTCATTCGGAAGATACTGGTTGTCAAGGGAATGGAGTCCAGCTATGATTTCTATGCGAGAATTTAGGGTAAGAGGATAATTATTAGACGAACTATCTAGATAATTATTTAGAAAACCTTCACTAGTTACATCGCTACTTGTGAAGTGCATACCAGCTATGTGTAATCTAAATAGGATAGACCTTTGAATAAGTGACGTTAACTCCTTATTCACATAGAATAGGGGTAAGGCAAAATTATCACAGATTCTGAGTCTATAACATCCTAATTACATGTAGCCTCAGTGTATCCACTTAGCAACTATTAACTTAGTAATGAAGATCCCATTTTAATTCTCAAGTATAAAGTACTTATAGTAACACCAAATACTCCTATAGTATTTTAAATTTTTAATGTTATGTTCTATTGTTCTCATTGTGGTAGGGTTGGTAAGATTTTAGCATTGTTGCAACCACACACTTAAACTTAGGCACATGCTAGTCAACCCTCGGATAATATAGGTGATCAGGCTATATCTTCCCAGTTTTGACCATATGTCTCTAAGCCCACTTGTGTTGCCCAACAATCGTAATTCTTTTGTACTGTCCTAATGACATTGATTTTAGTATGAATGCAGCACGTATACTTACTTAAATATTTTACTATTTAAAGTATAAACTCTTGGTCAGAGTATTTTTAATCCCTTAAGTATTTATAGTTAGTATATCTTTTATGGGTTGATATACTTAATTCACTATAAACAATGCTCTGATACCAATCTGTCACACCCCAAAACCAAGAACGGCGGAAACGTTCTGGGGCGGAGGACGTCATGTATAATATCAACAACAATGTAAAGTAGTAAACAAGCAACAACATCATCCATTGCATTAATAAAATAATTATTATACAATTGTATTCTGTCAAATCTTGATATACACTAAAGCATAAATCAAAATGAAAGATAAGTCTTGAATAAGCTCCATCTTCCTTTCTCCTTGCATCGGTACCTGTATATGATGACTTGAGGATACAAGTAATTTTGAAAGCGAGTATCAGCTATAAAGCTGGTGAGATCATAAGTATTAATGTGTCTTAATTATATGAAAACTTATAATTTCTAAGACTTGACATTGCTTTGAAAGAAAGCTAGTATAAGTATGAAAATGTTTGTAGCTCAACTGTAAATGTTTGAAAATCCCTAGAAATACCTATGATTCCTATTAGTAACAAAAGGAGTCTTCTACCAAGACTTAACTGTTCTGTGTGTGTGTGTGTCACAACTGTAAATTTTGAGCCATGTAATCTATACATTCAAGTTAATGTGAATCAAAAACTTCAATCAAACACAACATGCTAGTACTACAAATAGTCATCAAACAATTGGAGACCCTAGAAGTTCTTGTTAAGTCTATTTTAGACTAGAACTTCCTTATTGGATCCAAATGGGCCAATAAGCTTCCAATTAGACTATCATAGGCTTAAAACCCTAATTGGGCTCTAATTGGACCCACATTTATTTTATTCAACATTTTAGGCCATGTTGGACCTAGAATGAAATAAATCACAAGCTTTGATCCATAATTTAATCTAACCTAGCCTAATAAAGCATAAAAATCACAATTTTATTTTATAAGGCCAATGATCACCCAAACTACCTCAAATATTGGTCTTAAGGGCCAAAAGGCCCAAAAATCTTTTTTTTCCCACCATTCTCGGCCCAAAGGCCCAAACCCAAGAAGATAAGGAAGAGTTGACTTAAGTGTGCCACCTCATTATTGTCCATAGGGTATCCATGCAATATAGTCCATGTATCCATGCAACATCACTTCAAAATCACTTCTTCCTTCTCTCCTCTCTCACTCTCGGCCATACACCCACACACACACACAAAAATCTCTCAAATCCTCTCTAGATTACTCAAGAACAACTCTCCCCCTCCATCCAAAATCTCGAAAATTAGGAAGCATTCAAGAAGGTTCTTCCACAAAAATCAACATCTAAGGTAAGGTTTTGCTTGGATCTATGACTTGTATTCCTTATTTATCAAACATCTCTTCCTAATCCATGCAAAAATCATGATCTTGCACTCTAGAAACACCCATAATCTCGAAAAGTTCATCAAGGAGTGCAAAGGCCAAAAATCACTTCATTTCTTCCAATCTTTCTTCGAAAACCGAATCAACACCCAAGGTGAGCTTCATACCCCCTATTTTCTGTTTTTATGAGTTTTGTGGGGGGGGGGGGGAATACAAGTGAAAGTGTAGATCTATATGTGTTTGTATGCCTTGTATGATTTCCATGCTTATATGTATGCTTTTATGTGTTTTAATGTTGGATCTAGCCTTAAAACCCATAAAAACCGAGAAATATCTTGTGTTAAATGATTTTAGCTTCAAATATATTTCTAAACACAAAGAGTTTCAAGAAAAATGGCTAAGTGGTTTAGTAATAATTTTCTTTGGGTTAAAAACACAAATTTTGGGCCTAAAATGTGAAAAATACAAAAATAAGTGCCCAAATTGACATTTCACAGATTCTGATGGATGAAGTGTGCCAAAACAGTTTCCATAAAACTATTTCTGGAATTACACTTAATTATAGGATTAAAAACATGAATTTCAAGCTTAATGGGCTAAAAATGAAAATTTCGGCCCAATGAGGCCCATTATGCGAATTTTTCTGTTTTGGAGGGCCAAAACTGTAACTTTCTGTAAAACAGTGGACTATAAGTGTTCCAAATCCTTTTCAAAGGTTTAAAATGCTTTTTAAATTTAAAAAGGACCAAAGTTGCAAAAATTTTCCCATTTGGGCCAAAATTGTCAAATTTGCGAAAAGAAGGGATTAAAACCAAGAAAACTGCATTTTCAGGGTCTTAAGCTGTTTTCTATGAAGAATATGCTGGAAAATGTTTATTTCAATAATTTTTGGTGTTAAAATGTCAAGAAAATTGATTTAAATACCAAACCGGAAAATATTTTAAATAAAGGGTTGAAAAGGTAAATTTTACAAACGAGGAGGGGCTGAAAACAGAAACTTTCCAAGACTAATTCTATACATGCAATATGATCAAATAATGGTACTACTACTATCGACAAAATACAATAAACTACAATACCAAAAGTCGTTGTCAAACGAATTGGTTCGGTCTCGAACCAATAAAAAATCCGAAACCACGAACACAACGATACTATGATACTACAATACTATGATTCATACAAATAACGATTCGGAATACATTATACATGTGCACAGACGTCTACGCACTATCTTTGGGCCCCACAAGTGTAAAATCTTGTTCGTTGAGCCTAGCTAGCCCGACGACCTGATCTTAAGGCCCAAAGACTTCATCTTACGAAGTGTTGGGTTTTCCCAACCCGACACAACGTAACCGGACTTTCAATGGCTGTAGACTACTGGTCCCCAAGGGTCCTTTAGTGTCGCTAGTAAAGTCTGCCTTTTTTTGCGAGGCGGGTCTGGGACCCCTCGTACCTTTTTATCCCCAACCGGCTAATGGAGTCGTCGAGGCCTTCGTGTCCTCCTTCTCTTCGGATGTGGGACAACAGGACGGTTGGATAGCGTGACTAGTACGGACGACGCCTTCGGGATCGTTAGTATTGCTATAGACTAGTCGTTTGTGTAACGCGTGTTTGTGGCGGATAGTCTTGCTCATCAATGATCGAATGTCGTCTGGAATGACAACTTCATGCGTTGCAATGGTTTCAAGTAATTTCATGGAATTCAAGGAATTAGGAAAACATCGGGTTTTCCTAGGGTTTTCAATACATACAAATTCAGAATACATACGATTTCAATAAACAATATTTTACAAGTATAGAAATCAAACAAGCATACTTATGGATCTTCACACCTTTTTTTTTTTACTATACTATTTTCAGAAAATATCGGATTTTCTGGTGGTTTTTCAAACGATACGAAGCATTGTTTTCAAATACAACTTATGAACTCACCAACATTTCATATGTTGACGTTTTTCAAAATACTTGTATTCTCAGGGAACCAGTGAATCAAGGGAAATCATATTCAGTGACGGTTGCAGTTTATTTTTGTATGAATTGAACAAATTAATTTTTGGGGGAATGTAATGTTTAAACAATGTATGATATGTAAACACTACTGGTTGTACTATGTTAATGAATGGTGACGAATGTTGTTATGTTTCATATATATTCAATGTTATGGTATTCAATTGAGTCACGACAGCCCCCGGACGTTTCCGCCGTCTGGTTCGGGGGTGTGACAGGTTGGTATCAGAGCTTTGTTTATAGTGAACTAGCATGTCGAGCCATACATTGATATGCAACTATAAACCAAAAAGAGGGACTAACATAACTCTGAACAGAACAAGTAAATAAAACACACTTGCTTGCATTAGGAATAAAGATCCAACGCTGAATCAAACACAATAACACTGGTATCTCGGTTAATTCGGGACTGTTCTTAGTGATACCAAGGAGTGAATGTAGCCTGATCAACTACATTCTCTCCAAGGTAAAATTAACACACGTCTTGATGAGATCGGGATAGCCAGGGAACCTAACACTATACCTTTTATCACCCAAAAAGAGAATGTTCGCTTAGTATGTATAATAGTCATAGCATCCTAGGATAATGTAGCATATTTACGTACTCGCGCAGACAGCATGGCTGGCTTTCATCACCCGGGAGACCCCTACTTCCCTAATCAGGGAAACAACGGCTGGTTAGAGGAGGAGGAGGAGCCTGAGGAGGAGCAGCAGGGTATCCAGTTTCATCAGGCCTTAGTAGCTCACGGGATGCTTGTGGATGAGCCAGGAGAGAATCCAGGTGAAGCACACGATGTCGGACCCGACGAATACGTAGACACTGACTACGAATTTGGAGAGCTCGACGATGACGACGAAGACGGCCAGGTCGGGGACCAGGACCCCGTCCCGCCATACGAGGACGAGGCACGACTAGATCACCCTGCCCCACCAGCGAACCCCCCAAGAGAGAACCGTTCCCTCGAAGCTGAGATCGCCGCACTGCGACAATAGCTGTATGCTATGGAGGCTCGGGCAGTGCAAGCAGAGCATGAGAGGGATGAGGTCATAGGAGACATGGCAGAGATGGCGCAGCTACTGGCACAACATTTCGGCATATGACCTCGGCACCACCTCCTGACGCAGCTCATCGCGGTTAGGGATAGACTTATCATAGTAGGTTATTAGGAACTATGTTATGTACTCCGGCTCTATGTTTAAGTGACTACACTACTCATGGAGCCGTTATGCTGTCGGATTAGTGTTACTTATGTATGCTCTTACGAGCAAAATTTTCTTGTACTAAATGCGGATAATATTAATAAACTTTTGTGTGTTTTGCTATAATATTCTCAGTTGTCATGTGTTAAGACGTTATGATTGTATGCTTGATGATAGTAATGTTTAGGTTCGCACCATACACCTAGTTAGTAGGGTCACCACCTCACAGAAACCACGTACACTCAACATCTTTCCGTTTCATGACAGAAAGATGCCTCGCCCAGCTACTCGCGGAAATCCCGAACCAACCCCGCCCGAAGTTGACTCCACTGCTTTCCAGGCAGCCGTGTCTGCTGCAGTCACAGCGGCTATGGCACAACTTCACCGAGGGAACAACTGAGGAGGTAACGGGCAAGGATCCGGAAGTTCGAACAACGGGACGAACCAAGGACTCACTAAAACGTGCACCTACAAGGATTTTGCGAACGCTAAACCCCGAACTTTCAACGGTACCGGAGGAGTGATCGCCCTGAAGCGATGGATCGAGAAGGTAGAGTCGGTATTCGAGATATGCGAGTGCCCCGAGCAGATGAAAGTGAAGTTCGCGGTCTGCGCTTTTGTGGACCAAGCACTCACTTGGTGGAATGGTCACGTAGAAGCTATGACACTCCCTGTCGCCAACTCTATTCCCTGGGCAGAAATGAAAGAGATGTTGACGGCTGAGTACTGCCCCCGAGGCGAAATACAGAAGATGGAGCAGGAACTATGGAATCTCACGGTGCAGAATGGGAACATCGATGCTTACATATCGAGATTCAGCGAACTATCTCTGTTGTGCCCGGGTATGATCACATCAGAGGGAAAGAAGATTGAACGATTCATCTGGGGACTGACATCCCCCATTCAAGGGAATGTGATAGCTGCGAACCCTGAAACTTTTGACAGTGCGAAGAGATTGGCAAAGAGGCTATATGATCATAACCACAAAAAGGGCGAGAAACCGGTAGAGACTGAGAAGAAGAAGGAGAGTGATGGTAAGAAAGGATGGAACAACAAGAGGAAGGGGCGTCAGGGTCCCGAGACCTCTAAAAAGCAGCAAACAGTGGCAGTTCACGCTGTCACTGCGCCGGTACCAGTCACATCACATGCTCCAGCCTCAGCTGCTTCAAATGCTTCAAGACCCTACTCCGGTACTCTTCCTAGTTGCAATAAGTGTGGCCTCCACCATCACGGCGAATGCAGGGAACTCCATTGCACCAGTTGCAACCGAAGGGGACACACTGCAAGGTTCTGCAGGACTTATCCTTCTCAGAACCAGAGTCAGGGAAACAACCAGAACAACAACAATAACCACCGCAATACCAACAACACCAATGCCGGCAGCAACAATGCAGGGCCTAGCCACACCTGTTTTGGGTGTGGAAGGACGGGACATTTCCGTCGAGATTGCCCTAACAACAACAACTCAGGAAACAGAGGAGCAGGAAGAATGCTGACTATGGGTCAGAGTGATGCAGTTCAGGACCCCGCAGTTGTGACCGGTACGTTCCTCCTAAACCACACTTATGCATGCATCTTATTTGATACCGGAGCGGAACGAAGTTTCGTGAGCGAGAAGTTTAAACATTTACTAAAACAACAACCCCAGAAGCTAAATGAAACCTATACGGTGGAAATGGCCAATGGGAAAACCGAATCCACTAGGGAGATCTACATCGGATGTACCCTAACCCTCAACCAACACGTCTTACGAATAGATCTGATGCCAGTGTCAATTAGGAGTTTCGATGTGATTATCGGCATGGATTGGTTAAGCCCCCACCATGCTGAGATTATGTGCCATGAGAAGGCCGTTCGCCTTCGTCTCCCAAATCACGAAACCCTAGTAATTTACGGAGACAAACCTAGCACGAATCTTCGTCTTATCTCGTGCATCAAAGCACAAAAACATCTGCGAAAGAACAATTTGGCGTTCCTGGCTCACATAGTGGACAGGACCAAAGAAGAAACTAACATCCAAGACATTCCGGTAGCGTGTGAATTCCCGGACGTGTTTCCTGAAGATCTTCCGGGAGTACCCCCAGAGAGACAGGTTGAGTTCCGAACCGACCTCGTTCCAGGAGCAACTCCTCTCGCTAAATCACCATATCGGTTGGCACCTGCTGAAATGCAGGAATTGTCCAGCCAACTCAGTGAGCTTCTGGAAAAGGGATTTATCCGACCTAGCTACTCGCCATGGGGAGCTCCGGTGCTCTTTGTCAAAAAGAAGGACGGATCTTTCAGAATGTGCATCGATTACAGAGAGTTGAATAAACTCACTGTTAAAAACCGCTACCCACTCCCACGAATCGATGATCTATTCGACCAGCTCCAAGGAGCTAGCTATTTTTCTAAAATAGATTTACGGTCCGGGTACCATCAACTCAAGGTCCGAGAAGAAGATATTCCTAAAACCGCTTTCCGAACCCGCTATGGACATTATGAATTCGTCGTAATGCCCTTCGGTCTAACAAATGCACCCGCCGCATTTATGGACCTAATGAACCGCATCTGTCGACCGTTCTTGGACAACTTCGTCATTGTGTTTATCGATGACATCCTCGTCTATTCTCGAAGCAAAGAGGAGCATGGCCAACATCTCCGACAAATCTTAGAGACTCTACGAACGGAAAAGCTGTACGCCAAACTCTCCAAGTGTGAGTTCTGGCTTCGGAGTGTGAATTTCCTAGGCCACGTGGTTAGCCGAGACGGAATTCATGTGGACCCCTCTAAAGTCAAAGCTATGGAAGGATGGACAACTCCGACTACGCCCACAGAAATTCGTCAGTTCTTAGGCCTAGCAGGCTACTATAGGAGATTCATCCAAAACTTCTCTAAAATCGCCAAGCCACTTACCTTGCTTACGCAAAAGAGCGTGCCATTCAAGTGGACAGACCGACAAGAGATTGCGTTTCGAGCCTTGAAGCAAGCTCTTTGTAGCGCTCATGTACTATCTCTACCTGAAGGAACGGAAGATTTTGTAGTTTACTGTGACGCGTCAAATCAAGGCTTAGGTTGCGTTCTCATGCAACGTGGAAGAGTGATAGCATATGCGTCCCGTCAACTAAAGACGCACGAAGTAAATTACACAACCCATGACCTAGAACTGGGAGCCGTGGTCTTCGCCCTAAAAATTTGGAGGCACTACCTGTACGGTACAAAGTGCACCATCTTCACAGACCACAAGAGCCTCCAGCACATCTTGAATCAGAAGGAGCTGAACATGAGACAACGAAGATGGGTGGAGCTGTTAAACGACTACGAATGCGAGATCAAGTACCATCCAGGCAAGGCCAACGTAGTAGCCGATGCCTTAAGTCGGAAGGAGTACTCCAATCGCCGTACGAAAACGCACTCGATAACCATTCAGCCTCATTTGGCCGCTCAAATTGCATCAGTCCAGGCAGAGGCTATGAAAGCGGAAAATAGAACTAGCGAGGCATTACGCGGAATGGAGAAGAACCTGGAAGTCAAAGAGAATGGGGTATACTACTTCATGAACCGTATTTGGGTTCCAAAAATCAGAGGATTCAGGGAGACCGTTATGAAGGAAGCCCACAAGACACGATACTCCATTCATCCTGGTTCGGACAAGATGTATTTGGACATTAAGCAGCACTATTGGTGGCCTAACATGAAGGCGGAAATCGCAACTTATGTTAGTAAGTGCCTTACGTGTGCCAAAGTAAAAGTGGAGTACCAGAAACCTTCCGAATTGTTACAGCAACCGGCAATCCCTGAGTGGAAATGGGAGGGGATTTCTATGGACTTCGTGACCAAGCTGCCCAAGACGTCGGACGGATTGGACACCATATGGGTAATAATCGACCGACTGACGAAATCTGCCCATTTCCTGCCAATCAAAGAGTCCTACAAGATGGAGAGGCTGACGCGTTTGACCCTACGAGAGATTGTAAGACTTCATGGAGTGCCAAAATCTATCATCTCGGATAGGGACAGTAGGTTCACGTCACGCTTTTGGCAGTCGCTCCACAAGGCCATGGGAACTCATCTTGATATGAGCACCGCGTATCACCCACAAACGGACGGTCAAAGCGAACGAACCATTCAGACGCTTGAAGACATGCTTCGTGCATGTGTGATAGACTTCGGAAAGTCTTGGGATACCCACCTACCGTTGATCGAGTTTTCATATAACAATAGTTATCATTCGAGCATTAAGGTGGCCCCTTTCGAAGCACTGTACGGGCGTAAATGTAGATCACCGTTATGTTGGGCTGAAGTAGGCGACACCCAGCTAGCAAGAACACATACGTCGGATAGGGCAATAACAGGACCGGAAATCATTCGCGAGACCACAGAAAAGATTGTCCACATCAAAGCTCGATTACAAGCATCGCGTGACCGGCAAAAGAGCTACGCTGATAAACGGCGAAAGCCCTTAGAATTCCAGGTCGGTGATCGAGTATTATTGAAGGTCTCACCCTGGAAAGGGGTTATACGTTTCGGAAAACGGGGAAAGCTGAACCCGCGATACATTGGACCTTTCGAAATCGTCGCCCGAATAGGTCCAGTAGCATACAGACTACAACTACCCGCGGAGCTAAACGGTGTACACCCCGTGTTTCATGTCTCTAATCTGAAAAAGTGCCTATCAGATGAAACCCTTGTCATCCCCCTTGACGAAATCGAAATCAATGAGAATCTCCTGTTCGTCGAAGAACCAATCGAAATCATGGACAGGGAGGTGAAGCGTACTAAGCAAAGTCGCATCCCGATCGTGAAGGTACGGCGGAACGCTAAGCGCGGGCCAGAATTCACGTGGGAACGCGAAGATCAAATGAAGCAGAAGTACCCTCACCTATTCTAGCATTCTTAAATCTAGCTTTCAAACAGAATTTCGGGACGAAATTCCCTCTAACGGGGGGATGATGTCACAACTGTAAATTTTGAGCCATGTAATCTATACATTCAAGTTAATGTGAATCAAAAACTTCAATCAAACACAACATGCTAGTACTACAAATAGTCATCAAACAATTGGAGACCCTAGAAGTTCTTGTTAAGTCTATTTTAGACTAGAACTTCCTTATTGGATCCAAATGGGCCAATAAGCTTCCAATTAGACTATCATAGGCTTAAAACCCTAATTGGGCTCTAATTGGACCCACATTTATTTTATTCAACATTTTAGGCCATGTTGGACCTAGAATGAAATAAATCACAAGCTTTGATCCATAATTTAATCTAACCTAGCCTAATAAAGCATAAAAATCACAATTTTATTTTATAAGGCCAATGATCACCCAAACTACCTCAAATATTGGGCTTAAGGGCCAAAAGGCCCAAAAATCTTTTTTTTCCCACCATTCTCGGCCCAAAGGCCCAAACCCAAGAAGATAAGGAAGAGTTGACTTAAGTGTGCCACCTCATTATTGTCCATAGGGTATCCATGCAATATAGTCCATGTATCCATGCAACATCACTTCAAAATCACTTCTTCCTTCTCTCCTCTCTCACTCTCGGCCATACACCCACACACACACACAAAAATCTCTCAAATCCTCTCTAGATTACTCAAGAACAACTCTCCCCCTCCATCCAAAATCTCGAAAATTAGGAAGCATTCAAGAAGGTTCTTCCACAAAAATCAACATCTAAGGTAAGGTTTTGCTTGGATCTATGACTTGTATTCCTTATTTATCAAACATCTCTTCCTAATCCATGCAAAAATCATGATCTTGCACTCTAGAAACCCCCATAATCTCGAAAAGTTCATCAAGGAGTGCAAAGGCCAAAAATCACTTCATTTCTTCCAATCTTTCTTCGAAAACCGAATCAACACCCAAGGTGAGCTTCATACCCCCTATTTTTTGTTTTTATGAGTTTTGTGGGGGGGGGAATACAAGTGAAAGTGTAGATCTATATGTGTTTGTATGCCTTGTATGATTTCCATGCTTATATGTATGCTTTTATGTGTTTTAATGTTGGATCTAGCCTTAAAACCCATCAAAACCGAGAAATATCTTGTGTTAAATGATTTTAGCTTCAAATATATTTCTAAACACAAAGAGTTTCAAGAAAAATGGCTAAGTGGTTTAGTAATAATTTTCTTTGGGTTAAAAACACAAATTTTGGGCCTAAAATGTGAAAAATACAAAAATAAGGGCCCAAATTGACATTTCACAGATTCTGATGGATGAAGTGTGCCAAAACAGTTTCCATAAAACTATTTCTGGAATTACACTTAATTATAGGATTAAAAACATGAATTTCAAGCTTAATGGGCTAAAAATGAAAATTTCGGCCCAATGAGGCCCATTATGCGAATTTTTCTGTTTTGGAGGGCCAAAACTGTAACTTTCTGTAAAACAGTGGACTATAAGTGTTCCAAATCCTTTTCAAAGGTTTAAAATGCTTTTTAAATTTAAAAAGGACCAAAGTTGCAAAAAATTTCCCATTTGGGCCAAAATTGTCAAATTTGCGAAAAGAAGGGATTAAAACCAAGAAAACTGCATTTTCAGGGTCTTAAGCTGTTTTCTATGAAGAATATGCTGGAAAATGTTTATTTCAATAATTTTTGGTGTTAAAATGTCAAGAAAATTGATTTAAATACCAAACCGGAAAATATTTTAAATAAAGGGTTGAAAAGGTAAATTTTACAAACGAGGAGGGGCTGAAGACAGAAAATTTCCAAGACTAATTCTATACATGCAATATGATCAAATAATGGTACTACTACTATCGACAAAATACAATACACTACAATACCAAAAGTCGTTGTCAAACGAATTGGTTCGGTCTCGAACCAATAAAAAATCCGAAACCACGAACACAACGATACTATGATACTACAATACTATGATTCATACAAATAACGATTCGGAATACATTATACATGTGCACAGACGTCTACGCACTATCTTTGGGCCCCACAAGTGTAAAATCTTGTTCGTTGAGCCTAGCTAGCCCGACGACCTGATCTTAAGGCCCAAAGACTTCATCTTACGAAGTGTTGGGTTTTCCCAACCCGACACAACGTAACCGGACTTTCAATGGCTGTAGACTACTGGTCCCCAAGGGTCCTTTAGTGTCGCTAGTAAAGTCTGCCTTTTTTTGCGAGGCGGGTCTGGGACCCCTCGTACCTTTTTATCCCCAACCGGCTAATGGAGTCGTCGAGGCCTTCGTGTCCTCCTTCTCTTCGGATGTGGGACAACAGGACGGTTGGATAGCGTGACTAGTACGGACGACGCCTTCGGGATCGTTAGTATTGCTATAGACTAGTCGTTTGTGTAACGCGTGTTTGTGGCGGATAGTCTTGCTCATCAATGATCCAATGTCGTCTGGAATGACAACTTCATGCGTTGCAATGGTTTCAAGTAATTTCATGGAATTCAAGGAATTAGGAAAACATCGGGTTTTCCTAGGGTTTTCAATACATACAAATTCAGAATACATACGATTTCAATAAACAATATTTTACAAGTATAGAAATCAAACAAGCATACTTATGGATCTTCACACCTTTTTTTTTTACTATACTATTTTCAGAAAATATCGGATTTTCTGGTGGTTTTTCAAACGATACGAAGCATTGTTTTCAAATACAACTTATGAACTCACCAACATTTCATATGTTGACGTTTTTCAAAATACTTGTATTCTCAGGGAACCAGTGAATCAAGGGAAATCATATTCAGTGACGGTTGCAGTTTATTTTTGTATGAATTGAACAAATTAATTTTTGGGGGAATGTAATGTTTAAACAATGTATGATATGTAAACACTACTGGTTGTACTATGTTAATGAATGGTGACGAATGTTGTTATGTTTCATATATATTCAATGTTATGGTATTCAATTGAGTCACGACAGCCCCCGGACGTTTCCGCCGTCTGGTTCGGGGGTGTGACAGTGTGTCTCTTGTAAGAGTAAGTATTTTTTCCAAAGTATAACTATCATTAACCAAAAATATAGTTTGTACAACTTTGTTTAAGTGAGGTTATCACTAAAATATGTACTGGAAAAATTAACGTAGTACTAAACGTAGCTCTAAAAGGACTACTACCGTACTAACTACCTCAGGCCGGATCTTGGGCAAAGGCATTACGTGATAAATTGCGCCATACTATCGACTAGTAACAACGACATAATGAATGGTCATAATAAAGAAATGACGTTTGGCACCCGCAGACCTGCAGGTCCGGCCGTAGCTAGCAGCAAGGTGTAGGATTGTCAATCCAACATAGATCTATGCGCAAACTCAACGCTCCCCCTTCAAGAGACTCTGGCCGCAACTCAAGTCATGAGGTTTTAAGTCATGCTCCGATTTAAATCACCGTAATCAACGTATTCTCGTATATGTAAATGTAATGTACTGTTCTACCAAGTATAGCAATGTAATGAACTGTAATGTTCTATGTGTGCTAGCTGTAATGTAATGAACTGTTCTACCAAGTATAACAATGTATGAACTGTAATGTTCTATGTGTGCTAGCTGTAATGTGTGCTCTCTCTATCTAGCAAGTATAGTAATGTAAACGTTCTAGTATTCTTGTATACGTTCTCGTCCTAGTATAGATGTATATGTAATGTACAGTAATGTTCTAGAAAGTATTGACTCATGAATGAACTGACTCATTGTATGATATCGCGTTCTAGTAATGGTTCTAGTATCTTCCTGAACTACCCATATGGTAGCTTCCTAGTAAACTAAGTGGTACGTATGGATGTGGATGTATACCCTTGCTACCCAAGGGCATAGGATGAACTGGAAGGACCTTTTATGACTATATATGTACACATGATATATAACAAATCTTTAAACGACCTTCGGACGAATACCCAATGTCCCACCAGACCACATCTCAAGGCGCGAAAAGGAAATAGGGTGGATAGTCTTCCTAAGTCTTTTAAACATTTCTTATATAACTATACATATAGAGGCATGCAATTTATAATAAAATAAAAGCATAAGTAAGTTTTGTAAAACATTTGAAACAGAAATATTATTTTAAGAGAAGATCGACTTGATGTCAATCTATAAAACAATTTGAAGGCATAAGTATAATAAAATAGTTTTGAGTATAAACAAACATTTGTTTGAAACACAGTTGTAAATAAGTTTGAAGTATGATAAACAGAGTAAGAAGTACAGTGTAAGAAGTAGTTTGAAAACACATAAAATGTTTATAAAAATCATTTAAAGGAAACTGTTTGGTAAAACGGCTAATGAGTAGCCAAATCTTTTGAATGTTGTATATTAATCACATGTGATTGATGGAATAAGTAATATAATCCTACTTACTAATCACATGTGATTGAAATAAGAAGTAGCATGATTCTACTTGTATCCCCCCCCCCATAAAACATTTAAAACAGTTTAAAACATTAGTTAAGGGGTATGAACTCACCTGTAGTATGTGACTGGAATTGAACGGTTGTTATCGTATGGAAGGATCGGACAAGTGCTTGGTGTCAAGTGGAGACTTAGACACACACAATGATCCTAATTACATATGAAGACATATGTATATAAATAATTAGAGATTAAATCACTAATTATACAAGTATAAACATTTAAGCGCGAGGACAACACTTTTGGTCAAGTGCTAGGAGGCTAATGGGTTGCAACAAAGGAGTGCAATGCCCCTAATGGAAGTTTAAGGTCAAAAGACCATATTCATTAGAGTTTACGGCCCAGGGGAGTAAGATCCTGGCCGTAAACTCTCAACCAAGTCATGAAATGGTGCATAGAAGTACTACAACCTTAGAGGGGAATTGTTTCTAGGCTTAACAAGAGTTTAAGGTACCATATTGACTCCTGAGGGGAGTTTACGGCCCAAAGACCCTTTTCCCTTGGAGTTTACAGCCGTAAACTCCCTTGGGAGGGTTCTTATTGTCCTTTCAAGTCTCTAATATTTCTAGGAACAAGTCTAGGCTTCAATACTTGGATTAAGAGAGGTTTATGGCATTAAATGGGACCATTTAATGGAGTTTACGGCCATAGAACTCTTTGGGCCGTAAACTCCCTCACACATGAGGTCCTAAGAATTTTAGCTAGTCCATAACTCATCTAGGTACTTGCCCTAAAAGTCTCTTGCCCTAAGGAAGTGTATAGGGTGTCCTTTGACCCCTTTAAAGGAGTTTACGGCCCAAGAAATACTCTTGGTCGTAAACTCTTCAACACTTATGCTTTTCATGTGTTTTCTAGGTCCTAAACACATTAAGGTACATGCCAAAAATGAAGACTAAGCCTTAGGAAGAGTTTGAAGTGGTTTTTGGCACTAAATCTTGGAGTTTACGGCCTAAGGAGCATCTTGGCCGTAAACTCCCTTCTAAAGTTGGTTTCTAATTGTTTTGTGGGTCTAAAACACTTGCTTAAGGCTTCTAGGTTCTTGTTCTAAGGCTAAAGGATCACTAGGCACTCATTTGTGCCCTTTACTTGGAGTTTACGGCCCAAGAGGTTGTTCCTTGGCCGTAAACTCCTCAAACTACTTGCTTTTGATTTGTTTCTAGCCTCTAATGATCATACACTAAGTCCTTAGTTAGATGCCTAACACGGAAATAGAACTAGGTGGCCTTTAGGCTTGATTTTGGAGTTTACTCCCCAAGAACGTTCTTGGGCGGTAAACTCCCGGATCTTGTGTTTTGGACATGTAAAAATTGTTATAAGGCATATAACAAGTATTAAAACACATTTAGGGAAGTAGAATCACAATCTGGGATGAAAACCCGAAGATCCGTGAGAGAGAAATTGACTTTTCTCTATTTGGAATTCAACTAATGAACCAATTTGGTTCAGAATTCTATTTATAGTCCTGAGATTTTTGGCAGAAAATATTTCTTTTCTCGGAATGGATTCTAATGACCTAGAGTAATGGAATTACAGTGTTGCCCAAAATCCTAGTGCAACCACTCTCCTAATAACTCCTTAGGTGTAAAACCCTAAAACTGCCAAACTTATTCCAAAAGTTCGAATTTTCACTGTAACTGCTCTACTACTATTGGATTGCAATGGTCTGATTTAGAACAGAAATTTCGGGTTGTCACATATATTATGTATACATATATAGACATAAAAGTCCTATCAGTTAATTCAATACCCTTGGGTAGCAGGGGTATACTTTCATGTTCAGACATACCAGTTATATTACTAGTAAACTACAATAGGCATAGTTTAGGAAGATACTAAAACTATTACTAGAACAAATGAAACATACAATGAATCAGTTCATTCATGAGTCAATACCTGCTAAATAGAGAGAGAACACACAATACAGCTAGTACATACAGAACATTACAATACATGCTAGATAGAGAGAGAACACACATTACAGCTAGTACACGCAGAACATTACAGTACATACAGGCTAGACAGAGAAAGAACACACAACACAGCTAGCACATACATTACATATACATCCATGCAGTTATGTGAGCTATTAAACGGGGCATGGCACTAGCTGCCATGACAGTTTTTGTATCCAGAATCTCCTTAATTGGGGAGCGTATGAGTTTGCGTGTAGATCTATACTACATTGACTATCCTACACCTTGGTGCTCGCTACAGTGGGACTTGCAAGTCTACGGGTGCCAAATGTCATTTCTTACGGCGTCTTACATTGTCGTTTTACTAGAGTCGGTAGCTGGATATAGGCCGATCACATGTTACTTTAAATTGCAATTAGTTTAAGGTAGTTAGTACAATAGTAGTTACTTTTTACAATACTACAGTACTATAATATTTCCCCATTACATTCACTTCGTGAATATTCACACGATGCACGGTAATGTAAAAACTATATTTTTGGTTAATGATAGTCAGATTTGGGAAAATACACACTCTTACAAGACACACACTCAGATACTAGATGCGTTGGTAGAAGGCTACTTTTAGTAGGAAGCATAGGGTTTTCTAGGATATTCAAAACTTTTACATACCCATACTTACAAATATAGACACTAAAATACTTATGATCTCACCAACTTTAAAGCTGATACTCTCTTTCAAAATAACTTGTATCCTCAGGTCGTCAGTAGACAGGTACCGATGCAAGGCTTAGAGAAGATGGAGCTCGTTCAAGACTCATCTTTCATTTTAATTTATACTATAGTGTCTTTTATAATTTGACAGAACACACGTGTATTAAAAATATATTATTAATGCAATGGATGATGTTGTTTCTTGTTTACTACTATTCATTGTTGTGATACTGTACATGACGTCCTCCGCCCCAGAACGTTTCCGCCGTTCATGGTTTTGGGGTGTGACAGATTGGTATCAGAGCATTGCTTATAGTGAATTGAGTATATCAACCCATAAAAGATATACAGACTATAAATACAATGGGATTAAAATACTCTAACCAAGAGTTTATACTTTGTATAATAAAATATTTAATTAATTATACGTGCCTGTATTCATACTAAAATTAGTGTCACTAGGACAATACAAAAGAATTACGATTGTTGGGCAGCACCATTAGACTCAGAGACATATAGTCAAAACTCGGACGATGTAGCCTGATCAACTATGTTATTCGAGGGTTGACTTGCATGTGCCTAAGTGTAATTGTGAGGTTGCAACAAGTCTAAAATCTTACCAAAAATACCACAATGAGAACAATAGAACATAAACCTAAAATACTATAGTGGTATTTTGTGTTACTGCAAGCTACATATGTGCTAGATTCTTATATCTCTTTTCTCGCATAGATAAAATGGTTGGATTCCATCCCTACGGCAACTTGTACTTCCCTAACCAAGGTAATGAAGGCGGGTTTGAAGATGCTCGTGAGAGATCTGAAAGAGAGCATGAAACCCTGCTTCGAGCACTGGCTGAATCACGAGCCAAAGTCATAGAACTCCGAGTATGCCAGAGGGTGTACGAAAGACACCTACTTTATATGGAACATCAACTGGCAGAGCTGAGAGTTCACCAGAAGGATGACCGTCCCCAATAGTAGACGCCTTACTTTATTTTCCTTGTTAAAAGGAATCGTTTTCTGTCTATGCCCTATGTGGCATTTTTCTATGAAACTATCTTGTACTGTAGGCACTTTTAGTTAGGCCTTTATGTGGCCAAAACCTTTCTACCCTAGATATGATGTAAAGACCTTCTACAAGGTCAATTTTTCCCGAAATTTTGCATCATGAATATCAAAGATATTGACAGTCAGCTATCTTCTGTGTCATTCTTTATTGAAATACTTTCATCATGCTATCATGGGAGTCTATCTAAAACCCACTCTAGACGAGTTATTGAACTAGGGTAACTTAGCTCAGGGATAATTCCCAATTCTTCTTCAAGGGTTGGATCATGTTAGTTACCAACCGATGGTACCCTGTTTGAGACGTCAGGTGTCATAAGACCATTCTAAGAACTTACGTCGACTCTGTACTAGAGCTGCATCATAGGGATGTAGGTCAAACCCCCGAGAACATACTGCTACTCTTTACTTGAGCGATCGAAATTCATCTAGGATCAACCATTCTAGCTCACAAACTCCTTTTCTTTTCGTGTAACAGAATCATGTCGGCATCCGGAAATAGTCAGCCGAACAACGAAACCCCTGCCTTTCCTATGGACGCCGCTACTTTCCAAGTCGCAGTTACAGCTGTCGTGATGGCTGCCATGACAGCTATCCTTGCAAACCGCAGCGCTATCAACGCAAACAAGACTGATAAAGGAGTTGACAATTCCGATCGTGGTAACGATCCAAGAAATCAACAAATAGTAACAGTCGCCAACACCCAAAACAACAACTCAGAGTTCAAGAAACGAAAACGTCAAGCCCAAGTGGAACGCAAGCGATTTCAGAGGATTGCCATGCAACAGCAACCAGTGGCAACCCCTTCCATCACAACATCGGTCAAACGATATGGGGGAACACTCCCGAAGTGTGACCGGTGCAACTATCACCATAAGGGAATTTGCCGAGTATGGCAATGCAACAATTGCAACAAGATGGGGCACATTGCTCATTTCTGTAGAACTAACTCCACCACTGGAGCTAGCCTAGTTTGCTATAGTTGAGGTGAGGCAGGGCACTATTATATAAATTGTCGAAAAGAGAAGATCAACGAAAGCAACCGTGTCCCCATAACTCCTACTCAACACTTCACTTCCACCACCGATGCTGGCGTTAGCCAGATATGTCATTTATGTGGGTAGATGGGACATCTCAAGAAGGACTGTCCAATAGCAAAGAACTCGGGCGCAGACGGGAAGATTCTAAGGATCACAGCTGTAGGAGAAACTACGTCGGAACCTCATTAGAGTATCTAAGGCGTTCGTTGTAACAGACTTATAAACTGTTTAAAGCTAGTGCAAATCGAGTCTTATCTTTTGCAAGATCCAGTCAGAAAAGGGATGCTCGTGCTGCGTATACTTGTCTTTTGTAGTATACCTAGTTCGCAGCGATAGTCTTGTAGTGAATCTTTAGTAATGTAACCCGGTTAAAAGTTGCACTGTTGGTTTTTGTCTGTAACGCCTTTATGATCAAGTGTAATGTCTTTATTTCCAAGTGAGTCCGATATTACCATACAACTAGATTCAATTTGATCCACACAATACCAGCTTCGTAAGTACATCTCTTTCTCCGTAAACGTCTTTTTAACGAAGCCGTCATTTCAGAACTCGGAACTACTCATGCTTAGAGTACCTCATGTTTCTTATCCTTTCCGAAGAAACCTCAGCAAACCTCCCCGGAGTACCACTCGTATAGTACGTCAAGTTCAATCCAAATATCAGTACGGTTGATCTATCGCAGAATAATGCATACACAAGGGTGGTATATAATCAAGGTTCTATAGGTTTAGAATTGATGATTCCCCTATAACTTCTTTTCCTCGTTGGGATGTCAGCTTAAAGAAGAATCATTTATTCGACTACCTTTTCAATCTTAATTTTATATGACTCGTATAGATGAGACTGTGATTGATGAACCATGTATGAATTCTTAATATGAACTTCAGGACAGAGACTGCCCAAGACTACGAGTAATCGCATCGTCATGTAAACAAACATAGAACCCAGTACGACTCATGTAACCAGATCGTCCTACAGTCTAACACCTACTGAAATACAAGAACAGTCCGGACAATTTAACGAACTACTCAGCAATAGAATTGGAAGACCAGTCTTCTCACCCTGGAGAGCTCTGGTCTTATCTTCCAAAAGTAGACGAATTGTATCATATGTACCTCGACTATCGAGGACTCCGTCAAGATTTCCATTAGAAATCATTATCTCTGCCTCGCATAGATGAATTGGTTGAGCAAACGCAAGGAACGAATTACCTTTCAGAAATGGACCTGAGATCTGAATATCACCAGTTTCGAGTTTTAGCGAAGGATGTCCCGAAGACGACCTTCCGAACTCTATGCGGACACTTCGAGTCCGTAGTGATACCCCTCGGATAGGACCAGTACACCCGTAGTATTCATGAGCTTAATGAATAGGGTACGCCATTCTTACTTGGATCAGTTCGTCTTTATCTTTGTAAATGACTTACTTATCTACTCTCGTAGTAAGAAGGAAATCATAAAGAGCATCTACAACAAGCCATGGAAACAATGCGATCAGAGAAACTTTGCACGAAGTTCTCTAAATACGAGTTTTGGAATTGAAGAGTCAAATTCCTAAGACACACTATTAGTGATGTGGAAATTCTTGAGGACTCTTTCAATTTATCAAAACCGTTGACAATTTGTCAGCACTGAAGACGCCAACGAAAATTCGCCAAATTCTAAGTCTCACAGACCGACTGTCGTATTTCATTTAGAACTCCTCGTAAATTATGGAACCTCTTACGAATTTGACCTAGAAGGGAGCGACCCTTGACTGGGAAAAGAAGCAAAAGTGAGAAACCCTTGGAACTCCAGGTAAGAAACCAAATTCGTTTGGAAGTCTCACTCTGAGTAGGCTTAATACGCTTCGTAAAGCGTGAAAAGCTATATTCAAGAGAGTTAGGACCTCCGAGATTCTTGCTAGAATCGGCCCTGTATCTCACAAACTAAACCTACTCCACGAGCTTAGTAACGTGCATTCTACTCTCCACGTCTTGAACTTGCAAAATTATCTATCCGACGAGACTCTTCAAAATCCCACTCGAAGAGATCGAGTTCCACAAGAGCCTCACCTTCGTGGAAGAACCGTAGTGACCATGGACCGAGGGGTCATGCGAGTGAATCATAGCCGTTTTCCCATTAGTGAATGTTCGCTGGAATGCCAACCAAGGACCTAAATTCACTTGGGAGCGTGAGAATCAATTGTATAGGGAGTATCCCCACTTCTTGTCTTGATTAGTCATGCCTACTCCGTTACCTAAATTCTAATTTCGGGATGAAATTCCTTCTAACGAGGGGATAATGTGACAACCTAAAATTTCTATTCTGTACAACCTTTCACTTCAAAAGAAGTCAGAACAGTTTCTGCTAACTTTCAAGCTTTTTGGAATAAGTTTGAGCATTTTAGGATTAGCACTCGAGGTGAAATCAGGAGAGAGGATGCCCTAGGGTTTATTGTGCAACAATAAAGTTCCAAAAACTCCAAGATTTTAGATTTTACGACTTAAATGGATTTTAGACTGTAAACCCCAAGATTATATATACGGCACTTAGCCATTTAAATCACTTTTTCACTTTTCAAGATCCAAACTCAATTCTCTCTCAAGTAGCTTCAAAATTCCTTCTAGATCTTCAACCTAGTAAGTGTTTCTAACCCTTTTAAGTTGGTATATCACCTAATCTAGTGTTTTAAAAAACTTCTATCCGAAAAATTTGTCCAAAAGGCTTAATCTTCAAGTTTCACCAAGAACACACACTAGTGTTCTTGGACTTTTGGCTCATTTCAAGCTTCTATATTGTAAGTACTTATATACTAGAGTATCATAGAGCTTATTATACGTCCATACTGTTGGATTAATGTCTAAGTCCATAACTATAATTGGTAAGACTTGACCCGACCCGGCATGGTCCATTTGGGTTGCATGGCATCATGCATTTGGATAGACTATAATGAAAGAAACAACACTTAAGGTTTCTTAATATATTATAAGTTATAATATATTAATAAGATTATTTAATTAATATCGATCATGAATTAATCTAGAATTAATTAAGTGATCAAAAGAAGACTAATTAAATATATGGGTTGATTGTGTAAATCATCCATACTTGTATAGTGGGCTAATGCTCCATGGATTATCAAGTTGGGCTAAAACCCATATGAAGCTCCATGGATGATCCATGGTGTATTTGAACCTATGGATCCAAGGAAATGGAAAGCCATGACAATTAGGGTTTACCCTAATTGTAACAACTATATAAAGATCATACTCTTGGAAAAATCGGCCACTAAGTAAGGAAAAGAAAGGGCTAGCCGATTTCAAGTGTTCTACATTTCTCTAAAGGTTATTCCAAAAGCAATTGGTGTTGTGTGAACCATTTGAGGTGTCACACTTGGGGCACTAGGCACTCAAGCTTCTTGAGAACATTCTACACCAAAGAGGTATGTATTCTATCTTGTTATATTCATTGTTTTGTATGCTAGATTAGGATAATACCTTGGATGTTCATATTTGCATGTATAATAGAGAAAACATAGATCCAGGGTATTTAGTGTTGCATGTACACTTAGGAGTGTTAGAATGCTCAAAACCCAACAGTGGTATCAGAGCCTAGGCCTATTTTCTTGTTATTCTCGCAAAAGTAGCTGAAAAATCGAGTTTTGATGCTGTCTGCCCAGCAGACTCGCCGAGTCCATGAATGGACTCGCCGAGTACAAGGCAAAATGCATCCAACTCGCCGAGTTGGTTCGTGCACTCGACGAGTTGGACCCCCAGACAACATATATTCGACCTTTTTGGCTGGAATTGGACTAGGAACATTACCCTAAGATGTTTTTGAACTTATAAACTTGTTTTTGATGTGGTAATGTTCATGCTAATCCAATTTCTAAGATAATTGTCATAATTTCAAGATTTGTATTAGGTTGTATTTTATGCTAACTTCTTGAAGATTGATGATTTGAATTATCTTGGTCTTAGATTAATAGAAAAGTTGTGTGAAATAGTTGATTTCAATCCATTTTAATTTAAGAGTTGATTTGAAAGTGTGTTTTTGTAACATGTCCTCAAGTTATATGAAAAGTCACATTTATGAATCATAAAACTCATAAAAGTTGGCAAAGGTTACAAAATGAAGAGTCTAGTTCTAATTAAATGGTTTTATGACTCCATAACTTGTCCTCAAGTTATGGAGGACCAAGAGTCTCTTCATTAAATAATAATAATTATAATAAAAAAAAAAGTGTAACCTTAATTAGTTCCATAAGTCACAAATAAAAAAGTCATTTTTTTTATTAATTAGTTTAAAGTCTTCCATAACTTGTCCTCAAGTTATGGAACTTGATGTCACACCCCCAAACCAGAATGGCGGAAACATTCGGGGGTGGATGACTTTACGTAGTATCACAACCATTGAATATTGTAAAGAAAGTAACACAACCATCACATATATAATGAAAACGTATGTTGTTGCGTTATACATAATGGCAAAAGAATATTACAATGAGATGATAAATGTTCCATAATAAAACATCCTTAGTGTTCCTTTCTCCAAAAGCTGGTGGTTACCTGTATTACTGATTCCCTGAGAAATACAAGTGGTTTCGAAAAAGTGTCAACAATTAAGTTGGTGAGTTCATAAGCGTTTTGTATTGAAAAAGTGTGTCCTTTTTGATAGTAAACCGATGAACGAGGTTTTCAGAAAATCCAATATTTTCTATAAATGATTTGAAAAGTTTCCCGTGTTGGAGTGCGTTTGTGTTTTCCATACTTGAATAATAATGATAAAATTTGTATTAACGATAAAATGGAAAACTGAAATGCATATATGAATCTCGTAAATCTAACTTGTTTTTATACTTTTATGTGAGTTTTATAACCATGCTAACGACATTGTTGGCCTGTAACAACGTTCTTCAGGCGTTGGAACTGTTATGACATTTGTCACCCCAGGCCTGCCGGCCTAGCTGTAGCTAACAGCTTAGGTGTGGGATTGTCAATCCCGTATAGATTTATACACAAGTATCACGCTCCCCCTATAAGGGATTATGGTATATAATACAGGACTTAATAATGCATACTCGAATGTACGTGAAGCTGTCTCACATTACTAGATATAAACAGATTTACGATGATAAAAGACTGTACTTCCTTTGAAAGCATTTCATTTGTCGAGATGTATATGTAAAATGTATGAATCACTTGAATACTATGCTCATTATAGTTTGTCAAAAGTATGTTCCCATTTGGTAATAACAACTTGGTGATATAATATCCCTTTAAAAAATAAAGTTATTTTTGTATCAACACTCTATAAGAACAATATTATAAAAATGATACTTTAATTTGTAATGTACTTGTATTCCCCCCCCCCCTAAAACGTGAAAAGAATTGAAAAGTAGGGGTATGAACTCACTCGTTTCGAAGAGAGAGGCTAGGGTTGAGCAGAACTTCGTCCGCGGATGGTTGCGTTGTCGGGCTCTTCGGGGATCTCTGCAGCGTAAATCTTTCGTCGGGGCTCGAGTGCGGAAACCGAGGTGAGGGAATGGTCTCTGGTGCTTGGAAGGGTGTGAGAGTGACTGAAGAATTGAGAAAGGTGTGCAAAGACTCGAGCTCATGCCTTCTATTTATAGGGCTGGAAACCCTCGTACGCGGCGCGTACTTCCGGAGTACGCTGGGCGTACTCGGTACGCGGGGCGTTCTTGGTTACGCGGGGCGTAGAATGGCATCATGGCTTACGACTCGGGTTTAGCTAAACGTAGCTTGGGCAGGCCGATGGGACTCGACTCTGGGTCTAGTATGCGGGGCGTACTCCCAGATTACGCGGGGCGTAATCCCTGCTTCCGACTTCTAAATTCCGTAACTTTCGCGTACAAGCTCCGTTTTTCGCGTTCTTTATATCCACGCGTAGGTGAGATTATGCTCTACAACTTTCATTTAGACTTCGTCGGCTAGTTTTGACTTTATTTTTAATGATATATTTTTAATAGGCCGGGCCTCCTAAAGTTCGTTAAAAATTCATAGGTTCTTTATTCGGCGTCGGTTTTCGTTTGTCTTTTTATTGTTTTATTACTACTAAGGAGATCTTCAACTTTCATTTAGGTTGCGTTAGCTAAATAACAATCGATCTTCAATCCGAGTTTTTAGCCCTCTACTACCGTTACGAAACTTTGAAAATTCGTAACTTCTTCATACGAGGTCCAATTTGGGCGATCTTTTTATGCACGTTCACCTTTCAACGAGATCTACGACTTTTGTTTAGATACTTAAGGCTTAAAGTGCATTTTATTGAGATTCTACTTTTTACGTCAAATAATGTTTTAACGTCGCGTCGTAAATATACGAGTGGTTATAATTTCTTCAATATAACCCGGTTTTGAGCGTTCTTTATGTTTTTGGAAACCTTGGCATGATATCTAATATTCGATGCATCCCAACTTAGATACTTGAACACTTTATTTTCGAGGTTAATTTCGTTGTACTTAGCTTTCGAGCGTTACAATGCTTTTGGAAAAATATAGGGTTGTCACATCATCCCCCTGTTAAGGGAATTTCGTCCCGAAATTTACTCTAAGATAGCGTTTACAGGTTTAGGAAAAAGATGCGGGTACTTTTGTTTCATCTGATCCTCGCGTTCCCAGGTGTATTCAGGTCCCCGCTTGGCGTTCCAGCGGACCTTTACAATGGGTATGCGGCTTTGTTTAGTCCTTTTGATTTCCCGATCCATGATCTCTACTGGTTCCTCCACAAATTGAAGGTTTTCATTTATTGCAATTTCGTCTAGAGGGACGACAAGGGTCTCATCGGATAAGCACTTCTTCAGATTCGATACGTGAAAGGTAGGGTGTACGTTGTGGAGCTCCTGAGGTAGTCTAAGTTTGTAGGCCACTGGACCGATCCTGGCAATGATCTCGAATGGTCCGATGTATCTAGGGTTCAGTTTCCCACGTTTTCCGAAGCGTATTAAACCTTTCCAAGGTGAGACTTTGAGTAGGACATGGTCTCCAACTTGGAATTCCAAGGGTTTTCGTCTTTTATCTGCGTAACTCTTTTGTCTATCCCTTGATGCTTTTAGACGTTCTCGGATTTGAACAATCTTCTCCGTAGTCTCCCTTATGATTTCTGGTCCAGTGAGCGTGTTGTCAGTTGCTTGTCCTTTTGCTAGTTGCGTGTCCCCCACTTCGGCCCAGCACAAAGGTGACCTGCATTTGCGTCCATAGAGGGCTTCGAACGGGGCAGCCTTGATACTGGTGTGGTAGCTATTGTTGTACGAGAACTTGACCAATGGTAGATGTGTGTCCCATGCTTTGCCAAAATCGATTACGCAAGCTCTCAGCATGTCTTCTAGGGTTTGTATAGTTCTCTCGCTCTGTCCGTCGGTTTGTGGGTGATAAGCGGTACTCATGTCTAGTCTTGTCCCCAAAGCTTTTTGTAACGACTGCCAGAACCTTGAGGTGAATCTACTATCTCGGTCCGAGATAATGGATATGGGCACACCATGCAGTCGTACAATTTCTCTGAGGTATGTCCTTGTTAACTTCTCCAATTTATCCGTCTCTTTGATCGGTAGGAAATGCGCTGACTTAGTTAACCTGTCGACAATTACCCAAATGGTGTCGAGTCCGCTTGTTGTCTTGGGTAACTTTGTTATGAAATCCATGGTTATCCGCTCCCACTTCCATTCGGGTATTTCTGGTTGTTGTAATAAACCCGAGGGCTTCTGATATTCCACCTTGACTTTGGCACATGTCAGGCATTTGCTTACGTAGGTAGCAATTTCGGCTTTCATGTTTTGCCACCAGTACAACTTCTTGAGATCGAGATACATCTTATCGGAGCCGGGATGTATGGAGTATCGTGTTTTATGGGCTTCGTCCATAACGATTTCTATGAATCCACCAAACTTCGGTATCCAAATTCAATCCATGAAATAACGAATTCCGTTGTCCTTGGTCTCAAGGTTCTTATCCATTCCCCTTAGGGCTTCTCCTGTCACATTTTCGGATTTCAAGGCTTCTATTTGGGCTTCTTTGATTTGCGTGAACAGGTGTGAATGGATTGTCATAGTTAGGGATTTCACTCGGCGACCTGAGTACTCCTTCCGACCGAGTGCATCAGCCACTACATTAGCCTTTCTGGGGTGATATCGAATTTCGCATTCATAATCACTAAGTAGTTCTACCCATCGCCTCTGTCTCATGTTGAGTTCTTTCTGATTTAGGATATGTTGGAGGCTTTTATGATCAGTGAAGATGGTACATTTTGTGCCGTAGAGATAGTGTCTCCATATCTTCAGAGCGAAGACGACTGCTCCTAGCTCAAGATCGTGCGTTGTGTAGTTTACTTCGTGCGTCTTTAGTTGTCTTGAGGCGTAGGCGATGACCTTCCCTCTTTGCATTAAGACACACCCAAGTCCTTGGTTTGATGCATCACAATAGACCACGAAGTCCTCCGTTCCCTCTGGCAAGGTTAGGATGGGCGCACTACATAAGGCTCGCTTTAGTGTCTGAAATGCACTGTCTTGTTTTTCTCCCCAGTCGAAGGTCACATTCTTCTGGGTTAGGGTGGTAAGTGGCTTGGCAATCTTTGAAAAGTTCGGTATGAATCTTCGGTAATACCCGGCGAGTCCCAAAAATTGCCGGATTTCTGTAGGGGTTCTTGGAGTAGTCCAACTATCTATTGCCTTTATTTTGGAGGGGTCCACGTGTATTCCTTCTTTGCTTACAACATGTCCTAGGAAATCCACTTCCCGAATCCAAAATTCACATTTGGAAAATTTTGCGTAAAGTTTCTCTGCCCTTAATGTTTCCAGTACTTGGCGGAGGTGTTTGATGTGTTCTTCCTGGCTTCTTGAATAGATGAGTATATCATCTATGAACACGATCACGAACTTGTCCAGGAAGGGATGACATACTCGGTTCATCAAGTCCATGAACACTGCTGGAGCATTCGTCAATCCGAAGGGCATTACCACAAATTCGTAGTGACCATAACGTGTTCGGAAAGCCGTTTTGGGGATGTCTCCTTCCAGTACTCGCAGTTGGTGATAACCAGACCTTAGATCGATCTTTGAGAAGTAGCTTGCTCCCTGCAGTTGGTCGAATAGATCGTCTATGCGCGGTAAGGGATATCGGTTCTTGATCGTGAGTTTGTTTAGTTCCCGATAATCGATGCACATGCGAAAGGATCCGTCCTTCTTTTTCACGAACAGGACTGGCGCTCCCCATGGTGAGAAGCTCGGTCTGATGAATCCCTTGCTCAGCAGCTCGTTTAATTGACTGGATAGTTCCTGCATCTCGGCTGGGGCTAAACGGTACGGTGACTTTGCTACAGGGGTAGCTCCGGGGATTAAGTCGATTCTGAACTCAACTTGACGTTCGGGTGGGATTCCTGGAAGATCTTCTGGGAAAATATCCGGGAAGTTGCAGACTTCCGGAATATCTTTAATGTTTTTCGATTCTCGTTTCTTTTCTACTACGTGGGCTAGAAAGGCATGATATTCCTTACGAAGATATTTTTGTGCTTTAATACAGGAAATGATTTGTAAACTTGAACTAGGTTTGTTGCCATAAATGACAAGAGTTTCGCCGTTTGGCAGATTTAAGCGAACAGCCCTTTCGTGGCAAAGGATATCGGCATGGTGAAGGCTCAACCAGTCCATACCGATGATGACATCGAAACTTCTTATGGAAATGGGCATAAGATCGACTTGAAACAAACGCTCGTTTAAATTTAGTGTGCACCCTATGTATAAATCGTTTGCGTGTTCTGTTTTACCGTTTGCCATTTCTACAGTGAATATTTTACTGAGTGGTTGGGGTTTTTGATTAAGTAGGTGTTTGAATCTATGACTCACAAAACTTCTCTCCGCATCGCAGTCAAAAAGTATGCATGCATAAGTGTTGTTGAGTAGGAACGTACCCGTAACCACCGTCGGGTCTGCTATTGCTTCATTCTGTCCTACTGCCAACACTCTCCCTACACCGCCAATATTCCTTTCCTTGGGACAATCCCTCCTGAAGTGTCCAGTCTCTCCGCACCCATAACACGCCCGGCTTACCCCAGTGCCAGAAACCTGAGTAATTGGTCGTGCCGGTGCTTTACAGAATCGGGCTGTGTGCCCTTTCCTGTCATAGTTCTTGCAGTGCATCTCGCGACAAATACCATGGTGATGGTAGTTGCACTTGCTGCACTTGGGCAGAATCCCTGCATATGGTTTTGTCGGTGCAGAGGTAGCAGGAGTTGTGGTGGGGGTAGTAGCAGCATGAACCGCAACCATTTGTTTCTTTGAAGGTTCTTGTGAAGTTTGCCCCTTCCTTTTGTTCCAAAATTTCTTCTTCTTGTTGTTGTTGGCATTGATTTCATTGTTGCTGTTCCCTTTGGTTGGTTCAGCCATAATCGCCGCGACTCCTTGACAGGCACCATGATCAACAAGAGATTGCGCTAGTTCCTTGGCGCTGGCGAAAGTCAAGGGTCTGGAAGCTAGCACACTTCCTCGAAGTTGGGGTGATAGTCCCCAAATGTATCTCTCAACCTTTTGGCTCTCCAGGGTTAACATTCCTGGGCAAAGTGTTATTAAGTCACTGAACCTGTTGGTGTAACCAGCTATGTCCGATCCTACCATCGAGAGGTTCCACAGTTCCTGTTCAAGCTTCTGAATCTCGCCTCTTGGGCAGTATTCTCGAAGGAGCATTCTTTTCAGGTTCTCCCAACCCATGGAGTTTGCCACCACCAGGGTTAGTGTCTGGACGTGGCCGTTCCACCATGTCAGGGCGCGTTCAGAGAAAGTAAAAGTGGCGAACTTTACTTTGCTTTCTTCAGGACATGCACAGATTTCGAATACAGCTTCTGTTTTCTCTATCCATTGAGATAAAGCCAATACTCCCCCAGTCCCGTAAAAGGGAATAGGTTTTCCGTTGGTGAAGTCTTTGTAAGTGCATACCCCTGAACGGCTTTGACCTTGGCCATTTGTAAAACTGTTTGTTCCTCCCCCCGATCCGTTGTTGCTCATTTGAGCCATTGCTGCAGTTACAGCAGCGGTTACAGCAGTCTGGAACATAACGGTGTCCATAATTGGAGGAGGTGGTGGAGGTGGTGTTGAAGTTGAGTTTCTGCGTGTTGATCTACGAGGAGGCATGTTATGGTAGAGAAAAATAATAATGAATACTATAAGTTTCTAATGTTTTGACAATCGTGTGTTAGTTGTAATTTGTTTTGACTTTAGTTTATGGTTTCAAGGTAGGCATAGAAATTTAAAACTCGTAATTTTTTTGGGAGGTATATAATAAGAAATACTTCATATTCATTCATATAGGTCACACTTGAGGTGTGTTACATTACATATCTTGTTCGGGAAAAATTTTTGACCCTCCTAGAGGTCTCCGATTGCAGATACTAAAGGGAAATAAGGGAAAAAAAACTTTTATCCGAGATCCTAATCTATAACAAAATTGTTGGGCATCGAACAAGCTCTACTTGCAGCGTTTGGAGCTAGACTCGGCATCCCACCGTTTGACTCCCATCAGTCGCCTCTCGAGATCTGCTTGTTGTTCCTTCATCCCTCTTATTTCTGCCAGAGCCACTATCATTTGGTTCTGAAGTGTTCCCGTGTAGATTTGGGTATTCTCATGTAGTCCTTCCAAACGGCGGATGTCAGTGGCGTTACCTTGGGTAGCAGCATTGATTTCACAAACTCTGGCTGCTTGTTGGTCCGCCTGGTAGTTCTGGTTAGCTATAGCATTCACGACGACAGGAAGTGCTCGATCTGCTGAGCCTCCCCCACTGACGTTGTAAAAATCCCGACACATGCCGAATGGAGGGCGTACACCTTGCTGGCGGCTCCAGTAGTAGAGGTGGCTTCCCCAGATGGGGATGGGTCCCGGTTGATCTGGTCTGATTACGGGAGGATGAGGGATGGGAGGGTCGTACACTTCTGGCTCGGAGTCTGTCCCGCTAGAAATCTCCACGATCTCTTCGTCGACTTCGAACTCCTCTCCGACTTCGACCTCGAATTCTTCCTCGACCTCTTCTTCGATTTCCTCTGGGTCTTCCTCCGGGTCTTCTTCTATCCAACCGCCGTTGCCTTGGTTTGGGTAGTAGGGATCTCCTGGTAAATGGAATCCGACCATTTGTCTGTACTAGGATAGATGTATGAGAACGTTATAAGAAAAGAAATTTCTATTTAGCGACTTATTATTTTTAACTATAATTTTTTTATTGTACAACTATTTTTAATAATACTTCTATACTATTTCAACTTGGCGAAACTAGAACAATTTTGTATTTGGTAAGTTTTTGGCTTGTTGTCCACTACGACCATTCCTCGACGTACGTTGGTCAAATCCAGGATAAATATAGTTGATCAGGCTATATTTATTCTCGACATGATTACATACCCCGAGGCTCAATCGTAGTGTCGTAACTTGCCGTAATACTTTTTAGTAAAACTTGTTATGATACGAGATTTATGCATGCTTGTAAAAATGTATATCTTTAAAAGAATGTATTTTGTTCATGCAAATGTTTCATCAGAGGGTTTTTGGTCCCCTTTGTATTTATAGTTTGTATATCGTATGTGGTTCGATATACTTAGTTCACTATAAACAATGCTCTGATACCAATCTGTCACACCCCCAAACCAGAATGGCGGAAACATTCGGGGGTGGATGACTTCACGTAGTATCACAACCATTGAATATTGTAAAGAAAGTAACACAACCATCACATATATAATGAAAACGTATGTTGTTGCGTTATACATAATGGCAAAAGAATATTACAATGAGATGATAAATGTTCCATAATAAAACATCCTTAGTGTTCCTTTCTCCAAAAGCTGGTGGTTACCTGTATTACTGATTCCCTGAGAAATACAAGTGGTTTCGAAAAAGTGTCAACAATTAAGTTGGTGAGTTCATAAGCGTTTTGTATTGAAAAAGTGTGTCCTTTTTGATAGTAAACCGATGAACGAGGTTTTCAGAAAATCCAATATTTTCTATAAATGATTTGAAAAGTTTCCCGTGTTGGAGTGCGTTTGTGTTTTCCATACTTGAATAATAATGATAAAATTTGTATTAACGATAAAATGGAAAACTGAAATGCATATATGAATCTCGTAAATCTAACTTGTTTTTATACTTTTATGTGAGTTTTATAACCATGCTAACGACATTGTTGGCCTGTAACAACGTTCTTCAGGCGTTGGAACTGTTATGACATTTGTCACCCTAGGCCTGCCGGCCTAGCTGTAGCTAACAACTTAGGTGTGGGATTGTCAATCCCGTATAGATCTATACACAAGTATCACACTCCCCCTACAAGGGATTATGGTATATAATACAGGACTTAATAATGCATACTCGAATGTACGTGAAGCTGTCTCACATTACTAGATATAAACAGATTTACGATGATAAAAGACTGTACTTCCTTTAAAAGCATTTCATTTGTCGAGATGTATATGTAAAATGTATGAATCACTTGAATACTATGCTCATTATAGTTTGTCAAAAGTATGTTCCCATTTGGTAATAACAACTTGGTGATATAATATCCCTTTAAAATATAAAGTTATTTTTGTATCAACACTCTATAAGAACAATATTATAAAAATGATACTTTGATTTGTAATGTACTTGTATTCCCCCCCCCCTAAAACGTGAAAAGAATTGAAAAGTAGGGTATATGAACTCACTCGTTTCGAAGAGAGAGGCTAGGGTTGAGCAGAACTTCGTCCGCGGATGGTTGCGTCGTCGGGCTCTTCGGGGATCTCTGCAGCGTAAATCTTTCGTCGGGGCTCGAGTGCGGAAACCGAGGTGAGGGAATGGTCTCTGGTGCTTGGAAGGGTGTGAGAGTGACTGAAGAATTGAGAAAGGTGTGCAAAGACTCGAGCTCATGCCTTCTATTTATAGGGCTGGAAACCCTCGTACGCGACGCGTACTTCCGGAGTACGCTGGGCGTACTCGGTACGCGGGGCGTTCTTGGTTACGCGGGGCGTAGAATGGCGTCATGGCTTACGACTCGGGTCTAGCTAAACGTAGCTTGGGCGGGCCGATGGGACTCGACTCTGGGTCTAGTACGCGGGGCGTACTCCCAGATTACGCGGGGCGTAATCCCTGCTTCCGACTTCTAAATTCCGTAACTTTCGCGTACGAGCTCCGTTTTTCGCGTTCTTTATATCCACGCATAGGTGAGATTATGCTCTACAACTTTCATTTAGACTTCGTCGGCTAGTTTTGACTTTATTTTTAATGATATATTTTTAATAGGCCGGGCCTCCTAAAGTTCGTTAAAAATTCATAGGTTCTTTATTCGGCGTCAGTTTTCGTTTGTCTTTTTATTGTTTTATTACTACTGAGGAGATCTTCAACTTTCGTTTAGGTTGCGTTAGCTAAATAACACTCGATCTTCAATCCGAGTTTTTAGCCCTCTACTACCGTTACGAAACTTTGAAAATTCGTAACTTCTTCATACGAGGTCCAATTTGGGCGATCTTTTTATGCACGTTCACCTTTCAACGAGATCTACGACTTTTGTTTAGATACTTAAGGCTTAAAATTCATTTTATTGAGATTCTACTTTTTACGTCAAATAATGTTTTAACGTCGCGTCGTAAATATACGAGTGGTTATAATTTCTTCAATATAACCCGGTTTTGAGCGTTCTTTATGTTTTTGGAAACCTTGGCATGATATCTAATATTCGATGCATCCCAACTTAGATACTTGAACACTTTATTTTCGAGGTTAATTTCGTTGTACTTAGCTTTCGAGCGTTACAATGCTTTTGGAAAAATATAGGGTTGTCACACTTGAAGAGTTTTTAATTAAAACTACTTTAAACTCATATGTTATGGAATTAATTAGTTTTGAATAGTTTCAAAACCTGCCCTCAAGTATTGGAATTTGAAAAAGTTTTCTCTTATGAATACTTTAATTCCAAGTTAAGCCCTTTGATTTTTAAAGAGTTAAAATTCAACCATTATACTTTATAATATTATAAGTTAATAATATTTATATATATGTATAATAGTAAAAGTTAGTCTTACCGTTAGTAGGCCTCATTCACGAAGCCGGTCTATAAGGGGGGTATAAGGTTACTGCCTATAAAATGGCAGTTTAATGGGTGTCCACTCTCACCCACCGCTTCCTTGACTTGTGGAGGGTCGTTAGCCGAACGGGTAGGACAAAGACTATAAGTTCACCCTTCATTAAAAGTATTAATGATAAATACTAAGTAACTAAACACTTATAATTCCCAATCTTAGTTACTTAGGAAAATGTGAATAAGGTGCTAACCCATGAAATTACACTTGGCACTTTGCTTAAGTCGGTTGGTGGAGCGTGTGTGGTTTACTGGCACACTAACTTGATTTAACAAGGTAGGCAAAGGGTTTCTTAAAGTTTAATCATAGGCCGGTGGAGCGTGTGTGGTTTACCGACACATCGGTTGGGTGATAAACATTTAAGAGTACCAAGTAATTTGCATGGTTATTTCACACCTTGTTTTGTGATCCTCGGCATCCTAGTCACAAAACCTAAAGGGCACACTTGAGATTGAAACATGCCATTGAAAAGTTCAATGAATCTCAAAAGATCTAGGAGTTTCAAATCCAATTAAAACTTAATAAATTATTTCGTTTTTCCATGGTGGAAATTGGTCAATCGTCATTCACCTACCTTTAAATATTTTGTAGCTTGGATTACGGCATCCCTCTTCCGAGTTATAAAATAGTTTGTAGGGTCCTAGCCTTAATATTTCATAGAATATCTCCCAAAAGATGTCAAAGTTCAGACATCTATGATCTTCCCAAATCTCTTGGAACTTCACTTCCTCCACCTCCTCCAATTATTCTCCCTAACCCACAAGATCAAGGTCACTCAAGCCCTATTGGCAAGGCAAGGTCTAGGTGTGATCACATCTTGGAGATGAAGTCACATATTGACAAGCCGGGAGAGTTGGGTGTCAAAGTCTTTAGAAAGTTGGTGGTTCAATCACTTTCTAAGTCACATAGTGAGTTCCTGTGGGACTCCTATGAAACAGACTATGACAAGACCCTAAAATGATCTTATCTATTTGCTTGGTACTGCCGAATCAGCAATGATTTGGAAGGCTAGTAAAGCAAATGTGATTAGGAGATCAACTTTCCTAAAACTTTATGGACATTGACAATGATGACACTGGAAATCCAGAAAAAGCATTCTCTTCCCAATGGAAAGGGATCGGCCATAGTCAACTCGGTTGACCAAATGGTAAAGAGAAATGCTAAGTCTGTGATAGTCCCATGTACCATTATCAAAGAGCCGATATGTTAAAGTGCCAAAGGATGGGGCATTGGTTATGAAGCTGCCAAACTTACCTAAGGATGGTAAAGTCAATAGGTTTGACTTTATTTCAGGTAAAGTCCATTTGTCTAACTCTATTAAGTTTCTACTTTGAGATTCTTATTACATGATGTGACTGGGTCATACAGTGTTGTTTTAAGAATCAAAGAAAAAGTGGAGAAGGAAGTATATGCTGATTCTGATCGCGAAGATGGATTTTGATCGCATGGTTAATGATCAGAATTTTGAGCAGGTGCTTAAGAGTTATCATAAATTGCTTAGGAATAGATAACAACAAGTTTTCATATACATTTGCATTGTAAGGATTAGTTTTTCTGCAAAGTTTTAAAATAAAAGAAAAGCTTTTAATTTTTATTTATTTTAAGCATCCTTACAATGGCATGTGTGAAAGAAATTATTGTTTATATGGAAAATGGTTTTGATTCTTTCATTTGTGGTAGTGTCTAAATTTACCAAATAATGAAAATTTCTCATCACCCAAGTTCCAATTGGACCGAAACTTGGAATCATGCAAGTTGTATAGTATGATGAATGAGAACTTTCAAGCATTTGGAAACTAAGACTAATTACTTGTTCACATGGATGTGTGAGTCAAGTAAAGGACTAAGGGATCGAGTACACATTCTTGTGCACTGATCAAGCCCACCACAAATAATCGATAAGACTATTCGTCATGATTTACTAAAGTTTAGTAAATATGGTTATACTTATAAGTCTAAGTATAATTCCGAAGCATTGGAAAAGTCTCGATGTATGGCAGAACGAATGAGAAGAATCAAATTAGGCAGAAGGATAAAAGTTTCTCAAATCTGAAAAGATGGGAGAGTACTTTATGATATATGATCATCTTAATGATTAAGAGACCTTATCACAATTCATCCTTTAAGTGCATTCTGATAGCTAAGAAGAGCAGTTATGAATTGTTGAAGTGGTTAAATCAAGAAGATGAGTCATAATTTGTTCCAAAACAATCCTTAGAGTTATACTCTAAGACTGTAACTTGAGTGACATATCTTAAAGAAAGGTTTAAAAACACGTGTCAAATGTAAGAGTAAAAGTGTCCTACTCTTGTACATTTGAAGTTGGTAAGTTGTGATGTTTTGGATAAAACAAAGTCCAACTTAGGCCAATTGTGTGAAGTGTTTGTCTTGATAAAGAATCCACACTATCCCTTGAATATTTGACAAGAGAGTCTTATATGTCGAGAGGACAGTGGGAGTCTTAAAGGTCTTGAAAGTCTCAAGAACTAATCAAGAATAAAACCTGAGGTTCTTCACTAACACACGACTTGAGGTTTATAACCTATCGTGTTGACATATTCTGTGCCCATTCCAGTTAAAGTTGGCTCTGCATATGAGTTCTTAGAGTTCTCAATTGGTTGCATAACAACTTGGAAGCAATGGCAGACCCTGTACTGCCAGGTGGCTAGAAGTTAAAGTTGCATAAGTTCAGTCCATATGTGTTTGGATTTGTCATTATCCGTGTCTTGTGACTAAGGTTTTGACAAATTCATATGGGTAGGAACTCATACACCATAAAAATCTAAGTGTCATATGGTTTCTCTCCGATTCATGAAAATGATGGTAAGGAAACACTTCCACTAAGTAGATAGTATTCTTTGCATTCTCAATGTTGTCAGTAGGCACACTAACATGGACTTATGAGAAATAGCAAAGGTCTAAACAATTAAGCCTATGATTACGGAATCCCTTTTAATAGTTTTGAAATTGTTTAGAGACACCTGTGAGCTATCTAAGATAAGGTGTATGATTTTGATAAAGTCTTATCAAAGCAATCTAGTATCAGAAATCTGAACTTTCGTAAAAAAAAAGTCAATAGCCGATTTCTGAGTACATGTCAAAGCTAGTGGGAGCATAAGTGTTATGCTAATAATCATCATGTTAGTGGGAGCATGATAATTATGATAAGTATTGCAAGTTAGCAATGTTAATTATAGAAAAACAAAAGTTTCAATTTGTGAAGTTGCAAGGGTTGAAAAAGTTGTTTTGCTATAATTAAAGGAGAGGAAATTATACTTCATTTCAATTATGAAAAGCTTAGATTGAGTTTATAATCAGTCTAAAGAGCTTATATTGAGATTTTAATCACCTTTAGTCAAGAATATATATATATATATATATATATATATATATATATATATATTGCGTTCTCAAAATTCGATTATGATTACGACATCCCTTTTCATAGTAAAATTTTGAGAATATGGCAAACAAAAATTATAATGGCAAAAGACTGGTCTAGAACCATGTCTTTATGTGAAACATCATGAATCGTGTCCCATTTACATTGGGTACAAGTTCGATTACTTGTGTTATAATATTTATTCTTTCTGAATTTTCCAAATGCCTTGGGGCATTAAGGAGGAAAATGTCTAGAATTGGATATGACTAAAGTGATTAAGCAATTGTCGAGGACAATCTAAGGTTTACCAAAGAATGGTTTCTCAAGGAAAGTTGGAAGTATATTGTTAATATTGGAAGGGCCATATTGACATAGTCTGAAAAGAGGCAACTTTTGTTCAGAAGTGATAGTCAAAATGGGAATATAGAGTTGTCTCTATAGATAGAAGCAATATGTGTAAGATTAGAAAGAACTTAGTGCAAGAAGCATGTTCAAAGCAATGCATACTTTGAACATAAGGCTTTGTGTCCATGGAGTAGGTCTTCATTGGAATACCCTGTAATGGTTGTTGACAAGTCTTTGTGACTATGAACACACTCATTGCAAGAGGGTGGTGCATTTAGGTTTAAAATCTAACAGATTTCGATTTGGGAGTGTGAAATTAGAATCATTGAAAGATTGGTCAATTGTTTTATTTCACAAAGTAAGGATCATAGATAAACATAGAGTGCATACTTGGTGTATGGCAAAGCTATTGTTTAGGAAAACATAGTGTACATGCTTGGAGCATGGGATACCTAGTGTTTTATTTCAAGTATAAAGTTGATAAAACCAAACAATGAATAATGAGTAATCAGTATGGTGATAAATAGAAGTGGTCTATTTATATTCATAGGGTTTGATACCATATTTGATTCATTTATTCTTGTGTTTCACTTTGCATGTTTTGACTTCCATAATAATTAGGTTATTCTTCCAGAATGACTAAGTTATTTAAACCATCCACAGTCGGTCATATGTTGGAAGTAGATATGAATCAAGACTGTCATGGGTTGGCTTGTAGAGGTCCAAGTTGGGGGACAAAGTTGTGCTACAACACTCATGAGTGCTCATAAGTTCGGAGTATTAGATTCAACCCGCGCTCATTTGATTCACTTCATGGATTTTATCACGAGTGATCATGAGACGATAATATCTTATATTCTTCAAACCTAGAGATATGAGTTGTTACTATGAGTTGGTTATACATTGATTGCGCGAAACCACATTGGTAACTCGATGTTATAAAACGTGTCTTTGTGTATGATTCAACAAGTAGTAGAACAAGCCATATGAGTCGAAGTTTATCCATTCCTTTTACCTTCAGGATAAAAGCGATATCTGTGGGCCCCTCGATGATTTAATGATGATACATGTGAGTGCTTGGCCAAGCCAGGACTGATTTGATTTGTTCAATCAGTCAGTCGTCATAAATCGGAAATCGGGAAACAACAAATGGACAGAGAGAATGATTTATAATACATGTCTCAGTCCATATGATATCTAGAATGGAGGAATATATGATCCCTTATCTAATGGACAAGTCATTGACAAAGGTTAGAGATCATCGGCAAGGTCAGAGTTCGACGGAAGCTTTTGATAGCTACGATTGCCAGTTGGTTCTTGAAGTCATACGCAATAATAGTATTAGACTTATCCAAGTGGGAGACTGTTGGATTAATGTCTAAGTCCATAACTATAATTGGTAAGACTTGACCCGACCCGGCATGGTCCATTTGGGTTGCATGGCATTATGCATTTGGATAGACTATAATGAAAGAAATAACACTTAAGGTTTGTTAATATATTATAAGTTATAATATATTAATAAGATTATTTAATTAGTATTGATCATGAATTAATCTAGAATTAATTAAGTGATCAAAAGAAGACTAATTAAATATATGGGTTGATTGTGTAAATCATCCATACTTGTATAGTGGGCTAATGCTCCATGGATTATCAAGTTGGGCTAAAACCCATATGATGCTCCATGGATGATCCATGGTGTATTTGAACCCATGGATCCAAGGAAATGGAAAGCCATGACAATTAGGGTTTACCCTAATTGTAACAACTATATAAAGATCATACTCTTGGAAAAATCGGCCACTAAGTAAGGAAAAGAAAGGGCTAGCCGATTTCAAGTGTTCTACATTTCTCTCAAGGTTATTCCAAAAGCAATTGGTGTTGTGTGAACCATTTGAGGTGTCACACTTGGGGCACTAGGCACTCAAGCTTCTTGAGAACATTCAACACCAAAGAGGTATGTATTCTATCGTGTTATATTCATTGTTTTGTATGCTAGATTAGGATAATACCTTGGATGTTCATATTTGCATGTATAATAGAGAAAACATAGATCCAGGGTATTTAGGGTTGCATGTACACATAGGAGTGTTAAAATGCTCAAAACCCAACACATACATCAAGAAAACACAAAGAAACACCAAGATCAAAGGTGTTTGTAGTCCAAGAACTCCTTGAACTGTAAACCCTTCTTAAATGGGCCAAAGTGGCCCTAGTCCCTTCCTTCCCTTTGGAAACTAGTTTAGACTCACTCCTTAATGTGTATAGGACTTAGAAACATCAAAATACCATAATCCATGAGCGTTTACAACCATAAACCCAAAGGGAAATGGTCTTAGGGCCGTAAACTCCTCAAAGGAGGGAAATGGTGCCCTAACTTCTTCCTTAGGCTTATACATCAAGTAGAAATGCTTCTTGGGACTTATAAACCTTCAAATCAACAAATGGTCAAAGGAGTATTAGTTTAAGGCCGTAAACTCATGGTTTTACAACCGTAAACTCAATGAGTTGAGGTCACAAAACCGTAAACTCAAGAAAGGGGTTGTTTTGAACCCTAAACACAATAGCTTTGTCCAACAACACTTAGATGCAATCTTTGGGACTTATAACACTTATATAAGGTGTTTATCATGCCCTATGATCTCTTAACTTTGTTATTTAGTTGTTTAAAGACTAATTGATTTCATATATGTGATATTATATGTTAACTAGGATCATAGAGTGTGTACAAGTCTTCACTTGACACTTTGCATCCTATACAGTCCGTTCATCCCATCCACTTGCTACAGAGAAGTTCATACCCCTTAATCAATGGTTTAAATGTTTTTAAATGCTTCTATGGGGGGGATACAAGTTGAATCATGCTAGTTATTATATCAATCACATGTGATTAATAAGTAGCATACAAATGGATTTACTACTCTTTTAGCTGTTTTACCAGACAGAATACTTCAAATGGCTTTCCAAAATGTTTTTACTTGTTTAAAACTCTTAATCAAACTGTCTTACGTACTGAATGTTTCTTTTCAAACTTTGTTACAATTGTGTTTCAAAACAAAGGTTTCTTTATACTTTAAACCATTCTTATCAAACAAACTGTTTTCAAATCGTTTTACAAACTGACATCAAGTCATCTTTTCCTAGTTATAAAACTTTTCAAAGGTTTTACGAAATTTCCTTTATACTTTTATATTGTCAATTGCATGCCTATATATGTATAGTTATATAAGTAATGTTTAAAGGACTTAGGAAAGCTAGCTTGTTTTACCTCCTTTTCCTCGTTGGGATGTGGCTTTAGGGCATCGGTTATCCGTCTGAAGGTCGTCTAAATATTAGTTGTATATTATGTATACATATATAGACATAAAAGTCCTATCAGTTAATTCAATACCCTTGGGTAGCAGGGGTATACTTTCATGTTCATACGTACCAGTTATATTACGAGGAAACTACAATAGGCATAGTTTAGGAAGATACTAAAACTATTACTAGAACAATGAAACATACAACGAGTCAGTTCATTCATGATTCAATACCTGCTAGATAGAGAGAGAACACACAATACAGCTAGTACATACAGAATATTACAATACATGCTAGAAAGAGAGAGAGAGAACACACATTACAGCTAGTACACGCAGAACATTACAGTACATACAGGCTAGACAGAGAAAGAACACACAATACAGCTAGCACATACATTACATATACATTCATGCACTCATGTGAGCTATTAAACGGGGCATGGCACTACCTGCCATGACCGTTTTTGTATCCAGAATCTCTTTAATTGGGGAGCGTATGAGTTTGCGTATAGATCTATACTGGATTGAGTATCCCACACCTTGCTGCTTGCCATAGTGGGACTTGCAAGTCTACGGGTGCCAAATGACATTTCTTACGGCGTCTTACATCATTGTTTTACTAGAGTCGGTAGCAGGATACATGCCAATCACATGTTACTTTAAGTTACAATTGGTTTAAGGTAGTTAGTACGACAGTAGTTACATATTACAATACTACAGTACTATAATATTTTCACATTACATTCACTTTGTGAATATTCACACGATGCACGGTAATGCAAAAACTATATTTTTTGGTTAATGATAGTCAGATTTGGGAAAATACACACTCTTACAAGAGACACAGTCCGATACTAGATGCCTTGGTAGAAGGCTACTTTTAGTAGGAAGCATAGGGTTTTCTAGGATATTCAAAACTTTTACATACCCATACTTAAAAAATACAGACACTAAAATACTTATGATCTCACTAGCTTTAAAGCTGATACTCTCTTTCAAAATAACTTGTATCCTCTGGTCGTCAGTAGACAGGTACCGATGCAAGGTTTAGAGAAGATGGAGCTCGTTCAAGACTCATCTTTCATTTTGATTTATACTATAGTGTCTTTTATAATTTGACAGAACACACTTTTATTAAAAATATATTATTAATGCAATGGATGATGTTGTTGCTTGTTTACTACTATTCATTGTTGTGATATTGTACATGACATCCTCCGCCCCAAAACGTTTCCGCCGTTCATGGTTTTGGGGTGTGACAGAAAACAAATGATAACAGTCACAGACTTGGAAAGCCGTAAAACCAAGAATAGGAAACGAAAGCGTCAAGCCCAAAAGGAGCGCAAGCGATCCCAAAGACTTGCCATGCAACAGCAACAAGTGGCACCACCTGCCATTCCAGCACCGATCAGACCATACGAGGGAAAACTCCCGAAGTGTAACAAGTGTAGCTTTCATCATAATGGGGCTTGCCATGAAATGCAATGCTGCAATTGCCACAAAATAGGACACTATGCTCGTAGCTGTAGAGTACCGGCACGACCCATCACTCAAGTCCCTGACATCGGAGTCAACCAAGCTTGCTATGGTTGCGGTGAAATCAGACACTTTAAAAGGAATTGTTCAAAAACGGGGAACAAAGAAAGCAACCGTGTCCGCATAACTCCGACCCGACACATCACTTCCACCACCGATGCTGGTGCAAGACAGATATGTCACCAATGCGGTGATATAGGATACCTCGAGAAAGATTGTCCTATAACAAAGAACTCTGGCGCAGACGGAAAGATACTAAGGATCACTGCTGCAGGAGAGACTACTCCGGACCCACGTTGAAATACCTGGGCGTTTTGTTATATTGGACTTATAAACTGTTGAACACTAGTGCAACTCAAGTCTTATCTTTTGTGAGATCCCATTAGACAAGGGGCCCTCGTGCTGCGTATACTTGCTTTTAGTAGTATACCTTGTTCGCAGCAGCAGTCTTGTAGTTAATCTAAAGTGCTGAAACTCTATTAGAAGTTGCACTGTTGTGTTGTTTGTAACATTGTTAATGATCTAAGTCTAATGCCTCTTATTCCGAGTAGTCCGATATTATCATACAACTTGAGTCAATTCGATTCTCACAATACTAGTTTCGTGTGTACATCTCTTTCTCCGTAATCGCCTTTCTAGCGAAGCCGTCATTCCAGAACTCCAAGGTACTCATGCATAGAGTACCTTATGATTCATGTCCTTCCTGAAGAAACCTCAGCAAACCTTCCCGGAGTACCACTCGCACAATAAGTCAAGTTAACCCTGAAGACCCATACGGTTGATCTATCGCTGAAGACAGTATACGCAAGGGTGGTATACAATCAAGGTTCTATGGGCTCAGAATTGATGATTATGCTTTAACATCTTTTCCTTGTTTGGATGTGAGCTTAAAGAAGAATCATTTATTCGACTGCCTTTTCAATCTTAATTATATACGACTTGTATACATGAAGCTGCGATTGATGAACCAAATATGACTCCTAAAATGAACTTCAGGACGGAGACTACTCAAGACTACGAGTGATTGTGTTGTCATGCGAATAAACATAGAATCCAATCAAATGCTACCCATGTAACCAAATCGCCCTATAGTCTAGCACATACAGAGATGCAAGAACTGTCTGGTCAACTTAACGAACTACTCAGGAATGGCTCTATAAGACCGAGCTTCTCACCCTAGGGAACTCCAGTCTGGTTCGTCAAGAAGAAAGACATATTAGTTAGTATGTGCATCGACTAATGGGGACCTCGACAAGATTTCCATTAGGGATCGTTACCCTCTGCCACGCATAGGTGGATTATTTGACAAACCGCAAGGAACGAATTACCTTTCGAAGATGGATCTGAGATCCGAGTATCGCCTGTTACGAGTGTCAGAGGAGGAAGTCTCGAGGATAGCCTTCTAAACTCGATATAGACGCTATGAGTCTGTAGTGATACCTCTCAGATAAGACAAATGCGGCTGTAGTGTTCATGAACTTAACGAATAGGGTATGCCATCCTTACTTGGATCAGTTCGTCACTGTCCTTGTAAATGACCTACTTATCTACTCTTGTAGTAAGAAAGAGCACAGAAAGCATCTACGACAGACTTGATGGGTTTTGAGCATTCTAACACTTCCTATGTGTACAAGCAACCCTAATAACCTTGGATCTATGTTTGTCTAGTTATCATGCAAATTTGAATTCCAAGGTTATATTCCTATCTAGCATACATGGGGAACAATTTTTAACTTGAATAAAAGATAGAATAACTTACCTTGTTGTTGCTTATGTTTCTTGAAACCTTGTGAGCCTAGCACCCCAAGTATGATGCCTCAAATGCTTCACACAACACCAAATGCTCTTGGAAAGAATTTTGAGAGAACACACACTTCTTAAAATCGGCCTAGCCCTCTTGTTTCATATCTGTAGCCGATTTTGGTGGAGAATGGGATTCTTATATAGTGTTGACACATCTACGGTTACACCATGTAAACCCTAATGTGTCATGACTCTTCATTTCAATGACCCATGGGTTTGTAACTCCCATGGAGCATCCACAGATCATCCTATGAGTGGAACCCAACTTGATAATCCATGGAGCCTCTTAGCCCACTATACAAGATATGGATGATTTGCATAATCAACCCATATATTTAATTAGTTATCTCTTGATCACTTAATTAATTCTAAATTAATTATTGATCAAACTAATTAATATTATTAATATATTAGAACTTATAATATATTAATAATCTCCAAGTGTTATTTCTCTCATTTTGTCTATCCAATTGCATGGTGCCATGCAACCCAAATGGACCATGTCGGGTCGGGTCAAGTGCTTACCATAAATAGTTATGGACTTAGACACCTTATCTAACTGTCTCCCACTTGGATAAGTCTAATAACTATAACTACAGTACTTCAGGAACCGACCGGCAATCGTAGCTCTTTCAAGGTCTCTCGGAACTGAGAAGATGATTATACCCCATTTAAGATAAGTGATCATATAATCCTCTGTTCTAGATATCAGCTGGACAAATACATGGAACAATGTCTTACTTATTGTCTACAGTTTGTTTCCCAATTTCCGATTTGTTTGACAAAGAACTTAATTGAACACATCAACTTAGTTCTGATCGGGCCGGGTACATAGGTCAAAACAAAATCATCGAGGGGCCCAGATATTAGCTTCTAATCCAAGAAGGAACAGATAAACTTCGACTCATATGTTTGTTCTACCACTCATTGAATTATACACAAAAGCACGTTTTATAACATCGAGTTACCAATGTGTTTTCGTACAATCAATCCATAACCAACTCGTAAGTAACAAATCATATCTCTAGGTTTAAAGACTTATATGATATTACCGTCTCACGATCACTCGAGATAAATTCCATGAAGTGATTCAAGTGAGCGTGGGTTGAGTCGAATGCTTAGAACTTATGAGCACTCATGATTATTGTAGCCATGTCCAACACCTTAGACCTCTGCAACCAATCATGACAGTCTTGATTCATACCTACTTCCGACATATGACCGACTGTGGAGGTTTGAATAATATGATATACCAAACATAATTATTCTGGAAGTCAAAACATGCAAAAGAAATATAGTAAACGATAGACAAGAGATAGCAACACTTTACTCATAAATAAAACACCTTTTATTCATCATCTAATGTCAATTACACTTTACAATTTTTGAGGTTATCTAACTACTAAATCTAATATCATCCTTCAACCCTATGCTCCGAGCATGCTGGAGATGCTTAACCCGAGTCAGTCCCTTCGGGAGGGGATCTGCTGGATTCTTATCCGATGATACCCTCTTTGCCACAAGGAGTCCTTCTTCTATTCGATGTCTGATAAAATGGTATATTCTGTCGATGTGTCTGGATCTCCCGTGAACCCTTTGTTCCTTGTCTAAGGCAACAGTGCTTTCACTATCACAGAAAATTTCCATTGGCTCTTTAATAGCTGGTACAACTCCAAGGTCTCCAATGAAGTTCTTCAGCCATATTTCCTCCTTTGCTGCCTCGCTAGCTACAATATACGTTGATTCACAAGTTGAACTAGTCACTGTTCCTTGCTTGGAACTCTTCCAAGAAATTGCTCCTCTGTTTAGGGTAAAGACCTAGCCTGACTGAGAGCGGAAATTTTCCCTATTAGTCTTAAAGCTAGCATTACTATACCCTACCACTCTCAAGTCATCACTCCCACCGAGGATAAGGATCCAGTCCTTAGTCCTCCGAAGGTACTTGAGGATATTCTTTACAGCAATCCAGTGTGCCTTGCCAGGGTTCCCCTGATACCTGCTAACCAAGCTCAAGGCAAAGGCTACATCAGGTCGAGTACACGTCATAGCATACATGATCGATCCTACAGCCAAAGCATAAGGTATTCGACTCATTTCTGCTATCTCAGCCTCAATGCTAGGGCTTTGTGTCTTACTCAATCTGGCGTTACTCTGGATGGGTAACTCTCCTTTCTTGGAGTCTTGCATGCTGAATCTCTTCAGCACCTTATCCAAGTAGGTACTCTAACTATGTCCAATTAGTCTTTTACTCCGGTCTCTTAAAATCCTTATCCCTAGGATATAGGCAGCTTCTCCTAGGTCCTTCATAGAGAAACACTTCATAAGCCAGGACTTAACTTCCTGCAGAGTTGGGATGTCATTTCCTATGAGTAGTATGTCATCCACATACAATACCAAAAAGCTAATTATATTCCCACTAGCCTTGACATATACACAAGATTCATCTTCACTACTAGAAAAGCCAAATTCCTTGACTTTCTCATCAAAGCAAAGATTCCATCTGCGAGTTGCTTGCTTTAACCCATAAATGGATTTTTCAAGCTTAAACACTCTATTAGGGTACTCTATATTGACAAAACCCTCTGGACGACTCATGTAGACATCCTCAGCCAACTTTCCATTAAGGAAAGCGGTTTCGACATCCATTTGCCATATTTCATAGTCATGAAATGCAGCTATGGCTAACAGAACCCTAATAGACTTAATCTTAGCCACTAGAGAAAAGGTCTCATCATAATCAACTCCCGGAGTTTGTGAGAAGCCCTTTGCAACCAGTCGAGCCTTATAAGTGTGTACATTACCATCCATGTTGGTCTTCTTCTTGAAGATCCATTTGTACCCTACTATCTTACGACATCGTACATTCTCAACCAAGTTCCAAACTTGATTGTCATACATGGACTGTATCTCGCTGTCCATTGCCTCTTTCCACTTGGCTGACTTAGGGCCTGCCATGACTTCCGCATAACTGTTAGGTTCATCTAGACCTATCAGTATCTCATCACTGATAAGTGTATCACCTTCTGCAGTAATATGGAATCCATAGTAATGCTCAGGTGCATTCCTAACCCTTGTGGAACGCCTCAGAGGTACAAACTTGTCAATTGGCTCAACAGGAGTTTCCTTCGCAAGTTGAGTGCTAAGGTTTGAAGTTCCTTCACCGCTTGACTCTTGAATTTCTTCAAGATCAACTTGCCTCCCACTGTTTCCTTGGCTTATAAACTCTCTCTCTCTCTAAAGAAAGCCCTCCTAGCTACAAAGAACACATTTTCACTAGGTCTATGGAAGAGGTAACCAAAGGATTACTGTGGGTAGCCGATGAAAATACACCTCTCACTTCGAGGTTCGAGCTTATCATGAGTCTCGCGTCTCACGAAAGCCTCGCAACCCCAAATCTTGATGTGGTCTAGTTTGGGTACTTTACCAGTCCACATCTCATGAGGAGTTTTGGAAACTTTCATTGTAGGGACTAGATTAAGGATATGGGTGGCAGTCTCTAAGGCATACCCCCAAAATGAGATTGGTAGCAAAGCTCGACTCATCATGGAACGAACCATATCCATCTAGGTTCAATTACGCCTCTCAGCCACACCGTTCAACTGCGGTGTCCTGGGAGGTGTCAATTGTGAGACAATCCCACATTCCCTAAGATAGTCGAGGAACTCTGAACTAATATACTCACCACCTCGATCGGATCGAAGCATCTTAATGTTCCTGCCCAATTGATTCTCGACTTCCTGTTTAAATTCCTTAAACCTTTCGGAAGTCTCTGACTTATGCTTGATTAAGTAGACATATCCATATCTACTGTAATCATCAGTAAAAGTCAAATAATAACGATTAGCATCCCTTGTGGCATGTTTGAAGGGCCCACACACATCAGTGTGTACAAGATCCAACAAACCTTCGCCCATCTCACCAGAACCTGTGAAGGGTGAGTTTGTCATTTTTCCAAGTAAGCATGATTCGCAACTATCATCTGACTTTAGGTCAAATGACTCCAAGACTCCATGCTTTTGGAGTTGGCCTATGCGTTTCTTGCTTATATGTCCAAGACGACAATGACATAATGATGCTTTATCCAAGTTATTATTAACTGCATCAATACACAATACATTATTTCCTAAGTTATCAACCACAGATACGGTTTCATACACACCATCACAAGGTAATGCTTTAAAATAAAGAACATTATTAAAGAAAGCATTAATAGAACCAACTTCATTATCAAATGAAAAGGTGAAACCTTGTTTATACAATGAATGAATGAAAGGAAATAAACCCACTACTTAGCGATAAAGTATAAACTCCAATCTTGGTGACAGGCAAAGCTTTCCTATTCCCCATGATTAAGTTTATTCTTCCTTGCACCACATTCTAACTTCTTCTTAGTCCCTGCAAATCAGAACATATATGAATACCACAACCGGTATCAATGACCCAAGAGTTAGAATGGGGTGAGTTATTAGATAAGGTATTGTAAATACCTGCATGGTTGGGTTTAACTTTCCCATCCTTCACATCTTGCTGGTATTTTGGGTAGTTTCGCTTCCAATGTGATTTTTCATGGCAATAGAAGCATTCAGCCTCTTTTGGGTTAGAAGAAGGAGTGACGAAACCTTTCTTGGTTCCACTTGAAGAAGATCCATCAAGGGTCCTAGCCTTGGTACCCTTCGAAGAGCTCTTTCTCTTCTTCCCTCGACTCTTCCCGATTGCCAAAACCGGAGTGGCGTTTGGAGTAGGACTGTTAACATCCGACTTCCCCTTAAGACCTATTTCTGCGGTCTTGAGAAGACCCTAAAGTTTGCTGAGTGTGACCTATTCCTTATTCATGTGATATGTCATGAGGAATTGATCATAGCACGATGGTAAGGAGTGCAAAATGATATATATTGCAAGCTCCTCAGGGAAGTTCACATTAAGCTTCAACAACCGATCCACATACCTTTGCATTTTCTGCATGTGCCTTGTGATGGATTCCCCGTCCTTCATCATGGTTGTTATCATGGAGCAGATGATTTCATACCTCTCTTCTCGTGCACTTTGATGGTATCTTTCCATCAGATCTTGGTGTATTTCAAAAGAGTAGAAGTCCTCATAGGACTTTTGGAGTTCCGTTGTCATCGTGGCCATCATGATGCTTGCCACTTTGGTAGCATCCCTTTCATGTGCCTGAAAGTCAGCGATCTCCTGGGGAGTTGCGGTGGTCTCATCAATCTCCTTAAGCTCCTTGTCGAGGAGATATTCTTTGTCCTCGTAGCGGGTAATCATCCTGATGTTTCTGATCCATTCATTGAAGTTGGATCCATCAAAAGTGACTTTCCCACACAAGTTCATAAGGGTAAAGGAGCCATTAGGATTAGAGCCAGAAGCAGTATTGTTTGAAGACATTTGAAGGAAGAGGACAAGATTAGTTTAGATATTAAGAAAGTCCTTAATAAAACACCCAAACGTAATATTAAGGCTAGGATCCAATCACAATATATTATAACTTAGAAGAGGTATGTCGTAATCCAAGCCATAACATATTTGAAAGGTAGGTGAATGACGATTCACCAATTTCCACCACGAAAACTGAAATATTAAATATTAGGTTTTTGATTGGTTTCTTAGAAATTCCTAGATTCTTTTGAGATTCAATGAACTTTTCAAAGGCATGTTTCAATCTCGAGTGTGCCCTCCAAGTTTTGTGACTGGGATACCGAGGATCACAAAACGAGGTGTGAAGTAACCATGAAAATCACTTGGTACCCTTAAATTTTATCACTCAATCGATGTGCCGGTAAACCACACACGCTCCACCGATACTATGATAAATCTTAAGTCACCCTTTACCTACCTTGTTAAGTCCAAGTTCTCATAATTCAGATTATGAAAAGGGATGCGCTAATCATAATCGAATTTTAGAACGCAAATAATGGACCCATATACAGAATTTCGTTATGTTGAGCCATTCCAACATGAAATTCATATATATATCCTTGACTAAATGATTAAAACCTCACGATCTAAGCTTATAGATTTGAGATGAAGCATAATTTCCTCTCCTTTAATTATAGCAAAACAACTTTTCCCAATTGAAACCTTTTGTTTTCTCTAATTAACATTGCTAACTTGCAATATTTATCATAATTATCATGCTCCCACTAACATGATGATTATTAGCATAACACTTATGCTCCCACTAGCTTTGACATGTACTCAGAAATCAGCTGGACTTCTAGAAATCAATACTTCATTGACTTTCTTACCAAAGTTCAGATTTCTGATACTAGATTGTTTTGATAAAACTTTATCAAACTCATACACCTTCCCTTAGATAGCACACTCGTGTGTCTAAACAATTATGAAGAGGTATGCCGTAATCATAATGGTTAGAACTTTTTGCCACTTCTCACAAGTCCAGGTTAATGTGCCGGTAAACCACACACGCTCCACTAACGACTTTGAGAATGCAAATATCACAATTGCTATCTAGATAAAATCTACTTAGTGAAAGTGTTTCCTCACCATCATTTTCATGAATCGGAGAGAAACCTTATGACACTTAGATTTTTATGGTGTATGAGTTCCTACCCATATGAATTTTTCAAAACCATAATCACAAGACAAGGATAATGTCAAAACCAAACTCATATGGATTGAACTGAATCTTAATTTCTTGCCACCTGGCAGTTCAAGGGCCTACCATTGCTTCCAAGTTGTTGTGCAACAAATTGAGAACTCTAAGAACTCATATGCAAAGCCAACTTTACTTGAATGGGCATAGAATATGTCAACACGATAAGTTATAAACCTCAAGTCGTGTGCTAGTGAAGAACTTCAGGCTTTATTCTGCATTAGTTCTTGAGACTTTCAAGACCTGTAAGACTCCCACTGTCCTCTTGACCTATAAGACTCCCTTGTCAAATATCCAAGAGATAGTGTGGATTCTAATCAAGAAAAACACTTCACACAATTGGCCTAAGTTGGTCTTTGTTTTATCCAAAACATCACAACTTACCAATTTCAAATGTACAAGAGTAGAAAACTTTTACTCTTACATTTGACAAGTGTTTTATACCTTCTTTAAGACATGTCACTCAAGTTACAATCTTGGAGTATGACTCTATGACTTGTATTGGAATGAAGTATGACTCATCTTCTTAATTTAACCACTTCAACAATTCAAGTTCCTCTTCTTAGTCATAAGAATGCACTAAGATTTTCCTTAGAGAACTAATTTTGATATGGTTTCTTAATCATTAAGATGATCACAAAATTGATACTAAAGTACTCTCCCATCTTTTCAGATTTGAGAAACTTTTATCCTTCTGCCTAATTTGATTCTTCTTATTCGCCCTGCCATACATTGGAACCATTTCCAATGTCTCAGAGTTACACTTAAGCTTGTAAGTATAATCATATTTACTGAGCTTTAGTAAACTATGACGAATAGTCTTATCAATCTTTTGTGGTGGACTTAATCAGTGCACAAGAATGTGTACTCGATCCCTTAGTCCTTTACTTGACTCACACATCCATGTGACCGAGTAATTAGTCTTAATTTTTCCAACACTTGAAAGTTCTCATTCATCATGCTATACAACTTTCATGATTCCAAGTTTTGGTCCAATTGAAACTTGGGTGATGAGAATCTTTCCTTATTTGGTAAATTTAGACGTAACCACAAATGAAAGAATCAATTTCATATTTCCACTCTTGCTATTAATGGAATCATATAAGCAACAATTTTTCCTCAAATGCCATTGTAAGGATATTTTAAAATAAATAAAATCAAAATATTTTCTTTTATTTTAAAACTTTGCGGAAAAACTTATCCTTACAATCCATATGAAAACTTGTTGTTATTTATTCCTAAGCAATATCTCATAACTCCTAAGAAGTAGCTCAAGAATCCGATCTTCAAACTACGCGATAGAAATCCATCTACGCGATCAGATTCGGCATATTCTTTCTTTAAGTTTCTTCACCTTTTTCTTTGATTCTTAAAACATCACCATGTGACCTAGTCACATCATGTACCAAGAATCTCAGAATAGAAACTTAACAGAGTTAGATAGTGGATTTTACCTGAAGTAGAGTCAAACTTATTGACTTTAACATCCTTAGGTAAATTTGGCAACTTCATAACCAATGCCCCTTCCTTTGGCAATATAAACATATGGACCCTTTGATAATGGTACACGGGACTATCACATACTTAGCTTTCTCTTTACCATTTGGTCAACCGAGTTGACTATGGCCGATCCCTTTCCATTGGGAAGAGAATGCTTTTCTGGATTTCCTGTGTCACTATTGTCAATGTCCATCAAGTTTTAAGGAAGTTGATCTTAACAAATAGATAAGATCATTAAGGGTCTTGTCATAGTCTGTTTCATAGGTGTCCCAAAGGAACTCACTATGTGACTTAGAAAGTGATTGAACCACCAACTTTCTCAAGACTTTGACACCCAACTCTCCCGGCTTGTCAATATGTGACTACATCTCCAAGATGTGATCACACCTAGACCTTGCCTTGCCAATAGGGCTTGAGTGACCTTAAACTTTTCAAGAACTTGTGGGTTGGGGAGAATAATTGGAGGAGGTGAAAGAAGTATGATTTCCAAAGGACATCATCTTCATTTATGAAAACTTGTTTCAAAAGATTTGGGAAGATCATAGGTGTCTAAACCAAACATCTTTTGGGAGATATTCAAGATAGTTTATTTAAAGTCCTTAATATGACACCCAATATGAAATATTAAGGCTAGGACCCAACAAACTATTTTATAACTTAGAAGAGGTATGTCGTAATCCAAGCTATAAAATATTTGAAGGTAGGTGAATGACGATTCACCAATTTCCACCAAGATAAACGAAATGTATTATTAGGTTTTAATTGGTTTTGAAACTCCTAGATCTTTGAGATTCATTGAACTGTTCAACGGCATGTTTTAATCTCGAGTGTGCCCTTCAGGTTTTGTGACTGGGATGCCGAGGATCACAAAACAAGGTGTGAAGTAACCATGCAAATTACTTGGTACCCTTAAGTGTTTACCCCTTAATCGATGTGCCGGTTAACCACACACGCTCCATCAATACTATGATAAACATTAAGTTACCCTTTGCCTACCTTGTTAAATACGAGTTAGTGTGCCGGTTAACCACACACGCTCCACTAACCGACTCAAACAAAGTGCAAAGTGTAATTTCATGGATTAGCACCTTATTCACTTTTTCCTAAGTAACTAAGATTGGGTATTATTAAGAGTTTAGTTACTTAGTATTTATCATTAATACTTTTAATGAAGGGAGAATTTATAAGTCCTTGTCTTACCCGTTCGGCTAACGACCCTCCACCAGTCAAGCAAGCGGTGGGTGAGAGTGGACACCCATTAAGTTGCCATTTTATAGGCAACAACCTTATACCCACCTTATAGACCGGCTTCGTGAATGAGGCGTACTAGCGGTAAGACTGACTTTACTCTTATACATATATATATATATATATATATATATATATATATATATATATATATATATATATTATTAACTTATAATATTATAAAGTATAAGGGTTGAATTTTAACTTTTAAAATTCTAAGGGCTAACTTGGAATTAAAGTATTCATAAGTGAAAACTTTTCAAATTCCAAAACTTGAGGGCAAGTTTTGAAACTATTCAAAACTTATTAATTCCATAACTTATGTGTTTAAAGTAGTTTTAATCCAAAAAGTCTTCAAGTTCCATAACTTGAGGACAAGTTATGGAAGACTTTAAACTAATAAAAGAACTAACTTTTCTTTATTTTATAACTTATGGATTTAATTATGGTTACATATTTATTCTTTAATGAAGTGACTCTTGAACTTCCATAACTTGAGGACAAGTTATGGAGTCATAAAAATTATTCAATGACACAAGACTCTTCATTTTGTAACCATTGCCAACTTTTATGAGTTTTATGAGTCTTTAATGTGACTCTTCATGTAACTTGAGAACAAGTTACACAAACACATTTTATACTCAACTCTTAGATTAAAATGGATTGAAAACAACTATTTCAATTAACTTTTCTATTAATCTAAGCAACTCATAAGAACAAGATAATTCAAATCAAACTTTTTCATGTAATTAGTCTAAACCTTAAACTAATGCAAAACATGAATCTATTGACAATTATCTTTGAAAATGGATTAGCATGAACATTACCACATCAAAAACAAGTTTATAAGTTCAAAAACAACTTAGGGTAATGTTCCTAGTCCATTTCTAGCCAAAAAACTCGAAAATATGCAGTCTGGGGGTCCAACTCGTTGAGTGCATGAACCAACTCGGCGAGTTGGATCGAATTGATCACATTTTAGGCATGGACTCGCCGAGTCCTATGATGGACTCGCCGAGTCTAATGATCAGACAACAACAAATTCGTTTTTTTCAGCTTCTATTGCAGGTATAACAAGAAAACAAGCCTAGGCTCTGATACCACTGTTGGGTTTTGAGCATTCTAACACTCCTAAGTGTACATGCAACCCTAAATACCTTGGATCTATGTTTTCTCTATTATACATGCAAATAAGAACTTCCAAGGTATTATCCTAATCTAGCATACAAAACAATGAATGTAACAAGATAGAATACATACCTCTTGATGTAGAAAGTCTTCATGAAGCTTGAGTGCCTAGCCCCAATAGTGTGGAAGCCTCAAATGGAATCACAATCACCAAAACACTTAGAATAACTTGAGAGAATTATACAACTCATGAAATCGGCTAGCCCTTTCACTTCACACACTAGTGGCCGATTTTGGTCAAGAATAAGATGCTTATATAGTTAGGGTTACACCATGTAAACCCTAATTGACATGGCCTTTCATTTCCATGATCCATAGGTACAAATACACCATGGAGCATCCATGGACCATCCTATGGGTTTTAGCCCAACTTGATTATCCATGGAGCATTAGCCCACTATACAAGTATGGATGATTTACACAATCAACCCATATATTTAATTAGTCTTCTTTTGATCACTTAATTAATCCTAGATTAATTCTTGATCAATACTAATTAAATAATCTTATTATTCTTATTATTAATATACTAGAACTTATAATATATTAATAACCATAAGTGTCTTATTTCTCTCATTATAGTCTATCCAAGTGCATGATGGTATGCAACCCAAATGGACCATGCCGGGTCGGGTCAAGTCTTACCAATTATAGTTATGGACTTAGACATTAATCCAACCGTTCTAACTCTGGGAACCTTCCGGTTCCAACTCTATAAACATGCACAACATAAATCAAATAGAAATAATGCAGTAAAACACATCACATACACTTAGCATGCAAATACTCTGATCACATAACTCTGGTTACCTACTCAAGGTAAAGTATAATGAGAAGACTCACCTCGCGTATCTCGGTATCTCACGAATCCTGGAAATCCCTCGTGCTCGATCCTCCGAGCTCTAATCCTCCTATAACATCATATGTCTCTAATTAACACTTTTATGACTAAGGTTGACTATCCCTAAGAAGTCAACACAGGTCAACTCTGGTCAACGGTCAACGGTCAACGGTCAATTTTGACCGGACTCGGCGAGTGCACTAGGGCGACTCGGCGAGTCTAGACGTTTTCACCAACTCTCTAGGATTCCCTTTTTGACACGGCGAGTACTCCCCCGACTCGACGAGTTCCACCTGGTAAGAATCGGGGGCCACCCCGACTCAACTCGCCGAGTCTCAAGAACAACTCGGCGAGTTCCAGTTCGACTCAATACACCTGTCAACTTCTAACTCGCCCTGACTCACTGAGTCAACTCATAACTCGGCTGGACCACTCACTAAGCGATCTAAGGGCAATCTTCAAGCTACTCGCCGAGTCTATTCGTCAGACTCGGCGAGTCCATGCCATGCAACAACTCAAACTTGCTTCTAAGGTCAGATCCGCTCCAACAATTCATAGATCTGGCCTTCCTAAGCTGATTCATCACGTAAAGTCCTTATCTTGGTGTTCATAACACACCTACAATGCTCTTTTTGGAGAAATGGCCTCTAAAATGGCAACCCTAGCCTTCAACCCAAAAAGGGGGACATAGAGCATGACATAAGGGACTCTCAGGACCTATTAGGGTCCAGATCTAAGCACCATATCCCCAAGGGACCTCTCACACTTCCAATTCAAGGCAAATAAACCCTAGATTTGATCATATCAACAAAACATGGAAATAAGCTCTGAAAGATACCTCAAGAAGCCTCCTCTGATGAAATGAAAGAAGATCCAAGCTCCCCAACTCTTCTAGCTTGCCCTCCCTCTTCCTTTCTTGCAAAAACACACACAAATTGGTGAACAAAGGCCTCTTTCTCACTCACACGAATCCCTCATCCGCTTTGGTGCTCTCAAGATCCAGGTAGCCGCAATGAAGGGCCATAAGGTCCTTTAAATAGGGCTTAGGGCCGGGAAATTAAGGTTTCATTAAACAGCGAGGACTCGCCGAGTCCATACCTTGGACTCGCCGAGTCCAGACGCGAACCCGCGTCCAGAACCGCGATCCTACTCGGCGAGTCTGAGCTCCAACTCGCCGAGTCCCCTCTCAAAACATCAAAACATAAGCATAAAGGATACCTAGAAATCCGGGTTGTTACAGGTTATGGAGTACGAAATGGATTCAAAAGGGTAGTCCCATGTAAGGGTTAGGCCCAATTTGGAAAATTGGGCCATTACTGGACTTTCATGAATTTACAGTTTGGCATTTGATGGGTCGAGGGTGAACGGGTCATTTCACCCCAAGAAGGATTATGGATCATGGTTTGAGACCCAATTGCTAATTGGGTGATGTTTTGGGTACTGATAGCTCGAGGAGTTGCCAGGACAGCAGCTATGGAACTCTTGTAGTGAAGTTCAGCAGTATGAGGTGAGTTAGCTTTCCGATCGAAGTGGGTCGAAGGCACCAATGTCGGCCCACTAGTAAGAGTTATAGTAGAGATAATTGTCTTTGTGATAATTATCTGATATATCATTATCTGTTATGCTTTATGTGCTAGTACGCTATGATATTATGTGATAGTGGTAGGAAGGGGACTAGTCCCCGGATCCTGTTGAGATAAATCGACAGGGTAGGTCGGGCACCCATATATGCCTGACAGTATGTTATGCTATGTTATTATGTGGTAGTAGTAGGGGTGAAATAGTCCCCGTAACCAGTTGAAATAAATTGGTGGGTAGGTCGGGCACCTAGATATGCCTGGCAGGGTAGGTCGAGCACCCATATATGCTTGACAGGGGTAGGTCGGGCACCCCGGTATGCCTAACAAGAGTAGGTTGAGCACCCATATATGCTCAGCAGGGTAGGTTGGGCACCCATATATTCCTGACATTATGTTTATTGTATGGTATGTGGTATGATGGGGGAACTCACTAAGCTTCGTGCTTACAGTTTATAGTTTTGGTTTCTGGTACTTCGTTTTCAAAGAAAAGGAGCCGGCACGATTGCAACGCATCACACTATGTTTTCCACGCATGAGATCTTTGGGAGTTGTACTCTGATAATACTTTTCTATGATATGTTTTAGTTATTCAAAATACTGGTTTTCATTATGAAATGAGTTGACACTATGGATGTTTCAAACTTACTTAATTAAAAATGAAATTTTTGGTCTTAAATTTGGGGATGTTACAAGTTGGTATCAGAGCCTTGGTTTGAGGGATTTGAGCACACTCTCGGGTGTGTCTGGACTCAAACTGAGGACTTGGTATGAAAATTTTCAAAAGAAAAATCATTTTATAAAAGAATTTTGAAAAGAGAAAAAGAACTTTGAAAAAAAAAAGGTGTGTGATGCGTGCAATCAGCCGAGCTCAAGTAAGTTTTCCCCAAGATACCCATATGTCACACCTCAAAACCAAGAACGGCGGACACGTTCTGGGGCGGAGGACGTCATGTAAGGTAATCACAACACAGTAAATGTAAATAGGCAAACAACATCATCCATTGCATTAAATATATAAATTTAATACATGCGTGTTCTGTACAGTTTTAGACACCAAAAATATAACGTAAATCAAAATAATAAAATGATGAGTCTTGAGTACGCTCCATCATCTCAAAAGCTGGCATCGGTACCTGTCTACTGATGACCTGAGAATACAAGTTATTTTGAAAGAGTTTATCAGCATTAAGCTGGTGAGTTCATAAGTATTTTAGTGTCAATGTTCGTTGTCAAAAACGTTTGAACCTGTCTCAATGTATAAGTTTGTAAAAATGTAAGTAAATGTTTAAAAGTGTTTGCAAAAGTTTGAATCTCTCATAAAATCCTATATTTTCTATAAAAGTAACCTTCTACCGAGGCTTAAATGTTTTGTAAACTCGTCTGTTGTAAAAGTGTGTAATTACCCAAGTATAACTATCATTTGATAAAATATAGTTTGTACATTAATGCTTAAATGAGATTATCACCAAAATATGTAATGGGTAAATCATTGTAGTACTGTAGTTTTGTATAATAAGAACTACTGTTGTACTAATTACTACTACCTTAAACTGGATTTATATTAAGGTATAATGTGATAATTGCACCATACTATCGACTGATAACAACGACATAAAGAACGGTCGTAATAACGGAATGACGTTTGGCACCCGCAGACCTGCAGGTCCGGCTGTAGCTAGCAGCAAGGTGTAGGATAGTCAATCCAGTATAGATCTATACGCAAACTCAACGCTCTCCCTCCAAGAGAATTTTGGCTACAACTCGGGCCATGACATTTAAGACATGCTCCGATACAGTGGATCACATTTGTTATCGTATTCTTGCATATGTGATGAAATGTTTCTTGTTCTAGTATAGTTGTATATATTCTCTTCCTAGTATAGACTCATGAATGAACTGACTCATTGATCTAGCAGTTGTAATAGTATGATTATGTGTTACCCCGATGGTAACTTGTTAACGGTGCGTTTAGTACGTATGATTATGGAAGTACTTTTATGTCTATATATGTATATTTGATATATAATTAACATGGAAACGACCTTCGGATGGTCACCCATAATCCCACCAGACCACATCCAAATCGAGGAAAAGGAAATAGGGTGGATGGCCTTCCTAAGCCCTTTAAACATTATTTATACGTCTATACATATATGGGCATGCAATTTATAATATAAAAGCATAAATAAGTATTTATAAGGCATTTGAAACATAAGTATTATTTTTAAAGAAAGATTGACTTGATGTCAATCTATAAAACCATTTGAAGGTGTAGATTTGATTAAAACAGTTTAAGTATAAGGAACATTTGTTTAAATCACAGTTGCAGTGTAAATTCGAAAAGTAAATGAGTTTGGAAAACATTTAGAAGTAAAACCGTTTGATAGACAGTTTGAATAGTGATAAAACAATTGGTTTCCTTAGTTATTAATCACATGTGATTAATGCAATCACATGTGATTGAAACGATAACTATAAGTATTTAACTTGTATCCCCCCCTTGAAAGCATATAAAAGCATTTAGAATATTTAAAAAGGTTGATTAAGGGGTATGAAACTCACTTGATTGATTGAAGAAAGCGAGATGGAAAACCGGGCAGAGTTTCGTCTCGGAAAACGGATTTTTCTCGGGATTCTCGGAAATCTCGGGAGTAAAATCGACCCTCGGGACTTGAGCAAAAAGACCAGAGCTTCGGGTTATAACGGGCACGGAAAACGAGGCAAGGTTGTGAGAGAGAGGAGAGAAATGAGCAACATCTTCGGAAAGCCTCGCATCCTATTTATAGGAAGGCTGAACCGCCTCGGTACGCGGGGCGTACGCTCGTACGCAGCGCGTACGCGTACGTCATGCATGACCGAAGCCTCGACTGCCTCGGTTCGGATTGGACGGGTTGCTGGGTACGCGGGTCGGATGGGACGGCGGGTCGGACGGGACAGCGGGTTGGACGGGTCGGACGGGTTAGATTTCTTCAGATAGTGCGACGTGGATGATCCGAGACCCTCGATCTCAGTACGCGGGGCGTACGAAGGTACGCAGGGCGTACTTCGGTCCTATCCGATGACTCCCCTTCGGATAATACCAGGAATATATAATTAAATTCATATTTATTTTAAATAAACTTCAAAAATTCATATCTCCCTCATACGAACTCCGTTTTTGACGTTCTTTATATCCACCCGAAGGTGAGACCATGATCTACAACTTTCGTTTAGATTCCGTTGGCAAATTCCGAAATTATTTTTATTATTTATTTATTAAAATGACGTGATTAAGGAATTTTCTTCTAAAAATTCATAACTTCCTCATCCGAAGTCAGATTTGGACGTTCTTTTTATGTACGCAAACCTTGATATGATTCCTACTACTTTATTTAATCCGAATAAGATTTTAGAAAGGTTACATTTTGACCTAAATTTGATCGGTTTTACATTACATTGACTCGAAATATCGGGTTGTCACATCATCCCCCCGTTAGAAGGAATTTCGTCCCGAAATTAGAATTGTTAAGCAAGTTAGAAATTACAAATAACTAAGCAAAAAGGTGAGGGTATTTCAGTTTCATCTGATCCTCACGTTCCCAAGTGAATTCCGGTCCTCGCTTGGCATTCCAGCGAACCTTCACGATAGGGATACGGCTTTGCTTTGTCTGCTTGACCTCACGGTCCATGATCTCTATAGGTTCTTCCACGAAGTTGAGGCTCTCGTTGATTTCGATCTCGTCGAGTGGGATTACAAGAGTCTCGTCGGATAGACACTTTTTCAAGTTAGATACGTGGAATGTAGAATGTACGTTACGAAGTGCGTCTGGTAGTTCGAGTTTGTAAGCTACGGGGCCGACTCTTGCAAGAATCTCGAAAGGCCCTATGTACCTTGGATTGAGCTTTCCACGCTTGCCGAAGCGTATCAAGCCCTTCCAGGGTGAGACTTTGAGGAGGACTCGGTCTCCCACCTGAAATTCCAAAGGTTTCCTTCGTTTATCGGCGTAGCTCTTCTGTCGGTCTCTAGAGGCTTTCAATCGTTCACGGATCTGAACGATTTTCTCTGTTGTTTCCCGAATGATCTCCGGACCGGTGAGAGTACTGTCGGAAGTTTGCCCCCTGGCTAATTGGGTATCACCCACCTCAGCCCAGTACAGAGGGGATCTGCACTTACGGCCGTAGAGAGCTTCAAATGGAGCAGCCTTGATGCTCGTGTGATAACTGTTATTATAGGAAAACTCGACAAGGGGTAAATGAGTATCCCATGCCTTCCCAAAGTCAGTCACGCAGGCTCGCAACATATCTTCCAGAGTTTGGATGGTCCTCTCACTCTGTCCGTCGGTCTGAGGATGGTAGGTTGTGCTCATGTCCAGCCTTGTTCCTAGGGAATGTTGTAGTGATTGCCAAAATCTTGAGGTGAACCTACTATCTCTATCGGAGATAATGGACATAGGTACACCATGTAGCCGTACGATTTCCCTAATGTATGTTCTCGTAAGTTTCTCCATCTTGTCGGTTTCTTTGATAGGCAGGAAGTGTGCAGACTTGGTCAATCTATCAACGATGACCCATATGGTGTCGAGTCCACCCGTTGTCTTGGGCAACTTGGTTATGAAATCCATAGTGATCCGCTCCCACTTCCATTCCGGGATCTCTGGTTGTTGCAATAAACCAGAGGGCTTCTGGTACTCGACCTTAACCTTTGCGCAAGTAAGGCATTTACTTACGAAGGTAGCAATTTGTACTTTCATATTAGGCCACCAGTATAGCTTCTTAAGATCCAGATACATCTTATCTGAACCTGGGTGGACGGAATACCGAGTGTTGTGCGCCTCGGTCATGACCAAGTCTCGGAAACCACCATGTTTCGGTGTCCAGATCCGGTTCATGAAATATAAAGCTCCGTCACCCTTGGCTTCTAAATTCTTGTCCATTCCTCTAAGGGATTCACTTGACACATTTTCAGGTTTGATGGCCTCAAGTTGAGCCGCCTGAATTTGCTTAGTCAGGTGTGAATGGATGGTTATCGATAATGACTTGACTTTGCAACCAGAATATTCCTTCCGACTTAGGGCGTCTGCTACTACGTTGGCTTTACCCGGATGATAACGAATATCGCATTCGTAATCACTGAGTAGCTCGACCCACCGTCGTTGTCTCATGTTGAGCTCCTTCTGATCGAAAATGTGTTGTAAACTCGTGTGGTCGGTAAAGATAGTGCTCTTCGTTCCATACAAGTAATGTCTCCAGATCTTCAGAGCAAACACTACTGCTCCTAGTTCAAGATCGTGGATCGTGTAGTTAACCTCGTGTGTCTTCAATTGTCTCGAGGCGTAGGCGATGACCTTACCTCGCTGCATCAGAACACATCCGAGCCCTTGATTCGATGCATCGCAATAAACTACGAAGTCTTCTATTCCTTCTGGAAGGGATAGCATTGGTGCGGTGCACAAGGCTCGTTTGAGTGTTCGGAACGCTCTTTCTTGTTTCTCTTCCCAGTCAAAGGCCACGCCTTTCTGGGTTAGGGTTGTAAGAGGCTTCGCTATTCGTGAGAAGTTCTGAATGAACCTGCGGTAGTAGCCAGCGAGACCTAGAAATTGACGAATTTCTGTAGGCGTCTTCGGTGCTGACCAATTCTCAATGGCCTTAATTTTGGATGGGTCCACGTGGATTCCCTCTTCGCTTACCACGTGTCCTAAGAATTCGACTCTTCGGATCCAAAATTCACATTTCGAGAACTTCGCATAAAGTTTCTCCTTTCGTAATGTCCCTAGAACTTGTCGTAGGTGATCGCCATGTTCTTTCTTACTTCGGGAGTAGATTAGGATGTCGTCAATGAAAACGATGACGAACTAATCCAAGTAGGGTCGGCATACTCTATTCATCAGATCCATGAAGACTGCGGGCGCATTGGTCAATCCGAATGGCATCACCACGAACTCGTAATGTCCGTAACGAGTTCGGAAGGCGGTCTTCGGCACATCCTCCTCTAGCACTTGTAACTGGTGATATCCGGATCTCAGATCAATCTTAGAAAAATAGTTCGCCCCTTGCAGTTGGTCGAATAGATCATCTATGCGTGGTAGAGGATAACGATTCTTGACCGTCAGTTTGTTGAGTTCTCTGTAGTCAATACACATACGGAAGGATCCGTCCTTCTTCTTAACGAACAAGACCGGTGCTCCCCAAGGTGAGAAACTCGGTCTTATAAAGCCCTTGCTGAGCAGTTCGTTAAGTTGACCAGAGAGTTCCTGCATCTCAGCTGGTGCTAAACGGTAGGGCGACTTGGCTACTGGGCTAGCTCCTGGGACTAAGTCGATTCTGAACTCGACTTGTCGTTGCGGAGGCAACCCGGGTAGTTCTTCTGGGAAAATGTCGGGGAAGTCGCTCACTACTGGGAGGTTCTTTAGTTCTTTCGTTTCTAGGTTCGTGTCGACGACGTGAGCAAGGAATGCGTGGTATTCCTTACGCAGGTATTTCTGTGCTTGAATACTTGATATGATGCGAAGACTTGCACCGGGTTTGTCGCCATAGACTATAAGAGTTTCGTTAGACGGAAGGTTTAGACGGACTGCTTTCTCGTAGCACATGATGTCGGCACGATGAAGGCTTAACCAGTCCATGCCAATGATGACGTCGAAACTTTTTTATTGAGACTGGCATGAGGTCGATTGGAAATGAATGGTTATCTAGAGTTAGGGTACAACCTAAGTATATGCTACTCGTATTTTCAGTTTTTCCATTAGCCATTTCTACTGTGAATAGTTCTTTGAGTGCGTGCGGTGGTTGATTAAGCATGCGAGCAAATTTATGGTTTACGAAGCTTCGCTCCGCTCCACTATCGAACAGAATGCATGCATAGGAGTTATCGAGGAGGAACGTACCGGTCACCACTGTCGGGTCAGCAACTGCTTCCCCGTGGCCAATAGCTAGTACCCTCCCTGCTCCTCCCACATTCCTCGCTTTGGGGCAGTCCCTCTTAAAGTGGCCTGCTTCACCACATCCATAGTAGGTTGGGCTCGCGCCAGAGCCAGGGACTTGGTTGATAGGTTGTGCCGGGAACTTACAGAATTAGACGGTGTGTCCTTTCCTGTTGCAGTTAGAGCACTTCAATTCACGGCAGGGGCCGTTGTGGTGGTAGCTGCATTTGTTGCACTTGGGCGAACTTCCAGCATACCGACTCACCGGAGCAGTAGTAGTAGCAGTAGGGGTTACTGCGGCATGAATTGCCACCAATTGCTGCTTTTTGGCAGCCTGCTGCTTCTTCCTTTCATCCCAGAATTTCCGCTTAGTATCGGCGGGTTTGGAGGGTTCCGGGATGGCTAGGGTGGTTGTGGTTGCAGGGGTTTTGGCTCCATGGTCAATGAGTCGTTGTGCCAATCGTTTGGCACTGTCAAAGGTAGCGGGGTTTGACGCTAGCACATTCCCCTGATACGGAGGCACTAGCCCCCATATGTACCTCTCGATCTTCTTCCCCTCGGTGGGAACCATATTGGGGCAGAGGGCCACCAGCTCGCTGAAGCGGGCAGTATAAGCGACCACATTGGTGCCCTTCATTGACAGGTTCCAGAGTTCCTGCTCCAGTTTCTGGATCTCGCCCCTCGGGCAGTATTCCTCAGTCATGAGGTCTTTCATTGTTTCCCAGCCCATGTCGTTAGCTACGACGAGAGTTAGGGCTTTGACGTGGCCGTTCCACCACGTTAGGGCTTTACCCTCAAAGGTGCATGCGGCATATTTCACTTTGCACGCAGCAGGGCATGAACAGATTTCGAAGACTGATTCAGTCTTCTCGAACCATTGCGAGAGAGCAATGACTCCGCCGGTGCCATAGAAAGGCTTCGGCTTGCAGTTTGTAAAATCCTTGTAAGAGCACTCCCTTGAGCGCACAGGGATTTCGATCGGAATAGATTCCACAGGGGTTCCACCTCTGCTGGCATCAGAAGAGTGATACTGAGCCATGGCAGTTGCCACTGCTGCAGCTACGGCAGCATTCAGGGCTATAGTATTGATGTCCGGAGGCGGAGGAGGCGGTGGAGGTGCAGGATTATTCCTATTCCTGGGAGACTTGCGAGGAGGCATCCTTCAGCTAAAAGTTTATAAAGATGAGAAAGATGGTAAGAATCAATTTGTAAGCAACGTGAGAGTGACACATGGACTAACTAACCATAGTCCAACAGTTGAAAGAGTGTTTGAAACCATAATAAGAAATATTAGTAGGAAAAACACAAGTGTATAGATTTTTCCTAGATAGATAGATCTCAAAAAAATACTGGTATTACTGATGTAATAAGTTCAGGGAAAATCGACCTAACAGTAGGTCATACATCATACCATATAGAAAAGTTTGATAGTTCTTAGATTTCAACTTTTGAGTAAGGAAAGTTAGAAACATTTTACACACAAGTGCTACTTGGAGCACAGATGTTAAAGGCTATCCTTTAATTAAAAGACGGAGATGTACTAGACATCAACCAACGGCGATGGGAAAATCCCGGGCGAGTACGGCGGTCGGACACTTGACGAAACACCTCTTGAATGGGTCGATCCTGAGTCCTCTGACGAGCTCGAAGTTCCAATATTTCAGCTCGTGAGGCAGCCAACTGCTACTGCAGGGTTTTATTTGTCCTCCGGGTCCGTTCCATGTCTTCTTCAAGACGGCGGATGCGGACTGTGTTGACACCTGAGTCGGCATCAATCTCTATGACCCGGTCGACGGCTGCTCCACCTTGCTCGACAATACGAGTTATTCTGCGGATAATGACAGGCAGAGCTCGGTCAGTAGAGCCACCATCACTGACGTTGTAAAAGGTTCGGTCCCCAAAGTATGGTAAGGGTTGACCCTGATTATCACTCCAGCGGTTTAGGTTGTTTGCCCACATGGGTGTAGGACCTGGAAATGCCGGTCGAGGGTTGTTGTTCGGGGCTTGACCTACAATCGGTAGGTTGTTGACTTCAGGCTCGGAGTCGGATCCACCCGAAAAGCCTTCTGCGAGGTGATCATCCAAAGGGATTTGATGCTCAACTTCGGGCTCTTCATCGATCCACCCGGCATTGCCTTCATTGGGAAAGTACGGGTCGTCATGATGGATATCTAGCCATCAAGATCTACGCGAGAATAGAGGTATAAGAATATAGTATACGTGTAACTAGTAGCACAAAATACTCCTATAGTATTTTAAGTTTAAGTTCTATTGATCTTCTTGTGGTATTGTTGGTAAGTTTTTAGACTTGTTAACCTACCACAACCATTCTAAGGCATGTGCTAATCACTCCTAGGATCAGCATAGTTGATCAGGCTATGCCATTCCCAGGACTGACCATACATCCCCGAGCTCACTTGTGATATTTAACAATCGTAATACTTTTGTTCTTGTCATTGTGACACTTATTTTAGTATGAATGCAGACTAGTATACTTAGTTAAATATTTTATTATTTAAAGTATAGACTCTTGGTCAGAGTTTAATCCCTAATGGGTTTATAGTTTAGTATATCTTTTATGGGTTGATATACTCAATTCACTATAAACAATGCTCTGATACCAATCTGTCACACCCCAAAACCAAGATCGGCGGAAACGTTCTGGGGCGGAGGACGTCATGTAAGGTAATCACAACACAGTAAATGTAAATAGGCAAACAACATCATCCATTGCATTAAATATATAAATTTAATACATGCGTGTTCTGTACAGTTTTAGACACCAAAAATATAACGTAAATCAAAATAATAAAATGATGAGTCTTGAGTACGCTCCATCATCTCAAAAGCTGGCATCGGTACCTGTCTACTGATGACCTGAGAATACAAGTTATTTTGAAAGAGTTTATCAGCATTAAGCTGGTGAGTTCATAAGTATTTTAGTGTCAATGTTCGTTGTCAAAAACGTTTGAACCTGTCTCAATGTATAAGTTTGTAAAAATGTAAGTAAATGTTTAAAAGTGTTTGCAAAAGTTTGAATCTCTCAGAAAATCCTATATTTTCTATAAAAGTAACCTTCTACCGAGGCTTAAATGTTTTGTAAACTCGTCTGTTGTAAAAGTGTGTAATTACCCAAGTATAACTATCATTTGATAAAATATAGTTTGTACATTAATGCTTAAATGAGATTATCACCAAAATATGTAATGGGTAAATCATTGTAGTACTGTAGTTTTGTATAATAAGAACTACTGTTGTACTAATTACTACTACCTTAAACTGGATTTATATTAAGGTATAATGTGATAATTGCACCATACTATCGACTGATAACAACGACATAAAGAACGGTCGTAATAACGGAATGACGTTTGGCACCCGCAGACCTGCAGGTCCGGCTGTAGCTAGCAGCAAGGTCTGGATAGTCAATCCAGTATAGATCTATACGCAAACTCAACGCTCTCCCTCCAAGAGAATTCTGGCTACAACTCGGGCCATGACATTTAAGGCATGCTCCGATACAGTGGATCACATTTGTTATCGTATTCTTGCATATGTGATGAAATGTTTCTTGTTCTAGTATAGTTGTATATATTCTCTTCCTAGTATAGACTCATGAATGAACTGACTCATTGATCTAGCAGTTGTAATAGTATGATTATGTGTTACCCCGATGGTAACTTGTTAACGGTGCGTTTAGTACGTATGATTATGGAAGTACTTTTATGTCTATATATGTATATTTGATATATAATTAACATGGAAGCGACCTTTGGATGGTCACCCATAATCCCACCAGACCACATCCAAATCGAGGAAAAGGAAATAGGGTGGATGGCCTTCCTAAGCCCTTTAAACATTATTTATACGTCTATACATATATGGGCATGCAATTTATAATATAAAAGCATAAATAAGTATTTATAAGGCATTTGAAACATAAGTATTACTTTTAAAGAAAGATTGACTTGATGTCAATCTATAAAACCATTTGAAGGTGTAGATTTGATTAAAACAGTTTAAGTATAAGGAACATTTGTTTAAATCACAGTTGCAGTGTAAATTCGAAAAGTAAATGGGTTTGGAAAACATTTAGAAGTAAAACCGTTTGATAAACAGTTTGAATAGTGATAAAATCACTGGTTTCCTTAGTTATTAATCACATGTGATTAATGCAATCACATGTGATTGAAACGATAACTATAAGTATTTAACTTGTATCCCCCCCTTGAAAGCATATAAAAGCATTTAGAATATTTAAAAAGGTTGATTAAGGGGTATGAAACTCACTTGATTGATTGAAGAAAGCGAGATGGAAAACCGGGCAGAGTTTCGTCTCGGAAAACGGATTTTTCTCGGGATTCTCGGAAATCTCGGGAGTAAAGTCGACCCTCGGGACTTGAGAAAAAAGACCAGAGCTTCGGGTTATAACGGGCACGGAAAACGAGGCAAGGTTGTGAGAGAGAGGAGAGAAATGAGCAACATTTTCGGAAAGCCTCGCATCCTATTTATAGGAAGGATGAACCGCCTCGGTACGCGGGGCGTACGCTCGTACGCAGCGCGTACGCGTACGTCATACATGACCGAAGCCTCGACTGCCTCGGTTCGGATGGGACGGGTTGTTGGGTACGCGGGTCGGATGGGACGGCGGGTCGGACGGGACAGCGGGTCGGACGGGTCGGAGCTTCGGACGGGTCGGACGGGTTAGATTTCTTCGGATAGTGCGACGTGGACGATCCAAGACCCTCGATCTCAGTACGCGGGGCGTACGAAGGTACGCAGGGCGTACTTCGGTCCTATCCGATGACTCCCCTTCGGATAATACCGGGAATATATAATTAAATTCATATTTATTTTAAATAAACTTCAAAAAATCATATCTCCCTCATACGAACTCCGTTTTTGACGTTCTTTATATCCACGCGAAGGTGAGACCATGATCTACAACTTTCGTTTAGATTCCGTTGGCAAATTCCGAAATTATTTTTATTATTTATTTATTAAAATGACGTGATTAAGGAATTTTCTTCTAAAAATTCATAACTTCCTCATCCGAAGTCAGATTTGGACGTTCTTTTTATGTACGCAAACCTTGATATGATTCCTACTACTTTATTTAATCCGAATAAGATTTTAGAAAGGTTACATTTTGACCTAAATTTGATCGGTTTTACATTACATTGACTCGAAATATCGGGTTGTCACACCATACATGTTATGTTATGTTATGTTATGTTATGTTATGTTATGTTATGTTATGTTATGTTATGTTATGTTATGTTATGTTATGTTATGTTATGTTATGGTATGTTATGTTATGTTATGTTATGTTATGTTATGTTATGTTATGTTATTTTATGTTATGTTATGTTATGTTATGTTATGTTATGTTATGTTATGTTATGTTATGTTATGTTATGTTATGTTATGTTATGTTATGTTATGTTATGTTATGTTATGTTATGTTATGTTATGATATGAATTGAGAGTATATGAACTACATGCTAGATTAGGGCTAAGGATCTAGGAAGGATGCCTTATAAGCCTATTGTATGTGTTTGTTGACCTGCATGCTAGTACTGATCAATCAGTGATATGACGACCTGTTTAGGTTATGCCTGATTGCATGAGTCATAGAATCTCATGCCAGTATAGATTCCTAATAAGAGGATAAAATGGTTTGATTATAGTATGTTGGTTATATTTTTCCATTGTCCGAATGCTGCTTGCTTTATCCTTTGTGGGGCCCTTAGTAATGTGAGTTAGCTACTAAGTGAATATGTTAAGTCACATGTGCCACAGGCTGGATATTCTCAGAGTGATGGACTTGACCCTGTAGTACAACTCTTGTTTGGGTCTAACCGTTCTAGGGATAAGTCTTTCACTTGAAGGATTATTTGATCTCTGCTACATGTGGCTATATTCATAAGGTAGCTAGTTGACATTACTAGGAATCTCTCAGCAGCTGAGGACTGGGTGGGTTCGGGAACCTAGGAAACCCTAGAATATGTTACGGTGGGTTCGTAATGTAGTTTAGTGAGACTTATCTGCATTAGTTTGAGGAAGTGACTTAGAGGATTCAGGAGGATTGCTGAGGAAAGTATGGATAGGTGTGGAAGGTAGTATTGGGCCCATACTACTGAAAGCACAGGATCCATACTCAAATCGCTGAGAGTCTTGGAGAATCTGAGAAGCTTCGGGGAGGAGAATCCTAAGTACGTCTTGATTAGTGGTTTTGATTGTATTTCAGTTTGGAGATGAGCACCCAGGGAGGCGGTTCTGGTTTAGGATTAGGTCTGGACTCAGGAGGTGAGCCATTCGAGGGAAGGAATGCCAAGATTTTGAGTTCGCATTGGATTGAGGAGATGGAAGGTGTCTTCTGTACTAGTCCCTACCCCATAGGAGCCATGGTTCGATTCGCCTTGGATCTCCTGTACTAGGTGGCAAGGAGTTAATGGGAATTGATTATGCAATCTATTGCACTTTTTGAGTTGGAGACTATGTCTTGGGAGGAGTTTATGACTAGGTTTGGGGCAGAGGATGTTCCAGTTGTTGCAGTTCAGCCATTGGCAAGCGAGCTAGTGAGCGCGACAGGGTGTCAGACCTTGAAGGATATGACTTCCAGAGTCTGAGGAAGCGAGATCGATTTGGAGCATCTTAGGAAGAGAGGGTCATCCCAGGTGCATATGGTAGAGGGTTCTGGGAAGAGACCCAAGACTTTTGATTATCGAGTGAATGGCCAGCAGGGTCGGAGTCAGAGCAGCACATGCGGGAAAGTACACAGGGGAGTTTGTCATTCCAGGGGTTCATGCTACTATAAGTGAGGGCGGGGGGGATGGTCATGTCATCTGGGATTGTTTGTAGGGGCAAGCCCATTATGTTTTCACTGTGAGCAGGTGGGCCACAAGAAGGTCGATTTTCTGGTTGTTTTCTTTCATCGGATTTGAGTAAGTGTACCCAACTTGTGTTTGGATTATATTTTCAAGAAATGTCATATGCCAATTGCATACCGTGAATTACTAAGTAGTTAGTTAAAGGTCGTTTCCCTTTGGCTGGTTCGAGATGCTTACTATTCTCTCGGTTCGTAGTAGAAATCGGTTACGAGTGTCATGCGGAAGGTTTGTGGTCAGTTTCATCAATTTTCATCATTTTTTCTGGTATGAGCGATGAAGGTTTATGGGGGAACTTATGGGTTCTAGCACTACCATCGCTAGGAGAGGAGTGGTCGCAAAAGGATACGAATGTAGTCGCATGTAGTTAAGGATTTCGACGGCTCGACATACTTAAATACTTTTGAAAATACTTATATTCTGTAGGATACTTTTAGTTCAGAGCACTTAGGCCCTTAATGTTTATAGTTTTATACCATGTAAGGTTTGGTATACTCCGTTCACTATAAACAAGGGCTCTAATACCAATCTGTCACACCCCGAAAACCATAGGCAGAAACATTTCCGGGGTTGACTCGACGTTGAGTATCAAATCCAATGTACATAGTAATCACAGTAAACAACCATTACATTACATATATTTGAAAGTTTACATTTGTTTCAAAAGTAATTATACAAGTGTTATACATATATCATATGAACAAAAGTTGAGACGAGTCTTCTGAGCACTCCGTCTTCTCCAAAAGATATCACCGGGTACCTGTCTAATGTGGACCTGAGAATACAAGCAGTTTGAAAATTAGCATAAAGCTAGTGAGTTAATAAGTGGTTTTGTTTTATGAAAATGTATCAGTTTCCTTTAGTTTTTACGAAAAGGTTTGTTATCCAAGAAAATCCCATATTTTCTTATGTAAAGTTAGTTTGGTTATCTTTCGTTACAGTTCAATTACGCGATATATGTTAACCCCAGGAAAATCCCATATTTTCCTAAATGCAAGATTGATTGAATAACACAGAGTATAGTTTAATACATAAAACTATATATTGAGAAGCATGGGATGTCTATCCCGAATTAGATATGAATTACTCTAATAAACACGAATTGTAGATAGAAAGTAGTTTGAAAACCTTGGGGCTATCATCCCGAACTAGTTACAAGATAGTTTGGTATACTTGAAATTTTAGATTAAAAACCATGGGACTACTATCCCGAACTAGATATAACATTGTTTGATAAAATCATGGGATTACCATCCCATACTAGATATAGTTTCAAAACCATGGGATTACCATCCCGTACAAGATATAAATTGAAATCATGGAACTATCATCCCGCACTAGATACAAGTTCGATAGACTGAAACCCGTGGGACTACCATCCCGTACAAGATATAGTTTCTAAACCAAAGCTATGAATAAACTTATATTAATACATATTGTGAGTCGGGTAACCATGCTGATACGACAACGAGACCTCCTTGACGTTTGTCAGACGTCGGACGATATCCAGAATTTGTCACCCCAGGCGTGCCCGCCTAACTGTAGCTAGCAGTTAAGGTGTGGGATTGTCAGTCCCGAATATGGAAATGTTTCAAAGTTAGAAAGTATTCAATTTGTATGACTAGGAAACTTAATGCAAGAAGGATGTTTCCAAGGAGTTGATCTCTTTTGGAATACTCTGTAATGATTGTTGCCAAGTCTTTGTGAATTTCTACATAATCATTACAAGAGGATCAATGCATATAAGTTTAGAATCTAACAGATTTCAGTAAATGGCATTAATTTGGAATTCTTGCATTTGCAGTAAGGGTTTGGGATGTGAAAAGATGATCATAGGAGTTATGCTCAATTGACCTATTTCACAAAGTAAAGATGATACACAAACATAGTATGCATACTTTGTTTATGACATGACTAGTGTTTAGAAAACATAGTGTACATGCTCTTAAAGCTTGAAGACATCAAGCTACATCAAAAGGTATGTCATCTAACTAGTACTTTGTAGTATAAGAGCTTCATAATATGCTAGTTAGGATTAAAGCCTTGGAAAGTTCTTATTTGGATGTATAATAGAGAAAACATAGATCCAACGTTTATAAGGTTGCATGTACACCATAGGAGTGTTAGAATGCTCAAAACTCAACAGTGGTATTAGAGCCAGGTTTATTTTCTTGTTATACTTGCAAAAGTAGCTGAAAAATCGAGTTTTGATGCTTTCTGCCCAGCAGACTCGCTGAGTCCAAGACAAAATGCATCCAACTCGCCGAGTTGGACCCCCAGACAGCATAAATTTGACTTTTTGGCTGGAATTGGACTAGGAACATTACCCTAAGATGTTTTTGGACTTATAAACTTGTTTTTGATGTGGTAATGTTCATGCTAATCCAATTTCAAAGATAATTGTCATTAGATTCATGTTTTGTATTAGTTGAAGGTTTAGACTAATTACATGAAAAAGTTTGATTTGAATTATCTTGTTATTATGAGTTGCTTAGATTAATAGAAAAGTTGAGTGAAATAGTTGTTTTCAATCCAAATTAATCTAAGAGTTGATTCTAAAATGTGTTTTTGTAACTTCTCCTCAAGTTATATGAAAAGTCACATTTAAGTTTCATAAAACTCATAAAAGTTGGCAAAGGTTACAAAATGAAGAGTCTAGTTCTAATTAAATGGTTTTATGACTCCATAACTTGTCCTCAAGTTATGGAGGACCAAGTGTCTCTTCATTAAATAATAAATAAATAAAAAGGTGTAACCTTAATTAATTCCATAAGTTATAAAATAAAGAAAAGTTAATTCTTTTATTAGTTTAAAGTCTTCCATAACTAGTCCTCAAGTTATGGAACTTGAAGAGTTGTTGGATTAAAACTACTTTAAACACATAAGTTATGGAATTAATTAGTTTTGAATAGTTTCAAAACTTGCCCTCAAGTTTTGGAATTTGAAAAGTTTTCACTTATGAATACTTTAATTCCAAGTTAGACCTTAGAATTTTAAAAGTTAAAATTCAACCCTTATACTTTATAATATTATAAGTTAATAATATATATATATATATATATATATATATATATATAAGAGTAAAGTCAGTCTCACCGTTAGTAGGCCTCATTCACAAAGCCGGTCTATAAGGGGGTATAAGGCTACTGCCTATAAAATGGCAGTTTAATGGGTGTCCACTCTCACCCACCGCTTCCTTGACTGGTGGAGGGTCGTTAGCCGAACGGGTTTGACGGGACTATAATTCTCCCTTCATTAAAAGTATTAATGATAAATACTAAGTAACTAAACTCTTAATAATACCCAATCTTAGTTACTTAGGAAAATGTGAATAAGGTGCTAATCCATAAAATTACACTTTGCAGTTTGTTTAAGTCGGTTAGTGGAGCGTGTGTGGTTAACTGGCACACTAACTCGTATTTAACAAGGTAGGCAAAGGGTAACTTAACGTCTATCAAAGTATTGATGGAGTGTGTGTGGTTAACCGAAACATCGATTGAGGGGTAAAGACTTAAGGGTACCAAGTAATTTGCATGGTAACTTCACACCTTGTTTTGTGATCCTCGGCATCCCAGTCCAAAACCTGAAGGGCACACTCGAGATTGAAACATGTCATTGAACAGTTCAATGAATCTCAAAGATCTAGGAGTTTCAAATCAAATTAAAACCTAATAAATTATTTCGTTTTTCATAGTGGAAATTGGTGAATCGTCATTCACCTACCTTCAAATGTTCTATAGCTTGGATTACAGCATCCCTCTTCCATGTTATAAAATAGTTTGTTGGGTCCTAGCCTTAATATTTCATATTGGGTGTTATATTAAGGACTTTAAATAAACTATCTTGAATGTCTCCCAAAAGATGTCAGGTTCAGACATCTATGATCTTCCCAAATATCTTGGAACTTCACTTCCTCCACCTCCTCTAATTATTCTCCCTAACCCACAAGTTCAAGGTCACTCGAGCTCTATTGGCAAGGCAAGGTCTAGATGTGATCACATCTTGGATATGTAGTCACATATTGATATGTTGGGAGAGTTGGGTGTCAAAGTCTTGAGAAAATCGGTGGCTCAATCACTTTCTAAGTCACATAGTGAGTTTCAGTAGAACTCCTATGAAACAGACTATGACAAGACCCTTAATGATCTTATCTATTTGCTTGGTGCTGCTAAATCAGAAATGATTTAGTGTACTAGTAAAGCAAATTTGATTAGGAGATCAACTTCTCAAAACTTTATGGACATGGACAATAGTGACACAGGAAATCCAGAACTGCATTCTCTTCCCAATGGAAAGGGATTGGTCATAGTCAAATTGGTTGACCAAATGGTAAAGAGAAAGGCTAAGTCTGAGATAGTCCCATGTACTATTACCTAAGGGTCTATATGTTTCTATTGCCGAAGGAAGGGTTTTTGGTTACGAAGCTGCCAAACTTACCTAAGGATGGTAAAGTCAATAAGTTTGACTTTATTTCAGGTAAATTCCATTGTCTAACTCTATTAGGTTCCTACTTGGAGATTATTATTACATGATGTGGCTGAGTCACATGTTGATGTTTTAAGAATCAAAGAAAAAGTAAAGAAACTTAAAGCAAGTATATGTTGATTCTGATCGCGAAGATGGATTTCAATTGCATGGTCGGTGATCAGAATTTTGAGCACGTGCTTAAGAGTTATGATAGATTGCTTAGGAATAGATGACAACAAGTTTTCATATATATCTTCATTGTAAGGGTTAGTCTTTCCGCAAAGTTTTAAAATAAAAGAAAAGTTTTTAATTTTATTTATTTTAAAATATCCTTACAACGGCATTTAGGAAAAAAAAGATGTTGTTTATATGATTCCATTGATAGCAATATTGGAAATATGAATTTGATTCTTTCATTTGTGGTAGTGTCTAAATTTCCAAATAAGGAAAGAGTCTCATCACCCAAGTTTCAGTTGGATAGAAACTTGGAATCATGCAAGTTGTATAGTATGATGAATGAGAACTTTCGAGCATTGGAAAATTAAGACTAACTGCTTGTTCACATGGATGTGTGAGTCAAGAGAAGGACTAAGGGTTCAAGTACACTTTCTTGTGCACTTGTGAAAGTCCACCACAAAAGATGGATAAGACTATTCATCATGATTTACTAAGGTTTAGTAAATATGATTATACTTACAAGCTTAAGTATAATTCTGAAGCATTGAAATGTTTTTCAATGTATGACAGAACGAATAAGAAGAATCAAATTAGGCAGAAGGATAAAAGTTTCTCAAATCTGAAAAAATGGGAGAGTACTTTAGTGTCATCTTTTAAGATCATCTTAATGATTTTGAGACCTTATCACAATTCATCCTCTAAGTACATTCTGATAGCTAAGAAGAGGAGCTATGAATTGTTGAAGTGGTCAAATCAAGAAGATGAGTCATACTTTGTTTCAAAACAATTCTTAGAGTTATACTCTAAGATTGTAACCTGAGTGACATATCTTAAAGAAGTTTTAAAACACTTGTCAAATGTAAGAGTAAAAGTTTTCTACTCTTGTACATTTGAAATTGGTAAGTTGTGATGTGTTGGATAAAACAAAGACCAACTAAGGCCAATTATGTGAAGTGTTTGTCTTGATTAGAATCCACACTATCTCTTGAATATTTGGCAAGAAGTCTTATAGGTCAAGGAGACAGTGGGAGTCTAAAAGATCCTGAAAGGGTTTCAAGAAATAATCAAGAACAAAAACATGTATTTCATCACTAGCACACAACTAGAGGTTTATAACCTATCGTGTTGACATTTTTGTGCACATTCTAGTTAAGTTGGCTATACATTTGAGTTCTACATGTTCTCAATTGTTTGTATAGCTACTTGGAAGCAATGGCAGGCCCTTGAGCTGCCAGGTGGCAAGAAGTTAAGATTGCACAAGTTCAATCCATATGAGTTAGGATTTGTCGCTAACCTAGTCTTATGATTATGGTTTTGACTAATTCACATGGATAGGAACACTTACACCATAAAATCTAAGTGTCATAAGGTTTCTCTTCGATTCATGAAAATGATGGTAAGGAAACTCTTTCACTAAGTAGATTTTAAGTAGATAGACTTTGTGACTTTTGCAGTTCTCAAAGTTGTTAGTGGAGCGTGTGTGGTTAACCGACACACTAACATTAACTTATGAGAAATGGCAAAAGGTCTAAACAATTGAGACTATGATTACGGCATCCCTTTTCATAGTTCTGAAATTGTTTAGACACACTTGTGAGCTATCTAAGAGAGGTGTATGATTTTGATAAAGTCTTATCAAGGCAATCTAGTATCAGAAATCTGAACTTTGGTAAGAAAGTCAATAAAGTATTGATTTCTAGAAGTCCAGTTGATTTCTGGGTACATGTCAAAGCTAGTGGGAGCATAAGTGTTATGCTATTAATCATCATGTTAGTGGGAGCATGATAATTATGATAAAGGTTGCAAGTTAGCAATGTTAATTATAGAAAAACAAAAGGTCTCAATTGAAAAAAAAAAGTTGTTTTGCTATAATTAAGGGAGAGGATATTATACTTCATCTCAAATCTAAAAGCTTAGATTGAGGTCTTAATCGTATTTAGTCAAGAATATATATGAATTTCATGTTGGAATGGCTCAACATAAGGAAATTCTATATATGGGTTCATTATTTGCGATCTAAAATTCGATTATGATTACGGCATCCCTTTTCATAATCTGAATTATGAGAACTTGGCAAATAGAAATGGAAATATTATAGCAAAAGACTGGTTTAGTCTTTATGTTAGACATCATGGATCGTGTCCCATATGCTTCGGATATAGGATCAATTACATGTGCTATATTCATCCTTTCTAAAATTTTCCAAATGCCTGGGGCATTAAGAAGGGAAAAGGTCTAGAATTGGATATGACTAAAATGATTAAGCAATTGTTGAGGACAATCTAAGGTTTACCAAAGATTGGTTGTTCAAGGACAGTTAGAAGTATAGTATTAATTCTGGAAGGACCATACTGACATAATCTGTAAGGAGGCAACTCCTGTTCAGAAGTGATAGTCAAAATGGAATATGGAAATGTTTCAAAGTTAGAAAGTATTCAATTTGTATGACTAGGAAACTTAATGCAAGAAGGATGTTTCCAAGGAGTTGATCTCTTTTGGAATACTCTGTAATGATTGTTGCCAAGTCTTTGTGAATTTCTGCATAATCATTACAAGAGGATCAATGCATATAAGTTTAGAATCTAACAGATTTCAGTAAATGGCATTAATTTGGAATTCTTGCATTTGCAGTAAGGGTTTGGGATGTGAAAAGATGATCATAGGAGTTATGCTCAATTGACCTATTTCACAAAGTAAAGATCATACACAAACATAGTATGCATACTTTGTTTATGACATGACTAGTGTTTAGAAAACATAGTGTACATGCTCTTAAAGCTTGAAGACATCAAGCTACATCAAAAGGTATGTCATCTAACTAGTACTTTGTAGTATAAGAGCTTCATAATATGCTAGTTAGGATTAAAGCCTTGGAAAGTTCTTATTTGGATGTATAATAGAGAAAACATAGATCTAAGGTTTATAAGGTTGCATGTACACCATAGGAGTGTTAGAATGCTCAAAACTCAACAGTGGTATTAGAGCCAGGTTTATTTTCTTGTTATACTTGCAAAAGTAGCTGAAAAATCGAGTTTTGATGCTTTCTGCCCAGCAGACTCGCTGAGTCCAAGACAAAATGCATCCAACTCGCCGAGTTGGACCCCCAGACAGCATAAATTTGACTTTTTGGCTGGAATTGGACTAGGAACATTACCCTAAGATGTTTTTGGACTTATAAACTTGTTTTTGATGTGGTAATGTTCATGCTAATCCAATTTCAAAGATAATTGTCATTAGATTCATGTTTTGTATTAGTTTAAGGTTTAGACTAATTACATGAAAAAGTTTGATTTGAATTATCTTGTTATTATGAGTTGCTTAGATTAATAGAAAAGTTGAGTGAAATAGTTGTTTTCAATCCAAATTAATCTAAGAGTTGATTCTAAAATGTGTTTTTGTAACTTCTCCTCAAGTTATATGAAAAGTCACATTTAAGTTTCATAAAACTCATAAAAGTTGGCAAAGGTTACAAAATGAAGAGTCTAGTGCTAATTAAATGGTTTTATGACTCCATAACTTGTCCTCAAGTTATGGAGGACCAAGAGTCTCTTCATTAAATAATAAATAAATAAAAAGGTGTAACCTTAATTAATTCCATAAGTTATAAAATAAAGAAAAGTTAATTCTTTTATTAGTTTAAAGTCTTCCATAACTAGTCCTCAAGTTATGGAACTTGAAGAGTTGTTGGATTAAAACTACTTTAAACACATAAGTTATGGAATTAATTAGTTTTGAATAGTTTCAAAACTTGCCCTCAAGTTTTGGAATTTGAAAAGTTTTCACTTATGAATACTTTAATTCCAAGTTAGACCTTAGAATTTTAAAAGTTAAAATTCAACCCTTATACTTTATAATATTATAAGTTAATAATATATATATATATATATATATATATATATATATATATATATAAGAGTAAAGTCAGTCTCACCGTTAGTAGGCCTCATTCACAAAGCCGGTCTATAAGGGGGTATAAGGCTACTCCCTATAAAATGGCAGTTTAATGGGTGTCCACTCTCACCCACCGCTTCCTTGACTGGTGGAGGGTCGTTAGCCGAACGGGTTTGACGGGACTATAATTCTCCCTTCATTAAAAGTATTAATGATAAATACTAAGTAACTAAACTCTTAATAATACCCAATCTTAGTTACTTAGGAAAATGTGAATAAGGTGCTAATCCATAAAATTACACTTTGCACTTTGTTTAAGTCGGTTAGTGGAGCGTGTGTGGTTAACCAGCACACTAACTCGTATTTAACAAGGTAGGCAAAGGGTAACTTAATGTCTATCATAGTATTGATGGAGTGTGTGTGGTTAACCGAAACATCGATTGAGGGGTAAACAGTTAAGGGTACCAAGTAATTTGCATGGTAACTTCACACCTTGTTTTGTGATCCTCGGCATCCCAGTCACAAAACCTGAAGGGCACACTCGAGATTGAAACATGTCATTGAACTGTTCAATGAATCTCAAAGATCTAGGAGTTTCAAATCAAATTAAAACCTAATAAATTATTTCGTTTTTCATAGTGGAAATTGGTGAATCGTCATTCACCTACCTTCAAATGTTCTATAGCTTGGATTACAGCATCCCTCTTCCATGTTATAAAATAGTTTGTTGGGTCCTAGCCTTAATATTTCATATTGGGTGTTATATTAAGGACTTTAAATAAACTATCTTGAATGTCTCCCAAAAGATGTCAGGTTCAGACATCTATGATCTTCCCAAATATCTTGGAACTTCACTTCCTCCACCTCCTCTAATTATTCTCCCTAACCCACAAGTTCAAGGTCACTCGAGCTCTATTGGCAAGGCAAGGTCTAGATGTGATCACATCTTGGATATGTAGTCACATATTGATATGTTGGGAGAGTTGGGTGTCAAAGTCTTGAGAAAATCGGTGGCTCAATCACTTTCTAAGTCACATAGTGAGTTTCAGTAGAACTCCTATGAAACAGACTATGACAAGACCCTTAATGATCTTATCTATTTGCTTGGTGCTGCTAAATCAGAAATGATTTAGTGTACTAGTAAAGCAAATTTGATTAGGAGATCAACTTCTCAAAACTTTATGGACATGGACAATAGTGACACAGGAAATCCAGAACTGCATTCTCTTCCCAATGGAAAGGGATTGGTCATAGTCAAATTGGTTGACCAAATGGTAAAGAGAAAGGCTAAGTCTGAGATAGTCCCATGTACTATTACCTAAGGGTCTATATGTTTCTATTGCCGAAGGAAGGGTTTTTGGTTATGAAGCTGCCAAACTTACCTAAGGATGGTAAAGTCAATAAGTTTGACTTTATTTCAGGTAAATTCCATTGTCTAACTCTATTAGGTTCCTACTTGGAGATTCTTATTACATGATGTGGCTGAGTCACATGTTGATGTTTTAAGAATCAAAGAAAAAGTAAAGAAACTTAAAGGAAGTATATGTTGATTCTGATCGCGAAGATGGATTTCAATTGCATGGTCGGTGATCAGAATTTTGAGCACGTGCTTAAGAGTTATGATAGATTGCTTAGGAATAGATGACAACAAGTTTTCATATACATCTTCATTGTAAGGGTTAGTCTTTCCGCAAAGTTTTAAAATAAAAGAAAAGTTTTTAATTTTATTTATTTTAAAATATCCTTACAATGGCATTTAGGAAAAAAAAGATGTTGTTTATATGATTCCATTGATAGCAATATTGGAAATATGAATTTGATTCTTTCATTTGTGGTAGTGTCTAAATTTCCAAATAAGGAAAGATTCTCATCACCCAAGTTTCAGTTGGATAGAAACTTGGAATCATGCAAGTTGTATAGTATGATGAATGAGAACTCTCGAGCATTGGAAAATTAAGACTAACTGCTTGTGCACATGGATGTGTGAGTCAAGAGAAGGACTAAGGGTTCAAGTACACTTTCTTGTGCACTTGTGAAAGTCCACCACAAAAGATGGATAAGACTATTCATCATGATTTACTAAGGTTTAGTAAATATGATTATACTTACAAGCTGAAGTATAATTCTGAAGCATTGAAATGTTTTTCAATGTATGACAGAACGAATAAGAAGAATCAAATTAGGCAGAAGGATAAAAGTTTCTCAAATCTGAAAAGATGGGAGAGTACTTTAGTATCATCTTTTAAGATCATCTTAATGATTTTGAGACCTTATCACAATTTATCCTCTAAGTACATTCTGATAGCTAAGAAGAGGAGCTATGAATTGTTGAAGTGGTCAAATCAAGAAGATGAGTCATACTTCGTTTCAAAACAATTCTTAGAGTTATACTCTAAGATTGTAACCTGAGTGACATATCTTAAAGAAGTTTTAAAACACTTGTCAAATGTAAGAGTAAAAGTTTTGTACTCTTGTACATTTGAAATTGGTAAGTTGTGATGTGTTGGATAAAACAAAGACCAACTAAGGCCAATTATGTGAAGTGTTTGTCTTGATTAGAATCCACACTATCTCTTGAATATTTGGCAAGAAGTCTTATAGGTCAAGGAGACAGTGGGAGTCTAAAAGATCCTGAAAGGGTTTCAAGAAATAATCAAGAACAAAAACATGTATTTCATCACTAGCACACAACTAGAGGTTTATAACCTATCGTGTTGACATTTTTGTGCACATTCTAGTTAAGTTGGTTATACATTTGAGTTCTACATGTTCTCAATTGTTTGTATAGCTACATGGAAGCAATGGCAGGCCCTTGAGCTGCCAGGTGGCAAGAAGTTAAGATTGCACAAGTTCAATCCATATGAGTTAGGATTTGTCACTAACCTAGTCTTATGATTATGGTTTTGACTAATTCACATGGATAGGAACACTTACACCATAAAATCTAAGTGTCATAAGGTTTCTCTTCGATTCATGAAAATGATGGTAAGGAAACTCTTTCACTAAGTAGATTTTAAGTAGATAGACTTTGTGACTTTTGCAGTTCTCAAAGTCGTTAGTGGAGCGTGTGTGGTTATCCGGCACACTAACATTAACTTATGAGAAATGGCAAAAGGTCTAAACAATTGAGACTATGATTACGGCATCCCTTTTCATAGTTCTGAAATTGTTTAGACACACTTGTGAGCTATCTAAGAGAGGTGTATGATTTTGATAAAGTCTTATCAAGGCAATCTAGTATCAGAAATCTGAACTTTGGTAAGAAAGTCAATAAAGTATTGATTTCTAGAAGTCCAGTTGATTTCTAGGTACATGTCAAAGCTAGTGGGAGCATAAGTGTTATGCTATTAATCATCATGTTAGTGGGAGCATGATAATTATGATAAAGGTTGCAAGTTAGCAATGTTAATTATAGAAAAACAAAAGGTCTCAATTGAAAAAAAAAAGTTGTTTTGCTATAATTAAGGGAGAGGATATTATACTTCATCTCAAATCTAAAAGCTTAGATTGAGGTCTTAATCGTATTTAGTCAAGAATATATATGAATTTCATGTTGGAATGGCTCAACATAAGGAAATTCTATATATGGGTTCATTATTTGCGATCTAAAATTCGATTATGATTACGGCATCCCTTTTCATAATCTGAATTATGAGAACTTGGCAAATAGAAATGGAAATATTATAGCAAAAGACTGGTTTAGTCTTTATGTTAGACATCATGGATCGTGTCCCATATGCTTCGGATATAGGATCAATTACATGTGCTATATTCATCCTTTCTAAAATTTTCCAAATGCCTGGGGCATTAAGAAGGGAAAAGGTCTAGAATTGGATATGACTAAAATGATTAAGCAATTGTTGAGGACAATCTAAGGTTTACCAAAGATTGGTTGTTCAAGGACAGTTAGAAGTATAGTATTAATTCTGGAAGGACCATATTGACATAATCTGTAAGGAGGCAACTCCTGTTCAGAAGTGATAGTCAAAATGGAATATGGAAATGTTTCAAAGTTAGAAAGTATTCAATTTGTATGACTAGGAAACTTAATGCAAGAAGGATGTTTCCAAGGAGTTGATCTCTTTTGGAATACTCTGTAATGATTGTTGCCAAGTCTTTGTGAATTTCTGCATAATCATTACAAGAGGATCAATGCATATAAGTTTAGAATCTAACAGATTTCAGTAAATGGCATTAATTTGGAATTCTTGCATTTGCAGTAAGGGTTTGGGATGTGAAAAGATGATCATAGGAGTTACGCTCAATTGACCTATTTCACAAAGTAAAGATCATACACAAACATAGTATGCATACTTTGTTTATGACATGACTAGTGTTTAGAAAACATAGTGTACATGCTTGGAGCATGGGACACCTATTGTTTTTAAATTCAAGTATAAAGTTGATAAAACTGAAACAATGAATAATGAGTAATCAGTATGGTGATAAATAAAAGAGTTTATTTATATTCATAGGGTTTGATACCATATTTGATTCATTTATTCTTGTGTTTCACTTTGCATGTTTTGACTTCCAGAATAAGCTAGGTTATTCTTCCAGAATGACTAAGTTATTCAAACCATCCACAGTCGGTCATATGTTGGAAGTAGATATGAATCAAAACTGTCATGGGTTGGCTTGTAGAGGTCCAAGTTGGTGGACAAAGTTGTGCTACAACACTCATGAGTGCTTATAAGTTCCGAGTATTGGATTCAACCCGCGCTCATTGGAATCACTTCATGGATTTTATCACGAGTGATCATGAGAAGATAATATCTTATATTCTTCAAACCTAGAGATATGAGTTGTTACTATGAGTTGGTTGTACATTGATTGCATGAAAACGCATTCGGTAACTCGGTGTCAGAACAAGCCATATGAGTCGAAGTTTATCCATCCCTTTTACCTTCGAGATAAAAGCGATACCTGTGGGCCCCTCGATGATTTAATGATGACACATGTGAGTGCTTGGCCAAGCCAAGACTGATTTGATTTGTTCAATCAGTCAGTCGTCATGAATCAGAAATCGGGAAACAACAAATGGATAGAGAGAATGATTATAATCCATGTCTCGGTCCATATGATATCTAGAATGGAGGAATATATGATCCCTTATCTAATGGACAAGTTCGTTGACAAGATCAGAGTTCGACAACGGCTTAAGAGCTACAATTGCCAGTTAGGTTTTGAAGTCATACTCAATAATAGTTTTAGACTTATCTAAGTGGGAGACTGTTCGATTAATGTCTAAGTCCATAACTATATTTGGTATGTACTTGACCCGACCCGGCATGGTCCATTTGGGTTGCACTTCACCGATACAATTTATATGGATAGTCTTTTGAGAATAGTATATTAATATATTATAAGTTCTAATATATTAATATATAATCATATTATTTAATTAGTATTGATCAAGAATTAATTTATAATTAATTAAGTGATCAAAATGCACTAATTAAATATGGACTCTTATATATATGGAATGGGCCAAGTTCATTTAGGTTGGGCTAAGCTTTCATGGATAGTCCATGGAGTGTTTAACACATGGATCATATGAAATGAAAGGTCATGGGTTTAACCCTAGTTTCCATACTATATAAAGATGTCCTTGGTTGGTGAAATTGGCACTAGTGTGGTTACACTAAGAGGGCTAGCCGATTTCACTAGAGAAAACCAAGTATTCATATTCTCTAAAGTCTTCCAAGGTGTTTTTGATGATTTGTGATTCCACTTGAGGCTTCCACACTATTCGGGCTAAGCTCTTAAAGCTTGAAGACATCAAGCTACATCAAAAGGAATGTCATCTAACTAGTACTTTGTAGTATAAGAGCTTCATAATATGCTAGTTAGGATTAAAGCCTTGGAAAGTTCTTATTTGCATGTATAATAGAGAAAACATAGATCCAAGGTTTATAGGGTTGCATGTACACCATAGGAGTGTTAGAATGCTCAAAACCCAACAAATAGAGGCTGAGAATGGAAGTGCCTCAAGAGAGTTAGAGCCATTAAATAGGGCTCATTACCCCAAGATTAGGGTTTGGGCTCTAGGCAAGTATGCATTATATACCAAGATTTATCTGTTGCGTAGATCATTAAAACCCCATCTCCAAGATACCCTTCTACGTAGCGCGTAGAAGGCTATGTACGCCCTGTGTAGATACACACCCAACATTAAAACTTAAAAATTAAGTGAATGAACTTACCTGTAAGGATTGGGTGCCTCAAATGCCTTACTTATATGTTGATATTAAAAGGAGTTGGTAGTCCTGGTAACTACAATACCATCTTTTAGGAAATGTAAGATAATAGTAACACTTGGTGTCACTAATGCCTTACTTATATCTTGATATTGAAAGGAGTTGGTAGTCTTGGTGATTGTAATACCATCTCTTAGGAAATGATAGATAATGGCAGACTTGGTGTTAGTAATGCCTTACTTATATGTTGATATTAAAAGGAGCTGGTAGCCTTGGTGATAGCAATACCATCTCATGTTAATAAAATTTAGTGGCAGACTTGGCGTTCATAGTGCTACACTTAAAATTAAATATATTGTAATGATAGTGTGAATGGTTGTAATACCACTGGAGAAATGTAGTTAAAGGAGTGGTAGCTTATATACCTGTAATACCACTGTGAAATTGTTATCAGAGTATAATAATAGCTAGCTTAGCTGTAAGACAACTACGGGTAGTTATTGGTTAGATTAACAACTTAGATAGTTGTACAATTATTTGTTAAAGGAATTTAAGCTCAGATATATAATGAGTTAATTGAAAGGCACAATGAAGATTGTCTCGAGTTATTGATGTGTGGATATATTTAGTTGTGTAAATATTTTATATCTCACTATTAAGGTTACTCACTAAGTTCTTCGTAGCTTATCCTTTTGTTGTTATGTGTCTTTTAGGCTCATGTAGATTGTGTACAAAGATGCGAAGATGATAGCAACCGTCTTGAATCATTGTATCATATATATATATATATATATATATATATATATAAATATATACATATACATATATATATATATATATATATATATATACACACACGATCCTTTGGCAATTTGTAACACCCATAAAAATCATGCTAATTTTAAATTTTTAAAAACATTTCAAATACTAAAATTTATTACAAAAAGGTTTCCAAAATAGTTTCATATCAGACTATCCCAGAAATCCAAATCAAAATATGAGGGAGTGTACGGTCTGCGGTCACGCCTTCTCCTTCCCGCGGCCATCCGTTGTGCCTGAAACAATAATCGATAAATGTAAGCTTGAAGCCTAAGTGACTTACCCCCAAAATACCAACCTCATACAACCATAAACATATCATATAAAAAACACATAACAACCATGCATCTCGAGTCTACAATGTGATTGCTCTGCCCGCACCAGGCCTTCAGTCTATTTGGCCACTCTCCGAGCCTTGGCACGTCTGGACCGCCCTCTCGAGGCCTTCAGTCTATCCAGACCGCTCGCCGGGCCTTCAGCCTGACTATGTTCCCTCCTAGGCTTGCAGTCTATCTGGTCTGCCCTGGGTATGTTGGCATACAGCACGAAGCAGGACCCGCCTCAACCCAACCCCATACCAATCAAACAATCATGTGCACATAATTATCATACGCTAGCATGTATTTAACAAATAATCATACCGATCTAGCAGATCACTAACCCAACAACCATCCTATAACCAGGATACTGACCTAACCGGTCACTAACATAACATCATCTTATATACCAGGATACCGACCTAAACCAGGTCACTAACATAATACCATCCTAACTACCAGGATGCAAATCTAACACATCAATAAACATATCAAGCAAATACCCGGATACAAATCCGATCAAGGGCCGACCTTGGTGCCTTAGACCCTGTTGATATAGTGAGGACAACCCACATCGCAATGACGGTCTGAACTGAAGTATCGAATCCCAAAGTGCTGTCTCACCGAAAATCCCGAACTATCAAAATAACAAATGTCGAGTCAACATATGGGCTATTAATTCTGACTAAGGGGTCCATATATCCATTATGTCTTTTCTCTTATTTGTGCCAAGGCCCAATACCAAAACAAAACCCAACACTAGGTAGGCTTTCCAAGCCCACTAGTGGCCCACTAATAGCCTAATTTCCTAAATTAGGCCCAATCCCCCTAATGGGCCTTACCCTAAGCCCAAAAATCTTTTGGCCCACATTATCTGACTTCTAATGGCCCACTAAGGCCCAAAGAACCAAAATTCCCTGCATGGCCCAAACTGAGGCCCAAAACTCACTAGGCCCATATCTGATGAGTACGTTGGGCGTACTCGCTAAATGGTGAGTACGTTGGGCGTACCTGCATGTACGCTCAACGTACTCCCCTGTTAAGTCACTTTCCTATTAAGTGCTTTATACTCCAATCCAGAAGCTACAATCGTAGATCTAAGTCCTTTTCATCGTCTTAATCCATAAAGTCACCGACTTGGTGACTTTGCATGATCCTAATAAGCCCAAACTCCAAAATAGCATTCCATTCTCATAGAAATGATATTAACTCATGTATGAATCCAATAAGACATTCAAGATGGCAACTTTCTGCCTTAGGGTCTCATTTTAAACTGAGAGTGGCAACTCTAAGTCTAGAAATCGTATTTGAACCATAAAGTTCTATACTTGGGACCAAAATGACTTCAAAATCAAACTACACTAGATCTAAGCATTCTTAAGGAAAGTTATGAACTTTATACCTCCAAAGAGACTCAAATGATGATGCTATTCTAGATCTATGAGCTCAAACTTCCCAAGTCCTTCCTTGCCAACTTCCTATTTCCTCTTCCAAGCTTAAAGACACCAAGATGGCCTCTCGAGATCAAGATCACACAAGAATGAAGGGACGAGAAGTTCTAGGGTTTTTCTGAGGTTGGGGAGGCTGATAAGGAGGCTAGGGTTTAAGCCATAATGTTCCTTATATAGTGGTTAGCCTCATACGTTGGGCGTACTTCTCGTACACTGGGCGAACTCCTCCCACACTCGCGATCATTTAACCTTCTACGTCGGGCGTACCCCAGCTTACGCTGGGCGTACTCACCCAGTTGCCACATTTTCATGCTTGGTCCTTTCTTTCCACTTCCTTCAAAACCAAGGGCCAAAAGTGACATAATTCAAATCCAAGGGATGAATTTGCAGCCATTGAAAAATGGGATGTTACAACTCTCCCCCACCTAAATTCGATTTTGTCCTTAAAATCATTCCTTGCCATCCCTGGCAACCCGACATCCTAAGGGGCACATCCACAACCATGAAATCTGACGTCTTTCTAAGGAGACTAAACCCCATGTAAATCTCTTCATTCCAGAGAAGACAAATCCATAAACCCATGCGGCACACAACCCTACTCCACCTAAAACCCGCAAAGCTGGAAACTTGAATTCGGTCTGACTCCCTGATAGACCACTCATACTAACCATCGATAGTTCCCTTCCCGTTAATACTAATTGACTAATTAGGCATGGGAACCTAAGGTTCCTACCCAAAAATAGAACCATGGGTCATATTCTGCTAAACCCCTATACCTACGACTTACCGTCGGCCCGCACCGGGTATCTTGGCCTACTGCATAGAGCAGGACCACCTCGGTCCGATAAAGCACAACATGCCACCTAATAGACCATCAGGATAAGATGTCTACATCATACCGAAGATAATCTACCATGTCGCTCCTTGTCGCCCACCACTTCCATGGAATACCGTCCCGAAGCGATTACCACCAACAACATACCTACCACTACCGGTCAACCGGTACGACACTGATATCTTGCCCATGTCCAATTGATCATAGGGTCTGGTCATCCTCGGGATGGAATACCCTAGATTGGAATACCAACATGTTGAATCAATTCAACCATCGGGTTGAAATTCTCAGGGTTTGTTGGCCTACCGCCTCAACCCTACCGCTCCTCTTGAGCCTCCGTGCCTACAACTTTCAGTAGGCACGCACCGGGTATCTTGGCCTACTGTATAGAGCAGGAACACTTCAACCCTACCCACATATAATGTGTCGCCATAAACGATCAGGAGAAAGATCTAACCTGGTTCCCAGAACCTGAATGACAAGACATTCTAATCCCAAGCCTTCCTAAGGCTGATGAATACCCATTCGGATCTACTCCCAGTCCCCAAATGGAGTATTAACTTATCCAAGAAGCTTAATCCTCTGAGACTCCATTAGTCTAACAAATCATACGATCATATTATAGCATTACACATGTATCCTATACATAGAAGATCCTTTAATGAAACATGTAATATAGTGAGAAAACTCACATAAACTAAGAATAATAAATCAGGCCCTCGCATCCTTGAAGGAATTAGCTACACGAACCACCTAAATCATCATTAAGTGCAACTCAGTGATCAAATCTTAATTAAAGTCCAATCCTTAGATCAAAACCCTTAATCCAACGGAGTTTGAACAAAATTCAAAATGGTCAAAAAGTCAACAGTCAACACGCATCATGCGCCACGTCCAACTCATAGATGCGTCGTGTCCATAAAAAGACAAAATAGTCGAGAATCTTTTACTAGACATGTTGTGTCCAAAGGCGACGGGCCATGTTTTATGGGCAGAAGCACTTCTCTCATTTTGTCTAACACCTGAATTTTAACCCTACTCACATATAATGTGTCGCCATAAACGATAAGGAGAAAGATCTAACTTGGTTCCCAAAACCTGAATGACAAGAAATTCTAATCCCAAGCGTTCCTAAAGCTGATGAATACCCATTCGGATCTATTCCCAGTCCCCAACTAGAGTATTACCTGATCCAAGAAGATTAATCCTCTAAGACACTCTGAAACGATGAGATCACCAATCTCCTCTGTACCCCATCCGATCTCTAATAACAACTTCCGATCCAACCAAAAATACACCGGAATCTTCAGCCTACCCCATCAGCATGTTCAATACTTGGGGACAGACCTACTGATTGCTATAGCATAACAGCATACTTAATACCCGAACATAGATCTAGAAACACATACAAAGTCTTCAGCATGACTGGACCGCCTCACCAGGCCTTCAGTCTATCTGGACCACTCTTAGAACCTTCAGCATGTATGGACCGCCTCTATGGGCCTTCAGCCTGTCTGGGCCGTTCTCCGAACCTTCAGCATGTCTGGACTGCCTCTCTGGGCCTTCAGCATGTCTGGACCGTTCTCCGAGCCTTTAGCCTGACTGGTATTTCCCATCAGCCTTCATTCTATCCGGACCGCTCTAAACTGTTTAGCATCTCCCTGGACCACCCGTCCTGGTGATCTCTCCCATGCAGATTGTTCTCACCCACTCGGGGTTCCGAACTCCTAATCTATTCTGTGGACTCTAACCCCGGCGTAACCCTAGGCCACATGTCGATCGTCCACCCTCTTGAAAAACCGTGGTCTGTTCCCTGACCCGCGTGTCTACCACATCCGCTAAATAACCCGCACACCCATGTTGAAAGTACTGCCGAGCCTTGGTAGCTAACAAAACCCTCAATGGCTGATGCTCTATCTGAGAATTCCTAATTCTCCCCCACTCTAACCCGAGCGTAACCCTAGGACACTAACTACTACCTACTGGCGGTGAAACCAAAACACCACTTAACCGACTCAAACATCCCTTTCCTTCTTGCAATCTGAGCGACAATTTGGCACCTGGCCTTCCCATTTCCCAGGAATATGGGCCCGTGCTTGCATCACAAGATACTCATGCCACTGCGATCCACCTGCATACACCGGCGCTGACGTACTGTCGCCAATCACTACAACCCACAGACCATGATCTAAAAATACAACTTGACCCTAGAGGTCACAATCCTACTCACTCCTTAGAACTCGAACAACTGGAATGGCATAACCCTTGCCCTAGAAAACGACGTTCCAATCCATCAATCAACCATTCTACTTCCTACTGCAAAATTCAAGTTGATCATAATCATCACTCCCTTCCTGAGCCCCGCGACTAGCATTCCTGGCTTCGAGCAAAACCCTTGAGGCCTCAAACTAAAACTCACTAGGTCTGCAAAAACAACTCGAATTCATAACGCTACTAGGCTCACAACAGATACAAAGCCCATCCCCATGACTGAGAAGCCACAACCAAAAGGTTGATAGGATCAGAACCACTGCTGCGAACCATGTTATCCAACCATGCTACCTTCCCTGACCAGCCCTTAAAATCCCCTGACAATAAATTCTCCTCACACTTCTACTGACCTAACAACTCATGAAGCTCCGCAACACATAGGCCAGACAAAACAGGCAACTAACCCGAATTTACTGCTTATCCATACTCAACAATATTCCAAGACAAAATAAATACTGATCACAGACGATTTGACCATAATATGATTACAGAATGGGGGTTTCTAATTACATACCAGAGACTTCTTGCGTCTCGACTTTGATATCCTGAGGAACGATGACCGCTGGAATCTGAATTCCTTCCGTAGGAACGATCTGACCATAATATTATTACAGAATGGGGGTTTCTAATTACATACCTAGGTCAGCAGCCTCCAACCCTTCGTCATCTGCAGAAAAGTCCCTCCTCCTCTTTCCTAGTTGTGACTCCACCACCGACACTCCCCCAGTCGTCATCCCAGTAGCAACATCTCTCACAGATTGCAATGTTGCAACTTGCTCCTCGAACTTGGCGATCACCCTGGTGGTGACCCGGTCCACGACACCAAACAATTCTTCTTGAAAAATCTGAGAAACCTCCATGGAAATCATCTCCCGTATCTGATCGACGGACAATAACGGCCTATCCTGGCCACTCACTCCCGATCCTTATCTGGATCCCGCCTCAAATCGATTCGCCATCACTATATTGAACATATACCAGAAAGATATTAGATAACTCTCATAAATAACAACCCGGGAACCAACTCCCAACCAACACCCTAGGGGTTGTGACATCCTTGATACGCGTATGGATCTTGTGCTTCCAGTAGTACGGGCCCATACTACCTTCCACACCTACCCATATTTGTCTCAAGTATCACAACAACACCCTAACAATATACATATACATGGCGAGCGCTCAATCCTCGCTCCTAGAGGAATGCTAACTATCTCATAACTGGCCTCCCGACCGATCACTACCCACCCATCCACGAACTGCCATGCGACCCTCCATTGGTACCAGTTAACTATTGCATGAATACAATCACATACCGTACGACTTAAACAATCTTACACTAAATGATTTAATCCTACAACGGTTGGACTCACACAAGAGCTACGCATCAGGACCAAATCCCTTACCCTAAGACTATTTAACCCATGTAGCAGGTGACTTAGAGTACTCATCTAATAGTTAATTCACACACAAAAGAGTTATACAAAAATCAATGAGGTACTCTACATAAGATAAGCCATCAAAGATCAGGCAATTCTATCATACGGATCCTGAGGATCCCTATCTTATCACTAACATGCTGTTCTAACTAGGGTGAGCATTTGGACCGGTGGACCGGACCGGACCGGTGAACCGAACCGAACCGGACCGGATCGGACCGTTTTTTTTGGACCCTCGGGCCGGTTCTCGGTTCTAGAAATCCATCAAAACCGGTCCGGTTTTTATCGGGTTTAGAACCAGTTGGACCCGATTTTAATTTTTTTTTTTTGTAATCTATGAAAATTTTTAAACAATTATAACTCATTCGTTTTAATTCGAATTGACACGCGATTTTTTCTAACATTTAATTTACAGTTTGTAGATGAATTTATACTATAATTCTGTTGCTTTTGGTATTTTATTCAACGACTTACAGTCTTTCAAAGTTGAGCTATAAAAGCTGAAAAATTTCAGCTTTTCAACAACTTTTTTAAAATTTTGTAATCGGTGAAAATTTTTAAACAACTATAGCTCATTCGTTTTAAGTCGGATTGACACACGGTTTTTTCCAATGTTTAATTTACAGTTTGTAGATGAATTTTCACTATGATTTTGTTGATTTTGGTGTAACATCCCATTTAAAATATAATAACTAAATAATAAACCCGAAACTCCGAGAAATAATTTTACTATTATTTTATATTATTATTGTCCAAATCAAATAATAATTAGTGGAGTGTTGGTTTCGGGGTGCCAAATAAGATACTTTTGATTTTCGTGGGTTAAAGTGTAAGTGCGGGACTTATATTGAAAGGATTTTATAGATTCAGGGGCCGAAGTGTAAATCTTGGATCTGATTTGAAAAGAATTGTAGAGGGCAGGGTTGAAAAGGTAAATTATTGGCTTTATAAGAAAATGATTCTAGGGGAGGGACTAGAATTGTTAAAATTTCAAAGTTGAATATGGGTACGAGATTAACCCCGTCACTTTCACTTAACCTATGTATATATTTATCATAACTCACGCAAAACCATAACCCTACTACTCTCCCTTTAGCCGACATCCCTCTCTCCATTTCCGAGCTGACTTTCTTCATGCGTTCTCGATCAGCCAACCACCACAGCGACCACCATAGCAACCCCTAGCATCCATCCTAACGTCGTGAGAGTGAAACTTCATGCGTTGTTGCCGCCATCACTCGATTAGACTGCCCTTCAGCCTTCGCTTCCTCCATGGAAGCTCTCATCCGCTACTGACACCGCATCTGTCAGAGACCATAGGAGTAAGTCATATTAGTCGTTGTCGTTCTACCTCCCATTCCTATTTCTGTGACAACCCGATATTTCAACTCTTTGTAACGACCAAAATGGGTCAAGTATTGTAACCACTTCTGAATAATAATAATTTACTTTCATAATAAAATGTACAAATAAGTTCTATTTAATTTCCTTCTATGATTAATTGTCTTTGAACCATGATCGTACGTGAAAAGAACGCCCAAATCCGACTTCATATAGCGAAGTTATGATTTTTCCAAGTTCGGCTTAGCAACAGACAGCTAAAAACTCGAATCGGAAATCGAGCGACTTTTGGCCGGAATGGCCTAAACGAGAATCGAAGGTCTCAACAATGGTATTCCAGCGGTAAAAAGTCTGGCAAAAACCGACATCAGATAAAGAAGTTATGAATTTTCAAAGAAATTCCTTAAACACGATGGGTTTTTAATAAATAATAAAAAAAAATAATTTTGGAATTTGCCGACGGAGTCTAAACGAAAGTTGTAGAGCGTAGTCTCACCTACGCGAGGATATAAAGACCATCGAAAACGGAGTTCGTATGAAGAAGATATGAATTTTTGAAGTTTATTAAATAAATTAATTATTTATTTTATTCAAAATTCGGATATTATCCGAAGGGGAGTCAGCGTCCTCATCCGAGGTACGCGCTGCGTACCCCTGTACGCCCCGCGTAACCGAGAGGATTGGCCTCTGATCGTCCACGTCGCGCTATCCGAAGGAAACCGACCCGTCCGAAGCCCCGACCCGTCCGACCCGACGTCCCATCCGACCCGCCGTCCCATCCGACCCGCGTACCCAGCAACCCGTCCCATCCGAACCGAGGCAGTCGAGGCTTCGGTCATGCATGACTTACGGGTACGCGCTGCGTACGAGCGTACGCCCCGCGTACCGAGGCAGACCAGCCTTAATATAAATAGGATGCGAGGGTTTCCAAAGAAAGGGCTCATTTCTCTTCTCTCTCTCTCAACTTTGCCTCGTTTTCTGTGTCCGTTCAAACCTGAAGCTCCGGTCTTTTTGGCTCAAGTCCTGAAGGTCGATTATACTCCTGAGATTCCCGAGAATCCCGAGGAAAATCCGTTTCCCGAGACGAAACTCTGCCCGGTTTTCCATCTCGCTATCTCCAAAACTTTCAAGTGAGTTTCATACCCCTTAATCAACCTTTTTAATTATTCTAAATGTTTTTATATGCTTTCAAGGGGGGATTACAAGTAAAACACACGAGTATTATCGTGTGTTACATAAAGAAACTCTTTTATATGCTGTTATATATTCAAATCACATGCGATTTATAGACCTTTAAGGAACTTTTATATATATATATATATATATATATATATATATATATATATATATATATATATATATATAACATATGTTACAATAGCATTCTATCTTTTAAAATATAAAGTTGTTGTAATGCATGTATAAACTAAACTGTTCTTAGATTATTCTTGTCTATCTTAGACTCTACACCAAAAATCTATGCTTTCATAAACAAGTGATTCTTTTTCTAGGTATTTCTAAACAAACAAGACACACTTTTTGAAAACTATAATAGGTATAGTTTTACGAACAGATTTCTAACTCTTATGTACTAGAAACATATATTTCAAGAAGTTTACTTTCGTATACAAGAACAAACGTAACATTTTAACAAGTAGATCTGTTTTTATACCACGGTTTTGTGAGACACTAACTTCATGTACGTTCGAGTACACATTTCAAGTCCTGTATTATATACCAGAATCCCTTGGAGGGGGAGCGTGGTGTTTGTGTATAGATCTATACGGGCTTGACAACCCGCGCCCTGACTGTTAGCTGCAGTCCACCGTTTGGGGTGACAAATGTCATAACATTCCAACGCCTGAAGAACGTTGTGTATAGGCATTCAGAGTCAATAGTATGGTTATAAAACTCACAAGGGGTATTAAAAATGCATTCAGTTACAAGGTTTTCAAACTCATTGGTTATTTTACATTTACATACATTTTGGAAACAAACATTGGTCTTGAGTGAAGGCTACTTTTATACTAGTAGAAAATATAGGATTTTCTAAACACAAACAAACAAAGATAAAACATTTCATTTCATTCAAACATTGTCACTTAAATACTTATGAAATTCACCAGCTTAAATGCTGATCTACTCTTTCAAAATTTCTTGTATGTCCCAGGAAATCAGTAATTTCAGGTATTCATTTCGCTTTTGATGAAGGGATGCTGCGGCGCCAGTTTAATCTCGTATTTTGACATCATATTGTAATTGGTTTTGAACATGTAACTTTTGACAAATGTAAACTTTCAATTATATATATGATGGTTGTATTGCTTTCTTTACTATGTATTCATTTGTTACGTTACCACATGAAGTCATCCGCCCCCGAACGTTTCCGCCGTTCAGGTTTGGGGGTGTGACGGATTGGTATCAGAGCAATGTTTATAGTGAACTAAGTATATCGAACCACATAAGATATACAAACTATAAATGCTAAAGGGACTAATACTCTCTGACAAAACAAATTTTCTTTTTACACTTAAGCAGCATTTCGTTCAACTTAAATTGATAGTTCATTTAAGTACAATTACATGCATACCACAAACTATTTTCATGTTATACAACTATACAAGTATTTAGACAAGTTGACACTACGATTGAGACTCGATATATGTAATCAGATTTTTGACAAATATAGCGTGATCAACTATATTTGCCCAAGATTGGACCAACGTATATCGAGAAATGATCGTAGTAAGCAACAAGTCAAACCTTACCAAACCATTACAAGAATCAAACACAAGAACTTAAATACTATAGGAGTATTTGCTATCTAAACTAGTTTAACTTACATGTTTTACATGTTCCGACTTTATTCAATTCTTATAACCCTATTTCTCGTATAGTCAAATGGCTGGATTTCACCACCCTGGCGACCCCTACATTCCCAACCAAGGCAACAGAGGATGGATCGAAGATGATCCCGAAGAGGACGAGGAACCCATAGAAGTGGGTGATGACTCCGGTACCGACTCAGAGCTGGAAGTTATCGATCCACCACCCATTCAACCTCCCGTCTTCGTAAGGAACTTTCAAGGACCGACTCCCGTCTGGGGAAGTCACCTCCACCATTGGAGCCAACAGCAAAACCTACGCCCTCCCTACGGCATGTGTCGGGACTTCTATGATGTCCGCGGCGGAGGTTCGGCTGATCGAGCACTCCCGGTAATGGTGGGTAAGTTAGCCAATCAGTCCTATCAGTCTGGAGTACAAGCTAGTCGACTCCGGGATATCAACGTGGAAGTGCAGGTTCACACTTCTGACATCCGTAGGCTGGACAAGATGCAAGACAATGCTCAATTCCAAACCGAAGCGTTTCAAGCGCAAATGATTGCAGCCCTCGCCGAACTAAGGGAACAACAAGCCGCTTTCGATAGGCGTCTAATGGAGTCAAAGCAATCAGATGCGGAGTCAAGCTCCAAGCACAACCTTCGACGCAAGTAGTGCTTGTCAAGGACTCAAATTTTGTTATAGCTTAGGACCTCGGCTAAAAGTCTTTAAATTTCTCGAACTTTGTAATCGGAGACCCTTATAGGGGTCAAATTTTCATGATCGTTGTAACAACTTTTATATTAATATAAGTGGCACTATTACTACTATGTTGAGTATTTCGTTCGAACCTTGAATGGACTTTGTGAACCCAAATACTTGTTTCATACCTTCAGTCTTACAAATAACTTTCATTCTTCTATTTTAAGACTCATACTATCATCTGTTGTTGAACTATAGCGATTTAGTTCATGAGACACATACATTTTCCATTCTATGAAATTCTTATCCTTGTCTTTTCAAACTATAGTTGAAGGATGCCTCCGCGTAGGAATCCAAGGCGAAACAACGGTGAGGAAGCACCTATACCACCACCACCTCCACCACCCAAATTTGATGTTGTAATGTTTCAAGCAGCAGTCACCGCAGCGGTGGCAGCTGCCATGTCACAGATCAATAACTCAAGTGCTAATGGCTCGGGATCTGGCACACACCCATCCAACCATGGCGAGAGTCATGGACCACCTCGAGAATGCACCTATAAGGACTTCACTAATGCCAAGCCCCGGATGTTTTATGGTACTGGTGGTGTGATGGCCCTGAGGCAGTGGATTGAAAGGACGGAGGCAGTCTTTGAAATCTGCTCCTGCCCCGAGCACAGCAAGGTCAAATTTGCAACTTTCACCCTTCTCGATAAAGCTTTAACTTGGTGGAATGGCCACGTTAAAGTACTTACCCTAATCGTGGCGAACTCCATAAGCTGGGAGAGCTTGAAGGCCATGATGATGAGAGAATACTGCCCACGGGGAGAGATTCAAAAGCTTGAACACGAGCTATGGACTCTCGGAATGGTGGGTACCGACATCGCTACTTATACCAACAGATTCTGCGAACTGGCAATCCTTTGTCCAGATATGATTGCTCCCGAGAGCAAGAAGATAGAAAGTTACATCTGGGGACTGACGCCCCAAATGCGATCAAGCGTGTTAGCTTCTAAACCTGACACCTTTGAAAGTGCTAAGGAACTGGCACAATCTCTGATCGACTACGGAGGTCATCAGAACTCAACCACTTCTACACCAGCACCACAGAAAGGAAACAACAACAATGGAAGGAAGAGAGCATGGATTAAAGGGAAGGGTGGGTCTTCCCAAGAATCCGCAAAGAAACAACTGGTGTCAGTAAATGTTGCCACTGTACCTGCTACAGCCCCTACAAATACCAACCCAACAAAGCCCTATATAGGCAACCTCCCAAAATGCACCAAATGCAATTACCACCACCATGGACCTTGTCGAGATATGCAGTGCGCCAACTGCAGCAGGAAAGGACACACAACCCGTTTCTGCAAGGAACCCGCAAAGCCGATCACTCAAGTTCCCGGTGCGGGTGTAGGGCAGGCTTGCTACGGTTGTGGCGAGGTGGGCCACTACAAGAGAAACTGTCCTAAGGCAGCAGACACTGGAGGTGTGGGACGAGTTTTGGCAATAGGCCACGACGAAGCTATAGCTGACCCAACTATAGTTGCTGGTACGTTCCTTCTCGATAATTCATACGCATGCATATTATTCGATAGTGGAGCGAAGAGAAGCTTCGTGAGTCAAAACTTTATTCATTTACTTAAACCTAAACCTAGCAAGTTAGAAAAATCATTCACTGTAGAGATGGCCAATGGAAAAACCGAAAACACAAATTGCATATACATGGGCTGTACGTTAACATTAGACGACCATTCTTTCCCAATCAATCTCATGCCGGTTCAAATTAAAAGTTTCGACGTCATAGTCGGCATGGATTGGTTGAGTCTTCTTCGCGCCGACATCATGTGCTTTGAGAAAGCAGTCCGTCTTAACCTCCCTAACAACGAAACATTAGTTATCTACGGCGACAAATCTAGTGCAAACCTTCGCATTATTTCGTGCATCCAAGCTCGAAAGTGCTTGCGGAAGGATTGTCGAGCATTCCTAGCGCACATCGTCGATACAAGTCAAGAACTGAAGGACATCAAGAGCATCTCAGTAGTACGCGACTTTCCCGATATCTTTCCAGAAGAACTACTAGGATTACCACCGCAACGCCAAGTCGAGTTCAGAATCGACTTAATTCCAGGAGCTACCCCAGTAGCGAAGTCGCCTTATCGTCTTGCACCAGCAGAGATGCAGGAACTTTCCAGTCAACTTAATGAACTCCTTCACAAAGGATTCATAAGACCAAGTTTCTCACCTTGGGGAGCACCGGTCTTGTTTGTAAAGAAGAAAGACGGATCGTTCCGTATGTGCATCGACTATAGAGAGCTGAACAAACTTACTGTCAAGAACCGCTATCCTCTACCCCGTATTGACGACCTATTCGATCAACTTCAAGGGGCGAACTACTTCTCCAACATAGACATGCGATCCGGATATCACCAATTACGAGTTCTAGAGGGGGACATTCCAAGGACAGCCTTCCGAACTCGTTATGAACACTACGAATTCGTGGTGATGCCGTTCGGATTAACCAATGCACCAGCAGTATTTATGGACCTAATGAATAGGGTATGCCGCCCTTATTTGGATCAGTTCGTCATCGTCTTTATCGATGATATACTTATCTACTCTCGAAGTGAGGAAGAGCATAGTCATCACCTACGAAAAGTCCTAGAAACACTGCGAACGGAGAAACTCTATGCGAAGTTCTCTAAATGCGAATTTTGGATTCGAAGAGTCGAATTTTTAGGTCACGTTGTTAGCGAGAAAGGTATACATGTGGACCCCTCCAAAATTAAGGCTATTGAGAACTGGTCGGCACCAAAGACACCTACAGAAATTCGTCAATTTCTAGGTCTAGCTGGCTACTATCGCAGATTCATAAAGAACTTTTCGAGCATTGCGAAACCTCTTACTTCATTAACCCAGAAAGGTGTGGCCTTTGACTGGGAAGCGAAACAAGAGAAGGCATTCCAGACACTAAAGCAGGCCTTGTGCACCGCACCGATACTATCCCTCCCCGAAGGGATAGAAGACTTCGTAGTGTATTGCGATGCTTCAAATCAAGGACTTGGTTGTGTTCTTATGCAGAGAGGGAAGGTTATCGCTTATGCCTCCCGACAGCTTAAGACACACGAAGTGAACTATACGACACACGACCTCGAGTTAGGAGCAGTGGTATTTGCTCTGAAGATCTGGAGGCACTACTTATACGGAACAAAGAGTACTATATTCACCGATCACAAGAGCCTTCAACACATTTTCGATCAGAAGGAACTCAACATGCGACAACGACGATGGGTCGAGTTACTGAATGACTACGAATGCGAAATTCGTTATCATCCTGGCAAGGCCAACGTAGTAGCCGACGCCCTCAGTCGAAAGGAATACACTGGTCGGAGGGTCAAATCTTTGACCATGACTATCCATTCCCACTTATCCACACAAATTAAGGAAGCACAAATGGAAGCTTTGCAACCTGAAAATGTGGCGGGCGAATCCCTGCGAGGAATGGAGAAGAATTTAGAAGTCAAGGGTGGCGGAGCCTACTATCTCATGGACCGAATCTGGACCCCAAATCATGGTGGTTTCAGAAACGTAGTCATGACCGAGGCTCACAACTCAAGATATTCCGTTCACCCGGGTTCAGATAAAATGTATCTGGATCTTAAGAAACTGTACTGGTGGCCTAACATGAAAGCAGAAATTGCTACCTTCGTGAGTAAATGTCTTACTTGCGCTAAGGTTAAGGTCGAGTATCAGAAACCGCCAGGACTACTACAACAACCAGAGATACCGGAATGGAAATGGGAGCGGATTACTATGGACTTCATAACCAAGTTACCCAAGACGACCAGTGGACTCGATACCATATGGGTCATTGTCGACAGATTGACCAAATCCGCACATTTCCTACCCATCAAGGAGACTGACAAAATGGAGAAGCTTACAAGAACTTACTTAAGGGAAGTAGTGCGACTGCATGGTGTTCCGATATCCATTATCTCCGATCGAGATAGTAGATTCACTTCAAGATTCTAGCAGTCACTACAAAGTTCCCTGGGAACTAGGCTAGACATGAGTACAGCCTACCACCCACAGACAGACGGACAAAGTGAGAGAACAATACAAACTTTAGAAGACATGCTGAGAGCTTGCGTGATTGACTTTGGAAAGGCATGGGATATTCATTTACCCCTTGTCGAATTTTCATACAACAATAATTATCATACAAGCATAAAGGTTGCTCCGTTTGAAGCCCTCTATGGTCGAAAGTGCAGATCCCCTCTGTGCTGGACTGAAGTTGGCGATACCCAGTTAGCTAGAGGAAGAGTTCCTGAAAGCACTCTCACCGGTCCGGAGATCATACGTGAAACAACAGAGAAGATCGTTCAGATTCGTGAACGATTGAAAGCCTCAAGAGACCGACAGAAAAGCTACGCTGACCAAAGGAGGAAACCTTTGGAATTCCAGGTAGGAGACCACGTCTTATTAAAGGTCTCACCGTGGAAGGGTTTAATACGATTTGGAAAGCGTGGGAAACTAAATCCAAGATACATAGGGCCTTTCGAGATTCTTGCCAGAATCGGCCCTGTGGCTTACAAGCTTAACCTACCGCGCGAACTTAGTAACATTCATCCAACCTTCCACGTCTCAAACTTGAAAAAGTGTCTGTCCGACGAGACTCTTGTTATTCCACTCGACGAGATCGAGATCAACGAGAGCCTTAACTTTGTGGAAGAACCAGTAGAAATCATGGACCGAGAGGTCAAACAAACAAAACAAAGTCGTATACCCATCGTGAAGGTTCGCTGGAACGCCAAGCGGGGACCCGAATTCACATGGGAACGCGAAGATCAGATGAAACAAAAGTACCCTCATCTCTTTCATATTCACTAGTATCTTTACTACTTTAAATTTCGGGACGAAATTCCCTCTAACGGGGGGATGATGTGACAACCCGATATTTCAACTCTTTGTAACGACCAAAATGGGTCAAGTATTGTAACCACTTCTGAATAATAATAATTTACTTTCATAATAAAATGTACAAATAAATTCTATTTAATTTTCTTCTATGATTAAATGTCTTTGAACCATGATCGTACGTGAAAAGAACGCCCAAATCCGACTTCATATAGCGAAGTTATGATTTTTCCAAGTTCGGCTTAGCAACAGACAGCTAAAAACTCGAATCGGAAATCGAGCGACTTTTGGCCGGAATGACCTAAACGAGAATCGAAGGTCTCGACAATGGTATTCCAGCGGTAAAAAGTCTGGCAAAAACCGACATCAGATAAAGAAGTTATGAATTTTCAAAGAAATTCCTTAAACACGATGGGTTTTTAATAAATAATAAAAAAAATAATTTCGGAATTTGCCGACGGAGTCTAAACGAAAGTTGTAGAGCGTAGTCTCACCTACGCGAGGATATAAAGACCATCGAAAACGGAGTTCGTATGAAGAAGATATGAATTTTTGAAGTTTATTAAATAAATTAATTATTTATTTTATTCAAAATTCGGATATTATCCGAAGGGGAGTCAGCGTCCTCATCCGAGGTACGCGCTGTGTACCCTTGTACGCCCCGCGTAACCGAGAGGATTGGCCTCTGATCGTCCACGTCACGCTATCCGAAGGAAACCAACCCGTCCGAAGCCCCGACCCGTCCGACCCGACGTCCCATCCGACCCGCCGTCCCATCCGACCCGCGTACCCAGCAACCCGTCCCATCCGAACCGAGGCAGTCGAGGCTTCGGTCATGCATGACGTACGCGTACGCGCTGCGTACGAGCGTACGCCCCGCGTACCGAGGCAGACCAGCCTTACTATAAATAGGATGTGAGGGTTTCCAAAGAAAGGGCTCATTTCTCTTCTCTCTCTCTCAACTTTGCCTCGTTTTCTGTGTCCGTTCAAACCCGAAGCTCCGGTCTTTTTGGCTCAAGTCCTGAAGGTCGATTATACTCCTGAGATTCCCGAGAATCCCGAGGAAAATCCGTTTCCCGAGACGAAACTCTGCCCGGTTTTCCATCTCGCTATCTCCAAAACTTTCAAGTGAGTTTCATACCCCTTAATCAACCTTTTTAATTATTCTAAATGTTTTTATATGCTTTCAAGGGGGGATTACAAGTAAAACACACGAGTATTATCGTGTGTTACATAAAGAAACTCTTTTATATGCTGTTATATATTCAAATCACATGCGATTTATAGACCTTTAAGGAACTTTTATATATATATATATATATATATATATATATATATATATATATATATATAAGATATGTTACAATAGCATTCTATCTTTTAAAATATAAAGTTGTTGTAATGCATGTATAAACTAAACTGTTCTTAGATTATTCTTGTCTATCTTAGACTCTACACCAAAAATCTATGCTTTCATAAACAAGTGATTCTTTTTCTAGGTATTTCTAAACAAACAAGACACACTTTTTGAAAACTATAATAGGTATAGTTTTACGAACAGATTTCTAACTCTTATGTACTAGAAACATATATTTCAAGAAGTTTACTTTCGTATACAAGAACAAACGTAACATTTTAACAAGTAGATCTGTTTTTATACCACGGTTTTGTGAGACACTAACTTCATGTACGTTCGAGTACACATTTCAAGTCCTATATTATATACCAGAATCCCTTGGAGGGGGAGCGTGGTGTTTGTGTATAGATCTATACGGGCTTGACAACCCGCGCCCTGACTGTTAGCTGCAGTCCACCGTTTGGGGTGACAAATGTCATAACATTCCAACGCCTGAAGAACGTTGTGTATAGGCATTCAGAGTCAATAGTATGGTTATAAAACTCACAAGGGTTATTAAAAATGCATTGATTTACAAGGTTTTCAAACTCATTGGTTATTTTACATTTACATACATTTTGGAAACAAACATTGGTCTTGAGTGAAGGCTACTTTTATACTAGTAGAAAATATAGGATTTTCTAAACACAAACAAACAAAGATAAAACATTTCATTTCATTCAAACATTGTCACTTAAATACTTATGAAATTCACCAGCTTAAATGTTGATCTACTCTTTCAAAATTTCTTGTATGTCCCAGGAAATCAGTAATTTCAGGTATTCATTTCGCTTTTGATGAAGGGATGCTGCGGCGCCAGTTTAATCTCGTATTTTGACATCATATTGTAATTGGTTTTGAACATGTAACTTTTGACAAATGTAAACTTTCAATTATATATATGATGGTTGTATTGCTTTCTTTACTATGTATTCATTTGTTACGTTACCACATGAAGTCATCCGCCCCCGAACGTTTCCGCCGTTCAGGTTTGGGGGTGTGACAATTTCTTTCTTACGCCATCTTAGCCCCGTTCAATACCCGTCGCCACCCATGGGGCCGTCAACATCAGTTTCGCCAGCCCCTACATGGTTCGCTGCTCCGACCACTTTTAACTGTCGTTGTTAAGAGCGGGTGTGTGTAATGGGTATGTGTGTGTGTGTGTTACAGTCATATCTCGCAAATTCATACGTGTCTCAAGTTGCTGCTGTCGGAGAAAATCCAAGGAAAAACCACCATGGACGCCGGCCATGGTGGCTGCCGCCTCAAGGACCGCCATGGAGGGTGTATATACTACTTAAGAGTGTTATTTTGTGTGTGTGTGAGTTTTTATTAGTGTTTGTGTGTGTGTTAATTGGATGGTATTGTAAATTGTAAAAAAAATGGAATAATGAAAGAAAAGTCTAATCCACCACCATAGGGTGGTGGCTGCCGCCGTGTCTGGTGGGGGTGTGCCTTGTTGGTTTGTGACTCGTTTAGATGTTTGGACAAGAGACTACTAAACCCTAATGAGCCCAATAAGGCCCAACGTGACCTAGAAGCTCAACCAATTGACTAATGGGCTAGTATTGGGTAGGAATCCCTAATTAGGGTTTGGAAAACCCTAATTGTTGAGAGTTTATCAGGACACACACGAGAATTATTTAATAACTTGAAATATTAAATAATCATCATTGGCAAATTAACTTACGGTAATAGTGGACTTAATGAATTAAGTCCTTAATATATTAAGTCCTTAATGGGTTAAGTAGGGACACTTAACCCTAATCATCATTTTATGTGAAACCCTAATTTCACTTGGGCCTCGAGTGGGCCTTCCTATTAGGTTTGGGTGATTAGACTATTGAAGGGCTATCCAAGAACAAGTAAATGAACCAATGTAATTAGATGGACTTTAGGGTAAGGCCCATGTGAGAGAATTGGGCCCAATTTGGAAGATTGGGCCATAGATGGGCCGTATATGGGCTGTTTTGATTATGTGATTTTGGGCCACGGGAATACCAAGAGTTTGGACTAGAAAAATTGAATGGCCCTTAAGGAAAGACCATGTAGAGGTCTGGGCCCAATTTAGAAAACCGGGCCATATGTTGGGCTTTGGCCCATTACCTAACCTTTGGGTCCTTGGAGTGTGAGTTGGACCTTGAGCTTGGAACCTAATTATTAATTGGGTATTGTTTGATGTTGACAGTTTGGGAATCTGTCAGCCAGCAGCTGGAGTTTCATCTGCACGACTTCAGCAGTGCCAGGTAAGTTATCCTCACTATACTATGGGCTCTAAGGCACCAAGATCGGCCCATTGGATATGTTATCCGAGTAGTGTTAAATGTTGAGTATGAGTTAGTGTTGCATGCTAGTGGTTATGCTAGTTAGGTAGACCTGTAGGACTACCTGTGATGTTATATGATTATTGCATGCTCAATAGTTATGTTATATGTTATGTGGGTTGGGTTGTACTCCTCCATGCGGTAGCAAACAAACCCTAGAGTATTCCAGATATGAGCTGAGGGCCCGGTAGGCATTCCAGACTCATACTGAGGACTCGGAAGCATTCCAGATACGAGCTGAGGGCCCAGTAGGCATTCCAGACTCGTACTGAGGGCTCGATGGCATTCCAGATACGAGCTGAGGGCCCGGTAGGCATTCCAGACTCGTACTGTGGGCGGGAGCATTCCAATTACGGGCTAAGGGAGACCCGTACTGTGGGCTCGGGAGCATTCCAGTTACGGGCTAAGGGAGACTCGTACTGTGGGCTCGTGGGTATTACAGTTTGTAGTGTTGTAGACTCGTTATGTGCTGTTCTGTTCAGTTTGTAATGTTATGATATTGTTGATATCGTTATGTGGACTGTATGTGTATCGGTATTTTGGGGGTAACTCACTAGGCTTTCAGGCTTACCGTTTCAGTTTATTATTTCAGGTACTTCAGGGGATCGTGGCAAGGCAAAGGCGTGATCGTACGGCTCCTCACTTTTTATGACTGTTTCTGGGATACTCTAATAGTTAATGGATTTGAAATGTTTTTAAAAGTTTAAATTGGCTTGAATTTTTTGGGTGTTACAAGTTGGTATTATAGCCTTGGTTTGAGTGAATTGGAGGAACGTTCGTGTAAATCCAGTCTTAAATCAAGGAAAGGTTTTCAAAATGACTTCCAAAATGGTTTTCAAAATAACTAAAGGAGGATGCAGAGTGTACAATCAGCCAGAGCCAGTAAGTAGACCCCAAAATACCATACAGTTAGTTGATTATGTTATATGTTAGAACAGCATGCTAGTGCTAGGCTAGGGATCTTCAGGAATTGAATGATAGAATTACCTGATTACATGATGCCTGCTAGCCTAGGGTTTCCTTTACATGATATTGACATCATTATTGTAGTTGCTTAGTGTATGCATCGCGGTTATACATAATTAAGATCTTATAGCCTAAGAATGTTTGATTTGTCCTTATGTTCTGTTCTTGTTTGATTGGAAGCTTAGGTTGGGATTGGATATTCGAAAGTCAATAGGGTATGGCTAGCGTACACTAATGTTGCAGGGTTGGTGGAAGTTTCATGGATGGGTAGGATGCGTGAGGCCAGTAGGCCAGTATGAGATATTTAGCATACCTCTTGGAGTGAAGATTGAGCGCTCGCCATGATATATATATATATATATATATATATATATATATATTGTTACGGTGTTGTGGTGATACTTGAAACAAATATGGGTAGGTGTGGAAGGTAGTATGGGCCCGTACTACTAAAAGCACAAGACCCATACGCTTAGCAAGGAAGTCACAACCCCTAGGGTTGGGTTGGGAGATGGTCCCCTGTCATTATATGGGTTATCAGACATCTTTTTGGTATCTTACCAGAATGGTGGTTACAAGACGTCTTGAGACTGGATCCGGGTCAGGATCAGGAGCTGGCAGTCAGGATAGGCTAGCATCGTCAGAGGACCGTGTTAGTGAGATCATCCCGGAGGAGGTGATCGGGGTTGTCAGGGAATAGTTATCGAAGATGTTTGGGTCTATTAAGACCGCCATGGTTGAGTATTTCTATGAGCGCTATACAACCTTTTCCGAGACGGTTGTCGCGGGAGTTATATCAGTTGTAACGACGACAAGGGGAGGAGCTGGTCGAGCTTTCCGGTACCAAGATTTGTTAGTGGGACACATTCTGATAAGCAGAGGGTTGCAGTCACTTGGGATCAGGGGGATGTTTTGTACTTGTTACATTCCACGGATTAAGTGGGAGAGTCTAGCATATGCGTTTCTATATTTGAGGCTTCGGGGGGTTTTGCTCGAGGCTGGAATGTGAGTTGCGGGGACTCCGGGAAGGAGTAATGATTATGTTCAGCTGGAGTTATGAAGTTGGAGTTAGAATGGTTAATTGATAGGATCGGAATGTTGTTTTCTAGGGCAAGGATTGTGCCCTTTTCAGCTTTGCAAACTTAAAGGAATGAGCAGGCTCGTGACCCTAGGATCAGGTTGTATTTCCAACTCGGGGTCAGTTAGTCGCAGGGGTTGGCGACAATATTTCAGCGCTGGTGAGCGCAGGTGTATTGATGTGGCATAAGTATCTTGTGAGATCTGATTCATCTTGGATCTCTTGCATCGGAGGGTAAGGATTGATTGTGCAATTCATTACACTTTCGGCATTGGAGATTATGTCTTGGGAGCAGTTGTAGCATGGTTTAGGGTAGAGGTTGTTTCAGCTACTACAGTTCAGCTGTGGATGATCGAGATGGTGAGTGATTCAGGGTGCGAGACCCTGAATGATATGATTTCTAGAGCTGAGAGCGGGAGATTTGTTGGAGCACTTTCAAAAGAAGGGTATTATATGGGAGGTATGCGGACAGGGTCCCATAGGATGATTATTCAGCATTGTCAAAATTCAGTGGGTTAGTAACCATTATTGATTGGCGGATGAAAGCGCCAAAGGAAGTAGCTTGTTGCTGAGGTAATAGTGGGAGTATCTGTCTTTTGGTCTTCAAGATTTGAGTGTGGGGATCATTCAAACATTAGGGACTGTCGATTTTACTGGGATTTAGGAAGTGTTCATCTAGTTATTAAAAGCATGTGATCATTTAGGGTTGGCTAGTAAAAGAGTACTATTTGGAAAGGTCTGGTTGTCATCAGATCGATTGTTGGAAAGTGAGAAGGATTGGGAATTTTCAAATTTTCATGTATTATGAAGACTTAGTTGAATCTAAGTGGGGGAGAATCGTCCCGGAACGCAGAAGTAGGATTGGTTTTGAAACTAGGATAAGTTTCGCATCGTTTTCAGGAAGGAAGACAACCCTCGTGGCTGCTTGGTTTGAGTGTTGTGTGAGTTTGGAGTTCGGTAAAACTCCCCAACATGTGAATCGCGTCTTCTCGGTGCTTGATAGCCTAACTTGGGAAAATCAGGTTGGGATTCTAGCCATGACTTAAGTTCAGTTGTGTGTTAGGTCGAGTGCGTGTTTGACTAGTATGGAAAGTGTTGTAAGACTGCGGGGGTAGCCATAGCATTCACTATCGATCAGTTAGTATGGGAAGTGTTATAAGACTGCAGGGGTAGGCGTAGCATTCACTAGCGATCAATTAGTATGGAAAATGTTGTAAGACTGCGGGGGTAGCCTTAGCATTCACTAGCGTTCAGTTAGTATGGGAAATGTTATAAGACTGCGGGGATAGCCGTAGCATTCAACAGCGATCAAGTAGTATGGAAAATGTTATAAGACTGCGGGGGTAGTCGTAGCCTTCACAAGGTTAGAAAATAGTGCTAGAGTGATGTAAGTTGGTGGGTGTAGCCGCAGCATTCACTAGGATGCTAGATAGTATGAGCGCGTTGCTAGGACGCGGAAGGGGCAATAGTAACCACCGGTTCGGGTGTAGCAGTGAGGATATGGAAATCCACGGATGGGTTTATGGTTTTCCCTAGAGGGATTAGACCTGGTTAAGCCAATTATAAGACTGTAGGAATATCACTACCGTTATAAGATCAAGGAAGCAATGGATTGCTTAAGATTGCTTGTGATGTAAGGCTACCATTAGACATGTAGCAATCGTTTTTTTTGCCGTGGTTTTGGTAACGATGGGATTCAACGCATGGATCCAATATGTTGGATCAAGAGGTTGTTAGAGTCGCAGTGGCATGATAACTAGTGGCAACTAGTTCCAGGGAAGGATTTCATTCGGAAGTCGTGTGAGGCAACTATGTGGGAGCCTTTAGGCTCCGAGACCGGGCCGGAACCCGGTGTGTCAGATGATTGGTGAACGAATTGAGACCAGGGAGGTCTCGATACATTTTAGAAAACAGCCATGTGGCGGCATATTGCTTCAAGAAAATCAGTGTTCAAACAGTTTCCGCGTTTAGGGCGGTATTGACAAATTCGGTTCTCAGGTGTATGAGAAGTATCTAGATGTTGGAACCCTCAGATGTCAGGAGTTGAATAGTTAGATGAGAGACAAGCAGGCTGGGCTCAACAATAATGATTTCGAATGAAAGGTCTGTCATGGAGCTAGACCATCACGAGACTTTAGGTTCTGGATCGAGTTAATGTGGTCATATTGCAAGGGATTCATTTATTTTCTAGTTTTAGAACCCTACGAGGGTTGGTTACAGTGGCCTTGGAAAGGCTGGGGCTATGCACGGGATTGTAGTTCATGTTGCCTGGCATGTAAGGAATGAGTAGAAACGATTTCGAGGACGAAATCAAATTTAAGTGGGGGAGAGTTGTAACATCCCATTTAAAATATAATAACTAAATAATAAACCCGAAACCCCGACAAATAATTTTACTATTATTTTATATTATTATTGTCCAAATCAAATAATAATTAGTGGGGTGTTGGTTTCGGGGTGCCAAATAAGATAGTTTTGATTTCCGTGGGTTAAAGTGTAAGTGTGGTACTTATATTGAAAGGATTTTATAGAGTCAGGGGCCGAAGTGTAAATTTCGGATCTGGTTTGAAAAGAATTGCAGAGGGCATGGTTGAAAAGGTAAATTATAGGCTTAATAAGAAAAAGATTTTATGGGGAGGGACTAGACTTGTTAAAATTGCAAAGTTGAATATGGGCACAAGATTAACCCCGTCACTTCACTTAACCTATGTATATATTTATCATAACTCACGCAAAACCATAACCCTACTACTCTCCCTTCAGCCGCCATCCCTCTCTCCACGGCCAAGCTGACTTTCTTCTAGCGTTCTTGATCAGCCAACCACCACAGCGACCACTGGAGCAACCCCTCGCATCCATCCTAACGTCGGGACAGTGAAACCTCATGCGTTGTTGCCGCCATCGCTCAATCAGACTACACTTCAGCCTTCGCTACCTCCATGGAAGCTCTCATCCGCTGCCAACACCGCATCTGACGGAGACCAGAGGAGTAAGTCGTATTAATCGCTATCGTTCTACCTCCCCCTCCTATTTCTTGTTGGATTACTGTCTAAGTCCATAACTATTTTAGTATGTACTTGACCCGATAGTGCATGGTCCTTTTGGGTTGCCTTCACCAAAGCAACTTGATAGGATGAATAATGGAGAGAAAGGATTAAATATGATTTATTAAAGGAGAAATCATATTGTTTAATTAATATTAGTCAAGAATTAATAATAATTAAGTTTGTGACTAAAAGACATTAATTAAACTTAAGGGACAAGAACTGTAAATTGCATGATAGTTGAATATTGAGCTAATGGACTCCATATTAAAGGGGTGGATGAATTCTATGGGGAAACCCATTAGAAATAGTCCAAAGGCCATTAAGGAAGGAGCCCATGTTAGATAACCCTAATAGCCTCACTATTTAAAGAACACTTATGCCTCAAAAACGTGGTGAACTAATTAGTTAGGGTTTCCACACGTTTTTGAGAGCCTCCTTCTCTTCTCTTCTCTTCTTCATCCTCTTTCTCTTGGTGTTTGTGAACCATTAGAGGACTTACATTTGTGACTCTATGCTTTCTAAAGTCATTACAAAGAGGATTTGAGATTGTTATTACTACATAACAATCAAGGTATGATCTAAACCCTAATTCATATGTTATATTGATTATCATATCTAGATCTTGGGTTTATAGTCTTGGATGAATTGCATGTACAATAGAGAAACCTAGATCCAACCATTAGGGTTTGTATGAGCACATAGGATGTTCTTATGGCTAAAACCCATAAGAGGAATGCCGTAATCATAATCGAAATTTAAGAACACACTATGTATCCTTGACTAAGTTTATTAACATTCCACAACCTAAGCCTTTAGATTTGAAATGAAGCGTAATATTCTCTCCCTTAATTAAAGCAAAACAACTATTCAACCCTTAATTACGGCATTCCTCTTCATATTTCGAATTGAGAGAATGTAGCACATAAAATACTATGGCCAAAGATTGATAAAGTATCGAATCTTTATGTAAGACATTATGCATCATGTCCCATACGCTTCGGGTATAGTATTGAATGCAAATGTCTTACATAAAGATTCGATACTTTATCAATCTTCTGCCATAATATTTTATGTGCTACGTTCTCTCAATTCGAAATATGAAGAGGAATGTCGTAATCATAATCGAAATTTAAGAACACACTATGTATCCTTGACTAAGTTTATTAACATTCCACAACCTAAGCCTTTAGATTTGAAATGAAGCATAATATTCTCTCCCTTAATTATAGCAAAACAACTATTCAACCCATCAGTGATATCAGAGCCTTGATTGGTTTCTGTTGGGGAGCAGATTTGTTTTGTATTGCGTCATTGGGCTCGGTTAATAGTCCAAAGTTTTGTACTCCGGTTTGGGCCTGTCCAACCGTGAGCGATAGGGTTTAGTATATAATAATGTGCTTGCATGCATATTAGTTCAACGATAGAAAACGATCGATTGATAGCATTACGATAGCATTACAGATTTCTGTAACAGCCCGGATCTCCAGGTATTTTATTGTTTTAATATTTTGAGTTTTGAGAAGGGACTCGGCGAGTTGGAGCTCAGACTCGCCGAGTAGGGTCGCGATTCTGGACGCGGGATTCGTTCGGACTCGGCGAGTCCAGGATATGGACTCGGCGAGTCCACGCTGTTTAATGAAACCCTAATTTCTCGGGTTTGGGACCTATTTAAATGGCCTTATGGCCGTCATTTGCATCCATCAGTCCATAGAGAGAAACCCTAAAAGTGTTTTAGCGATTTGAGAGTGAAAGGAGGCATTTCTTGACATTTGTGTGTTGTTTAGCAAAGAAGAAGGAGGCTCTAGCCAAGAGGAGGCAAAGGGGACTGCTATTTGGTGGATTGGAAGCTTGACCCTTCAATCTAAAGGTATAATTTCGACTCATCTCCTGTTTTGTAAAGTATAACCGATTTTAGGGTTTCTTGTGGCCTTGTTGAGTTGATTTGATGGCCAAATAGTCCCATGCTAGTGATGAGACTTCGGATCTGGATCCATAGAGGTCCAGAGAGTCTCATTCTTCAAGCTTTATAGAGAACAATGGAGGTCATGACCTTGTGTAGTGAGATTTGTTGAAGATTCTTCATAATTAGTCATATAGAGGTTGTTAATGCATCAAGGCTAGGACTTTACGTGATGAATCAGTCTAGGAGGGCCAGATCTATGAATTGTTGGAGTAGATCTGACCTTAGAAGCAAGTTGGGTGATTGCATGGAATGGACTCGCCGAGTCCGATGAGCAGACTCGGCGAGTAGCTTGAAGATTGCCTTGGACCGGCCAGAGAGTGGTCCAGACGAGTCAGGAGTTGACCCAGTGAGTCAGGGCGAGTTAGAGAGGATTGTCATGTGGTCTGAGTCGAGCTGGGACTCGCCGAGTCGTTCTTGAGACTCGGCGAGTTGAGTCGGGGTGGTCCCGCGATTCTTCCAGGTGGAACTCGTCGAGTCAGGGGGAGTACTCGACGTGTAGAAAGGGAATCCTAGAGAGTTGGTGAGAACGTCTAGACTCGCCGAGTTGCCGCGGGCACTCGCCGAGTCCGGTCGAAGTTGACCGTTGACCGTTGACCTGTGTTGACTTCTTAGGGATAGTCAACCTTAGAGATAAAAGTGTTAATTAGAGTCTTGTGATGTTATAGGAGGATTAGAGCTCGGAGGATCGAGTACGAGGGATTTCCAGGGATCGTGAGATACTGAGACACGCGAGGTGAGTCTTCTCACTATACTTTACCTTGAGTAGGTAACCAGAGTCATGTGATAGAGTATGTGTATGTTATGTGTATGCTATGTGTTGTACTGCATGATGTCTATGTGATTTATGTTGTGCATGCTTATAGAGTTGGAACCGGAAGGTTCCTAGAGTTAGAACCTGAGGGTTCACAGAGTTTGGGTGCACGGACCCATAGAGTTATAGCCTCGAGTGGCTAATAAGTGTTTATGTGTGGTATTTTGGGGAACTCACTAAGCTTTGTGCTTACAGTGTTAGTGTTGTTGTTTCAGGTACTATCGATGACCGTGGGAAGGCGCCGGCTTGATCTGTACACACGTAGAGGAATTCGATATAATTATGTGATCTTGGGATTCGTATGATACATATTGGAATTTGAAATTTGATGTTTTATGAAATTAAGAGAGAAATGCTTTTATAAATTGTGAAAAATAAATTTAAAAATTTTCAGTGTTACAAGTTGGTATCAGAGCCTTGGTTTGAGGGATTCGAGTACACCTTCGGGCGTATTTGAACTCAAACTGAGGATTTGAGATGTATTTTCAAAAAGAGTAAAAGATTTTCGAAAAACGCAGAGCAAGAGATGTGTGTACGATCAGTCAGCGCCCGAACGGTGATTTCCCAAAATACCTTTATATATTATGTGATATTGATATTGATATGATGTATCCGCATGCTAGAGTAGGCTAGGTATTGCTATTAGGACTAGAGTGGCCTGATGTGTGATGCCTTAGCCTAGAGAGAGGTGAGCTGCTATGAGATGCTTGAGAGTGAGTAGGTAGCAGCAAGGGACTTATGAGAAATCTATTAGAGAGTAGTCTATGCATGATAAAGTACTTGAGCCCTGGGATCCAAAGAGAAGGACTTGGAGTGTATTCTGGTGCGGTGCGGACAGTAGTATTGGGCCCGTACTACTGAAAGCACCGGAGCAGTGTGCAGCCTAAGTTAGAATCTTTGGAATGCCAAGAATCAAGGAGAAAAGAGTTGTCGAGTGTGAGCATACTCGTGTGGATTCTAATTTATCGTATGTTGTATTTCAGAGGTAGATCAAGGTGAGGACACGTTTGATGCCCGAGAGCAGTGGTACCAGTGAGGAGGAGATCCGCCGGATCATTCAGGAGGAGGTGGCTGTGGCCATCAGGGCAGAGATACCGGAGATGTTTGGGTCTATAAAGACCACCTTGATTGAGACGTTTGATGAGCGTTATGCCGCTCTTTCTGAGGCTGCTGCTGCGAGGCCGCAGGGTGGGGATGCGTTGCTGTTCCGTGAGTTCAGCAACACAAAACCACCAGAGTTTGATGGTACTCAGGATCCAGTGGCAGCTATGAGGTGGATATCTGATATTGAGGGGTGTTTCTTCACTTGCTCGTCTCCTGAGCATTTGAAGGTACGGTTCGCGCTGAACCAGCTTCGCTTGGGAGCGAAGGACTGGTGGAAGTTTGTGACAGCGCATTATTCGCCTGCTGAGCTTTCTGCGGTGACCTGGGAGAGGTTCACCACTATGTTTCGGGATGAGTACGTTCCCCAGGTGGAGAGGGAGCGTTTAGCACAGGAGTTTCTGACCCTCAAGCAGGGTACTGAGTCTGTTACAGCGATCACGAGGATGTTCCACGAGAGGGCGATGTTCTGCCCTGAGCACGTGTCCACTGAGCAGGCACGTATGAGCCGCTACTTGAGCATCTTGAGGAGGGATATTCGGGAGTTCGCTGCGAACTCCTCGTACCGGACATTTGCCGAGCTTCAGGCAAATGCCCGGAAGAGGGAGATTGAGCTTGAGACCCAGGCCAGGGAGGAGGCAGAGTCTCAGGGGAGGGATCGGCGACTGGCGTTGTCGCAGCCGGCCGCCAAGCGGGCCAAGCCTGCTGATCCCAGACCAGGGAGCCAGAAGGGCCGCACTTGCGGAAAGTGCGGCAAGGGTCATGACGGAGTCTGCCGAGCAGGGTCTTGCTACAAATGTGGTAAGGAGGGGCACATGGCCAAGGACTGCCCCAAGGGGTTTGCAGTGTGCTTTCACTGCAACCAGACCGGACACCGGAAGGCCGAGTGTCCGCAAATGCGCGGAGCATCTCAGGGGTCTGCTCCTGCCGCCACCAGAGTTACAGAGAGTCGGCCTGTGAAGGCCGAGACGCCGAGAGCTCGAGGGAGAGCCTTCCAGCTGACTGCGGAGGAGGTCCGCGCTGCGCCCGATGTTGTGGCTGGTATGTTTCCTTTCGTGTATTTATTTTGACATATGATGTTATGCTTATATTATGTTATGTGTAGGTACTTTTCTTGTGAATTCCGTACCTGCTTTAGTGTTATTTGACTCGGGTGCGAGTCGGTCTTTTGTATCTTTGGCCTTTAGCCAGCATATCAGTGCTAGTCGTGAGGCACTGAGTCGGCCTCTGAGAGTCTCCATAGCTGATGATAGAGTGATTTGTGCCACAGAGGTTTTCCGAGGATGTGTGTTAGAGATCTTCGGGATTGAGTTTCCGATTGATCTGATTCCTATTGCGATGGGTGATGTTTGTGTCATTGTGGGCATGGACTGGTTGAGCCGATTCGGCGCGATTATCGACTGTGAGCGTCAGCTGGTGACCATACGAGACCCTGGTGGGGGAGTTCTTTCGGTGTACGGTGAGGGTACACGTTCGGGATCAGCCTTTTGTTCGGCCGCCAGGGCGAGGCAGTGTCTACAGCAGGGCTGTAAGGGTTTTGTGGCGTATGTGATGGATATGCGAGCGACTTCCGAGAGACCGAGTTCAGTTGGGGAGGTACCGGTGGTATGTGAGTTTCCAGATGTCTTTCCCGAGGAGCTGCCGGGAGTACCTCCTGTGAGGCAAGTAGAGTTTGGTATTGATTTGGTTCCGGGGGCTGCGCCTATAGCTAAGGTGCCTTATCGTCTTGCACCTCCAGAGATGCAAGAGTTATCCTCGCAGCTTCAGGAGTTGCTAGGGAAGGGATTTATTCGGCCGAGCAGCTCGCCGTGGGGAGCACCTATTCTGTTTGTCAAGAAGAAGGATGGTTCACACCGGATGTGTATTGATTACCGGGAGTTGAACAAGCTGACGGTCAAGAACCGTTACCCGTTGCCGAGGATCGACGATTTATTTGATCAGTTGCAGGGAGCATCTTGGTTTTCCAAGATCGATTTGAGGTCGGGATATCATCAGGTGAGGGTGCGAGACGGGGACGTCCAGAAGACAGCTTTCAGGACGCGTTATGGGCATTATGAGTTTGTGGTGATGCCTTTTGGGCTCACCAATGCCCCGGCGGTGTTCATGGATCTCATGAACAGGGTATGTAGGCCGATGTGGATCGGTCGGTGATTGTATTTATCGATGATATTCTGGTGTATTCGAGATCTAGGGAGCAGCATGAGGAACATTTGAGGGAGGTCCTTGGAGTACTGAGATCGGAGAAGCTTTATGCAAAGTTCTCCAAGTGTGATTTCTGGTTACGGGAGGTCCAGTTCCTAGGACATCTCGTTAACCAGGAAGGGATTCTGGTCGATCCGGCCAAGGTTGAGGCGGTGATGGGTTGGGAGGTGCCAAAGTCACCCTCTGAGATCAGGAGCTTCCTTGGATTAGCAGGGTATTATCGGAGATTTATCAAGGACTTCTCCAAGATCGCAGTGCCGCTCACCAGGTTGACCCGGAAGGGTGTTGCATTCTCATGGGGTCCCGAGCAGCAGACCTCCTTTGAGACACTTCGCCAGAGATTGTGCGAAGCCCCGGTATTAGCTCTCCCGGAAGGGATGGAGGATTTTGTAGTATATTGTGATGCATCGATTTTGGGGTTGGGTGCGGTGTTGATGCAGAGGGGTCATGTGATAGCATATGCATCGAGGCAGCTGAAGCCTCATGAGACAAGATATCCCACGCATGATCTAGAGTTGGGGGCAGTAGTGTTCGCCCTCAAGATTTGGCGCCACTACTTATATGGGGTTCGATGTACGATATATACGGACCATAAGAGCTTGAAGTACTTGATGGATCAGCCCAATCTAAACATGCGTCAGAGGAGGTGGTTAGATGTGGTCAAGGATTATGATTGTGAGATCCTGTACCACCCGGGCAAGGCCAACGTGGTGGCCGATGCGTTGAGCCGCAGGGCGGAGAGCACTCCATTGCGAGATGTATGTTTGAGATTGACCATGATAGCTCCGGTATTGGATGCCATTCGTGGAGCACAGGCCGAGGCTGTGCAGCCGGAGATGCAGAAGAGGGAACGGGTCGTTGGTTTGGTTTCAGAATTCGTTACGGATGGGCGAGGGCTTATGACTTTTCAGGGTCAGATTTGGGTACCGTTCGTGGGTGGTACGCGCACTTCCTTGATGGAGGAGGCTCATCGGTCGAAATTTTCGATCCATCCGGGGGCTACGAAGATGTATTTGGATTTGAGGAGAGAGTATTGGTGGCCCTGTATGAAGAGGGACGTCGCGTGGTTCGTTGAGAGGTGCTTGACCTGCCGTAGGGTTAAGGCCGAGCACCAGAGACCGCATGGCAAGTTGCAGCCATTGGAGGTTCCCGAATGGAAATGGGAACAGATCACTATGGATTTCATCACCAAATTGCCAAGAACTGCCAGGGGAGTTGATGCAATTTGGGTGATTGTGGATAGGTTGACGAAGAGCGCTCACTTCCTTGCCATCAGTGAGAGTTCTTCAGCAGAGAAGTTGGCAGAGTTATATGTGAGAGAAGTGGTATCTCAGCATGGGGTGCCGATCTCGATTGTTTCAGACCGTGATGTGCGCTTTACTTCCAGATTCTGGAAGAAATTTCATGAGGAGTTGGGTACTAGATTGCATTTTAGTACCGCATATCATCCCCAGACAGACGGTCAGAGTGAGCGGACGATTCAGACGCTTGAGGACATGCTTCGAGCATGTGTGTTGGATTTTGGGGGTAGCTGGGATGCGTATCTACCCTTGGCAGAGTTTTCCTACAACAACAGCCATCATTCGAGCATTGGTATGCCACCCTTTGAGCTGTTGTATGGTAGGAGGTGTCGGACCCCCATTTGCTGGGGAGAGGTCGGGCAGAGAGTGATGGGCAGTACCGAGATCGTGCTTCAGACGACAGAGCAGATTCAGCAGGTCAGACAGAGGTTGTTGACCGCCCAGAGTCGACAGAAGAGTTATGCAGACAGGCGCCGGTCCGAGCTTGAGTTTCAGGTCGGTGACTTCGTTCTCCTGAAGGTCTCTCCTTGGAAAGGGGTGATTCGATTCAGGAAGAGGGGCAAGTTGGGGCCCCGGTATATTGGGCCATTTCGCGTGATTGCGAGGGTAGGCCGGGTAGCCTATCGTTTGGAATTGCCAGCAGAGTTGGGGCAAATCCACGACACTTTTCATGTGTCGCAATTAAGGAAATGTATTGCCGATGAGTCGGCAGTAGTTCCATTAGAGGATATTCAGGTAGATGCAAGCCTGAATTACGCCGAGAGACCAGTAGCCATCAGAGATCGGAAGATCAAGGTTCTGAGGAACAAGGAGGTACCTTTGGTGTTGGTTCAGTGGCAACACCGGAAGGGATCAGAGATGACCTGGGAGCCGGAGCGCGAGATGCGGGCTCAGCATCCGGAGCTATTTTAGAGCGAGACTTCGAGGGCGAAGTCTAATCCTAGTGGGGGAGAATTGTAACAGCCCGGATCTCCAGGTATTTTATTGTTTTAATATTTTGAGTTTTGAGAAGGGACTCGGCGAGTTGGAGCTCAGACTCGCCGAGTAGGGTCGCGATTCTGGACGCGGGATTCGTTCGGACTCGGCGAGTCCAGGATATGGACTCGGCGAGTCCACGCTGTTTAATGAAACCCTAATTTCTCGGGTTTGGGACCTATTTAAATGGCCTTATGGCCGTCATTTGCATCCATCAGTCCATAGAGAGAAACCCTAAAAGTGCTTTAGCGATTTGAGAGTGAAAGGAGGCATTTCTTGACATTTGTGTGTTGTTTAGCAAAGAAGAAGGAGGCTCTAGCCAAGAGGAGGCAAAGGGGACTGCTATTTGGTGGATTGGAAGCTTGACCCTTCAATCTAAAGGTATAATTTCGACTCATCTCCTGTTTTGTGAAGTATAACCGATTTTAGGGTTTCTTGTGGCCTTGTTGAGTTGATTTGATGGCCAAATAGTCCCATGCTAGTGATGAGACTTCGGATCTGGATCCATAGAGGTCCAGAGAGTCTCATTCTTCAAGCTTTATAGAGAACAATGGAGGTCATGACCTTGTGTAGTGAGATTTGTTGAAGATTCTTCATAATTAGTCATATAGAGGTTGTTAATGCATCAAGGCTAGGACTTTACGTGATGAATCAGTCTAGGAGGGCCAGATCTATGAATTGTTGGAGTAGATCTGACCTTAGAAGCAAGTTGGGTGATTGCATGGAATGGACTCGCCGAGTCCGATGAGCAGACTCGGCGAGTAGCTTGAAGATTGCCTTGGACCGGCCAGAGAGTGGTCCAGACGAGTCAGGAGTTGACCCAGTGAGTCAGGGCGAGTTAGAGAGGATTGTCATGTGGTCTGAGTCGAGCTGGGACTCGCCGAGTCGTTCTTGAGACTCGGCGAGTTGAGTCGGGGTGGTCCCGCGATTCTTCCAGGTGGAACTCGTCGAGTCAGGGGGAGTACTCGACGTGTAGAAAGGGAATCCTAGAGAGTTGGTGAGAACGTCTAGACTCGCCGTGTTGCCGCGGGCACTCGCCGAGTCCGGTCGAAGTTGACCGTTGACCGTTGACCTGTGTTGACTTCTTAGGGATAGTCAACCTTAGAGATAAAAGTGTTAATTAGAGTCTTGTGATGTTATAGGAGGATTAGAGCTCGGAGGATCGAGTACGAGGGATTTCCAGGGATCGTGAGATACTGAGACACGCGAGGTGAGTCTTCTCACTATACTTTACCTTGAGTAGGTAACCAGAGTCATGTGATAGAGTATGTGTATGTTATGTGTATGCTATGTGTTGTACTGCATGATGTCTATGTGATTTATGTTGTGCATGCTTATAGAGTTGGAACCGGAAGGTTCCTAGAGTTAGAACCTGAGGGTTCACAGAGTTTGGGTGCACGGACCCATAGAGTTATAGCCTCGAGTGGCTAATAAGTGTTTATGTGTGGTATTTTGGGGAACTCACTAAGCTTTGTGCTTACAGTGTTAGTGTTGTTGTTTCAGGTACTATCGATGACCGTGGGAAGGCGCCGGCTTGATCTGTACACACGTAGAGGAATTCGATATAATTATGTGATCTTGGGATTCGTATGATACATATTGGAATTTGAAATTTGATGTTTTATGAAATTAAGAGAGAAATGCTTTTATAAATTGTGAAAAATAAATTTAAAAATTTTCAGTGTTACAATTTCTTTCATCGTTCTTGTAAACCCTAATCCTCTACAATAGAAGTTCTTTATCGAGCTCTTCTGAGGATTGTTTATTAATCATTCGACATCTTCGATCCATTATTGTGTTCTTGCTGTTTACTTGTTTATTTCTTTACCTGTTTTATAGATCTAATCGATCTTCAAGTTAGTTTTTAACTTATCAATTGGTATCAGAGCAGGAGGCTGTGTAATCGATACACTTCTTTTCTGTGAAAAAGGTTTCGAATAGGGTTATTCCGCAATTACTGATATTTATTGAGCCGTCATCTCATTATTGACGTATCTCGATATTTATTGTTTTGCCCTAATTTGATTTATTACATGTCTGATCTTTGAACAGGTTATTCGATCAATTATGGACGAGTCGCAATCCAATCCTATTAATATTTCGAACAGCATTGGATCAACAACGAAGATTCCCATCCTGTACACCCATGATTATGAAGTCTGGGCGCATCACTTTGAAGATTATGTTATAGGATCTGAGGATAATGGATACCTCATCTGGGAAGCAATTGTTTCTGGACCGCTTTCTCACTCAGCAACTTCAAGGATTATTAAAACTCAAAAGGAGTATAATGATCTTCTGAAAGATGTCAAAGATATTGTGCAAGACGAAAAAGATAAATTTCAATGCAATATCAAAGCGTTAAGATTGATTAGATTCGCTCTTCAATCTGATACTTTTAGGCTGGTGAGTTCATGCACGACGGCAAAAGAGATATGGGACAGGTTACGAGAATTGTACTCTACAGACGAAGATCTTGAACACTTCATTCAAACCTTACTCTTGTCTGAGTTTGGTGAATTCAAGCAAGGAGCCGAAGAAACTGTGACCCAAACGTTCGATCGCTTCAATCATCTTCTTAGCAAGATGATCAAACATGACATCGAAAGGAAGCTTATTGAGCAGAAGGTTATATTTTTGAACGGTCTCAGATCAGAGTGGAGAGCAGTTGTGTCCACAGTTAAAGCGCACGAGCAATTTAAATCCTACTCTTTGGCGAAACTGGTGGGCATCTTGAAATCTCAGGAGAAGATCGTGTTGCAAGAGAAAAGTGTGGTTTCTAGCCTAGGTTCGTTGGCTCTCCTGTCCAAAAGTAAAGCTGTGATAGATGAAGAAGACCTCAACCTGGAGGACTATGACCTCACTTCTGAGGACTTTGCTATGATGGTGTCGAACCCCAAGAGGTTCATCAAGAAGAGATTCCCCACTAACAAGAACCGAAATTGGCAGGGGAGTTACAGTTCTGAAAAGGTTAAAGATGAACCGAAAGCTGAAGAATCAAAGAAGGAACCAAAGGCTGAAGGTGATTCCGGAGTAAGCTGCTACTATTGTGGAGGAAAGAACCACTATGCAAAGGATTGTGTCCTCAAAAAGATGGCTGAAAAGGATGAGGAAAAGGATGAAGAAGCTTTGTTGCAGAAAAAGCTGGATGAAATTAGGAAGAAGAAATCTACCGCTAATCCTTCTATGAATGCTCTAATTGTGCAGGGTTCGATAGCTGATGACAAGTTCGGTGGCGTGGAGGTTTGGTCAACCGACTCTGAAGATGATGAAGTGAGAAAGCCTTCTCATGGAAAGGCTTATGTGGCGAAAGAAGAAAGCAGTGGAGGAAGATGCTTGATGCTATCCGACGTATCACAGATGAGAGGATACAACACTGATGGTGGGAGTAATGAACCGAAGGAGCAACAGGATATGTGCTTTACAGCTAAACCGCTTAGCATGCAGTTCAACGAACTTGACGAACTGATCAAGAAGGTACAATCCATTTTTGTCTCATTTAAAGTCCCACAAAGCTCATGAAAAAGAACTAAAAAATGTTAATTCAAGAATCTCTCATCTAGATAGTAGTTTAACTCAAACTCGAGTCACCAATTCTAACCTAACTGACCAATTAAGCAGGGTGTCTTCGAAGAGTGAGAAACGACGCATGTGGATCGAACTGAAGGAGTCGGAATTAATCAAAACAAAAGATGAAAACATTTATTTGCAAAGAGACAATTTAAAGCTTTTAAAACAGCGAAATGTTTTTTGTTTGATTGCTAAACGTCTTTACACTAATATTACTCAACTTCATTTGGATTGTGAAATAGGACAAAAGATTCATCGCATGATTTTACCCTTCCTTGAGTTTAAGGAGGATGAAATTGATGCTGAAGCGTATAATTGTGAGAGTGTTATATCATATGAGGACGTTAATCTGACGTACATGTATGGACTGGACAAAATCGAATCTTTTATTAAGTCCAAGGACCATAAGGACATGCTTAAAAACCTTTTGGATGAAAATGATAAACTGAAACTGAGAGCCGAAACAATACAAAATTTTGACTCTTTAAACGCCAACTTGAGCTCAGTAAATAAAATTGATGTTGAAAATGCATCTGAGCTTAATGAGGACGACAATATGAGTGAAATTTCTGTAGAGGACACGGTTGACTGTTCAGAATTTGTAAAAAGCGAACCTGAAAACCACAATAATCTAATTTCAGAAAATTCAGTGGAGCTCGCTCGTATGTCCCAACAAAAGTCCCCGATTCTTGCAAAGAAGGCCGTAGTATATCAAAAGGTTAGAACCACTCCAAATCAGGTGTACAAGGTCACAGACGTAACCGAACATCAGACTGCTGAACTCACAGCTATTGTAAACGAAGACAATGCTGATGGCTGCGATGAGCTCTTTTGGTCAGCTCATATCGATAATGCTGATGAAACGGTAGGTTTGTCTGAAAGGACCTCATGGAAAAGCAAAGGCAGATATGTGCCAGAACCCTTAAATAAACCTGATAGCTTCAATGTGCCAAGTACTAGCGGTACGAAAGACATTCCTCAAGAAAAAGGAAGTCCTGCAAAAGAAGTCACATCTTCAAGTGAAACTTCATCCGTTCAGAATGAACCAGCCAAAGAAAAACCGAAACCGAAAGCTAACATCCATCATCAACCGAAGCAGATGAGAAATCAAAAACGGCAAAGGAATCAGAGATACAGGAAGAATCTCTCTGAAAGAAAACAGTTTTGGCAATCTCAGAATGCCTATTTCTCACATCAAGACAAGAACTTAAGGTCAGAGAAAAATCCTGTTGAATCGTAAGAGAGCAACAACAACCGAAAGCAGAAGTTCGGTTCAGAGAACTACATCAACCGAAAGCAAAGGTTCGGTTCTGAGAACAAAAGAGATCAAAACTCTAAGGTCGGTCCCACCAATGATCAAAAGCAAAAGGGTCACCTAGAGTCTTCAACCAAGAAGTCATCTCAATCTAAGCTCTCTCATTCTAACTCATCTAATTCTTCCAAAATTCTTCTCCGCCTTGTTCTAAATTCCATTCTGTTCCTTCTCAAAAATCTCAATCATCAGCTGAACAAAAAGGAAAACAGAAGGTTTCAATAGTTAAACCAGAGTCAAAACCGAAAGCACCAAATCCTAATAAAATTAAAGTTTTTACCATCAAAAAGAAAGATGAAACAACACTAATAAAACGAACATATCTTGTTGACATCTCTCTTACTATTCTTGTACCTGTGAAAGGCTCACGAGGACCCAAGAAACTTTGGGTTCCTAAATCTGCTTAATTTTTGCAGGTTATCAGTGACGAGCAGTTTGACGAAGAATGGTACATTGACAGTGGCTGCTCGCGTCACATGACAGGAAGGAAGGAAGAGCTAAGGGAATACAGGTCTCTTTCAAATGGTGGAAACGTCAAGTTTGGAAACAACTTCTTCGGCACCATAAAAGGCTATGGAATGATTACAAACGGTGATTTCACGATAAGGAAGGTTGCATACGTGGAAGGACTACAACACAACCTCATCAGTGTATCTCAGCTTGTTGGAGGTACCGGTCTCGAAGTCTCATTCGACGATGAGGGTTCTGAAATAATTGAGAAGAAGACGAAAAGAGTTATTCTCAAATCGGAGCGTAAAGGTGAAATGTTTCCCCTAAACCTCAAACCCATCAAAGGAAACCCAGCTATCTGCCTGTTATCAAAAGCACAATCTGACGAAAGCTGGCTGTGGCACCGAAGGCTCTCTCATCTCAACTTTAAAGACATCAACAAACTTGTCACTGGAGGTCATGTTCGAGGTCTTCCACTGCTCAAGTTCGATAGAGATCATTTGTGTGCTGCATGCGAAATGGGGAAGCAGAGTCGTCAAAGTCATCCATCTATAATAAACACTAAAGTTGTTGAACCACTAGAATTACTTCATATTGATTTGTGTGGTCCATCATCTATCGAAAGCATCGGTGGTAGCAAGTATATTCTTGTTATTATTGATGACTTTTCGCGTTTTACATGGGTGTTCTTTCTGAAGCTTAAATCTGAAGCGACTCATAAGCTAAAGGTGTTCATCAAGCAGATAGAAGTACAGCTGAAGAAGGTCGTTCGCAACATCAGGAGCGACAATGGTCTGGAATTCAAAAATAGAGAATTCAAAGAATTCCTGGCAGAAAAGGGAATTAGTCACAACTTCTCATCTCCCTACACACCTCAACAAAACGGGATTGTCGAAAGACGAAACCGATCTTTGTGTGAAGCAGCCCGAACTATGCTAAGTTTCGCTTCTTTACCTCTTTATTTTTGGGCTGACGCTATTTCTGCTGCTTGTTTTACACAGAACAGGTCATATCTCAACAAGCGATTCACGCTCACTCCTTATGAGATTCTCAACAACAGGAAGCCAAATGTGAAATTTTTCCATGTGTTCGGTTCACGGTGTTTCATCTTTAATTGTAAAGAACACCGCAACAAGTTTGATGTCAAAGCCGACGAAGGGATATTTCTGGGCTATTCTCTTACTTCTAAAGCGTACAGGGTATTAAACAAGCGTTCGAGGAAAATCGAAGAGACTTATTACATGACTTTCGATGATAGCTATGTCAAAAAGCTAAAGGACAACGAAGATAGAGCTGGAGAAATTTTTCCTCAAACTGGCCAAGTCACAGCCTCGATCGCTAATCTATTCGAGAAGTTCATGGAGCTCTTTGATGAACCAGAGAAAGCCACTCTCTCAGAAGCAGGTGCAACAGAAAATAAGGTAGATCATATGAAGCAAATTGTCGAAGAAGCTGCAAGGAGAATGAATGAAGGAGGATCAAGTTCTGACGAACCTCCATCACCCAATGCTTCAGTCGAGGGGGAGGATCAACCATCGTCAACTCAGCCGACCTCACATGTTGAGGGGGAGCCAAGGTCTCCAACTGCTCCCGAAAGCACTTCACCAACCGAAAGTGCCTCACCATCCGAAGGTGCATCATCACCCGATCGCTCCACACCACAAGAAACCTCCGAAGCTCAAGATTCACAAGGCATTCCTGAAAGCTCATCTATCGAGGGGGAGCAAGCCGATATGTATTACGACTATGAAAGCCAGTCTGAACCAGAAGAAATGATAAACGCTGAATTGGATCCAACCTTTGATCCAAACTACCCTCCTCTCACCAAATGGACCAGAGATCATCCTGTCTCTCAAGTTGTTGGTGATGTCTCTGAAAAGGTTCTGACCCGATCACAACTCAAGGCAAAACATACCTCCTTATTTTCCAAATTTGAATTCTGCATGTTTAACTCCTTCGTATCAAAAGTTGAACCAAAGACAGTTAATACTGCTCTTGATCACTCCGATTGGGTTCAAGCCATGCAAGATGAACTGAACGAATTCGAGAGGAACAAAGTCTGGCGCCTTATTCCAACTCCTCCAGATGCCTCGGTTGTTGGTCTTAAATGGGTCTTTAGGAACAAAATGGAAAAGGAAGGAAACGTAATTCGAAACAAAGCTCGTCTGGTCGTGAACGGATACTGTCAGGAGGAAGGGATTGATTATGATGAGACTTTCGCTCCTGTAGCTAGGCTGGAATCAGTAAGAATATTTCTAGCCTATGTTGCCCACAAAAACTTTGAGGTCTACCAAATGGACGTCAAGTGTGCATTTCTCAATAGAGAACTCGAAGAAACTGTGTATGTGGAGCAACCTCCTGGGTTCGTGAACGAAAAGTATCCTAATCATTGTTACATTTTGGATAAAGCCGTGTATGGACTGAAACAAGCTCCGAGAGCTTGGTATGAAATGCTGACTAAATTTTTAAAGATGTCCAAATTCAAGCAAGGTTCGGTTGACCCAACCTTCTTTCGTAAGAAGGAAGGTAACCACCTTATGATCGTTCAAATTTACGTCGATGATATCATCTTTGGCTCAACGAATCCTAGCTTAACAGCTGAATTCAGAAAGCTGATGGAGACTAAATTTGAAATGAGCTCAATGGGTCCTATTAACTTTTTCCTTGGTTTAAATATTAGACAGGGACCCGAAGGCATCTTTATTAATCAGGAAGCTTACACGAAGACTCTTCTTGCAAAGTTTGGCATGATGGGAGATTCAAAAGTCAAAGTTCCCATGGCGTTCGGCACCAAGCTCAATCCATCCCTAGATAAACCGGCTGTTGATATTACACTTTATCGCCAGATGATCGGTTCTCTGATGTATCTTACTGCTAGCAGGCCTGACATAATGTTTTCTGTGTGTTATTGTGCTAGATTTCAGGCAAACCCACGCGAACCTCACATGCTTGCAGTGAAGAACATTTTATGATATCTCAAGCGAACTACCTCTTTAGGTCTATGGTACCCTTCCAACTTAGGCTTCTTCGTTCAAGCCTACTCAGATGCAGACCTTGGAGGTTGCGGACTCGACAGGAAAAGCACCACTGGCGGCTGCCAATTCCTTGACGGGAAGTTGGTTAGCTGGCAATCAAAGAAACAAATGTGCGTGTCTTTGTCTACAGCTGAAGCAGAATATATTGCAGCTGCATCCTGTACCTCTCAAGTGATTTGGATCCAGAGTCAACTTCGAGACTATGGACTCAATATGAAAAAGATCCCACTATATTGTGACTCTGAAAGTGCAATTAGGATCTGCCATAACCCAGTGCAACACTCCAAAACCAAACACATAGCACTGAGGTATCACTTCATCAAAGATCATGTGGAAGATGGAAACGTTGAAGTACACTTTGTTAGAACCACTGATCAACTGGCTGATGTCTTTACCAAAGCTCTTCCTGAAGCGTCATTCAACAAAATACTACAAGGGCTAGGTATGATGGAATCAGAGTCAGTACCACAAACTACCTCTCAAACTCAAACGTTAGAAGCGAAATAGACCGAACGTTCGGGTTCGGTTGAATCATCTGCACTCACTCGTCATTTCAAAGGTAGTTTTCTTGGTTGTAGATCTCATGTACAAAGTTGTTTATCTTATTGTTCAAAGTATTTTCTTTTTGAAAGTCTAAATTCCTTGGTTTTTTAAAATTTCTCAAAACCGAAATCAACCGAAGGTTCGGATTCGGTTTTTCAAAATTTTTCAAAACCGAAATCAACCGAAGGTTCGGGTTCAGTTTTTCAAAATTTTTCAAAACCGAAATCAACCGAAGGTTCGGGTTCGGTTTTTTTCAAAACTTTTCAAAACCGAAACCCACCGAACGCTCGGGTTCGGTTTTCCAAAATTTTTCAAAACCGAAACCAACCGAACGCTCGGGTTCGGTTTTCCAAAATTTTTCAAAACCGAAACCAACCGAACGCTCGGGTTCGGTTTTTCAAAATTTTTCAAAACCGAAACCAACCGAACGCTCGGGTTCGGTTTTTCAAAATTTTTCTCAACCGAAATCAACCGAACGCTCGGGTTCGGTTACAAAATTTTCCAAAGTTTTTTTTTATCTTTTTATTTTCTTTCTCAGTCTTAATTTTTTTATTTTTTTTATCATTTATTTTTTTATATATATCAAAAATTCCAAAAATATTTATTTTCTTCTAATATCAAAAAAAAAAAAAAATGCAAAAATATTTTTTTCTTTATTTACTTTTTGTCTTTATGGGGAATATTTGTTGGATTAATTAAGTGTCCCTAGAAGCATGCTGCTGTATGTGCCCAAAGCCTCATCAGATTCTGAATAAAAGCCTTAATGACTTGGTATACACAAACCTCGTCTTCCCAATTAGGCTACCACACTTATTCTAATCGTGAGCTACCTAACTCTCTTCTCACATGAGATAAGATTTTTCTGCTTGGTCCTTCTTTTCGCAGCAGAGGTACTTTGATTTCTTACACAATCTCCATTACATTTCTCCATCAAATTCATTTCACCAACGTAACCTTTGAGACTCTCAGAAATTACCACTGAGGTTTATGGTTACTCAAACACTGTGTTTATGATCTTAGTTTCGTGCCACTACGAGCTGAGTGAAACCCAAAATTCAATACCAAATCTGAATTGACGGTGAACAATTAATTTGCTCAAGTTTTGACCAAAGAATTGACGGATGTATCTTCATAAAATCTCAAATTTTTATTTTGTGTGATTCCTATGAAATTGTTAAACACCATAACATTTCTTCCCTTGGGATCCAGTTTTTAATTTTTTGTTGAGATCTTATATTTTCCAAGCCACTTTAAAATAAATTCCTACCTACTTGTTCAACAGACTACACCGGTCTCACAAGTACTTTTTTCACTTTCTATCTTATTTCAAGATTAGGACTATTGAATCAAAGCTTAAGCCACCCTAATATGCCTAATTAAAAGAAGTCTTTCAACACTTCTTAATAAGTGTCTGATCGTTATTCAACGGGAAACCATACAAACACTTTAAGGTCTCTGTTGACTTTGAAGGAAGAGATTCGTGCCCAGGATCATTTGTTTCATGTCTTTATTGACATCACACTTATCCCAAAAAGATTTGCTTTATTTCTTTTCTTTTACACTCTTAGCACGAAAATCTTTGATTTTCCAAAATTCTGGTACTAATAATTACAGGCTGTTTTACTCAATTGGTGGTTGATTTTTAAGCTGTGGTCAAAATTAATCCACGTGGGCGTTTTATTCAAAAGATGCCGTTACACTTTCATGGGATAAGATGAAGAGTTGCTGACTCAGGTGGGAGGTTAAGTGGTTTGATTTCAAACGGCGGAATAGGGAACGCGTGCGAATTTGAAGCGTCTATCTTTAACTGACGTCGCAGACGCATGTGAGAATTTAAACGGTTCCTCTCTGGCACAGAAAGGCACGTGTGAATATGAAACAGTTCATCAGAAACGGCGCTTGTTGGGCGGCCTGTTCTTCGGAATCTGACATTCTCTCTCATGCGTGATCATCGGTTCCACAACTATCACGCATCAGTCATTCCAAAAACTGTTGGTATTTCGATAGAAGATTTGGGCAGATTTTTCTCTCTCCTTAAACCCACTATAAAAAGCGACATCCTTTCCCATTTACCTCTTTACCGCATCAAAATTCCCAAGAGAGCAAAAATTCCCTGAAACCTAACTGTTCATCATCTTCTTCCCATCTTCAACAATGGCAGATTCATCCTCCGTTCACGCTACTTCTCACATCCTTCCCATTCGTCCTCAACAGTGTCTTGTAATCGATTTAACCCCTCAAGCATATGACTCCTACATGTTTCCAATCATCGAGTGCTTGAAGTATTCGCCAATAGCACCTGCACTTTCGAGGGTGGAAACTGTGCCCATGGAGCTCTTATCGCAGATTTATGCGACTTCACACTATGATAAAGTGGTTGATAGGATCTTCTTCGAGGTTTCTAATCACAAAGCCTCTATTTCCAAGCCACGATTTGGCTCACTGTTAGGGTTTGAAGCTGACCCATCAAGGGTTAATCCGGAGACGATTCCGATAGGGCACCTCTACAATATGTTCTACAATATGGGTTACACGGAGGCGCTCACCTCCGTCGCAAAGTTCAAAAAGTCATGTTTGCCGCCACAGTGGAACGGCATGTTCACTGTTCTTTTCAAGGGTCTCTCAGAAAGGAGCTTAGGTTCAGATGGCTCCAATCGACTCTTCCTGTCCATTCTGTATGGAGTTTACAACGGTGTCAATGTCGACTATGGGTTGGTTCTGTGGCAACAACTCATCCAGAGTTTATCTTCTTCTTCACGACATTCTGAGGTGTCGTATGCCAGGTTTTGGACCCTTATTACTAAGTGGGCGATGGATAAGTATAATGTTCCCACTGTTGCCGGCGTACCGATGTCTTCGATTGGTACATTCCATACCACGAAGATCGTCGTCTTAGATGCATCGAAATTCCCTTTCAATGGTTCCATCCCAGAAACCATGTATGCTGATGTTCCAGCAGACAGCAGGATCATCCGGACTTACAAGGAGTTCAAGAACTCTGGTCCGAGGGATCTCACGCCGGAGATACTAAAGTCCATTGACGATGCCGATAAGCCTGCTCCGAGAGGCAAAAAGGCAGATAAAGGCAAGCAGGTGGCAAAAGGGGCTAAAGGTCCTTCTCCTAGGAAGAGGACATCAACGAAAGCTGCTCAGTCCCTGCAGCAGAAGAGGTGAAAGACTCAATCAAGGCGAAAGCTCATTATCGCTTCCTCTTCGAGTGAATCGGAGGGTGAAAGTTCGGATTCGGATGGCTCTCAAAGAGGCGACACCCCTCCAAGAGGAAACACCCCACCTAGATCACCTACCCCTGACATGGAAATCCATAACTCACCAATTCCCTCTCCCAGTCAAACAATTCCTACTTCCATTCCCACCATAAACCCCTCTACCAACATTCCTAAAACCTCTTTCACTATACCACCACCCATTTTCACCGATGCAACAACCACATCTACTGCAAAGGTTACAACCAACGTATCTGATACGGGGGTTCATACCGATGCAACCGAACCACCACCAGTAACCGAAACCATACACACAACCGAAACCCAACAACCACCCGAACCTACCCAAACTCAACAACCACCCGAGCCTACCCCCACTCACACTCAACCTGAACCTACTCATACCACAACACCACCAGCTTCACCACCCACACCATCTCCAGGTCATGCCTCTGATGGAGATAACCCTTTCCTTGGCGGGGAAAATATGACATTTGATTCGGTCTATTATAGTCCGTTTCAGGTGCAAAACGACGATGATGAGGATGCTCCAGTAACAAAGAAGAACCTTAAGGAGCTGCATGAGAAGGTCGACTTGCTCATTGCTTCCTCCTCCAATTCTCAATCATCTCTCTCTGAAGTTGCTCTTCAGAAGATTGTTGATGCCTTCTCCAGGGCCCAGCATGATTCGGTCGCTTCTGCCACCGCTGCCATTGACGCCTCGACGAAAGCTTGTGAGGCTGCGACCGAAAAAGTCGATAAACTATTCTCTGACGCCTCTACCCTGTTACAATCTTTACAGGAGACTGCTGTTTGGAATGGGCTAGGCTTGGATGGAGAAGTCCATGGATACTCCATGGAGCTTTAACCCATGGATCTCATGGAAATGAAGAGACATGGGTATTAGGGTTTACATGGATGTAACCCTAATCCACCACACTATATAAAGGAGGTCTTGGTTCTTGAAATCACACTAGTTGACACATGTTGAGGTGAGGGCCGATTTCAAGAGAAGTGATGACTATTCTATCAAAGTTCCAAGTTTGTGGTGATTTGTGACTTTCATTTGAGGCATCCACACTATTGGTGCTAGGCTCTAAAACTCCAAGCAATCAACTACAACTACAAGGTAAGTGTTTCTACTAGCTTTATTTGATTCAAGTTCCCCATGCCATGCTAGTTAGGATATAAGCCTTGGAAAAATAATTATTTCCATGTATCTTAGACAAACATAGATCCAAGGTTTATTAGGGTTGCATGTACACTTAGGAAGTGTTAGAATGCTCAAAACCCTTCAAGTGCTGCTGCTACTAAGACAACGTTGGAACCAATTGTTCAACAGTTGGCCACGTTTGTCTCCACAGAGTTGAAGTCCTTCGCCACCCTTCGTCAAACTTTAACAGACGACAACTCTGCCCTTTGTACCTCTATCGACGAGCGCCTCTCTAAACTCCAAGAGGATCTAGCCTATGATTACTCATTGATGGACGCTCTAGCAAGGAAGACCACTGCCCTAAAGGTCAAGAGTGCTCAACTTTCAAACTCTCAGCAACAAATTGATACTCTTCGATCCGAACGGGAGGTAATCAAGACATGTGTTTCAAATGTACACTTAGCTATATCCAACATCCTTGAAGCGCACGATCCGATACTGAACCATTCTGTGAGGCGAACCCTTGCAGAGAAACTTGCTCCTGCCCTGGATCTGGTCAGTAAAATTGAAGGGCTACCCAGTTTCGTGTCCACTCCGAAATAAGGGGGGGAAAAGGAGTCCGGATCGCAACCTCCTCATTCCTCAAAAGCTACTCACACAACCGAACCTCCTCCTACAGGACAAGCCTCTGGTTAGGGTGTGAAGGATAAAGGCAAGAAACTTGCAGAGGATGAAGAGGAAGATGATCAAGAAACTATTACCGACTTGCTGAAACGCAAAAGTCGTCGCAATACTGAAGATGATAACATTCGTGTGGCAGGAAGACTCTTTTCCCTGCTTGGACTCTCAAGAGGATGATTAAGGAGGCAATCGATACTTCGAGTATCTTATGGCTCGAACCGGTAATCTCCTTTGACTGATACAGCTCTATCGACTCTCAGTTCGACATGCCCTTAACCCAAAAGGCGTTCATCTTTCACGCCTTCGCTAACGTTGCTGAGTTCCCTCATCCTCATCCAGAGGTTGATCGGGAATTGATCGAGTTCTATCTGAAGGCCGCTCAACCCCAGTACCAAACCTGGAGCGCTCAGAAGATAATCAACGTTCGGGTTCTGAAGCCATACACTGTAGGGAGATTTATCAACGTTCGGTTCAAAGTGCTCAGAGGGTCTGCAAAAACCGAACATGCCATATCCTTAGCAGATCTACCGAACCTCAACCCCCATGACTGGATCGTTCTGCACAACATCCTCTTGACTAATGAAGCTGAATATGGTCCGATCATTGACCATCTCAAAAGGATGTTGGTATGCTATATCATGGAGGTCGCCCTGATGGATCAGGAGATTGCAAATGTCTTCAAGAAGAAACCGAAGATCTCTCCTGTTGGCTCGGCCAGTGATCTAAACCAGATGAAGATGGGAAAGATTGACCCAAGGCGAAACTCGGTCATGTTCACTAGGAGTGAAGGACAGAAATGTCTCTTTGCCTTAGCGGATAAACATCTTTATACCACTGCTTGTCTTGAGCATGTGCTGGGGATCATCCACAGGTGCAAATAAAATACAACGGATGATATCAAATATTTTGACGACATGATTCAGTGGTACATCCGATTCAGACAGACAATCCTCGCCCTTATTTCGCGTCTGTTTGATACTGTAAAGAAGAAGGCTCCTACTGCTGGCCCAAGTAAGAAGACAAAGTGATCTCGCTCCAATTGACGCAAAGGGGGAGATTGTTGGGGAGCATATTTGTTTTGTATTGCGTCATTGGGCTCGGTTAATAGTCCAAAGTTTTGTACTCCGGTTTGGGCCTGTCCAACCGTGAGCGATAGGGTTTAGTATATAATAATGTGCTTGCATGCATATTAGGTCAACGATAGAAAACGATCGATTGATAGCATTACGATAGCATTACAGATTTCTTTCATCGTTCTTGTAAACCCTAATCCTCTACAGTAGAAGTTCTTTATCGAGCTCTTCTGAGGATTGTTTATTAATCATTCGACATCTTCGATCCATTATTGTGTTCTTGATGTTTACTTATTTATTTCTTTACCTGTTTTATAGATCTAATCGATCTTCAAGTTAGTTTTTAACTTATCAGTTTCTATTGTATTGATGCCTTGTATGTTTGTTCAAGTTGAAAAATTCGATTTTTGTGAACCTGCCTGATGAACTCGGCGAGTCCATAGGGGTACTCGGCGAGTTCGAGCGTCAGAAAGAGGGGATTTCGGGATTTCTTGCTGTTTTTCTCATGGATACATGCCTTATCTGTTTTAGGACATTTAAATCCAATTTTATACATATTTATGAGTATATTCTTGATTAAACAAAAGATAATTACCAATTGATTAGATAATAACTTCCTTATATGATAAAGTTTGATTATTTGTATTAATTGAGTAACTTATTTTGCAAGAAATTGAAATTAGGTCAAATATAGATAATGATAAAATTAATTGTTTAATTTATATTATTTGTTATTTGATCCTTGTGTTATGAAAAGTTTCAATTTTCCCCTTTAGGTTTTATAGTTTAAATTTGAGCCCAAAAGTTTTGTTTTGAAATTTAAATAGTTGAAACCCTAATGTTTTGAAAAGGTTTCAAAACTTGCCCTCAAGTTTTGGAATTTAAATTTTGATGTGTATTTAAATTCTAAACCCTAATGTTTTTAAATGTTTCAAAGCTTGCCCTCAAGTTTTGGAATTTAAAAGTTGATTAAAAGTTTAATTTAGCAATATTAAATTCTAAAATCCTAGTGATGTTTTGAAAAGTTCAAATCACACCCATATGGTTTTATTAATTAATTAAGGTGTATAATTAAAAGAGGCTTAATAAATCCATAAAAGTTTTGGTTTACAATTTAATTGAATTAAAGTATAATTGTTAAATTTGACCGCCTAGTATTTTAAAAGTGTAAAATACACCCTATACTATATATAAAATTAAAAGTCTAACATTATTTATATGTATGAGTAAAAGTCAGTCTTACCGTTAGTAGGCCTCATTCACGAAGCTGGTCTATAAGGGGTGTTTAAGGAAATTGCCTATAAAATGGCGATTGAATGGGTATCCACTCTTACCCACCGCACTCTTGACTAGTGGAGGGTCGTTAGCCGAACGGGTAGGATAGGACAGAAACCCTCCATTATAAGTATAATGAAGTACAAAAGTAACTAAATGTTTTAAAAATTCCCAATCTTCGTTACTTAGGCAAAAGTGAATTGATGCAATTCCATGAAATTACACTTTGTTCCCTTGCGAAGACGTTAGTGGAGCGTGTGTGGTTTACCGGCACACTAAATGGTTCTAAGCAAAGGTAGCAAAGGGTGACTCAATGTTTGTCATAGTTCGGTGGAGTGTGTGTGGTTTACCGGCACATCGAATGGGTGACTGTAACAAGTGAGGGCACCATGTAAGTTTGCATGGTTATTCACACCTTCTTTGTGATCCTCGGCATCCCAGTCACAAACTAGAGGGGCATATCGAGATTTAAACATGCCATTGAAATGTTCGATGAATCTCAAAGGATCTAGGAGTTTTCAAAGATTTAAAACTTAAATTTCTTTTTTGTTTTTCATGGTGGAAATTAGTGAATCGTCATTCACTTACCTTCAAATATTCTGCAACTATATTACGGCATCCCTTTTCTAGGTTGTAGCGTATTGTGTTGGGTCCTAGCCTTAATATCTCATTTGGGTGATTTATTAAGGACTCAATCAATCAACTAACTTGAATTCGTTTTCTCCCGTTTTGTAGATGTCAAAGTACGACAACTATGGTCTTCCCAAATCCTGTGGAACAAGCATTCCAAATGAAGATGATATTCCACGATTCGATCAAGGAACAAGATATCATGCTTCACTTCCTCCACCTCCTCCGATCATTCTCCCTAACCCACAAGATCGAAGAATTGAAAGGTTCAATGTCACTAAAGCCCTATTGGAAATGAAACATGAAGATGGTAAGCCCGTGTGTGCCCACGTTCTAGGAATCAAATCACACATCGATAGGTTGATAATGTTGGGTGCGTTATTCCCTGATAAGTTGGCTGTGAACTGGGTTTTGCAGTCACTCCCTGAATCATATAATGAGTTCAAAAGAAAGTATTATATGATGGATCATGATGAAAACCTCATTGACCTAACTTACATGCTCATTGCTGCTGAATCAGAAATGATTTGGCAAAGCATCGAAGCATATTTGTTGGGAAAGTCAACCAACCATGCTTTCGAGGACGTTCTAGGAGAACCGACCTGCGTTTGCTGCCAAGAGAAAGGGCATTGGATACAAGTCTGCCCTAAGAGCCTGAAGAGTCCAAAAGATGGGAGAGTCAAAGAATACGGCTATGCTTCAGGTAAAATCCACTATCTAACTCCATTAAGTTCCTATTCGTTGATTCTTAATACATGATGTGATAAGATTGCATTTGAATGTTTTGCAGGATCAGTGAAAAGAGAGGAAGCTTGATGGAAAAGCAAGATAAATCTAATCACGAAGAAATGGATCTCGATCGCATGGATTTGAAGATTAGATTTTGAGCTTAGAAAGTTATGATAGAGTTGTTAGGAATTTTTCTTCATAGTTTTTCAGTTTATTTTGCATTGTAAGGACAAATGTTTTCCGCTGCTTTTATGAATAAAATAAATTTTGATTTGACTCATTTATTTATTTATTTATTTCGTTGCAATAAAATCGTTATGAAAAATTGATGTTTGCATATTTCCACAACGAATGGATTTGATTCTTAATTATGTTAATAGTGGTAATGTCAAGAATTTACCAAATAGGGAAAGTTTCTCATCACCCAAGTTTCAATTGGACAGAAACTTGGACTCATGCAACTTGGTTGCACGATGAATGAGAAATTTCATATTTGGAAATTAGACTAATTCGTTGACAAAGTGTCAAGTGAAGGACTAGGAGATCGAGTACACAGAGTTGCGTGTTGATCAAGTCCACTACAAGAGTAACAAAGATATTCGTCATGATTTACTAAAAGGTTTAGTAAATATAATTATACTTATAAGATTAAGTGTAATTCTGAATTGATTAAAAAAGTTTAAATCAATAACAGAACGAATAAGAAGAATCAAGCAGGCAGAAAGATAAAAGTTTCTCTATTCTAAGAAGAAGGGAGAGTACCTTTTATACTTTATGATATGTCTTAATGATTAAGAACCATATTTCAATTGATCCTCTAAATAAGTCTTAGTACAAGTGTATGTATAAGAAGAGGAATCAAGAATTGAAGAAATTGTTAAATCAAGAAGTCAATCATACTTCATTCCAAAGCAAGTCTTAGAGTTAAGATTGTGATATTGAGTGACAAGTCTTAAGAAGGTTTATAACATTCATCAAATGTAGAATGTGGAAAAAGATTTTCTTATTCTCACACATTTGAAAATTGTAAGTTGTGATGCCTTGGACAAGTCAAATACCAACTAGGACCAATTTTATGAAGTGTTTTTGGTCTTGATAAAAAAAATACACTAACTCTTGAATATTTGTTTGTCAAGAAATGTTTATTGACAAGAGAATCTTATATGTCAAGGAGTCAGTGGGAGTCTTAATGGTCTTGAAAGGTTTCAAGAACTAATCAAGAATAAACCTTATCAATCATCACTAGCACACGACTTGAGGTTTACAACCTATCGTGTTGGCATTACGTTGTTTCTATGCCGTTCCAATTGAGTTAATTATGCATGTGAGCCTATGAGTTCTCATTTGAATGCATAAAAGGCAAGGACCTTGATCAATTGAAAGTACATTGAAAAGAAAGGGTGAGCTGCTTAACTACTTGGAAGACATGGTTGGCAGCCGTGTTACCATAAGGCAAGAAATCGATCAAGATCAAGAGTTCGGTCCATATGAGTTTGGATTTGTGGTAAACTTTGGTTTTAACTAATTCACATGGATAGGAACAGATACACCATTAAAATCGAAGTGTCATAAGATTTCCTCCTTCATTAAAATGATCGTGAGGAAATGCTTTCACTAAGGAAGATTTTAAGAAGATAGTGATTGTGAAATTGTATTCTCGAATTCGATTATGGTTACGGTATCCCTTTCCATGATTCGAATTGTGAGATTTGGCAATTAGTCTGAATTGTTTAGACACACATATAAGCTATATAAGTGAAAAGTGTATAAGCTTAGATAAAGGATTATCAAAGCATTGGGTATTAGAAATATGAACTTAAAGAAATTCAATAGGCATTGTTTTTCTGAAAGTTATGTTGTTTCTGAATACATGTCAAAGCTAGTGGGAGCATAAGTGTTATGTTTGTAATAATCATCGTGATAGTGGGAGCATAAATGTTATGATTGCATGATTATTAAGGCAAGTATTGCAAGTAAACAATATTAATTATAGAAAACAAGAGTCATACTTTGCAAAGTTGTAAGGGTTGAATAGTTGTTTTGCTATAATTAAGGGAGAGAATATTATGCTTCATTTCAAATCTAAAGGCTTAGGTTGTGGAATGTTAATAAACTTAGTCAAGGATACATAGTGTGTTCTTAAATTTCGATTATGATTACGGCATTCCACTTCATATTTCGAATTGAGAGAACGTAGCACATAAAATATTATGACAGAAGATTGATAAAGTATCGAATCTTTATGTAAGACATTATGCATCGTGTCCCATACGCTTCGGATATAGGATCGACTGCAAATGCTATAATATTTGACCATTCTAAAATTTTCCAAATGTCTACTGCATTTAGAGGGAAAAGGACAAGAATCGGTTTTAACTAAGATAATTAGACAACTATCAAAGGATAATCCAAAGATCGCCGAGGATTGGTCGCTTGTGAGTAGTTGGAACTATAGTATTGGATGGACCATATCGACATTATTATGAATAGAAAAGATTCTATCAAGAATGATTTGTCATATGGAGAAATATGGAAATGTTTCCATACTGGGAATTGGATATTGAGAATCAATGTCTAGATTAGAAACTTTTATTCAAAAGGATGTTCAAAGGAATTTACTTTGAATGAGAGACGTCATATCTATGGAATTGTCTTGTAACAATCTCCGATAGAGGACTTTGTAATTCATTGGCAATAGTCATTGTGACTTTTGTGCTATGACATTGCGAAAGGATCATTGCATAAAATGTTAGAATCTAGCATATTCCATAAGTGGCAAGAATTTGATATTCTTTCATTTGTGAAAAGGATTAGGAGTTGTGAAATGAGTATGATTGGAAATGCGTTCATTTGATCTATTTCACAAATTAAGAACCATAGGTAAACATTGTGTGCATGCTAAGAGCATGGGACAAGTGTAGTAATAATTTAAGTAAGAAGTTGATTACCCGAAACAACAAATAATGAATAATCGATATGGTGATAAATAAAAGGTGTTTTATTTATACTCAAAGGTTTGAGGCCATATGAGATTAGTATTATTCATGTGTTTCACTTTGGATGTTTTGACTTCCTGAATAATTTAATTGGTTTAGAACAGTCAAATTATTCAAACGGGCCACAGTCGTTCATATGTTGGAAGTAGATATGAATGAAGACTGTCGTGAATTGGTGTGTGGATTGTCTAAAGAGTATTAGACATAAGCAAATGTTTGCTGCAACGTTCATGCGTGCTTATAAATATGATTTGAGCATTGGATTAAACCCACGCTCACTTGGATCACTTCATGGATTTTATCACGAGTGATTGGTGAGACGATAATATCTTATATTCTTGAAACCGAGATGTGTGAGTTGTATCTTGCGAGTCGGTTGCACATTGATAATATGTAAAAGCACCAGTAACTTGGTGTTATAAAACATATTGTTGTGTGTGATTTGGTGAGTGAGTGCAAGCGAGCATTGAGTCAAAGTTTATCCGTTCCTTTTATCCAAAGTAGGATAAAAGCGATATCTATGGGCCCCTCGATGATTTAGTGATGGCACTTAAGCGCTTGGCCAAGCCGAGACTAAATTGATGTGTTCAATTGTAGTCTGTTGTCAGTGATCATAAATCTGAATTCTGGAATTAGCACATAGACAGAGAGAATGATTTAGATCCATGTCTCAGTCTATACGATATCTAGAATGGAGGAATATATGATACCATATCTTAAGGACACGCGTATCTGATAAGATCAGAGTTGACAGCGGCTTTAGAAAGCTACAATTGTAGATCAGGATCTGAAGTCATACGCAGAATAGTTATTAGACTTATCCAAGTGGGAGACTGTTGGATTAGTGTCTAAGTCCATAACTATTTTAGTATGTACTTGACCCGATAGTGCATGGTCCTTTTGGGTTGCCTTTACCAAAGCAACTTAAAAGGATGAATAATGGAGAGAAAGGATTAAATATGATTTATTAAAGGAGAAATCATATTGTTTAATTAATATTAGTCAAGAATTAATAAGAATTAAGTTTGTGACTAAAAGTCATTAATTAAACTTAAGGGACTAGAACTGTAAATTGTATGATAGTTGAATATTGAGCTAATGGACTCCATATTAAAGGGGTGGACGAATTCTATGGGGAAACCCATTAGAAATCGTCCAAAGGCCTTTAAGGAAGGAGCCCATGGGTTGCTTAGGGCTTAAGCATCCAAATTATGGTTTCCTAGTTAGATAACCCTAATAGCCTCACTACTTAAAGAACCCTTGTGCCTCAAAAACATGGTGAACTAATTAGTTAGGGTTTCCACACGTTTTTGAGAGTCTCCTTCTCTTCTATTCTTCATCCTCTTGCTCTTGGTGTTTGTGAACCATTAGAGGAGTGACATTTGTAACTCTAAGCTTTCTAAAGTCATTACAAAGAGGATTTGAGATTGTTATTACTACATAACAATCAAGGTATGATCTAAACCCTAATTCATATGTTATATTGATTATCATATCTTGATCTAGGGTTTATAGTCTTGGATGAATTGCATGTACAATAGAGAAACCTAGATCCAAGCATTAGGGTTTGTATGAGCACATAGGATGTTCTTATGGCTAAAACCCATCAGTGGAATGCTGTCGTAATCATAATCGAAATTTAAGAACACACTATGTATCCTTGACTAAGTTTATTAACATTCCACAACCTAAGCCTTTAGATTTGAAATGAAGCGTAATATTCTCTCCCTTAATTAAAGCAAAAAAACTATTCAACCCTTAATTACGGCATTCCACTTCATATTTCGAATTGAGAGAACGTAGCACATAAAATATTATGGCAGAAGATTGATAAAGTATCGAATCTTTATGTAAGACATTATGCATCATGTCCCATACGCTTCTGGTATAGGATTGATTGCAAATGTCTTACATAAAGATTCGATACTTTATCAATCTTCTGCCATAATATTTTATGTGCTACGTTCTCTCAATTCGAAATATGAAGAGGAATGTCGTAATCATAATTGAAATTTAAGAACACACTATGTATCCTTGACTAAGTTTATTAACATTCCACAACCAAAGCCTTTAGATTTGAAATGAAGCATAATATTCTCTCCCTTAATTATAGCAAAACAACTATTCAATCCATCAGTGGTATCAGAGCCTTGATTGGTTTCTATTGAATTGATGCCTTGTATGTTTGTTCAAGTTGAAAAATTCGATTTTTGTGAACCTGCCTGATGAACTCGCCGAGTAACTCGGCGAGTTCGAGCGTCAGAAAGAGGGGATTTCGGGATTTCTTGCTGTTTTTCTCATGGATACATGCCTTATCTGTTTTAGGTCATTTAAATCCGATTTTATACATATTTATGAGTATATTCTTGATTAAACAAAAGATAATTACCAATTGATTAGATAATAACTTCCTTATATGATAAAGTTTGATTATTTGTATTAATTGGGTAACTTATTTTGCAAGAAATTGAAATTAGGTCAAATATAGATAATGATGAAATTAATTGTTTAATTTATATTATTTGTTATTTGATCCTTGTGTTATGAAAAGTTTCATTTTCCCCTTTAGGTTTTAAAGTTTAAATTTGAACTCAAAACTTTTGTTTTGAAATTTAAATAGTTGAAACCCTAATGTTTTGAAAAGGTTTCAAAACTTGCCCTCAAGTTTTGGAATATAAATTTTGATTAAAAGTTTAATTTTTATGTATATTTAAATTCTAAACCCTAATGTTTTGAAATGTTTCAAAACTTGCCGTCAAGTTTTGGAATTTAAAAGTTGATTAAAAGATTAATTTAGGAATATTAAATTCTAAAAATCACACTCTTATGGTTTTATTAATTAATTAAGGTGTATAATTAAAAGAGGTTTAATAAATCCATAAAAGTTTTGGTTTACAATTTAATTGAATTAAAGTAAAATTGTTAAATTTGATCACCTAGTATTTTAAAAGTGTAAAATACACCCTATACTATATATAACATTAAAAGTCTAACATTATATATATGTATGAGTAAAAGTCAGTCTTACCGTTAGTAGGTCTCATTCATGAAGCTGGTCTATAAGGGGTGTTTAAGGAAATTGCCTATAAAATGGCGATTGAATGGGTATCCACTCTTACCCACCGCACTATTGACTAGTGGAGGGTCGTTAGTCGAACGGGTAGGATAGGACAGAAACCTTCCATTATAAGTATAATGAAGTACAAAAGTAACTAAATGTCTTAAACATTCCCAATCTTAGTTACTTAGGCAAAAGTGAATTGATGCAATTCCATGAAATTACACTTTGTGCCCATGCGTAGACGTTAGTGGAGCGTGTGTGGTTTACCGGCACACTAAATGGTTCTAAGCAAAGGTAGCAAAGGCTGACTCAATGTTTGTCATAGTTCAGTGGATCGTGTGTGGTTTACCGGCACATCGAATGGGTGACTGTAACATGTGAGGGCACCATGTAAGTTTGCATGGTTATTCACACCCGCTTTGTGATCCTCGGCATCCTTGTCACAAACTAGAGGGGCATATCGAGATTTAAACATGCCATTAAAATGTTCGATGAATCTCAAAGGATCTAGAAGTTTTCATATATTTAAAACTTAAATTTCTTTTTCGTTTTTGATGGTGGAAATTAGTGAATCGTCATTCACTTACCTTCAAATATTCTGCAACTAGATTACGGCATCCCTTTTCTAGGTTGTAGCGTATTGTGTTGGGTCCTAGCCTTAATATCTCATTTGGGTGATTTATTAAGGACTCAATCAATCAACTAACTTGAATTCGTTTTCTCCCGTTTTGTAGATGTCAAAGTACGACAACTATGGTCTTCCCAAATCCTGTGGAACAAGCATTCCAAATGAAGATGATATTCCACGATTCGATCGAGGAACAAGATATCATGCTTCACTTCCTCCACCTCCTCTGATCATTCTCCCTCACCCACAAGATCGAAGAATTGAAAGGTTCAATGTCACTAAAGCCCTATTGGAAATGAAACATGAAGATGGTAAGCCCGTGTGTGCCCACGTTCTAGGAATGAAATCACACATCGATAGGTTGATAATGTTGGGTGCGTCATTCCCTGATAAGTTGGCTGTGAACTGGGTTTTGCAGTCACTCCCTGAATCATATAATGAGTTCAAAAGAAAGTATTATATGATGGATCATGACGAAAACCTCATTGACCTAACTTACATGCTCATTGCTGCTGAATCAGAAATGATTTGGCAAAGCAATGGAGCATATTTGTTGGGAAAGTCAACCAACCATGCTTCCAGGACATTCTAGGAGAACCGACCTGCGTTTGCTGCCAAGAGAAAGGGCGTTGGATACAAGTCTGCCCTAAGAGCCTGAAGAGTCCAAAAGATGGGAGAGTCAAAGAACACGGCTATGCTTCAGGTAAAATCCACTATCTAACTCCATTAAGTTCCTATTCGTTGATTCTTAATACATGATGTGATAAGATTGCATTTGAATGTTTTGCAGGATCAGTGAAAAGAGAGGAAGCTTGATGGAAAAGCAAGATAACTCTAATCATGAAGAAATGGATCTCGATCGCATGGATTTGAAGATTAGATTTTGAGCTTAGAAAGTTATGATAGAGTTGTTAGGAATTTTTCTACATAGTTTTTCAGTTAATTTTGCATTGTAAGGACAAATGTTTTCCGCTGCTTTTATGAATAAAATAAATTTTGATTTGACTCATTTATTTATTTATTTATTTCCTTGCAATAAAATCGTTATGAAAAATTGATGTTTGCATATTTCCACAACAAATGGATGTGTTTTCTAATTATGTTAATAGTGGTAATGTCAAGAATTTACCAAATAGGGAAAGTTTCTCGTCTCCCAAGTTTCAATTGGATAGAAACTTGGAGTCATGCAAATTGGTTGCACGATGAATGAGAAATTTCATATTTGGAAATTAGACTAATTCGTTGACATAGTGTCAAGTGAAGGACTAGGAGATCGAGTACACAAAGTTGCGTGTTGATCAAGTCCACCACAAGAGTAACAAAGATATTCGTCATGATTTACTAAAGGTTTAGTAAATATAATTATACTTATAAGATTAAGTGTAATTTTGAATTGATTGAAAAAGTTTAAATCAATAACAGAACGAATAAGAAGAATCAAGCAGGCAGAAAGATAAAAGTTTCTCTATTCTAAGAAGAGGGGAGAGTACCTTTTATACTTTATGATATGTCTTAATGATTAAGAACCATATTTCAATTGATCCTCTAAATAAGTCTTAGTACAAGTGTATGTATAAGAAGAGGAATCAAGAATTGAAGAAATGGTTAAATCAAGAAGTCAATCATACTTCATTCCAAAGCAAGTCTTAGAGTTAAGATTGTGATATTGAGTGACAAGTCTTAAGAAGGTTTATAACATTCATCAAATGTAGAATGTGGAAAAAGGTTTTGTTATTCTCACACATTTGAAATTGGTAAGTTGTGATAACTTGGACAAGACAAAGACCAACTAGGACCAATTTTATGAAGTGTTTTTGGTCTTGATAAAGATCAAGAGTTCGGTCCATATGAGTTTGGATTTGTCGTAAACTTTGGTTTTAACTAATTCACATGGATAGGAACACATACACCATTAAAATCGAAGTGTCATAAGATTTCCTCCTTCATTAAAACGATTGTGGGGAAATGCTTTCACTAAGGAAGATTTTAAGAAGATAGTTGTTTTGCTATAATTAAGGGAGAGAATATTATGCTTCATTTCAAATCTAAAGGCTTAGGTTGTGGAATGTTAATAAACTTAGTCAAGGATACATAGTGTGTTCTTAAATTTCGATTATGATTACGGCATTCCACTTCATATTTCGAATTGAGAGAACGTAGCACATAAAATATTATGACAGAAGATTGATAAAGTATCGAATCTTTATGTAAGACATTATGCATCGTGTCCCATACGCTTCGGATATAGGATCGACTGCAAATGCTATAATATTTGACCATTCTAAAATTTTCCAAATGTCTACTGCATTTAGAGGGAAAAGGACAGGAATCGGTTTTAACTAAGATAATTAGACAACTATCAAAGGATAATCCAAAGATCGCCGAGGATTGGTCGCTTGTGAGTAGTTGGAACTATAGTATTGGATGGACCATATCGACATTATTATGAATAGAAAAGATTCTATCAAGAATGAGTTGTCATATGGAGAAATATGGAAATGTTTCCATATTGGGAATTGGATATTGAGAATCAATGTCTAGATTAGAAACTTTTATTCAAAAGGATGTTCAAAGGAATTTACTTTGAGTGAGAGACGTCATATCTATGGAATTGTCTTGTAACAATCTCCGATAGAGGACTTTGTAATTCATTGGCAATAGTCATTGTGACTTTTGTGCTATGACATTACGAAAGGATCATTGCATAAAATGTTAGAATCTAGCATATTCCATAAGTGGCAAGAATTTGATATTCTTTCATTTGTGAAAAGGATTAGGAGTTGTGAAATGAGTATGATTGGAAATGCGTTCATTTGATCTATTTCACAAATTAAGAACCATAGGTAAACATTGTGTGCATGATAAGAGCATGGGACAAGTGTAGTAATAATTTAAGTAAGAAGTTGATTACCCGAAACAACAAATAATGAATAATCGATATGGTGATAAATAAAAGGTGTTTTATTTATACTCAAAGGTTTGAGGCCATATGAGATTAGTATTATTCATGTGTTTCACTTTGCATGTTTTGACTTCCTGAATAATTTAATTGGTTTAGAACAGTCAAATTATTCAAACGGGCCACAGTCGTTCATATGTTGGAAGTAGATATGAATGAAGACTGTCGTGAATTGGTGTGTGGATTGTCTAAAGAGTATTAGACATAAGCAAATGTTTGCTGCAACGTTCATGTGTGCTTATAAATATGATTTGAGCATTGGATTAAACCCACGCTCACTTGGATCACTTCATGGATTTTATCACGAGTGATTGGTGAGACGATAATATCTTATATTCTTGAAACCGAGATGTGTGAGTTGTATCTTGAGAGTCGGTTGCACATTGATAATATGTAAACGCACCAGTAACTTGGTGTTATAAAACATATTGTTGTGTGTGATTTGGTGAGTGAGTTCAAGCGAGCATTGAGTCAAAGTTTATCCGTTCCTTTTATCCAAAGTAGGATAAAAGCGATATCTATGGGCCCCTCGATGATTTAGTGATGACACTGAAGCGCTTGGCCAAGCCGAGACTAAATTGATGTGTTTAATTGTAGTCTGTTGTCAGTCGTCATAAATCTGAATTCAGGAATCAGCACATAGACAGAGAGAATGATTTAGATCCATGTCTCAGTCTATACGATATCTAGAATGGAGGAATATATGATACCATATCTTAAGGACACGCGTATCTGATAAGATCAGAGTTGACAGCGGCTTTAGAAAGCTACAATTGTAGATCAGGATCTGAAGTCATACGCAGAATAGTTATTAGACTTATCCAAGTGGGAGACTGTTGGATTAGTGTCTAAGTCCATAACTATTTTAGTATGTACTTGACCCGATAGTGCATGGTCCTTTTGGGTTGCCTTTACCAAAGCAACTTGATAGGATGAATAATGGAGAGAAAGGATTAAATATGATTTATAAAATGAGAAATCATATTGTTTAATTAATATTAGTCAAGAATTAATAAGAATTAAGTTGGTGACTAAAAGACATTAATTAAACTTAAGGGACTAGAACTGTAAATTATATGATAGTTGAATATTGAGCTAATGGACTCCATATTAAAGGGGTGGACGAATTCTATGGGGAAAACCATTAGAAATCGTCCAAAGGCCTTTAAGGAAGGAGCCCATGGGTTGCTTAGGGCTTTAGCATCCAAATTAGGGTTTCCTTGTTAGATAACCCTAATAGCCTCACTATTTAAAGAACCCTTATGCCTCAAAAACATAGTGAACGAATTAGTTAGGGTTTCCACACGTTTTTTAGAGTCTCCTTCTCTTCTCTTCTTCATCCTCTTGCTCTTGGTGTTTGTGAACCATTAGAGGAGTGACATTTGTGACTCTAAGCTTTCTAAAGTCATTACAAAGAGGATTTGAGATTGTTATTACTACATAACAATCAAGGTATGATCTAAACCCTAATTCATATGTTATATTGATTATCATATCTAGATCTAGGGTTTATAGTCTTGGATGAATTGCATGTACAATAGAGAAACCTAGATCGAATCATTAGGATTTGTATGAGCACATAGGATGCTCTTATGGCTAAAACCGATCATTTCTTTCCTACGCCATCTTAGCCCCCTTCGATACCCATCGCCACCCATGTGGCCGTCAACATCTGTTTCGGCAGCCCCTACATGGGTCGCTGCTTCGACCACTTTTAACCGCCGTTGTTAAGAGCGGGTGTGTGTAATGGGTGTGCGTGTGTTGCATCCGCATCTCGTAAATTCGTAGGTGTCTTTGGGTTGGTGTTGTCGGAGAAAATCCAAGGAAAAACCACCATGGCGCCGGCCATGGTGGCGGCCGCCTCAAGGACCGCCATGGAGGGTGTGTATACTACTGTAGGGTGTTATATTGTGTGTGTGTGTATGTTTATTAGTGTTTGTGTGTGTGTTAATTGGATGGTATTGTAAATTGTAACAAAATAGAATAATGAAAGAAAAGTCTAAACCACCTCCGTAGGGTGGTGGCTGCCGCCATTGGCCGCCGTGTCGGGTGGCGGCGTGCCTTGTTGGTTTGTGACTCGTTTAGATATTTGGACAAGAGACTACTAAATCCTAATGAGCCCAATAAGGCCCAAAGTGACCTAGAAGCTCAACCAATTGACTAATGGGCTAGTATTGGGTAGGAAACCCTAATTAAGGTTTGGAAAACCCTAAAGACATAAAACCCTAATTTTTGAGAATTTATCGGGACACACACGAGAATTATTTAATAACTTGAAATATTAAATAATCATCATTGGCAAATTAACTTAAGGTAATAGTGGACTTAATGAATTAAGTCCTTAATAGATTAAGTCCTTGATGGGTTAAGTAGGGACACTTAACCCTAATCATCATTTTCTGTGAAACCCTAATTTCACTTGGGCCTCGAGTTGGGCCTTCCTATTGGGTTTGGGTGATTGGACTATTGAAGGGTTATCCAAGAACAAGTAAATGGAGCTAAATAATTAGATGGACTTTAGGGTAAGGCCCACGTGAGAGACTTGGGCCCGATTTGGAAGATTGGGCCATAGATGGGTCGTATATTGGCCTTTATGATTATGTGATTTTGGGCCATGGGAATACAAAGAGTTTGGACTAGAAAAATTGAATGGCCCTTAAAGAAAGACCATATAGAGGTCTGGGCCCAATTTGGAAAATTGGGCCATATGTTGGGCTTTGGCCCATTACCTGACTTTTGGGTCCTTGGAGTGTGAGTTGGACCTTGGGCTTGGAACCTAATTATTAATTGGGTATTGTTTGATGTTGGCAGTTCGGGAATCTGTCAACCAGCAGCTGGAGTTTCCACTACTAGAAAAAAGCCTTTTAACACGCTCATTGCCCGTCGTAAAAGGCTCAAATGACGCGCAAATGCGCGAAAAGGAAGGGCCTATCATAAAGAGAGATGACGCGCATTTACGATGCGCAATTACGACACGCATTGCGTATCAAGGAAGGCCCTGTCACAAAGGAAGACGACACGCATTCGCATGTCATAACCTTACGACGCACGTGTTGATGACACGCAATGCGTATCAAGAAAGGCCATGTCATAAATGAAGATGACACACATTTTTGCGTATCATAATTTTAAATGTTTAAAAAAAATATTATTTATAGATTTACTAATTAAATTAAATTTGCATTTCATGTGTCATAATAGAAAATAAAATACCATATACAAAAAATATAATACATTGCACAAAAGTTAATGTCATACAAAAATACAATACATTGTAATACATTGGTATTAAGGGGACCTAATTGTACATTGCTATTATGAGGTTTTCCCTAACTATATAACCTATTTGTGTAACCAAGTCCAAATGAAAGTATCCACGACCTTCTTCTAGCTGTGTTAGATTCCGAACCAATTAACCTATATATTAATAAAAAAAATAACATTAACATATAGCAATATATAATCATAATAGCCATATTAATAAGTGCATTAAGTCAAAAAGAAAACACCACTACGTATTTGTCTATTTTGTTGACTGGATGAACTATGTGAATGTGAGTAAATGACCCTATTACCCTTCTGTACATATGAAGTCAAAATGAAATACCCTTATGTCCCTTTCTTAGGCTAAATGAACTGTCTGAATGTGTGTAAATCAAAAGACTATCTTACCCCTTTGTATGTACTAAGTCAAAAAGCATCACCCCCTAATGAACTATCTGAATGCAAGTAAATAACCATTCTACACCTTTGTATGTGTTAGTTCAATAAGAAACACACCTATATATATGTCCCTTTTTTACTAAATGAATGAACTGTTTGAATGCAAGTAAATGACCATTTTACCCTTCTGTGTCTATACCCATCAAACTAAAAGATTCTGAATGATATATGATACATTAGTGGATGCTATGTCACATAACACATACCTAAAAAAAGCAAGAAATGGCTTGATTAACTTTCTTTTCAGTAGAATCCCATGATGATTGAAGATGTCACTACTAGAAAAAAGGCCTTTTACGACGCTCATTGCGCGTCGTAAAACGCTCAGACGACGCGCAAATGCGTGTCAAGGAAGGCCCTGTCATAAAGAGAGACGAGGCGCTTTTGCGCGTTGTCTATAGACGACGCGCATTTACGACGCGCATTTACGACGCGCGGTTATGACACGCAATGGGTATCAAGGAAGGCCCTGTCATAAAGGAAGACGACACGCATTTGCGTGTCGTAACCTTACGACGCGCGTGTTTATGACACGCAATGCGTATCAAGGAAGCCCCTGTCAAGAAAGGCCATGTCATAAATGAAGATGACACACATTTTTGCGTATCATGGAAGCCCTTGTCATAAAGGAAGACGACACGCATTTTGCGTGTCATAATTTTAAATATTTTTAAAATTATATATTTTTTGATAGATTTACTAATTTTCAAATTAAATAACACATTAAAAGTCTAATAATACAAAATAAAATACCATAAACACTAAGAATAATTCATTACACTAATATGTCAAATACAAATAATCATTCCAATATTAAGTAAATGTAACACATTGCTAATATTTCATAATATTTATTATACAAGAAATATGAAAAAATTGAAATCCCTGAGACTAAAAGTACTAATAGAAGCTTCACGTGAGATACATACAGTTGGACCAGTAAGCAAGGATGTTCCCGAATCCATAATAACAGCACAAGAACACGTACGCGATATCTTCTGCTAGAAGTTGTCAATCCAAAACTATTGTTGAAGGTTGGCATGATAGCTATTAAGATTTGAGCATAACAAGAAACCAATCAATGTTAGGAACTCAAAATTTACTGCCACCATTATCAAGTATACTTTGGACAAAAAAATAAATATAAAATGGAAATGAATCAAAAGTTTCACTGTTTGGGCTATTTTTGTGTTTTTTTTTACAATTTAATTTCACCTTGATGGCATTCTTAATTTCTGCAAGAACTAATTGTATTCTTTTTACAACTTGGGCATATGAATACTTATTGGCAAACGCATCAACAATGTCATTTTGGCCGATGTCAATCATATAAAGTGCTTGTTGAAACCCATCATCATTTATCATCTTTTGTAAACTTGAATATATCACCTCAAAAAACTAAATTTACAAATCCCAAAATTGAAATTTTTAGGTAAGATAAATTGCATGATATAAAAATCAATTGATAAATGGCTTTTTATGGTAGGAAGGGCATAACCGTCATTCGGACATTCCTATGATAAACCTATAAAGTTCACATGAAAGCTCTCTCAAGGCTGTGGGCAAGTTTAGTTCAGGCTCAGAAGTAGGAATATCCAAATTTGGAATATCCCACTGTCAGATCCAAGAAAAAAGAAAATCAATTATTGAAAATTTTAAAATCATATTTCACAAGGAGTGTTAATACTTAAAGAACACAAAAGGGTACCTTGGGCGCAAAATCTTTGGAAACTAATCTTGCATACCTCTATCAAAAGGTAAAATCTTTCAAGTGTATGTGTCACACATGAAACAAAACAGATAAAGGAATGTGTATATATAACATGGCTTTCAAAATTCACTTGATATTTACTCACTTGAAGATCTGCAAACACTTCAAATGGAATGTTGGATCATTTTCATTGTTACATAAATTATGCTTTGTAGAATTACTTGTGCACATGACAAGTTAGCACATGAAATTTGTGAATTTTCGGGCTAGTTTGCACTCTTGTACTAAGCTGAAATTTTGTGCTTGGAATTAAGTTAAGCCCTTGGTAAGGATGAAAATAGACTTCCATACCTGATTATAGGCTTTTACCTCATGGCATTTGGAGCCTTTATGAATTTATTATGAATTTTCGAAGTTGATTGATGCAAACAGTGGGCTGCATGGACCAGTTTGCAAAGATCGGTACTTATACCCTTAAAGGAATTGGAATTAGGAAAAGTGGTCCAAAGTTCAGTGAAACTAGATACACTAGCCTTTCCAGAAAACTATACTTCATGATTTTTGGACAATCTGATGGCCTTGTATGATTTTTATAAGATAAGGACAGATTGCAGCAACATGCTGAAACATTTCATGACAGCATCAAACAAAATGGGATAAACAACTCACATAAACTCAAAATCAGGATAGGAAAACAAAGAAAAAATGTAGTAGACATTCATACCTTTCCACAATGAAAACCCCATTAAAATTTTCAACCTAACACCATTGCCCTTTCTATGGCATGAATTACCATTCTGCCCTTCTCTTCTTCCTCATTTTCTACTGCATTTTCAGAAAGAAAAAAAAATGTGTGGTAAAGATGGTGAAAATCATGGTACTTAAGTGCTTCAGAAAATGATGCAAGAAAAATCACTCTAATAGAATACCAATTGAGAGTCATTCCATTCCATCAAAATCCTTTAAAAATAATGTTTGTTGGGATTTCTGCAATATTTCTGTAACTGCTTCATTCAAATATTCCCTAAAAATCATGTAGCTAATATCAAGACATCCTCTGGAAACAAGTCATCTTGTTCAAAGCTGTGAACTTCTTCAATCTCTAACTTTCCTATAGAGGAAAATAAGATGATAAAAACAGTTGGTGGATATAATCAGCAAAAATGGACATGTGAAAGATAGATGATGGTTTATGGTTTTGAAACCTTTATTACTTATTACTTCAAACAAGTGAGGTTCACGGATGATTTCCTGTGTTACTTTGCTACTTGAGTAGCTTTGTTTTCCACCAAGTGCAAGCCAGAAAGCTAAGCTCTCTTTTCCTTCTCTAGAGAATTTTACAGGTACTCCAGACTAAACATATAAGAAAAAAAGAGTTAAATAAATTATCAAGGATTGGAAAGGGGTATAAAAGTAAATAAAGATGTAAGATCAATAATATTTCAAAACTAAATTTATATATAATCAGCAGTGCAACAAGTAAAAAAAGCTATTATATTTATGGTACCTGAACAGGTTTGCATTTCATAGAGTTGAACATTGAAGTAGTTTGTTGAACAGCTGTTTTTTGGTCCTCCTGTGATCAGACAACATAACAAGTCTTCATCCCAAATACACAATTAAAGATTTTTTTTTCTTAAAAAAAAAAGAAAAGAAATAATATGGTTTTAGTTTACCTGGATGCTATCCTTCCCAATCCAACAGCACAGGTAGTCATCTTCTTTCTTTTCATCAGAATGGTAGGAGTAAAGACAAATATATCAATCTCGACTGTAAAATTTTCCAATATCCTCCTTGGGTAATTCCGTCTTTTCTTTACCATCAATACGCCATACCTAAAGCGCCCACAATTATTTTATCTTTCTACATTAAATCTAAATGTAGCAACAAGTTTATGATCTGAAATCTCAATTTTTCCATTTTCTCCAAGCAAAGGTGGAACTTCCTCCTCTACAGGAGCTGTTTTTGTCTGACCTTTGGCAAAAGCACCTTGTTGCTTCAGCAGAGCTAGTCATTAGAACAAGAGTAGAACTTAGGGTAAGTTTTAGAAAAAGTCAAAAATAGCCCTAGAAAACTCAAACACCCATGTCCCATGTAACAAAAATATATATAACATATAGAATGAATCTACCTGCTACTTTTCCTCTAGTTTCCTCAGGAGGTCAACTTAGGGTTCTAGAATGAATCTACGCCCACAGAGTAAATAATCCAACTCACTTGTAGAAAATATTTGTAAACTTGAAGCCTCAAAAACCTGATAGTAATAAGATAAAATATTAGCTTAAAAAAATTATTTTGTATATTTTCTAATTCCATAAACAATTTAGCATATTAGAATGTTGGAAAAAGATGATGACCTGATTAAAGCCAGCGCTAAATGCTTCCAATTGCCTTGTGATACAGAGAATCAAACTTACTTCTTGTTTCTCCTCCCACGTTTAGGTCCCCATCCTTTAAGCTTTGCAACAGGGCAACCCACATATGAAGTTCATATGTGGTGGAACTTGTCAAATAAAAGAAAAAGAGAGAACTGAATGCGTTCATCTTAATCGGTCACTTCAATCAAGAATTAGTGCCCTAAATCTTCAACTACATATGTCTTAACAATTTCACATAAATAATTATAAATGATTGTTACAATTATCTGAAATTTCAGATCTAGGGATGACGTACCTGGAGCCCTTGGTCGCTCAAAGATGATTTCCTCGGTAGAAACCATGGTGAGTTTGGCGCCGACGTCCTCTTGAACGGCATCACCGAACTTAGGCCAAGAACGCCTCTCCATGGCGCGCTTGCTCAGCCGAGCATTAGCGATTTTATGGATGTGTGTGGTGGTGGTAATCTTAACCCGATTACCTTCGTCGTTGAATTTGTACTTTCAACCCGTGTTCATCGGGTCCAATAACCTGTTTCGGCGGCAACAAATAGTCATAGTCACCGCCATCAGCTTCTTCCTCCAATTCCCCCCCATCTGGGTTTTTGAGCCATGTCTGCAAAGCTGCTAGAATTGTTGCTGAGGGAAAATTAGGGTAGGAGATTCGAAGTGGTAATGTGAATAAGATGAAGATGTAATGAAGTCGGTTGTTGTAATTCTTTAGGCTTCAAAATTGATAGATTTTTTTTCGATTCTTTCAAGTTTGAATAAGAAAATGAGAAAGAGTTAGGGAAATCAAGAGTGCAATGCTCGTCCTTGTTAGGTTGAAGATGAAAGATAGATAGAAGATAGAAAAAAAAAGGCGGGTTTTCAAAATTTTGGGGATTTTATTTCCCCCCTTGTGTACTAAAAGCGCGTTTCATTAAAATTATAAAGCGACAGGTACAGACAACGCGCGTTTAAGATAAAGTGCCCTCTGTGTTTTTAATTTTTTTTTTCTATAGACACTAAATTAAGGGCACGCAATAAAGCGTGACGTAAATCCTTAAATTTTTTTGGAGAGATGACACTATTTTAAGGGCACGTCCTTTTGCGTATCGTTAATTATCGTGTGTCGTAAAAAGCGCGTCATTAAAGGTCTTTTTTCTAGTAGTGTGTGCTTGTGAAAGAAGACAACAACCAAGAAGGTGAAGAAGTGTGCACCATTCGTTGTTTACACCCTGCATACCACTAGATGTTTTCTCCTTCAGTATATTTTGGTTCACCATAGTAAGAAGATGCTTCAAAAAAACAAATATAAAAATGAAAGAGGTGGGATTTGGAAGGTGTTTTGAATCAACACGGTTTTGATGTTTGAAAAAACTTTGATGATGAAGTAACAGAATAAAAGCCAATGTAAAGTCACATTTTCCAATCTTGCCATTCCATAATCTTCTATCAATGTTGTTATCTAATGGAGCACATGAAATGTGAAAACTAAAAACACAAACTAAAAATATGATTAGATAAAGACTGGAGAGATTATAAAATATGGTTACCAATTTTAAATAAGGAGAGTTGAGAACTGAAATCTTCAACGGAAGATGATCTAGATGGTGTGGTTGAGAAGAAATGTATTATATGCCACTCAGTAATAATTTCTTGGATCAGTGGAAATAATTCCAGTTGCACCCTGGAAACATCATTAAGTGACATATTTATATATATATATATATATATATATATATATATGTAAATTTAAAGAATAAGCTTCTAGCTTTGTTTTGACGTTTTTATCGTATGTATTTATGTATGTATTTATGTATGTACGCATAAACATTTCTTTTTCTAGAATAAAACAAGTGCTGACCTGGCCACCCAACTTCACCATGTAGCTCAGCAGCAATAGTATTCACACTGTAGATTCAAACATCTACAACTTTGTCCCATGTTGAAGCTTTTTTGTAGAGACCATGAAGAGATAAGAACATATGCACATAGAACTTCCGTAATGCTTTGTGGTCATCAATTTCCTTTTTCCAAGTAGAATTAACACCTAATCCTGAGATATGAACAGTTGCTATTGAAGCAGGGGTGTTGTTTCCTAGCTGTTGGTTAAGGTTATTTGTGCATGACAAAACTTCTGTCACACCCCCAAACCAGAACGGCGGAAACGTTCGGGGGCGGAGGACGTCATATTCAGTATCATAACAGTTCATAGAAAGGAAAGTACACACCACCATATATATTAATGTTTCCAAAATGTTTACATAATCGTATTCGTTACTTGTTCAAAAGATAAATACATAAACATCCTTCAAAAGAAGTAATTAATGTCAGCACATTAATCCCCAAAAGTTGATTTCCAAATCTGCTTAGCGGTTCCCTAAGAATACAAGTTATTTCAAAGAAAAAGTGTCAACAATTAAGTTGGTGAGTTCATAAGTAGTGTTTTGAGAAAATATACGCCATTCGAAAGTTCGTGTATGTTTTCCAGAAAACGCAGTATTTCAATTGTAAAGAGTTATGATTCGTTGTGTTGAAAATGAATGTATTAGATCCAGAAAATCCCATATTTTCCCTAATAGTTGAGATATGATTTGTTGTGTTTTCCAAGAAAAACCCTTATTTTCTTAAAAAAGTATGAAATGCATATGAATGTTCGTGATATAAGTTGCAACTAATTGTACCGAGAAAATCCATTATTTTCCTATTAGTTGTTTGGTTTGTATACAGGAAAAACCCTTATTTTCCTGACATAACTGGCAGTCTCTAAGACCGAAAATCGCAAGCAACCGACGTGCTCGAAAGGTGTGGCATAGTTTTATATAATAAAGCTATACGAAGATCGCATTTGTTAGATGAAGAATATTTTTAATAGCCACTCTTTCATAAAAGCATAATACCATAATAATTGTATATCCGATGAGTTTTATAACCATACTAAACATAATATGCCTATAGCGACGTTCTTCAGGCGTCGTAGCGTTATGACAACTGTCACCCCAAAAGACGGACTGTAGCTAACAGTCAGGGCGTGGGATCATGACTTCCTGTATAGATCTATACACATTTGACACGTTCTCCGAACGGGAGACTCTGGTTATAGACAGGACTTGTAGCGATACCTTTTAGCAAAAGGTAGTATTTGAAGATGTACACGTCTCACGGATTCTCAACTAAGTCTGTATTAAAGTAGTAGTTTGTATGCAAAGTTTATCCTTTTTCACAATGTTTGACAAAGCATAAATCATAAGTTCTTTGAATGCATAAAATGATTTAGTAAAGAATGTTACCCTTGATATGATATATTTGTATGTAAACGTATAAATAAAACATATTTCTATATATAAACATATTGTATCCCAAGAGGGTAAAGCTGTGTTCTGAGGTGTTTTGCATCATAATAACTTCATAAGATAGTTAAAACAACAGTATGAAAAGTATAGCAAAAGATCGGTGTTTCACACGATTTTAGTCGTGTGTTTACTTGTATTCCCCCCCTTAAAAGTGTATAAAAGCATTTACAAAACATTTGAAAGTGTAGATTATAGGGGTATGAACTCACTTGATTGATTGGGGAAAACGAGAAGAAAATCGAGCAGAACTTCGGCTCGTGAAAGTCGATTTTCCTCGGGATTCTCGGGAATCTCGGAAATCTCGGGAGAGTAGAACCTTCCTTCGGAACTTGAGTGTGAAAACCGGGGCTTCGGGAGGGCTTCGGGAGCTTAACCGCAGAGTTTCAGCACGAGAGAGGGAAGAATGGAGCACCTAAACCCGGCACCCCAAGAGTTCTATTTATAGGGTGTATTTTTGAGTGCCACGTCGTGGCTAGGGTTGGCCACGTCGTGGGGAGCAAGTTCTATCCCCTTCCGTTGATTGGACGCCCTCAGTCGCTTGCCGGGTCGCGGCCAAGCTGGGCCACGTCGTGGGGGCCTGACAGCCTCGGATTTTGGACCCCGAACTTGTAAAATCCATAACTTTCGCATACGAGCTCCGTTTTCGACGTTCTTTATATGCACGCGTAGCTAAAAACATGATCTACAACTCTCGTTTAGACTTCATCGGCAAATTCTGAATTTATTTTTAATTATTTATTTTTAACGGGCCGGGACACAAAAAGTCCGTATAAAATCCATAACTTCTTCATCCGATGTCCGTTTTCGTCAGACTTTTCGTTGTTGCGCTACTAATGTTGACACCTTCGATTCTCATTTAGGTTGTTTTGGTCAAAAGTCCCTCGAGCTCTATTTCATGTTTTTAGCTGTCTACTGCTATATTCGGATCTTGGAAAAATCATAACTTCCTCATACGAAGTCAGATTTGGACGTTCTTTTTGTGTACGCTCACGGTTTAATGTTATCTATAACTTTCATTTAGATACCTAAGGCTAAATGCTATCGTATTGAAACTTTGCATTTTCCGTTTAATCGGTGTTGTCGGTTTTGTCGGAAATCTTAGAATGGTCATAACTTCTTCGTCATAACTCGGATTTTAGTGTTCTATATATATATTTGGAAACCTTAAGACGACATCTACTACATAGTGTACTCCAATCAGAGCTTTTGAATAATTCATTTATCGATGATATTCCTATTACATTCCAAAGAGGTTACAAGACTCGATTTATAATGCCCGGAAATAACGGGTTGTTACAACTTCACAAAGTAATTCTTGTTCAAGATCATTTGATAAGTTGATCCTAGAGCTTGCAGATTCACCAAGTTCATCAAAAGATTTTGTATAGCAATGGAAATGGTTGAGAATGTTATATAAATTTAAACATTGTGGTCAATTTATGTTATTAGTCATGTTTGTCATCAAAAATAATTTGATTTGTATAGTTATTTAGATAAAATAAACAGTGATATATAGCAGTTCTTAAAGAAACAATTTTTTTGATATTTAGAATTAATCCCTTGATGTTGGTGTTCTCTGTTACGATAAGTTGGCTTGGGGATGGGGGAGGTCCACCTATGGAACCACCAGAAAAAAAGCCAGACAATACCATTTTCTTGCTCCCCTAATTTCTAGAATTATTGGATGAAGCTGAAGCAGTAAAAAAAGCTGCTTTTGAACTGAGCCATCACTCCTGTCCTAAGTGACTTAACAGCTGAGCCAATAGGAGGAGCTGCTTTGGGTTCTGAGTTGTATCCTATCCCCAAACCAAATTCCACACCACGCACATCCACAGAATCGGGATACATATGATCATCAGCTCCAACAAGTCTTACCAAGACCTATGTTTAGAAAAAAGAACAAAGTAATCATTTATTTTTAAGTTAAAGAAATCATAAAGCTCAAAGTAAAAGTGTAAAACATGTATAGACAAGTTTACTCAAGTAGAGTATTAAACAGAACATAAATTAAAGAAATCATTAAACTACACCAATATGTACAGATAAGTTTACTCACTTGAACATAAAGGAAAATGTTAGATTTTTTTTTATACCACTGAACAAATCACATATAAACATATTTCATGCCGTTTGAAATATAAGTCAACACACACACACACACAGATATATATATATATATATATATATATATATAATTCAAAAAGTAATATTTCCTAATCAGGTGGATGAGGTCCAATCCTAACATCAACAGGTTCAGTGCCATTAACTGAAACTTGATCACCAAGAATCAAGCTCCCCTCTACAAATTTCTTCTCAGAAGATCTTCTTGATAGTAGCATCCACCCGTCTTATATGTCAAGAGACAAGTTATAAACCTGTCTGAAACCCAGCATCCACCCAGACCCCACCCCCACCTACGCATACCAATTTACTTTCCGAAACTGTCCTCAAGCTCCTACAAATCCTCTGCATAGTCCCGGATAAATTATTCAGCAAAATTGGTTGTTCTGTGGAGCCTTTCATGTTAACAGGCAGAAAAAACTCCAAGATTTACACAATTTGACATTATATATACAAAGTAAATCTATTTAACCTTGTAATAAAATGTATCCATGATACAAAACTCTAGCCCTATTAATCAAATATCTGCTTATACAACTTTATCATCCATTAGCATTGAGACTTTTTCTGATTGGGACCCATTATCGATCCCCTATCAACTATTCTGATGTCCAGCTGGAAAGCACTTCTGATCCTGCCTATTACATATATCAGGTATCTAATATTAAAGACTGTTTTTCCCTTGGGTAATTTATGAAAAATATAAATGAATGAAGATTAATGAAATGGGTTGTTGCAAACATTGAAAGATTTGAGGGCCATTGATTTGAGGCCCATGATGGCAACATCATAAGGCCATAAATCAAAACTTAGCAGTGATTTTGAAGAAGTCGGATGACACACACATCGGTACTAGCTGAATCTGATTTTTATAGGTGAAGAAAGCAGAGAGAGTGCGATCTCAAGTCAGCATAAGGCCATAAATATCTGATTTTTTCCTACGTTTAGGTTTAATTAATGAGAGAAAGCATTAACATGTCTTCCAGCAGTTGCCACCACTACACGGTTTCCAGCAAGTGATATAGAATAAAATCTCTCTAGTTTTCCATATGTCCCCACAAGAGCACACTCCTATGAACCTCCACCACGTGGATCCCATCACTTCAAAGTTTTGTCCCAAATCCCTATAATCACTTGCCCTAAATACCACCAACAAGAAAAAGAATTGAAAACACAATGATGTAATAGAAGGAAATGAAAGTATGAATGTATGATGATATTAACATAATGAAAACAAATGATGAAATGAATGACATTAACCTGTTGCATAAGAGTACTTGATACAGCGAACACGGACATCATGGCGTCCCAAAATATCCTCCCTTCCGTGGTCAAAAACAAGCCTAAGAGATGTAAAAGGAATGTAGCTTGAAACTTAGTCAAGAAAAAGATAAGTCAATAATCCAAGAAAGTATATGCATCATTTTGTCATACCTTGTGACAGTATTATCTACACTAGCACTAAAACCAGAGGTATCATCATGAAAGCAGCAATCAAGAACTGCACCTCCATGAAGGAGCTCTCCTCTTAACACATTGGCACTTGCATCATATAAGCGAACACGCTGTTACAAACAAATAACAGGTTATGATCTTTATTGTTATGAGTTTGATATGAATTAAGCTTCTCTTCATGTCTTAACTACTGCATAACCTTCAATCCATCCTTACTTGTATACATCTAAGCATGTTTTAATTTAGTTTTGTTTTCTAAAGTGTGTTGGATTTTTCAGGTTGTGATAGTCTAATGTTGCAGTTTTGGTTAGATCATTTGTCAACTATGATCTATAATTTGAATTGTGATCTTTTTTCTCTTTCTAAGTTGATTGCTTGTTTGTTGTATCCGACCTCAATCCTATCTAGATTAGATGAATTCAAAAACATACAAGCACATGTTTGTATATCCTTTTGCCAGAAAGAATAAACATAGCATTTCAACAGGGGTGTGTCTTCTTGTCAATTTAGGTGAGCACCTGCTTCTGAAGCTCCTTAACCCTCATCTCTGCATCCTGACAACTTTCTTCAGCAAACCTGAGCTGCACAATATAAATTCAACAATGAAGACCAAATATATATAAACAAAGAATATCATTATTAGAAGCCACCTTCTCAAGGACATTGTCATTCTATTCTTGTAGCATATCAAGCTGCATGAAATAGCACAAGTTAACGAATTATACATCACTTAAGCTAAAACTGAAATTGAAGGGAACAAGAAAAGTAAATATTTCCCAGATGGTGGCAGATGAAACGTTGAGGAGAGAAAAAGGGGATCAAGGAGTCACAGATGAAAACAAGATGAAAGATGAAAACCTAGGAGAAATTGATAAATTGTTTGATGTTTTGAGAGAGAGAGAGAGAGAGAGAGAGAGAGAGAGAGAGCAATGGAGAAATTAATCTCGAACCAGATGTGTGAAAAAAAAACCCTAGAATTGCAACTTTCTTGAAATGTTACCTTGTGTTCGACTTGAGAAGCATCAGAAGGTGAGATAAATTAAGTACAATCAGAGGGAAAGTTAATTAAATACAACATACCTGGATTCGATCCTTATAATAATTGGCTCCACAAATGATTTTAGAGAGACGTATATGAAATTGAAAGCAAAAAGTGAATTTGTGTCTAATCTAAACCCCTCTTTTTGCCTTCTCGATTTCATCTTCAGTTACTGCTCCCTTTCCTTCTATATTTGTCACTTTATCTCTTTTCTTTATCTTCCAACTCTCTCTCCTCTTCTCTTTCTCTCTCTAGAACTCCTTCTTTCGGTGCTCCACCGGTATCGATGCCTCCGGTTGCTTTTGTGACGCCTCGTGGTAGATTCATCGTCTTTTTTTTTTAAGATGAGATCAAAGCCGAAGACGATGGAGATAAAGAGGCAGAACCTTAGCCATGCCTTAGTTCACAAGGTGAATCGTCACCTAGAGGAGAGAGCAGAGAAGTAGAGGAAGGAGGGTACTTCAAAATTTTGGGAAATTTGGTTTTCCCCCTTACCTATATCAAAGAGGAGGGACGTGGGTATTAAAAATTATAAAACGACATTTCTATACGACGCCCATTTAATTTAAGTGTCGTCTGTGTTTGTAATTTTCTTTTTTTCGGACACTAATTTTAGGGCACGTAAAAATGCACGTCCTAAATTCTTCAAATTTCTAAAGATCTTACATTATTTTTAGGGCACGCCCTTTTGTGTATCATTAATCAGTGTGTGTCGCAAAAAGTGTGTCATTAAAGGTATGTTTTCTAGTAGTGTTCATCTACGAGACTTCAGTAGTGCAAGGTGAGTTATCCTCACTATACTAAGGGGTCTAAGGCACCAAGGCCGGTCCATTGGATATGTTATCCTAGTAGTGTTAAATGCTGAGTATGAGTTAGTGTTGCATGCTAGTGGTTATGCCAGTTAGGTAGACCTATAGGACTACCTGTGATGTTATATGATTATTCCATGCTCAGTAGTTATGTTATATGTTATGTGGGTTGGGTTGTGGTTGTACTGCTCCATGCGGTAGCCAACAAACCCTAGAGTATTCCAGATATGAGCTGAGGGCCCGGTAGGCATTCCAGACTCATATTGAGGACCCGAGAGCATTCCAGATACGAGCTGAGGGCCCGATAAACATTCCAGACTCGTACTCAGGGCTCGATGGCATTCCAGATACGAGCTGAGGGCTTGGTAGGCATTCTAAACTCATACTGTGGGTGGGAGCATTCCAGTTACAGGCTAAGGGAGACTCGTATTGTGGGCTCGGGAGCATTCCAGTTACGGACTAAGGGAGACTCGTATTGTGGGCTCGTGGGTATTACAGTTTGTAGGGATGTGGACCCGTTATGTGCTTTTCTGTTCAGTTTGTAATGTTATGATATTGTTCATATCGTTATGTGGACTGTATGTGTATCGGTATTTTGCGGGTAACTCACTAAGCTTTCGGGCTTACAGTTTCAGTTTGTTGTTTCAGGTACTTCAGGGGATCGTGGCAAGGCAAAGGCATGATCGTACGACTCCTCACTTTTTATGACTTTGTTTCTGGGATACTCTGATATGATACATTTTGAAACCAAGTTTGTAATAGTTAATGGATTTGAAATGTTTTTAAAAGTTTAAATTGGCTTGAATTTTTCGGGTGTTACAAGTTGGTATCAGAGCCTTGGTTTGAGTGAATTGGAGGAACATTCGTGTGAATCCAGTCTCAAATCAAGGAAAGGTTTTCAAACTGACTTACAAAATGGTTTTTCAAATAACTAACGGAGGATGCAGAGTGTACGATTAGCCAGAGCCAGTAAGTAGACCCCAAAATACCATACAGTTAGTTGATTATGTTATAAGTTAGAACAGCATGCTAGTGCTAAGCTAGGGATCTTCAGGAATTGCATGATTACATGAAGCTTGCTAGCCTAGGGTTTCCTTTACATGAGATTGACATCATTATTGTAGTTGCTTAGTGTATGCATCGCGGTTATACATAATTAAGATCTTATAGCCTAAGAATGTTTGATTTGGCCTGATGTTCTGTTCTTGTTTGCTTGGGAGCTTAGGTTAGGATTGGATATTCGAAAGTCTATAGGGTCCAACGTTATGTATGGCTAGCGTACACTAATGCTGCAGGGTTGGTGGAAGTTTCTGTTGGATAAGGTGTCTAAGTCCATAACTATTTCGGGCTTGTACTTGACCCGACCCGGCATGGTCCATTTGGGTTGCATGGCACCATGCAATTGGATAGACTAAATGAGAGAAATAACACTTGGAGATTATTAATATATTATAAGTTCTAATATATTAATAACATTATTTAATTAGTTGATCAAAGAATTAATTTGGAATTAATTAAGTGATCAAAGGATAACTAATTAAATATATGGGTTGATTATGTAAATCATTCATATCTTGTATAGTGGGCTAAAAGGCTCTATGGATTATCAAGTTGGGTTCTACCCATAGGATGCTCCATGGATGCTCCATGGGAGTTACAAACCCATGGGTCATGGAAATGAAGAGTCATGACACATTAGGGTTTACATGGTGTAACCCTAGATGTGTCAACACTATATAAGAGTCCCATTCTCCACAAAATTGGCTACACAAGTTGAACACTAAAAAACTAGAGGGCTTGGCCGATTTTGAGAAGTGTGTGTTATCTCAAGAGTCTTTCCAAGAGCATTTGGTGTTGTGTGAAGCATTTGAGGCATCACACTTGGGGTGCTAGGCTCACAAGGTTTCAAGGAACACAAGCAACAACAAGGTAAGTTATTCTATCTATGATTCAAGTTAAAATTGTTCCCCATGTATGCTAGATAGGAATATAACCTTGGAATTCAACTTTGCATGATAATTAGACAAACATAGATCCAAAGTTATTAGGGTTGCATGTACACTTAGGAAGTGTTAGAATGCTCAAAACCCTTCAGTGGTATCAGAGCCTAGGCTTGTTTGTTTGTTATTTGTGCTTAAAAGTTGAAGAAAGTCGAAAATCTTGCTGTCTGACTGATGGACTCGGCGAGTCCATGGGGAGGAGTCGTCGAGTTCATGTGTATCTTCAACCTACTCGGCGAGTAGGTTTATGCACTCGACGAGTAGGGTCGACAGAGTGCAGAATTTCGACTTGAGTTGCTAGAAATGGATTAGAATCATTACCCTAAAATGTTTTGGTACTTGAAAACCTATTTTAGAAGGTGTAATGTCTTTTCTAACTCATTTACAACAACTAGTTATCAAAATTACAAAGATTAAATGTGATTTTGATTCTTGAAAGTGTTCATATTCATATTCTTGTTCTTATGATGTTTAGATGATCATAGGAATTATTTGTAACCTATGTGGTAGATTAATTCATGATCATAATGTGTTTTAATGGAGTCCATAACTTGTCCTCAAGTTATGGAAAACCAAAAGTCTCTTGGATTAAAAACCATTAAAAGAACACAAGAGTTAGGAAAAATGAAAAGTCCTCATTTTATTACTCTATTAAACTCATAAGTTACAAGAAATGAAAAGTTTTGAAAGTTTACAAAACTTGCCCTCAAGTTTTGGAACAAGTAAAGTTAAGTTAAAACTTTAGTTCCAACCCATAGAATTTTAAAAGTTAAAATTCAACCCTTATACTTATATTATTATGATTTAATAATTATATATATGTATAAGAACAAAGTCGTCTTACCGCTAGTACGCCTCATTCACGAAGCCGGTCTATAAGGTGGGTATAAGGTTGTTGCCTATAAAATGGTGACTTAATGGGTGTCCACTCTCACCCACCGCTTGCTTGATCGGTGGAGGGTCGTTAGCCGAACGGGTAAGACAAGGACTTATTAATTCTCATTCAAAGTATGATGAATATTATAAAGTAACTAAATATTTTATTAAATTCCCAATCTTAGTTACTTTAGGAAAAATGTGAATAAGGTGATATTCCATGAAATTACACTTTACACTTTGATTAAGTCGTTGGTGGAGCGTGTGTGGTTAACCGGCACACTAACTTGGACTTAACAAGGTAGGTAAAGGGTGACTTAGGGTTTATTATAGTATCGATGGAGCGTGTGTGGTTAACCGGCACATCGATTAAGTGATAAACTTTAAGGGTACCAAGTGATTTGCATGGTTACTTCACACCTCGTTTTGTGATCCTCGGTATCCCAGTCACAAAACTTGGAGGGCACACTCGAGATTGAAACATGCCTTTGAAAAGTTCATTGAATCTCAAAGAATCTAGGAATTTCTAAGAACCATTCAAAAACCTAATACTAAAATATTGCGGTTTTCGTGGTGGATATTGGTGAATCGTCATTCACCTACCTTTCAAATATGATATAGCTTAGATTACGGCATACCTCTTCTAAGTTATATTATATTGTGATTGGATCCTAGCCTTAATATTACATTTGGGTGTTTTATTAAGGACTCTCTTATATCTAAACTAATCTTGTCCTCCTCCCTTCAGATGTCTTTCAACAATGCTTCTGGCTCTAATCCTAATGGCTCCTTTACCCTTATGAACTTGTGTGGGAAAGTCACCTTTGATGGATCCAACTTCAATGAGTGGATCAGAAACATCAGGATGATTACCCGCTACGAGGACAAAGAATATGTCCTTGACAAGGAGCTTAAGGAGATTGATGAGTCCACTGCAACTCCTCAGGAGATCGCTGAATTTCGGGCACATGAAAGGGATGCTACGAAAGTGGCTTGCATCATGACGGCCACGATGACAGCGGAACTCCAAAAGTCTTATGAGGATTTCTACCCTTATGACATGCACCAAGATTTGATGGAAAGATACCATCAAAGTGCACGACAAGAGAGGTATGAAATCATCTGCTCCATGATAACAACCATGATGAAGGACGGGGAATCCGTCACGAGCCACATGCAGAAAATGCAAAGGTATGTGGATCGTTTGCTGAAGCTTAATGTGAACTTCCCGGAGGATCTTGCAATAGATATTATTTTTCATTCCTTACCATCGTGCTATGATCAATTCCGCATGACATATCACATGAACAAGGAAGAAGTCACCCTCAGCAAACTTCAGGGACTTCTCAAGACCGCGGAATCAGGTCTTAAGGGGAAGTCGGTTGCTATCACTCCTACTCAAAACTCTACTCCGGTTTTGGCAATTGGGAAGAATCGATGGAGGAAGAGAAAGAGATCTTCGAAGGGTACCAAGGCTCGGACCCTTGATGGCTCTTCTTCAAGTGGAACCAAGAAAGGTTTCATTACTCCTTCTTCTGACCCAAAAGAGGCTGAATGCTTCTATTGCCATGAAAAAGCTCATTGGAAGCGGAACTGCCCAAAATACCAGCAAGATGTGAAGGATGGGAAAGTTAAAACCCAACCATGCAGGTATTTACACTATCATTTCTAATAACTCACCCCATTCTACTTCTTGGGTCCTTGATACCGGTTGTGGTATTCATATTTGTTGTGACTTGCAGGGACTAAGAAGAAGTGAGGATGTGGAGCAAGGAAGGATAAACTTGATCATGGGGAATAGGAAAGCTATACCTGTAACCAAGATTGGAGTTTATACTTTATCGCTAAGTAGTGGGTTTAGTTTAGATTTGAATAAGTGTTGTTATTCGCCAGGAATGGCAAGAAATATTATTTCCTTTCATGCTTTGTACAAACAAGGGTTTACCTTTTCATTTAATAATGAAGTTGGTTCTATTGATGCTTTCTTTAATAATGTTCTTTATTTTAAAGCATTACCTTGTGATGGTGTGTATGAAGCTGTATCTGTTGTAGATAACTTAGGAAATAATGTTTTGTGTATTGATTCTACTAATAATAACTTGGATAAAGCATCATTATGGCATTGTCGTCTTGGACATATAAGCAAGAAGCGCATAGGCCAACTCCAAAAGGATGGAGTCTTGGAGTCGTTTGACCTAAAGTCAGATGATAGTTGCGAATCATGCTTACTTGGAAAAATGACAAAGTCACCCTTCACAGGTTCGTGTGAGAGGGGTGAAGGTTTGTTGGACCTTATACACACGGATGTGTGTGGACCATTCAAACATGCCACAAGGGATGCTAATCGTTATTATTTGACTTTTACTGATGATTATAGTAGATATGGATATGTCTACTTGATCAAGCATAAGTCAGAGACTTTCGAGAAGTTTAAGGAATTTAAACAGGATGTCGAGAATCAATTGGGCAGGAACATTAAGATGCTTCGATCCGATCGTGGAGGTGAGTATCTTAGTTCAGAGTTCCTCGACTATCTAAGGGAATGTGGGATAGTCTCACAATTGACACCTCCCAGGACACCACAGTTGAATGGTGTGGATGAGAGGCGTAATCGAACCTTGCTAGATATGGTTCGTTCCATGATGAGTCGAGCTACGCTACCAATCTCATTCTGGGGGTATGCCTTAGAGACTGCCGCCCATATTCTTAATCTAGTCCCTACAAAGAAAGTTGCCAAAACTCCTCACGAGATGTGGACTGGTAAAGTACCTAAACTAGACCACATCAAGATTTGGGGTTGCGAGGCTTTCGTGAGACGCGAGACTCATGATAAGCTCGAACCTCGAAGCGAGAGGTGTATTTTCATCGGTTACCCACAGCGATCCTTTGGTTACCTCTTCTATAGACCTAGTGACAATGTGGTCTTTGTAGCAAGAAGAGGAGTCTTTCGAGAGAGAGAATTTATAAGCCAAGGAGACAGTGGGAGGCAAATTGATCTTGAAGAAATTCAAGAATCAAGCGGTGAAGGAACTTCAAACTCTAGCCCTCAACTTGAGGAGGAAACTCCTGTTGAGCCAATTGACAAATCTGTACCTCTGAGACGTTCCACGAGAGTTAGGAGTGCACCTGAGCATTACTATGGATTCCATATTACTGCAGAAGGTGAGACACTTATTAGTGATGAAACACTAGTAAGTCAAGATGACCCTAACAGCTACGAGGAAGCCATGGCAGGCCCCGAGTCTGCTAAATGGAAGGAGGCTATGGATAGCGAGATACAATCCATGTATGACAATCAAGTTTGGAACTTGGTTGAAAATGTACCAGGTCGTAAGACAGTAGGGTGCAAATGGGTCTTCAAGAAGAAGACCGACATGGATGGTAAAGTACACACTTATAAGGCTAGACTGGTTGCAAAGGGCTTCTCTCAAATTCCTGGAGTGGATTATGATGAGACCTTTTCTCCGGTAGCCAAGATTAAGTCTATTCGGGTTCTGTTAGCCATAGCTGCATTTCATGACTATGAAATATGGCAGATGGATGTCAAAACCGCTTTCCTTAATGGAAAGTTGGTTGAAGATGTTTACATGAGTCAGCCAGAGGGTTTTGTCAGCAACGAGTACCCTAATAGAGTGTGTAAGCTTGAGAAATCCATTTATGGATTGAAGCAAGCACCTCGCAGATGGAATCTTTGCTTTGATGAAAAGGTCAAGGAATTTGGCTTTTCTAGGAGTGAAGATGAATCTTGTGTGTATGTCAAGGCTAGTGGGAGTATAGTTAGCTTTTTGGTATTGTATGTGGATGACATACTACTCATAGGAAACGACATTCCAACCCTGCAGGAAGTAAAGTCCTGGCTTGGGAAGTGTTTCGCTATGAAGGACCTTGGTGAAGCTGCCTATATTCTAGGGATAAGAATCTTGAGAGATCGGAGTAAAAGACTAATTGGACTTAGTCAGACTACCTACTTGGATAAGGTGCTGAAGAGATTCAGCATGCAGGATTCCAAGAAAGGAGAGTTACCCATCCAGAGTAACACCAGATTGAGTAAGACACAAAGCCCTAGCACTGAGGCTGAGATAGCATAAATGAGTCGAACACCTTACGCTTCGGCTGTAGGATCGATCATGTATGCTATGACGTGTACTTGACCCGATGTAGCTTTTGCCTTGAGCATGGTTAGCAGGTATCAGGCGAACCCTGGCAAGGCACACTGGACTGCGGTAAAGAATATCCTCAAGTACCTACGGAGGACTAAGGACTGGGTTCTTACCCTCGGTGGGAGTGATGACTTGAGAGTTGTTGGGTATAGTGATGCTAGCTTCTAGACTGATAGGGATAATTTCCGCTCTCAGTCGGGCTGGGTCTTTACCCTAAACGGAGGAGCAATTTCTTGGAAGAGTTCCAAGCAAGAGACAGTGGCAGATTCTACTTGTGAATCAGAGTATATTGCAGCTAGTGAAGCAGCAAAGGAGGCGATATGGCTGAAGAACTCATTGGAGACCTTGGAGTTGTACCAGCTATTAAAGAGCCAATGGAAATTTTCTGTGATAGTGAAAGTGTTGTTGCCTTAGCCAAGGAACCAAGGGATCACGGTAGATCCAGACACATCGACAGAAAATACCATTTCATCAGACATCGGATCGAAGAAGGACTCCTCGTGGCAAAGAGGGTATCATCGGATGAGAACCCAGCAGATCCCCTCACGAAGGGACTGAGTAGGGTTAAGCATCTTCAGCATGCTCGGAGCATAGGGCTGAAGGATGATATAAGTTTTAGTAGTTAGATAACCCGAAAATTTGTAAAGTGTAATTGACATTTGATGATGAATAAAAGGTGTTTTATTTATGAGTAAAGTGTTGCTATCTCTTGTCAATCGTTTACTATATTTCTTTTGCATGTTTTGACTTCCAGAATAATTTTGTTTGGTATAACATATTATTCAAATCTCCACAGTCGGTCATATGTTGGAAGTAGATATGAATCAAGACTGTCATTTTTGGTTGTAGAGGTCTTGGACAAGGCTACAACAATCATGAGTGCTCATAAGTTCTGAGCATTGGACTCAACCCACGCTCACTGGAATCACTTCATGGAATTTTATCTCGAGTGATCGTGAGACGGTAATATCATATAAGTCTTCAAACCTAGAGATATGATTTGTTACTTACAAGTTGGTTATGCGTTGACTGTACGAAACCGCATTGGTAACTCGATGTTATAAAACGTACTTTTGTGTGTAATTCAATAAGTGGTAGAACAAACATATGAGTCGAAGTTTATCTGTTCCTTCTTGGATTAGAAGCTGGTATCTGGGCCCCTCGATGATTTTGTTTTGACCCATGTACCGGGCCCGGTCAGAACTAAGTTGATGTGTTCAATTAAGTTCTATGTCAAACAAATCGGAAATCGGGAAACAAATGCTGGACAATAAGCAAGACATGTTCCATGTATTTGTCCGGCTGATATCTAGAATAGAGGATTATATGATCACTTATCTTAAATGGCGTATCATCATCTTCTCAGTTCCGAGAGACCTTGAAAGAGTTACGATTGCCGGTCGGTTCCTGAAGTACTAGAGATATAGTTATTAGACTTATCCAAGTGGGAGACTGTTGGATAAGGTGTCTAAGTCCATAACTATTTCGGGCTTGTACTTGACCCGACCCGGCATGGTCCATTTGGGTTGCATGGCACCATGCAATTGGATAGACTAAATGAGAGAAATAACACTTGGAGATTATTAATATATTATAAGTTCTAATATATTAATAATATTATTTAATTAGTTGATCAAAGAATTAATTTGGAATTAATTAAGTGATCAAAGTATAACTAATTAAATATATGGGTTGATTATGTAAATCATTCATATCTTGTATAGTGGGCTAAAAGGCTCTATGGATTATCAAGTTGGGTTCTACCCATAGGATGCTGCATGGGAGTTACAAACCCATGGGTCATGGAAATGAAGAGTCATGACACATTAGGGTTTACATGGTGTAACCCTAGATGTGTCAACACTATATAAGAGTCCCATTCTCCACAAAATTGGCTACACAAGTTGAACACTAAAAAACTAAAGGGCTTGGCCGATTTTGAGAAGTGTGTGTTATCTCAAGAGTCTTTCCAAGAGCATTTGGTGTTGTGTGAAGCATTTGAGGAATCACACTTGGGGTGCTAGGCTCACAAGGTTTCAAGGAACACAAGCAACAACAAGGTAAGTTATTCTATCTATGATTCAAGTTAAAATTGTTCCCCATGTATGCTAGATAGGAATATAACCTTGGAATTCAACTTTGCATGATAATTAGACAAACATAGATCCAAGGTTATTAGGGTTGCATGTACACTTAGGAAGTGTTAGAATGCTCAAAACCCTTCAGTGGTATCAGAGCCTAGGCTTGTTTGTTTGTTATTTGTGCTTAAAAGTTGAAGAAAGTCGAAAATCTTGCTGTCTGACTGATGGACTCGGCGAGTCCATGGGGAGGACTCGTCGAGTTCATGTGTATCTTCAACCTACTCGGCGAGTAGGTTTATGCACTCGGCGAGTAGGGTCGACAGAGTGCAGAATTTCGACTTGAGTTGCTGGAAATGGATTAGAATCATTACCCTAAAATGTTTTGGTACTTGAAAACCTATTTTAGAAGGTGTAATGTCTTTTCTAACTCATTTACAACAACTAGTTATCAAAATTACAAAGATTAAATGTGATTTTGATTCTTGAAAGTGTTCATATTCATATTCTTGTTCTTATGATGTTTAGATGATCATAGGAATTATTTGTAACCTATGTGGTAGATTAATTCATGATCATAATGTGTTTTAATGGAGTCCATAACTTGTCCTCAAGTTATGGAAAACCAAAAGTCTCTTGGATTAAAAACCATTAAAAGAACACAAGAGTTAGGAAAAATGAAAAGTCCTCATTTTATTACTCTATTAAACTCATAAGTTACAAGAAATGAAAAGTTTTGAAAGTTTACAAAACTTGCCCTCAAGTTTTGGAACAAGTAAAGTTAAGTTAAAACTTTAGTTCCAACCCCTAGAATTTTAAAAGTTAAAATTCAACCCTTATACTTATATTATTATGATTTAATAATTATATATATGTATAAGAACAAAGTCGTCTTACCGCTAGTACGCCTCATTCACGAAGCCGGTCTATAAGGTGGGTATAAGGTTGTTGCCTATAAAATGGTGACTTAATGGGTGTCCACTCTCACCCACCGCTTGCTTGATCGGTGGAGGGTCGTTAGCCGAACGGGTAAGACAAGGACTTATTAATTCTCATTCAAAGTATGATGAATATTATAAAGTAACTAAATATTTTATTAAATTCCCAATCTTAGTTACTTTAGGAAAAATGTGAATAAGGTGATATTCCATGAAATTACACTTTACACTTTGATTAAGTCGTTGGTGGAGCGTGTGTGGTTAACCGGCACACTAACTTGGACTTAACAAGGTAGGTAAAGGGTGACTTAGGGTTTATTATAGTATCGATGGAGCGTGTGTGGTTAACCGGCACATCGATTAAGTGATAAACTTTAAGGGTACCAAGTGATTTGCATGGTTACTTCACACCTCGTTTTGTGATCCTCGGTATCCCAGTCACAAAACTTGGAGGGCACACTCGAGATTGAAACATGCCTTTGAAAAGTTCATTGAATCTCAAAGAATCTAGGAATTTCTAAGAACCATTCAAAAACCTAATACTAAAATATTGCGGTTTTCGTGGTGGATATTGGTGAATCGTCATTCACCTACCTTTCAAATATGATATAGCTTAGATTACGGCATACCTCTTCTAAGTTATATTATATTGTGATTGGATCCTAGCCTTAATATTACATTTGGGTGTTTTATTAAGGACTCTCTTATATCTAAACTAATCTTGTCCTCCTCCCTTCAGATGTCTTTCAACAATGCTTCTGGCTCTAATCCTAATGGCTCCTTTACCCTTATGAACTTGTGTGGGAAAGTCACCTTTGATGGATCCAACTTCAATGAGTGGATCAGAAACATCAGGATGATTACCCGCTACGAGGACAAAGAATATGTCCTTGACAAGGAGCTTAAGGAGATTGATGAGTCCACTGCAACTCCTCAGGAGATCGCTGAATTTCGGGCACATGAAAGGGATGCTACGAAAGTGGCTTGCATCATGACGGCCACGATGACAGCGGAACTCCAAAAGTCTTATGAGGATTTCTACCCTTATGACATGCACCAAGATTTGATGGAAAGATACCATCAAAGTGCACGACAAGAGAGGTATGAAATCATCTGCTCCATGATAACAACCATGATGAAGGACGGGGAATCCGTCACGAGCCACATGCAGAAAATGCAAAGGTATGTGGATCGTTTGCTGAAGCTTAATGTGAACTTCCCGGAGGATCTTGCAATAGATATTATTTTTCATTCCTTACCATCGTGCTATGATCAATTCCGCATGACATATCACATGAACAAGGAAGAAGTCACCCTCAGCAAACTTCAGGGACTTCTCAAGACCGCGGAATCAGGTCTTAAGGGGAAGTCGGTTGCTATCACTCCTACTCAAAACTCTACTCCGGTTTTGGCAATTGGGAAGAATCGATGGAGGAAGAGAAAGAGATCTTCGAAGGGTACCAAGGCTCGGACCCTTGATGGCTCTTCTTCAAGTGGAACCAAGAAAGGTTTCATTACTCCTTCTTCTGACCCAAAAGAGGCTGAATGCTTCTATTGCCATGAAAAAGCTCATTGGAAGCGGAACTGCCCAAAATACCAGCAAGATGTGAAGGATGGGAAAGTTAAAACCCAACCATGCAGGTATTTACACTATCATTTCTAATAACTCACCCCATTCTACTTCTTGGGTCCTTGATACCGGTTGTGGTATTCATATTTGTTGTGACTTGCAGGGACTAAGAAGAAGTGAGGATGTGGAGCAAGGAAGGATAAACTTGATCATGGGGAATAGGAAAGCTATACCTGTAACCAAGATTGGAGTTTATACTTTATCGCTAAGTAGTGGGTTTAGTTTAGATTTGAATAAGTGTTGTTATTCGCCAGGAATGGCAAGAAATATTATTTCCTTTCATGCTTTGTACAAACAAGGGTTTACCTTTTCATTTAATAATGAAGTTGGTTCTATTGATGCTTTCTTTAATAATGTTCTTTATTTTAAAGCATTACCTTGTGATGATGTGTATGAAGCTGTATCTGTTGTAGATAACTTAGGAAATAATGTTTTGTGTATTGATTCTACTAATAATAACTTGGATAAAGCATCATTATGGCATTGTCGTCTTGGACATATAAGCAAGAAGCGCATAGGCCAACTCCAAAAGGATGGAGTCTTGGAGTCGTTTGACCTAAAGTCAGATGATAGTTGCGAATCATGCTTACTTGGAAAAATGACAAAGTCACCCTTCACAGGTTCGTGTGAGAGGGGTGAAGGTTTGTTGGACCTTATACACACGGATGTGTGTGGACCATTCAAACATGCCACAAGGGATGCTAATCGTTATTATTTGACTTTTACTGATGATTATAGTAGATATGGATATGTCTACTTGATCAAGCATAAGTCAGAGACTTTCGAGAAGTTTATGGAATTTAAACAGGAAGTCGAGAATCAATTGGGCAGGAACATTAAGATGCTTCGATCCGATCGTGGAGGTGAGTATCTTAGTTCAGAGTTCCTCGACTATCTAAGGGAATGTGGGATAGTCTCACAATTGACACCTCCCAGGACACCACAGTTGAATGGTGTGGATGAGAGGCGTAATCGAACCTTGCTAGATATGGTTCGTTCCATGATGAGTCGAGCTACGCTACCAATCTCATTCTGGGGGTATGCCTTAGAGACTGCCGCCCATATTCTTAATCTAGTCCCTACAAAGAAAGTTGCCAAAACTCCTCACGAGATGTGGACTGGTAAAGTACCTAAACTAGACCACATCAAGATTTGGGGTTGCGAGGCTTTCGTGAGACGCGAGACTCATGATAAGCTCGAACATCGAAGCGAGAGGTGTATTTTCATCGGTTACCCACAGCGAACCTTTGGTTACCTCTTCTATAGACCTAGTGACAATGTGGTCTTTGTAGCAAGAAGAGGAGTCTTTCGAGAGAGAGAATTTATAAGCCAAGGAGACAGTGGGAGGCAAATTGATCTTGAAGAAATTCAAGAATCAAGCGGTGAAGGAACTTCAAACTCTAGCCCTCAACTTGAGGAGGAAACTCCTGTTGAGCCAATTGACAAATCTGTACCTCTGAGACGTTCCACGAGAGTTAGGAGTGCACCTGAGCATTACTATGGATTCCATATTACTGCAGAAGGTGAGACACTTATTAGTGATGAAACACTAGTAAGTCAAGATGACCCTAACAGCTACGAGGAAGCCATGGCAGGCCCCGAGTCTGCTAAATGGAAGGAGGCTATGGATAGCGAGATACAATCCATGTATGACAATCAAGTTTGGAACTTGGTTGAAAATGTACCAGGTCGTAAGACAGTAGGGTGCAAATGGGTCTTCAAGAAGAAGACCGACATGGATGGTAAAGTACACACTTATAAGGCTAGACTGGTTGCAAAGGGCTTCTCTCAAATTCCTGGAGTGGATTATGATGAGACCTTTTCTCCGGTAGCCAAGATTAAGTCTATTCGGGTTCTGTTAGCCATAGCTGCATTTCATGACTATGAAATATGGCAGATGGATGTCAAAACCGCTTTCCTTAATGGAAAGTTGGTTGAAGATGTTTACATGAGTCAGCCAGAGGGTTTTGTCAGCAACGAGTACCCTAATAGAGTGTGTAAGCTTGAGAAATCCATTTATGGATTGAAGCAAGCACCTCGCAGATGGAATCTTTGCTTTGATGTAAAGGTCAAGGAATTTGGCTTTTCTAGGAGTGAAGATGAATCTTGTGTGTATGTCAAGGCTAGTGGGAGTATAGTTAGCTTTTTGATATTGTATGTGGATGACATACTACTCATAGGAAACGACATTCCAACCCTGCAGGAAGTAAAGTCCTGGCTTGGGAAGTGTTTCGCTATGAAGGACCTTGGTGAAGCTGCCTATATTCTAGGGATAAGAATCTTGAGAGATCGGAGTAAAAGACTAATTGGACTTAGTAAGAGTACCTACTTGGATAAGGTGCTGAAGAGATTCAGCATGCAGGATTCCAAGAAAGGAGAGTTACCCATCCAGAGTAACACCAGATTGAGTAAGACACAAAGCCCTAGCACTGAGGCTGAGATAGCAGAAATGAGTCGAACACCTTACGCTTCGGCTGTAGGATCGATCATGTATGCTATGACGTGTACTTGACCCGATGTAGCTTTTGCCTTGAGCATGGTTAGCAGGTATCAGGCGAACCCTGGCAAGGCACACTGGACTGCGGTAAAGAATATCCTCAAGTACCTACGGAGGACTAAGGACTGGGTTCTTACCCTCGGTGGGAGTGATGACTTGAGAGTTGTTGGGTATAGTGATGCTAGCTTCTAGACTGATAGGGATAATTTCCGCTCTCAGTCGGGCTGGGTCTTTACCCTAAACGGAGGAGCAATTTCTTGGAAGAGTTCCAAGCAAGAGACAGTGGCAGATTCTACTTGTGAATCAGAGTATATTGCAGCTAGTGAAGCAGCAAAGGAGGCGATATGGCTGAAGAACTCATTGGAGACCTTGGAGTTGTACCAGCTATTAAAGAGCCAATGGAAATTTTCTGTGATAGTGAAAGTGCTGTTGCCTTAGCCAAGGAACCAAGGGATCACGGTAGATCCAGACACATCGACAGAAAATACCATTTCATCAGACATCGGATCGAAGAAGGACTCCTCGTGGCAAAGAGGGTATCATCGGATGAGAACCCAGCAGATCCCCTCACAAAGGGACTGAGTAGGGTTAAGCATCTTCAGCATGCTCGGAGCATAGGGCTGAAGGATGATATAAGTTTTAGTAGTTAGATAACCCGAAAATTTGTAAAGTGTAATTGACATTTGATGATGAATAAAAGGTGTTTTATTTATGAGTAAAGTGTTGCTATCTCTTGTCAATCGTTTACTATATTTCTTTTGCATGTTTTGACTTCCAGAATAATTTTGTTTGGTATAACATATTATTCAAATCTCCACAGTCGGTCATATGTTGGAAGTAGATATGAATCAAGACTGTCATTTTTGGTTGTAGAGGTCTTGGACAAGGCTACAACAATCATGAGTGCTCATAAGTTCTGAGCATTGGACTCAACCCACGCTCACTGGAATCACTTCATGGAATTTTATCTCGAGTGATCGTGAGACGGTAATATCATATAAGTCTTCAAACCTAGAGATATGATTTGTTACTTACAAGTTGGTTATGCGTTGACTGTACGAAACCGCATTGGTAACTCGATGTTATAAAACGTACTTTTGTGTGTAATTCAATAAGTGGTAGAACAAACATATGAGTCGAAGTTTATCTGTTCCTTCTTGGATTAGAAGCTGGTATCTGGGCCCCTCGATGATTTTGTTTTGACCCATGTACCGGGCCCGGTCAGAACTAAGTTGATGTGTTCAATTAAGTTCTATGTCAAACAAATCGGAAATCAGGAAACAAATGCTGGACAATAAGCAAGACATGTTCCATGTATTTGTCCGGCTGATATCTAGAATAGAGGATTATATGATCACTTATCTTAAATGGCGTATCATCATCTTCTCAGTTCCGAGAGACCTTGAAAGAGCTACGATTGCCGGTCGGTTCCTGAAGTACTAGAGATATAGTTATTAGACTTATCCAAGTGGGAGACTGTTGGATAAGGTGTCTAAGTCCATAACTATTTCGGGCTTGTACTTGACCCGACCCGGCATGGTCCATTTGGGTTGCATGGCACCATGCAATTGGATAGACTAAATGAGAGAAATAACACTTGGAGATTATTAATATATTATAAGTTCTAATATATTAATAATATTATTTAATTAGTTGATCAAAGAATTAATTTGGAATTAATTAAGTGATCAAAGGATAACTAATTAAATATATGGGTTGATTATGTAAATCATTAATATCTTGTATAGTGGGCTAAAAGGCTCTATGGATTATCAAGTTAGGTTCTACCCATAGGATGCTGCATGGGAGTTACAAACCCATGGGTCATGGAAATGAAGAGTCATGACACATTAGGGTTTACATGGTGTAACCCTAGATGTGTCAACACTATATAAGAGTCCCATTCTCCACAAAATTGGCTACACAAGTTGAACACTAAAAAACTAAAGGGCTTGGCCGATTTTGAGAAGTGTGTGTTATCTCAAGAGTCTTTCCAAGAGCATTTGGTGTTGTGTGAAGCATTTGAGGAATCACACTTGGGGTGCTAGGCTCACAAGGTTTCAAGGAACACAAGCAACAACAAGGTAAGTTATTCTATCTATGATTCAAGTTAAAATTGTTCCCCATGTATGCTAGATAGGAATATAACCTTGGAATTCAACTTTGCATGATAATTAGACAAACATAGATCCAAGGTTATTAGGGTTGCATGTACACTTAGGAAGTGTTAGAATGCTCAAAACCCATCAGTTTCATGGATAGGTGGGATACGTGAGGCCAGGAGGCCGGTATGAGATATTTAGCATACCTCTTGGAGTGAGGATTGAGCGCTCGCCATGATATATATATATATATATATATATATATATATATATATATATATATATATATATTGTTAGAGTGTTGTGGTAATACCTGAGACATATATGGGTAGGTGTGGAAGGTAGTATGGGCCCGTACTACTAAAAGCACAGGACCCATATGCGTAGCAAGGAAGTCACAACCCCTAGGGTTTGGCTGGGAGTTGGTTATGACAGCTGTCAATTCAGATCATTCTCGGACTAATGCATCTTTATAAAAACCATTCATGCACAACGTGCCATGGCCTAGTAGTATAACTTAGGTCAAAATCTTGCATAAACTAGGATCCAACTAAAATCTAGGACTAATATACTTGACTCTTACGATTCTAGTAAGTTGTTTAACTACAATAGGAAATGCCAATACCATAATTAGAATAAAACTTCAAACTTTGTTACAATTGAAAAAGGGTATAAAACCCTAAAAATAAATTAAAATATTCTAATTTCATTCCAATATGATGGTGAATATCAAACAATGGTTCAAAAAAAAAAAACTCTAAAGAGTCAAAAATCCAAATTTATAAACTTTAAAACTTAAAAACTCTATAAAATTTGCTATAAACTTCCTAATATCAAATTTTAATAATCAAATTATGGGATATAATCAAAGAAATAAAAATTTAAATTATCAAACATTAATCATAATTTATTAGTTAAAAACAAGATTTTTAAATAAATCAAGAATTACTTAAAGAAGCACTTTTATAAAAATTAGGGTCTTATAAAAATTAAAGAGGGAAATGTATTTAATTTAAATTAGGAGAGAGAGGGCCTTTAATACACTCAAAAATCCAGCACCTGCTCTCCCCCATGCTCTCTCTTCCCAAAACTTCAATCATTAAACTCATTTCCTACACTTCAACTTCTCTCTTCATTCTCTGTCTCACACTCCACCCTTTCAACTCTCAAACTCTCCTCCTCTCTCTCTCTCTAAACTCACGAAAATATTCAGTCAAGAACACCTCTCCACACTCAAATCTTCATCTTCTAAGGTTATTCTTCAAGGTATTCACGAAAATCTTTCACCCTCCCTTACTTTTCCTTCTTGTTTTAAAGGGTTTTTTTGTACTTCTCTTCCTTCTACACCATTCTTTATGAACATTCATGAACATGTTCATGAATGTCGAGTTTGATGATGATGGTGGTAGGGTTTCACCCAAGAACAACATGCATGTTGTTTAATGGTGAAATCCAAGGACCAAAACCTATGTCAAACACTAAAGTTCGGATTTTTACAAGTTTTAAAGGTTCATACACCTTATGCATTCAAGAATTTCCTTTAAAAACATCACTATGACCAACATATGTCCATGCATAGTCTTCAAACTGTGATGCATGTGATGAACACCAAGCTAAAGAGCTTGATGATCAAAGTACATTGTTAATAGTGCATGTAAATGATTTTATTTATAAAAATATCTAAAAGTTCTTTTCTGTTCAAAATAAAATTTTCCAGATTCCCATTAAGATAATATGAATATCTGGAAAATCCCAAGAGTTTTTATCATTTCATTAATTTATTAAAATTGTTACAAGAAGACAAGTTCATAAATCACATAAAATACTTTCAGAGGTCTATAAATCCTGAAACAATTCGTGGATAACTCCTATGGTGAATAATGACTTTTCATTAAGTTTCATCTATTTATGTTTCTGTTTAGTATGACTTTTGATTTTCTTTTTGTTTGGGTCCAATAAATTACAAAACCACTTTAGAGAGTGTAAAAATTGTATCTAACAATTTTCGCAGCTCTTACCTGAGGTGAGAGACTCTGAAACTTAATTTACGAATTTTTCATCATGCCTTTCTAATTTTCCCAATTTTTGGTAATTATAATGGCCTAAAAATCGGAAAAATAGTTCTGATTATCCAAAATTCATGAAACTTTACCAGAAGATCATGTTCTACATTATTAGGTTACATAAAAAATTTGATGACTTTTCTCTTCAGTATACTATTTTTCTCCTATTTTTCTAAGCTTAAATACAGTTAAATACACTCAAATACACTTAAATACCCAAAACCGGATTATACAATATGAAAACCACCTTTGGTGTTTTTCCTAGATTACTTACACTGTAAATGATGTTACAATTTTTTTTTGTAATATCTTTTAACTGTTTATTATTTAATCTTCAATTAATGATTATTTAAGGGGATAAAACAAAGAAAAATAGAAATACCAACTGAAAAATATCTTTTATATTTTTCCCAGCTTAATTATGTATAACAACAGTAAAATAAAAAGTTTGGGTAATATTGGAAACTGGTTTCTATTTATTTCAATTTTTATTGGAATAAATGCTCAAAAAATCATAAAATTGGGTTAAACAGATTGGAAATCCATTTTTATATTTTTCATAGCTTATTAATGTGTAATAACAGTAATATAAAAAGTGTGGGTAATTTTGTAAACTTTTTTCTATTTATTTCAATTTTTATTAGAATAAATTCTCAAAAATCATAAAATTGGGTTAAACAGTTTGGAAATACATTTTTATATTTTTCCTAGCTTAGTAATGTGTAATAACAGTAATATAAAAAGTTTGAGAGTTTTTATTCTTTGGATGCTATCTTTCATGAATTTATGTTATTATGAAGGCTTAGAATTTTGGAAAATATAGTTAACCATATCAAAATTTCAAAGGAAATTTTTTGGAAGATCTCTACTGTATTTAGAATGAATATACAAGGTTTGACAATTTTTGAAAACTGTTTGATAATATTTTACATTTTTAGGAATTTAAAACACCTTTAAATTTGTTGAAATACCCTCAACTTATATTACTAAATCTGGAAAATTAATATCCAAAATTGTCTTAATCACATGACTTATAGAATTTCATAATTTCAGAAAAATTGTAACCAATTAATATAAAACCAATATTAGAACATAAATTTGGCATTTCTCTATATGTAGAGTTTAGTATATTAGCATTAGATTTCGACATGGAAACTCACTAGTGTGTGTTTGATGTCGTAGGATCCCGGTAGTAAGACGTTGGTGTATTCCGAGGCACCACTTGTACCTACTCGAAATATTGTGAGTATTCACGTACTCCCCTATTTTCGGTTTTTATGTTTTGGGGTGGAAAAAGATGTCCTAAACTATTTATGTTCATTATATTTAATTGACTCGTATAAACTTGATTACTATATTTTGCATATTGTGAGTATTCACGCACTCCCTTATTTTCAGTTTTTATGTTTGGGGTGGAAAAGCATGTCCCGAAAAACTATTATTTAAATGTTGTATTTAAATTGATTTGTATCAAACATGATTGCTATTTTGTTGCTATATCTCTCTATGTATGTCTATGCAACACGGAACATGAGAACATATCGTATTAAGGCCCTTCCCTTTTCTCTAACCATTAACTCTTTGAGCCAATGGTCATTGTGGATAGCGCTATTAGGAATTGACAACTCCTCACTCGCCCTATTGCTGGACTGCATGATACCATATTCATCTATGGAATGATAAGCATAGATCTTGATAGGGCTTCAGTCATAGGTTTGGTTGAGACTCATTGTTTGCTCATACACATACAAACTCATTTCTCGTTATAGCAATAAACTTGTTTTCAATAATAGCAATCAACTTGTTTCTCATTAAAGCAATGTACTTGTGTTTATGAAAAGCCTTATTCCAAATCTTGATTTTATAAACTTGTGAACTCACCAACTATTTTCATAGTTGACGCTCGTTTTACATGCTTTTTCAGGAAATAATTAGTAAGTGGATATAAAGATTCATCATCATAGAGCATGTTGCATCGTGTTGCAGTTATTTATGAAGTTATATTTTGAACAATGTTATTTTGGAAAAACTTGTACATTGTTTTGTTTAAGCTATGGGTTGTAAACTTTTAAATATTGCTATGGTGATGTATCTTTGTCTTTTGCAATGAAACCGTTATCGCTGTCATATCTTGCGTTTCCACTTTAGTGGGATGTGAAAGAAGTGGTATCAGAGCTAAAGTTATAGAGAACATCAGTTTTCCTTTAAGAAAACACAACCTATAACCAAAACTTATAAAAATTCTTTTTTTACATCAAACATATTACTAGTATAATTAGGTCGGGAGTTGTATCGTTGGACCTCAATTAAACATAGCCTAATCACATATGTTTAATTAAGGAAAGATTTATACAAAGCTTGAGCTAATTATAATGGGAATATGTTCAAAAAAATTTTGAGAAAACTTTATTTCAAAAATTCAAAAAGGTTAATTTTGGTGTGTGTAAGCATTGCATATTATAGGCATGCAATGTCATTTATTTCATATCTCATTGAAACTATGTCTCAGTCCACTATGTCGACATCGTCATCCTCTCGCGCTACCGCCTCAGCTGATGAGTCCGTCTACTTCACTCTTATCCCTTGACGTGATCCCCCCCCCCCGCCTCGGTGGAGGAAGACCCCTTGGAAGACACGGAAGATACAGGAAACTCGGTGGAGATCAGCAATGACAACACCCCGAGTCAGCAATGCGAAGCATCGCCTACATCGGTGTTGCCACAGCCACCACTTTATGGGCTTCATATTCGGAGGACGGCGAGGAAGAGTGTTCCTATTCCAGGAAGGATAGCAACCAGTACATCAGGACTTGGCACGGCAGGACCCAGTAGGGCAGGATCCAACAATACAGGACCGAGAGTACCCCCACCACAACGAGTCATAGGGATACCTGTCAGGTAGCCAGGTATGACCCCAGAGGAGTCCCGGAGATTGTAGGCGATGGCAGCAGGCCTACGTCACAGTCTCGCTGTGATAGCTGGGCATCGAGAAGTTTTGGATGAAGTGTTGACAAGGATGGAAATCCTGTTTCAGCATTCGATGGAGGCTGCTGACACTGCTAGTGCTGCTAGACGAGTGGCAGGTCGTGCGATGACCGCATATTATGTGCTTGGAGGGCTATTAATGATTGTGGTGTTGATGTTTCTTGTTAGGATAGCGATTAGTATTTGGTTCTGATTTCAATATTTTATTTTATTTTGTCATGAAACAAAAACCCATGTTGGGCGTCTTTTGGGAAAAACATATTGATGGGATTAAAACACTTTTTAATCAATGAAGATCGATTAGATCTTGAACAAGTGTATGAATATAAAACAGTAAAAACGCAATAATAAGAACAAACAGTTTGAATCAAACGAGTCGAATGATTAAATGAAATCCTTAGAAGAGCTCGATTAAGAACATCAACTGTAAAGGATTAGAAGATTACAAGAACGATTACAGAAAAATATAATACTCTTGATCAATCGCTATTTCGATAATCTCTAGAATCTTAACCTAATATGCATGCAAGCATTTAACTTATATACAATACATAAAAGGCTCTCGGTTGGACAGGCCCAAACCGGAGAATACAAGGCTAATCAACGAGCCCAAAAGACGCAACATCAAAACTCTCTTCAGCCCAACAATCTCCCCCTTTGCGTCAATTTGGAGCGAGACCTTCACTTCCTACTTGGGCCGGCGGCTGAAGCTGGTACCTTCTTCTTCACGGTGCTAAACAGACACTTGGTTATGGAGAGGATGGTCTGTCTAAACCGGATGTACCAATTGATCATGTCATTGAAGTACTTGATATCATCGGCCGAATTGTCTTTACACTGCTTGATGATGAATAAGATGTGCTCCAAGCAAGTTGTAGTGTAAAGATGTTTGTCAGCTAAAGCGAAGAGACATTTCTGTCCTTCGGCTCTAGTGAACATCACAGAGTTTCGCCTCGAATCTATCTTGCCCATTTGCATTTGATTTAGATCACTGGCCGATCCCACAGGTTTGACTTTCGGTTTCTTCTTAAAAACTGTGGCGACCTCCTGATCCATTAGGGCCACCTCCATGATATAGCATGCCAGCATCCTTTTGACATGGTCTATGATGGGACCATATTCAGATTCATTTGTCAGCAGGATATTGTACAAGACTATCCAATCATGAGGGTTCAGATTGGGCAGATCCGCCAGGGAGATCATGTGGGCAGTTCTTGCAGATCCTCGGATGAGCTTGAACTTGACGTTTGTGAATCTCCCCACGGCATAAGGCTTCAGCACCCGAACACTGACGATCTTCTGGGCACTCCATGTAAGGTACTGAGGGCGAGCGGCCTCCAGGTAGAAGTCAATGAGCTCCCTGTCAAGCTCATCGTTCGGATGCGGGACTTCGAAAATGTTAGAGAAGGCGTGGAAGATGAACGCCTTTCGAGTCAGCGGCATATCAAACTGCGAATCTACAGAGTTGTTGCAGTCGAATGATATCACCGGCTCGAGCCATAGTATGCTTGGAGTCTCTATGACCTCTTTTATCATGCGATCCCTGGTCCAGGCAGGGAAGAGCAACTTTCGGCTCTCAAGGAGATCGTGGGCTTCTTTTTGCTTTCGTTCGGCTTCTTCAGCCTCACGCGCCACACGACTGGCATCGTCATCAGCATTGCGACTGTTCTTTCTTTTTAACATGTCCGCAATTGTCTCCTAGTCTTCATCTTCATCTTCATCTCCATCCTTTGCTATGTTTTTGCCCTTGTTCTTCACACCCGAACCCGAGGCATGACCAGTTGGGGGTGGTTCGGTTGTGTGATTCGCTTTGGAGGACGGAGGTGGTTTCGATCCTTTCTTCTCTTCTCCCCCTTGTTTCGGAATGGACACGAAACTCGGTAGGCCTTCAATCTTACTTAACAGTTCCAATGCCGGAGAGAGTTTTTCGGCGAGGGTACGCCTCACTGAGTGGTTAAGGATTGGGTCGTGTGCTTCCAGGATGTTTGAGAGAGCGGCGTGGACATCCGAAACACACGTCTTTATGACCTCCCTCTCGGATCGAAGAGCTTCCAATTGTTGCTGGGAGTTGGAAAGTTGCGTGCTCTTGATCTTAAGGGCGGTAGTCTTACTCGCCAAGACGTCCATCAGTGAATTTTCTGCTGCAAGATCCTCTTGTAGCTTTGCCAAGCGGGCATCGATGGAGGCACGAAGTGCCGAGTTGTCGTCGCTAAGATTTTGTCTGAGGGTAGCGAACAAAGACAGCTCCGTCTTTACAAACTGGGCCAATTGATGAACAACTTGTTCCAGAGTTGTTTTAGTGGCTTCGGCGCTTTCCTGCAAAGACTGCAGCAGGACAGAAGCGTCATTGAATAGTTTATCGACTTTTTCGGTCGCGGCCTCACAGGCTCGGGTGGAGGCGTCTATAGCAGCAGTAGCTGAGGCTACCGAATCATGTTGAGCCCGGGAGAAGGCTTCAACGATCTTTTGAAGGGCAGCTTCAGACAAAGATGACTGCTGGTTTGAAGAGGAGGTGAGAAGTTGATCAACCTTCTCGTTAAGCTCACGAAGATGCTTCCGTGTCACAGGAGCATCATCCTCCTCATCACTCTGAACTTGAAACGGACTATAGTAGACCGAATCAAAGTTCATGTGATCACCACCAAGGTATTGATCACCGCCATCGGAGGCGTCTTCTGGAGTTTGAGGTGGTGGAGAAGCTGGGGGTGTTATGGGTTTGGTTGGTTCTGGTTGAGTTGGTGGGGGGTTGGTTTCGGGTGGTGGTGGTGGTGTATGGGTTTCGGTTTGTGGAGGTTCGGTTACTGGAGGGGTTTCGGTAACAGGCGGTGTTTCGGTTGAGGTGGTGAATATGGGTGGAGGTATAGGGATAGAAGTTGGGGGAATAGTGGGGTTTATGGTGGGAATGGAAATAGGTATTGTGGGTGGAGGGGAAGGAACTGGGGATTGATGAAGTTCCATTTCCGGGGTTGGGGACCGAGGAGGTGTGTTGCCTCGTTGAGGAGATTCGTCTCCTTGGGATCCCTCAGAGTCCGAACTCCCACCTTCGGATTCGCTTGATGAGGAGGGAATGACGAGCTTTCGCTTCTGTTGTGTCTTCCTCCTTTTCGGTTGAGGGGATGAAGCAGCCTTCGGTTGTTTGCGCTTCTTGGGAGAAGGTCCTTTTGGGGCTTTGGATGGTTTCTTCCCTTTTTCTGCCTTTTTACCTCTGGCCACCGGTTTATCGGCATCATGAATCGATCGCAGCATGTCCGGTGTCAGTTCCCTCGGACCAGATGGCCCAGACTCCTTGATCGTCCTGATCAGTTGGCTGTCAGATGGCACATTCCCATACATCGACTCCGGGATAGAGCCAATGAAAGAGAACTTTGATGCGTCGGATACGATGATCTTCTTGGTATGAAACATACCAATAGAAGACATCGATGCACCATCGTCTGTTGGAACGTCGAACTTGTCCATGGCCCATCTTGTGATCAAGATCCAGAACCGGGCCAGTGACACCTCGGAGTGTTGGGAAGAGGAAGAGAGGCTCTGAAGCAGCTGTTGCCAGAGGACAAACCCATAATCCAGGTTTAGCCCATTGTACACTCCGTACATTATAGAAAGGAAAAGACGACTTGCACCGTCAGATCCTGAGCTCCTCTCTGACAGTCCCTTGAAGAGAACTGTAAATAACCCATTCCACTGGGGCGGTAGGCAGGACTTCTTGAATCTGGCGACGGAGGTGAGAACCTCTGTGTAGCCCATGTTGTAAAACATGCTGTAGAACATTCCCACCGGAATCGTCTCCGGGTGAACTCGTGAAGAGTCAGCTGCAAACCCTAACAGCGTGCAGAAACGGGGGCGAGAAATTGAAGTCTTGTGTTCTCCCACTTAAAAGAATACCCGGTCGACGGCCTTGTCGTAGTAAGCCGTTGCATAAACCTGAGATAGGGTAACCAACGGCACCGTTTCAATTCTCGACAGTGCAGGAGCCAGCTGGGAATACTTGAGGCATTCGATGACCGGCGACATGTAGGGATCATACGCCAGTGGGTTTAGATCAATGACTAGGCATTGCTGGGGTCGGATGGGAAGAATCTGAGAAGTTGCATGAACAGATGAAGATTCATCCATTGTTGCAGGTTTGGAGAAGAAGAAGAACGGGAGAATATTTGGGAGTATTTTTGCTTTGGGAAATATGGGGGCAGTAAAGAGGTAAAAGGTGGTGTTGATGGCTTTTTATAGTTGGTGAAGAGAGAGAAAAATCGTTTCAAATCTCTTATGGAAATATGGAAGGGTTTTTGAGTGACTGATTGATGACAGTTGGGACGTGCGATGATTACGTAGGAGAGAGAGTGTCAGATTCCTAGGATTACGCCGCCCAATAAGCGCCGGTTCAGAGAAAGAAACCGTTTCCATTTCCACACGCGCCTGTAACTCCAGAGGTATGACGCTTCGATATTGCACACGCGTCCTCAAGTGTCAGGAAAAGCGCGGCCGTTTCAAATTCAGGCGCCCTCCTTTTTACCGTCGTTTGAATTTCTATCCATTTAACTCCCGCCGAGTCAGCAACTTTTTGTCTTTTCCCCTTTTAATCAGCTGTATTCAATTAATGACCCACGTGGCTGATTTTTGGCCACAACTCCATTAGTAACCCTTCAGTAATAATCCAGCCTGTAAAATAATTAGTAACGGAATTTTTTGAAAATCTAGGATTTTCGTGCAGAGAGTGTAAAAGAAAAAGAAATAAAGCAACTCTTTTTAGGATAATCTGTGATGTCCATAAGGACACGAAACTGATGATCCCGGGCACGAATCTCTTCCTTCAAGGTCAAGAAAAACCTCAAAGTGTTAATGTGGAATCCCGTTGAATTACGATCAAACATTTATTAAGAAATGTTGAAAGGCTTCTTTTAATTAGGCTAATTAAGGGTGGTTTCGCTTTGATTCAACAATTCAATTCTTGATATAAGAACGAATGTGAACAAAGTACTTGTGAGACCGGTGTAGTTTGTTGAACAAGTAGGTTGGAGTTGATTTTGTAGTGGCTTGGATTAATATGAAATCTCAGATAAAAAAAAATTTTAAAAATAGATCCCTTGGGAAGAAATGTTATGGTGTGTAACAATTTCATTGGAATCATGCAAAGAAAAAATTGAGATTCCATGAAGGTACATTCGTCAATTCATTGGTGAAAACTTGATCAAATTAATTTGTCACCGTCAATTCGTTGGTGTTGAATTTTGGGTTTCACTTAGCTTGTAGTAGCACGAAACTAAGATCATAAACACAGATGTTGTGTAACCATAAACCTCAGTGGTAGTTTCTGAGAGTCTCAAGGGTTACAGTGATGAAACGAATGTAATGGAGAAGTGTAATAGGGATGGTGTAAGAAAACATAGTACCTCTACTGCGAAAATAAGGACCAAGCAGGAGACTCTTAACTCATGTGAGAAGAGTGTGAGGTAGCTCACGATTAGAATAAATGAGTTAGCCTTATTGGGAAGACAAGGTTTGTGTATACCAGGTCATGAAGGCTATTATTCAAAATCTTATGAGGCTTGGGACACATACAGCAGCATGCTTCTAGGGACACTTAAGTTAATTTATCAAATATATCCCCATGAGCGAACGAGCACACAAAGAAAAATAAAATATTTTTGGAGTATTTGAATTTTATAAAGATAAAATAGAGAAAATTGTGAATAAAAAAAAATTTAAGAGTTAAAATAAAATAAAGACTTAAAAAAAAACTCTGAGAAAAAATAGAAAAACCGAACCCGAACGATCGGTTAGTTTCGGTTCTAGAAATTTTGGAAAACCGAACCCGAACCTTCGGTTGGTTTCGGTTCCGAAAAATTTTGAAAAACCGAACCCGAACCTTCGGTTGGTTTCGGTTCCACAAAATTTTGAAAAACCAAACCCGAACCTTCGGTAGGTTTCGGTTTTGGAAAATTTTGAGAAACGAAGGATTTTAGATATACAAGATATAAATTCTTTTAACATAAGGAAAAACAAAATTTTACAAGAAATATACAACTTAGAAAAACTACCTTTGAAGAAATGAGCGAGCCAGATGATGGAACCGAACCCGAACGTTCGGTTGGTTTCACTTCTTACGTTTGAGGTTGAGAGGTAGTGTGAGGTACTGACTCTGATTCCATCATACCTAGCCCTTGCAATATTTTATTGAATGATGCTTCAGGAAGAGCTTTGGTAAAGACATCAGCCAGTTGATCAGTGGTTCTTACAAAGTGAACTTCGACATTTCCATCTTCCACATGATCTTTGATGAAGTGATACCTCAGTGCTATGTGTTTGGTTTTAGAGTGCTGCACTGGGTTATGACAGATCCTAATTGCACTTTCAGAGTCACAATATAGTGGGATCTTCTTCATATTGAGTCCATAGTCTCGGAGTTGACTCTGGATCCAAATCACTTGTGATGTGCAGGATGCAGCGGCAATGTATTCCGCTTCGGCAGTAGACAGCGACACACATGTTTGTTTCTTGGATTGCCAGCTGACCAATTTTCCATCAAGAAATTGACAGCCACCGGTTGTGCTTTTACGATCGAGTCCACATCCTCCAAGGTCAGCATCAGAATAGGCTTGAACGAAGAAGCCTGAATTGGATGGATACCACAGACCTAAGGAGGTGGTTCGCTTGAGATAGCGTAGGATGTTCTTTACTGCCAGCATGTGAGGTTCGCGTGGGTTAGCCTGAAATCGGGCACAATAACACACAGAAAACATGATATCAGGCCTGCTAGCAGTTAGATACATCAGTGAGCCTATCATTTGTCGATAGAGTGTGATGTCGACAGCCGGTTTGTCTAGAGAAGGGGTAAGCTTGGTGTCGAAAGCCATTGGGACTTTGACTTTTGAGTCTCCCATCATGCCAAACTTCGCTAGGAGAGTCTTTGTGTAAGCTTCCTGATTAATAAAGATGCCTTCGGGTCCCTGTCTTATGTTTAAACCAAGGAAAAAGTTAATAGGACCCATTGAGCTCATTTCAAACTTAGTTTCCATCAACTTTCGGAATTCAGCCGTTAAGCTGGGATTCGTGGAGCCAAAGATGATGTCATCAACGTAAATTTGAACTATCATAAGGTGGTTACCTTCCTTTTTGCGAAAGAAGGTTGGGTCAACCGAACCTTGTTTAAATTTAGACATCTTTAAAAATTTAGTAAGCGTTTCATACCAGGCTCTCGGAGCTTGTTTGAGACCGTACACAGCTTTATCCAGAATATAGCAATGATTTGGATGCTTTTCGTTCACGAACCCAGGAGGTTGCTCCACATACACAGTTTCTTCGAGTTCTCCATTGAGAAATGCACACTTGACGTCCATTTGGAAAACCTCAAAGTTTTTGTGAGCAGCATAGGCCAGAAATATTCTAACAGATTCTAGTCTAGCTACTGGAGCGAACTTTTCTTCGTAATCTATTCCTTCCTCCTGACAGTATCCCTTGACTACCAGACGAGCCTTGTTCCTTATGACATTACCTTCCTTGTCCATTTTGTTTCTAAAAACCCATTTAAGACCAACAACCGAAGCATCTGGAGGAGTTGGAATGAGGCGCCAGACTTTGTTCCTTTCAAACTCGTTCAGTTCGTCTTGCATTGCTTGAACCCAATCAGAGTGATCGAGGGCAGTGTTCACTGTCTTCGGTTCAACTTTTGATACGAATGATTTAAACATACAAAACTCTACCTTTGAGAATAAGGATGTCTGTTTTGCCTTCAGTTGAGATCGGGTCAAAACCTTCTCAGATACATCACCAACTACTTGAGAGATAGGATGATCTCTGGTCTATTTGGTAAGAGGAGGGTAATTCGGATCGAAGGTTGGATCTAGTTCAGCGTTGATCATCTCTTCGGGCTCAGATTGGCTATCGTCATCAAGCGTCATATCATCATGCTCCCCCTCAAATAATGAGTCTTGAGAAACATGAGGCTCAGGGTTTTGTTGTGGTGCTGGATTTTCAGGCGTTGAAGCACCTTCGTTTGGAGGGGCATCTTCGGTTGGAGAGGCACCTTCGGTTGGTGAAGGACCTTCGGTTGAAGTAGTAGAGCTTGGCTCCCCCTGGACTTGTGAGCTTGGCTCCCCCTCGACTGAAGCAGTGTTGGTTGGAGATTCATCAGTGAGCGATTCTCCTTCATGCATTCTTTTCGCAGCATCTTCGACAATTTGCTTCATATGATCAATTTTGTTGTCAGCTGCACCTGCTTCTGAGAGAGAAGCTTTTTCCGGTTCGTCAAAGAGTTCCAGAAATTTCTCGTACAAATTGGTGATTGAGACTGTGACTTGGCCAGTTTGAGGAAATATTTCCCCGGCAGTGTCATCTATGGCCTATAGCTTCTTGACATAGTTATCGTCGAAGGTCACATAGTATGTCTCTTCAATCCTTCTTGATCGTTTTTTTAGGACCCTGTACGCCTTGGATGTGAGTGAGTAACCCAGAAAGATTCCCTCGTCAGCTTTGACATCAAACTTGTTGCGGTGTTCTTTGGAGTTAAAGATGAAACACCTTGAGCCAAACACATGGAAAAATTTCACGTTGGGTTTTCTGGTATTTATTATCTCATATGGTGTGAGCTTGAATCGCTTATTGAGATAGGATCTGTTCTGTGTATAACAAGCAGCAGAAATAGCGTCAGCCCAAAAATAAAGAGGTAAGGAAGCGAAACTTAACATAGTTCGGGCAGCTTCACACAAGGATCGGTTTCGTCTTTCGACTATTCCGTTCTGTTGTGGTGTGTAAGGAGCTGAGAAATTATGACTAATTCCCTTTTCTGCAAGAAACTCTTCAAACTCCTTGTTCTTGAATTCGAGACCATTGTCGCTCCTGATGTTTCGAACTACCTTCTTGAGCTGAACTTCAATCTACTTGATAAACACTTTCAGCTTTTGAGTCGCTTCAGATTTGAGCTTTAGAAAGAAAACCCATGTAAATCGTGAGAAATCATCAACGATGACAAGAATATACTTGCTACCACCGATGCTTTCGATAGATGAAGGACCACACAAATCGATATGAAGTAATTCGAGTGGTTCAACAACTTTTGTGTTAATTACGGATGGGTGACTTTGACGACTCTGCTTTCCCATTTCACATGCAGCACATAGATGCTCTCTGTCAAACTTGAGCAATGGAAGGCCCCTAACATGACCTCCAGTGACAAGTCGGTTGATATCTTTGAAATTGAGATGAGAGAGTCTTCGGTGCCACAACCAGCTTTCGTCGGATTGAGCTTTTGATAGCAGACATATGGCTGGGTTTCCTTTGATGGGTTTCATGTTCAGAGGAAACATTTCACCCTTTCGCTCTGACTTCAGAATGACTTTCTTTGTCTTTTTCTCTATGATTTCAGAACCTTCATCATCGAATGAAACTCTGAGACCTGTACCTCCAACAAGCTGAGATACACTGATGAGGTTGTGTTGAAGTCCTTCCACATAAGCCACCTTCCTTATTGTAAAGTCACCATTCGTTATCATCCCGTATCCCTTTATGGTGCCGAAAGAGTTATTTCCAAACTTAACGTTGCCACCGTTTGCAAGAGATCTGTATTCCCTGAGCTCCTCTTTCCTCCCTGTCATGTGACGCGAGCAGCCACTGTCGATGTACCATTCTTCGTCAAACTGCTCGTCACTCATAACCTGCAAAAATTAAGCAGATTTAGGAACCCAAAGTTTCTTGGGTCCATGTGAGCTTTTCATGGGAACGGGAATAGTAAGAGAGATGTCAACTAGATATGTTCGTTTTATTAGAGTTGTTTCATCTTTCTTTTTAATGGTAAAGACTTTTATTTTGTTAGGATTGGGTTTGTTTGTTTTGGACTCAGGTTTGGATTCATCGACCTTCTGCTTTCCCTTCTGTTCAGCTGATGAATGAGGTTTTTGAGAACCAACGGAGTTAGCGTTAGAGCATGATGGAGATGAATGGGTGGAAGTAGAAGAACGAGAAGAATTAGGAAGAGAGGATTTGGATTTGGATGGAGATGTCTTCCTTGCTGATGACTCTAGGTGACCCTTTTGCTTTTGATCGTTGGTGGGGTTAACCTTCGAGTCTTGTTCTCTTTTGATTTCGGAGCCGAACCTCTGTGTTCGGTTGGAGTTGTTCTTGGAACCGAACCTTTGGTTTCGGTCGAAGTCCTTTTCAGAACCGAGCCCTTGCTTTCGGTTGGTGTTTTCTTGCGAACCGAACCTTGGCTTTCGGTTGGTATTTTCTTGCGAACCGAACCTTGGCTTTCGGTTGGTATTTTCTTGCGAACCGAACCTTGGCTTTCGGTTGGTATTTTCTTGCGAACCGAACCTTGGCTTTCGGTTGTTGGAACTTTCAGGCTTTCTTACAGGATTGTTTTCATACTTCAGATTCTTGTCCTTGTGTGAATAGTATGCATTCTGGGAGTGCCAGAATTGTTTCCTTTCAGAAAGGTTTTTCCTGTATCTTTGGTTCCTCTCTATCTTCTTATCCCTCATCTGCTTAAGTTTGCTGATGAACGTTCGCTCTTGTTTTTGTTGTCACCTTGACTGGTTCCTTTTGAACTTCAGGAGTTTTTCTTTGAGCAGAGGGAGCAGATGGAATATCTGAAGAAGATTCAGTTTGCCCTGAGGATGTGGAAGGAGTATCTGATGAAGTTTCACTTCGAGCTGTTGGTGTTGAAGGAATGTCTTCTTTTGCTGAACGATCATTCTCTTGAGGAATTTCTTTCGTACCACTGGTGCTTGGTTCACTGAAATTATCGGGCTTGTTCAAGGGTTCAGGTATGTATCTCCCTTTTCTCATCCAGGAGGTTCTTTCAGATAGGCCAACGGTTTCGTTTCCATTATCAATAGGAGCTTCCCAGAAGTACTCATCACAGCCATCAGCATTGTCTTCGTTAACAATAGCTGTGAGTTCAGCTGTTTGATGTTCGGTTACTCCAGTCACCTTGTATACCTGATTTGGAGTGGTCCTGACCTTTTGAGACACAACAGCCTTTTCTACTAATTTCGGGGACTTTTGTTGGGACAGTCTAGCGAATTCCACAGAGTTTTCAGAAATAAGATTTTTGTGGTTTTCAGTTTCGCTTTTAACAAATTCTGAGCAGTCAACCGTATCCTCTACAGAAATTTCACTCATGTTTTCGTCCTCGTTAAGCTCAGATGCATTTTCAACATCGATTTTGTGTTTCTGAGCTTACATTGGCGTTTAGAGAGTCAAATTTTTGCATAGTTTTGGTTCTCAGTTTAAGTCTGTCATTTTCGTCCAAAAGATTTTTGAGCATGTCCTTGTGGTCTGTGGATTTAATGAAGGACTCAATTTTGTCCAGTCCATACATGTAGGTCGGATTGACATCATCAGACGATATCACACTCTCACAATTGTAGGCTTCGGCATCGATTTCATCCTCCTTAAATTCTAGGAAGGGTAAAATCATGCGATGGATCTTTTGGCCTATCTCACAATCCAAGTGAAGTTGAGTAATATTGGAATATAAACGTTTAGCTATTAAACAAAAAACATTTCGTTGTTTTAACAATTTCAAATTGTCTCTCTGCAAATAAATGTTTTCGTCTTTAACTTTAACTAATTCCGACTCTTTTAACTCAATCCACATTCGCCGCTCCTCACTCTTTGACGCCACCCTGCTTAATTGATCAGTCAGGTTAGAATTGGTGACTCGAGTTTGAGTTAAGCTACTATCTAAATGAGAAATTCTTGTATTAACATTTTTTAGCTCTTTCTCATATGAGGATGATGGTACTTTAGATGAAATAAAAACAGATTGTACCTTCTTTATCAGTTCATCAAGCTCATTGAACTGCTGGCTTAGTGGTTTGGCCGTAAAGCACATATCCTCCTGCACCTTCGGTCCATTGCTTCCTCCATCGGTATTGTATCCCCTCATTTGAGATACGTCAGTCACCATGAAGCATTTTCCACCACTGCTTTCCTCCTTAGCCACATACGCCTTTCCATGAGTAGGCTTCCTCACTTCTTCGTCTTCTGAGTCAGTAGACCAAACTTCAGTGCTACCGAACTCATCGTCATTAACCGAACCCTGCACAATAAGAGCATTAATAGAAGGGTTAGCGGTAGACTTCTTCTTTCTCAACTCATCCAATCTCTTCTGCAGCACGGCTTCCTCATCATTTCCATCGTCCTTTTCAGCCATCTTCTTAAGAACACAGTCCTTAGCATAGTGGTTCTTGCCACCACAATAGAAACAGCTTACTCCGGAATCGCCATCTGCTTTCGGTTCCTTCTTGGGCTCCTCAGCTTTCGGTTCATTGTGCGCTTTTTCAGAGCTGTAACTCCCCTGCCAGTTTCGGTTTTTGTTGCTGGGGAATCTCTTCTTTATGAACCTCTTAGGATTGGACACCATCATGGCATAATCCTCAGTTGTGAGGTCATATTCTTCCAAGTTGAGCTCTTCATCCTCCATCACAGCTTTACTTTTAGATAGGAGGGCCAACGAACCAAGACTGGAGACAACATTCTTCTCTTGAACCACAATCTTCTCTTGGGACTTTAGAATACCCACCAGTTTCGCCAAAGAATATGATTTAAACTGTTCATGGGCTTTGACTGTGGAAACAACTGCTCTCCATTCAGATCGCAGTCCGTTCAAGAAAGTAACCTTTTGTTCGATGAGCTTCCTTTCGATGTCGTGTTTGATCATCTTGCTGAGAAGATGATTGAAGCGATCAAACGTCTGGGTCACAGTTTCTTCGGCCCCTTGCCTGAATTCACCAAATTCAGATAGAAGCAAGGTTTGGATAGAATGTTCAAGATCTTCGTCTGTGGAATACAGTTCGCGAAGTCTATCCCACACTTCCTTTGCCGTAGTGCATGAGCTGACCAGTCTGAATGTGTCGGACTGAAGGGCGAATCTGATCAACCTTAGCGCCTTAATATTGCACTGGAGTTTGTCTTTTTCATCTTGCGCAATATTCGTCACGTCCTTAAGGAGATCATTGTACTCTTTTTGTGTCTTAATGATTCTGGACGTCGTAGAACGAGAAAACGGTCCATTGATGATGGCTTCCCATATAAGATAACCATTGTCCTCCGATCCAATCACATAATCTTCGAAATGATGCGCCCATACTTCATAGTCATGGGTGTACAGGATTGGAATCTTTGTCGTCGAACCGATGCTGTTGGAAATATTAATAGGGTTTGATTGCGTTGCGTCCATAATGATCGTAAAAACCTGTTCAAAGATCAGACTTGTAATAAAGCAGATTAGGGCAAAACAATAAATATTAAGATACGTCAATTAAGATGACGGCTCAATAAATATCAATGATTGCGGAAAAACCCTAATGGAAATCTTTTTCACAGAAAAGATGTGTATCGATTACACAGCCTCCTGCTCTGATACAAATTGATGGGATTAAAACACTTTTTAATCAATGAAGATCGATTAGATCTTGAACAAGTGTATGAATATAAAACAGTAAAAACGCAATAATAAGAACAAACAGTTTGAATCAAACGAGTCGAATGATTAAATGAAATCCTTAGAAGAGCTCGATTAAGAACATCAACTGTAAAGGATTAGAAGATTACAAGAACGATTACAGAAAAATATAATACTCTTGATCAATCGCTATTTCGATAATCTCTAGAATCTTAACCTAATATGCATGCAAGCATTTAACTTATATACAATACATAAAAGGCTCTCGGTTGGACAGGCCCAAACCGGAGAATACAAGGCTAATCAACGAGCCCAAAAGACGCAACATCAAAACTCTCTTCAGCCCAACACATTTAAAAACTTTATTTTGGGATTGATGTATTGTTTTGGTTTTAAGACTATTTCAAATGGTAATGAAGAAGTTTATTTTATGTTTGAAAACTTTTACTATGACGGAAACCCCTAGAATTTTCTTAGTCAATGGTCGAATAAAAAGATTTTTCTTTTCTTTCCTTTCTAAAATCTATATGCATAGTATTAATGCAAACCATTAATTTGACAACACTTACAGTTTTCAAAATAGTAGTGAACTAAATACTATACATTATTTTATGTATTTATAAGCATTTCTTTTCTTGTGTCTTAGAACCATGTCAAGAAGGCCTAATCGTGGGCGCCCACATAATGAAACACCCGATCTTGCTCAAGTTGTAGCACAACAACTCATGGAAGCAATCCCAAACATTGTTACTCAAGTAACTGCGGGACTTAATGCTAACCAAGGAAATAGTGAAGGAAACCGGGGAAACAATGAAAGAGAATGCAACTACAAGTCCTTTATGGCTTGTAAACCTAAGGAATTCCACGGAAAGGAAGGAGCGGTCGGGTTGCTAAAATGGATTGACAGCATGGAGTCGGTCCTTCACATTAGCAAATGCCTCAAGCACAACAAAGTTGAGTAACTTGTCTACTCCAAGATAGGGCATTGACCTGGTGGAATACTCTAGTGCAAACCCGAGGCCGTGCAACGGCATATCAGCTAACTTGGGAAGACCTGAAGAAGCTGCTGATAGAGGAGTATTGTCCTAAGGATGAAATTCAGAAGCTTGAATATGAGTTCTGGAACCATTCTATGGTTGGAACACAAATAGAGAAGTACATAGTCCGATTTCATGAACTAGCAAAACTGGTACCTCACATGGTTACTCCTGAGGAGAAACGGATAGATCGTTACATCTGGGGTCTGGCACCAGAGATTCGGGGAATGGTTACTTCAGCAAATCCATCTACTATTCAGAGTGCAGTAAGTCTAGCAAATCGACTAACCAATGATGTGACAAGGACGGGAGCATCGACAAAGGAAAACTCTAGTAGCAATAGGAAGCCAACAAATCAGGGAGAGAAGAAATATGGAGGCAAGTCAGGGAGGAAGCAGAAAGTCTCAAGAAACTTTATGGTAAGAGCCCAGGAGCAGGAACCAGTGAAAACTCAGGAACAGAAAGTCATGGAAGTGCAGGAGCGAAAGCAGTACTCAAGGCCACTTCCGAAGTGCAATAAGTGTAACTTCCATCACAAGGGAGCTTGCCCAGTGTGCCAAAACTGTAAAACAAACAGGCCATTACCCGAAGTATTGTAAGTTGAATAAGGATGGAAAAAGGGCATGTTACGAGTGTGGGAGTACTGATCACCTCCGTAGTGCATGTCCCAAACTGAACAAGGGGCCTGGTAACAATGGACAAGGCCAAGCCATGCAAAACTTTCAAGGAAATCAAGGTGGGCGGCCAAGAGGTTTAGCCTTTGTGATTGGTGCAGAAGAAGCTCGTCAGAACCCTGAGGTGATAAAAGGTACGTTTCTCCTGAACAACCATTTTGCATCAGTAATATTCGATGCGGGAGCAGATAGGATTTTTGTTTCTTTAGCTTTTAGACCGTTAATTGACTCGAAATCAATAAATATGACGAATACTTATACTATTGAACTTGCTGATAGGTATGAAATTAGGGCTAATGAAATAATTCCTGGCTGTACTCTGAATTTAGCTGATAAACTCTTTAGCATTGACCTAATTCCTATAGAGCTAGGTAGTTTTGATGTAATTGTAGGAATGGATTGGTTATCCAAAAATAGAGCGGACATTGGTTGTTACGAGAAAGTCATTAGGGTACCTCTCCCTAATGGAGAAACCCTTATCATACATGGTGAGAAGCCAGGAAGAAGTTTAAACATTGTATCAAGCATGAAGATTCACAAGTACCTGAAGAAGAATTGTATTGCATTCATGGCCCATGTGCTAAAAAGAGAACCTGAAGCTAAGCAACTCAAGGAGATTCCGGTGGTTCAAAACTATCACGAAGTGTTTCCGGAGGAATTACCCGGTCTACCCCCCCCCCCCCATAGGCAGGTCGAATTTCGGATAGACTTAATTCCCGGAGCGGTACCGGTAGCAAAAGCACCATATCGCCTCGCGCCATCCGAGATGCAAGAATTGTCCGGACAACTTCAAGAACTTCTAGACAAACGGTTTATTCGACCAAGTTACTCACCTTGGGTAGCCCCAGTGTTATTCGTCAGAAAAGTTATGCGGATAATCGTCGAAAACCATTAGAATTCCAAGTTGGAGACAAGGTAATTTTAAAAGTGTCGCCTTAGAAAAGGCTTGTACGTTTTGGTAAGAAAGGAAAACTAAGCCCGAGATATGTTGGACCCTTTGAAATCATTTAAAGGATTGGTCCGGCGGCGTATAAACTCCAATTGCCCCAAGAGTTAAGCGCCATTCATGACACATTCCACGTCTCCAATCTTAAGAAATGTCTAGCCGACGAAGCATTGATAGTACCCCTGGAGGAAATTAAGATCAATGATAAGCTAAAATTTGTTGAGGAACCGATAGAAATCCTTGACAGGGAGGTAAAACAACTTAAGCGGAGTAAGATTCCGATTGTGAAAATTCGATGGAACTCAAAACGCGGGCCGGAGTACACCTAGGAGCGTGAGGACTTCATGAAGGAAAAGTATCCACAACTTTTCCCATGTGATGACAAACGATGACATAGAATGAATTTCTGGACGAAATTCTTTTTAAGCGGGGGATACTGTGACAACTGTCAATTCAGGTCATTCTCAGACTCATGCATCTTTATAAAAACCATTCATGCACAATGTGCCATGGCCTAGTAGTATAAATTAGGTCAAAATATTGCATAAACTAGGATCCAACTAAAATCTAGGACTAATGTACTTAACTCTTACGATTCTAGTAAGTTGTTTAACTACAATAGGAAATGCCAATACCATAATTAGAATAAAACTTCAAACTTTGTTACAGTTGAAAAAGGGTATAAAACCCTAAAAATAAATTAAAATATTCTAATTTCATTCCAATATGATGGTGAATATCAAACAATGTTTCAAAAAAAAGTCAGGAAGGAAGAAAACCCTAGTGGCTGATTGGTTTGCATGTTGTGTGAGTTTTGAGTTCAGTAAAACTCCCTAACATGTGAATCGCGTCTTCTCGGTGCTTGATAGCCTAACTTGGGAAAATCATGTTGGGATTCTAGCCATGAATTAAGTTCAGTTGTGTGTTAGGTCGAGTGCGTGTTCGACTAATATGGAAAGTGTTGTAAGACTACGGGGGTAGCCGTAACATTCACTATTGATCAGTTAGTATGGGACGTGTTATAAGACTTTGAGGCTAGGCGTAGCATTCACTAGCGATCAGTTAGTATGGAAATTGTTGTAAGACTGCGGGGGTAGACGTAGCATTCACTAATGATCAGTTAGTATGGGAAGTGTTGTAAGACTGCGGGGGTAGCCGTAGCATTCACTAGTGATCAGGTAGTATGGAAAATGTTATAAGACTGCGGGGGTATTCGTAGCCTTCAAAAGGTTAGAAAATAGTGCTAGACTGATGTAAGTTGGTGAGTGTATCCGCAACATTCGCTAGGTTGCTAGATAGTATGAGCACGTTGCTAGGACGCGAAAGGGGCAGTAGTAACCACCAGTTCGGGTGTAGCAGTGAGGATATGGAAATCCACGGATGGGTTTATGGGTTTCCCTAGAGGGATTAGACTTGGTTAAGCCAATGATAAGACTGTAGGAATATCACTACCGTTATGAGATCAAGGAAGCAATGGATTACTTAAGATTGCTTGTGATGTAAGGCTACCATTGGACATGTAGCAATCGTTTTTTTGCCGTGGATTTGGTAACAACGGGATTCAATGCATGGATCCAATATGTTGGAGCAGGAGGTTGTTAGAGTCGCAGTGGCATGATAACTAGTGGCAACTAGTTCCAGGGAAGGATTTCATTCGGAAGTCGTGTGAGGAAACTATGTGGGAGCCTTTAGGCTCCGCGACCGGGCCGCGGGGTGTGTCAGATGATTGGTGAATGAATTGACACCAGGGAGGTCTCGATACATTTAGGAAAACAACCATGTGGCGGCATATTGCTTCAGGAAAATCAGTGTTCAGCCAGTTTTCGTGTTTAGGGCGGTATTGTCAAATTGGGTTTTCAGGTGTATGAGAAGTATCTAGATGTTAGAACCCTTAGATATCAGGAGTTAAATAGTTATATGAGAGACCAAGGAGGCTGGGCTCAACAATAATGATTTGGTGTGAAAGGTCTGTCATGGAGCTAGACCATCTCGAGACTTTAGGTTCCGGATCGAGTAAAGGTGGTCATACTGCAAGGGATTCATTTATTTTCTAGTTTTAGAACCCTACGAGGGTTGGTTACGGTTACCTTGGAAAGGCTAGGGCTATGCTTGGGATTGTAGTTCAAGTTGCCTGGCATGTAAGGAATGAGAGGAAACGATTTCGAGGACGAAATCAAATTTAAGTGGGGGAGAGTTGTAACATCCCATTTAAAATATAATAACTAAATAAAAAACCTGAAAACACGAGAAATAATTTTACTATTATTTTATATTATTATTGTCCAAATCAAATAATAATTAGTAGGGTGTTGGTTTCAGGGTGCCAAATAAGATACTTTTGATTTCCGTTGGTTAAAGTGTAAGTGCGGGACTTATATTGAAAGGATTTTATAGAGTCAGGGGCCGAAGTGTAAATTTCGGATCTGATTTGAAAAGAATTGCAGAGGGCAGGGTTGAAAAGGTAAATTATGGGCTTAATAAGAAAGAGATTCTAAAGGGAGGGACTAGACTTGTTAAAATTGCAAAGTTGAATACGGGAACGACATTAACCCCGTCACTTTCACTTAGAGGGTGTTTTGCTAAGCTTTTGAAAGGCAAAAGTCCTTTTAGAAAAAGTTGCAAAAAGTCAGGATTCTATAACTTTTCCAAAAAGTTTATTTTTCCTTATATAAAAAAGTGCTTTTACAAGATTACCAAACATCTTTTGCCTTTCTATCTTTTCCTAAAAGCTAAAAGATGTTTTATAAGATAAAACAAACACCCCCTCAACCTATGTATATATTTATCATAACTCACGCAAAACCCTAACCCTACTACTCTCCTTTCAGCCGCCATCCCTCTCTCCATTGCCGAGCTGACTTTCTTCTTGTGTTCTCGATCAGCCAACCACCACAGCGACCACTGGAGCAACCCCTCGCATCCATCCTAACGTCGGGAGAGTGAAACTTCATGTGTTGTTACCGCCATCGCTCGATTAGACTGCCCTTCAGCCTTCGTTGCCTCCATGGAAGCTCTCATCCGCTACTGACACCGCATCTGTCAGAGATCGGAGGAGTAAGCCGTACTAGTCCCTGTCGTTCTACCTCCCCTTCCTATTTCTTTCCTACGCCATCTTAGCCCCGTTCAATACCCGCCGCCACCCATGTGGCCATCAACATCACTTTCCCTAGCCCCTATATGGTTCGCTGCTCCGACCACTTTTAACTGCCGTTGTTAAGAGCGGGTGTGCGTAATGGGTGTGTGTGTGTGTGTTACAGCCGTATCTCGCAAATTCATAGGTGTCTCGGGTTGGTGCTATCTGAGAAAATCCAAGGAAAAGCCACCATGGCTGCCGGCCATGGTGGCTGCCGCCTCAAGGACCACCATGGAGGGTGTGTATACTACTGTAGGGTGTTATTTTGTGTGTGTGTGTGTGTTTATTAGTGTTTGTTGTGTGTTAATTGGATGTTATTGTCAATTGTAACAAAATGGAATAGTGAAAGAAAAGTCTAAAACACCACCATAGGGTGGTGGCTGCCGCCACTGGCCGCCGTGTCGGGTGGCGGTGTGCCTTGTTAGTTTGTGACTGTTTAGATGTTTGGACAAGAGACTAATAAACCCTAATGAGCCCAATAAGGTCCAAATTGACCTAGAAGCTCAACCAATTGACTAATAGGCTAGTATTGGCTAGGAAACCCTATTTAGGGTTTGAGAAACCCTAATGACATAAAACCCTAATTTTTGAGAATTTATCCGGACACACATGAGAATTATTTAATAACTTCAAATATTAAATCATCATCATTGGCAAATTAACTTAAGGTAATAGTGGACTTAATGAATTAAGTCCTTAATGGGTTAAGTAGGGACACTTAACCCTAATCAACATTTTATGTGCAACCCTAATTTCGCTTGGGCCTCGAGTTGGGCCTTCCTATTGGGTTTGGCTGATTGGATTATTGAAGGGTTATCCAAGAACAAGAACAAGTAAATGGACCTAAATAATTAGATGGACTTTAGGGTAAGGCCCATGTGGGATACTTGGGCCTTATTTGGAAGATTGGGCCATAGATGGGTCGTATATGGACCTTTATGATTATGTGATTTTGGGACATGGGAATACCAAGAGTTTGGACTAGAAAAATTGAATTGCACTTAAGGAAGGACCATGTAGAGGTCTAGGCCCAATTTGGAAAATTGGGTAATATGTTGGGCTTTGGCCCATTACCTGACTTTTGGGTCCTTGGAGTGTGAGTTGGACCTTGGGCTTGGAACCTAAATATTAATTATGTATTGTTTGATATTGGCAGTTCGGGAATCTGTCAACCAACAGCTGGAGTTTCATCTGCGGGACTTCAGCAGTGTCAGGTGAGTTATCCTCACTATACTAAGGGGTCTAAGACACCAAGGTCGGCCCATTGGATATGTTATCCTAGTAGTGTTAAATTTTAAGTATGAGTTAGTGTTGCATGATAGTGGTTATGCCAGTTAGGTAGACCTGTACGACTACCTGTGATGTTATATGATTATTGCATCCTCGGTAGTTATTTTACACGTTATGTGGGTTGGGTTGAGGTTGTACTGCTCCATGCGGTAGCCAACAAATCCTAGAGTATTCCAGATATGAGCTGAGGGCCCAGTAGGCATTCCAGACTCATACTGAGGACTCGGGAGCATTCCAGATATGAGCTGAGGGCCCGGTAGTCATTCCAGACTCATACTGAGGGCTCGATGGCATTCCAGATACGATCTGAGGGCCTGATAGGCATTCCAGACTCGTACAGTGGGCGGGAGCATTCCAGTTACGGGCTAAGGGAGACCTGTACTGTGGGCTCGGGAGTATTCCAATTATGGGCTAAGGGAGACTCGTACTGTGGGCTCGTGGGTATTATAGTTTATAGGGTTGTGGACCCGTTATGTGTTGTTCTGTTCAGTTAGTAATGTTATGATATTATTGATATCGTTATGTGGACTGTATGAGTATTGGTATTTTGAGGGTAACTCACTAAGCTTTCGGACTTACAGTTTCAATTTATTGTTTCAGGTACTTCAGGGGATCATGGCAAGGCAAAGGCGTGATCGTATGGCTCCTCACTTTCTATGACTTTGTTTCTGGGATACTCTGATATGATACATTTTGAAACCAAGTTTGTAATAGTTAATGGATTTGAAATGTTTTTAAAAGTTTAAATTGACTTGAATTTTTCGGGTGTCACATTTGGTATTATATTCAATGAGTTACATTCTTTCAAAGTTGAGCTATCAAAGCTGAAAATTTTCAGCTTTTCAGCAAGATTTTTAAAATTTTGTAATCTGTGAAATTTTTTAAACAACCATAACTCATTCGTTTTAAGTCGGATTGACCTGCGGTTTTTTCCAACATTTAGTTTACAGTTTGTAGATGAATTTAGACTATAATTTTGTTGATTTTGGTATTATATTCAGTGAGTTACAATCCTTCAAAATTGAGATATCAAAGCTGAAATATTTCAACTTCTTAACTATTATTTTAGACTATAATTCTGAATTTCATGCATCTTTGACAGATAAATCATATGAAAGGGATCTTGGTGAACTTGATTTATATGTTAGTAGCTTTTATTTGGAAAATTAATTTTGCAAGTTATAATATTATAACATCAAGGTAGATTAGTTATGCATGAAACGGAAACATAATTAATTTTACAAGTTGTATCGTATAAACCCAATAACAGATTCGTTTTAATGAGTTCTGTCAAACCCTAAGCCTTATTTTAACGACTTTTACTCTATGCAATTAAAGTTGTACCGGTCCAAACGGGTCCAAGAACCGGAAAACCTTTCCTGGACCCGGACCCGGACATGGACACGGATACGACTCATCCGGTCCGGTCCACGGTCCACAATATTCTCCATAACCGGTCCGGTCCGGTCCAAATGTTCACCCCTAGTTCTAACATATCACATAATCAAATAACTGCATGGTATTTTGGGGTCTACTTACTGGCTCCGGCTGATCGTACACTTCACATCCTCTTTTACTTATTTTGAAAACCATTTCGAAAATCTTTCCTTGATTTGAGACTAGATTCACACAAGTGTTCCTCCAATTCACTCAAACCAAGGCTCTAATACCAACTTGTAACACCCATAAAAATCATGCCAATCTTAAACTTTTAAAAACATTTCAAATACTAAAAGTTATTAAAAAAAGGTTTCCAAAATAGTTTAATATCAAAGTATCCCAGAAATCCAAATCAAAATATGAGGGAATGTACGGTCACACATTCGCCTTCCCGCGAATAATCGATAAATGTAAGATCGAAGGCTTAGTGAGTTACCCCCAAAGTACCAACCTCAACAACCATAAACAAATCATATAACAAACACAGAACAACCATGCATCTCGAGTCTACAGTCTGACTGGTCCGCCCACACCGGACCTTCAGTCAACCTAGTCCACTCTCTAAGTCTACAGTATGACTGGACCACCCGCACCGAGCCTTCAGTCTATCTGGCCCACTCTCCGAGCCTAGGCACGTCTAGACCGCCCTCTTGGGGCCTTCAACCTATCTGGACCGCTCGCCGGGCCTTCGGCCTGACTCTGTGCGCCTAGGCTTGCAGTTTATCCGGTCTGCCCTAGGTATGTTGGCCTACAGTACGAAGCAGGACCCGCCTCAACCCAACCCCCATACCAATCAAACAATCATGTGCACATAAATATCATACGCAAGCTTGTATGTAATAGATAATCATACTGATCTAACAAATCACTAACACAACAACCATCCTATAACTAGGATACCGACCTAACCGGACACTAACATAACATCATCCTATATACCAGGATACCGACCTAAACCAGGTCACTAACATAATACCATCCTAACTACCATGATGTAGATCTAGAAGATCAATAAGCATATCAAGCAAATACCCGGATACAAATCCGATAAAGGGCCGGCCTTGGTGCCTTAGACCCTGTTGATATAATGAGCATAACCCAACTCACAATGTCGGTCTGAACTGAAGTATCGACTCCCAAAGTGTTGTCTCACCGAAAATCCTGAACTATCCAAAATAACGAATGCTGAGTCAACATATGGGCTATCAATCCTGACTAAGGGGTCCATATAGTCCATTTCGTCTTTTCTCTAATTTGGGCCAAGGCCCAATACCAAAACAAAACCCAACACTAGGTAGGCTTTCCAAGCCCACTAGTGGCCCACTAATGGCCCAATTTGCTAAATTGGGCCCAATCCCCTAATGGGCCTTACCCTAAGCCCAAACATCTTTTTCGCCCACATTATCTGACTTCTGATGGCCCACTAAGGCCCAAAGAACCAAAATCCCCTACATGGCCCAAACCGAGGCCCAAAACTTACAAGGCCCATATCTGATGAGTACGTTAGGCGTACTCGCTAAATGGTGAGTACGTTGGGTGTACCTACATGAACGCTCAGCGTACTCCCCTGTTAAGTCACTTTCCCTTTAAGTGCTTATACTCCAATCCAGAAGCTACAATCGCAGATCCAAGTCCTTTTCATCGTCGTAATCCATAAAGTCACCGACTTGGTGACTTTGCATGACCCTAATAAGCCCAAACTACAAAATAGCATTCCATTCTCATAGAAATGATATTAACTCATGCATGAATCCAATAAGACATTCAAGATGGCAACTTTCTACCTTAGAGACTCATTTTGAACTAAGAGTGGCAACTCTAAGTCCAGAAATCGGATTTGAACCATAAAGTTCTATACTTGGGACCAAAATGACTTCAAAATCAAACTACACTAGATCTAAGTATTCTTGAGGAAAGTTATGAATTTATACCTCCAAAGAGTCTCAAATGATGATGCTATTCTAGATCTATAAGCTCAAACTTCCCAAGTCCTTCCTTGCCAACTTCTTCTTTCCTCTTCCAAGCTTAAAAACACCAAGATGGCCTCTCAAGATCAAGATCACACAAGAATGAAGGGATGAGACGTTCTAGGGTTTTTTTTTTTTAGGTTGGGGAGGCTGGTAAGGAGGCTAGGGTTTGAGCCATAACGTTCCTTATATAGTGGGTAGCCCCCAAATTAGGGTTTAGGATCTCTGAGAGTATGTTAGGCGTACTTCTCGTACGCTGGGCGTCCTCCTCCTACACCCGCGATCATTTAACCTTCTACGTCGGGCGTACCCCAATTACCACTTTTTCATGCTTGGTCCTTTCTTTCCTCTTCCTTGCAAAGCAAGGGCCAAAAGTGACGTAATTCAAATCCGAGGGATGAATTTGAAGCTACTTGAAAAATGGGATGTTACATAAATTCTTTTATTGATTTGTTAATACGAACATACACCGAATTTACTATGATTTATAATTTAAAAAGACAAAATTTTTGGGTGTACTTTGTATAAAAATTCAGGTGTTAGACTTAATGAGAGAAGTGCTTCTGCTCAAAAAACATGGCTCGTCGCCCTTGGAAACAACACGTCTAGTAAAAGATTCTCAGCTATTTTGTCTTTTTATGGACACGACGCATCTATGAGTTGGACGTGGCGCATGATGCGTGTTGACTGTTGACTTTTTGACCGTTTTGACTTTTGTTCAAACTCCGTTGATTAAGGGTTTTGATCTAAGGATTGGCCTTTAATTAAGCTTTGAACATTGAGTTGCACTTAATGATGATTTAGGTGGTTCGTCTAGCTAATTCCTTCAAGGATGCGAGGGTCTGATTTATTATTCTTAGTTTATGTGAGTTTTCTCACTATATTACATGTTTCATTATTGGATCTTCTATGTATAGGATGCATGTGTAATGCTATAATATGATCGTATGATTTGTTAGACTAATGGAGTCTTACTTTATATATATATATATATATATATATATATATATATATATATATATATATATATATATATATATATATATATATATGGTTTTATATGGGATGATGACGGAATGGCTCCGATCATGAGCCTACATGCTGAGGGGGCGAGGTTTACAAAAGTGGTTGTGAACTGAAATCATAAAAGTGGTGGTGAGCACATGCTATGAGACTAGTCGATGACGCTGTCATGAAAGTGTTCGTGACATATATCATGAAAGTTATCGTAAGTAGTTATCCGAAAGAGGTGGTGATGTATGCTATTGTACGCAGAATTGTTATAGTGGTATATGTGGTATATTGGATAACTCACTCATCTTTGTTCTTATATTTTAAAGTTAAATGTTTTTCAGGTTGTTCTTTTGACAAAGGGAATGATGCAACTTGACTGTACACACATCAAGAGATTTTATGTTTTGATTTTCCACAAACTCTGATACATTTTTATGGTTCGATTTTATGATGTTAAACGTTATGATATTTATTATCTTTTATGGAAAATGGTTTTTGGACATTTTACTTATATTTTAGAAAAGAAATACTAGTTGAAAATTTAAGACATTCCAAATGAACATTCTATCTAGTCAATTGAATTTCATTACCATTGAGATTAATTAATAAATATTACGGGGTTTTTTTTTTTTAATTTGAACTTAAGATTACTTTTTTAAATAATTAATTATATGATCATTGTGTTAATTATCTTAATACATTTTACACTTTTCATCTGTTTTTTGTTTTTTTTTTTCATTTTTTCGTATTATTTTTTTTTAATTTTTTTTATTATTGTTTAGTTTTTTCCTATTTTTTTTTTCATCGTTTCATTTTATATTTCATTAATTTGATAAAAAAAATTGACATTTTTCTAAAAATGTAAAATGTATGCACATATTAGAGTATATTACAATTTTGATGTTTGAGTTTTTTGGTTTTCTATTTATTTTTAATAATTTTGGTTATTTATGGTTTTTGTAGCCTTTTTTTATTTTGATTCGAGTAAATAAAAAAAATTATGTTTATTTTCTTTATCTATATTTGTAAATATAACTATTTTATTTACTCGAATCAAAATCAAAAAGTTACAAAAATCATAAATAACCAAAAATTTAAAAAAAAATAGAAAACCAAAAAAACTCTAACACCAAAATTGTAATATACTATAATATATTTATATATTTTATACTTTTTGGAAAATGTCAAAAAAAGTTATCAAATTGATGAAAAATAAAACGAAACAATGAAAAAAAATAAAAATAGGAATTTTTTTTTAAATAATACAAAAGATATTAATAAGATAATATGAAAATGTTTTAAAAAAATATGAAAAAGACCAAAAAAAAAAAGATGAAAAATGTAAATTATATTAATATATTAGAGTATATCACAATTTTGGTGTTTGAGTTTTTGTTTTTTGTTTTTTGTTTTTCAATTTTTCATTTCTTGAATAAAAATAAATAAAAACAATAGAAGATAAATAAATAACTAAAATAAAAAAATAGAAAACAAAAGGTGAAAGAATGATAATGATAAATGCAAACATAAGGTTCCTAACGATATTAACTATGAATCATCAAAGTAAAAAAAACATGAACCATAACACCATAAATTAAAAAAAAAACATTAACGCTTCAATTCACATATAAGAAAAATTAAAGAAAAAACGATTTCGACATGGTTTATTGAATTTAAGTTTATTTCACTGATGGATCATACATTCTTAAAATAAGGAGTGAATCTAAAAAATATATATAATATAAATATAGATATCCAACTATATTTATAATAGTTTAGTAATAAAGATATACGAGATGTAATTAATCTCTCTCTCTCTCTCTGTTAGGCCATATTTTGTTGGTTTGGGTTAGGCATCTATTTGTATAGGTCTTGTTAGTGTTTATTTGTGTATTTAGGGTGTTTATGGTTGGGTGAAACGAAAACATGTTGTTTTCGGTTCAAGTGGTGTATGCGGCTACAAGTATGTTTGCAGTCGTGAACTGTTTACGGTTCACTGTTCCCTATAAATAGGTGTTAGTCTTGTCAGAAGTGTTAACGGTTATATGTGTGTGTTCCATTGTACCTGACGGTTGTAAGTGTTTGATCACTAGTTGGTTCCAGATTTGGGGACTTACAATTGGTATCAGAGCCAATTTAGTGTCAAAATTGTTTAAGTTACGTTTTCGGTTGGAGTATTCCTCATGTTCATGATTTTAAAGCTTGGTTACTGAGTTTCTACTGTTGATCGTGATTTCAAGGCCAAAGGAATTGAAGATCTCCTCGAAATCAATTGTTTTAATCAATTTCTGGGTGTTTTCGGCTACAACTATTCATCAGTTTTTGGCCGTGAACACATTTCGACCATAAACCTCCTTGGGTTTACGGCTGTAACTCGTTTTCGGCCACAAACATCTTTGTGTTTACGGCTGTAAACTGTTTTCGACTGTAAACCCTTGTTTTCGACTGTAAACTGCTCATTGACCGTAAACTTGTAACGCCCCGTTCCTGGTACGCATTTAAAACATTACTTTCCTTCTTATTTTAGAAGCTACTCGACGAGTCAGTGGCCCTAACTCGTCGAGTAGCAGCGGGTCAGCACGTGATGTTGTTGTGGCGACTCGACGAGTCCATATTCTGGACTCGGCAAGTCCACAAGTCTGGATGAAACCCTAATTTTCAGGGTGTGTAACCTATTTAAACACCATTATAGCCCCAAACCAGCCTCCTTCACCTCTCAGAGACTTATTCCCGAAACCCTAGCCTCCTTGAAGTGTGTGTGAGTGATCTTTGCCATTGTGAAGGAATCTTGGTGCATTATTGAGCAAGAAGAAGAAGGAGAATGTAGAAGAACTCAAGGAAGAAGAAGTAGATCCAGATTATACTCCTCTTTGGCCATCCTTTCTGGTAATAAAGCTTTCATTTTGGTTATTGTATTGCTAGATCTAGTTTGTCCCCAAATTGATCTTTTTCAGCTCAAAAACCCCAAATTCCTAGTGATGAAGCTTTGTAATCAAGCCATATCTCGGATCTAGCCTCTTTTGAGTTCCAGGAGCTCAAGAAGGCCACCTTTTGGCAACCATGGCTTTGTTCTAGTCAAGTAACTATTGGATTAGGTGTCTAAGCCCATAACTATTATTGGTATGTATTCAACCCGAGAGTAGCATGGTCCATTTGGGTTGCATATCATCAGGACAATTTGTTAGGATGGAATTTTGAGAGAAGGTTGTTTATGGTTTATTAATATATTATAAGTAATAATATATTAATATGAAATCATATGTTTTAATTAGTATTGATCAAGAATTAATTTGGAATTAATTTAGTGGTCGAAGGAGACTAATTAAATCTATGGGGACTAATTATGATAATTTGTTATATTTATATGTGTTGGGCTTATGATCCATGTTGGACCAAGTTTATGTATGGATACATAAAGAGTTGGACCACATGAACCATGGATCATAAAACCCATGGGTATCGATATGGGTTATATCCATGACCCTAGAAATCCTACATATAAATAGATACTTCATTGCCCAAAATCGCCACTTGTATCTTTTTAGAGTTCATGGGGTCTTTTGTGTGCATGGAATTCTCTCTCAAGTTCATCCTTTGTCCATGGTGTGTTGTGATTCCATTTGACGCTTCCACACTATTGGGGCTAAGCTCTTGAAGGCCAAATACACCAAGAATTCAAACTCCATCAAAAGGTATGTCATGCTAACTAGTATATTATATTTTTATGTTAAATGCATGCTAGTTGTAAGATTAATACCTTGGAAACCATTTGCATGTATAATTAGTTAAAACATAGATCCAAGGTGTTTAGGGTTGTATGTGCACCATAGGATGTTGTAGTATACCAAAACCCAACAGTGGTATGAGAGCCATGGGTTGTTTTCAATTATACTTGATGCAAGTTGCTGACAAAAAAAAACTGAAAAAAATCAAATTTTTTGTTGTCGGGACAGCAGACTCGACGAGTCCAATGATGGACTCGACGAGTCCAATGATGGACTCGACGAGTCCATGAACAAATTCATCCAACTCGTCGAGTTGGTTCATGCACTCGACGAGTTGGACCTCCTGACAGCTTATCTTTGAGTTTTTTGGCCTGTTTTGGATTAGAATCATTACCGCAAAGTGTTTTTGTTCATAAAATTTGTTTTTTGATACTATGGTAATGTTTATTCTCATCCAAATAAAGGATAATAATCAAAGTTTCAAGTTTTATACATGTTTAGATGATGCTTGAAAAATGTTGATTATGAATGTTCATGTTTATGAGTTTGTTTAGATTAATAGGAAAAATTATGAAATAGTTGTTTTCAATCTAAATTAATCTTGAAGTTGTTCATAATATGTGTTTTTGTAACTTGTCCTCAAGTTACATGAAAAGTCACATTTATGAATTTTAAAACTCATAAAATTTCCATAAGTTTTGAAAAAATGAAGAGTCGCATTTTTTAATGCTTTTAAAGTCTTCCATAACTTGTCTACAAGTTATGGAACTTGAAGGGTTTTTTCCATTAAACCATTTAAAATTCATAAGTTATAAACCATAAGTTTTTTGAATTGTTCAAAACGTGTCCTCAAGTTTTGGAATTTGTAAAGTCAAACCCCATATATACTTTAATTCCAAACCCAAGAATTTTAAAAGTTAAAGCTCAAACTTTATGGACTTCATTAAATTAATTAAAGTGTCTAATTAAAGGAGTTAATAATTCCATAAAGACATGGTTTAAGTTTAATTAAATTAAGAGTATAGTTTAATTAATAGATTAAACCACCAAGTATTTTAAATGTTTAAAATACACCCTTATAACTATTAATACTTATATATATATATATATATATATATATATATATATATATATATATATATATGTATAAGAACAAAGTCAATCTTACCGTTAGTAGGCCTCATTCACGAAGCCGGTCTATAAGGGGGGGGGGGGGGGTATAAGGTTACTGCCTATAAAATGGCAGTTTAATGGGTGTCCACTCTCACCCACCGCTTCCTGGACCAGTGGAGGGTTGTTAGCCGAATGGGTAGGACAAGGACTATAATTGTCCCTTCTTTAAAAGTATTAATGATAAATACTAAGTAACTAAACCTTTTATCAATACCCAATCTTAGTTACTTAGGAAAAAGTGAATAAGGTGCTAATCCATGAAATTACACTTTGCACTTTGTTTAAGTCGGTTAGTGGAGCGTGTGTGGTTAACCGGCACACTAACTCGTATTTAAGAAGCTAGTCAAAGGGTGACTTAATGTTTATCATAGTATCGATGGAGCGTATGTGGTTAACCGACACATCGATTGATGTGGTTAACCGACACATCGATTGAGGAGTAAACACTTAAGGGTACCAAGTAATTTGCATGGTTACTTCACACCTTGTTTTCTGATCCTCGACATCCCAGTCACAAAACCTGAAGGGCACACTCGAGATTGAAACATGCCATTGAACAATTCAATGAATCTCAAAGATCTAGGAGTTTCAAAAACCAATTAAAACCTAATAATATATATTTCGTTTTCATGGTGGAAATTGGTGAATCGTCATTCCCCTGCCTTCAAATATTTTATAGCTTGGATTACGGCATCCCTCTTCCAATTTATAAAAGTATTGTGTTGGGTCCTAGCCTTAATATTTCATATTGGGTGTTATATTAAGGACTTTAAATCAACTATCTTGAATATCTCCCAAAAGATGTCTGGTTTAGACATTTATGATCTTCCCAAATCTCTTGAAACAAGCTTTCCTAAATGAAGATGATGTCCCATGGAAATCATACTTCTTGCACCTCCTCCAATTATTCTCCCTAACCCACAAGCTCCTGAAAAGTTTAAGGTCACTCAAGCCCTATTGGAAAGCAAAGGTCTATGTGTGATCACATCTTGGAGATGTAGTCACATATTGACAACCCGGGAGAGTTAGGTGTCAAAGTCTTGAGAAAGTTGGTGGCTCAACTACTTTCTAAGTCACATAGTGAGTTCTTTTGGAACACCTATGAAACAGACTATGACAAGACCCTTAATGATCTTATCTATTTGCTAAGATCAACTTCCTAAAAACTTTATGGATATTGACAATGATGACACTAGAAATCCAGAAAAAGCATTCCCGTCCCAATGGAAAGGGATCGGCCATAGTCAACTCGGTTGACCAAATGGTAAAGAGCAAAGCTAAGTCTGAGATAGTCCCATTACCAAAGGGTCCATATGTTTATATTGCCAAAGACAGGGGCATTGGTTGCGAAGCTGCCAAATTTACCTAAGGATGTTAAAGTCAATAAGTTTGACTCTACTTCAGGTAAAGTCCACTATCTAACTCTGCTAAGTTTCTATTATGAGATTCTTGATACATGATGTGACTGGGTCACATGTTGATGTTTTAAGAATCAAAGAAAAGTGAAGAAACTTAATGAAAGAATATGTTGAATCTGATCGCGTAGATGGATTTCTATCGCATAGTTTGAAGATCGGATTCTTGAGCTACTTCTTAGGAGTTATGATATTTTTCTTAGAAATAGATAACAACAAGTTTTCATATGGATTGTAAGGATAATTTTTTCCGCAAATTTTTAAAATAAAAGGTAAACCTTTTGATTTTATTTATTTTAAATTATCCTTACAATGGCATTTGTGAAAATCTGTGTTGCTTATAAGATTCCATTAAGTGCAAGAGTGGAAATATGAACTTGATTCTTTCATATGTGTTGCTTATAAGATTCCATTAAGTGCAAGAGGATCAATGCATATAAGTTTAGAATCTAACAGATTTCAGTAAATGGCATGAATTTGGAATTCTTGCATTTGCAGTAAGGGTTTAGGACTATGAAAAGAGGATCATTGGAGTTATGTTCAATTGATTTATTTCACAAAGTAAAGATCATAGACAAACATAGTATGCATACTTGGTGTATGGCAGGACTAGTGTTTAGAAAACATAGTGTACATGCTTGGAGCATGGGACAACTATTGTTTTAAATTCAAGAATAAGGTGATCGTTGAAATAGTATACAATGAATAATGTGTAATCATATGGTGATAAATAAAAGGTGTTTTATTTATGTTTATAGGTTTTGATACCATATTCGATTCAATTATTCTTGTGTTTCATTTTTCATGTTTTGACTTCCAGAATAAACTAGGTCATTCTTCCGGATGACTAAGTTATTCAAACCATCCACAGTCGGTCATATGTTGGAAGTAGATATGAATTAAGACTGTCATTGGTTGGCTTGTAGAGGTCTAAGATGTTGGACAAAGGGCTACAACACTCATGAGTTCTCATAAGTTCTGAGTATTGGATTCAACCCGCGCTCATTGAAATCACTTCATGGATTTTATCACGAGTGATCATGAGACGATAATATCTTATATTCTTCAAACCTAGAGATATGAGTTGTTACTATGAGTTGGTTATTCATTGATTGCACGAAAACGCATTAGTAACTCGATGTTATAAAATGTGCCTTTGTGTATGATTCAAAAAGTAGTAGAACAATCCATATGAGTCGAAGTTTATCCATTCCTTTTACCTTCGGGATAAAACCGATATCTATGGACCCCTCGATGATTTGGTGATGATAAACGTAAGTGCTCGGCTGGGCCTGGACTGATTTGATTTGTTCAATTAGTCAGTCGTCATAAATCGGAAATCAGGAAACAACAAATGGACAGAGAGAATGATTATAACCCATGTCTCAGTCCATATGATATCTAGAATGGAGGAATATATGATCCCTTATCTAATGGACATGTCATTTGATTTGTTTAGAGTTTGACAGCGGCTTTAAGAGCAACGATTGCTAGTCGGGATCTTGGAGTCATAAATGAATAATAGTTGTAGACTTATCCAAGTGGGAGACTGTTGGATTAGGTGTCTAAGCCCATAACTATTATTAGTATGTATTCGACCCGAGAGTAGCATGGTCCATTTGGGTTGCATATCATCAGGATAATTTGATAGGATGGACTTTTGAGAGAAGATTATTTAGGCTTTATTAATATATTATAAGTAATAATATATTAATATGAAATCATATGTTTTAATTAGTATTGATCAAGAATTAATTTGGAATTAATTTAGTGGTCGAAATAGACTAATTAAATCTATGGGGACTAATTATGATAATTTGTTATATTTATATGTGTTGGGCTTATGATCCATGTTGGACCAAGTTTATGTATGGATACATAAAGAGTTGGGCCGCATGAACCATGGATCATAAAACCCATGGGTATGGATTTGGGTTATATCCATGACCCTAGAAATCCTACATATAAATAGATACTTCATTGCCCAAAATCGCCACTTGTATCTTTTTAGAGTTCATGGTGTCTTTTGTGTGCATGGAATTCTCTCTCAAGTTCATCCTTTATCCATGGCGTGTTGTGATTCCATTTGAGGCTTCCACACTATTGGGGCGAAGCTCTTTAAGGCCAAATACACCAAGAATTCAAACTCCATCAAAAGGTATGTCATGCTAACTAGTATATTATATTTTTATGTTAAATGCATGCTAGTTGTAAGGTTAATACCTTGGAGACCATTTGCATGTATAATTAGTAAAAACATAGATCCAAGGTATTTAGGGTTGTATGTGCACCATAGGATGTTGTAGTATACCAAAGCCCAACAGTAACCCCCATAATAGCCAAGTTTGAGTGTTATTGCTTCATTGCATCCTAGATACACGTAAAGTTAGCAACTTTATGTGTTCAGATAGTCACAGAAACCCAGATCTATGAATGGGATGCATTAAAACTGATTAGAATCGATTGAATAGAAACTGCATGCAAAGGATTTGGCGAGTCAGATCGCGAGTCTTAGATTCCCTGTTCGATAGTAGTGAGTTTGTTTAGTGAGTGGAGTAAAGACTCAGTGAGTTAATACATAGATCTGAGTGTAGAGGGACTCGGCGAGTCTACTCCCGGACTCGGCGAGTCCAAGGCACTCTCCTTAACCGTAAGAACAGACTCGACGAGTTATTCATACAACTCGGTGAGTCACAGAATGGACGTGTTCTTATGTTGAAGGTGAAATCGACGAGTTGATCATACAACTCGGCGAGTCAGATGAAGGTTGGCGGGATATCAGTAAAGAAGGAGAACTCGTCGAGTTTCGGTTAAACTCGATGAGTAGAGTCTGGAAGAGGAGTAGAAGGAAAGATAGGGACTCGACGAGTTAGAGGCCCAACTCGGCGAGTCAGGTCAACGAATTGTTGACTTTGACCAGGGGGTAAAATACTCATTTACCCTAAGATTAGTTATCAGTGTTTGATTAAGTGTCTTTTGGGAATTGTAGCCGAGGAGTTACCGGAGCAGCAGTCAGACAGTTCCCGAGCAGTATTTCAGCAGCCAACCTTACGAGGTGAGTTTCCTTCCAGTAGGAACGGGTCTATGGCCATAATGCCGGCCCGTTTAGTTATCAGTAGTTCCAGACTTCAGTCTGATGCAGTAGTTCAGTATGCTTGGTGTCTTTGTGATACAAGCATGGTATGTGTTATGTGTTCCGGACTATGGTCTGATGCAGTATGCAATATATGTGTTCATATTATATGCTATGATTATGTTATGCTAAGTTTAGTCAGTTCCGGACACTAGTCCGATACAGTTTCGGACTTCGGTCTGATGCAGTGGGCAAGGCCCTAGTCAATTTCGGACTTCGATCTGATGCAGTTCCGGACTTCGATCCGATGCTGTGGGCAAGGCCCTAGTCAGTTCTGGACTCCGGTCTGATACATTGGGGAAGGCGCTAGTCAGTTCCGGACTTCGGTCCGATGCAGTTGGCAAGGCCCTAGTCAGTTCCGGACTTCGGTCCGATGCAGTGGGCAAGGCCCTAGTCAGTTCCAGACTTCAGTCTGATGCAGTGGGCAAGGCCCTAGTTAGTTCCGGACATCGGTCTGATGCAGTGGGCAAGGCCCAGTATGTGCTTTGTATGTTATTGTATGGTATGTGGTAGTTTAGGGGAGCTTACTAAGCTTCGTGCTTACAGTTTCAGTTTTGGTTTCAGGTACTTCAGCTAGCAAAGGGAATGGCTAGGGATGATGGCATGGCACACACCACAGTTTAGCCTGGGAGATTGACTCTGATATTTTGATATGATCTTGACACTATTTTTGATTTGATAATTTATTATGACATTTGAGATACATGATTCTTGGTTTTTATCTTTTGATATTTAATATTATGGTTTAGTAATGTTTTCAAACAAAAAAAAATTGGGTTGTATTTTTGGGATGTTTCAAGTTGGTATTAGAGCCTTGGTTTGAGGGATTCGGGCGCACTCCCGAGTGTGTCTGAACTCAAACTAAGGAAGTGGTATAAAGTTTTCAAAAGAAGAGAGTTTTAGAAAAACAAAAAGAAACTTAAAAAGAAAAGAGTTTTAGAAAAGCAAAAAGAATTTTTAGAAAGAAAAGAACTTTGAAAAGATAAAAAGAATGTGGTGCATGTAATCAGCCGAGCTCGAGTAAGTACTCCCAAATTATCCATACAAGTTTATGCTATGTTATGATTATCAGTTATATTAGAACAACATGCTAGATTAGGACTAAGAATCTAGGAAGGATGCCTTATGTACCTGTTATATGTGTTTCAACTCTATGAAAAGTGCATGCTTGTACAGAATTGTCAGTATGATAGCCAGAATAGTATATGCTTGATTATGTGTACTCGATGCTCGAATGTTGCTTGCTTTGTGCTTTTAAGAGTCTTAGTTATCTTTCACTAACTAGTAAATGGATATGTTACGTTACATATTGTGAGGATTAAATAATTTCAGAAGGTTATGTCTAGCTCTATTGTGCAGCTCTCGTCTGAGTCCAACTGTTGTAGGGTAGGATCTCTTATTCGAAGAATTATCTAGTCTTAGTGATAAGTAATAGTATTCACGAGCTAGTTAGGTGGAGGTAGTCAGGACTTCTTGTGCAGCTGATAGCGGAGAGTGGGTTGCTGATTACCCTAGGGCAAGCCTAGGATAAGAGTAGCAGAGAGCAATGGTAGTAAAAGGGACTTGGTGGAGTCAAGGTAGTTCTTGAGGAAAGTACTGAGAGATGTGGAAGGTAGTATGGGCCCGTACTACTGAAAGCAGAGGATCTGTACTCGAATCAAGGAAGGCTGGGATGAGACAGGGAAAACTTGTAGTAGTAGCGATCCCTCGAGATATATCTGTATTCCCGACGTTGTCATTATGTGTTTTCAGAATGGTGGTTTTACGCCCTAGACCAGCAGTTGGCAGTTCAGGTGCCGGTGAGGGATCGGGATCAGGCTCGGGGGACGAGCATTTGGATGAGCAGACTAGGGAGTTTCTCTCCTCAGAGGTTACTCACATCATACTCGAGCAGACTCATGTGATCTTCGGTTCGATCAAGGAGGGTATTTTGGAGCTGATGGACGAGAGGTTAAGCACATTACGTGCTGAGGTGGTGGCCATGATGGGGTCGCGCACCCTCACTTTCAGGGAGTTCAGAGCATGTGGAGCTCCTGACTACCATGGGGCGCGGGATCCCATTGCGAGTACCAGGTGGTTGGCGGATGTCGCTAATGCATTCTGCACCAGCAGATGTCCCGAGGGGGACAAGGTCAGACTAGCATCCTGTCTCCTGAAGGACAGGGCACGAGATTGTTGGGAGGAGATCGTACATGTCATGGGAGATGACGCAGCTCTCAATGCGATGACCTGGACCGATTTCACTACCAGGTTCAGAGCCGAGTTTGCACCGATTGTCGAGGTTCAGCAGTTAGCGAGGGAGTTTCAGGATCTTACTCAGACTACTGAGACTGTGGCGGAGATTACCGACAAGTTCAGGGAGAGGGATCTTCTTGTTACTCAGTATTCGGTTGATGAGGAGATGAAGAAGGCTCGTTATCATGAGATGTTGAGGAGTAATATCAGACAATTTGTGAGTCGGTCCAGCTATACAACGTTGGATGACATGATTGCGAGGGCTCGTGAGAGAGAGATAGATTTGGAGATGGAGAAGAAGAGGAAGCCAGAGGCGGCATCTTGCACAGGGAGTTCGGGTAAAAAGCCCAAGGTATCAGATCACATATCTAGAGGACAGCAAAGCCACAATAAGTGTGGCAAGTGTGGGAGATTGCACGATAGGGCATGCATGGTTGGGATCTCTGATTGCTACAAGTGCGGTCAGAATGTGTTGGATTAATGTCTAAGTCCATAACTATAATTGGTAAGACTTGACCCGACCCGGCATGGTCCATTTGGGTTGCATGGCATCATGCATTTGGATAGACTATAATGAGAGAAATAACACTTCAGGTTTATTAATATATTATAAGTTCTAATATATTAATAAGGTTATTTAATTATTATTGATCAAGAATTAGTTTGTAATTAATTAAGTGATCAAAAGGAGACTAATTAAATATATGAGTTGATTGTGTAAATCATTCATTCTTATATATGTGGGCTTGTGTTCCAAGATTCCTTATGTTGGACTAAGTCCATGGGGTGACCCATGGATACTCCATGGAGGTTAAAATCCATGGAGCATAAGGAATGGGTAAAGTTATGAGTTACATGGTGTAACCCTAATAGCCACCATATAAAAGAATCCCATGGCTCAAGAAATCATGCACTAGAATGTGTGTATGAGAGCTAGACGATTTCAAGGAGTGTTCCATTTTCTCTCAAGTGATTCCATGTGCATTTGGTGTTGTGTGAACCATTTGAGGTGTCACACTTGGGGCACTAGGTACTCAAGTTTCATGAAGACAATCTACATCAAACAAATGTATGTATTCTATCTATTTGATTATACAAGTATCAAGTATTGTATGCTAGATAGGGTAATACCTTGGATAGTTCATATTTGCATGTATAATAGAGAAAACATAGATCCAAGGTATTTAGGGTTGCATGTACACTTAGGAGTGCTAGAATGCTCAAAACCCATCAGTGGTATCATAGCCTAGGCTTGCTTTCTCTTATACTTGATGCAAATACATTTTTCGAAGCCAAGAAGCTGTTCAGACTGAAAACTCGATGAGTTTTTCTAATAAACTCTACGAGTTCATTGTTTAACGCATGAACTCGACGATTTCTCTATAGAACTTGATGAGTTTTGGCCCCTGACAGCTTATCTTCGTGGTTTTTGGCTGGAATTGGACTAGGAACATTACCAGAAGTTTTTTTCGGACTTATAAACTTGTTTTTGATGTGGTAATGTTCATGCTAATCCAATTTCAAAGATAATTGTCAATAGATTCATGTTTTGTATTAGTTTAAGTTTTAGACTAATTACATGAAAAAAATTTGATTTGAGTTATCTTGTTCTTATGAGTTGCTTAGATTAATAGGAAGTTATGTGAAATTTTTGTTTTCAATACAAATTAATATAATAGTTGATTCTAACATGTGTTTTTGTAACTTGTCCTCAAGTTATATGAAAAGTCACACTTAAGTTTCTTAAAACTCATAAAATATGGCAATGGTTACAAAAAAATGAAGAGTCATGTCCTCAAGTTATGGAGGTTCAAGAGTCACTTCATTAAGTAATAAAATGTAACCTTAATTAATTCCATAAGTTACAAAATAAAGAAAAGTTACATTCTTTTATTAGTTTAAAGTCTTCCATAATTGAAGAGTTTTTGGATTAAAACTACTTTAAACACATAAGTTATGAGAATTAATTAGTTTTGAATAGTTTCAAAACTTGCCCTCAAGTTTTCGAATTTGAAAAGTTTTCATTTATGAATACTTTAATTCCAAGTTAGCCCTTGGAATTTTAAAAAATTAAAATTCAACCCTTATACTTTATAATATTATAAGTTAATAATATTTATATATATGTATAAGAGTAAAGTCAGTCTTACCGTTAGTACGCCTCATTCACGAAGTTGGTCTATAAGGGGGTATAAGGTTACTGCCTATAAAATGGCAGTTTAATGGGTGTCCACTCTTACCCACCGCTTCCTTGACCAGTGGAGGGTCGTTAGCCGAACGGGTAGGACAAGGACTAGAATTCTCCCTTCATTAAAAGTATTAATGATAAATACTAAGTAACTGAACTCTTATTAATATCCAATCTTAGTTACTTAGGAAAAATGTGAATTTGGTGCTAACCCATGAAATTACACTTTGCACTTTGCTTAAGTCATTAGTGGAGCGTGTGTGGTTAACCGGCACACTAACCTGGACTTAACAAGGTAGGAAAAGGGTAACTTAATATTTATTATAGTATCGGTGGAGCGTGTGTGGTTAACCGGCACATCGATTAAGGGGTAAAAAAATTAAGGGTACCAAGTATATTTGCATGGTTATTCACACCTTGTTTTGTGATCCTCGGCATCCCAGTCACAAAACCTGAAGGGCACACTCGAGATTGAAACATGCCATTGAACAATTCAATGAATCTAAAAAGAATCTAGGAGTTTCAAAACCAATTAAAACCTAATAATACATTTCGTTTATCTTGGTGGAAATTGGTGAATCGTCATTCACCAACCTTCAAATACTTTATAGCTTGGATTACGGCATCCCTCTTCCGAGTTATAAAAATAGTTTGTAGGGTCCTAGCCTTAATATTTCATATTGGGTGTTATATTAAGGACTTTTAATCAACTATCTTGAATGTCTCTCAAAAGATGTCTAGTGTAGACATCTATGATCCTCCCAAATCTCTTGGAACATCACTTCCTCCACCTCCTCCAATTATTCCCCCTAACCCACAAAGTTCAAGGTCACTCAAGCCCTATTGGCAAGGCAAGGTCTAGGTGTGATCACATCTTGGAGATGAAGTCACATATTGACAAGCCGGGAGAGTTGGGTGTCAAAGTCTTGAGAAATTCAGATGTTCAATCACTTTCTAAGTCACATGGTGAGTTCCTTTGGGACCTCTATGAAACAGACTATGACAAGACCCTTAATGATTTTATCTATTTGCTAAGATCAACTTCCTAAAACTTTATGGACATTGAAAATGATGACACTAGAAATCCAGAAAAAGCTCTCTTCCCTATGGAAAGGGATCAGCCATAGTCAAATTGGTTGACCAAATGGTAAAGAGAAAAGCTAAGTCTATGATAGTACTGGTACCATTACTAACGGGTCCATGTGTTTATATTGACAAAGGAAAGGGCATTAGTTGCGAAGCTGCCAAATTTTACCTAAGGATGTTAAAGTCAATAAGTTCGACTCTACTTCAGGTAAAGTCCACTATCTAACTCTGCTAAGTTTCTATTCTGAGATTCTTGATACATGATGTGATTGGGTCACATGTTGATGTTTTAAGAATCAAAGAAAAGTGAAGAAACTTAAAGAAAGAATATGCTGAATCTGATCGCGTAGATGGATTTCTATCGCAGAGTTTGAAGATCGGATTCTTAAGCTACTTCTTAGGAGTTATGATATATTGCTTAGGAATAGATAACAACAAAGTTTTCATGCTCTTTTGCATTGTAAGGATAGTTTTTCTGCAAAGTTTTTAAAATAAAAGGAAACATGATGTTTTTATTTATTTTAAAATATCCCTACAATGGAATTTGAGGAAAAATTGATGCTTATATGATTCCATTAATAGCAAGAGTGGAAATATGAAATTATTTCTTTCATTTGTGGTAATGTCCAAATTTACCAAATAAGGAAAGATCCTCATCACCCAAGTTTCAATTGGATCGAAACTTAGAATCATGCAAGTTGTAAAGCATGATGAATGAGAATTTTTCATCTTTGGAAAATTATGACTAGTTCCTTGTTCACATGTATATGTGAGTCAAGTGAAGGACTAAGGGATCGAGTACACATTCTTGTGCATGGGTCAAGTCCACCACAAAAGATCTATAAGACTATTCGTCATGATTTACTAAAATTTAGTAAATATGGTTACACTTACAAGCTTAAGTGTAACTCTGAGACATTGGAAAAGGTTCCAATGTATGGCGAAGCGAATAAGAAGAATCAAATTAGGCAGAAGGATAAAAGTTTCTCAAATCTGAAAAGATGGGAGAGTACTTTAGTATCATGTCATATGATCATCTTAATGATTAAGATACCTTATCGCAATTCATCCTCTAAGTGCATTCTAATAGCTAAGAAGAGGAGCTATGAACTTGAAGTGGTCAAATCAAGAAGATGAGTCATACTTCGTTCCAAAACAAGTCTTAGAGTCATACTCCAAGACTATAAGTTGAGTGAAATATCTTAAAGAAAGGTTTAAAACACTAGTCAAATGTAAGAGTAAAAGTTTTCTACTCTTGTACATTTGAAATTGGTAACTTGTGATGTTTTGGATAAAACAAAGACCAACTAAGGCCAATTGTGTAAAGTGTTTGTCTTGATAAAGAATCCAAACTATCTCTTGAATATTTGGCAAATAAGTCTTATATGTCAAGAGGATACTAGGAGTCTTAAAGATCCTGAAAGGATAATCAAGAATAAAAAACCTGTAAGTTTATCACTAGCACACGACTTGAAGTTTATAACCTACTGTGTTGACTTATTTTGTGCTCATTCCAGTTAAAGTTGGCTTTTCATATGAGTTCTTAGAGTTCTCAATTGGTTGCATAACAACTTGGAAGCAATGGCAGGCCCTTGAGCTGCCAGATGGCAAGAAATTAAGATTGAGTTCAGTCCATATGAGTTTGGATTTGTCATTATCCTTGTTTTGAGACTATGGTTTTGACAATTTACATGAATAAGAACATCTACATCATTAAATCTAAGTGCCATAAGGTTTCTCTCTGATTCATGAAAATGATGATGAGGAAAAACTTTCACTAAGTAGATTTTAACTAGATAGCAATTGTGATATTTGCATTCTCAAAGTCGTTAGTGGAGCGTGTGTGGTTAACCGACACACTAACCTGGACTTGTGAGAAGTGGCAAAGGTCTAAACAATTAAGACTATGATTACGGTATCCCTTTTCATTGTTCTTAAATTGTTTAGACACACCTGTAAGCTATCTAATGAAAGGTGTATGTTTTTGATAAAGTCTTATCAAAGCAATCTAGTATCAGAAATCTGAACTTTGGTAAGAAAGTCAATAAAGTATTGATTTCTAGAAGTCCAGCTGATTTCTGAGTACATGTCAAAGCTAGTGGGAGCATAAATGTTATGCTAATAATCATCATGTTAGTGGGAGCATGATAATTATGATAAGTATTGCAAGTTAGCAATGTTAATTATAGAAAACAGAAATTTCAATTTGTGAGGCTGCAGGGGTTGAAAAAGTTGTTTTGCTATAATTAAGGGAGATGAAATTATACTTCATCTAAAATCTAAAAGCTTAGACTGAGGTTTTAATCGAATTTAGTCAAGAATATATATGAATTTCATGTTGGAATGGCTGAACATATGGAAATTCTATATATGGGTCAATTATTTGCGTTCTAAACAATTCGATTATGATTACGACATCCCGTTTCATAATCTGAATTATGAGAACTTGGCAAATTGAAATGGAAATATTATAGCAAAATACTGGTTTAGTCTTTATGTGAGACATCATGAATCGTGTCCCATATGCTTCGGATATGGGATCGATTACATGTGCTATATTCATCCCTTCTAAAATTTTCCAAATGCCAAGGGCATTAAGAAGGGAAAAGGTCTAGAACTGGATCTGACTAAAACGATTAACAATTGTCGAGGACAATCTAAGGTTTACCAAAGATTGGTTGCTCAAGGACAGTTGGAAGTATAGTGTTAATTGTTGGAAGGACCATATTGACATATTCTGAAAAGAGCCAAATCTTGTTCAGAAGTGATAGTAAAAAAGGGAATGTGGAAATGATCCATTGGTGGAAGTTGTTCAATAATTTTGTGTAAGATTAGGAAACTTAATGCAATAAGGATGTTTCCAAGGAGTTGATCTCCTTTGGAATGCTCTGTAATGTTTGTTGTCAAGTCTTTGTGACTTTGTGCATAATCATTACAAGAGAACCAGTGCATATAAGTTTAGAATCTAACAAATTTCGGTAAAATGGCGTAAATTTGGAATTCCTACATTTTCCATAAGAATTTGGGAGTGTGAAATTAGAATCATTGAAAGTTTGTTCAATTGGTTTATTTCACTAAGTAATGTTCATAGACAAACATAAAGTGCATATTTGGTGTATGGCAAAGCTATTGTTTAGAAAACATAGTGTACATGCTCGGAGCATGGGACAACTATTGTTTTAATTCAAGAATAAAGTTGATAGCTGAAACAGTATGCAATGAATAATGTGTAATCATATGGTGATAAATAAAAGGTGTTTTATTTATGTTCATAGGTTTTGATACCATATTAGATTCAATTATTCTTGTGTTTCATTTTTCAATTTTTGACTTCCAGGATAAACTAGGTTATTCTTCCGGAATGACTAAGTTATTCAAACCATCCACAGTCGGTCATATGTTGGAAGTAGATATGAATCAAGACTATCATGGGTTGGCTTGTAGAGGTCCAAGTTGGTATACAAAGTTGTGCTACAACACTCATGAGTGCTCATAAGTTCTGAGTATTGGATTCAACCCATGCTCATTGGAATCACTTCATGGATTTTATCACGAGTGATCATGAGATGATAATATCTTATATTCTTCAAGCCTAGAGATATGAGTTGTTACTATGAGTTGGTTGTACATTGATTGCACGAAAACGCATTCGGTAACTCGATGTTGTGCCTTTGTGTATGATTCAAAAAGTAGTAGAACAAGCCATATGAGTCGAAGTTTATCCATTCCTTTTACCTTCGGGATAAAAGCGATATCTGTGGGCCCCTCGATGATTTAATGATGATACATGTAAGTGCTTGGCCATGCCAGGACTGGTTTGATCTGTTCAATCAGTCAGTCATCATGAATCGGAATTCGGGAAACAACAAATGGACAGAGAGAATGATTTTAATCCATGTCTCGGTCCATATGATATCTAGAATGGAGGAATATATGATCCCTTATCTAATGGACAAGTCATTGACAAAGGTCAGAGTTCATCGACAAGGTCACAGTTCGACAGAAGCTTTTGAGAGCTACGATTGCCTGTCGATTCTTGATGTCTTAAGCAATAATAGTTTTAGACTTATCCAAGTGGGAGATTGTTGGATTATTGTCTAAGTTCATAAATATAATTGGTAAGACTTGACCCGACCTGGCATGGTCCATTTGGGTTGCATGGCATCATGCATTTGGATAGACTATAATGAGAGAAATAACACTTCAGGTTTATTAATATATTATAAGTTCTAATATATTAATAAGGTTATTTAATTATTATTGATCAAGAATTAGTTTGGAATTAATTAAGTGATCAAAAGGAGACTAATTAAATATATGAGTTGATTGTGTAAATCATTCATTCTTATATATGTGGGCTTGTGTTCCAAGATTCCTTATGTTGGACTAAGTCCATGGGGTGACCCATGGATACTCCATGGAGGTTAAAATCCATGGAGCATAAGGAATAGGTAAAGTTACAAGTTACATGGTGTAACCCTAATAGCCACCATATAAAAGAATCCCATGGCTCAAGAAATCGTGCACTAGAATGTGTGTATGAGGGCTAGACGATTTCAAGGAGTGTTCCATTTTCTCTCAAGTCATTCCATGTGCATTTGGTGTTGTGTGAACCATTTGAGGTGTCACACTTGGGGCACTAGGCACTCAAGTTTCATGAAGACAAGCTACATTAAACAAAGGTATGTATTCTATCCATTTGATTATACAAGTATCAAGTATTGTATGCTAGATAGGGTAATACCTTGGAAAGTTCATATTTGCATGTATAATAGAGAAAACATAGATCCAAGGTATTTAGGGTTGCATGTACACTTAGGAGTGTTAAAATGCTCAAAACCCATCAGAATGGGCATATGAGTAGGGATTGTACAACCGCCGCCACCACCACAACAACTGATCTGATTTGCTTCCATTGCAATAAGAGGGGACATAAAAAGTCCCAGTGCCTGAGTTTAGCAGCAGCAGGGAAGGTGGCAGCACCTGCCCCTGCTACTTTGAGGATTACAGACGACCGTCAGGGTCGGGCTGAGGTGCCAGTGGCGAAGAGTAGAGCTTTCCAGATGATAGCAGAGGAGGCGCATGCGACTCCGGATGTGGTGACAGGTATGTATTTTCCTCTTGTCTTTGTATTTAGTATTGTTTATTTCTCATGGTTATGTGTTTGTAGATAGGGTCGTTCTTAGTGAACGACATTTCAGCTACAATATTGTTTGATTCTGGGGCCACCCGATCGTTTGTCTCGCTTGCGCTTAGCAAGAGATTTAGCAAAGTTCCGGGGGAGCTGGACGGTCCACTTGAGGTTGAGATAGCCGATGACAAGACCGTCAGGGTCGCGAGGGTACATAAGGGGTGTTCGCTGTGGTTATTTGATGAGCAGTTTTCAGTAGATCTGGTTCATATTCCCCTGCGAGGGAAAAAGGTCATAGTGGGTGTGGATTGGTTGAGCCCCAATGGGACAGTGATTGATTATGACATGCAGTTAGTGAGGGTTCGCACTCCTAGTGGGGGAGAGTTAGTGATTCAGGGTGAGAGGCCATATCGCGGAACGATTATGTGTTCAACAGCGAGAGCGAGGCACTACTTTCAGTAGGGTTGTGCTGGGTAAGTCGCCTATGTTTTAGATGCCCGGGAGAAGGGCAAGGCGACAGTTGACGATGTACCGGTAGTATGCGAGTACCCGGATGTATTTCCAAAGGATTTGCTTGGGATAGCTCCTGAGAGACAGGTTGAGTTCAGGATTGACCTGGTTCCTGGTGCGGCTCCAATAGCCAAGGCACCATATCGGTTGGCTCCTCCCGAGATGAAGGAGTTTTCTACGCAGCTGCAGGAGCTGCTAGACAAGGGTTTTATCAGACCGAGCAGTTCACCATGGGGAGCCTCGATCCTATTTGTGAAGAAGAAGGACGGGTCACATCGTATGTGTATAGATTACTGCGAGTTGAAAAAGGTGACAGTGAAGAACCGTTACCCACTTCCAAGGATAGATGACTTGTGTGATCACCTCATGGGAGCATCTTGGTTCTCCAAGATTGATTTGTGCTCCAGTTATCATCAGATGTGGGTCAGAGGTGAGGATGTACATAAGAGCTCTTTTAGGACCCGCTATGGTCATTATGAGTTTGTGGTGATGCCATTTGGGCTCACCAACACACCAACCGCGTTCATGGATCTCATGAACCGCGTATGCAGACCGATGTTAGATCAGTCTTTGATAGTGTTCATCGATGACATCTTGGTATATTCCAAGACTCAGGAGCAACACGAGGAGCACCTGAGGGAGGTGCTAGAGACACAGAGGAGGGAGAAACTTTTCATGAAGTTCTCCAAGTGTGATTTCTGGTTGCGCGAGGTGCAGTTCCTTGGACACCTCGTCAACCAGAAGGGTATACTAGTAGATCTGGCCAATAGAGAGGTCGTGATGCAGTAGGAGGTCCCGAGGTCTCCCTCTGAGATTCGGAGCTTCCTAGATTTGGCAGGGTACTATAGGAGATTCATCCAGGATTTCTCCAAGATAGCAGTTCCGCTCACTCGACTGACCTGGAAGTTGGTGGCATTTCGCTGGGGGCATGAGTAACAGGCAACATTTGAGATCCTCAGGCAGAGATTGTGTGAGGCACCGATTCTTACCCTGCTAGAGGGAGTGGATGACATCGTAGTCTACGGTGATGCTTCGATCACAGGTATGGGAGCAGTGTTGATGCAGTGAGGGCATGTGATAGCTTATGCCTTTAGACAGTTGAAGCCTCACGAGGCTAACTATCCGACACACGATTTAGAGCTGGGGGCAGTGGTGTTCGCCCTCAAGATTTGGAGACATTACCTCTGTGGGGTCTGTTTTACCATTTACATGGATCACATGAGCCTGAGGTACCTCATGGATTAGCCGAATCTAAACATGAGGCAGCGTCGGTGGTTAGATGTGGTAAAGGACTATGATTGTGAGATCCTTTATCATCTGGACAAGACCAACATAGTGGCCGACGACTTGATCCGCAAGGCGATGTCGTACCCGATCAGGGATATATGTCTGAGGATGACAGTGATTACTCCATTGTTGGAGCAGATTAGAGATGCACATGTTAAGGGCCTAAAGGAGGAGAGACAGAAGTGTGATAGGATCGTGGGTCGAGTAGCTTCTTTCGATTATGACAGTCGAGGATTGTTGACCCTTCATGGGAGAGTTTGGGTGTCATATTGGGGAGGAGTACGGCAGGTGTTGATGGATGAGGACCACAAGTCTCGGTTCTCCATCCACCCAGGGGTGACGAAGATGTACAGAGATCTCCGACCCGATTATTGGTGGCCCTGCATGAAGCGGGACGTAGCTTGGTACGTGGAGAGATGCCTGACCTGCAGGAAGGTCAAGGTAGAGCACCAGAGACCCCACGACAAGATGTGGCCATTAGACATTCCCGTGTGTAAATAGGAGGATATCACCATGGATTTCGTTACTAATCTTCCCAGGACTGTACGTGGAGTTGAATCGATTTGGGTCATAGTGGATCGGTTGACCAAGAGCGCACATTTCGTACCGATCCAAGAGAGTATGTCGGCTGAGAAGTTAGCCGATATTTATGTGCGAGAGGTTGTGGCACGTCATGGAGTTCCTGTTTCGGTAGTATCAGATCGAGACATCCGGTTCACTTCCAAATTTTGGAAACGGTTCCATGACGTGACGGGGACTCGTCTCCTTTTCAGCACCGCTTTCCACCCTCATACGGACGAGCAGAGCGAGAGGACGATTCAAACTCTCGAGGACATCCTCCGAGCATGTGTTCTAGATTTTGGTGGCAGTTGGGATACGTACCTTCCATTAGCGGAATTTTCGTATAACAACAGTTACCTAGCACCATACCAGCATTTCCATCCACTCCACTCACTGCAGGTGAGGTCATACCCATTAATCGACCTTTTAAATGTTTTTAAATGCTTTTATCGGGGGGGGGGGGGGGGAATACAAGTTGAATTCAACAAGTTATAGTAGCAATCACGTGTGATTTATAACTTGCAAGCAAAAAGGATTTTCTATACTTTTAACTGCTTTGCCAACAAAACTGCTCTAAATGCTTATCAAGCTCATTTTTCATGTTAAATTGTTATAAAACTATTTCCAACTCTTTTAAACTTCTTTTATTCCCAAACCATATATACACCAATATATTTATATAAGTAAGACTTGAAGGACTTAGGACTGATAGCTCACCTTACCTCCTGTTCTTGTTTGATTGTGGACTTAGGGTATATTGTTATCTGTCCGACTGTCATTGAATTCTTAGTTATATATTATATATATTTGTGTTGGATATAAAAGTCTTCACTTCCATTCAATACCTTTGTGTATCAAAGGCATGCAACCAACATTTATATTTATCTATAATAGGTATAGTTAAGGATTACCGCTCATTACTACTATTACCACGACACTTACTATAGTTAGTACAGTTATGAGTCAATACATGTTAAATACTATGCAAAGAGAATACTATATACTATACAAGAGAACATTCAATACATTATACCAAGAAGTACATTATACTCTAATACAAGAGAATATACTAAAACAGAATGTGACATACTACTTCTCGATATGACACTTCACTGTGCTATCACTGTGTAACCAGAGTCTCCTGGAGGGAGAGCGGGCATTATGTATATAAATCTATACAGGATAGACAATCCCACATCCCGACTGCTAGCTACAGTCCGAGCCGACTAGGCCCACGGGTGACAAAATGTCACCATACTACGTGTGACCTGGAGGGTCATCAGTTATTCGATCGTCAAACAGCATGGTTACATACGAGTTCACATTCAGACCTTTAATTAACACATTAAGAATTAAAGGCAAACAGACTCCCCGAGGTGTATTGTACATTTAATACTAACTGGAGTCTGCATTTTTATCACATTCAGGCGGCAGTGGCACTGTTGGGGGAAAACATTATTTTCACAATTACTTTACATGAATGAAGTCTAAAAATATATTTTCATACTGATAGTTTCACTTGGAAAACTTTTACACTTTCAAAGGATCAAACATACAAATAACCGAGTATTGGTAGAAGACTACTTTTCCTAGAAAATATAGGATTTTCTAGGGATCATACTATTTTCAAACATTGATAACAGCTACCATATTACATGATTGTAAACACTTTTATACACGTAATGACACTAAATACTTATGAACTCACCAGCTTTATGCTGATACTTGTTTTCAAAATAACTTGTATTTTCAGGTCATCAGTAGACAGGTACAGATGCAGCTTTTGAGAAGATGGAGTGCATACAAGACTCATCTTTTATTTTGATTATACTTTTGGTGTCTAACAAACTATACAGAACACGCTTGTATTACAATTATTATATTAATGCAATGGTTGTTGTTGCTTGTCTTTACTATTATGCATTGTTATGATACTGTACATGACGTCCTCCACCCCAGAACGCTTCCGCCGTTCTCGGTTTTGGGGTGTGACAGATTGGTATCAGAGCATTGTTTATAGTGAATCAAGTATATCAATTTATAAAAGATATATGAACTATAAACACATCGGGATTAAAATACTCGGAACAAGAATATAAACTTTTAAATAATAAAATATTTAACTAAGTATATATATATATATATATATATATATACATCCATTATTACAAAGGGTTAGTATCATACTAGAACAGAACAAAAGTATTAAGATTGTTGAACATCACAATTAGGCTTAGTGACATATAGTCAAATCTGGGTGGATGTAGCCTGATCAACTACATTTTCCTAGGAGTGAATAGCATGTGCCTAAGAGTGGTTGTGGTGTTGCAACAAGTCTAAAAACTTACCAACACTACTACAAGAACATTAGAACAAGAAGACTATAGGAGTATTCTGTATTACTATAAGTTACATATGTGAGAACTAAAAAGGTCATTACTAGTAGAGCAATAGTTGCTAAGTGGATACTCTACGGTTACATGTAACTAAGGCGCTATAGACTTAGAATCTGTGATCTTTGCTTACTTCCTGTTCCTTGTTTGGTTGTGGATTTAGAGTTAGGGTCACTTATTCGAAGGTCTATTCTGTTTCAGTCGCATGTAATTAGTATGCACTATACAAGTATTGGTCTAACTCATAACGATCATCTTATAAGTATCTTAGATTGGAACGCCTATTAACTACTCTTTCCCCATTCTTGCGCAGATAGCATGGCTGGTTTCCACCTTCCTGGTGATATGTACTATCCGAACCAAGGAATTGGAGGATGCCTCAATGAGGAGCCAGAAGGTGATCAGCCGATCCCTTTGGATGATCACCATGCAGAGGGCTTTTCGGATAGCTCCGACTCCGAACCAAAAGTCAACAACCTACCCCCAGTAGCTCGAAACCCCAACCCCCATCCAGCATTTCAAGGTCCTACTCCCGTGTGGGAAACAACCTTGAATCGATGGAGCGATGAACAGGGTCAGCCTTTACCTTTCAACGGAGACCGAAGTTTTTACAACATAAGCGAGGGAGGTTCAGTTGACCGAGTCTTGCCCATCATGGTCCGTAGGATTGCTAGGAACGTCGAACAAGGTCATGCAGCCATCCATCGGCAGAGTTGTGCAAATTGAAGCCAATTGTAACCTTAACACTGTCCGTATCCACCAACTTGAAGAAGCTATGGATAGGACTAGGAGGACCAATGAGGCTCTGCAGCAACAGCTAGCTGCATCCCGAGCCGAATTCATGGAATTCTGAGCGCATCAGAGAGCTCATGAACGACATCTTCAGGAAGTTGTACGCCAACTGGATGATCTTAGGGTTTGCCCAAGGGATACCGGTCGCCAGTAGAAGATGTCAACTCATCTTTCTCTTTTGTTTAAGGAATAGCTTTTTCTTTTCTATGCTTGGTAGAGCACTTGTCTGTAAACATTCCTAAACTTGAAAGCACTCTAACTAGACTTCTAAGCTGCCAAAATTTTCCTTATGGTTTGATGTAAGATCTACTGTTAGGTCAACTTTTCTAGAACTCCATTTTACATCATTAATACCAGTAATTTGGCAGTTATCTACTCTATGGGAAAATCTATACTTTCGTGTTTCCCTACTATGTTGCTATGACTCTATCTGATAGTTGGACTATGGCGATTTAGTCCATGAAACATTCTCATCATACTTATGGTCGATTCTTACTGTTATCATCACTTTTCATAAATTTTCAGTAAAAGATGTCGCCTCGTCCTCGTTCGACCAGGGGCAGACCTGCAACTCAAACTCCACCACCTCCTCCTCCGCAGCTCGATGTGGTGATGTTTCAGACAGCTGTAACCGCAGCTGTGACCACATCTATGGCCCAAATAAATTCTGGTGATACAAGTGGAGCCGGAATGGGAACCAACTCCAGACATGGTGAAATCCACCCACATACATAGGGGTGTACCTATAAGGATTTCATGAACTGCAAAGCAACATTCTTCATTGGGACCAGAGGGATCATTGCACTGTCCCAATGGATCGAAAGAACTGAAGCCATCTTCGAGATCTGCTCGTGCCCCGAGAAAAGCAAGATTAAGTTCAATGTTTGCACCTTCATTGAAAGGGCCCTGACATGGTGGAATGGCCATGTCAAATCACTCTCCTTGGTAACAGCCAACACCATGGGCTGGGACACACTAAAAGACCTTCTGACAAGGGAGTACTGCCCTAGGGGTGAAGTTCAGAAACTCGAGGAGGAACTCTAGACCCTCAAGATGAAGGGGACCGACATAATGGCTTATACAGCCAGGTTCTACGACCTGGTAACTCTATGTCCTAACATGGTCCCTACTGAGAGCAAGAAAATTGAATGATACATTTGGGGTTTAGTGCCCCCGTATAGAGGGAACGTTCTAGCATCACACCCTACGAACTTTGACAGTGCCAAGGAATTGGCCCAAAGGTTAATTGATCATGAAGTTCCTTCCACTCCATCAACGACAACAACGGTTGCCACTGCACCAATCAAGACATTCGATAACAAAAGGAAACGGTGGGACCGAAAGAAGGGCAAATCAACCCAATCCTCTTCAGAGAACCAACAAGCAGTGGCTATCCATGCTGCCACTACTCCTACTGCCCTTGTCCCAGCCAAAACATATGTTGGAAACCTACCCAAGTGCACCTAGTGCTCCTTCCATCATAACGGCCCCTGCCGTGAAATGCACTGCACTAACTGCGACCGGAAGGGCCATACTGCCCGGTTTTGCAGATCTCAGCCCAAGCCCGTCACTCATGTTCCTAGTACCGGAGTAAGCCAGGCCTGCTACGGCTGTAGCAAGATAGGGCATTTCAAAAGAAACTGTCCGAAAGCTGGGAATACGGGCAGAACAGGAAGACTACTTGCTATTGGCCACAATGAAGTAGTAGCACACCCCACAGTAGTCATGGGTACGTTCCTTCTTGATAACTCTTATGCTTGTATCCTATTCGATAGTGGGGCAGAAAGAAGCTTCGTAAACCAAAACTTTAAACACTTACTTAAACAATCCCCACAGCCATTAAAAGAAACCTTCGTCATAGAAATGACTAATGGAAAGAGTTCTAACGAGATCTACATAGGTTGTACCCTCACGCTAGATAATCATTCGTTCCCAATCAACCTCATACCAGTATCGATCAAGAGTTTCGATGTCATCGTGGGCATGGACTAGTTGAGTCTCCATCGTACCGATATCCTGTGTTTTGACAAAGCAATCCGTCTAAATCTACCAAATAACAAAACCTTGTTAATCTACAGAGACAAACCCAGTACGAGTCTTCGTATCATCTCAAGTATTCAAGTCCAGAAGTAGTTACGCAAGGAATATCGTGCATTCCTTGCACACATCGTCGATACGAGCCAGAAAACAAAAGACCTAAAAGACTCGCCCGTAGTACGCGACTTCCCCGACATCTTTCCGGAAGAGCTACCAGGTTTACCTCCCCAACGTCAAGTCGAGTTTAGGATCGACTTAATTCCAGGAGCTACCCCTGTAGCCAAATCGCCCTATCGTTTAGCGCCAACTAAGATGCAAGAACTGTCCGGTCAACTTAACGAGTTTCTCAGCAAGGGCTTTATAAGACCAAGCTTCTCACCCTGGGGAGCGCCGGTCTTGTTCGTAAAGAAGAAAGACAGATCGTTTCGTGTGTGCATCAATTACAGAGAACTCAACAAGCTGACGGTCAAAAATCGTTACCTTCTTCCTCATATAGACGATTTATTCGACCAACTGCAATGGGCGGGTTACTTTTCCAATATTGATCTGAGGTCCGGGTATCACCAGTTACGAGTGCTTGAGGAGGATGCCTCGAAAACAGCCTTCTAAACTCGTTACGGACACTAAGAGTTCGTAGTGATGCCATTCAGACTGACCAATGCGCCCGCAGTATTCATGGACTTAATGAATAGGGTGTGCCATCCCTACTTGGATCAGTTTGTGATCGTCTTCATTGATGACATACGTATCTACTCTTGAAGTAAGGAGGAGCATATCGATCATCTACGACAAGTCCTGGAAACCCTACGATTGGAGAAGCTATACGCGAAGTTCTCTAAGTGCGAATTTTGCATCCGAAGAGTCGAATTCTTAGGACACGTGGTTAGCGAAGAAGGAATCCACGTAGACCCATCCAAGATTAAAGCTATTGAGAACTAGTCAGCACCGAAGACGCCTACAGAAATTCGTCAATTTCTAGGCCTCGCTGGCTACTACCACAGGTTCATACAGAACTACTCTCGAATCATGAAACCCCTTACAACATTGACCCAGAAAGGTGTGGCCTTTGACTGGGGAGAGAAACAAGAGAAGGCATTACTAACCCTGAAACGAGCCTTATGTTCTGATGCATCCAATCAGGGGCTCGGTTGTGTTCTGATGCAACGAGGTAAGGTCATCACCTATGCCTCAAGACAGCTAAAGACACACGAAGTAAACTACACCACACACGACCTCGAATTAGGAGCGGTTGTATTCGCCCTAAAAATTTGGAGACACTACCTGTACGGTACAAAGAGTACTATCTTCACAGACCACAAAAGCCTACAACACATATTCAACCAGAAGGGGCTCAATATGAGACAACGACGGTGGGTCGTGCTACTCAATGACTACGAATGTGAAACTCGTTATCATCCGGGTAAAGCCAATGTAGTAGCAGACGCCCTATGGTCGAAGGGTCATATCATTAACAATGACTATCCATTCGCATCTATCCGCACAGATTAAGGAGACTCATCTCGAAGCATTTAAACTTGAAAATGTGGCGGGAGAATCCCTGTGAGGAATGGATAAGAACTTGGAAGTCAAGGGTGACAGAGCCTTATATCTCATGGACCGAATCAGGACACCACGACACGGTGGCTTCAGAGACTTGGTCATGAAGGAAGCCCACAGCACTCGATATTTCATTCACCCAGGTTCAGATAAGATGTATCTGGATCTTAAAAAGGCATACTGGTGTCCTAACATGAAAGCAGAGATTGCTACCTTCGTGAGTAAGTGCCTTACTTGCGCAAAGGTTAAGGTCGAATACCAGAAACCGTCAGGTCTGCTCCTGCAACCGGAGATACCTGAATGGAAGTGGGAGCGGATCACTATGGATTTCATAACCAAGCTACCCTAGACAATGGGTGGACTTGATACCATATGGGTCATCGTCGACAGATTGACCAAGTCCACGCATTTCCTACCCATCAAGGAAACAGACAAGATGGAGAAACTCACAAGAACATAGATTAGGGAGATCATACGACGGCATGGTGTTCCCATATATATTATCTCCGATAGGGATAGGAGATTCACTTCGAGATTCTGGAAGTCACCGCAAAGCTCCTTAGGAACGAGGCTGGACATAAGTACAACCTACCATCCGCAGACCGACGGACAAAGTGAGAGAACTATCCAAACTGTGGAAGATATGTTGCGAGCCTGTGTGATCGACTTTGGTAAGGCATGGGATACCTAGTTACCCCTTGTCGACTTTTCCTACAACAACAGTTATCCCACGAGCATCAAGGTTGCTCCATTCGAAGCACTCTACGGCCGAAAGTGTAGGTCCCCTCTATGTTGGGCTAAGGTGGGTGACACTCAGTTAGCTAAATGATGAGTTCCTGACAACAATCTCATGGGTACTGTGACAACCCGAAATTTTCTATCCTGTATAGTCAAACACTTCATAGAAAGTCAAACTCATTTCTGCTACCTTTTAGCGCGTTTGGTGTCCGTTTGAGTATTCTGAGCTTTAATCCTTCAAGAGGTAAACATAGGATGTAAACTACAGGGCATTTTGTGCATCTCAGAAGTCTCAAAAGTCTAAGAGTTTGGAGTTTACGGCCCAAATGGTATTTGGACCATAAAACTCCATGGACTATATATATGGCACTTAGCCATTTTTCCTTCATTTCTTCCATTTCAAGCTAGAGAAAACCCGATTTCTCTCCCAAGGATCTTCAAGATTTCGTCCCAAATGTAAGTACTTCTATCATAGAGTGTCTTAAAGCTTCTTATACTTCCATATATCAAGAAATCATCCAAGAAACACCAAGAACATGGTGTTTACGGTCCAAGGTGTTCTTGGACCGCAAACCCCCTAAAATGGGTGCCAAAGTGTGCCCTAGTTCCTTCTAAGCCTTGAAAACTAGCATAGATCCTTCCCTTGATGAGTTTAGCACTTGAAAAACACCAAAACCCCCATGAACATGAGTTTACGGTTTGGGGATCTCCCAAAACCGTAAACACCCCTAAAGGGTGTTTTGATGCCCCTAACAACTTAGTAAGCCTTGGATATTAGCATAGAGCCTTACACGATTGAACTAAGGACTTCAATACACGAAATGGTACTTCTTACCATGATTTTACGGCCGTAAACTCATGGGGAAGTGGTCCCCTGGACCGTAAACTCCAACAAACATGGTCCATTCACCATAAACTCCCGTATAAGGCCTTGCACTCCTTTGTTTCAATCCAATGGCCTCCTAACACTTTGACCAAAGTGTTTTCCTCACATTAGGATGTTTAATTAGTGTTATAATCACTAATTATATATATATATATATATATATACATATGTCTTCATATGTTATTAGTATCATTGTGTGTGTCTAAGTCTTCACTTGGCACCAAGCACTTATCCGACACTTCCATCCGATCCGCTCACTGCAGGTGAGTTCATACCCCTTAATTAACCTTTTAAATGTTTTGTAAATGTTTATAATCTCTTTATGTGGGGATACAAGTTGAATCATGTTTAATTATTATATCTAATCACATGTGATTGATAACTAGCATGCAAATGGGTTTACTATACGTTAATTGTTTACCAAACAGATTTCTTCGAATGGCTTTCTTAAATGTTTTTACATGTTCAAAAATCTTTATCAAACTGTCTTACATACTGTAAGTTTCCCTTTCAAACTCTTTTACAAATGTGTTTCAAACAAAGGTTTTCCTTATACTTAAACTATTTTATCAAAATACTTTCAAATCGTGTTATAAACTAGCATCAAGTCATCATTTCTTAGTATTAAACTATTCAAAGGTTTTACAAAACTTCTTTTATGCTTTTATATTGTAAAATGCATGCCTTAATATGTATAGTTATATAAATAATGTTTAAAGGACTTAGGACGGTCAGCTCGCTTTATTTCCTTTTCCTCGTTGGGATGTGGCCTTAGGGCATCGATTGCTCGTCCGAATGTTGTCTAAATATTAATTATATATCATGTATACATATATAGGTATAAAGGTTCCATTAGTCAGTTCAGTATCTTTGGGTAGCAAAGGTATACTTCCGGATATAATCATACATTATTAGTAACTATTATAGGTATAGTTAGGAGATACTACTTACCATTCCAAGTACAAGGAATCACACAAGAGTCAGTCCATTCATGAGTCTATACTAATACATTACATGTTATACGAATATGTTTACTTATATACGCTTACATTGTGACAACCCGAAATTTCGATTCTGTACAAACCATATAATGTCAATAGTAGTCAGAACAGTTGCAGTAAATTTTCAGACTTTTAGTATAAGTTTGAGTATTTCAGGATTTTACACATAAAAGAGATATCAGGAGAGAGGATGCACTAGGGTTTTGTGCAACTCTATTATTTCAAAACTCTGTGATATTAGAGTTCATTTCTTGAATAAAAATATTTTCTGCCAAAAATCCAAGACTATATATAATATTCTTAGCCAAAATTATTCATTTGTTACATTTACAACTAGAGAAAAGCCAATTTCTCTCTCATGGATCTTTGGGTTTTCATCCCAAATCGTGAGTAACTCTCTCTAATTGTATTATATGGCTTATCATTTGCTTATTAACCTAGATTTGATAACAAAACAACATGATTTAAGAGTTCACGGCCCAAGAAGTTCTTGGATCGTGAACCCTTCTTTAAGGGGAAAAATGATGCCTAGTCCTTTCCTTATGCAATGAAACTATGCTAGCTTTGTATGTTAGTGTATATAGGACTAGAAATCACCCATGAACACCAAGAGTGAGGTGTTCATGGCCCAAGAAGTTCTTGGACCGTAAACTCCAAACTCAAGGGCCAAAGGGTGCCTAAATCACTCCTAACGCCTTGGACAATAGCCTTGATTTACTCCTAGTAATTTAGGGACTTTAAATCATCAAAAACCCATCCCAAAGAGAGATTACAACCGTAATCTCTAATGGTTTTGGTCCTTGGGCCGTGAACATCAAAGAAGGGTACCAAAGTGTGCCTAAGGCCTTCATTACCCTTAGATAATTGTCTAAAAACCCATCCTAGTTGAGCATGGGACTTGAAGACATAAATATACCATTTCCATAAGGGTTTACGGTAATAAACCCAAAAGGAAATGGCATTGGGACTGTAAACTCCTCAGCGACGTGTATTTAAGCCCTAAACCCTTCCAAGGATTAATCTATCAACTAGGAATGCTTCTAGGGATCATTTAGAACTCCAAAACACCAAATGACATAAGGCCTAGGAGCTTACGACCATAAAATCAAGGGTTTACGACTGTAAACTCCTTGTGTGAGGTTTATTGGAGAGTAAACTCATGTATGGGGTCCTTTGGAACCCTAAACCCACTAGTCGGGTCCTACAACAAATTAGATGCTATCCTTAGGGTAATAACACTTATTATAGGTGTTTAACATGTTCTAGGAGGTCTAAACATTTTCAATAAATTGTTTACAGCTAATTGGGTACATATATGTGTGATTATATGTTAACTAGGATCATAGCGTGTGTTCGAGACTTCACTTGACACCTATCAATCCTACATCTTCATTACATCCGTACCACTCACTACAGGTGAGTTCATACCCCTTAATCAATGGTTTAAATGTTTTTAAATGCTTTCATGGGGGGGAATACAAGTCAAATACTTATAGTTATTACATCAATCACATGTGATTAATAACTACAAAACCAGTGACTTCCTTATTGTTCAAATTGTTTATCAAACTGTTTTACAAATTCTTATACTTATAAAATATATTTACTTAAGCTCTATTTTACTTATTATAAATTTCATGGCTAGGTATGTATAGTTATATAAGCAATGTTTAAAAAGCTTAGGAAGGCCTGCCCGCCCTATTTCATTTTAGCCGTTGAGATGTGGTCTGGTGGGATATCGGGTACCCGTCTGAAGGTCGTTTAAATATTAGTTATATATCATGTGTACATATATAGTCATAAAGGTCCTTCCAGTTCATTCGGTACCCTTGGGTAGCAAGGCTATACTTCCATGTTCATACGTACCAGTTACATCGCTAGTAAGTTACCATAGGGGTAGCACAGGAGGATACTATTACTATTACTAGAACAATGAAACATACAATGAGTCAGTACGAGTAATACATACAGTACATTACAGCTAGTACGCACAGTACATTACTATACATGCTAGATAGAGAGAACATACATTACAGCTAGCACACACATAACATTTCAGTACATACAAGCTAGACAGAGAAAGAGTACACCTTTCAGTTAGCACATTCATTACATGTACATTTATGCAGTTATGTGAACCATTAAGCGGGGCATGGCACTTCCTGCCATGACCGTTTTTGTATCCCGAATCTCCTTAATTGGGGAGCGTATGAGTTTGCGTATAGATCTATATTGGATTGATTAACCTACACCTTGTTGCTCGCTATAGTGGGACTTGCAAGTCTACGGGTGCCAAATGTCATTTCTTACGACGTCTTACATCGTCGTTTTAGTAGAGTCGGTAGCAGGATACAGGTCGATCACATGTTTCATTGAATACATTTTGTTTTAGGGTAGTTAGTACCACGGTAGTCTTATTACAAATACTACGGTACGATAATATTTTCCCATTTGCATTCACTTCGTGAATATTCACACGATGCACGGTAATGTAGAAACTATATTTTTGGATAATGATAGTCAGAATTGGGAAAACACACACACTCTATCAAGAGACATACACACAGACACTAGATGCCTTGGTAGAAGGCTACAGTTAGTAGCAAACATAGGGTTTTCTAGGAGATTTCAAGCATTATACAAAACATTGTACAAAACATTTTACAAACGTTTTCATACAAAGACATACATTAATGTACTTATGATCTCACCAGCTTTAAGCTGATACTCGCTTTCAAAATAACTTGTATTCTCAGGTCACCACTAGACAGGTACAGGTGTCAGGCTTTTGAGAAGATGGAGTTTGTTCAAGACTCATCTTTATTTTGATATGTATATTTTTGGTGTCTATAACATTGACAGAACACACATGTATGAAATTATACTATTAATGCAATGGATGATGTTGTTGCTTGTTTACTATTATTCATTGTTTGTGATACTATACATGAATTCCTCCCCCCCAGAATGTTTCCGCCATTCATGGTTTTGGGGTGTGACAGATTGGTATCAGAGTATTGTTTATAGTGAATTGAGTATATCAACCCATAAAAGATATACTAACTATAAATACATTGGGATTAAAATACTCTGACCAAGAGTATATACTTTAAATATTTAAAATATTTAATTAAGTATACGTGCCTGCATTCATGCTAAAATCAATGTCACTAAGATAGTACAAAAGTATTACGATTGTTGGGCAACACAATTAGACTTAGAGACATATGGTCAAAACTGGGAAGATATAGCCTGATCAACTATATTATCCGAGGGTTGACTAGCATGTGCCTAAGTGTGGTTGTGAGGTTGCAACAAGTCTAAAAACTTATCTACAATACCACAATGAGAACAACAGAACATAAACTTAAAATACTATAGGAGTATTTTGTATTACTATAAGTTACTTATGTGTTAGATTCTTATACCTCCCTTCTCGCGTAGATTTAATGGCTGGATTCCACCTTCCCGGAGACTCGTACTATCCCAACCACGGCAATGCAGGACGGCTAGAAAATGAACCAGAAGATGATCACCCAATTCCTTTGGATGATCATGAAGCTGAAGGCTTTTCTGATGGTTCTGACTCATAGCCAGAAGTCAACAACCTACCACCGGTAGGTCAAGCCCCTAACAACAACCCTCGCCCAGCATTTCCAAGACCCACACCCTTGTGGGCAACCAACCTGAACCGCTGGAGCGACGAGCAGGGACAACCCTTACCTTACTTTGGGGACCGAAGATTTTACAACCTCAGCGAAGGTGGCTCTGCTGATCGAACTCTGCCTGTCATCATTCGTAGAATAGCTCGTAATGGTGAGCAGGGTCGAGTAGCCATCGATTGAATCATGGAAATTGATGCCAACTCCGGTGTCAACACTGTCCGCATTCACCAACTGGAGTCCGCTCAAGAAAGGACTCTAGTTCACAATGCGGCTCTTCAGAGGGAACTCACTGAAACCCGAGTTGAAGTCAGAGAACTTCGAGCCCAGCAAGCAAGAGCTGATAGGCGCATGAGGGACATGGAATGTCTTCTGTCGGGATCAAGAACTCACTCTAGTAGTTCTCGTCGCCGATAGATTCTCATCAAACTTCTCTCTTTTGGATACAACCTAGTTATGTAAAACTTTGGTCTAATTTTCCCTATCTTTGTAAATCATAGGCCTGTTAGGTCTTGGATTGGGTTGTATTGTTGTTGAAATTTTCCCATTTTGGTTGATGTAAGGCCTCTTTCAGTTGGCTGTTTTTACCGAACTTATTACATCTGTAATCCCAGGAACATTGACAAGTACCTAATCTTATGGGAATTATTATCCGACTGTGATCATCTATTAGATCTAGATTTCCATTCAATCGTATCATTGGGCTATGGAGAGTTAGTCCATGAGTCATTCTCATCAATTCTTCCATTGAAATCTTATCAATATTTTCATCTTCATAAACTATAGATCAAAGATGCTGCCTCGCAGAAATCCAAGGAGAAATCTCAATAACGAAACACCACCTCCTCCACCTCTTCAACCACCTACTCCTCAGTTCGACTCGACAGCCTTAAATGCTGCTGTAGCTGCAGCTATGGCTACAGCCATGGCTCAGTATCATTCATCCGGTTCCACTGGAGGAGGAACCCCTGTTCAGTCTATACAGATTGAAACTCCTGTGCGCTGAAGAGAGTGCTCCTATAAGGACTTCATGAACTACAAGCCATTGTCCTTCAATGGGACCGGCAAATTCATTTCCCTCTCGCAATGGTTCGAGAAAACCGAATCGGTTTTCGAAATCTACTCTTGTCCTGAGGAGAGCAAGGTGAAGTATGTTGCTTGCACCTTCGAAACCAAAGCCGTAACATGGTGGAATGGCAATGTTAAGTCACTATCTCTTGTAGTGGCTAATGCTATGGGTTGGGAAACTTTGAGAGACCTCATGATTGAGGAATACTGCCCGAGAGGCGAGATCCAAAAGTTAGAGGAAGAACTGTGGGGCCTAACCATGAAGGGATCCAACGTAGTTGCCTACACCGCCAGGTTCTGTGAACTGGTGGCCCTCTATCCCAACATGATTCCTTCAGAGGGAAAGAAGATCGAAAGATACATATGGGGACTGGTGCCCCCATACCAGGGAAATGTTTTGGCATCACACCCGACTACATTTGATAGTGCCAAACAATTGGCACATCGGCTCATAGACCATGGGGTTCGTACCCCGGCCGCAACAACTACCATGGCCATCTCAGAACCTGCAAGAACCGCTGACCCTAAGAGGAAATTTTGGGATGACAAGAAGAAGGCTAAGGCTGCCAAGAAGAGGCAGGTCGTGGCAGTACATGCTGTGATAGTACCTGCCGCTGCTGCTCCGGTGAAGTAGTATGCTGGAAGTTTGCCTAAGTGCAACAAGTGCAACTTCCATTACGTGGGCGCATGCCGGGAGATGCAGTGTCTGAACAGCTGTTAGATTAATGTCTAAGTCCATAACTATAATTGGTAAGACTTGACCCGACCCGGCATGGTCCATTTGGGTTGCATACCATCATGCACTTGGATAGACTATAATGAGAGAAATAAGACACTTATGGTTATTAATATATTATAAGTTCTAGTATATTAATAATAAGAATAATAAGATTATTTAATTAGTATTGATCAAAAATTAATCTAGGATTAATTAAGTGATCAAAAGAAGACTAATTAAATATGTGGGTTGATTGTGAAAATCATCCATACTTGTATAGTGGGCTAATGCTCCATGGATAATCAAGTTGGGCTAAAACCCATAGGATGGTTCATGGATGCTCCATGGTGTATTTGAACCCATGGATCCAAGGAAATGGAAAGCCATGACAATTAAGAGTTTACCCTAATTGTAACACTATATAAAGATATTATTCTTGGCAAAATCGGCGACTAGTATTATTCTAGAGAGGGCTAGCCGATTGCATGAAGTGTAGAATTCTCTCAAGCTATTCTAAGTGTTTTGATGATTGTGATTCCATTTGAGGTGTCACACTTGGGGCACTAGGCACTCAAGCTTCATGAAGACTTTCTACATCAAGAGGTATGTATTCTATCTTGTTACATTCATTGTTTTTGTATGCTAGATTAGGATAATACCTTGGAAGTTCTTATTTGCATGTATAACAGAGAAAACATAGATCCAAGGTATTTAGGGTTGCATGTACACTTAGGAGTGTTAGAATGCTCAAAACCCAACAGTGGTATCAGAGCCTAGGCTTGCTTTCTCTCATACTTGATGCAAATTGCTGAAAAATGCTGAAAAACTCGATTTTCTGGCTTTCTGGGCACTGGACTCGCCGAGTCCACTGATGAACTCGCCGAGTCCATGAGTAAAATCATCCTACTCGCCGAGTAGGTTCATGCACTCGCCGAGTAGGAGCCCCAGACAGCATATATTCGAGGTTTTTGGCTAGAAATGGACTAGGAACATTACCCTAAGTTGTTTTTGAACTTATAAACTTGTTTTTGGTGTGGTAATGTTCATGCTAATCCATTTTCAAAGATAATTGTCAATAGATTCATGTTTTGTATTAGTTTAAGGTTTAGACTAATTACATGAAAAAGTTTGATTTGATTATCTTTTTCTTATGAGTTGCTTAGATTAATAGAAATGTTGTGTGAAATAGTTGTTTTCAATCCATTTTAATCTAAGAGTTGAGTATAAAATGTGTTTGTGTAACTTGTCCTCAAGTTACATGAAGAGTCACATTAAAGACTCATAAAATTCATAAAAGTTGGCAATGGTTACAAAATGAAGAGTCTTGTGTCATTGAATAATTTTTATGACTCCATAACTTGTCCTCAAGTTATGGAAGTTCAAGAGTCACTTCATTAAAGGAAAATATGTAACCATAATTAAATCCATAAGTTATAAAATAAAGAAAAAGTTAGTTCTTTTATTAGTTTAAAGTCTTCGATAACTTGTCCTCAAGTTATGGAACTTGAAGAGTTTTTGGATTAAAACTACTTTAAACACATAAGTTATGGAATTAATTAGTTTTGAATAGTTTCAAAACTTGCCCTCAAGTTTTGGAATTTGAAAAAGTTTTCAAGTATGAATACTTTAATTCCAAGTTAGCCCTTAGAATTTTAAAAGTTAAAATTCAACCCTTATACTTTATAATATTATAAGTTAATAATATATATATATATATATGTATAAGAGTAAAGTCAGTCTTACCGCTAGTACGCCTCATTCACGAAGCCGGTCTATAAGGTGGGTATAAGGTTGTTGCCTATAAAATGGCAACTTAATGGGTGTCCACTCTCACCCACCGCTTGCTTGACTGGTGGAGGGTCGTTAGCCGAACGGGTTTGACAAGACTATAATTCTTCCTTCATTAAAAGTATTAATGATAATACTAAGTAACTAAACTCTTAATAATACCCAATCTTAGTTACTTAGGAAAATGTGAATAAGGTGCTAATCCATGAAATTACACTTTACACTTTGTCAAAGTCATTAGTGGAGCGTGTGTGGTTAACCGGCACACTAACTTGGACTTAACAAGGTAGGTAAAGGGTGACTTAATATTTATCATAGTATCGATGGAGCGTGTGTGGTTAACCGGCACATCGATTGAGGGGTAATTTATTAAGGGTACCAAGTAATTTGCATGGTTACTTCACACCTTGTTTTGTGATCCTCGGCATCCCAGTCACAAAACCTAAAGGGCACACTCGAGATTGAAACATGCCTTTGAACAGTTCAATGAATCTCAAAGATCTAGGAGTTTCAAAACCAATTAAAACCTAATAATACACTTCGTTTATCTTGGTGGAAATTGGTGAATCGTCATTCACCTACCTTCAAATATTTTATAGCTTGGATTACGGCATACCTCTTCTAAGTTATAAAATAGTTTGTTGGGTCCTAGCCTTAATATTTCATATTGGGTGTCATATTAAGGACTTTAAATCAACTATCTTGAATATCTCCCAAAAGATGTCTGTAATAGACATCTATGATCTTCCCAAATCTCTTGAAACAAGGTTTCCTAATGAGGATGATGTCCCATGGATATCATACTTCTTTCTCCTCCTCCAATTATTCTCCCTAACCCACAAGTTCTTGAAAAGTTTAAGGTCACTCAAGCCCTATTGGCAAGGCAAGGTCTAGGTGTGATCACATCTTGGAGATGTAGTCACATATTGACAAGCCGGGAGAGTTGGGTGTCAAAGTCTTGAGAAAGTTGGTGGTTCAATCACTTTCTAAGTCACATAGTGAGTTCCTTTGGGACACCTATGTAATAGACTATGACAAGACCCTTAATGATCTTATATGTTTGTTAAGATCAACTTCCTTAAAACTTGATGGACATTGACAATAGTGACACAGGAAATCCCGGAAAGCATTCTCTTCCCAATGGAAAGGGATCGGCCATAGTTAACGCGGTTGACCAAATGGTAAAGAGAAAAACTAAGTCTGTGATAGTCCTGTGCACCTTTATCAAAGGGTCCATATGTTTATATTGCCAAAGAAAGGGGCATTGGTTGCGAAGCTGCCAAATTTACCTAAGGATGTTAAAGTCAATGAGTTTGACTCTACTTCAGGTAAAGTCCACTATCTAACTCTGTTAAGTTTCTATTCTGAGATTCTTGATACATGATGTGACCGGGTCGCATGGTGATGTTTTAAGAATCAAAGAAAAGTGAAGAAACTTAAAGAAAGAATATGTTGAATCTGATCGCATAGATGGATTTCTATCGCATAGTTTGAAGATCGGATTCTTGAGCTACTTCTCAGGAGTTATGAGATATTGCTTAGGAATAGATAACAACAAGTTTTCATATAGATTGTAAGGATAAGTTTTCCGCAAAGTGTTAAAATAAAAGAAAATTTTTGATTTTAGTTATTTTAAAATATCCTTACAATGGCATTTGAGAAAAAATTGTTGCTTATATGATTCCATTAAGAGCAAGAGTGGAAATATGAAGTTGATTCTTTCATTTGTGGTAATGTCTATATTTACCAAATAAGGAAAGATTCTCATCACCCAAGTTTCATTTGGACCGGGACTTGGAATCATGCAAGTTATATAGCATGATGAATGAGAACTTTCATGTTTTGGAAAATTAAGACTAATTACTTGTTCACATGGATGTGTGAGTCATGTAATGGACTAAGGGATCGAGTACACATTCTTGTGCACTGGTCAAGTCCACCACAAAAAGATTGATAAGACTATTCGTCATAGTTTACTTAAGTTCAGTAAATATGATTATACTTACAAGCTTAAGTGTAACTCTGAGACATTGGAAAAGGTTTCAATGTATGGCAGAGCGAATAAGAAGAATCAAATTAGGCAGAAGGATAAAAGTTTCTCAAATCTGAAAAGGTGGGAGAGTACTTTAGTATCAGTTTTGTGATCATCTTAATGATTAAGAAACCATATCAAAATTAGTTCTCTAAGGAAAATCTTAGTGCATTCTTATGACTAAGAAGAGGAACTTGAATTGTTGAAGTGGTTAAATCAAGAAGATGAGTCATACTTCGTTCCAATACAAGTCTTAGAGTCATACTCCAAGATTGTAACTTGAGTGACATGAAGGTTTAAAACACTTGTCAAATGTAAGAGTAAAAGTTTTCTACTCTTGTACATTTGAAATTGGTAAGTTGTGATGTTTTGGATAAAACAAAGACCAACTTAGGCCAATTGTGTGAAGTGTTTGTCTTGATTAGAATCCACAATATCTCTTGGATATTTGACAAGGGAGTCTTATAGGTCAAGAGGACAGTGGGAGTCTTAAAGGTCTTGAAAGTCTCAAGAACTAATCAAGAATAAAACCTGAAGTTCTTTACTAGCACACGACTTGAGGTTTACAACCTATCGTGTTGACATATTCTGTGCCCATTCCAGTTAAAGTTGGCTTTGCATATGAGTTCTTAGAGTTCTCAATTAGTTGCACAACAACTTGGAAGCAATGGTAGGCCCTTGAGCTGCCAGGTGGCAAGAAGTTAAGATTGAGTTCAATCCATATGGTTTTGGATTTGTCATTATCTTTGTCTTGTGATTATGGTTTTGACAAATTCATATGGGTAGGAACTCATACACCATATAAATCTAAGTGTCATAAGGTTTCTCTCCGATTCATGAAAATGATGGTGAGGAAACACTTTCACTAAGTAGATTTTATCTAGATAGCAATTGTGATATTTGCATTCTCAAAGTCGTTAGTGGAGCGCGTGTGGTTAACCGGCACACTAATATGGACTTGTGAGAAGTGGCAAAAAGGTCTAACCATTATGATTACGGCATACCTCTTCATAACTGTTTAGACACACAAGTGTGCTATCTATGGGAAGGTGTATGATTTTGATAAAGTCTTATCAAAACAATCTAGTATCAGAAATCTGAACTTTGGTAAGAAAGTCAATGAAGTATTTATTTCTAGAAGTCCAGTTGATTTCTGGGTACATGTCAAAGCCAGTGGGACCATAAGTGTTATGCTAATAATCATCATGTTAGTGGGAGCATGATAATTATGATAAGTATTGCAAGTTAGCAATGTTAATTATAGAAAACAAAAGTTTCAATTGGGAAAAAGTTGTTTTGCTATAATTAAGGGAGAGGAAATTATACCTCATCTCAAATCTATAAGCTTAGATCGTGAGGTTTTAATCATTTAGTCAAGGATATATATGAATTTCATGTTGGAATGGCTCAACATAAGGAAATTCTGTATATGGGTCCATTATTTGCGTTCTAAAATTCGATTATGATTACGGCATCCCTTTTCATAATCTGAATTATGAGAACTTGGCAAATTGAAATGGAAATGTTATAGCAAAAGACTGGTTTAGTCTTTATGTGAGACATCATGAATCGTGTCCCATATGCTTCGGATATAGGATCGATTACATGTGCTATAATCATCCGTTCTAAAACTTTCCAAATGCCTGGGGCATTAAGAAGGGAAAAGGTTTAGAACTGGATATGACTAAAAGGATTAAACAATTGTCGAGGACAATCTAAGGTTTACCAATGATTGGGTGCTCAAGGACAGTTGGAAGTATAGTGATAATTCTGGAAGGACCATATTGACGTAATCTGTAAGGAGGCAACTCTTGTTCAGAAGTGATAGTCAAAAAGGAATCTGGAAATGTTTCAAAGTTAGAATTTTCAATCTGTTTAAGATTAGGAAACTTAATGCAAGAAGGATGTTTCCAAGGAGTTGATCTCCTTTGGAATGATCTGTAATGTTTGTTGTCAAGTCTTTATGACTTTGTGCATAATCATTACAAGAGGATCAATGCATATAAGTTTAGAATCTAACAGATTTCAGTAAATGGCATGAATTTGGAATTCTTGCATTTGCAGTAAGGATTTGGGAGTGTGAAAAGAGAATCATTGAAGTTATGTTCAATTGATCTAGTTCACAAAGTAAAGATCATAGACAAACATAGTATGCATACTTGGTGTATGGCATGACTAGTGTTTAGAAAACATAGTGTACATGCTTGGAGCATGGGACAACTATTGTGTTAAATTCAAGAATAAGGTTGATAGCTGAAACAGTATACAATGAATAATGTGTAACCATATGGTGATAAATAAAAGGTGTTTTATTTACATTCATAAGTTCTGAGACCATATTGGATTCGATTATTATTGTGTTTCATTTTGCATGTTTTGACTTCCCGAATAAACTAGGTTATTCTTTCGGAATGACTAAATTATTCAAACCATCCACAGTCGGTCATATGTTGGAAGTAGATATGAATTAAGACTGTCATGGGTTGGCTTGTAGAGGTCTAAGGTGTTGGACAAAGGGCTACAACACTCATGAGTGCTCATAAGTTCTGAGTATTGGATTCAACCCGCGCTCATTGGAATCACTTCATGGATTTTATGACGAGTGATCATGAGACGATAATATCTTATATTCTTCAAACCTAGAGATATGAGTTGTTACTATGAGTTGATAGTACATTGATAGCACGAAAACGCATTTGGTAACTCGGTGCTATAAAACGTGCCTTTGTGTATGATTCAACAAGTAGTAGAACAAGCCATATGAGTCGAAGTTTATCCGTTCCTTTTACCTTCGGGATAAAAGCGATATCTGTGGGCCCCTCGATGATTTGATGATGACAAATGGAAGTGCTCGGCCGGGCCAGGACTGATTTGATTTGTTCAATTAGTCAGTCGTCATAAATCGGAAATCGGGAAACAACAAATGGACAGAGAGAATGATTATAATCCATGTCTCAGTCCATATGATATCTAGAATGGAGGAATATATGATCCCTTATCTAATGGACAAGTCATTGACAAAGGTCAGAGTTCATCTACAAGGTCAGAGTTCGACAGAAGCTTTTGAGAGCTACGATTGCCAGTTGGTTCCTGAAGTCATACGCAATAAGAGTTTTAGACTTATCCAAGTGGGAGACTGTTGGATTAATGTCTAAGTCCATAACTATAATTGGTAAGACTTGACCCGACCCGGCATGGTCAATTTGGGTTGCATACCATCATGCACTTGGATAGACTATAATGAGAGAAATAAGACACTTATGGTTATTAATATATTATAAGTTCTAGTATATTAATAATAAGAATAATAAAGATTATTTAATTAGTATTGATCAAGAATTAATCTAGGATTAATTAAGTGATCAAAAGAAGACTAATTAAATATGTGGGTTGATTGTGAAAATCATCCATACTTGTATAGTGGGCTAATGCTCCATGGATAATCAAGTTGGGCTAAAACCCATAGGATGGTTCATGGATGCTCCATGGTGTATTTTAACCCATGGATCCAAGGAAATGGAAAGCCATGACAATTAAGAGTTTACCCTAATTGTAACACTATATAAAGATATTATTCTTGGCAAAATCGGCGACTAGTATTATTCTAGAGAGGGCTAGCCGATTGCATGAAGTGTAGAATTCTCTCAAGCTATTCTAAGTGTTTTGATGATTGTGATTCCATTTGAGGTGTCACACTTGGGGCACTAGGCACTCAAGCTTCATGAAGACTTTCTACATCAAGAGGTATGTATTCTATCTTGTTACATTCATTGTTTTTGTATGCTAGATTAGGATAATACCTTGGAAGTTCTTATTTGCATGTATAATAGAGAAAACATAGATCCAAGGTATTTAGGGTTGCATGTACACTTAGGAGTGTTAGAATGCTCAAAACCCAACAACTGCAACGGGAAGGGGCACACAACCCGTTTCTGTAAAGCTCCGGCAAAGCCAATCAACCAAGCCCCCGGTGTTGGAGCGGGCCAAACTTGCTACAGATGTGGCGAAGTAGGCCACTTCAAAAGAAACTGCCCGAAGGCAGGGATTGCCGGTGGAGCGGCAAGAGGTCTGGCCATAGGCCATGAGGAAGCGGTTGCCGACCCCACAGTAGTCACTGGTACGTTCCTCCTCGATAACTCTTATGCATGCATTCTATTTGATAGTGGAGCGGATAGGAGTTTTGTGAACCAAAAATTTGCTCATTCACTTAGGCAGAAATCACGAGCACTTAATGAACCGTTTATTGTAGAAATGGCTAATGGAAAGACAAAGAGCACTAGCAGTATATTCATAGGGTGTGCCCTAACTTTAGATAACCATTCATTTTCTATCGATCTTATGTCGGTCTCAATTAAAAGTTTCAACGTCATTGTCGACATGGATTGGTTGAGTCTCCATCGTGCCGATATCATGTGTTACGAAAAGGATGTTCGCCTTAATCTGTTGTCTGGCAAAACCTTAGTAGTTTATGGCGACAAACCCGACACGAACCTTCTTATCATCTTGAGCATCCTAGCTAGGAAATTCTTAAGAAAGGAATGTACAACATTCCTTGCTCATGTAGTTGATGTGAGATAAGAAATGAAGGACATTCAGAACATTCCAATAGTACGCGACTTTCCAAACATATTTCCAGAAGAACTCCCAGGATTACCTCCGCAATGTCAAGTCGAGTTCCGAATCGACTTAGTTCCAGGGGCTAGCCCAGTAGCAAAATCGCCCTATCGTCTAGCACCTGCAAGGACGCAAGAACTGTCCAGTTAGCTTAACGAACTGCTCAGCAAGGGCTTTATAAGACCAAGCTTCTTACCCGGGGAGCTCCAGTCTTGTTCGTCAAGAAGAAAGACAGATTGTTTCGTATGTGCATCGACTACAGGGAGCTCAACAAGCTGACTGTCAAAAATCGTTATCCCTTGCCTCAGATCGATGATTTGTTTGACCAACTTCAAGGGGCGAACTTCTTTTCAAAAATCGACTTGAGATCCGGATATCACCAACTACGAGGGCTAGGGGAGGATGTTCCAAAGACAACCTTCCGAACTCATTATGGACACTAATAATTTGTAGTGATGCCGTTCGAATTGACAAACGTGCCCGCAGTATTCATGGACTTAATGAATAGGGTGTGTCATCCTTACTTATATCAGTTCGTCATCGTCTTCATCGATGACATACTCATCTACTCCCATATTAAGGAAGAGCTTAGTCAACATCTGCGACAAGTCCTCGAAACATTACGTTCGGAGAAGCTCTACGCGAAGTTCTCGAAATGCGAATTTTGGACTCGGCGAGTCGAATTATTAGGGCACGTGGTTAGCGAAGAGGGTATACACGTGGACCCTTCCAAAATCAAGGCCATTGAGAACTGGTCAGCACCGAAGACGCCTATGGAAATTCGTCAATTTCTAGGCCTCGCTGGCTACTACCGCAGGTTCATTTAGAACTTCTTCCGCATAGTGAAACCTCTTACAAAACTGACCCAGAAGGGCATGGCCTTTGACTAGGAGGAGAAGCAGGAGAGAGCTTTCCAAACGCTCAAATGAGCCTTGTGCACCGCACCAATACTATCCCTTCCCGAAGGAATAGAAGACTTCATTCTCTATTGCGATGCATCGAATCAAGGACTCGGATGTGTTCTGATGCAGTGAGGTGAGGTCATCGCCTATGCCTCGAGACAGCTAAAGACACATGAGGTCAACTACACGACCCACGATCTTGAACTAGGAGCAATTGTGTTTTCTTTGAAGATCTAGAGACATTACTTGTACGGAACGAAGATCACTATCTTTACAAACCACAAGAGCTTACAACACATATTCGACCAAAAGGAGCTCAACATGAGACAACGACGGTGGGTTGAGCTACTTATTGATTACGTATGCGAAATTCGTTATCATCCGGGTAAAGCGAACGTAGTAGCTGACGCCCTGAGTCGGAAGGAATATTCTGGTTGTAGAGTCAAATCATTGACTATGACTATCCATTCACACTTATCCACACAAATTAAGGCAGCTCAGCTCGATGCTTTGAAGCCTAAAAATGTGGCGGGTGAATCCCTAAGAGGGATGGATGAGAACTTTGAGGTTAAGGGTGGCGGAGCTTATTATTTCATGGACCGGATCTGGAACCCGAAACTAGGTGGTTTTAGAGACTTGGTCATGAACGAGGCACACAACACTCGTTATTCCGTCCACCCGGGATCAGATAAGATGTATCTGGACCTCAAAAAGTTATACTGGTGGCCTAACATGAAAGCAGAGATTGCTACCTTCGTGAGTAAATGCCTTACTTGCGCAATGGTCAAGGTCGAATACCAGAAACCCTCCGGTCTTCTACAACAGCCAGAGATACCGGAATGGAAGTGGGAGCGGATAACTATGGATTTCATAACCAGGTTGCCCAAGATGATGGGTGGACTTGATTCCATATGGGTCATCGTCGATAGGCTGACCAAGTCTGCACTTTTCCTGCCGATCAAAGAAACAGACAAGATGGAGAAACTTACAAGAACTTACATTAAGGAGATTGTAAGACTGCACGGTGTTCCCTTATCCATTATCTCGGATAGAGATAGTAGATTCACTTCGAGGTTATGGCAGTCGTTACAAAGTTCCTTGGGAACTAGGTTGGACATGAGTACAGCCTACCATCCACAGACAGACGGGCAAAGTGAGAGAACTATCTAAACCTTGGAAGATATGTTGCGAGCCTGTGTGATTGACTTTGGGAAAGCTTGGGATACTCAGTTACCCCTTGTCGAATTTTCCTACAACAACAGTTATCACACGAGCATAAAGGCTGCTCCATTCGAGGCCCTCTATGGCCGAAAGTGCAGATCCCCTTTGTGATGGGCTGAGGTGGGTGATACCCAGTTCGCTAAAGGACAAGTTCCAGAAAGCACTCTCACAGGTTTAGAAATCATACGGGAAATGACGGAGAAGATCATTCAGATCCGTGAACGATTGAAAGCCTCCAGAGACCGACAGAAAAGCTACGCTGATAAACGTAGGAAACCATTGGAATTCCAGGTGGGTGACCACGTTATATTGAAGGTCTCACCCTGGAAGGGCTTGATACGCTTCGAAAAGCATAGAAAGCTAAATCCAAGGTACATTGGGCCTTTCGAGATTCTTGCAAGAATTGGCCCTGTAGCTTACAAACTTAACTTATCGCGCGAACTCAGTAACGTACATTCTACCTTCCACGTATCGAACTTGAAAAAGTGTATGTCCGATGAGACTCTTGTTATTCCACTCGAGGAGATCGAGATCAATGAGAGCCTCAACTTCGTGGAGGAACCAGTAGAGATCATGGATCGAGAGGTCAAGCAAACAAAACAAAGCTGTATCCCGATAGTGAAGGTTCGCTGGAACGCCAAGCGAGGACCGGAGTTCACTTGGAAGCGTGAGGATCAGATGAAACTGAAATATCCTCATCTTTTTACTTAGTTATTTGTAACTACTTATTTGCTTAAATTCTAATTTCAGGACGAAATTCCTTCTTAGGAGGGGATGATGTGACAACCCGAACTTTCTATATTGTACAAACCATATCATGTCAATATTAGTCAGAACAATTGCAATAAATTTTCAGACTTTTAGTATAAGTTTGAGTATTTCAGGATTTTACACTTAAAAGAGATATCAGGAGAGAGGATGCACTAGGGTTTTGTGCAACTCTGTTATTTCAAAACTCTATGATATTAGAGTTTATTTCTTGAATAAAAATACTTTTTGCCAAAAATCCCAGGACTATATATATGATTCTTAGCCAAAATTATTCATTTGTTACATTTACAACTAGAGAAAAGCCAATTTCTCTCTCACGGATCTTCGGGTTTTCATCCCAAATCGTGAGTACCTCTCTCTAGTTGTATTATATGGATAATCATGTGCTTATTAACCTAGATTTTATAACAAAACAACATGATTTAAGAGTTCACGGCCCAAGAAGTTCTTGGACCGTGAACCCTTATTTAAGGGGCAAAATGATGCCTAGTCCTTTCCTTATGAAATGAAACTATGCTAGGTTTGTATGTTAGTGTATATAGGACTAGAAATCACCCATGAACACCAAGAGTAAGGTGTTCACGGCTCAAGAAGTTATTGGACCGTGAACTCCAAACTCAAGGGCTAAAGGGTGCCTAAATCACTCCTAAAGCCTTGGACAATAGCTTTCATTTACCCATAGTTAATTTAAGGACTTTAAATCATCAAAAACCCATCCCAAAGAGAGATTACGACCATAATCTCTAATGGTTTTGGTCCTTGGGCCGTGAACATCAAAGAAGGGTACCAAAGTGTGCCTAAGGCCTTCATTAGCCTTAGATAATTGTCTAAAAACCTATCCTAGTTGAGCAGGGGACATACACAATAACATGAATATGCTTACATAGATACGCTTACACGAATATGCTTATAATACACGATAACAGAACTAACTTAACAAGGTGCTATAACATGGAACAAGTTCAGGATCTAACTATACCAATGAATCACTACTACATTGTGATTATTATATTGGGTATACATGATCATAGTAATGTGGATGTTCATGGCTTGCAGAAATGCAGGTTCGTGTTTGGTTCCCAAAATCTCTTGATAGAGAGCATATAGTACGAGTTCTAGCCATCACATTATGCCTTAACCCTTGACTAAGGCAAATTAGTACAAAGTAGTCACTTATTACAAATACTACAGTACTTGCACTTTGCATACGACAATTGCAAATGGATTAAAAATCCGGTTAATATATTATTAATACTTTTACCATCTGCCGCATTAACATAATCGATGAGGTAGAAAATAATATCAATAGGCGTGCAGCCGGTTCTTGGTAGAAGGCTACTTTCAAAACAGTCGGGTCTAGGTAGAAGGCTACCTTCAAAACAGTTAGGTCTTTGTAGAAGACTACTTTTTATACTATTAGGAATCATAGGGATTTTTTAGGGTTTTCAAACGTCTTCAACTACTTACAAACATTTTCATACTTATACAAACCTTTCTCTAAATGTTTACAAGTCTTTACTTTCCAGTTTTACAAATCAAAGACACATTAATACTTATGAATTCACCAACTTTATTGCTGATACTTGCTTTCAAAATAACTTGTATTATCAGGTCACAAATAGACAGGTACGACGACCAGGTTTTGTGAAGACGGAGAAATCAAGACTCCTCTTTTATTTTGAGTAAATATTATGTTCTCTTATACTATGAAATAACACACTTGTAATTAAAATTACACTATTAATGCAATGGATGATGTTGTTGCTTGTTTACTACTTTACATTGTTGTGATACATTACATGACGTCCTCCGCCCCAGAACGTTTCCTCCGTTCTCGGTTTTGGGGTCTGACAGATTGATATCAGAGCATTGTTTATAGTGAATTAAGTATATGAACCCATAAAAGATATACTAACTATGAATACAATGGGATTAAAAATACTCTGACCAAGAGTTTATACTTTTAAATAATAAAATATTTAACAAAGTATACGTGCCTGCATTCATACTAAAATTTGTGTCACAATGACAAGAACAAAAGTATTACGATTGTTGAACATCACAGGTACGCTCGGGGATGTATGGTCAGTCTTGGGAGTGGCATAGCCTAATCAACTATGCTGGTCCGAGGAGTGATTAGCGCATGCCCAAGAATAGTTGTGATGTGTCAACAAGTCTAAAACCTTACCAACACTACCACAATGAGAACATTGTAATAGAACCTAAGTTTAATATAGTATAGGAGTATTTTGTGTTACTATAATTACTTACTTGAGAACTAAGGAAAAGGAGGATCTTCATTACTAGGTCAATAGTTGCTAAGTGGATACATTAAGGTTATATGTAACTAGGATGATATAGACTCAGAATCTGTGAAATTTTGCTTTACCCCTGTTCCTCGTGAATTTGGAGTTAAGGTCACTTATTCGAAGGCCTATCCTGTTTGATTACATATAATCGGTATGCACTTTACAAATAATGATGTAACTAATAAAGATTTTCTTATAATTATCTAGTTAGTTCGTCTAATAACTACTTCTTGACCCCAATTCTCGTGTAGATAACATGGCTGGACTCCATCCCCACGGCAACACATACCTTCTGAATGAAGGCAATGCTGGATGGTTTGGAGAAGAACCCAAGAATGATCATCCAATCCCTTTGAATGATCACCATGCTGAAGAACTTTCGGATGATGATAACTTCGAACCCGAGGTTGAGAACCTACCCCCGGTAGCTCCCATTCCAAATCCTAACCCTCGTCTGGCTTTTCATGGCCCGACGCCTCCTTGGGTAGAATGCTTGGAAACATGGAGCGAAGATCAAGATCAACCCATGGCGTTTAATGGAGACCAAAGCTTCTACAATGTAAACGAAGGGAGCTCAGCAGACAGAGTTCTACCAATCTTGATCCGTAGAGTTGCCTGAAATGAAATTCAGGGCAAGACGGCTCTCCGACGTATCGAAGAGGTTAATGCCAATGCAAGAATGCATACCGTTCGCACCAATCGCCTAGAACACACAAGTGAGAGATCTGAGAGAAACCATGAGACCCTGTTACAAGCACTAGCTGAAACCCGAGCCGAAGTCATAGAGCTCCGAGTACGCCAGAGGGTGTACGAAAGACACCTGCTTGATATGGAACGTTAACTAGCTGAACTAAGGGTTCACCATATGGGTGACCGTCGCCAGTAGGAGATACTTTACCGTCCTTCTTTGTTTTAAAGAACCGTGTTCCTATCTATGTTTTGTGTAGCACTTTTCTAGGTGACTACCTTGTACTGTAAGTACTTTTAAGTTAGGTTTTTATGTTGTCAAAGACTTTTCTACTCCAGATGTGATGTAAGACCTACTACAAGGTCAATTTTCCTGAACTTATTACATCTTAAACATCGATGATATTGACAGTCGGCTAACTTCCGTGTCACTCTTTGTTCAAATGCTTTCATCCTACCATCATTGGAGTCTATTTGAAACTTGCTTTAGTCAAGTCATTGGACTATAGTAATTTAACTCCGGAGACAATTCCAAGTCTATTTCAGAGGTTGGATCATATTATCCACCAACCAATAATATCTGGACTTGAAAGACAAACGTCTTGAGACCATTCTACGAACTTACTTCTACTCTTTACTAGGACTGCATCATATGGATGTAGGTCAAACCTTCGCGAACATACTTCTATTCCGTACTAGGACTGCATCATAGGGATGTAGGTCAAACCTTCGAGAACATACTCTTACTCTTTTGTTGAATGATCGAAATACATCTAGGGTCAATGGTAGCCTTTTCTAGAAATTCTAGTTCATCACATAGGATACATAAGAAGGTTATTATTATGACTTTCCATGCTTATACATTCCCGAGTTATATATAACGAAGATATGGTAGACAATAGAATGTGAGATTTCTAATTTAGTTTCTTTTCCTTGTTGGGATGTGAAACTAGAGTAGAATCACACATTTTATTATCCGCCCAATCTTGATTATATCATAACGTGTATAAGCTAAATTTTCACTTATAATGACTCTTCTCTTAGTCAGAATCAAATGATACAGGTTCAACCATAATAGCTCACGAACCCCTTTTCTTTCGTATTACAGAATCATGTCGTCATCCGGAAATAGTCAATCGAACAACGAAACCCCTATCCTTCATATTGACGCCGCCACATTCCAAGCCACGGTAACAGCTGCCGTGACAGCCGTCCTTACAAACCTCAACTCTGGAAACACAAACGAGACTGGCAAAGGGGTTAACAATTCCGATTGTTGTAACGACCCAAGAAGCCAACCAATAGTGCTGCAAATCCATAAAACAGAGAATAGGAAACGAAGGCGTCAAGCCCAAATAGAACGCAAGCGATTTCAAAGGCTTGCCATGCGACAACAACCAGTGACGACCCCCGCCACCTCAACACCGACCAAGCGTTATGAGGGAACACTCCCGCAGTGTAACAAGTGTAACTACCATCATAATGGAGCCTGCCGAGTATTGCAATGTATCAATTGCAACAGACTGGGGCACATCGCCCGTTTCTGTGGAACCACCCCCGCCACTGGAGCCAGCCAGGGTTGCTATAATTGCGGTGAGACGGGACACTATAAAAGGGATTGTCCAAAAAGGAAGAAAAGCGAAAGCACCCACGTCCATATAACTCCAACCCGACACATTACTTCTACCACCAATGCTAGTACTAGCCAGACATGTCACCAGTACGGTGAGATAGGGCACTTCAAGAAGGATTGCCCCATAACAAAGAACTCCAGCTCAGATGGGAGAATACTAAGGATCACTGCCGGTAGGAGAGACTACTCCGGACCCACGTTAATGTAATTAAGGCGTTTCGTTGTAAAAAACCCATAAAACATGTTTAAAACTAGTCTAACGCGAGTCTTATCTTTTGCAAGATACCGTTAGTTAAGGGACCCTCGTGTTGCGTATACTTTTCTTTTGTAGTATACTTTGTTCGCAACAGTATTCATGTAGTTACTCTAAAGTATTGTAACTCTGTTAAAAGTTGCACTGTTGTGTTTTGTCTGTAACGCCTATATGTTCAAATCTAGTATCTTTATTTTCAAGTATGTCCGATATTATCATACAACTTGAGTCAATTCGATTCGCACAATATCAGTTTCGTGCGCACATCTCTTTCTTCGAAATCGTCTTTCTAGCAAAGCCGTCATTCCAGAACACCGAAGTACTCATGCATAGAGTACCTCATATTTCTTATCCTTTCTGAAACCTCAGCAAACCTCCCCGAAGTACCACTCGTACAGTACGTCAAGCTCAATCCAAAGACCCATACGGTTGATCTATCACTGAAGAATGTATACATAGGGTTGGTATATAATCAAGGTTCTACAGGTTTAGAATTGATGATTCCACTTTAACTTCTTTTCCTCATTGGGATGTAGGCTTAAAGAAGAATCATTTATTCGACTACCTTTTCAATCTTAATTATATACGACTAGTATACACGAGACTGTGATTGATGAACCCTGTATGACATTTAATATGAACTTCAGGACGGAGACTGCCCAAGACTACGAGTGATCGCATCGTCATGCGAACAAACTTAGAACCCAATACGACTCCTATAATCAGATCGCCCTACAGTCTAACACCCACGGAGATACAAGAACCATCCATACAACTTAACGAACTACTCAACAATGGAATGAGAAGACCAAGATTCTCACCCTGGAGAGCTCCAGTCTTATTCTTCAAGAAGGTAGACGGCTTGCTTCGTAAGTCCATCGACTTCAGAGACCTCAACAAGATTTCCATTAGAAATCATTACCCTCTGCCTCGCATAGATGAATCGGTTGACCAACCTCAAAAAACGATGTACCTTTCAGAAATGGACCTAAGATCCAAATATTACCAGTTACGAGTGTTAGTGAAGGATGCCCTGAGGATAATCTCCAAACTCGATACGGACGCTACAAATCCGTTCGTCATTTTCCTTATAAATGACTTAATTATCTACTCTCATAGTAAGAAGAAAATCATAAAGAGAATCTACAACAAACCATGGAAACATTTCGATCTGAGAAGCTTTACGCGAAGTTCTCTAAATACGAGTTTTAGAATTAAAGAGTCGAATTCCTAAGACACACTATTATTGATGTGGGAATTCTTGAGGACCCTTCCAAAGATCAAAACCGTTGAGAATTTGTCAGCACTGATGACACCGACATGAATTCGCCAAATTCTAGGTCTCGCTAACCTACTATCGAAATTCATTTAGAACTCCTCGCGAATTACGGAACCTCTTACGACTCTGACTCATAAGTGAGTGGCCCTTGACTGAGAAGAGAAGCAAGAGGAAGAAACCTTGGAATTCCTAGTGAGAGACCAAATCCTTTTGGAAGCCTCACTCTGGGAAGGCTTGATACGCTTCGGAAAGCATGGAGAGCTAAATCCAAGAGAGTTAGGACCTCCGAGATTCTTACCCGAATCGGTCATGTAACTCATAAACTCAACCTACACCACGAAATCAGTAACGTACATTTCACCCTTCAAGTCTCGAACTTGAAAACGTACCTTTCCGTTAGGACTCTCGTAATCCTACTCGACGAGATCGAAATCAACGAGAGCCTCGACTTCGTGGAAGAACCGTAGTAATCACAGACCGAGGAGTCCGACGAATAAGGCAAAACTGCATCCCATTAGTAAAAGGTTCGCCGGAATGCCAACCGGGGACCTGAATTCACTTGGGAACGTTAGGATAATCTATTAGGAAGTATCCCCACCTCCTTACTCAATTATTCATGCCTACTCCTTACCTAAATTCTAATTTCGGGATGAAATTCCCTCTAACAGGGGGATGATGTGACAACCCGAAATTTTCAATCCTGTACAGTCAAACACTTCATAGAAAGTCAAACTCATTTCTGCTACCTTTTAGTGCGTTTGGTGTCCGTTTGAGCATTCTGAGCTTTAATCCTTCAAGAGGTAAACATAGGACGTAAACTCCAGGGCATTTTGTGCATCTCAGAAGTCTCAAAAGTCCAAGAGTATGGAGTTTATGGCCCAAATGGGATTTGGACCGTAAAACTCCATGGACTATATATATGGCACTTAGCCATTTTTCCTTCATTTCTTTCATTTCAAGCTAGAGGAAACCCGATTTCTCTCCCAAGGATCTTCAAGCTTTCGTCCCAAATGTAAGTACTTCTATCATAGAGTGGATTAAAGCTTGTTATACTTCCATATATCAAGAAATCATCCAAGAAACACCAAGAACAAGGTGTTTACGGTCCAAGGTGTTCTTGGACCGCAAACCCTAAAATGGGTGCCAAAGTGTGCCCTAGTTCCTTCTAAGCCTTGAAAACTAGCATAGATCCTTCCCTTGATGAGTTTAGCACTTGAAAAGCACCAAAACCCCCATGAACATGAGTTTACGGTTTGGGAATCTCCCAAAACCGTAAACACCCCTAAAGGGTGTTTTGATGCCCCTAACAACTTAGTAAGCCTTGGATATTAGCATAGAGCCTTACACGATTGAACTAAGGACTTCAATACACGAAATGGTACTTCTTACCATGAGTTTACGGCCTTAAACTCATGGGGAAGTGGTCCCCTGGACCGTAAACTCCAACAAACATGGTCCATTCACCATAAATTCCCGTATAAGGCCTTACACTCCTTTGTCGCAATCCAATGGCCTCCTAACACTTTGACCAAAGTGTTTTCCTCACATTAGGATGTTTAATTAGTGTTATAATCACTAATTATATATATATATATATATATATATATATATATATATATATATACATATGTCTTCATATGTTATTAGGATCATTGTGTGTGTCTAAGTCTTCACTTGGCACCAAGCACTTATCCGACACTTCCATCCGATCCGCTCACTCAAGGTGAGTTCATACCCCTTAATTAACCTTTTAAATGTTTTGTAAATGTTTATAAATGCTTTATGGGGGGATAAAAGTTGAATCATGTTTAGTTATTATATCAATCACATGTGATTAATAACTAGCATGCAAACGGATTTACTATACGCTAACTGTTTTACCAAACAGATTTCTTAGAATGACTTTCTTAAATGTTTTTACATGTTTAAAACGCTTTATCAAATTGTCTTACATACTGTAAGTTTCCTTTCAAACTCTTTTACAAATGTGTTTCAAACAAAGGTTTTCCTTATACTTAAACTGTTTTATCAAACAAACTACTTTCAAATCGTGTTATAAACTGACATCAAGTCATCGTTTCTTAGTATTAAATTTTTCAAAGGTTTTACAAAACTTCTTTTATGCTTTTATATTGTAAAATGCATGCCTTAATATGTATAGTTATATAAATAATGTTTAAAGGACTTAGGACGGTCAACTCGCTTTATTTCCTTTTCCTCGTTGGGATGTGGCCTTAGGGCATCGGTTGCTCGTCCGAATGTTGTCTAAATATTAATTATATATCATGTATACAGATATAAGTATAAAGGTTCCATTAGTCAGTTCAGTATCTTTAGGTAGCAAAAGTATACTTCCGGATATACTCGTACATTATTAGTAACTATTATAGGTATAGTTAGGAGATACTACTTACCATTTCAAGTACAAGGAATCACACAAGAGTCAGTTCATTCATGAGTCTATACTAATACATTACATGTTATATGAATATGTTTACTTAGATACGCTTACTTGAATACGTTTACATAGATACGCTTACACGACTACGCTTACAATACACGATAAAAGAACTAACATAACAAGGTGCTATAGCATGGAACAAGTTCAGGATCCAACTATACCAATGAATCACTACTACATTCTGATTATTGTATTGGGTATACATGATCATAGTAATGTGGATGTTCACGGCTTGTAGAAATGTAGGTTCATGTTTGGTTCCTAAAATCTCTTGATAGAGAGTGTATAGTACGGGTTCTAGCCATCACATTATGCCTTAACCCTCGATTAAGGCAAATTAGTACAAAGTAGTCACTTATTACAAATACTACAATACTTGCACTTTGTATACGACAATTGCAAATGGATTAAAAATCCGGTTAATATATTATTAATACCTTAACCATGTGCCGCATTCATATAATCGTTGAGGTAGAAAATAATATCAATAGGCGTACAATCAGGTCTTGGTAGAAGGCTACTTTCAAAACAGTCAGGTCTTGGTAGAAGGCTACTTTCAAAACAGTTAGGTCTTGGTAGAAGACTACTTTTTATACTAGTAGGAATTTTAGGGATTTTCTAGGGTTTTCAAACGACTTCAACTACTTACAAACATTTTCATACTTATACAAACTTTTCTCCAAATGTTTACAAGTCTTTACTTTCCAGTTTTACAAATAAAAGACACATTAATACTTATGAAATCACCAGCTTGATTGCTGATACTCGTTTTCAAAATAACTTGTATTCTCAGGTCACAAATAGACAGGTACGACGACCAGGTTTTGTGAAGACAGAGAAATCAAGACTCCTCTTTTATTTTGAGTAAATATTTTGTTGTCTTATACTATGAAAGAACACACTTGTAATTAAAATTACACTATTAATGCAATGGATGATGTTGTTGCTTGTTTACTACTTTACATTGTTGTGATACAATACATGACGTCCTCCACCCCAGAACGTTTCCGTCGTTCTCGATTTTGGGGTATGACAGGTCCGGAGATCATTCGGGAAACGACAGAGAAGATCGTTTAGATTCGTGAGCGATTGAAAGCCTCTAGAGACCGACAGAAAAGCTATGCAGACAAACGAAGAAAACCCTTGGAGTTCCAGGTGGGAGACCGAGTCCTTTTGAAAGTCTCACCCTGGAAAGGCATGATATGCTTTGGAAAGCGTGGAAAGCTGAATCCAAGATAGATAGGGCCTTTCGAGGTTCTCTCTAGGATCGGCCCCGTAGCTTACAAAGTCAATCTACCCAGCGAACTCAGTAACATACATCCTACCTTCCACGTCTCGAACTTGAAAAAGTGCCTATCTGACGAGACTCTTGTAATCCCACTCGGTGAGATCGAGATCAACGAGAGCCTCAACTTCATGGAAGCACCTGTGGAGATTATGGACCGAGAGGTCAAGAGAACGAAACAAAGCCGCATCCCAATTGTGAAGGTTCGATGGAATGCAAAGCAAGGACCGGAGTTCACTTGGGAGCGCGAAGACCAAATGAAACTTAAATATCCTCATCTTTTTGCTTAGTTATTGTGTAATGACTTAGTTGTTTGAACTCTAATTTCGGGACGACATTCCCTCTAACGGGGGGATGATGTGACAAACTGAAATTTTCATTTGTATAATTTCCACAGCCAAACACTTCAAATATTAGTCAAAAACATTTCAGTACATTTTTTGTTGGATTTAAGTCTGTTTGGTGTTTTATTTTATTTTTTGTGAAACAATTAAATAAAAGGAAGTGTCGTTTATAGTGAGGTGTAACAAACAAAACAAACAACACCTTAGCAAGGTGTTTACGGCTAAACAAGAGGTGATTGGGCCGTAAACACCATTTTTCCAAGAACTCATGCATATAGCAAAAGTTTAACCACTATTCCTCACTTTACACTTCCCACCTTCAAGTTCAAGAACACCCACCACTTTTTCTCTCAAGTATCATAAGTCCATTCTTCCAAATCCGCCAAAAGTGTAAGTTTTCCTTCCTAGATTCTTTCATACAACACTTAATCTAGTGTTTATGCATCATTTCATCCTTGGATTTTTGATTTTTACATAGATCTTCAAGTATTCTTCAAAACACCAAGAACACACACTAGTGTTCTTGGGTCCTAAACACTCTTACAAGCTTCCTATAAGTAAGTATACTCTTCCTAACTAGTTATTTACTTAGTGTGCTTGCAAATCCATGGAATGAACACCAAAAAACCCCAAGAACATGTGTTTACGGTTTGGGGATCTCCCAAAACCGTAAACACCCCCAAAGGGTGTTTTGATGCCCCTAACACTTTCTAATGCTTGGACAAGAGGCTAGAACCTTTCATGCATGAACTAGAAACACCAAAACACGAAATGGTTGGAGTAACCATGAGTTTACGGTCGTAAACTCATGGGTTTACAACCATAAACTCTCAAAGGTGGTCTAAGGACAGTAAACTCCAAAAAGTGTGCCATTTCGAGCCCTAACCACTTCCTAAGCCTTTGATTCATCCCTAGGACACTTCTTTGTGAAGCATGAGACCTTGAAACACTCAAATGCACCTTTCCCATGAGTTGACGGCCGTAAACTCATGGGGGAAGTGGTCCCTCAACCGTAAACACATATAGGGTGACCATTTGAGGTGTAAACTCCATAGTGAGACCATACACTCTTTAGATGCAACCCGTAGCACTCCTAGCACTTGAAGCAAAGTGTTTTCATGCATTAGAGTGTCTTTACTTACTAAATTAGTGATTAAATAACTCATTGGATACAATTATGTATCACTACATGCTACATAGGATCCGCGTGTGTGTTCAAGTCCTCACTTGATACCTAGCACCATACTCTACATTTCCATCCACTCTACTCACTGCAGGTGAGTTCATACCCCTTAATCGACCTTTTAAATGTTTTTAAATGCTTTTATGGGGGGAATACAAGTTGAACTCAACAAGTTATAGTATCAATCACATGTGATTTATAACTTGCAACCAAAAAGGACTTTCTATACTTTTAACTGCTTTGCCAACAAAACTGCTCTGAATGTTTATCAAACTCATTTTTCATGTTAAATTGTTATAAAAATATTTCCAACGCTTTTAAACTTCTTTTATTCCCAAACCATATATACACCAATATATTTACATAAGTAAGACTTGAAGGACTTAGGACTGATAGCTCACCTTACCTCCTGTTCTTGTTTGATTGTGGACTTAGGGTATATTTGATGGGTTTTGGTCCTAAGAACATCCTATGTGCTCATACAAACCCTAATGCTTGGATCTAGGTTTCTCTATTGTACATGCAAGTTATCCAAGACTAAAAACCCTAATTCTAGCATTCAAGTAATCATATTAACATGCAATTAGGTTTAAGATATTACCTTGATTGTTATGTAGTAATAACAATCCCAATTCCTCCTTGAATTGACTTTGGAAGGCTTAGAGTCACAAGTGTCACTCCTCTAATGGATTACAAACGCCATAAGCAAGTGGAGAAGGTATAAAGAGAGAGGAGAGAAGTAGAAATTCGTCCTTAGATGCTCTAGGGATCAAGTGCCCGAAATCCTAAGGCCTTAGGGGTCTTTATATAGGGTTGGGATTAGGGTTTCAGTCCTTATACTTATCTAGTTACTTGCCTATCAAGCAACCATAAGATAAGCCTTGAAAACCCCTATCTCTTGGACCTTGGACGATTTTAAGGATATCCTTATCCTTGAATTCGTCCATCCTTTAACAAGGATAACCATTTCCCTATTTTGCAACTATCACATAATTACAATTCAGCCCCTCTAGTTTAATTAATCACATTTGATCACAAAATTAATTCTTAATTAATTATTGACCAATATTAATTAAACAAATATGATTTCTCCTTTAATATATTATTCTCATAACATATTAATAAATCATAATAACCTCTCTCTCTATTTATTTCTCCAATCAAGTTGCTTTGGTGAAGGCAACCCAAAAGGACCATGCACCATCGGGTCAAATACATACCAAAATAGTTATGGACTTAGACATTAATCCAACAATATTGTTATCTGTCCGACTGTCGTTGAATTCTTAGTTATATATTATATATATTTGTGTTGGATATAAAAGTCTTCACTTCCATTCAATACCTTTGTGTATCAAAGGCATGCAACCAACATTTCTATTTAACTATAATAGGTATAGTTAAGGATTACCGCTCATTACTACTATTAGCACGACACTTACTATAGTTAGTATAGTTATGAGTCAGTACATGTTAAATACTATGCAAAGAGAATACTATATACTATACAAGAGAACATTCAATACATTATACCAAGAAGTACATTATACTCTTATACAATAGAATATACTAAAACAGAATGTGACATACTACTTCTCGATACGACACTTCACTGTGCTATCACCGTGTAACCAGAGCCTCCTGGAGGGAGAGCGGGCATTATGTGTATAGATCCATACGGTATAGACACTCCCACATCTCGACTGCTAGCTACAGTCCGAGCCGACTAGGCCCAGGGGTGACAAAATGTCACCATACTACGTGTGACCTGGAGGGTCATCAGTTATTCAATCGTCAAACAGCATGGTTACATACAAGTTCACATTCAGACCTTTAATTAACACATTAAGAATTAAAGGAAAACAGACTCCCCGAGGTGTATTGTACGTTTAATACTACATGGAGTCTACATTTTTATCACATTCAGCCGGCAGTGACACTGCTGGGGTAAAACATTATTTTCCCAATTACTTTACATGAATGAAGTCTAAAACTATATTTTCATACTGATGGTTTCACTGGGAAAACTTTTACACTTTCAAAGGATCAAACATACAAATAACCGAGTCTTGGTAGAAGACTACTTTTGCTAGAAAATAGAGGATTTTCTAGGGATCATACTATTTTCAAACATTGATAACAGCTACTATATTACATGATTGTAAACACTTTTATACAAGCAATGACACTAAATACTTATGAACTCACCAGCTTTATGCTGATACTCGTTTTCAAAATAACTTGTTTTCTCGGGTCATTAGTAGACAGGTACTGATGTAGCTTTTGAGAAGATGGAGCGCATACAAGACTCATCTTTTAATTTGATTATACTTTTGGTGTCTAACAAATTGTACAGAACACGCTTGTATTACAAATATTATATTAATGCAATGGATGTTGGTGCTTGTCTTTGCTATTATGCATTGCTATGATACTGTACATGACGTCCTCCACCCCAGAATGTTTTCGCTGTTCTTTGTTTTGGGTGTGACAGAGGAGGAGATGAGGGAGCATTACCCAGAGTTATTTTCAGATTCAGTAGCAGCAGACTTCGAGGTCGAAGTCTAAGATATGTGTGGGAGAGGTCTAACGCCCCGTTCCTGGTACGCATTTAAAACATTATTTTCCTTCTTATTTTAGAAGCTATTCGACGAGTCAGTGGCCCTAACTCGTCAAGTAGCAGCGGGTCAGCACGTGAAGTTGGCGTGGCGACTCGACGAATCCATATTCCAGACTCGACGAGTCTACCAGTCTGGATGAAGCTCTAATTTTTAGGGTGTGTACCCTATTTAAACACCATTATAGCTACAAACCAGCCTCCTTCACCTCTCAGTGACTTATTCCCGAAACCCTAGCCTCCTTGAAGTGTGTGTGTGAGTGATCTTTGCCCTTGTGAAGGAATCTGGGTGCATTGTTGAGCAAGAAGAAGAAGGAGAAGGTAGAAGAACTCAAGGGAGAAGAAGTAGATCCAGATTATACTCCTCTTTGGCCATCCTTTCTGGTAATAAAGCTTTCATCTTGGTTATTGTATTGCTAGATCTAGTTTGTCCCCAAATTGATGGTTTTGAGCTCAAAACCCCAAATTCCTAGTGATGAAGCTTTGTAATCAAGCCATATCTCGAATCTAGCCTCTCTTGAGTTCTAGGAGCTCAAGAAGGTCGCCTTTTGGCAGCCATGGCTTTGTTCTAGTCAAGTAACCCCAACAATAGCCAAGCTTGAGTGTTATTGCTTCATTGCATCATAGACACATGTAAAGTTAGCAACTTTACGTGTTCATATAGTCCCAGAAACCTAGATCTATGAATGGCATGCGCTAAAACTAATTAGAATCAACTGAATAGAAACTGCATCCAAAGGACTCGGCGAGTCGTTCTCCTGACTCGGCGAGTCAGGTCGCGAATCTTAGATTCCCTGTTCAGTAGTAGCAAGTCTGTTTAGTGAGTGGAGTAAAGACTCGGTGAGTTAAGACATGGATCTGAGTGTAGAGGGACTTAGTGAGTCTACACCCTGACTCGGCGAGTCCAAGGCAATCTCCTTAACCGTAAGAACAGACTCGACGAGTTGTTCATACAACTCGGCGAGTCACATAATGGACGTGTTCTTATGTTGAAGGTGAACTCGACGATGTGATCATAAAACTCGGTGAGTCGGGCGAAGGTTGGTAGGATATCAGTAAAGAAGGAGAACTCGTCGAGTTTCGGTTAAACTCGATGAGCAGAGTCGGGAAGTGGAGTAGAAGAAAAGATAGGGAGTCGACAAGTTGGAGGCCCAACTCGGCGAGTCAGGTCAAGGATTGTTGACTTTGACCAGGGGGTAAAATAGTCATTTTACCCTAAGATTAGTGTAACGCCCATAGATTCAGGCTAGTCAATTTAGAGACAATAAGCATCAAAAATGACTTTTTGATGGAAGATTATTTAGAAGGATTAATCTTAACTAGGTTGTAGTATATATGTTACAAGGATACCGTACATATAAAGAACGCTGAAATCCGAGTTATAACGAAGAAGTTATGACATGTCGAAGTTTTGCGACAGATCCGGCACGACACAACGCGACGTAAATAGTGAATTTTCGATAGAGAGACATTTAGCCTTGGTGATCTAAACGAAAATTGCAGAATACATTAAACCAAGAGCGTACATAAAAAGAACATCTAAATCTAACTTCGTATGAGGAAGTTATGATTTTTCTAAGTTTCAACTTAGCGGTATACAACCCAAATCTTTAAAATTGAGAGCGAGTGATATTTGGCTGAAACAATCTAAACGAGAATCGAAGATCTCGTCGTTAGTAGTCCAACGGTAAAAAGACAGACGAAAACGGACGTCGGATGAAGAAGTTATGAAATTCTAACGGTGTTTCCTGTCCCGACCTACTAAATGTAATATAATAAAAATAAATTCAAAGTTAGCCGACGGAGTCTAAAAGAAAGTTGTAGAGCTTAGTCTCACATATGTGTAGGTATAAAAAACATCAAAAACGGAGCTCGTATGAGGAATATATGACTTTCTGAAGTTTTTTAAATAATTAAAATATATAAATTTTATTATATATTCGGATAATATCTGAATTGGTGACTCGTCCGATCTGATCCAAAGATTACACCCAACGTAACCTAAGTACGCCCAGCGTACTGCTTGTAGAGGCCTTACGCCCAGCGTAAATCGGGGTTTCATCCCCTATAAATAGAATTTGTGGGCAGCCGAGTTTTGTTGCTCATTTCTTCCTCTCACTCCCGTTTTACCTCGTTTTACGTGCAAGCTTTACCCCCGAAGCCTTGGTATCATTCCCGAGACCCGAAGTAAGTCCCGAAGCCCTGAGGATCCTAAGAAGTAAAGTTTCCGAGCTGAAACTCTGCCCGCATAAAGCCCGGTTTTGGAGAAAACGTCCCGGTTTTATCCGAAAAGATTATTTTAAGAAACGAGGTGCTGTCCGATCATTGTCTTATCAAGTGAGTGTGTAGTTACTTTCTTCTAACACATACATATGAAGTATTTGCTATGAAATACGTGCTATGTGTTATTTATTGTTTGTTTATTTGAGATGGGTGTGGAATGGATGTTTTATACATGTTTTTAATGATTTAAACCGTATATGTATTTTATGTCTACAAATATGTTGGGTAGAACATGGATAGATGAAATATTTGGTGACTATGAGACGTAGTGCCTATTGTGTAAACCCTGGTGACTATGAGACGTAGTGCCTATTGTGTAAACCCTGGTGACTATGAGACGTAGTGTCTATTGTATAAACCCTGGTGACTATGAGACGTAGTGCCTATTGTGTAAACCCTGGTGACTATGAGACGTAGTGCATATTATATAAACCCTGGCGACTATGTGACGTAGTGCTTGTAGTATAAACCGTGGTAGCAAATGGATTTTGTGCCAATCCCTTAGGTCAATCCTTAGGAATGAATGAATGAAGGATAATTGACTCTTAGGGTAAAGCTTTAAGAAACAGAAGGAGATAATGGGGATGGGTAATTTGGGTTGATTGTCTGATGATTAAATATAATATAATATCTTACTGTGGGTTGAAAACCCTATATGCACACCCGGCTCCCAAGCCTGACCCACTCAGTTTTCTTTGCACTACAGGTAATGGCACCAGAGTATAAGTTGGTGGACTTGACGAGGGATTTTGGATTATAGATCAGTAGTTATAAATAACTGTTGTAAGGTCTATTTTATATTGTTTATGCTTTTGGACTGTATCGGAACATGACATCCCGAGATTTTGTTATTTAATGAAAATAAATTTCTTTAAAGAAATGCTTTGATAAATTCTTATCATATTTGTTTTGGGAAAAATTCCGCAACTCTTTTAATCAAAGGATTACTCTGATTTTCTAAAACAAAGCATAAACAAATTGGTCTTTTCTGGCCGTAAAAATTGGGGATGTCACAATTAGTTATCAGCGTTTGATTAAGTGTCTTTTAGGAATTATAGTCGGGGAGTTACCGGAGCAGCAGTCAAACAGTTCCCGAGCAGTATTTCAACATCTAGCCTTACGAGGTGAGTTTCCTTCCAGTAGGAACGGGTCTACGGCCACAATGCCGGTTCATTTAGTTAGTAGTAGTTTCGGACTTCAATCTAATGCAGTAGTTCAGTATTCTTGGTGTCTTTGTGATACAGGTATCGTATGTGTTATGTGTTCCGGACTATGGTCTGATGCAGTATGCAGTATATGTGTTCATATTATATGCTATGATTATGTTATGCTACGTTTAGTCAGTTCCAGACTCTGGTCCAATGCAGTTCCAGACTTCGGTCTGATGCAGTGGGCAAGGCCCTAGTCGGTTCCAGACTTCGGTCTGATGCAGTTCCAGACTTCGGTCCGATGTAGTGGGCAAGGCCCTAGTCAGTTCTGGACTTCGGTCCGAAGCAGTGGGCAAGGCCCTAGTTAGTTCCCGACTTTGGTCTGATGCAGTGGGCAAGGCCCTAGTTAGTTCTGGACTTCGGTCTGATGCAGTGGGCAAGGCCCAATATGTGCTTTATATGTTATTGTATGGTATGGGGTATTTTGGGACTAAGCTTCATGCTTACACTTTCAGTTTTGGTTTCAGGTACTTCAGCTAGTAAAGGGAAGGGCTCGGGATGATGGCATGGCACACACGACAGTTTAGTCTGGGAGATTGACACTGATATTTTGATATGATCTTGACACTAGTTTTGATTTGATAATTTATTATGACATTTGAGATACACGATTCATGGTTTTTATCTTTTGATATTTGATATTATGGTTTAGTAATGTTTTCAAACAAAAATTGTTGGGTTATATTTTTGGGATGTTTCAAAACTGTTCCCAACCGTAAATTGTTCTCAACCGCAGCCCCGTGTATGGTCGTAAACTCTTTTCGTCCGTAAACCCTCCTTAGTTGTAAACCTTGTTTTAGGTTGTAAACCTCCTTTTGGCTGTGCTTTCTTTACAAGTTTTATTTTCAGTCAATTAAGAAAATTTTAAAAAAATGGAATCACGAAACATGTCAGTTCATCAGGAGTTGGACTCTATCATGGGAACCACTACCAGAATCCCACATCATATGTCAATTGATGGATTTCCGGAGTGGAAATACAAAATGGAAAAATACATCAAGATGAAGGATTTCATGATATGGCATAGCATTCCGAGGGGTCCAGTTAGAATCACTACCACTCTTGAAAATGGAATTATTGTTGACAAAGAGTTTGCAACTTACACTGATGAGGATTTCGAGAAAATCGAGGAACAAGAGAAGGCTCTTACAACATTGAATATGGCATTGTCTCCAGAAATTGCTCAAGGATTTCGTGAGTATGACTCAACTAAAGCTCTATGGGAAGCATTAATTGAAGTTTATGAGGGAAATGAAGATATGAATAAAATTCGTCAATACATGCTCAGACAGAAGATCAATATGTTTAATAACATTCTTGGAGAATCATTGGAAGCTCAACTACAACGGTTTATTACCCTAACAACTGAGATGAGTTCTACCGGAATTTCAGTGCTAAGATCAGAAATTAACAAGAAATTGTTGAACTCTCTCCTAAGTCATGGGACATGAATGACTCATTTATCAAGAAGACAAAGGATCTTAACCGACTCAGTCTTGCAGAAACAATGGCAATCATTAAAGCATGTGATCTTGATGACAAGCAAAGGGAAATCAACCGTGTGAACTCCTATGCTACTACAAATCTTGGGATTTCATCAAACAATGTATTTTCATCCTTTACCACTCCACAAAATCAAGCTTTCGCTGTTCCACAACCACAGTCCCAAATTGTTCCACCATATATGCCTTATCCACATGCAGCCTCCTCCTCAAAAGCCCCTGTTACAACCTCTGCTCCCAAAGAAACCGACGAGAACATGGCCCTGGCCTCTGGCCCGGTTGTTGAGTCCAGTTGTGTTGCGTCTTGGCCACCTATATTTTGTATCCGGATTGAGCCTGTCCATCCGTGTCTATATAGATTAGTTTCGTTGTTATCTAGATTAGCTGTTAGGGTTATAGTATATATATATATATATATATATATATATATATATATATATATATGCATGCATGTATGCGTATACTGATAACGGTGGTTAATTACGTAGATTCTTGTAACCCTAAACACCTCTACAGATTGAAGTTCTTTATCGAGCTCTTCTGAGTTGTTATCACATTAATCATACGACATATTCAGTGCCATTCTTGTGTTCTTTATTACGTTCTTATTTAATATCCTGCTTAGAATCATACGATCCTAAAAGAACTTTGTTCTAGCAATTGGTATCAGAGCAGGAGATTGTGTGATCAATACACATTACTTCTGTATTCATAATACGTTAGGGTTTCTGCTTTTATCGTATAAATTGAAGTCGTCGTCTTCATAATGACGACAACTCTGTTTTTGATAAAACCCTAATCTTAAGTTTACAGGTTTGATTCTAGCAGCTCATCATGTCTCACGATGATTCGCATACAAACCCCATAAACATCTCAAACAGCATCGGATCAACAACCAGAGTACCCATACTCTATACTCAAGACTACGAAGTATGGGCTCATCACTTTGAAGATTATGTAGTTGGATCTGAAGACAGTGGCTATCTCATCTAGGAAGCTATCACTCGTGGACCGTTTGTGCATTTGGGGACTAACACGACTGTTAAGACGCAAACGGACTACAACAAGCTGGTGACGGATGTTGAGAAGATGCCACAGGATGAGAAGGACAAGCTCTTGTGTAACGTTAAAGCCATGTGAATGATAAGATTCGCCCTGCAATCTGACACCTTTCGGCTAGTAGGTTCATGCACAACAGCTAAAGAGATCTGGGATAGGTTGAAGGAACTTTACTCAACTGATGAAGACCTGGAACACTCCATTCAAACTCTGTTGCTGTCAGAATTTGGAGTTTTCAAACAGAAACCTGAAGAGAAGCTTATACAGACCTTTGATCGGTTCAATCATCTCCTCAATAAGATGATCAATCATGGGATAGAGAGAAAGCTGATCGAGCAGAAAGTAACGTTCATGAACGGGCTGAGACCAGAATGGATGGCAGTGGTTTCCACTGTGAAGGCGCATGAATAGTTCAAATCATACTCGCTGGCGAAACTAGTTGGTATACTAAAGTCTCATGAAAGTGTTGTAACCAAGGAAGCGAAAGTGATCTCTGGTGTGGGATCGTTGGCTCTTGTTTCTAAAGGAAAAAGTACTGCAGAAGAAGAAGAAGAGACAGACATGTCAGAATGCGACCTTACAAGTGAGGAGTATGCCTTGATGGTCACAAATCCAAAGAAATTTGCAAGGAGAAAATTTCCCGTCAGCAAGAACCGAAACTGGCAGGGAAGTTATAGTTCTGAAAAGATGAAGGATGAACCGAAAGTCTCCTCTCAAAAGGATGAAGACAAAAAGGAGAGCAAGCTTGTGGAAGACTCTGGATACGACTGCAACTATTGTCATGGCAAGAACCATTTTGCCAAAGATTTCATGTTGAGAAAGATGGCTGAGAAAAGAGAAGGTGAAGATGATGAGGCGTATTATATGTGAAAATTAGAAGAGGTTAAGAAGAAAAAGGCGTCCAACAGCTCAATGAATGCCTTAATCGTACCGGAGAATGCTGGGGAAGATGAATTTGGTAGCGTAGAAGTCTGGTCAACCGATTCTAAAGACGAAGAGGTTAGAAGACCCACTCATGGAAAGGCATATGTGGCAAAGAATGAAGGTTCGGGTGGAAAGTGCTTTATCGTCACTGCTGGTCCATCAACCAAAAGTGCAAATACGGAACCGAACCTGACAGATAACAAGTGCTTTGCGGCCAAGCCGGTGAGTGAGAAGATCAACGACTGCGATCGATTGATCAAAAAGGTACATTCTATACTTGAGTCTCTTAAAATCTCAAAAACTGAATATCAAGAAGAATTAAATGAATTAAATTTCAAATATTCTAACCTAATTAGTAGCCTCATGCAAACCTGCTTAGCAAATTCTAACCTAACTGACCAACTCAGCAGGGTGTCTTCAAAGAGTGAGGAAAGGAGAATGTGGATTGAGCTGAAGGAAGCAGAGTTAGTTAGAGTTAGGGATGAATCTATATATTTGCAAAGGGACAATTTAAAGTTATTAAAACAAAGAAATTTTTTCTGTTTAGTTGCGAAGCGTCTTTATACTAACATTGCTCAATTACATTTAAGCTGTGAAATTGGAAAGAAAATTCATAAAATGATTTTGCCCTTTCTTGAATTTAAGGAAGATGAAGTTATAGAAGAATGTGAATCAGAGGTGTCCTCTGAAGAGACGTCAAGTTCGTATAGGCTAGGTTTGGATAAAATAGAAACCTTCATCGATTCTAAGGAACATAAGAGTATGTTAAAAAATATCTTAGATGAAAATGATAGGCAAAAGATTAAAACTGAAACTATACAAACATTCGATCTGTCAAATGCGAAAATTGTTCAAGATAATAAAATAAACTTAGATAATTCGTCTGAATTTGATACGGAAAGCGAGATGAGTGAAATCTCTGTAGAGGATGAAGTTGATTGCTCGAAGTTTATGAAACATGAAACCGAGAATGAAAAACCCTTATATCAGAAAACTCCGTTGAGTTTGCTCGTCTGTCAAAAGAACAGAAACCAAAACTCAAGGAAAAGGTCGTGGTCTATCAAAAGGTTCAGACCGTGCCAAATTAGGTTTATGCTGTGACTGGGGTCACTCAAAGGCAAACGGCAGAATTAAGAATCATAGTTGACGAAGATAATGCTGAAGGATGCGAAGACTATTTCTGGTCTGCTCCTATTGACAACGCAGACGAGACTGTGGGACTATCTGATAAAACCACATGGAGAGTCAAAGGTAGATACATACCAGAGCCCATCAACAAACCCTCCAGTTTCGATATTCCAAGCTAAAGTGGAACCAAAGATGTTCCTGAGGAACCAATGGTTGAACCTGATGTTCTAATCAAGAGGGAAGAACCTAAAGTTCAAACTAAGAAGAGCACATCATCTAAAATGAAAAGTAAGACAACTGCAACTCAGAAGGAGAAACCAAAGGCCAGCTTCAATAATCACAAATCTCAGAAGGAGCTAGCTGAACAGAAACGCTTGAGAAATCAGAGATATGCCACGAATCTGAATGAAAGGAAAAAGCATTGGAATTCTCAAAACCCCAACTATGAGCCTCTCAGGAAAGAATCCATGAACAAGGGAAAGGAAAAGTTGAAGGAAAACTTCAGTCCAAATTCCTACTATTCCAAATCCCAGAACCGAAAGTCATGTCTCGGTCCTGAACCCACTTTTGGTCCTCGACCTAGATTCGGTCCTCGACCTAAATTCGGTCCTCAACCTAGATTCGGTCCTCAATCTAGATTCGGCTCACAACCCAGATTTGGTCCCAACCCTAGTAATGGATCCTCCAAATCCCAAGTTGAAACAAATTCTTTAAAGAAAATCAAAGGAAATGGAAAGCAGGTATCAGATTCTGAGAAGGAAAATAAGAAATCCTCTACTAAAACTAGGAATCAAACTAAAAATCCTAAACCATCAAAATCAACCCCAACTGATACACTAAAATTTAAAGAAGACAACTAAAATCAAGGTGTATACCATTAAAAGAAAAGATCAAACCACTCTCATTAAACGAACCTTTTTAGTTAATGTTTCTGCAATTATTCCTTTCTCTGTGAAAATGTCACCAAGACCCAAGAAACTTTGGGTTCCTAAATCTGCTTGAATTTGCAGGTAATCAGTGACGAGCAGTTTGACGACGAATGGTATATAGACAGTGGCTGCTCGCGTCACATGATAGGAAGGAAGGAGGAGCTAAGAGAGTTTCGTTCCCTGAAGATGTGGGTCTGTGAAGTTTGGAAACAATTCCTATGGAACAATCAAAGGATACGACATGATAACTAATGGAGACTTCTCGATCAGAAAGGTGGCTTATGTAGAAGGATTGCAACACAATCTCATCAGCGTGTCGCAATTAGTTGTAGGCACGGGTTTGAAGGTATCATTCGATGATGAGGGGTCTGAGATAGTGGAAAAACAATCCAAGAAGGTACTGTTGAAATCTGCACGAAAGGGAGAGATGTACCCTCTGAATCTTAACCCAATTCGAGGGACACCAGCTATCTGTCTGCTGTCAAAGGCAAACACCGATGAAAGCTGGTTATGGCATCGTCGTCTATCACACCTAAATTTCAAAGATATCAACAAATTAGTGATTGGTGATCACGTTCGAGGCCTTCCTCTTCTCAAGTTCGAAAAGGAGCATTTATGTGCACCATGTGAGATGGGTAAACAGAGCAGAAAAAGCCACCCTATACGCATCAATACTAAGATAGTGGAAGCACTTGAACTGTTACACATTGATTTAGGTGGACCTTCTGCTATAGAGAGTATCGGTAGAAGTAAGTACATTCTTGTTATTGTAGATGATTTTTCACGCTTCACTTGGGTTTTCTTTCTTAAGCAGAAATCCGATGCTACTCCCATACTGAAGGCATTTATCAAGCAAATAGAAGTACAACTAAAGAAAACGGTCAGAATCATCAGAAGTGACAATGGTCTAGAATTCAAGAACAAGGATTTTGAGGACTATCTGGCTGATAAGGGGATAACTCATAATTTTTCGGCCCCTTATACACCACAGCAGAATGAGATTGTTGAAAGACGAAACCGCTTGTAATGTGAAGCAGCGAGAACCATGTTAAGTTTCGTGTCCCTACCTTTATACTTCTGGGCTGATGCAATTGTCGCTGCATGCTATACCCAGAATCGGTCTTTGCGCAACAAGAGATTCTCCATAACTCCTTATGAGATCATCAACAATAGGAAGCCTAATGTCAAATTTTTCCATATCTTCGGTTCAAGGTGCTTTATTTTTAATTCTAAAGAGAACCGAAATAAGTTTGATGTTAAAGCCGACGAGGACATATTTCTGGGTTACTCTCTGTCATCAAAAGCATACAGGGTGTTGAATAAGCATTCCAAAACAATTGAAGAGACTTATTATGTCACCTTCGATGACAATTATATGCAGAAGGTTCAAAGGACTGAAAGTGCCTTAGGAGACATATTCCCAGAATCTGGACAGGTCTCGGCTCCAATATCCAACCTGTTTGAAGAATACATACGGCTATTCGATGAACCAGAATACGAAGCTACTAAAGAGATGGAAAGTGAACCACCAAGTACTAAGTCCTCAACAGGCTCTCAAGACAAAGATTCAACGTTCCAGGGGGAGAGCACTACCACTTCCAAGACAACCGAAGTTTCTGTTGAGAGGAAGAATTCAAGTTCATCCCCTACATCTATAGGTTCGACTGATAGGGCAAACACTGATCCAAAACAACCAAGTGACAGTCAAATCGAGGGGGAGAAACCAACTTCCACAAGAAATGCAGACTCTGATACTAACAACGATTTCACTTTGCCAGTCGAGGGGGAGAAGGAGAAAGAAATTGATAGTTCTACTGACGAAGGTGAGGGTGATTTGTCAGAAGTTGACATGGAAGTAGAAGCTGAATTGAATCCAGAATATGATCCAAGCTATCCTCCATTAGTAAAATGGACAAAAGACCATCCCAAAGAACAGATTATTGGTGAAACCTCAGAAAGTGTTCTTACTCGATCTCAACTGAAGGCGAAACAAACTGCATTATTCTCTAAAGTGGAATTTTGTATATTCAATTCGTTTATTTCCAAAATTGAGCCGAAAACTGTAAATGTTGCACTTGATCATTCAGAATGGGTTCAAGCAATGCAGGATGAGCTCCAAGAGTTCGAACACAACAGAGTTTGGAAGTTGATTCCTATACCGAAAGATGCTTCTGTTGTCGGCCTGAAATGGGTGTTTAGAAATAAGCTGGACAAAGAAGGGAGTGTCATTCGTAACAAGGCTCGGTTAGTTGTAAAAGGTTATTGTCAAGAAGAAGGGATAGATTATGAAGAAACCTTTATACCAGCAGCAAGGTTAGAATCTGTCAGAATCTTTCTTGCATATGTTGCTCACAAGAACTTTGAAGTTTTCCAAATGGATGTCAAATGCGCTTTCTTAAATGGAGAATTAGAAGAAACCGTTTATGTTGAGCAACCGCGTGGTTTTGTGAATGAAAAATACCCAGATCACTGCTATGTGATGGATAAAGCTGTCTATGTGTCACACCCCAAAACCGATAACGGCGGAATACGTTTTGGGGTGGAGGACGTCATGTACAGTATCATCACAATTGCATAATAGTAAAAACAAGAAACATACAACCATTTCATTACATAGTGAGTTTAATTACAAGTGTTTCTGTAAAGTTTCAATAGACACCAAAAGTAATACAAAAATAAGAGATGGATCTTGTATGCTCCATCTTCTCCAAAATGTTGTACCTGTACCTGTCTATCTTTGACCTGAGGATACAAGTTAATTTGAAAACGAGTATCAGCATAAAGTTGGTGAGTTCATAAGAATTTAGTGCGAGTTTTGTATAAAATGTACTAGAACATATAGTGTGAAAAACTGCAATTTACATTTATAAGTAGTAGAAAACTCTAGAAAATCATATATTCTCCTGAAAATACATCGTAAGAGAAAAACTCTAAGTTGCATGTAAGTTTTATCATTGAAAACTGTTTATTGTAAAAGTGTGGTACTAAATCTCCAGTATGTAGGGTAGATAGAAGAAAGTTATGCCTGTGGACAGTGATAGTGGTGCGAACTTCCATTAGTAATAGATACTTATTTACTTCGGGATATTAACTGAAACTTTAGTCTCAGTATTTTAGTGTGGATATAGTGTATTCCTTTTATGTGACCAATAGTGTGAGTAATAGAGGATCCCATGACCTTCCCGGTCATACACAGTGTAGTGAAGTAGTGCCATCCATGGGCCTGCTCGGCTCGGATTGAAGTTAACAGTAGGGATCTAATAGTGTCTGCCCCATATAGATCTATACATGTAGCGTGCCTTCCTTCCGGAAAGCTCTGGTCACAGTTTGTAGCGCGTAGAGTATCTTGTAGAGTTAGTGTGTTATCTTCCGGATTAGTGCTTTCTCTTGTAATATAGTGTAGTAGTCTTTTATGTAGTTCATAGTGTGTTCTCTTATTCGTGTATCGTCTTGTAATACTATGAATTATAGTATGTATAGTAGTAGCGGTAACAAGTAGTAGTGACCTTAACTATACCTATTATAGTTAACTTAGTGTGAATGGTTCTTGTCAATTAAGTAATATAGGCATCGAATGAGGTGAAAAGGCTCGTATCTAATACCAATATACATGATATATAACTAAGAAATCAACGACAGTCAGACGGATAACAAATACCCTAAGCCCACATCAAACTAGAACAGGAAATAAGGCGAGCTATCGGTCCTAAGTCCTTCAAGTCTTACTTATATAAATATCTTAGTGTAGATACATTTTATAAGAAAAGTAATTTAATAAAAATCTTGACTAAAGAAAGCATTTAGAAAATATTTTATTTTTCCAAAGTAGTTTTGAAAGCGTAAAGTTCTTTTATAAAGCATACTGATAAATCACATGTGATTTGAACTACGGATAGTAAATCACATGTGATTGGTTTTCATAAAAATGTATATTTGACTTGTATCCCCCCTAAAACATATGAAAACATTAGAAAGGTTCATTAAGGGGTATGAACTCACCTGAAATCGAGTAAATCGGGTAAATCGGGTGAAAGTTTCGGTTGCACGTTTGGTGTCAAATCGGGCAAGCCTCATGGCTTGTCCGTGAACTCTTGTTCACTCCCCAATTTTGATGTTAAAGCCCTTAAATCAATCCCTTAAATTTTCTAGTGAAGGTCTAGGGCTAATTAGGGGGTTTAAACCCTCATTTGGTGAGGTTTGGGGGAGTTTACGGTCCTAGCTTGTGCTTGGGCCGTAAACTCTAAATTACCCCTCAAAATGTGATGTTTAATGGCCCCAAACTCGAAATGGAATTTCCTAAAATCATATCTCAATCCTAAACATGCATTGGAAGGGTTTTGGGGCATTTTTACATGGAAAAGGGTGTTTACGGACTAAGCATGTGCTTGGGCCGTAAACTCTCTTTAATGCCCTAAATGTCATGGTTTTGATGCTCAAACACTCCTAGGTAAAATCCCTAACTAGTATCCAAGCTTAAAAGAAGGAAATTTGGGACTTTTAGCCAACTTTTGGGTGTTTACGGCCTAAGGAGGTTCTTAGGCCGTGAACTCCTTTTCCATGTCCCAATCATGTGATTTTTGAGCTATAAAGACAATAATGTATGTTTAGAACAAGTTAGGGTTGAAGATCTTACGTTTAGGAGCCGGAAATTGCGGTTTTGGAGCCGAAAACGAGCTAGAGAGAGAAAGTAGTGAGAGAGAGAGAGTGTGTTTGAGTGGTAAAAGAGTTCAAGGAGGTGTTTACCTTCCTTATATATGCCTCATGTATTGCACCCGATACACGACTACCCGATGCTAAGTTTAACGGGGTTTAAACTTTTTACCCAGGTTAAGTGGTTGAAAAATAATATAACTTTATTTCGTTAAATGGAACTAACATTAACAAGTTATATTTATTTTTACTAAATTGATAATCCCATGAATTATAAATAAATAATCAAATATTCATTTATTTTACGACTCCAAATTACGGAAATTTTATAAATGACATATTCCGTTAGCGGAAACGGAAATTGTATAACAGACTTAACGTTGGGTTGTCACATCATTCCCCCGTTAGGGGAATTTCGTCCCGAAATTTAGAATTCATACAAATAAGTTATTACAGTACTACTAAGCGAAGAGATGGGGATATTTGAGCTTCATTTTGATCCTCGCGCTCCCAAGTGAATTCCGGTCCCCGCTTGGCGTTCCACCGAACCTTCACAATTGGGATGCGGCTTTATTTCGTTTGTTTTACTTCGCGATCCATAATCTCCGCAGGCTCTTCAACGAAGTTAAGGCTCTCGTTAACCTCGATCTCGTCAAGCGGATTCACTAGAGTCTCGTCAAACAGGCATTTCTTCAGGTTTGAGACGTGGAAGGTAGGATGTATGTTACTTAGCTCGTGGGGTAGGTTGAGTTTGTAGGCTACAGGGCCGATTCTAGCGAGAATCTCAAAAGGCCCTATGTACCTTGGGTTCAGTTTTCCACGCTTTCCGAAGCGTATCATGCCCTTCCAGGGCGAGACCTTTAAAAGGACTCGGTCTCCCACCTGGAATTCCAAGGGTTTTCTTTGCTTGTCTGCGTAGCTTTTCTGTCGATCCCTAGCGGCTTTTAATCGTTCGCGAATCTGTACAATCTTCTCGGTCGTCTCTCGAATGATCTCCGGACCAGTGAGAGCGCAGTCAGGAACTCGTCCTTTAGCTAACTGAGTGTCACCCACCTCAGCCCAGCACAAAGGGGATCTGCACTTCCGGCCGTAGAGGGCTTCGAATGGAGCGGCCTTGATGCTCGTATGATAACTATTGTTGTAGGAAAACTCCACAAGGGGAAAGTGTGTATCCCACGATTTTCCGAAATCAATCACTCAAGCTCGCAGCATATCTTCTAAGGTTTGGATCGTCCTCTCACTTTGTCCGTTAGTCTGCGGATGGTAGGCTGTACTCATGTCCAGCCTCGTCCCTAGTGCCTTTTGTAGTGATTGCCAAAATCTCGAGGTAAACCTACTATCTCTATCTATGATAATAGATATAGGGACGCCATGCAGCCGTACTGTTTCCTTAATGTATGTTCTTGTGAGTTTCTCCATCTTGTCCGTCTCCTTGATGGGTAGGAAGTGTGCAGACTTGGTCAATCTGTCGACGATGACCCAAATGGTATCCAACCCACCCGTTGTCTTGGGCAGCTTGGTTATGAAATCCATCGTGATCTGCTCCCACTTCCATTCCGGTATCTCCGTTTGTTGAAGGAGACCTGATGGCTTCTGGTATTCGACCTTGACCTTCGCGCAAGTAAGGCACTTACTCATGAAGGTAGCTATCTCTGCTTTCATGTTAGGCCACCAGTATAGCTTTTTGAGATCCAAATACATCTTATTTGAACCTGGGTGGACGGAGTATCGAGTGTTGTGTGCTTACTTCATGACCAAATCTCTGAAACCTCCGTGGCGTGGAGTCCAGATTCGGTCCATGAGATAGTAGGCTCTATCACCCTTTACCTCCAAACTCTTATCCATTCCGCGCAGGGATTCCGCCATCACATTCTCAGGCTTTAAGGCTTCAAGCTGAGCCTCCTTGATCTGTGCGGATAGATGCGAATGGATAGTCATTGTTAACGACTTGGTTCTTCGACCAGAATACTCTTTCCTACTTAGGGCGCCTGCTACCACGTTGGCTTTCCCCGGGTGGTAACGAATTTCGCAGTCGTAATCGTTGAGTAGCTCGACCCATCGGCGTTGTCTCATGTTGAGCTCTTTCTGGTTCAGTATGTGTTGGAGGCTTTTATGATCAGTGTACACTATGCTCTTCGTCCCATACAAGTAATGTCTCCATATTTTTAGAGCGAAGACGACGGCCCCCAACTCAAGGCCGTGAGTGGTGTAGCTTACCTCGTGTGTCTTTAGCTGTCTTGAGGCATAGGCGATGACCTTGCCTTGCTGCATCAAGACACAACCGAGCCCCTGATTCGATGCATCGCAGTATACAACAAAATCTTCTGTTCCTTCGGAAAGGGATAATACTGGTGCGGTGCATAGAGCTCGCTTCAGGGTCTGGAATGCCTTCTCCTGTTTCTCTTCCCAGTCGAATGCTACGCCCTTCGTCGCAATCCGAGAGAAGTTTTGGATGAATCTGCGGTAGTAGCCAGCGAGGCCTAGAAACTGACGAATTTCTGTAGGGGTCTTCGGTGCTGACTAGTTCTCGATAGCTTTAATTTTGGAGGGGTCCATGTGGATTCCTTCTTCACTGACCACGTGTCCTAAGAATTCAACTCTTCGGATCCAAAATTCGCACTTAGAGAACTTCGCATATAACATCTCTGATCGTAGAGTTTCCAGGACTCGTCGTAGATGATCCCTGTGTTCTTCCTCGCTCCGAGAGTAGACGAGTATATCGTCGATAAAGACGATGACGAATTGATCCAAGTATGGACGACACACCCTATTCATCAAGTCCATGAACACTGCGGGTGTGTTAGTCAGTCCAAAGGGCATTACCACGAACTCGTAGTGTTCGTAACGAGTTCGGAAGGCTGTCTTCGGAACATCCTCCTCAAGCACCCGTAACTGGTGGTACCCAGACCTAAGATCAATCTTGGAAAAATAACGCGCCCCTTGTAGTTGGTCGAATAAGTCATTGATACAGGGAAGAGGGTAGCGATTTTTGACCGTGAGTTTGTTGAGTTCCCTATAATCGATGCACATACGGAACGATCCGTCTTTCTTCATTACGAACAAGACCGGAGCTCCCCAGGGTGAGAAGCTAGGTCTTATGAAGCCCTTGCTGAGCAGCTCGTTAATTTGACCGGATAGTTCTTGCATCTCGGCAGGCGCTAAACGATAGGGCGACTTAGCTACTGGGGTAGCTCCTGGGACTAAGTCGATTCTGAACTCCACCTGACGTTTGGGAGGTAGACCTGGAAGATCCTCCGGGAAGACATCAGGGAAATCGCATAGAACGGGGATGTCTTTTGGATCTTTCACTTTCTGACTTGTGTCGACGATGTGAGCAAGAAAGGCGCAATATTCCTTACACAGATATTTCTGGGCCTGAATACTGGAGATGATACGAAGGCTCGTACCTGGTTTGTCTCCATAGATCAATGGAGTTTTGTGATTTGGAAGATTCAGGCAAATGGCTTTGTCAAAACATAGGATATCAGCTCGATGAAGACTCAACCAGTCCATACCAACAATTACATCGAAGCTCTTGATTGAGACTGGTATGAGGTCGATTGGAAATGAGTGATCGTCTAATGTGAGGGCACAACCTATGCAGATTTCATTAGAGCTTTCAGTCTTCCTGTTAGCCATTTCTACGACGAATGTTTCTTTTAATGGTTGTGGGGATTGTTTAAGTAAGTGCTTAAAGTTTTGGTTTATGAAGCTCCTTTCTGCACCACTATCGAATAAGACACAGGCATAAGAGTTGTTGAGAAGGAACATACCCGTGACTATTGTGGGATCCGTTACTTCTTCATTGTGACCAATAGTGAGTAGTCTTCCAGTTCCCCCAGCATTCCCAGCCTTCGGACAGTTTTTCTTGAAATGACTAGCTTCACTGTAGCCATAACAAGTCTGGGTCACTCCTGAACCGGGAACTTGCGAGATAGGTTTGGGCGGGGCCCTGCAACATCGGACAGTGTGGCCCTTCTGGCAGCAGTTGGAACACTGCAATTCACGGCAGGGGCCGTTGTGGTGGTAAGGGCACTTAGGACATTTGGGTAGATTCCCAACATAAGTTCTTATGGGTGCAGGTGTAGCTGGAGTGGTGGCAGCATGGACCGCCACAATTTGCTGGTCCTTGGAGGAGGTCTGAGTTTTCCTGCCTTTCTTCTTATTCATACGCTTCCTCTTTCTGTCAGATGAATCGGGTGGTGTAGTGGTAGTTGTGATTGCTGTTGCTGGAATGGAAGAGACTTCATGATTGATTAGACTATGGGCCAATTCTTTGGCGTTGTCAAAAGTGGTAGGGTGTGAGGCTAGAACGTTTCCTTGATACGGCGGCATTAGACCCCAAATGTATCATTCGTTCTTCTTGCTTTCAGAAGGGATCATGTTGGGACACATAGCCGCCAAGTCGCAGAACCTGGCCGTGTAAGCTGTTATGTCGGTCCCTTTCATCTTGAGGTTCCAGAGTTCCTCCTCAAGTTTCTGAACTTCGCCCCTAGGGCAATACTCTCCTCTCATGAGGTCCTTCAGAGTGTCCCAGCCCATGGCATTGGCTGTTACCAAGGAGAGTGCACTGACATGGCTGTTCCACCATGTCAAGGCCCTGTTGGTGAGGGTGGCAGTAGCGAACTTGATTTTGCTCTTTTTGGGACAAGAGCACATTTCAAAGACAACTTTGGTCCTTTCAAACCACTGAGACAATGCTAGAATTCCTCCGGTGCCATCGAAAAAGGTAGGTTTGCAGTTCATGAAGTCCTTATAAGTGCATCCCTGCACTCTTGGATGGGCTTCACCAAATCTAGAATTTCCACCGCTCGCATCACCCGAGTTCATTTGGGCCATGGTTGCTGTCACAGCTGCGGTCACAACCGTTTGGAACAGCACTGGATCGAACTGTGGAGGAGGAGGTGGTGGAGGAGGGGTTTGAGTTGCTGGTCTTCCTCTGTTCAGATGCTTTCGTGGAGGAATCTTTCACTGGAAGATCATAGAAATGATAGCAATAGTAAGAGTCTATTGTGAATATGAATAGAGTGTTTCATGGATTAAATCAACATAATCCAAGGATCAGAATGAGAGTCATAGTAATAGAGTAGTTAACTGCCAATTTACTGGTATTAATGATGTAATACAAGTTCGTGAAAAGTGACCTAACAGTAGGTCTTACATCAAACCATAAGGAAAATGTTGGCAGTCTAGAGGCCTACTTAGAGTACTTTTAAGCTAGGAATGTTTACAGACAAGTGATCTACGAAACATAGAGAGGGAAGGCTAGTCCTTTAAACCAAAGAGTGAGGTAACTAGACGTCTTCTACTGGCGATGGTTACTTGTTGGACGAACCCTCAGATCTGCTAGCTGACGCATAACTTCCTGAAGGTGTCGTTCATAAGTCCTTTGGCGTGTTCGGAGTTCCCTAACTTTGGCTCGGGATGCAGCTAGCTGATGCTGCAGAGCCTCATTAGTCCTCCTTGTACTGTCCATGGCTTCTTCAAGTTGGCGGATGCGAACAGTGTTGAGATTCGAGTTGGCATCCACTTCTACAACTCGACCAATGGCTGCTTGACCCTGCTCGACATTCCTGGCAATCATTCGGATCATGTTGGGCAGAACCGATCCGCTGATCCTCCTTCGCTTATGTTGTAGAAGCTTCGGTCTCCATTGTAAGGTAAAGGTTGGCCCTGCTCCTCACTCCATCGGTGCAAGGATATGGCCCACATAGGAGTGGGACCCTGAAATGTCAGACGGGGGTTGGGGTTCGGAGCTTCAGGAGGTTGGTTGTTAACTTCTAGTTCGGAGTTGGAGCTATCCGAGAAGCCTTCCGCATGATGATCATCCGAAGGGATCGGGTGATCATCGTCTGACTCCTCATCAAGCCATCCTCCATTTCCCTGGTTTGGATAGTACGGATCACCGGGATGGTGGAAGCCAGCCATGCTATCTACGCGAGAAAGGGGGAAAGAAAGGTTAATAGACGTACTACTCTAAGATACTTATAAGATGAACCGTTATTAGTCGACCCAATACTTGCATAGTGCATACCAGTTACATGAAACCGAAGCCAGATAGTCCTTCGAATAAGAAACCCTAACTTCATATCCCCAATCAAACAAGAACAGGAAATGAAGCAAAGGCCACAGATTCTGAGTCTATAGCGCCCTAGTCACATGTAACCGTGGTGTATCCACTTAGAAACTATTGTCCTACCAGTAACGACCCTTTTAGTTATCACATATGTAGTTAGTGGTATACAGAATACTCCTATAGTATTCTTGTTCTAACGTTATTATGGTAGTGTTGGTAAGTTTTAGACTTGTTGCACACCACAACCAAACTTAGGCACATGCTAGTCACTCCCAGAAAAATGTAGTTGATCAGGCTACATCCCCCCCAAATGTAACTATATGTCCCTAAGCCCAATTGTGCTATTTAACAATCTTAATACTTTTGTTATGTTCTAGTGCGATACTGACTTCTGTGTTTTATAGAGGTGTGCGTATATATACTTAGTTAAATCTTTTAAATACATATCAGTATAAATTCTTGGTCAGAGTGTTTTAGTCCCGAAGTGTTTATAGTTCGTATATCTTTTATAGGTTGATATACTTGATTCACTATAAACAATGCTCTGATACCAATCTGTCACACCCCAAAACCGATAACAGCGGAATACGTTTCAGGGTGGAGGACGTCATCTACAGTATCATCACAATTGCATAATAGTAAAAACAAGAAACATACAACCATTTCATTACATAGTGAGTTTAATTACAAGTGTGTTCTGTAAAGTTTCAATAGACACCAAAAGTAATACAAAAATAAGAGATGGATCTTGTATGCTCCATCTTCTACAAAATGTTGTACCTGTACCTGTCTATCTTTGACCTGAGGATACAAGTTAATTTGAATACGAGTATCAGCATAAAGCTGGTGAGTTCATAAGAATTTAGTGTGAATTTTGTATAAAATGTATTAGAACATATAGTGTGAAAAACTGCAATTTACATTTATAAGTAGTAGAAAACTCTAGAAAATCCTATATTTTCCAGAAAATACATCGTAAGTGAAAAACTCTAAGTTGCATGTAAGTTTTATCATTGAAAACTATTTATTGTAAAAGTGTGGTACTAAATCTCAGTATGTAAGGTAGATAGAAGAAAGTTATGCCTGTGGACAGTGATAGTGGTGCGAACTTCCATTAGTAATAGACACTTATTTACTTCGGGATATTAACTGATACTTTATTCTTAGTATTTTAGTGTGGATATAGTGTATTTCTTTTATGTGACCAATAGTGTGAGTAAAAGAGGATCCCATGACCTTCCCGGTCATACACAGTGTAGTGAAGTAGTGCCATCCCTGGGCCTACTCGGCTCGGACTGAAGTTAACAATCAGGATCTAATAGTGTCTGCCCCGTATAGATCTATACATGTAGCGTCGCCTTCCTTCCGGAAAGCTCTGGTCACAATTTGTAGCGCGTAGAGTATCTTGTAAAGTTAGTGTGTTATCTTCCGGATTAGTGCTTTCTCTTGTAATATAGTGTAGTAGTCTTTTATGTAGGTCATAGTGTGTTCTCTTATTCGTGTATCGTCTTGTAATACTATGAATTATAGTATGTATAGTAGTAGCGGTAACAAGTAGTAGTGACCTTAACTATACCTATTATAGTTAACTTAGTGTGAATGGTTCTTGTCAATTAAGTAATATAGGCATCGATTGAGGTGAAAAGTCTCGTATCTAACAACAATATACATGATGTATAACTAAGAAATCAACGACAGTCGGACGGATAACAAATACCCTAAGCCCACATCAAACAAGAACAGGAAATAAGGTGAGCTATCGGTCCTAAGTCCTTCAAGTCTTACTTATATAAATATCTTAGTGTATATACATTTTATAAGAAAGGTAATTTAATAAAAATCTTGACTAAAGAAAGCATTTAGAAAATAGTTTATTTTTCCAAAGTAGTTTTGAAGGCGTAAAGTTCTTTTATAAAGCATAGTGATAAATCACATGTGATTTGAACTACGGATCGTAAATCACATGTGATTGGTTTTCATAAAAATGTATATTTCACTTGTATCCCCCCCTCCCTAAAACATATGAAAACATTAGAAAGGTTCATTAAGGGGTATGAACTCACCTGAAATCGAGTAAATCGGGTGAAAGTGTCGGTTGCGCGTTTGGTGTCAATTTAGGACTTGTACACCTTTTAAGTCCCTATTAACATATGATATATATGTTTTACAAGAAATTAGTCACTCATACTTTTATTTAAAGACTTTTACATATTCTAAATTGATTCCAGGTCTTATGGATTAGAAGTGGTTCTCGGGGATTGTACAAGGCCAAAAGGGGTACTAAGGGGGGGGGGGTCCAAGAGTTTACTCCCTTGGAGTTTACGGCCCAAAGACCACTCCTTGTGATTTTACGGCCGTAAGCCTCATGGCTTGGCTGTGAACTCTTGTTCACTCCCCAATTTTGATGTTAAAGCCCTTAAATCAATCCCTTAAATTTTCTAGTGAAGGTCTAGGGCTAATTAGGGGGTTTAAACCCTCATTTGGTGAGGTTTGGGGGAGTTTACGGTCCTAGCTTGTGCTTGGGCCGTAAATTCTAAATTACCCCTCAAAATGTGATGTTTAATGGCCCCAAACTCGAAATGGAATTTCCTAAAATCATATCTCAAGCCTAAACATGCATTGGAAGGGTTTGGGGGCATTTTTACATGGAAAAAGGATGTTTACGGACTAAGCATGTGCTTGGGCGGTAAACTTTCTTTAATGCCCTAAATGTCATGGTTTTGATGCTCAAACACTCCTAGGTAAAATCCCTAACTAGTATCCAAGCTTAAAAGAAGGAAATTTGGGACTTTTGGCCAACTTTTGGGTGTTTACGGCCTAAGGAGGTTCTTAGGCCGTGAACTCCTTTTCCATGTCCCAATCATGTGATTTTTGAGCTATAAAGACAATAATGTATGTTTAGAACAAGTTAGGGTTGAAGATCTTACGTTTAGGAGCCAGAAATTGCGGTTTTGGAGCCGAAAACGAGCTAGAGAGAGAAAGTAGTGAGAGAGAGAAAGTAGTGAGAGAGAGTGTGTGTGTTTGAGTGGTAAAAGAGTTCAAGGATGTGTTTACCTTCCTTATATATGCCTCGGGTATTGCACCCGATACACGACTACCCGATGCTAAGTTTAACGGGGTTTAGACTTTTTACCCGGGTTAAGTGGTTGAAAAATAATATAACTTTATTTCGTTAAATGGAACTAACATTAACAAGTTATATTTATTTTTACTAAAATGATAATCCCATGAATTATAAATAAATAATCAAATATTCATTTATTTTACGACTCCAAATTACGGAAATTTTATAAATGACATATTCTGTTAGCGGAAACGGAAATTGTATAACGGACTTAACGTTGGGTTGTCACACTATGGGTTAAAACAAGCACCGAGAGCCTAGTATGAAACGCTAACTCGCTTCTTGAAACTGTCAAAATTTAAACAAGGTTCGGTTGACCCAACCTTCTTTCGTAAGAAGGAAGGCGAACATTTGATGATTGTTCAGATTTATGTTGATGATATCATCTTCGGCTCCACAAATCCTAGCTTAACAGCTAAATTCAGGAAGTTGATGGAGACTAAATTTGAAATGAGCACAATGGGTCCAATTAACTTTTTCCTTGGTTTGAATATTAGACAGGGACCAGAAGGTATCTTTATAAACCAGGAAGCATACACCAAGAACTTACTGACAAAATTTGGAATGAAGGGTGACTCAAAAGTGAAGGTTCCTATGGCATTTGGCACCAAGCTAACCCCATCTTTGGAGAAACCTGCCGTGGATATAACACTTTATCGTCAAATGATCGGGTCCCTTATGTATCTAACAGCTAGTAGGCCAGATATTATGTTTTCTGTTTGTTACTGTGCCAGGTTTCAAGCCAATCCAAGAGAACCTCACATGCTTGCTGTGAAGAACATTTTTCGATATCTGAAGAAAACTTCATCTCTCGGTCTCTGGTATCCTGCAAGATCTGGATTCTTCATCCAAGCCTTCTCTGATGCTGATCTAGGAGGATGTGGACTGGACAGAAAGAGTACTACAGGTGGATGCCAATTTCTTGATGGGAAACTTGTTAGTTGGCAGTCCAAGAAACAGACCTGTGTTTCGTTATCCACAGCCGAAGCTGAATATATTGCTGCAGCATCATGCACGTCCCAAGTGGTTTGGATTCAAAGTCAACTAAGAGATTATGGACTAAGTATGAAGAATATTCCTCTCTATTGCAACTCTGAAAGTGCAATTAGGATTTGTCATAATCCAGTGCAACACTAAAAAACGAAGCATATTGCACTTCGTTATCATTTCATCAAGGATCATATAGAAGATGGGAACCTGGAAGTACACTTTGTACGATCTGCTGATCAACTGGCTGACATCTTTACTAAAGCCTTACCAGAAGCAACCTTTAACAAAATCTTACAAGGCTTGGGCATGATGGAAGGAGAGTCGGTACTTAATCCTCAAAACTCTCATTAAAATTAGACAACCGAAATGGACAGACCGCTCGGTCTATTTCAGCTCTAGACTATTAGGGAACCGAAATGGACAGATCGCTCGGTCTATCTCGGCTCCGTAATTTTCTGGAACTGAAATGAACCGAACGCTTGGTCTATTTCGCTTCACTAATTTAAAATAAGGTTTCGGTTGTATTTTCTGTACATATCTCTCTTTTGATTTGAACTTCATTATTTTATTTTTCTGTTTTTAATTCTTTTTCAGAAAATTTTAAAAATTCCAAAAATATTTTATCTTTCTGTTTTTAATTCTTTTTCAGAAAATTTCAAAAATTCCAAAAATATTTTATCTTTCTGTTTTTAATTCTTTTTCAGAAAATTTCAAAAATTCCAAAAATATTTTATCTTTCTGTTTTTAAATCTTTTTTAGAAAATTCCAAAAATATTTTATCCTTCTGATTTTTTTTTTTTTATTTGTCTCGTATGATTGTCTGTTTGGCTTGTTTGGTGTGTTTCTTTACTTTTCGTAGGTGATATAAATACCCATATAATCGACTGTGGATCTATGGGAGGTAATCTTCAATTTCAAAATGAACTAGTTAAGCGTAACTAGAAGCATGCTGCTGCATGTTGTCTTAAGCCTCTACGATCTTGAGCGGGCCTTAATGATTCGATTAACACCCATCGTTTCTTCCAAATCAGGCTAATTTATATTCTCGGTCTAGAGCTACCTTACTCTTCTCATATGAGTAAAGAGTTTCTCTGATGTGTCATGATTTTCTAGCAGAAGCTACATTCGGTTCTTTAGCCACCTCCTTATATTCTCCATCTACTTTTGGTTCACCAACGTAACCCTTGAGACTCTCGGTCTTTACCACTGAGGTTTATGGTTACACAACATCTGTGTTTGTGATCTTAGATATGTTCACCACGTGCTGAGTGAAACCCAATATCCAACACCAAAAATGAATTGACGGTGAATTATAAATTCAAGAACTTACTGGTTACCTGAAGAAATCTCTCTTTTTATTTTTCTGTGATCTTTTATGAAATTGTCTACTACCAAGGCATTTCTTCCCAATGAGATCCAGTTTATTTTTTTTGAGATTTCTGATTTCTCTATAGTCACTAAAATAATAAAACCCACCTACCTGTTCTACAGACCACATCGGTCTCACAGGTACTTCTTCCAACGTTCGGTTTTATGTTGAAACTCGAAGTTCGGTTGAAGATAAGCTACCCTGAGCCTATGATTAAAAGAAGCCTTTCAATGTTTATTAACAAACAGTTGATCGTATTTTTCAGAAAACCACACAAGCACTTTAAGTCTCTCTTGACTTTGAAGGAAGTGATTCTTGCCCGGAATCCTCTACTTTATGTCTAATTATAAGACATCACTCACATCCCATACACATTTGATTTATTTCTTTATCTTTGTCACTCTTATGCACAAAAAATTTTATTTTCCAACATTCTGGTTACTGTTTGGTTTGAGTTTTGGGTTATTAATTGTAACCAAACGAGGGGCTACTGTGGAAGTTTAAACGCCGATTGAAGATAAGATTAAGGTGCGTGAATTTGAACGGTTTCTAAAGCCATGCATGCTGACGTATATCTGGGAGTAACCACCCTATCACATCGTGATTTTTCAGGCGACGTTTAGTGATCTCATCATAATCATCACGATTTTCTCTCTCCAGGCAATGGCATATAAAGGGTTGAACATCTTATTTGTCTTTTACCAGCATTCAATTCTCTCACACTTACCAGCATTCAAGTCTCTCAAACGACGAGTAAACAGTGTTCATCATTTTCTTCATTCATCAATGGCGACTTCCTCTTCAGTACATGAACACATGGCATCATCATCCTTGCTCACCATCAGACCTAACCAAAATATGGTCATTGAACTTAATTCGTTCTTATATGATTCATATATGCTACAGGTTGTGGAATGTTTAAAATATTCCCCCTGGTTGTAGCCCTAACCCAGGTTGAAGCAGTCCCAATGTCGCTGTTATCACAGGTTTATTCCACGGTGACTTATGACAAAAACAAAGATCGTATCTACTTCACCATCCATGACAAGAAGGCCTCCGTTTCAAAGTTGAAGTTCTGTTCGATTTTAAATCTTGCAGTAGATTCTTATATTATCTCGCCAGACTTCATTACCACATCTCAACTATTTTCGATGCTGTACGAGATGGGGTATACCAATATGCTGACTACCATCACCAAAGCGAAGAAAGCATGTTTACCATCTCAGTGGAATGGCTTGCTCACTCTACTGATTAAGGGTTTGGCAGAACGATGTGGTGGTTCCGATACTACAAGCAAGGGTTTTCTCGCCATTCTTTACGGCCTCTACAACGGGATCAATCTTGATTATGGCTCTATAATCTGGTCTCAGGTGGTGTAGAGTCTCAATACATCGACACGGAATTCTGAAGTTTCATGTGGGCATTTTTGGACCCTGATTACAAGAAAGGCTATTAACTCTTTGGAGATTCCGATCATGCAGGATGCTCTACTTGCTTCTATTGCCACATTCCATACAAAGAAGATTATTCTTTCTGATTCGCTCAAGTTTCCTCATTATGGAATGATTCCTGAAACCATGTATCATGGTGTTGCAGAACAGAGCAATGTCTTAGCTGACTATAGGAAACTTCCTCCTATCGGACCGAGAGTTCTGTCTCCAGAGCAGCAACCAGCTTTGGATGCACTAGAAAAGCCAACCAACCGAGGAAAGAGGGTTTCAAAGAAAGAGGATCCTGAGGAACGTAAGTCCAAGTCCTCTAAACGCAAGTCTGGTGAAGGAGATACTTCTCAACCGAAAGCGAGAAAGATAAAGAAGATGGCTCGCAGACCTAGAGGGAACACTCCTCCAAGCACAGATAATGCAGATGAGCAAAGTGAGGAAGAAGAGGTTCTTCATGTCTCACCCCGAGAGCCTACTCCTCCACGATCTCCTACCCCACCAGAATCTCCAAATCACAACATAATTCCAACTCCAATCCAATCGCCGAAACAGACCGTTCCACTTTTTGTTCCCCATGTTACTCCACCTCTTACCACTCAAGCAACAACTTTTCCAACCCCACCACCAATTACTTTTGTTCCTATTTCTACTATATCCTTATCCTCTCCACTTATAACCGAATCCACAACCACTACCATTCCCAAATCCACCGTAGAAGTCAATGTATCTGATACAGGGGCTACTATTGCGACTACAACTGCAATTGATACCAAACTACCTTCACCAACCCTATCCACTGATTTTGGTGCTACTCTTGGTGGAGACGATGAGGAATTTGACTCAATCTACTATAGTCCTTACCGACTTCAAACCGATGATGAGACTGATGCTCCTGTCACAAGTCAACAAATACAGGGCATTCATGAGAAGTTGTACCGTTTGCTTGCCGATAGCAAAGCCTATGGTGGTGTTGTTCTTAAAGCATTTCTGGAGACAACCATTGAGCAGTATACTTAGGCAATTGACAATTCTACGAAGGTGGTTAATGAGTCTACCTCCACCTGTAAGCAGGCCACCAAAGACATTTCTAAGATTGTTCATACAACTCAGATTTTTCTTGAGTCATTAAAGTCTCATGCTGACACTCATACAGCTCACTATCAATCATCCGTGGACTCCTTTTCTAAGTCCCTTCACGATGAAACTACTAAGTTTGAGGTTGTACGCTCTGAGCTTAAAACAGAAACCACTTCTTTCTTAAACTCAGTGGATTCTCGTTTTGATGCTCTGGCTGCTAATCTGGCAACAGAAGGTGCCTTGAAGGAGGATTTGGCTAAAAAGCAAGCCACAATTGATGTTCAGAAAGTGTAGCTGGCCTAGGCAGAGAAAGAAATTTCTTTGTTGAAAGTTCAAAGGGCTGTTTATAAAAGTTGTGCAGGAGATGTGAAAGATATGCTGACTAATCTGCTTGAAGCACATGATCCAATCTTAACTCTGACTATTCGGAATCATCTTCAATCCAAACTCCTTCTTGCCATTGCAATTTTAAGTGAAATGAAAGGTGTTTCGGAGGGGGTTGTACCTCCAAAACAAGGGGGAGAGAGTAGCGCTCGTTATTTTGTTCGACCAAAACCGATTGTGAAGACAGAAGATGAACAACCGAGAGTCACAACAGAACCGAAGGTTAATTTAGCTTCGGGTTCTGGTTCTCAATCAAAGCATAAAGGGATTAATGATGATAGTGAAAGTGATGTTGATGAAACTATAGCTGATGCTCTAAAACAAAAGAAAACAAACAGAGAGCTTGATGAAAAAATGAAAGTGGTTAATGAAGCAGAGGAGCAGGAAAAGAGAACCAAGGAAGAAGAGGATGTCTTGCAATGCAAGAAGCATTGTTTCCTGAGTGGAACAGAGACACGCTTATCAATCAAGCTATTGATTTTCCTTCTATTTATTGGTTGGAACCAGTTGCTTCGTTTGATTGTGATAACTCTAAAGACTCGCAGTTCGATATGCCTATTACCAGAAAAGCTTTTACGTTTCACTGCTTTGAGCCGACTGTTGAGTCTCCACATCCACCTCCGCAGGTTGACAGGGAATTGATCGATTTTTACTTGAAGTATGGTCAACCGCAGTACTTAACTTGGAGTGCTCAGAAGATTGTAAAAGTTAAGGTACTAAAGCCTTCACCTGCTAGGAGATTCGTAAATGTCAATTTCAAAATCACCCGTGGTTCAGCAAACACGGTGTCTATAATCTCTCTAGCAGATCTTCCTAACCTCAATCCTCATGACTGGATTCTACTATACAACATTCTGCTCTCTGATCCTAGGGAGTATGAGCTGATTTTAGATCATCTTAAGAGAATGTTAGCCTCCTATATCCATGAGCTTGCAACTATGGATCTGGAAATAGCAAAGGTGATGAATAAGAAGTCGACTGTGAAGTCGACGCCTAAACCTAGTGATGTAAACATGATGAAATTGGGACAGATAGATTCAACAAATCTAACTGTCATGTTCACGAAAGGAGAAGGACTCAGGTTTTTGTTTGCTCTGGCTGATAAGCATCTGTTTTCAACAGACTGCTTGGAGCATATCATCAATATCATACACCGATGCAAGCAGAACTCAGTGGCTGATAAGAAGAACTTTACTGACATGCTTCGTTGGTATATTACTTTTCGTCATCATATGATAGCAATTATACCGAAGGTGTTCAAAACTGTGAAGAAGCCTCCTATTGTTAAAAAGGAATGAGGTTTCGACTCCAAAGACGCAAAGGGGGAGATTGTTGAGTCCAGTTGTGTTGCGTCTTGGGCCACCTATATTTTGTATCCGGATTGGGCCTGTCCATCCGTGTCTATCTATATTAGTTTCGTTGTTATCTAGATTAGCTGTTAGGGTTATAGTATATATATATATATATATATATATATATATATATATGCATGCATGTATGCGTATATTGATAACGGTGGTTAATTACGTAGATTCTTGTAACCCTAAACACCTCTACAGATTGAAGTTCTTTATCGAGCTCTTCTGAGGTGTTATCACATTAATCATACGACATATTCAGTGCCATTCTTGTGTTCTTTATTACGTTCTTATTTAATATCCTGCTTAGAATCATACGATCCTAAAAGAACTTTGTTCTAACACCGGTGAATTGCTACAATGCCTTGGTGGCTAGAGAATTGCCTCCTCATATTTCTTTTGCTGATCTTGATCAGATTCACCCAGAGGATGTTGAAGAAATGGACATTGCATGGCAAATCGCAATGGCAGTGTTTAGGGCCAAGCAATTTGCAAAGAAAACTGGAAAGAATAATTGGGGAATGAATGCAGAGAATAAGGTTGTATTCAACAAAGGAAGGTTGAGGTGCTTTAACTGTCACGAGCCTGGTCATTTTGCTTGTGACTGTCCAAAACCTGATAGAAGAATGAATCATGAAAGGACAATGGTGTCGGTAGGAAACAATAGGGGAGCTGCTACTAACAACGAGACTACAAATCTAATGGTGGTAGCTCAGTCATTTGATTGGGAGGATCAAATTCAGGGCCTAAACATTTCAGGACCTGAAAATGCTCATTTGGCCCAGATCAGTGACATCCCTGAGGAGAAAGTTGAAGAGGATCCTGAAGAAAAGATGATGGAGTTGAAGTTCGCATTCATGGTATCCACTACCCCTGAGCCTGAGAAGAAAGAGGTCAGTCAAATTTCCTGTTCTTAAAACTGCATTGATATTGTTAAATTTTTACGTGAAAAAATAGAATTATTGCGTAGAGAAAACGAGGACCTAAAATATGAAGGATATACACTTAGGAAGGCCCAAAAACCTTTAAAAACATAGCTAGAGGCCAAAACTAAGGATTTTAGGAAATTACAGGAAGAGTATAGCAACAAGTGTGAGAACTACAATTTTATCAAGAAATAACTTGCCACTGTGACTGATGAGATTGACATATTAAAAATTCAATTTGAAAATGCTGATTTTAATTTCAAAAACTATGATGTGTCAAGTGAAAAGGTTGTAACCGTGATAGAGAAAAAAATGAGATGGCAAGACAAGAAGCAGGTAGATCTAGGGTATGAGAGTGTCCCTCCTCCTTTTAATCACAATTACATTGCTATCCCTATGACCCAGGAAGAGATGGACAGAGAGGAACATCTTGTGTATGGAAAACCTGCTATACCTGTGGCAGAGAGTAATGCTAGGGAAAAGGATATTAACATTTGTACTTCCTATGCAGATTCACCATTAAGTCATGACAAGCAGGCAGTAGAAGAGAGTGTGTCTGATAATAATAGTGTTTCAAAATTTGATGTTTTCGTTTCAAATACTGATGCTTTTGTTTCTAACTCTAAAACTAATGTTTTGGTTTGTGATGATTCTGTGTCAAAGTCTGATGATTCAGTTGTTTTTGATAGTTGTGATGATGTGTTTGATAAATCTAATGTCTCAGTCACAAACACATCCACTCCACTTACACCTGTCACACAACCTGAATCTTTTACATGCACTTTTGGGAAGATTAAGGGAGTCAATAAGAAAACTAGACCAGAAAAGAGCGGCACCAATTTTTATGCTAAGAAACAGACATGCTTTAACTGTGGAACTGCTGGTCATATTGCCCGTAATTGTCCAAATAGGGCATTTGTTCCTTTTCATACACAGAGAACAGAGAACGAGTCACGAGGAAAATCTCTGATTAGAAAATTCTCGAGATCTCGTTCTCATGATGATGAATGGAATGTCAATAAAAACAGAAAACAGACCAAGCTTGAAAATAATAAACAGATTTTCCATGAAAATACAATAGGTACTTTCACAAAACCGAACGTGGCTAAGCCAAGATCGGGTTCGTCAAAGTCTTCATCCAGGCACATGACATGAGACATCTCCCAACTGCATGACATTCAAAATTTCAATGGGGCTATGTTTCCTTCGCGGGAGGAGAAGGCGGGAAGATCACCCAGAAAGGAACTGTCACATACGGAGTGCTTAGCTTTGAGAACGTCAGCTATGCTCCTGAGTTAAAGCATAGTTTATTGAGTGTCTCACAAATCTGCAACAAAGGCTATTCAACACACTTCACTGACAAAGAGTGTCTTATCTTGAAGCCTGGAATCGTTATCCCTGAAGATTGTATCTTGGTGAAATCAAAGAAGGGTGGAAATGCATACATCATAGACATGAATAATAATATCCTGGAGCAAGTCACATGTCTCCATACCTACTTCCAAAGTATGATCGAATATGGACGGTTTGAGTAACCTAATTATTCGGGAAGTCAAAACATGCAAAGTGAAACACAAGAATAATACTAATCCTATATGGCCCCAAAATTTTTGAGTCATATTGATTACTCATTATTCATTGTATAATGTCTCAAAAGATGTATCATAGGTAATGGTTAAATCAAAAGATGTATCATACTTCGTTCCAAAATTGAGTCTTAGAGTAATACTCCAAGATCGATCCTTAAGTAACATAATGTTAAGAAGGTTTAAAACATAGTGTGCATGCTTGGAGCATATGACAACTCAATGAATAATGAGTAATAAATATGTCTCAAACGTTTTGGGGCCATATAGGATTAGAATTAATCTTGTGTTTCACTTTGCATGTTTTGACTTCCCGAATAACTAGGTAATGGTTAAATCAAAAGATTTGGAATTGAGTCTTCCCGAATAATCAAAAGATGTATCATACTTCGTTCCAAAATTGAGTCTTAGAGTAATACTCCAAGATCGAGCTTTGAGTAACATAATGTTAAGAAGGTTTAGAACACTTATCAAATGTAGAGTAAAATGTTTTCTACTCTTGTACATTTGAAATTGGTGAGTTGTGATGTTTTGGATAAAATAAAGACCAACTAAGGCCAATTGTGTGAAGTGTTTGTCTTGATAAGGGATGGAAATGCGTACATCATAGACATGAATCATAATATCACGGAGCAAGTCACATGCCTCAATACCTACTTCCAAAGTATGATCGACTGTGGACGGTTTAAATAACCTAGTTATTCGGGAAGTCAAAACATGCAAAGTGAAACACAAGAATAATACTAATCCTATATGACCCCAAAACTTTTGAGTCATATTAATTTTTCATTATTCATTGTATAATGTTTCAAATAATCAACTTAATACTTGAACTAAAACAATAGTTGTCCTATGCTCCAAGCATGCACACTATGTTTACCTATGGTCCTTTCTTTGTGGAATAGATCAATTGAAAACATTTCAATGATGCTCACTTCACAATTCCAAATCCTTATGAAAAATGTAAGAATACAAGATTCTTTGTCAATCTATTAGACTCTAAACTTATATGCAATGATCCTCTTGTAATGACTATGCACAAAAAGTCACAAAGACTTGGCTATAGACATTACAAAGTATTCCAATGGAGAGCAATTCCATGGAAACGAAATACATTCCTTTGAACATCCTTCTTGCATTAAGTTTTCTTATCTTACACAGATTTAATGAATAACTTCCACCTATGGAAACATTTCCATATTCCCATTTTGACTATCACTTCTGAACAAGAGTTGCCTCTTTTCAGAATATGCCAATATAGTCCTTCCAAAATTAACACTATACTTCCAACTGTCCATGAGCAACCAATTTTTGGTAAGCCTCATATTGTCCTTGACAATTGCTTAATCATTTAAGTCATACAATTCTGGTCCTTTTTCCCTCTTAATTCCCTAGGCATTTGGAAAATTCAGAACACATAGAAATATTATATCATATGAAATTGATCTTATACCCGAAGCATATGGGATACGATTCATAATGTCTCACATAAAGACATGATCCTAGACCAGTCTTTTGCTATAATTTTTCCTATCAGCCATATTCTCAAAATTCAGATTGTGAAGAGGGACGATGTAATCATAATCGAATAGAACGCAATTAGTATTTCCATGTATAGAATTTCCTTATGTAGAACCATTCCAACATAACATTCATATATATATATATATATATATATATATATATATATATATTTACTGTTAGAATTAGAATGAAGTATAATTTCCTCTCCCTTAATTATAGCAAAACAACTTTTCAAACCCTGCAACTTTGCAAATTGAAACTTTTGTTTTCTATAATTAATATTGCTAACTTGAAACACTTAACATAATAATCATGCTCCCACTAACATGATAATTAGATTCTTATCATCATAACACTTATGCTCCCACTAGCTTTGACATGTTTCCAGAAATCAGTTGGACTTCTAGAAATCAATACTTTATTGACTTTCTTACCAAAGTTCAAATTTCTGATATGAGATTCTTTGATAAGACTTTATCAAAATCATACACCTTTCCTTAGAAAGCTCACATGTGTGTCTAAACAATTATGAAGAAGGATGTTGTAATCATAATGTTTAGACCTTTTGCCCCTTCTCACAATTCGAATTATGAAGAGGGATGTAACACTCGTGTTTCTAGCCTAGGCATTTATATTGAGTTGATAGTCTAGGTTAACCTTTGTAACTCATTTTGAAGAAATGAAAAGGAATTATGTGAATATTATGTAAATTATGTGTTTTATGCTTAATTATTAGGGCTTAATTAATTAAGAATAAAAATAAGCGTCAAAATTAAAGTGTAAGATAAGCCCGATATCTTTACATAAAGTTGTAGTGGTCGAAACAAGGATTTCGGGGATATAAAGAATACCAAAATCCGAGTTATGACGAAGAAGTTATGACCTGTCGAAGTTTCGCGACAAAACCGGCACAGTGCTGAATGTCGTAAAAAGTGAGTTTTCAATAAACTACTTTTTAGCCTTAGTAATCTAAACGAAAGTCGTAGTATTCATTAAACCGAGAAGTTCGATAAAAATAACGCCTAAATCTGACTTCGTATGAGGAAGTTATGATTTTTCGAAGTTTCAGCTTAGCAGTAGACAGCTAAAAACTCGAATTTTAGATCGAGCGATTTTTATCTGACACAACCTAAACGAGAATTGAAGGTATCGTCATTACGAGCACAACGATAAAAAGTCTGACGAAAACGGACGTCGGATGAAGAAGTTATGAATTTTTAACGGATTTCTTGTAACGGCCCGGATTCCCAGGTATTATTCATTTTTATATTTTTGGTAAATTGTGAGGAGACTCGGCGAGTTGGAGCCTAGACTCGCCGAGTATGATCGCGGATTTGGACGCGGGTTCGCGTCCGGACACGGCGAGTCCAAGAGTGGACTCGGCCAGTCCACGCTGTTTAATGAAACCCTAATTTCCCGGCCTTGAGCCCTATTTAAAGGACCTTATACCCCTTCATTGCGGCTACCTTCGACCTTGAGAGCACCAGAGCAGCTGAGAGTCCTTGTGAGTGTGATAAGAGGCCATTATTCACCATTTTGTGTGTATTTGCAAGAAAGGAAGAGGAAGGCCAAGCTAGGAGAGTTGGGGAGCTTGGATCTACTTCCATTTCGGCAGAGGAAGCTATTTGAGGGAACATTCAGAGCTTATTCTCGTGTTTTTCTTGATATGGTAAAATCTAGGGTTTCTTCATGCCTTGTTTGCCTTGTATTTGGAGTGTGAGAGGTCCCATGGGGAAATGGTACCTAGATCTGGACCTTAGTAGGTCCAGAAAGTCCCAAATGCTCTGCTTTATGCCTTTCCTTTTGAGTTGGGGGCTTAGGTTGCCATTTTAGATGTCATTTCACCAAAAAAAGCCTTGTAGGCGCTGCATGGTAGCCAAGATTGTGACTTTACGTGATGAATGTGCTTGGGAGGTCTAGATCTATGAGTTGTTGGAGCGGATCTGACCTCAGGAGCGAGATTGAGTTGATGCATGGCATGGACTCGCCGAGTCCGAAGAACAGACTCGGCGAGTAGCATAAAGATTGTCCTTAACCACTCAGCGAGTGGTCTTGCCAAGTTAAGGGTTGACTCAGTGAGTCAGGGAGAGTTGGAGTGGGTTGACAGATGGACTGAGTCGAGTTGGAACTCGCCGAGTTGTTCTTGAGACTCGGCGAGTTGAGTCGTGGTGGCCCCGCGATTCATGCCAGGTGGAACTCGTTGAGTCAGGTAAGTACTCGACGTGTCAAAAGAGGATCCTAGGGAGTCAGTGAACACGTAAAGACTCGCCGAGTCGCTCTAGTGCGCTCGCCGAGTCCGGTCAAAGTTGACCGTTGACCAGAGTTGACCAGTGTTGACTTGATAGGGATAGTCAACCTTAGTTGAGAAAGTGTTAATTAGAAATATATTGTGTTATAGGAGGATTATAGCTCGGAGGATCGAGCGCGACATATTTCCAGGATTTACGAGTTATCGAAATACGCGAGGTGAGTCTTCTCATTATACTTTACCTTGAGTAGGTAATCAGAGTTATGTGATAGAGTATTTGTATGCTATATGTATGTTATGTGTTGTACTGCATTAAATCTATGTGATTTATGTTGTGCATGTTTATAGACTTGGAACCAGACCCCAGAGTTAGAACCAGTAGGTTCACAGAGTAGGGTCTACGGACCCACAGAGTTATAGCCTCGAGTGGCTAATATGTGTTATGTGTGGTATTTTGGGGAACTCACTAAGCTTTGTGCTTACAGTGTTAGTGTTGTTTGTTTCAGGTACTGGTGATGACCGTGGGAAGGCGCCGACTTCATCTGTACACATGCATGGGATTTTTATGATATGTGATCTTGGGATTTTTGTATGATATGGATTGGAGTTTTAAAACATTGATTTTTTTATGAAAATCAAATGAAAATGTTTTTATAATATGCGAAAAATTATTTTGAAATTCACGATGTTACAAGTTGGTATCAGAGCCTTGGTTTGAGGGATTCGAGTACTCCTTCGGGCGTATTTGAACTCAAACTGAGGATTTGAGAAGTATTTTCAAAAAGAGTAAAAGATTTTTGGAAAAACACAGAGCAGAGTTGTGTGTACGATCAGTCCGCGCCCGAAAGGTGATTTCCCAAAATACCCTCATGTTATGTGATATTACTATGGATATGATGTATTCTCATGCTAGAGTAGGCTAGGTACTCCTATTAGGACTAGAGTGGCCTGATTTGTGATGCCTTAGCCTAGGGAGTGGTGAGCTGCTATGAGATGCTTGAGAGGGAGTAGGTAGCAGCAAGGGGCCTATGAGAGATTTGTTAGAGAGTGGATTGTGCATGATAGAGTACTTGGAATTTGGGATCCGAAGAGGAGGACTTGGGGTGTATTCTGATACGGTGCGGACAGTAGTATTGGGCCCGTACTACTGAAAGCACCGGAGCGGTATACAGCCCAAGTAAGAATCTTTGGAATACCAAGGATCAAGGAGGGAAGAGTTGTCGAGTGTGAGTATGCTCGAATGGATTCTAATTTATCGTATGTTGTATTTTAGAGGTAGATCATGGTGAGGACACGTCTGATGCCTGAGACCAGTGAGACCAGTGATGAGGAGATCCGCCGGATCATCCATGAGGAAGTGGTTGCGGCCATCAGGGCAGAGATACCAAAGATGTTCGGGTCTATTAAGACCACGCTGATTGAGACCTTTGACGAGCGTTATGACGCTCTTTCTGAGGCTGCTGTTGCGGCAGCCACCGCAGCTATTGCTGCCGCGAGGCCGCAGGGTGGTGATGTGTTGCTGTTCCGAGAGTTCAGCAACACAAAACCACCAGAGTTTGATGGGACCCAGGACCCGGTAGCGGCTATAAGATGGATTTCTGACATGGAGGGGTGTTTCTTCACTTGCTCAACTCCTGAGCATTTGAAAGTTCGGTTCGCGCTGAACCAGCTTCGCTTGGGAGCGAAGGACTGGTGGAAGTTTGTGTCGGCGCACTTTATGCTTGCTGAGCTTGCGGCAGTGACCTGGGAGAGGTTCACCGCCATATTCCGAGATGAGTACGTTCACCAGGTGGAGAGGGAGCGTTTGGCCTAGGAGTTTCTGACCCTTAAGCAGGGTACTGAGTCTGTTACGGCGATTACCAGGATGTTCCATAAGAGGGCGATGTTCTGCCTGAGCACGTGTCCATCGAGCAGGCACGTATGAGCCGATATCTGAGTATTTTGAGGAGAGACATTCGGGAGTTCGCGGCGAACTCCTCGTACCGGACATTTGCCGAGCTTCAGGTAAATGCCCGGAAGAGGGAGATTGAGCTTGAGACTCAGGCCAGGGAGGAGGCGGAGTCTCAGGGGAGGGATCGGGGACCGGCATAGTCTCAGCCGGCAGCCAAGCGGGCCAAGCCCGCTGATCCCAAACCAGGGAGCCAGAAGGGCCGCACTTGTGGGAAGTGTGGAAAGGGTCATGATGGAGTCTGTAGAGCGGGATCTTGCGACAAGTGTGGCAAGGAGGGGCACATGGCCAAGGACTACCCCAAGGGATTTTTGGTGTGTTTTCACTGCAATCAGACCGGACACCGGAAGGCAGAGTGTCCGCAGTTGCGAGGATAATCTCAGGGAGCACCTCAGGGATCTGCCCCTGCCGCCATCAGAGCTACCGAGAGTCGGCCAGTGAAGGTCGAGGCACCGAGGACACGAGGGAGAGCTTTTCAGCTGACCGCGGAGGAGGTCCACGTAGCGCCCGATGTCGTGGCTGGTATGTATTCTTTCGTGTATTTATTTTGATGTTGAAATATTATGCTTATATTATGTTATGCGTAGGTACTTTTCTTGTGAATTTTGTACCTGCCTTGGTGTTATTTGACTCGGGTGCGAGTCGGTCTTTTGTATCTTTGGCTTTTAGTCAGCATATCAGTGTTAGTCGTGAGGCGTTGAGTCGGCCTCTGAGAGTTTCCATAGCTGACGAGAGGGTGATATATGCCACGGTGGTTCTCCGAGGGTGCGTAGTCGAGATTTTCGATGTTGAGTTCCCGATTGATCTGGTTCCTATTGCGATAGGTGATGTCTGTGTCATTGTGGGCATGGACTGGTTGAGGAGATTCGGTGCGATTATCGACTGCGAACAACAGCTGGTGACCATACGAGACCCTAGTGGGGGAGTTCTTTCGGTGTACGGCGAGGGTACACGTTCAGGATCGACATTTTGTTCGGCCGCTAGGGCGAGGCAGTGTCTACAGCAAGGCTGTAAGGGTTTTGTGGCGTAAGTGATGGATACGCGAGTGGATTCCGAGAGACCGAGGTTAGTTGAGGAGGTTCCGGTGGTGCGTGAGTTCCCGGATGTATTTCCCGAGGAGTTGCCAGGTGGGCCTCCTGTGAGGCAAGTGGAGTTCAGTATCGATTTGGTTCCGGGGGCCGCGCCTATCGCTAAGGTGTCTTATCGCCTTGCACCTCCAGAGATGCAAGAGTTATCCTCACAGCTTCAGGAGCTGCTGGGGAAGGGGTTTATTCGGCCGAGCAGCTCGCCGTGGGGAGCGCCTATCCTGTTCGTCAAGAAGAAGGATGGTTCACACCGGATGTACATTGATTACTGGGAGTTGAACAAGCTGACGGTCAAGAACCGTTACCCGTTGCCGAGGATCGACGATTTATTCGATCAGTTACAGGGAGCATCTTGATTCTCCAAGATCGATTTGAGGTCTGGATATCATCAGGTGAGGGTGCGGGATGAGGACGTCCAGAAGATAGCGTTCAGGACGCGTTATGGGCATTATGAGTTTGTGGTGATGCCTTTCGGGCTCACCAATGCCCCGGCAGTGTTCATGGATCTCATGAACCGAGTGTGTAGGCCGATGTTGGATCGGTCGGTGATTGTACTTATCGATGACATTTTGGTATATTTGAGATCTAGAGAGCAGCATGAGGAGCATTTGAGAGAGGTTCTCGGAGTTCTGAGATCGGAGAGGCTTTATGCCAACTTCTCCAAGTGTGATTTCTGGTTGCGGGAGGTCCAGTTCTAAGGACATCTTGTTAACCAGGAAGGGATATTGGTCGATCCGGCCATGGTTGAGGCGGTGATGAGTTGGGAGGTGCCGAGGTCACCCTCCGAGATCAGGAGTTTCCTAGGGTTGGCAAGGTATTATCGGAGATTTATCAAGGACTTCTCTAAGATCGCAGTGCCACTCACCAGGTTGACCCGAAAAGGTGTTGCTTTTTCATGGGGCCCCGCGCAGCAGGCCTCCTTTGAGACACTTCGCCAAAGGTTATGTGAAGCCCCGGTGTTAGCACTCCCGGAAGGGATGGAGGACTTTGTGGTATACTGTGACGCATCGATTCTGGGATTGGGGGCGGTGTTGATGCAGAGGGGGCATGTGATAGCATACGCATCGAGGCAGTTGAAGCCTCATGAGATGAGATACCCCACCCATGATCTTGAGTTGGGGGCAGTGGTGTTCGCCCTCAAGATTTGGCGTCACTACCTGTATGGGGTTCGGTGTACGATATACACGGACCATGAGAGTTTGAAATATTTGATGGATCAGCCGAACCTAAATATGCGACAGAGAAGGTGGTTGGATGTGGTCAAGGATTATGATTGTGAGATCCTGTACCACCCAGGCAAGGCTAATGTTGTAGCCGATGCACTGAGCCGCAGGGCGAAGAGCACCCCACTGCGGGATGTATGTTTGAGATTAACCGTGGTAGCTCCAGTGTTGGACGCCATTCATGGGGCACAGGCCGAGGTTGTGCAACCTGAGATGCAGAAGAAAGAGCGGGTTGTTGGTTTGGTTTCAGAGTTCGTTACCGATGGTCGGGGGCTTATGACATTTCAGAGGCGTATCTGGGTGCCGTCTGTGGGAGGAACGCGTACCGTTTTGATGGAAGAGGCTCATCGCTCGAAATTTTCGATCCATCCTGGGGCCACTAAGATGTATTTGGACCTGAGAAAGGAGTATTGGTGGCCCTGTATGAAGAGGGATGTTGCATGGTTTGTTGAGAGGTGCTGGACCTGCCGTAGGGTTAAGGTCGAGCACCAGAGGCCGCATGGTAAGTTGCTGCCATTGGAGGTTCCCGAATGGAAGTGGGAACAAATCACCATGGATTTCATCACCAAATTGCCAAGGACTGTCAGAGGAGTTGATGCAATTTGGGTGATTGTGGACAGGTTGACGAAGAGCGCTCATTTCCTTGCTATCAGCGAGAGTTCTTCAACAGAGAAATTGGCAGAGGTGTATGTGAGGGAAGTGGTATCTCGGCATGGGGTGCCGATCTCGATTGTTTCAGACCGTGATGTGCATTTCACTTCTAGATTCTGGAAGAAGTTTCATGAGGAGTTGGGTACTAGACTGCATTTTAGTACCGCATATCATCCCCAGACAGACGGTCAGAGTGAGCGGACAATTCAGACGCTTAAGGACATGTTCCGGGCATGTGTGTTGGATTTCGGGGGTAGCTGGGATGCATATTTGCCTTTGGCAGAGTTTTCCTACAACAACAACCATCATTCGAGCATTGGTATGCCGCCCTTTGAGCTATTGTATGGGAGGAGGTGTCGGACCCCCATTTGCTGGGGAGAGGTTGGACAGCGGGTGATGGGCAGTACAGAGATCGTGCTTCAGACGACAGAGTAGATCCAGCAGGTCAGACAGAGGTTGTTGACCGCTCAGAGTCGTCAGAAGAGTTATGCAGAAAGACACCGGTCCGAGCTTGAGTTTCAGGTCGGCGACCTTGTACTCCTGAAGGTCTCTCCTTGGAAAGGAGTGATTCGATTCAGGAAGAGGGGCAAGTTGGGGCCCAGATATATTGGTCCATTCCGAGTGATCGCGAGGGTAGGCCGGGTAGCCTATCGTTTGGATTTGCCAGCAGAGTTGGGGCAAATTCACGACACTTTTCATGTGTCGCAGCTGAGGAAGTGTATAGCCGATGAGTCGGCAGTGGTTCCATTAGAGGATATTCAGGTGGATGCGAGCCTGAATTATGCTGAGAGACCAGTGGCCATAAGATAACGAAAAATCAAGGTTCTGAGGAACAAGGAGGTACCCCTGGTTTTGGTTCAGTGGCAGCATCGGAAGGGGTCCGAGATGACTTGGGAACCGGAGCGTGAGATGCGTGAGCAGCATCCAGAGTTATTTGCAAGGCGAGACTTCGAAGGCGAAGTCTAGTTCTAGTGGGGGAGAATTGTAACAGCCCGGATTCCCAGGTATTATTCATTTTTATATTTTTGGTAAATTATGAGGAGACTCGGCGAGTTGGAGCCTAGACTCGCCGAGTATCATCGCGGATTTGGACGCGGGTTCGCGTCCAGACTCGGCGAGTCCACGCTGTTTAATGAAACCCTAATTTCCCGGCCTTGAGCCCTATTTAAAGGACCTTATACCCCTTCATTGCGGCTACCTTCGACCTTGAGAGCACCAGAGCAGCTGAGAGTCCTTGTGAGTGTGATAAGAGGCCATTATTCACCATTTTGTGTGTATTTGCAAGAAAGGAAGAGGAAGGCCAAGCTAGGAGAGTTGGGGAGCTTGGATCTACTTCCATTTCGGCAGAGGAAGCTATTTGAGGTAACATTCAGAGCTTATTCTCATGTTTTTCTTGATATGGTAAAATCTAGGGTTTCTTCATGCCTTGTTTGCCTTGTATTTGAAGTGTGAGAGGTCCCATGCGGAAATGGTACCTAGATCTGGACCTTAGTAGGTCCAGAGAGTCCCAAATGCTCTGCTTTATGCCTTTCCTTTTGAGTTGGGGGCTTAGGTTGCCATTTTAGATGTCATTTCACCAAAAGAAGCCTTGTAGGCGCTGCATGGTAGCCAAGATTGTGACTTTATGTGATGAATGTGCTTGGGAGGGCTAGATCTATGAGTTGTTGGAGCGGATCTGACCTCAGGAGCGAGATTGAGTTGATGCATGGAATGGACTCGCCGAGTCCGAAGAACAGACTCGGCGAGTAGCATGAAGATTGTCCTTAACCACTCAGCGAGTGGTCTTGCCGAGTTAAGGGTTGACTCAGTGAGTTAGGGAGAGTTGGAGGGGGTTGACAGATGGACTGAGTCGAGCTGGAACTCGCCGAGTTGTTCTTGAGACTCGGCGAGTTGAGTCATGGTGGCCCCGCGATTCATGCCAGGTGGAACTCGTCGAGTCAGGTAAGTACTCGACGTGTCAAAAGAGGATCCTAGGGAGTCAGTGTACACGTATAGACTCGCCGAGTTGCTCTAGTGCACTCGCCGAGTCCGGTCAAAGTTATGTGATAGAGTTATGTGATAGAGTATTTGTATGCTATATGTATGTTATGTGTTGTACTGCATTAATTCTATGTGATTTATGTTGTGCATGTTTATAGAGTTGGAACCGGAAGGTTCCCAAAGTTAGAACCAGTGGGTTCACAGAGTAGGGTCTACGGACCCACAGAGTTATAGCCTCGAATGGCTAATATGTGTTATGTGTGGTATTTTGGGGAACTCACTAAGCTTTGTGCTTACAGTGTTAGTGTTGTTTGTTTCTGTGACATCCCCATATTTCTCGGCCAGAAAAGACCGATTTAATTTATGCTTTTTAAAATAAAATCAGAGAAATCTTTTTATAAGATATTGCGGAATTGGTCCCCAAACAATATATGATAAAAGTTTATACAAATCCTTCATTAAGAAGGTATATATTTTCCATATATATATATATATATATATATATATATATATATATATATATATATATATATATATCAAAACCTCGGGATGTCATGTTCCGATACAAATCAAAAGCATAAACAAGACATTATAATCCTTTCAACAGTTATTTACAACTACTGGCCTATAATCCAAAAATCTCTCATCATCCTCCGACTATGCTCGGGGTCCACTACCTGTAATCATAAAACTGAGTGGGTCAGGCTTGGGAGCCTGGTGAGCATATAGGGTTTTCAACCCACAATAATAATATACTTATTAAGTTCACCAATCAACAATAACCCTGATTACCCATTCCCGTTGTCCTCACTTTACGTCCCTAAACACCTATCACAAGGGACCTAGCCTAAGGATTATCATCGGGATGGACACTACTGCTAAGGGGTTTCCTCAGCCATACATGTCCTTAAGGCAACCATGAGGGGCATGAAGTACGCCAATGAACATTTAATTCATCAACACTTACAAGTTGCAAACCTGCTAGTGTTCCACTGGACTATCTAGAAAGTCCGTGGTCGTCATCTATACTTCGCTAGATGACTACAACAACAACAACAACATCGACATCGAGGCCTCTCACCATTTTAACACACATCAACTATTTCATCTACCCATGTTTTACCCAACATATTTTGTAGATAAAAAGCATATACAGTTTAAAACTTGTATAAAACATCAATTCAACAGTCACCTCGAATAAACAATTAGCATATTTACACATAACACGTATTTCAAGGTAAATACTTCGTATCTATGTGTAAATTGAAAGTAACTACACACTCACTTATTTTGGTGAAAATCGGGCAGCAATTCGTTTCCTAAAACGATCGTTTCTAATAAAACCGGGAGTTTTATTGAGAAACCGGGCTCTGCGAAAGGTCGGGCTTCGAAACCGAAAAGATAAATTTTCCGGGCTTCTCGGGCACTTCGTGGGGTATTCCGGGCTTTACAATCGATACCGAGGCTTTGCGGGATGTTAAGATGAAGAAAATATGGAGAGAGGGGCTAAAAATGGCTAAATTCCAAAAGTAACCGGAAACCCTCGCAGGTACCCTTCTATATATAGGGTCCGAAGTTTTATCCAACGGCTGAGAAGTTGGCACGCTTCGGGGATCCGACGGCTCGCAAGGGGTGGCTTCGCACATGCCTCGCATGGCTCGCACCTGGCTCGCACATGCGAGGGCTCGCTGGCGGCTTCTAAGTGGACCGCGGCTTGCTAGCGCACCTGCGAGGCTCGGAGCTAGGCTATGCGAGGCTCGGACACACGCAGCAGCCGGGCGAAGCTTCGGCTGGGGAGCTGGCTGTTTCGGATTAGGCCTCCTCCTCGTTCGAATCAGAAGAGGACACGTGGCTCGCATGACTCAGCTGCCTCGGTGACTCAGCAGCCTAATGACTCAGTAGCTAGGTGACTCAGCAGGACACGTGTCACTTTCTAAGCGAGGGTGACGTGGCAATTGTGACTATGCGAAATTTCTCGGTTTTCGTGCCAAAACTTCTAAAATCCATAACTTTCGCATACGAGCTCCGTTTTTGACATTCTTTATATGCACGCGTAGCTAAAATTACGATCTACAACTTCCGTTTAGACTTCGTCGGCTAATTTTGACTTTAAATTTTATATTATTATTTTTAACAGACCGGGACAGGAAATCCGTTAAAAATTCATAACTTCTTCATCCGACGTCCGTTTTCGTTAGACTTTTTACCGTTGTGCTCCTAATGACGAGACCTTCAATTCTCGTTTAGGTTGTGTCGGCTAAAAATCGCTCGATCTAAAATTCTAGTTTTTAGCTGTCTATTGCTATGTTGAAACTTCGAAAAATCATAACTTCCTCATACGAAGTCAGATTTGGGCGTTCTTTTTATTGAACTTCTCGGTTTAACGAATACGATGACTTTCGTTTAGATTACTAAGGCTAAAAAGTAGTTTATCAAAAACTCACTTTTTACGACATTCAGCACCGTGCCGGTTTTGTCGCGAAACTTCGACAGGTCATAACTTCTTCGTTATAACTCGGATTTTGGTATTCTTTATATCCCCGAAATCCTTGTTTCGACCACTACAACTTTATGTAAAGATATTGGGCTTATCTCACACTTTAATTTTGACGCTTATTTTTATTCTTAATTAATTAAGCCCTAATAATTAAGCATAAAACACATAATTCACATAATATTCACATAATTCCTTTTCATTTCTTCAAAATGAGTTACAAAGGTTAACCTAGACTATCAACTCAATATAAATGCCTAGGCTAGAAACACGAGTGTTACAATTCTCTCCCCCTTAGGATGATTCCGTCCCCGGAATCACATATCACCAAACAACTGCGGGTAGCGACTCATCATGTCACTCTCCGTTTCCCAAGTGAGATTTGGTCCATTCGTATGTTTCCAGCGCACAAGCACTAAATCGACCATCTTGCGTCGTAACTTCATAGTCTTACGGTCAACGATTGCCTCAGGTTCTTCGATCAACCTCTTGTTTTCATCCAACCTTAACTCAGAAATCGGAATTATGTCGGGCACATCTCCTGTGAACTTTCTCAAGTAACACACATGAAAGGTGTTATGAATACCCTCTAGTTCTTCCGGTAACTCTAGCTTGTAAGCTTGATTCCCGATCCTCTGAAGAACTTTATATGGTCCAATAAACCTTGGACTCAACTTCCCTCGTTTCCCAAATCTTATAAGTCCCTTCCACGGCGAGACTTTAAGTAAAACCGAATCTCCAACATCGAAGGATATCGGTTGTCTTTTCTTGTCAGCATAACTCTTTTGTCGATCTTGAGCAGCTAACATCCTTTCCCTTATCACTTTCAACTTTTCAGCAGTCTCATGGACTATTTCAGGTCCCATAAACTGCTTTTCCCCAGCTTCCAACCAACATGATGGCGTTCGACACTTCTCCCCATACAAAGCGTGATAAGGTGCCATCTTAATGCTTGAGTGGAAACTATTATTATAGTAGAATTCTACTAAAGGTAAGTGTTCATCCCAGTTACCTTGGAATTCTAGGGTACATGCTCTCAGCATATCCTCCAATGTTTGAATCGTTCGCACACTCTGACCATCGGTTTGCGGATGGTAAGCTATACTCAAACACAACTTGGTACCTAATTCCTCTTGTAGACTCCTCCAAAACCTTGAGGTAAAACGGCTGTCACGATCGGAAACAATCGTTAACGGAACACCGTGAAGCCTCACAATTTCCTTCACGTAAGAATTCGCAAGTGTATCCATAGACCATTTCTCTTTGGCCGCTATGAAATGCGCACTCTTAGTGAAGCGATCAACGACCACCCAAATCATGTCGTGACCGTTCCTTGTTCTGGGCAGTTTAGTCACAAAATCCATGGTGACGTCTTCCCATTTACCCATGGGTACGGGTAAAGGTTCTAAACTCCCATACGGTTTCTGATGTTGTGCCTTTACCCTAGCACAAGTCACACACTCGGCCACATACTTAGCAACATCGAGCTTCATCGTCGGCCACCAATAATAGGGTTTTAGATCCCTATACATTTTCGTACTGCCGGCATGAATTGAGTACATGGTCTTGTGAGCTTCTTCCATCAGAAGATCTCTTATTCCGCCCGTCTTAGGTACCCAAATTCTATCTTGAAATACCTTCAACCCTTGGTTGTTTGTACCGAACACTAACGTTTTGCCCAAACGTTCTTCCTTTCGGTCATTTTTCTCTAAATCTTCCTGTTGAGCTTTCTTTATACTTTCTACAATTGTCGAGACAACTTCAATTCTCAACGCTCTTGGCCTTTTCTTTTCAAGGTTTACACTGAGAGCATCGGCAACAACATTTGCTTTACCAGGGTGGTAAAGTATCTCACAGTCGTAGTCCTTGAGTAACTCTAGCCAGCATCGTTGCCTCGTGTTCAATTCCTTCTGATTAAAGAGATATTGGAGACTCTTATCATCAGTGAAAAGTTTACACTTGGTGCCATAAAGATAATGCCTCCATATCTTCAAGGCAAATACTACCGCTGCCAACTCCAAATCATGAGTGGGGTAGTTCTTTTCATGCTCCTTCAATTGCCTCGATGCATACGCGATCACTTTATCCCTTTGGGTCAGAACACAACCTAACCCAACTCCGGATGCATCGCTATAAACTGCAAAGTCATCAACTCCTTCAGGCAATGAAAGAATCGGTGCTTCACACAATCTCTTCTTCAACTTCTCAAAGGCTTCCTTATGCTTCTCATTCCAAGCATAAGTGGCTCCTTTGTGGGTCAAAGCTGTTAATGGAGTAGCAATCGAAGAAAAGCCTTGGATAAACCTTCGGTAATATCCAGCTAATCCTAAAAAGCTTCGAATCTCCGTAGGACTTTTTGGTTGTTCCCACTTCATTACAGCTTCAATCTTTGCTGGGTCGACCATTATCCCTTCTTGGTTAACCACATGACCTAAAAATTGGACTTCTTGAATCCAAAATTCACACTTGGAGAACTTTGCATACAGCTTCTCCTTTTTCAGGACTTCTAGCACTTCACGCAGATGCTTTTCATGCTCCTGCTTGCTTTTCGAATAAATCAAGATATCATCTATGAATACTATCACGGATTTATCTAAGAATGGTTTACAAACCCTATTCATCAAATCCATGAAAGCTGCTGGGGCATTGGTTAGTCCGAACGACATAACCAAAAATTCATAGTGTCCATATCTCGTTCTAAAAGCAGTCTTTTCGATGTCCTGCTCTCTCACCTTTAGTTGATGGTATCCCGACCTAAGATCGATCTTCGAGAAATAGCTCGAACCCTGCAACTGGTCGAACAAGTCATCGATCCTTGGCAACGGGTACTTGTTCTTTATCGTCACTTTGTTCAGCTCTCTGTAATCGATACACATTCTCATGCTTCCGTCTTTCTTCTTTACAAATAACACAGGGGCTCCCCAGGGTGATGAACTAGGTCGAATGAAACCTTTGTCCAATAACTCCTGAAGTTGTGTCATAAGTTCTTTCATTTCGGTTGGCGCTAATCGATAAGGTGCTTTCGCTATCGGCATCGTTCCTGGTAATAAGTCGATACGAAATTCTACTTGTCGATCAGGGGGCAATCCGGGAAGATCTTCGGGAAAGACTTCCGGATAATCACACACCACCGGAATATTCTGCACCTCCTTCTTTTCCATCTTGGCATCGATCACGAACGCTAGATATGATGTACATCCCTTGGCCAAACACTTGTTGGCTTTCATTAGGGAAATGATTCCAGAGTTTACTCTGCGTTTGTCTCCGTACACCATAAACGACTCTCTCCCTGGCGGGTTTACTTTTACTATCTTCTTTCTGCATAGTATTTCTGCATCGTTGGCGCTAAGCCAATCCATTCCTAAAACTATGTCGAATCCATTTAACTCGATAGGCAATAATTCCTCTTGGAACTTATTCCCATCCAAGTCAATGAGGATGTTTTTCATACGATGGCTAACAGGTACAAACTTGCCACTAGCAATCTCGACTATTATAGGATTAACTAGCATATCTACAGGCAAAGCTAGCTTTCTACCAAATTCATGCGATATAAAGGAGTAATTGGCTCCAGAATCAAACAAAATTTGGGCAGGCAATTCGTTTACGAGAAAGGTACCTGAAGCAACATCGGCTTCTTCTTTCGTAGCTTCGAGGGTCATCTGGAAGGCTCTCGCCTTCGGCTTTGGTGGTAGATTGGGTTTTGCTGTGTCCTTCTGATGGGTTTTGAGCATTCTAACACTTCCTAAGTGTACATGCAACCCTAATAAATCTTGGATCTATGTTTGTCTAAGATACATGCAAATAATTATTTTTCCAAGGCTTATATCCTAACTAGCATGGCATGGGGAACTTGAATCAAATAAAGCTAGTAGAAACACTTACCTTGTAGTTGTAGTTGATTCCTTGGAGTTTTAGAGCCTAGCACCAATAATGTGGATGCCTCAAATGAAAGTCACAAATCACCACAAACTTGGAACTTTGAGAGAATAGTCACACTTCTCTTGAAATCGACCCTCACCTCAACATGTGTCAACTAGTGTGATTTCAAGAGCCAAAGCCTCCTTTATATAGTGTGGTGGATTAGGGTTACATCCATGTAAACCCTAATACCCATGTCTCTTCATTTCCATGAGATCCATGGGTTAAAGCTCCATGGAGTATCCATGGACTTCTCCATTCAAGCCTAGCCCATTCCAAATAAGCATAAGCACACACTATATAAATATAGAAGCCCATATTTAATTAGTAATATCTTTGATCACTAAATTAATCCTAGATTAATTATAGATCACTACTAATTAAATAATATGATCTTATATTAATATATTAGAACTTATAATATATTAATAAATCATAGCTTGTACTATTCTCAAATATTATCCATAAATTGTTCGGGTGAAGTGCAACCCAAATGGACCATCCCGGGTCGGGTCGAGTACACATCATGGCATACATGATCGATCCTACAGCTGAAGCATAAGGAAAACGACTCATTTCTGCTATCTCAGCCTCACTACTAGGGCTTTGTGTCTTACTCAATTTGGCGTTACACTGAATGGGTAACTCACCTTTCTTGGAGTTATGCATGTGTAATCTTTTCAACACTTTGTCCAAGTAGGTACTTTGGCTAAGTCCAATTAGCCTTTTACTCCTGTTTCTCAAAATCTTTATCCCTAGGATATAGGCAGCTTCACCAAGGTCCTTCATAGCGAAACACTTCCCAAGCCAGGACTTTACTTCCTGCAGGGTTGGGATGTCATTTCCTATGAGTATTATGTCATCCACATACAGTACCAAAAAACTGACTATGCTCCCACTAGCCTTGATATAGACGCAAGATTCATCTTCACTCCTCGAAAAGCCAAATTCCTTGACTTTCTCATCAAAGCAAAGATTTCACCTGCGAGGTGCCTGTTTCAATCCATAAATGGATTTCTCGAGCTTACACACTCTATTAGGGTACTCGTTGCTGACAAAACCCTCTGGCTGACTCATGTAAACATCTTCAGCCAACTTTCCATTAAGGAAAGCAGTTTTGACATCCATTTGCCATATTTCATAGTCATGAAATGCAGCTATGGCTAACAGAACCCGAATAGACTTAATCTTGGCTACTGGAGAAAAGGTCTCATCATAGTCCACTCCAGGAATTTGAGAGAAGCCCTTTGCAACCAGTCTCGCCTTATAAGTGTGTACTTTACCATCCATGTCGGTCTTCTTCTTGAAGACCCATTTGCACCCTACAGTCTTACGACCTGGTACATTCTCAACCAAGTTCCAAACTTGATTGTCATACATGGATTGTATCTCGCTATCCATGGCCTCTTTCCATTTAGCAGCCTCAGGGCCTGCCATGGCTTCCGTGTAGCTGTTTAGGTTCATCCAGACCTACTAGTGTCTCATCACTAATAAGTGTCTCACCTTCCGCAGTAATATGGAAGCCATAGTAATGCTCAGGTGCATTCCTAACTCTCGTGGAACGCCTCAAAGGTACAGGCTCATCAACTGGCTCAACAGGAGTTTCCTCCTCAAGTTGAGGGCTAGTGTTTGAAGTTCCTTCACCGCTTGATTCTTGAATTTCTTCAAGATCAATTTGCCTCCCACTGTCTCCTTGGCTTATAAATTCTCTCTCTCAAAAGACTCCTCTTCTTGCTACAAAGACCACATTGTCACTAGGTCTGTAGAAGAGGTAACCAAAGGATTGCTGTGGGTAGCCGATGAAAATACACCTCTCGCTTCGAGGTTCGAGCTTATCATGAGTCTCGCATCTCACGAAAGCCTCACAACCCCAAATCTTGATGTGGTCTAGCTTAGGTACTTTGCCAGTCCACATCTCGTGAGGAGTTTAGGCAACTTTCTTTGTAGGGACAAGATTAAGAATATGGGCGGCAGTCTCTAAGGCATACCCCCAGAATGAGATTGGTAGCGTAGCTCGACTCATCATGGAACGAACCATATCCAACAAGGTTCGATTACACCTCTCAGCCACACCATTCAACTGTGGTGTCTTGGGAGGTGTCAATTGTGAGACAATCCCACATTCCCTAAGATAGTTGAGGAACTCTGAACTAAGATACTCACCTCCTCGATCGGATCGAAGCATCTTAATGTTCCTGCCCAATTGATTCTCGACTTCCTGTTTAAATTCCTTAAACCTCTCGAAAGTCTCTGACTTATGCTTGATTAAGTAGACATATCCATATCTACTGTAATCATCAGTAAAAGTCAAATAATAACGATTAGCATCCCTTGTGGCATGTTTGAATGGTCCACACACATCCGTGTGTATAAGGTCCAACAAACCTTCACCCCTCTCACACGAGCCTGTGAAGGGTGACTTTGTCATTTTTCCAAGTAAGCATGATTCACAACTATCATCTGACTTTAGATCAAACGACTCCAAGACTCCATCCTTTTGGAGTTGGCCTATGTGTTTCTTGCTTTTATGTCCAAGACGACAATGCCATAACGATGCTTTATCCAAGTTATTATTATTAGTAGAATCAATACACAAAACATTATTTCCTAAGTTATCTACAACAGATACAGCTTCATACACACCATCACAAGGTAATGTTTTAAAATAAAAAACATTATTATAGAAAACATCTATAGAACCAACTTCATTATTAAATGAAAAGGTAAACCCTTGTTTGTACAAAGCATGAAAGGAAATAATATTTCTTGCCATTCCTGGAGAGTAACAACATTTATTCAAATCTAAATTAAACCCACTACTTAGCGATAAAGTATAAACTCCAATCTTGGTAACAGGTGAAGCTTTCCTATTCCCCATGATCAAGTTTATTCTTCCTAGCTCCACATTCTCACTTCTTCTTAGTCCCTGCAAGTCACAACAAATATGAATACCACAACCGGTATCAAGGACCCAAGATTTAGAATTGGGTGAGTTATTAGAAATGATAGTGTAAGTACCTGCATGGTTGGGTTTGACTTTCCCATCCTTCACATCCTGCTGGTACTTTGGGCAGTTCCGCTTCCAATGAGATTTTTCATGACAATAGAAGCATTCGGCCTCTTTTGGGTCAAAAGAAGGAGTGACGAAACCTTTCTTGGTTCCACTTGAAGAAGAGCCATCAAGGGTCCGAGCCTTGGTACCCTTCGAGGATCTCTTTCTCTTCCTCCATCGATTTTTCCCAATTGCCAAAACCGGAGTTGAGTTTGGAGTAGGAGTGATAGCAACCGACTTCCCCTTAAGACCTGATTCTGCGGTCTCGAGAAGTCCCTGAAGTTTGCTGAGTGTGACCTCTTCCTTATTCATGTGATATGTCATGCGGAATTGATCATAGCACGATGGTAAGGAGTGCAAAATGATATCTATTGCAAGATCCTCAGGGAAGTTCACATTAAGCTTCAGCAAACGATCCACATACCTTTGCATTTTCTGCATGTGGCTCGTGACGGATTCCCCGTCCTTCATCATGGTTGTTATCATGGAGCAGATGATTTCATACCTCTCTTGTCTTGCACTTTGATGGTATCTTTCCATCAAATCTTGGTGCATTTCATAAGGGTAGAAATCCTCATAAGACTTTTGGAGTTCCGCTGTCATCGTGGCCATCATGATGCAAGCCACTTTGTAGCATCCCTTTCATGTGCCTGAAAGTCAGCGATCTCCTAAGGAGTTGCAGTGGTCTCATCAATTTCCTTAAGCTCCTTGTCAAGGACATATTCTTTGTCCTCGTAGCGGGTAATCATCCTGATGTTTCTGATCCACTCATTGAAGTTGGATCCATCAAAGGTGACTTTCCCACACAAGTTCATAAGGGTAAAGGAGCCATTAGGATTAGAGCCAGAAGCAGTATTGTTTGAAGACATCTGAAAAGAAGAGAACAAGATTAGTTTAGATGTAAGAGAGTCCTTAATAAAACACCCAAATGTAATATTAAGGCTAGGATCCAATCACAATATAATATAACTTAGAAGAGGTATGCCGTAATCTAAGTTATACCATATTTGAAAGGTAGGTGAATGACGATTCACCAATTTCCACCACGAATACCGAAATATTTAAGTATTAGGTTTTTGATTGGTTCTTAGAAATTCCTAGATTCTTTGAGATTCAATGAACTTTTCAAAGGCATGTTTCAATCTCGAGTGTGCCCTCCAAGTTTTGTGACTGGGATGCCGAGGATCACAAAACGAGGTGTGAAGTAACCATGCAAATCACTTGGTACGCTTAAGGTTTATCACTCAATCGATGTGTCGGTAAACCACACACGCTCCATCGATACTATAATAAACCCTAAGTCACCCTTTACCTACCTTGTTAAGTCCAAGTTAGTGTGCCGGTTAACCACACACGCTCCACCAACGACTTAATCAAAGTGTAAAGTGTGATTTCATGGATTAGCACCTTATTCACATTTTTCCTAAAGTAACTAAGATTAGGAATTTAATAAAACATTTAGTTACTTTATAAAATTCATCATACTTTGAATGAGAATTTATAAGTCCTTGTCTTACCCGTTCGGCTAACGACCCTCCACCAGTCAAGCAAGCGGTGGGTGAGAGTGGACACCCATTAAGTCACCATTTTATAGGCAAAAACCTTATACCCACCTTATAGACCGGCTTCGTGAATGAGGCGTACTAGCGGTAAGACGACTTTGTTCTTATACATACATATATATATATATATATATATATATATATATATATATATATATATATATATATATATAATTATTAAATCATAATAATATAAGTATAAGGGTTGAATTTTAACTTTTAAAATTCTAAGGGTTGGAACTAAAGTTTTAACTTGACTTTACTTGTTCCAAAACTTGAGGGCAAGTTTTGTAAACTTTCAAAACTTTTCATATCTTGTAACTTATGAGTTTAATAGAGTAATAAAATGAAGACTCTTCATTTTTCTAACTCTTGTGTTCTTTTAATGGTTTTCAATCCAAGAGACTTTTGGTTTTCCATAACTTGAGGACAAGTTATGGACTCCATTAAATAACATTATGATCAAGAATTAATCTACCACATAGGTTACAAATAATTCCTATGATCATCTAAACATCATAAGAACAAGATCATGAACATGAACACTTTTATATATCAAAATCACACTTAATCTTTGTAATTTTGATAACTAGTTGTTGTAAATGAGTTAGAAAAGACATTACACCTTCTAAAACAAGTTTTCAAGTACCAAAACAGTTTAGGGTAATGTTTCTAATCCATTTCCAGCAACTAAAAGTCGAAAAACTGCACTCTGTCGACCCTACTCGCCGAGTGCATGAACCTACTCGGCGAGTAGGTTGAAGATACAAGTGGACTCGGCGAGTCCCCCCATGGACTCGGCGAGTCCATCAGTCAGACAGCAAGATTTCGACTTTTTCAAGCATATTGCAACAAGTATCAAACAAACAAACCTGGCTCTGATACCACTGATGGGTTTTGAGCATTCTAACACTTCCTAAGTGTACATGCAACCCTAATAAACCTTGGATCTATGTTTGTCTAAGATACATGCAAATAATTATTTTTCCAAGGCTTATATCCTAACTAGCATGGCATGGGGAACTTGAATCAAATAAAGCTAGTAGAAACACTTACCTTGTAGTTGTAGTTGATTCCTTGGAGTTTTAGAGCCTAGCACCAATAATGTGGATGCCTCAAATGAAAGTCACAAATCACCACAAACTTGGAACTTTGAGAGAATAGTCACACTTCTCTTGAAATCGACCCTCACCTCAACATGTGTCAACTAGTGTGATTTCAAGAGCCAAAGCCTCCTTTATATAGTGTGGTGGATTAGGGTTACATCCATGTAAACCCTAATACCCATGTCTCTTCATTTCCATGAGATCCATGGGTTAAAGCTCCATGGAGTATCCATGGACTTCTCAATTCAAGCCTAGCCCATTCCAAATAAGCATAAGCCCACACTATATAAATATAGAAGCTCATATTTAATTAGTAATATCTTTGATCACTAAATTAATCCTAGATTAATTATAGATCACTACTAATTAAATAATATGATCTTATATTAATATATTAGAACTTATAATATATTAATAAATCATAGCTTGTACTATTCTCAAATATTATCCATAAATTGTTCGGGTGAAGTGCAACCCAAATGGACCATGCCGGGTCGGGTCAAGTATATACCAAATATAGTTATGGACTTAGACACTATATCCAACACCTTCTTCTTCGGGCAGTCCCTCAAAATATGCCCTTCTTCATTGCACCCAAAACATACGTTCTTATTGAAGGTGCATTCATTGGCATAATGCCCTGGCTTTCCACATTTGTAACAAGTGACTTCCACGCTACACTTCCCAGCATGTTTCTTCCTACACTTGTCACACCACTTGGCTTCGCTTCCTCCTCCAAACTTTCTCGAACCAGTCTTCGAGAATTTGTTCTTTTTATTGGAACCTGAAGTTCCTTCAAACTTTCTCTTTTTGCCAACTTCAACCTTGCTGGCGGCTCTCCCTTTTATCATATCTTCAACAGACTTGGCAGCCCAAATAGCTGCCTCCAAAGTAAGTGCCTAACGTACTGGCACCGCATACTCCCATGGAAGTCCCTTTGCGTACCTGTCTGTTTTTGCCAACTCATCTGGGACAATACGCAAAGCAAACTCCATTTTGTCTGTGAAGTTATTTGTATATTCGTCAACGGTCATACTCCCCTTCTGCAACGTTAGAAATTGGTTTTCTAACTCAAGTACGTTTTGGGCCGAGCAGTACTTGCGCTTGAAGTGCACTAAGAACTCTGCCCAAGTTAATTGCAGTGGCTCATTAGGGCTTAGGGTTTTCCCTAAAGTGCTCCACCAACGAGCAGCACTACCCCTGAACTGACGTACTGCAAACGTAGTTTGTAACTTGCCTTGGCAATCACAAGTCATGAAAGCCAACTCCATTTCGGAGATCCAGTCCATTACTCCGACAGGATCTTCTTTTCCATTGAAGGTCGATGGCTTGCAAGTCATAAAGTCCTTATACTTGCACCCATTTCTCTCCATTCTACCCTCGTGGTTATTCCTCCCAACCACATGCGGTTCACTATGATCAACCGATCTGCTATTGTTCCCTTCTTCAGATCGATCGTCATTTAGTTCACGTTGTTCAACAGGAACTGAAGGTTCATCCCTGTCGTTCAGCAACATTTGCCTCATATCCTCCCTCTATTCAGCCAACATGGCCTGAATCATAGTTCGTACTCCAGCCATGGTGATGGGTTCGGGTGCAGCTTCTACTATAGGCACCTGTTCCACCACTGGAGGTTGAGGTTGTTGGTTTCTGTTTGCATTTCCAGCTCCACTCCGAGTTCTTTCCATTACAATCTATATACCGAATAAGGCGAAATTTAGGTCTTTATCCTTGTTATACATGTCAATTCCCTTATCACTCCGAAACGTTTACATGTTAGTTCTAATCTCGTATTCATACGCTTAGAATCCTACACACATAAGGTTTCCAGATCCGGTCGGCAACAGACCATAGATCCGAACAAATAATGACACACATGGCAAACACATAACATTTAGCACATAAGGGCATTTTAGGCATCTTCCCTAAAATAAACTAGTGCTCGTGTCCAAAATATGGTAGACACTCATCTCACAATCATCACTTAGCATTCTAAGTTCAAGTCTAGAAATTCTACAATTTCTTAGTTCGTTTAAACTAATGCTCTGATACCAACTGTGACATCCCCATATTTCTCGGCCAGAAAAGACCGATTTAATTTATGCTTTTTAAAATAAAATCAGAGAAGTCTTTTTATAAGATATTGCGGAATTTGTCCCCAAACAATATATGATAAAAGTTTATCAAAATCCTTCATTAAGAAGGTATATATTTTCCATATATATATATATATATATATATATATATATATATATATATATATCAAAACCTCGGGATGTCATGTTCCGATACATATCAAAAGCATAAACAAGACATTATAATCCTTTCAACAGTTATTTACAACTACTGGCCTATAATCCAAAAATCTCTCGTCATCCTCTGACTATGCTCGGGGTCCACTACCTGTAATCATAAAACTGAGTGGGTCAGGCTTGGGAGCCTGGTGAGCATATAGGGTTTTCAACCCACAATAATAATATACTTATTAAGTTCACCAATCAACAATAACCCTGATTACCCATTCCCGTTGTCCTCACTTTACGTCCCTAAACACCTATCACAAAGGACCTAGCCTAAGGATTATCATCGGGATGGACACTACTGCTAAGGGGTTTCCTCAGCCATACATGTCCTTAAGGCAACCATGAGGGGGATGAAGTATGCCAATGAACATTTAATTCATTAACACTTACAAGTTGCAAACCTGCTAGTGTTCCACTGGACTATCTAGAAAGTCCGTGGTCGTCATCTATACTTCGCTAGATGACTACAACAACAACAACAACATCGACATCGAGGCCTCTCACCATTTTAACACACATCAACTATTTCATCTACCCATGTTCTACCCAACATATTTTGTAGATAAAAAGCATATACAGTTTAAAACTTGTATAAAACATCAATTCAACAGTCACCTCGAATAAACAATTAGCATATTTACACATAACACGTATTTCAAGGTAAATACTTCGTATCTATGTGTAAATTGAAAGTAACTACACACTCATTTATTTTGGTGAAAATCGGGCAACAATTCGTTTCCTAAAACGATCGTTTCTAATAAAACCGGGAGTTTTATTGAGAAACCGGTCTCTGCGAAAGGTCGGGCTTCGAAACCGAAAAGATAAATTTTTCGGGCTTCTCGGGCACTTCGTGGGGTATTACGGGCTTTACAATCGATACCGGGGCTTTGCGGGATGTTAAGATGAAGAAAATATGGAGAGAGGGGCTAAAAATGGCTAAATTCCAAAAGTAACCGGAAACCCTCGCAGGTACCCTTCTATATATAGGGTCCGAAGTTTGATCCAACGGCTGAGAAGTTGGCACGCTTCGGAGACCCGACGGCTCGCAGGGGGTGGCTTCGCACATGCCTCGCATGGCTCGCACCTGGCTCGCACATGCGAGGGCTCGCTGGCGGCTTCTAAGTGGACCGCGGCTTGCTGGCGCACCTGCGAGACTCGGAGCTAGGCTATGCGACACGCGGCAGCTGGGCGAAGCTTCGGCTGGGGAGCTGGCTGCTTCGGATTAGGCCTCCTCCTCGGTCGAATCAGTAGAGGACACGTGGCTCGCATGACTCAGCTGCCTCGATGACTCAGCAGCCTAATGACTCAGCAGCCAGGTGACTCAGCAGGACACGTGTCACTTTCTAAGCGAGGGTGACGTGGCAATTGTGACTATGCGAAATTTCTCGGTTTCCGTGCCAAAACTTCTAAAATCCATAATTTTTGCATACGAGCTCCGTTTTTTACGTTCTTTATATGCACGCGTAGCTAAAATTACGATCTACAACTTCCGTTTAGACTTCGTCGGCTAATTTTGACTTTAAATTTTATATTATTATTTTTAACAGACCGGGACAGGAAATCCGTTAAAAATTCATAACTTCTTCATCCGACGTCCGTTTTCGTCAGACTTTTTACCGTTGTGCTCCTAATGACGAGACCTTCAATTCTCGTTTAGGTTGTGTCGGCTAAAAATCGCTCGATCTAAAATTCGAGTTTTTAGCTGTCTACTGCTACGCTGAAACTTCGAAAAATCATAACTTCCTCATACAAAGTCAGATTTGGGCGTTCTTTTTATCGAACTTCTCGGTTTAACGAATACTATGACTTTCGTTTAGATTACTAAGGCTAAAAAGTAGTTTATCAAAAACTCACTTTTTACGACATTCAGCACCGTGTCGGTTTTGTCGCGAAACTTCGACAGGTCATAACTTCTTCGTTATAACTCGGATTTTGGTATTCTTTATATCCCCGAAATCCTTGTTTCGACCACTACAACTTTATGTAAAGATATCGGGCTTATCTCACACTTTAATTTTGACGCTTATTTTTATTCTTAATTAATTAAGCCCTAATAATTAAGCATAAAACACATAATTCACATAATATTCACATAATTCCTTTTCATTTCTTCAAAATGAGTTACAAAGGTTAACCTAGACTATCAACTCAATATAAATGCCTAGGCTAGAAACACGAGTGTTACAGTTTCAGGTACTAGTAATGACCGTGGGAAGGCGCCGGCTTGATCTGTACACACGCATGGAATTTTTATGATATGTGATCTTGGGATTTTTGTATGATATGGATTGGGGTTTTAAAACATTGATGTTTTTATGAAAATCAAATGAAAATGTTTTTATAATATGCGAAAAATTATTTTGAAATTCACGATGTTACATTTCTTGTCCCGGTCTGTTAAAAATAATAATATAAAATTTAAAGTTAAAACTAGCCGACGAAGTCTAAACGGAAGTTGTAGAGCGTAATTTTAGCTACGCGTGCATAAAAAGAACGTCAAAAACAGAGCTCGTATGTGAAAGTTATGTATTTTAGAAGTTTTGGCGTGAAAATCAAGAAAATTCGCATAGTCAGGAGTTGCCACGTCACCCTTGCTGAAAAAGTGCCACGTGTCCTGCTGAGTCACCAAGCTGTTGAGTCACCGAAGCTGCTGAGTCATGCGAAGCCACGTGTCGGATCCTGATTCGACCGAGGAGGAGGCCCAATCTGAAGTAGCCAGCTCTCCGGCCGAAGCTTCGCCCTGCTGCCACGTGTTCCGAGCCTCGCATAGCCTAGCTCCGAACCTCGCATGTGCGCCAGTAGACCGCGGTCCAATCAGAAGCTTCCACTGAGCCCCTCACATGCGCAGACCATGCACAACCATGTACGAGCCACCCCCCCCCCTGCGAAGCCTCTCAGCCGTCGGATCAGAAGCTTCTCAGCCGTTGGATCAGGACTTCGGACCCTATAAATAGAAGCGTACCTGCGAAGGCTCTCGGTTACTTTTGGAGTTTTTCCATATTTAGCCCCTCTCTTTGTCACACCCCTAAACCTGAACGGCGGAAACGTTCGGGGGCGGATGACTTCATGTGGTAACGTAACAATTGAATACATAGTAAAGAAAGCAATACAACCATCATATATATAATTGAAAGTTTACATTTGTCAAAAGTTACATGTTCAAAACCAATTACAATATGATGTCAAAAATACGAGATTAAACTGGCGCCGCAGCATCCCTTCATCAAAAGCGTAATGAATACCTCCTGGGACATACAAGTAATTTTGAAAGAGTAGATCAGCATTTAAGCTGGTGAGTTTCATAAGTATTTAAGTGACAATGTTTATATGAAATGAAATGTTTTGTCTTTGTTTGTTTGTGTTTAGAAAATCCTATATTTTCTACTAGTATAAAAGTAGCCTTCACTCAAGACCAATGTTTGTTTCCAAAATGTATGTAAGTGTAAAATAACCAATGTGTTTTGAAAACCTTGTAAATCAATGCATTTTTAATACCCATGTGAGTTTTATAACCATACTATTGACTCGGAATGCCTATACACAACGTTCTTCAGGCGTTGGAATGTTATGACGTTTGTCACCCCAAACGGTGGACTGCAGCTAACAGTCAGGGTGCGGGTTGTCAAGCCCGTATAGATCTATACACAAACACCATGCTCCCCCTCCAAGGGATTCTGGTATATAATACAGGACTTGAAATGTGTACTCGAACGTACATGAAGTTAGTGTCTCACAAAACCGTGGTATAAAAACAGATCTACTTGTTAAAATGTTACGTTTGTTCTTGTACACAAAAGTGACTTCTTAAAATTCATGTTCTAGTACATAAGAGTTAGAAATTTGTTCGTAAAACTATACCTATTATAGATTTCTAACAGTGTGTCTCGTTTGTTTAGAAATACCTAGAAAAGGAATCATTTGTTTATGAAAGCATAGATTTTTGGTGTAGAGTCTAAGATAGACAAGTATAATCTACGAAAAGTTTAGTTTATACATGCATTACAACAAATTTATATTTCAAAAGATAGAATGCTATTTTAACATATGTTATATATATGAAAGTTCCTTAAAAGTTTGTAAATCGCATGTGATTTGAATATATGAAAGCATATAAAAGAGTTCTTTATGTAACACACGATAATACTCGTGTGTTTTACTTGTAATTCCCCCTTGAAAGCATATAAATGAATTTATAAAATATTTAAAAGGTAAATTAAGGGGTATGAACTCACTTGAAAGTTTGGAGATAGCGAGATGGAAAACCGGGCAGAGTTTCGTCTCGGGAAACGGATTTTTCTCGGGATTCTCGGGAATCTCGGGAGTAAAATCGACCCTCGGGACTTGAGCAAAAAGACCAGAGCTTCGGATTTGAACGGGCACGGAAAATGAGGCAAGATTGTGAGAGAAAGGAGAGAAATGAGCATTTTTCTCGGAAGCCCTCGCATTCTATTTATAGGAGGGTCTGAGAAGCCTCGTACGCGGGGCGTACGCTCATACGCAGCGCGTACGCGTACGTCATGCATGACCGAAGCCTCGACTGCCTCGGCTTCGGATGGGACAGATCGGATGGGTCGGTCGGACGGGCGGGTCGGACGGGTCGGAAGCCTCGGATAGGGCGACGTGGACGATCAGAGGCCAAGTCTCTCGGGTACGCAGGGCGTACAGGGGTACGCAGCGCGTACCTCGGATGAGGACGCTGACTCCTCTTCGGATAAGGCTTGAATTTTGATTTAAATAAATATATAATTTATTTAATAAACTTCAAAAATTCATATCTTCTTCATACGAACTCCGTTTTCAATGGTCTTTATATCCACGCGTAGGTGAGACTACGCTCTACAACTTTCGTTTAGACTCTGTTGGCAAATTCCGAAATTATTTTTATTATTTATTTTATAACTCATCGTGTTTAAGGAATTTCTTCAAAAATTCATAACTTCTTTATCTGACGTCGGTTTTTGCCAGACTTTTTACCGCTGAAATACCATTGTCGAGACCTTCGATTCTCGTTTAGGTCATTCCGGCCAAAAGTCGCTCGATCTCCGATTCGAGTTTTTAGTTGTCTGATGCTAAGCTGAACTTGGAAAAATCATAACTTTGATATATGAAGTCGGATTTGGGCGTTCTTTTTACGTACGATCATGGTTTAAAGACATTTAAACATAGAAGGAATTTAAACAGAACTATTTGTACATTTTATTATGAAAGTAAATTTTATTACTCAAAAGTGGTTACAATACTTGACCCTTTTAGGTCATTACAAAGAGTTGAAATATCGGGTTGTCACATCATCCCCCTGTTAGAGAGAATTTCGTCCCGAAATTTAAAGTAGTAAAGATACTAGTGAACATGAAAGAGATGAGGGTACTTTTGTTTCATCTGATCTTTGCGTTCCCATGTGAATTCAGGTCCCCACTTGGCGTTCCAGCGAACCTTCACGATGGGTATGCGACTTTGTTTTGTTTGTTTGACCTCTCGGTCCATGATTTCTACTGGTTCTTCCACAAAGTTGATGCTCTTGTTGATCTCGATCTCGTCGAGTGGAATAACAAGAGTCTCGTCGGACAGACACTTTTTCAAGTTTGAGACGTGGAAGGTTGGATGGATGTTACTAAGTTCGCGCGGTAGGTTACTTTGTAAGCCACAGGGCCGATTCTGGCAAGAATCTCGAAAGGCCCTATGTATCTTGGATTTAGTTTCCCACGCTTTCAAAAGCGTATTAAACCCTTCCACGGTGAGACCTTTAATAAGACGTGGTCTCCTATCTGGAATTCCAAAGGTTTCCTCCTTTGGTCAGCGTAGCTTTTCTGTCAGTCTCTAGAGGCTTTCAATCATTCACGAATCTGAACGATCTTCTCTGTCGTTTCTCGTATGATTTCCGGACCGGTGAGAGTGCTTTCAGGAACTCTTCCTCTAGCTAACTGGGTATCGCCAACTTAAGTCCAGCATAGAGGGGATCTGCACTTTCGACCATAGAGGGCTTCAAACGGAGCAGCCTTTATGCTTGTATGATAACTATTGTTGTATGAAAATTCGACAAGGGGTAAATGGATATCCCATGCCTTTCCAAAGTCAATCACACAGGCTCTCAGCATATCTTCTAAAGTTTGTATTGTTCTCTCACTTTGTCCGTCTGTTTGTGGGTGGTAAGCTGTACTCATGTCTAGCCTAGTTCCCAGGGAACTTTGTAGTGACTGCCAGAATCTTGAAGTGAATCTATTATCTCGATCGGAGATAATGGATATCGGAACACCATGCAGTCGCACTACTTCCTTTAAGTAAGTTCTTGTAAGCTTCTCCATTTTGTCAGTCTCCTTGATGGGTAGGAAATGCGCGGATTTGGTCAATCTGTCGACAATGACCCATATGGTATCGAGTCCACTTGTCGTCTTGGGTAACTTGGTTATGAAGTCCATAGTAATCCGCTCCCATTTCCATTCTGGTATCTCTGGTTGCTGTAGTAATCCTGACGGTTTCTGATACTCGACCTTAACCTTAGCGCAAGTAAGACATTTACTCACGAAGGTAGCAATTTCTGCTTTCATGTTAGGCCACCAGTACAGTTTCTTAAGATCCAGATACATTTTATCTGAACCCGGGTGAACGGAATATCTTGAGTTGTGAGCTTCGGTCATGACTACGTTTCTGAAACCACCATGTTTCGGGGTCCAGATTCGGTCCATGAGATAGTAGGCTCCGCCACCCTTGACTTCAAGATTCTTTTCCATTCCTCGCAGGGATTCACCCGCCACATTTTCAGGTTGCAAAGCTCCCATTTGTGCCTCCTTAATTTGTGTGGATAAGTGGGAATGGATAGTCATAGTCAGAGATTTGACCCTCCGACCAGTGTATTCCTTTCGACTGAGGGCGTCAACTACTACGTTGGCTTTGCCAGGATGATAAAAAATTTCGCATTCGTAGTCATTTAGTAACTCAACCCATCGTCGTTGTCGCATGTTGAGTTCCTTTTGATCGAAAATGTGTTGAAGGCTCTTGTGATCGGTGAAAATAGTACTCTTTGTTCCGTATAAGTAGTGCCTCCAGATCTTCAGAGCAAATACCACTGCTCCTAACTCGAGATCGTGTGTTGTATAGTTCACTTCGTGTGTCTTAAGCTGTCGGGAGGCATAAGCGATAACCTTCCCTCTCTGCATAAGAACACAACCAAGTCCTTGATTTGACGCATCGCAATACACTACGAAGTCTTCTATCCCTTCGGGGAGGGATAGTATCGGTGCGGTGCACAAGGCCTGCTTTAGTGTCTGGAATGCCTTCTCTTGTTTCGCTTCCCAGTCAAAGGCAACGCCTTTCTGGGTTAATGAAGTAAGAGGTTTCGCAATGCTCGAAAAGTTCTTTATGAATCTGCGATAGTAGCCAGCTAGACCTAGAAATTGACGAATTTCTGTAGGTATCTTTGGTGCCGACCAGTTCTCAATGGCCTAAATTTTGGAGGGTGTATACCTTTCTCGCTAACAACGTGGCCTAAAAATTCGACTCTTCGAATCCAAAATTCGCATTTAGAGAACTTCGCATAGAGTTTCTTCGTTCGCAGTGTTTCTAGGACTTTTCGTAGGTGCTGACTATGCTCTTCCTCACTTCGAGAGTAGATAAGTATATCATCGATAAAGACGATGAAGAACTGATCCAAGTAAGGGCGGCATACCCTATTCATTAGGTCCATAAATACTGCTGGTGCATTGGTTAACCCGAACGGCATCACTACAAATTCGTAGTGTCCATAACGAGTTCAGAAAGCTGTCTTTGGAATGTCCCCCTCTAGAACTCGTAATTGGTGATATCCGGATCGTAGGTCTATTTTTGAGAAGTAGTTCGCCCCTTGAAGTTGATCGAATAGGTCGTCGATATGGGGTAGAGGATAGCGGTTCTTGACAGTAAGTTTGTTCAGTTCTCTGTAGTCAATGCACATACGGAACGATCCATCTTTCTTCTTTACAAACAAGACTGGTGCTCCCCAAGGTGAGAAACTTGGTCTTACGAATCCTTTTTGAAGGAGTTCATTAAGTTGACTGGAAAGTTCCTGCATCTCTGCTGGTGCAAGACGATAAGGCGACTTCGCTACTGGGGTAGCTCCTGGAACTAAGTCGATTCTGAACTCGACTTGGCGTTGCGGTGGTAATCCTGGTAGTTCTTCTGGAAAGATATCGGGAAAGTCGCGTACTACCGAGATGCCCTAGATGTCCTTCAGTTCTTGACTTGTATCAACGATGTGCGCTAGGAATGCTCGACAATCCTTTCGCAAGCACTTGCGAGCTTGGATGCACGAAATGATGCGAAGATTTGTACTAGATTTGTCGCCGTAGATAACTAATGTTTCGTTGTTAGGGAGATTAAGACAAACTGCTTTTTCAAAGCACATGATGTCGGCGCGAAGAACACTCAACCAATCCATGCCGACTATGACGTCGAAACTTTTAATTTGGACCGGCATGAGATTGATTGGGAAAGAATGGCCGTCTAAAGTTAACGTACAGCCCATGTATATGCAGTTAGTGTTTTCGGTTTTTCCATTGGCCATCTGTACAGTGAATGATTTTTCTAACTTGCTAGGTTTAGGTTTAAGTAAATGAATAAAGTTTTGACTCACAAAGCTTCTCTCCGCTCCACTATCGAATAATATGCATGCATATGAATTATCGAGAAGGAACGTACCAGCAACTATAGTTGGGTCAGCTACAACTTCGTCGTGGCCTATTGCCAAAACTCGTCCCACACCTCCGGTGCCTGCTGCCTTAGGACAGTTCCTCTTGTAGTGGCCCACCTCGCCACAACCGTAGCAAGTCTGTCCTACACCCGCACCGGGAACTTGAGTGATCGGCTTTGCGGGGTCCTTGCAGAAACGGGCTGTGTGTCCCTTCCTGTTGTAGTTGGCGCACTGCATTTCCCGACAAGGTCCATGGTGGTGGTAATTGCATTTGGTGCACTTTGGGAGGTTACCTACATAAGGCTTTGTTGGGTAAGTATTTGTAGGAGCTGTAGTAGGTACAGTGGCAGCATTCACTGAAACCAGTTGTTTCTTTGCAGATTCCTGGGAAGACCCACCCTTCCCTTTATTCCACGCTCTCTTCCTGCTATTGTTGTTGTTGTTGTTGTTGTTGTTGTTGTTGTTGTTGTTGTTTCCTTTCTGTGGTTCTGGTACAAAAGTGGTTGAGTTCTGATGACCTCCGTAGTCAATCAGAGATTGTGCCAGTTCCTTAGCACTTTCAAAGGTGTCAGGTTTGGAAGCTAATACGCTTGATCGAATTTGGGGCGTCAGTCCCCAGATGTACCTTTCTATTTTCTTGCTCTCGGGAGCAATCATATCTGGACAAAGAATTGCCAGCTTGCAGAATCTGTTGGTATAAGTAGCGATGTCGGTACCAACCATTCCGAGAGTCCATAGCTCGTGTTCAAGCTTTTGAATCTCTCCCCGTGGGCAGTATTCTCTCATCATCATGGATTTCAGGCTCTCCCAGCTTATGGAGTTTGCCACGATTAGGGTAAGTACTTTAACGTGGCCATTCCACCAAGTTAAAGCTTTATCAATAAGGGTGAAAGTTGCAAATTTGACTTTGTTGTGCTCGGGACAGGAGCAGATTTCAAAGACTGCCTCCGTCCTTTCAATCTATTGCCTCAGGGCCATCACACCACCACTTCCATAAAACATCCGGGGCTTGGCATTGGTGAAGTCCTTATAGGTGCATTCTCGAGGTGGTCCATGACTCTCGCCATGGTTGGATAGGTGTGTGCCAGATCCCGAGCCATTAGTACTCGAGTTATTGATCTGTGACATGGCAGCTGCCACCGCTGCGGTGACTGCTGCTTGAAACATAACAGCATCAAATTGAGGTGGTGGAGGTGGTGGTGGTACTGGTGCTTCCCCACCGTTGTTTCGTCTTGGATTTTTACGCGGAGGCATCCTTCAACTATAGGTTGAAAGGACAGGGATAAGAATTTCATAGAATAGAAAATGTATGTGTCTCATGAACTAAATCGCTATAGTTCAACAACAGATGATAGTATGAGTCTTAAAATAGAAGAATGAAAGTTATTTGTAAGACTGAAGGTATGAAAAAAGTATTTGGTTTCACAAAGACCATTCAAGGTTCGAACGAAATACTTAACATAGTATTAATAGTGTCACTTATATTAATATAAAAGTTGTTACAACGATCATGAAAATTTGACCCCTATAAGGGTCTCCGATTACAAAGTTCGAGAAATTTAAAGACTTTTAGCCGAGGTCCTAAGCTATAACAAAATTTGAGTCCTTGACAAGCACTACTTGCGTCATAGGTTGCGCTTGGAGCTTGACTTCGCATCTGATTGCTTCGACTCCATTAGACGCCTATCAAAAGCGGCTTGTTGTTCCCTCAGTTCGGCGAGGGCTGCAATCATTTGCGCTTGAAATGCTTCGGTTTGGAGTTGAGCATTGTCTTGTATCTTGTCCAGCCTACGGATGTCAGAAGTGTGAACCTGCACTTCCACGTTGACATCCCGGAGTCGACTAGCTTGAACTCCAGATTGATAAGACTGATTGGCTAACTTACCCACCATTACCGGGAGTGCTCGATCAGCCGAACCTCTGCCACGGACATCATAGAAGTCTCGGCACATGCCGTAGGGAGGGCGTAGGTTTTGCTGTTGGCTCCAATGGTGGAGGTGACTTCCCCAGACGGGAATCGGTCCTTGAAAGTTCCTTACGAAGACGGGAGGTTGAATGGGTGGTGGATCGATAACTTCCAGCTCTGAGTCGGTACCGGAGTCATCACCCACTTCTATGGGTTCCTCGTCCTCTTTGGGATCATCTTCGATCCATCCTCCGTTGCCTTGGTTGGGAAAGTAGGGGTCGCCAGGGTGGTGAAATCCAGCCATTTGACTGTACGAGAAATAGGGTTATAAGAATTGAATAAAGTTGGAACATGCAAAACATGTAAGTTAAACTAGTTTAGATAGCAAATACTCCTATAGTATTTAAATTCTTGTGTTTGATCCTTGTAATGGTTTGGTAAGTTTTGACTTGTTGCTTGCTATGATCATTCCTCGATATACGTTGGTCCAATCTCGGGCAAATATAGTTGATCACGCTATATTTGACCAAAATCTGATTACATATATCGAGTCTCAATCGTAGTGTCAACTTGTCTAAATACTTGTACAGTTGGATAACATGAAAATAATTTGTGGTATGCATGTAATTGTACTTAAATGAACTATCAATTTAAGTTGAACGCAATGCTGCTTAAGCGTAAAAAGAAAATTTGTTTTGTCAGAGAGTATTAGACCCTTAAGCATTTATAGTTTGTATATCTTATGTGGTTCGATATACTTAGTTCACTATAAACATTGCTCTGATACCAATCTGTCACACCCCCAAACCTGAACGGCGGAAACGTTCGGGGGCGGATGACTTCATGTGGTAACGTAACAATTGAATACATAGTAAAGAAAGCAATACAACCATCATATATATAATTGAAAGTTTACATTTGTCAAAAGTTACATGTTCAAAACCAATTACAATATGATGTCAAAAATACGAGATTAAACTGGCGCCGCAGCATCCCTTCATCAAAAGCGTAATGAATACCTGAAATTACTGATTTCCTGGGACATACAAGTAATTTTGAAAGAGTAGATCAGCATTTAAGCTGGTGAGTTTCATAAGTATTTAAGTGACAATGTTTATATGAAATGAAATGTTTTGTCTTTGTTTGTTTGTGTTTAGAAAATCCTATATTTTCTACTAGTATAAAAGTAGCCTTCACTCAAGACCAATGTTTGTTTCCAAAATGTATGTAAGTGTAAAATAACCAATGTGTTTTGAAAACCTTGTAAATCAATGCATTTTTAATACCCATGTGAGTTTTATAACCATACTATTGACTCGGAATGCCTATACACAACGTTCTTCAGGCGTTGGAATGTTATGACGTTTGTCACCCCAAACGGTGGACTGCAGCTAACAGTCAGGGTGCGGGTTGTCAAGCCCGTATAGATCTATACACAAACACCATGCTCCCCCTCCAAGGGATTCTGGTATATAATACAGGACTTGAAATGTGTACTTGAACGTACATGAAGTTAGTGTCTCACAAAACCGTGGTATAAAAACAGATCTACTTGTTAAAATGTTACGTTTGTTCTTGTACACAAAAGTGACTTCTTGAAATTCATGTTCTAGTACATAAGAGTTAGAAATTTGTTCGTAAAACTATACCTATTATAGTTTTCTAACAGTGTGTCTTGTTTGTTTAGAAATACCTAGAAAAGGAATCATTTGTTTATGAAAGCATAGATTTTTGGTGTAGAGTCTAAGATAGACAAGTATAATCTACGAAAAGTTTAGTTTATACATGCATTACAACAAATTTATATTTCAAAAGATAGAATGCTATTTTAACATATGTTATATATATGAAAGTTCCTTAAAAGTTTGTAAATTGCATGTGATTTGAATATATGAAAGCATATAAAAGAGTTCTTTATGTAACACACGATAATACTCGTGTGTTTTACTTGTAATCCCCCCCTTGAAAGCATATAAAAGAATTTATAAAATATTTAAAAGGTAAATTAAGGGGTATGAACTCACTTGAAAGTTTGGAGATAGCGAGATGGAAAACCAGGCAGAGTTTCGTCTCGGGAAACGGATTTTTCTCGGGATTCTCGGGAATCTCGGGAATAAAATCGACCCTCGGGACTTGAGCAAAAAGACCAGAACTTCGAATTTGAACGGGCACGGAAACCGAGGCAAGATTGTGAGAGAAAGGAGAGAAATGAGCATTTTTCTCGGAAGCCCTCGCATTCTATTTATAGGAGGGTCTGAGAAGCCTCGTACGCGGGGCGTACGCTCGTACGCAGCGCGTACGCGTACGTCATGCATGACCGAAGCCTCGACTGCCTCGGCTTCGGATGGGACGGATCGGATGGGTCGGTCGGACGGGCGGGTCGGACGGGTCGGAAGCCTCGGATAGGGCGACGTGGACGATCAGAGGCCAAGTCTCTTGGGTACGCAGGGCGTACAGGGGTACGCAGCGCGTACCTCGGATGAGGACGCTGACTCCTCTTCGGATAAGGCTTGAATTTTGATTTAAATAAATATATAATTTATTTAACTAACTTCAGAAATTCATATCTTCTTCATACGAACTCCATTTTCGATGGTCTTTATATCCACGCGTAGGTGAGACTACGCTCTACAACTTTCGTTTAGACTCCGTTGGCAAATTCCGAAATTATTTTTATTATTTATTTTATAACTCATCGTGTTTAAGGAATTTCTTCAAAAATTCATAACTTCTTTATCTGACGTCGGTTTTTGCCAGACTTTTTACCGTTGAAATACCATTGTCGAGACCTTCGATTCTCGTTTAGGTCATTCCGACCAAAAGTCGCTCGATCTCCGATTCGAGTTTTTAGTTGTCTGATGCTAAGCTGAACTTGGAAAAATCATAACTTCGATATATGAAGTCGGATTTGGGCGTTCTTTTTACGTACGATCATGGTTTAAAGACATTTAAACATAGAAGGAATTTAAATAGAACTATTTGTACATTTTATTATGAAAGTAAATTTTATTACTCAAAAGTGGTTACAATACTTGACCCTTTTAGGTCATTACAAAGAGTTGAAATATCGGGTTGTCACACTCTTCATATTTTCTTCATCTTAGAATCCCCCAAAGCCCCGATATCGATTGTAAAGCCCGGAATTCGCCACGAAGTGCCCGAGAAGCCCGGAAAAATTATTTTTTCGGTTTCGAAGCCCGACTTTTGCAAAGCCCGGTTTCTCAATAAAACTCTCGGTTTTATTAGAAACGATCGTTTTAGGAAACGAATTGTTGTCCGATTATCATCAAATCATGTGAGTGTATAGTCACTTTCATTTTACTCATAGATATGAAGTATTTACCATATAATACGTGCTATGTGTAAATATATTAATTGTTTATTCGAGGTGATTGTTGTGTTGATGTTTTATACAAGTTTTAAACTGTATAAGTATTTTTATCTACAAATATGTTGGGTAGAACATGGGTAGATAGTGATGTGTGATAAAATAAAATTGATGAGAGGCCTCGATGTGTTTTGAGATCCAGTCATCTAGCGGAGTTTGGATGACGACCACGGACTTTCTAGACAGTCCAGTGGGAAACATTAGCAGGTCTGCAACCTGTAGGTGTTAATGAACTGAGAGTGTTCATTCGCTGTACTCCATCCCCCTCATGGTTGCCTTTAGGACATGTATAGCTGAGGAAACCCCTTAGCAGTAGTGTCCATCCCGATGATATTCTTTAAGCTAGGTCCCTTGTGACAAGTGTTTAGGGACATAAAGTGAGGATAACGGGAACGGGTAATCAGGGTTATTGTTGATTGATGAACTTAGTAAGTTTATTATTATTGTGGGTTGAAAACCCTATATGCTCACCAGGCTCCCAAGCCTGACCCACTCAGCTTTTTATGTTACATGTAGTGGACCACGAGCATAGTCGGAGGACGACGACAGATTTTTGGATTATAGGCCAGTAGTTGTAAATAATTGTTGAAAGGCTTATAATGTCTTGTTTATGCTTTTGATCTGTATCGGAACATGACATCCCGAGGTTTTGATATATATATATATATATATATATATATATATATATATATATATATATATATATATATATATGGAAAACATATACCTTCTTAATGAAGGGTTTTGATAAACTTTTATCATTTGTTGTTTGGGGACCAATTCCGCAACATCTTTTGAAAAGATTTCTCTGATTTTATTTTAAAAAGCATAAATTAAATCGGTCTTTTCTGGCCGAGAAATTAGGGGATGTCACAAGGGATGCTGTAATCATAATCGAATTTGAGAATGCAAATATCATAATTTCTATCTCCTTAAAGTGTACTTAGTGAAAGCGTTTCCTCACCATCATTTTCATGAATCGAAGAGAAACCTTATGACACTTAGATTTTATGGTGTATGTGTTCCTATCCATGTGAATTTATCAAAATATAACCACAAGAGGAGGTTATTGACAAATCCAAACTCATATGGACTGAACTTGTTCAATATTAACTTCTTGCCACCTGGCAGCAGAACGCCCTACCATGTCTTCCAAGTTGTCATGCAAACAATTGAGAACTCATAGAACTCACATGCATAGTCAACTTTTAACTAGAATGGGCACATAAACAAGAATATGCCAACATGATAGGTTATAAACCTCAAGTCGTGTTCTAGTGATAAAAAAAATACCCTTGATTTTTTCTTGAAACTTTTCAAGATCTTAAAGACTCCCACTGACCTCTTGACATACATCTTTTGAATAATGAGTAATCAATATGACTCAAAAGTTTTGGGGCCATATAGGATTAGTATTATTCTTGTGTTTCACTTTGCATGTTTTGACTTCCCGAATAACTAGGTTATTCAAACCATCCACAGTCGATCATACTTTGGAAGTAGGTATTGAGGCAAAACTGTCATGAATGGGTATGTAGTATATCTAGGTGTTTTAGACATAGCTGTAGTATTCATGAGTGCTCCTGGAATAAGATTCGAGTATTGGATTAAACTCACGCTCATTTGAATCACTTCATGGATTTTATCATGAGTGATCATGAGACGATAATATCTTATATTCTTCAAACGGAGATGTGTGAGTTGTAGTTGCGAGTCGGTTGCACATTGACATATGTAAACACACCAGTAACTTGGATGTTATAAGACATATCGTTGTGTGTAATTTGATGAGTGAGTGCAAGCGAGCATTTGGGTCGAAGTTTATCCGTTCCTTTTACCCCATGTGGATAAAAGCGATATTTGTGGGCCCCTTGATGATTTAGTGATGACAAACCTAAGTGCTCGGTCGAGCCTGGACTGATTTGATTTGTTCAATTAGTTGGTCGTCATAAATCAGAAATTAAGAAACAACAGATGGACAGAGAGAATGATTATCATCCATGTCTCAGTCCATATGATATCTAGAATTGAGGAATATATGATCCCTTATCTAATGCATACGTCATTGACTAGGTCATTGTTCGACAACGGCTTTTAAGAGCTACGATTGCTAGTCAGGATTTTTGAGTCATATTTGCAATAATAGTTTTAGACTTATCCAAGTGGGAGACTGTTGGATTAGATGTCTAAGCCAATAACTATTATTGGTATGTACTCGACCCGAGAGTAGCATCGTCCATTTGGGTTGCATAACATCAGGACAATATGTTAGGATGGACTTTTGAGAAAAGGTTATATATGATTTATTAATATATTATAAGTTCTAATATATTAATATGAGATCATATGATTTAATTAGTATTGATCAAGAATTAGTTTAGAATTAATTTAGTGATCAAAAGAGACTAATTAAATCTAAGGGGACTAATTATGGTAATTGGTTATATTTATATGTGTTGGGCTTATGATCCATATTGGACTAAGTTTATGTATGGATACATAAGAGTTAGGCCACATGAACCATGGATCATAAAACCCATGGTTATGGATTTGGGTTATACCCATGACTCTTGGAATCCTACATATAAATATAAGCTCCATAACCTAACAACGCATACTTTTAGTTCTTGGAGTTCATGGAGGTGTTTTTTGGTGCATGGAAATTCTCTCTCAAGATTCACCTTTTTCCTAGGTGAGTTGTGATTCCATTTGAGATGCAACACCTAGGGCACTAAGTTCTTAAAGGCCAAAGTCTTCCTAGCAACATCAACAACATCAAGAGGTATGTCTAAAACTTGTCTTATTATACATATGTTATTTGTATTCTAGTTGTAGGCTTAAAGCTTTGGAAACCATATGCATGTATAATTAGAGAAAACATAGATCCAAAGCTTTTAGGGTTGTATGTGCACCATAGGATGTTGTAGTTTACAAAACCCAACAAGTTCATGACCATAGATACTTCCGCTGCTACTCAATCTTTCATGGAGCTTCTTTTTCCTGAGCCAATCGCAAATGAGTACGTGGCAAGCACCTATCACGGTTCCAAATCGTCTGAGGCGGATGATTCAGTAGATGATAGACTCATCAACATCAACAACCTTCCTGTCACACTCAATGACATCAGCCATGAAGTTCCCACTAGACTTCAATGCGATCATCTGATTGAAAACGTCATTGGTCAACTAGGCGACGAAGTAAAAACAAGGAGTTAAAGTGGAGATGTCAATACATGTCTCTACTCTTTCTTCATTTCTCAGATCGAGCCAAAGAACGTGGAAATGGCATTGAATGAGCCTAGTTGGGTTGATGCGATGCATGAGGCACTTAATCAATTTGAGAAACTGGGGGTATGGAAATTGGTTGAATTACCTAAGGGCAAAAATTCTTTGGGCACGCGTTGGGTGTTCCGTAATAAGCAAGACGATTGTGGGGTGATTGTGCGAAACAAAGCCTGTCTGGTCATTCGTGGGTTTCGGCAAATTGAAGGGCTTGACTACACTGAAGTGTATGGTTCTGTAGCGCACCTTGAAGCTATATGTATCTTTTTGGCTTATGCCTCCTACATGGGGTTTATTGTTTATCAGATGGACGTCAAGACCGCCTTTCTATATGGAGTTGTGAAAGAAGAAATTTATGTTGATCAACCTCCTGGTTTTGTCAACTCAAAATTTCCTAATCATGTCTACAAATTAGATAAGGTTCTATATGGGTTGCATCAGGCTCCTCGAGCTTGGTATGCCACTCTAACAAATCATTTGCTTGAACATGGTTATACTAGAGGCACAATTGATCAGACACTCTTCATCAAGCCTGTGGATGCCGACCTAATTCTTTTACAGATATATGTTGATGACATCATTTTCGGGTCGACAAGCTCGAAGTTGTGCAAAGAGTTCGAGACTGTTACGAAGAAGATATTTGAGATGAGTTCCATGGGAGAAATGACTATGTTTTTGGGTTTGCAGGTTTGTCAAGATTCAACCCAAATCCTTTTGCATCAAGGAAAATATGTTGAAGACATGCTTGAGAAGTTTGAGTTTAAGGACTCCAAAGTTTCCTTGACGCCGATGGCTGAACGACCCTTGTTGTCTCGAGATCCTAATGGTGAATTCGTAGATCAAACAGAGTACAGATCGATGATTTGATCCCTAATGTATCTGACTGCGAGCAGACCCGACATCATGTTCGCAGTCTGTCAGTGTGCACGTTATTAGGCTAATCCTAAACTCTCTCATTTAATTGTTGTCAAAAGAATCTTTAGGTATCTCAAAGGTAGCCCAAATTGGGTCTTTGGTATCCAAAAGATTCTTATTTTGATTTATATGCATTTGCTGACAGCAATTATGAAGGTTGTGAACTTAACAGGAAATCAACTTCTAGGGGATGTCAATTCTTAGGCGACCATCTGGTGTCTTGGCGGTTCAAGGAACAACAAGCTGTCTCAACCTCAACGGCGAAGGCGGAATACGTTGTTGCTTCTGCCTGTTGATCTCAAGTAATTTGGATTCAACATTAGTTGTTGGATTACGGTTTGAATTTTCTTGAAACCCCTATCTTCAGTGATAATGATGCTGCAATCCAAATCGCTAAAAATCCTATCCAACACTCCAAAACCAAGCAAATTGACATCAAAGTTCATTTTATCAGAGATTGTTATGAGTGTTCACTCATCCGGTTGGAGCATATTCACATTGATAATGATGTGGTGGATCTGTTCACCAAACCGTTTAACAAAGCTCAATTCGATGTGCTTGTGGGCTTTCTCAAAATGATATGTTTTGAAGACTGATTTTTGTTTTAGGCTAGTTTCAATTTGCGCATTTAATTTCCTTTCTCTCCTATGCACAAATTTAGGGGGAGAATAAAAACAAAACAAAAATCATAAAATTCAAAAATCCAAAAATATGTTCTAATGGAGGTTGTCTGCAGGTGATGTGTTGGGAAATGATATTAACCAAGTGATAACAGACAATTTTAATTTGTGTAAGGTACCAACGTTGAACTGTGTAGGCTCTGTGTTCAATGCGCTGGTAGGCACAAAAGATTTCAATGGACCAGACTAGGTATAGATGGACATTTAAAAGGATTTGACAAATATTGACTTAGATAGTTCCGTTTGGTCTAACAATATGACGCTCAGGTAGATTGAGCAATGAGATATACATGGGAATCTACGGGCTACACTAAAATTACTATGTATCTAGAACTGTGGCGTAACTTTTCATTGATGTATGGACGCATGTCCTTAATTCCGGTACTGATAGGGTGACTGGGGAATTCCGATAAAGTAGGTCTGTAGAAGGTTATTTTCTTGCTTTCTTTCTGTTAGTCATATGTTGCCTCCTCTCCGTGATTGGAAAATCCGACCTTGACTACAACATATGCAACTCTATCTCTATGCATCTCCTTCTATATGCAATTCTTTCTATCTATTAGTCATATGTTGTCTTCTTTGCGTGATAAGTTCTTATCTGACATAGAACACATCATATGCAACATTCTATTTCTCAATCTCTCTAAGTTTTATTAGTCATATGTTAATCCCTCTGTGTGATTGGAAGATATCCGACCTGGGAATAAGACATATGCATTTCTAAATCGGACTTCCCTCCTAATAATTGTCTGCTTATCTAAAGTAAGGAGTACTTTGGCAGTTCTTGATTACTGGGTTATATCAGGAAGCTAGATACATGTTCTAGTGCATAATTTCATTCATAATATTATAAAAATCATACTTTCATTCATAATATTATAAAAATCTCATTGTATCGCATATCAATCCATAGAAACACAACCTGTCACACCCCGAAAACCGAAGGCGGAAACATTTCCGGGGTTGACTCCACGTTGAGTATCAAATCCAATGTACATAGTAAGTAAAGTAAATCAACCATTACATTACATATATGAAAGTTTTACATTCGTTTTAAAAGCACAAATTATACAAGTGATACATATCATATATAAACAACACGAAACGAGTCTTCTACGCACTTCTTCTTCACCAAAAGAGATTGTCGGGTACCTATATAATGTGAACCTGAGAATATAAGCGGTTTGAAAATCAGCATAAAGCTGGTGAGTTCATAAGCGGTTTTGTTTTTTGAAAATGTATGAGTTCCCTTAGTTTTCTGAAAACGTGGTTATCCAAGAAAATCCCATATTTTCTTATGTAAAGTTAGTTTCCATGTAAAGTTAGTTTCCAAATCCGAAAAGTAAAGTAAACGATGTACAATGAAAACATGATTGTTCTTGTGAATTGTAGTTCAGTTATTTAACTTGTTATACTTTTCTAGTTACGTACTACTGTTACTCAAGAAAATCCTATATTTTCCTACATGTGTGAGTGTGAACTATTACTGGTTCTGTGTGAGCTAACTGATACTGATTCCGATTATGTTCATTATTATCCATATGAAAACCCCATGTTTTCCTGAATGAGTGTGGGTGTACTATTACCAATTCTGTGTGCTAACTGTTACCGATTCTGATTATGTTCATTGTTATCCATAGGAAAACCCCATGTTTTTCCTGAATGTGTGTGTGTGCATCATTACCGATTCTGGTTGTGTTCAGTGTTCTCCCAAGGAAAACTCCATGTTTTCCTGAATGTGTGTATGTGTGTGCCTGTCATCCTTGAACGTACATTAGCTTTACTACGTACATAAAGCTAGTAAATGAGTCTAAAGCGTTAATAATCTAGATTGCGAGTCCTTAACCATACTCAGACTAGATATGACTCGAGTCGTGGCCAGTATCCTTTTTATGACTTTCGTCACCCTTGAACCTTTCGGTTCGGCTGTAGCTAGCAGCCAGGTGCGGGATTGTCAGTCCCGTATAGATCTATACACTCAAGTCATGCTCTCCTACGTTCGGAGATTCTGGTTACAGGGGTAGTCCTCCACTCTCGTGCCACGGGACGTGTTACCAAGGACGTGTCTCCAATCTTTAAGATTACTCATCACCTCTCGCCTAAGGAAGTAGTATCTATGACTAACTAAGTTCTAACGTGCCTGTCCTTTACACTCGATCCTAGGTGTTATCTAAATGATGACTGTCCTTTACACTCGAGCCTAGGTGTTTTATTAAGGACATTACAGTTGTTCTAAGTTATTTAATGATTACTTGTCCTTTACACTCGATCCTAGGTGTATTATTAAGGACGTTACAGTTGATTTGTGATTTACGATGGTATTTATCTATCACACTCGTGCCTAGGTGTATTGTTAAGGACATACAGATGTTTTATGTTTTCTAATGGTGTCTGACTTTTACACTTGAACCTTAGTGTTTTATTACAGACATTACAATTGTTTATGAGTTCTATCAGTTTAAGTGTGAACAATCAAATGTAAAGTATACAATATAACAGTGTATAATAAGAATTGAAAATCGGGTTAAAACAAACAACTCTGCAAGTTAAAATATAGTTTGTTAAAAGGTTTTCAATTCTTAAAAATGTACAATTATGAAACCATTTAACTGAAATCATGTGTTTAAGTACAAGATATTCTTGTACTTTTGCTTGTATTCCCCCCCCCCCCTGAAAACATTGAAAAACCATTGAAAAGGGGTAGGGGTATGAACTCACCGGACGCGGAAATGTGTCGGTTTCGGATGCTAAACGTCGAATCGAGGCCTGATAACACGTGAGGTTCCTATGTAAAATGAAATGGCATACAAATATATCTAATTAGATTCATAAACTCTAATTAGATATGAAGTTACACTCCAACGAACGAAAACACCTCAAAACGGGTGTTTGGAGTGACCCGGGTGACATCTACGGATGGGAATTGAAGCGAGGGACTTGGGATTTGAGTTTACTCCCCAAGATTAAACTCCCTAATGAAGTTTGCGGCCATATACCCCTATATACATGAGTTCACGGCCGTGAACTCATGTTTGGGTGGTTTTGAGTGCTAAAATGGCTTAAATGGACAAGGGAATATTGGAATGGATTTTTCTAATGCCATGGATTTAATTGAATCAACATATACATCACATTTGAGAGTTCACGGTTGTAAACTTAGAGTTTACGGCCGTAAACTCTCCCATGCTCAAACCATATTTAATTTGTGATGCTTAGGACAATCACATGTGATTCTAGTTAATTTTCCAAGGCTTGGGGTGAATTTAGGGCATCAAACAACATATAATTAGGAGTTTACGGCCATGGAGCATGTTCTATGGCCGTAAACTCTCATATGTGAGGTTTTGTTATGTTTAAGGTCCCTAAACTATTTTGGTTGGTTCTATGATTTATTCCAAGGCTTTTGGTGGTGTTGGATGGCTTTCTAACACATTGGAAATGAGTTTACTCTCATTATTGAGGGGTTTATGGCCCAAGAACATACCTTGGCTGTAAACTCATATAAATCCCTCAAAATTCATGTTTAAAGTGTTCTAAGTCCATTACCAATATTCTAAAAGTCATATCTAGGTCTAGTTTGAGTCATGGAAGGGTTTAAGGGCTTAAAACCCCTTTAAATATGGGTTTACAGCCTAAGCACCTTCCTGGGCCGTAAACTCATATACAAGCCTCTAAATCATGAATTAATCTCGAATTTGAAGGTCCAATATGATGCAAAATGAGTATAGGAAGGTACCTTGAAGATTTGAGACCTTAAACTTGAGATTTGAACCTTTAAATCTAGTTTGAGGAGAGAGGTTGGAGTGACAGTTGTAGAATGAAGCAAAAGCTTCAAAATGAAGACTTGGATCACTTTAAATAGTGTCCAAGTTCGGGACACGGTAGAATTCTACCCGATCCCGGCGTTAGACGGGGCTTTTGGTCGCACCCGGCCAATTTGCCGTAATCCGATATGGTTGTTTCTAAAAATGTTCTGATCACTAATACGAGGCGTTAGAATGAGTTCTAAGGGTATTTGGGCACTCATTAATTCATAAAATAAAATATTCAATAATGACTTAATAAAATGCCGAAATCGGAAACGAAATCGGAAACGGCGATTGGATGATCGGAACGAGTCGCGAAAAAAGAGGTTACATTTAGGGATATGAATTTCGGGTTGTTACACAACCCAAGATCATAATGTATAAAAACTCCTAATATGTGTGTACTGATCATGCCAGCGCCTTCCCACGATCCTCACTGGTACCTGAAACACATAACACAAAACACTGTAAGCATAAATGCTTAGTGAGTTCCCCAAAATACCACATGCAACACATATTAGCCACTCGAGGCTATAACTCTGTATGAACCTCTGGTCAAAGTGTCTCAGTGGGACCCTCTAGTCCCATAACTCTGTGGACCCTCTGGTCCTAACTCTGTGGACCATTCGGCCCTAACTCTGTAAACTCTGAATCACATATAGCACAGAATCACATCGATATCACATCATGTAATAGCATACAACATACTCTGTCACATAACTCTAATTACCACTCTAGGTAAAGTATAGTGAGAAGACGCACCTCGGATAACTCGGTAAACCTCGAACTCTGAAATACTGGACTAGCCTCCGCCTAATCACATAAATAATTACTCTAATTAATACAACTTCTAAAGGCTAGGCTAACCCCTCTCTATAAGTTCTCTAAGAAGGGTAAAAGACCATTCTACCCCAATAATGGCTCCAAGAGTCCAAGCATTGACTAATCCCTAAAAGTCTACGAAGTCAACGGTCAAACTTTGACCAGACTCGTCGAGTGCACTCGGGCGACTCGGCGATTCCACACTGGCCCTCTGAATCCTTCCAAGCCCCACTTGGCACGACGAGTTCCCTCTCCACTCGTTGGGTTACTCAGCAACGAATCGCGGGGCAATCCCGACTTGACTCGTCGAGTCCACTTATGAACTCGGTGAGTTGCTCCCATGACAACACTCATCTGACCTCCCGAGGTCAGGTCTGCTTCACTAATCTATAGATATGGCTCCCCCATGACCAATAACCACGTAAAGGTCGAATCTTGCTACACATGCATTGCTCCCAAGGCTTATTTTGGTGAAATCCCTTCTAACATGGCAACTTATGTGCATTTCCTCCATAGAACCATAAAAAGCAGAATGGTTCAGGCTCTCTGGACCTCAAAAGGTCCAGATATAGAGTTTAGCACTCAATGGGACACTATACTCAACTAAACAAGCCATAAAAGGGTATAGAAAACCCTAAATTCAATGCCCTTAAGCAAAACATAAGGATAGGATCGAATAGCTACCTCAAACTTGAAGATCCAAGCTGAAAACCCACTGAAATGCAATCCTATTGACCTCCCCTTGCTGGAAACGCTTTCTCCTTTGCAAAATCACACCAAAAATGATCAAATTAGCTCAATCTCTCTTACAACTCGCTCAAGCTCTCTAGGGTTTCTCTCTTAGGACTGGTAGCCGCAAATGGAGGCCATAAAGGCCTTTAAATAGGGCACAGACCCCGAGAATTAGGGTTTCAATCCACAGCACGGACTTGTCGAGTCCACCCTTTCCGACTTGTCGAGTCCGTTCATTAATCCAGTCAGCAATTGCGGTCCTACTCGACGAGTCTACAACTCAACTCGTCGAGTCCCTCTCTATTACTCAAAAATAAATGATAAAATATAATACCTAGAAATCCGGATGTTACAACACTCCTTCATTATCTACATCTCAGGCAGGAGAGCTGGTTGTGATGAGATCTCACTACAAAACACTGGTGTTGTAGCTGCTCTTGCTATGGGTCTTGATTTCAACTTCTCAAAATACATTCTGAATGAGATGAAGAGCAATCTAGAAGGAAAGAGGAAGGATAAGTTTCTAATGTTCCCGAGGTATCTACAAATGATTTTTGACTGCAAATATCTAGAGTTGGAAAGAAAAGGAAAAACTTTGGACTTGAAGTCCTAGGGAGCAAATACTTTTGGGTTGATGAAACAGAACCGAAAGGGTACAAAATTTGAATTCAAAGGAAAATACCCACTGTAGAAATTCGGCCAATTTGAGGAGATTAATGATGCATCAGAATCAGAAAGCTCATCTGACGATGAAGATGTTGAAGATGATGTTATTACTTCCTCGGAGCATGAAGAAGAGCCTGCTCCTTCTATTGCTATCATTGCCGAGGAACATGTTCAACTGACTGATGTGGAGGTGAATGATGATGATGAGGAGGAGGAGGAGGATGATGAAGATGTTATGGATCTAGGTGGTGATCTATCTGGATATGATAACGATGAATTATTCTTCGACTTTAAGCAGAATGATGATGTAAGGCTAAGTAATGAATACCTTGATTCTTTCTTTGACAATTTCAATGATGTTGTACAACATGCAACAGAGACAGAGGGAGTCAGTAATGTTCTCAAAGTGACGCCTCCAACTTTTGATGAGATGGCCGAAACTTCAGCGAATTTGGATATAACTTCAAGGATTCCTCCCCTTCCAGTTGCCACTCCAACCTCTTTACCATTCTGAGAGTGATCTTATTTTGACGCAAGCCTCCTAGACTCCAATCAAAAGGAGAAAAGTTGATCCAAGGCCAGGAGTGCTAATTAGGGAACACGCTTCGCCAGTCCAACAATCCATTGCAACTGCAGCACCAACCCAACCGACCTTGGAAGAAAGTCAAGTTTTGAAAGAAGGTCCAAGTGTTTCTCGATCTTCTTATGAAGCCGGGAGCTCTTTAGCTCCTGGGGGTTCCTCTCCACCACAACTTGTGCATGATGCTGCCTCCGAGAGGCTTGCCAGTTTGTTGGCGCATCAAGATTTTGACCCTTCAACCCGAGCCATAGGTATATCTATAGGTGAAGGAAGTTCAGGGGGAGCGGACCCATCGATTTCAGATCTTAGAGCAGAGATTGGTATATTAAACCATAAGATTATCAAGAAGGACGTTTTGATTGGAAATCTCGACATTCGAGTTTCCGAACTTGAGGAAGAAAATTCTCTAAAATCGAAACAAATCTCTACTCTACAACTCAACTTTGGAGCCTTGACCACTGGTTACTATGACCTGAAGAACAAATTGATAGCAGAATTTGGCGACAAATTCAAAACAACTGTCGAAAAACCAAGTACAGTCCAGACCTCTCAAAGTGTCCCTGCCAATACATCTTAACCAGATCTGTTTGATAATTCTACACCAGTTAGAACCACAAGAATTGTTGACCGATTTGAGATAGAACCTACTCAAGCAAATCCAAGAGTTACTATTAAACAAGCTCAGAATCAAGCTTCTTCACAAAAGAAGGGGAAGTGGCTCTTCATGAAAAACTCAGATCAAAATGTTCGTGGAGACCAACCCCAACAAACTGTGTCCGAGCCTAGAAAGAGGCGGTTCAGAGATAAATTTGGTGATCGGTCAGGGATTCTTATGTGGGGTTTTCATGACAGATTAAATTGTTGGCTGGTGAAGCGAAAGAGCAGAAATGTGGAATATTACAAGCACAAGAATGATTTTTCTTCTTGGACGAATGTGGACCTCACTGAGCTTTATGAAGCTCCATTCTCCAACCCAGCCAATGATCCTTGCGGAACTGATTTCAAACTTTTCTTGGAGAATCAAGTTAAGAGGAAATTTGATAGGATGAAAAATGTTGAGTCCTTAGTGAAAAGAGTCAAAGGTCTTTTTGACCCTAAGACCAACAAAACCTTCAAGTATGTAATGCGGCCTGCTACAAATTAGATGAAAGAAATTCCTATTGTTATGAATTTTTGTGATGGATCGCTGAACAATATGGAATACTGGGTTTATGATGAAGCCACTTCCTCCGTTGTCATCAAATTTCCAGATGGTGTCTTTCGTATAGTTGATAAGGACTTGTTGCAGTTTCGTGAACGGGATATTCACATCGTGGCTCACCATCAAATTGTATGCAAGCAGGAGATCTTTAAGGTTACTGCGAAAGAATTTACAAGCATGATTGCGGAGATTATTGAGAAAAAGATGTGGTTGGGTTCGATGGGAAGGTATGATGTGTTGGTCATAGAAAAAGACTGAAATTATGCTAGCCTCAAACCAAGGGGCAGACTGTTAGGTCATATTTTGTTGTTTGGGCTAGGCATCCTCTGTATAGGTCTTGTTAGTGCTTATTTGTGTATTTAGGGTGTTTACGGTTGGGTGAACCGAAAAATGTTGTTTTCGGTTCAAGTGGTGTTTGCAACTGCATGTATATTTGCGGTCGTGAACTGTTTATTGTTCACTGTTCCATATAAATAGGTGTCAGTCTTGTCAGAAGTATTAATGGTTGTATGTGTTGTTCCATTGTAGCTGACCTTTAAGGCTAATAGAACGTGTGCAATTTGGATCAATTATGCGTCTACTCCTTCTTATTTTGATTGCTTATAGGTTGTTCCAGTGTTTGATCACTAGTTGGTTCCAGATTTGGGGACTTACACACACACACACACACACTCTCTCTCTCTCTCTCTTTATATATATATATATATATCGTTGTAAGGAAAGTGTACGTGGTCATGTTTACCCGTTCCAGAAAAAAACATAAAAGGTTTAAGTGGCGGACTATGGTGATAGAGACAACGTAAAAGGACTAACTATGTAAATTTGATTTTTTAGATACACAATTAAAACTCCCACAGTCTAACTAAAGGGCTTAGTCAACTATGGTTGTGTAACACCCAAAATTTCAAACCAATTTAAACTTTTTAAAACATATCAAGTTCATCAAACATTACAACTTTGTTTTCAAAATATTGATTATCAGAGTTTTTCCTAGAAACATAAACACAATAGGAGGAGCTGTACGATCACGCATTGGCCATGCCTCGATCCCTTGATGTACCTGAAACAATAAACTGAAACTGTAAGCCCGAAAGCTTAATGAGTTACCCCAAAAATATTGATACACATACAGTCCCCATAGCAATATCAACATTAACATATCACATCAATCAAAATAGAAAATGCATGCACTGAGCCCACAACTTTACAAGCTGGACTACCCCTGGGCCCTCAATACGAGTCTGGAATGCCTATCGGGCCCTCAGCTTGTATCTGGAATGCCATCGAGCCCTCAGTGTGAGTCTGGAATGCCTACGGGGCCCTCAACTCGTATCTGGAATGCTCCCGAGTCCTCGGTATGAGTCTATAATGGCTACCGGGCCCTCAGCTCATATCTGGAATACTCTCGGGTTTGTTGGCTACCGCACGAAGCAGTACAACCTCAACCCACCCCACATAACATGTCGATATGTAACATATAAATGCACATACAAGAAATCAATCAGTATCACAGGCAGTCCTACCGACCTACCCGACTAGCATATCAACTGGCATACATTACTAACTCAGCTCAACATATCAATAACTACTAGGATATCAAATCCAATGGGTCGGCCTTGGTGCCTTAGACCCCTTAGTATAGTGAGGATAACTCACCTCGCAACTGACATCAGAAAATTAGAAAGCTTTAGCTCCCGGATCACCAACACGAACTCCACTACCTATGATTACCATACAATCCTTTTTCATAAGTTTCAAAATTATCAGAACACCCTCAGAAGTCATTTGGTAAATTCTTGGTTAAAGTCAACGCTCACAGTCAAAGTCAACAGTCCATGTTGACTGGACTCGTCGAGTGTAGTTCACCGACTCGTCGAGTCCTTCCTGAACTCGAGAAGTCGTGAAATCCTTGATTGGCTCGTCGAGTTCCCTTTTAACTCGCCGAGTTCATACGTCCAAGAATTGGGAGAAACCCTAGCCGACTCGCCGAGTCTTCGAACGACTCGCCGAGTCCAAGGCAATCTTCAACGGACTCGCCGAGTTGTTCATCCAACTCGTCGATTTCATGGCTATCTTCAACGGGCTCGCCGAGTTGTTTATCCAACTCTCCGAGTCCTTGCAGACCTTCATCCATGCAGATGCTTTTTGTCACACCCTAAAACCGGAACGGCGGAAACGTTCTGGGGTGGACGACGTCATGTCAAGTATCACAACATATGCAGTATAGTAATCAAAGTACAACAACCATTGCATTAATAGTAATAGTTTTACATAAGTTACATTTGATAGCGACATCAAAGTAATACAGAAACTAGTATAGATGCAACTCGGTTCTAGGCTGGCTTCACAAAAGCTCCCGGGTGTACCTGTCTATTGTTGACCTGAGAATACAAGTTATTTTGAAAGAGAGTATCAACATTTTTATAAATGCTGGTGAGTTCATAAGTATTTAGTGTCATTTGTGTAAGTAAGCATTTTATTCAAAATAACTTTATGAAAAGTAGTAGTTTAGAATCTACGGTGTATTAGCGTCCTTTCCAGAAAATCCTATATTTTCTAAATAAAAGCAGTCTTCTACCAAGACTCAACAGAGTTATGTTTTAAAGAGTAATTTTCCCTTAAACACTATCATTACCAAATTACGGTATTTGACTTTAAAGAAAGTAGGAGAATATCACTAGTAAAAATACTAGGGGAAAATAACCTATGCCTTAGCAGAAATACTGCTGACTAAGGCAAAAGAAATCATAGACTCCAGGAGAGTATCGAGTGAATGATACGCCTGGCTCAGTCTAACAAAAGGAAACGCAGACCCCAGACGGTATCAAATGTACGATATGGCTAGCAAGGTCTAAAACAAGAGAAACACAGACCCCAGACAGTATCAAATGAACGATACAACTAGCAAGGTCTAAAACAAGAGAATACAGACTCCAGGCAGTGTCAAATGAACGACACAGCTAGCAAAGTCTAAAAAAAGGAAATACAGTGATAAATCTTGTTACCTTAAGGCCATGAATTATAAGGTAAACATGGAGATACTCGTAACCATACTGATTGGCAGTAGAGAACTTGACGCCCTGCAAGCGTCGGAATGAATGTGACATTTGTCACCCCTTGGCTTGGTAGGCCGGGGACTATAGCTAGCAGTCAGGGTGTGGGAGTGTCAGTATCGTATAGATCTATACACACAATGCCCGCTCTCCCTACAGGAGACTCTGGTTACCAACTTAACAACGGGGAAATCCATGTCCTGAAGATGCATCTCGTATACTGAATTCTAATATAGGTACTGGACTAATGATAGAGACTCACGAATGAACTGACTCCTTTGGAATTCTCGTACTAGAAAGAGTAAATAGAACTTCTTAACTATTCCTATAATAGTTACTAGTGTCTCTGGTCTATAAACGGTGACTGGAAGGATACCCTTGCTACCCAAGGGAAATGAACTGGTCGATGGAAACCTTTATGTTTATACATGTATACATAATATATAACTAATGTTTGAACGACCTTCGGACAGATAATCGATACCCACCAGACCACATCCCAATGAGGAAAAGGAAATAGGGCGAACTAGCCTTCCTAAGTCTTTCAAACATTATTTATATAACTATACAAATACAGGCATGCATTTAACGAAAGATCTATGAATGATGGATGGAAGGATGCCCTTGCTATCCAAGGGAAGTGAACTGGTCGATGAAAACCTTTATGTCTATACGTGTATACATGATATATAACTAATGTTTAAACGACCTTCGGACAGATAACCGATACCCACCAGACCACATCCCAACGAGGAAAAGGAAATAGGGCGGACTAGCCTTCCTAAGTCTTTTAAACATTATTTATATAACTATACCAATACAGGCATGCATTTAACTAAATAAAAGCATAGAAGAAAACTCTGATGAAAACTTTGGAAAAACCTTTACACATAAGAAATTTACAACTTGATGTCAATTTGTAAAACAAGCTTTGAAAATCTTTGGAATCCTTTGAAAAACCTTTCATACTTTATCAAGAGTTGAAAACATAATTTGGAAATCTTTAAGCTAGATAAACAGTTTAATATGCAAACTCTATTTTGCTATACAGTTATTAATCACATGGGATTTATCTAATAACTGTACAGTTCAACTTGTATTCCCCCCTATAAAAGCAGTAAAATCATTTAAAAGGTTAATTCAGGGGTATGAAGTCACCTGTTGTAAGTGGATCGGATGGAGGTACCGGTTGGGTGCTCGGTGCCAAGTAGAGACTTGAACACACTTAGTGACCTATTAACATATGGTGACATATGTTTACATACATTTAGTGTTTATAATACTAATTAAACACGTATAAGCATCCTAGTGTGCGGAAAACACTTTGGTCAAGTGCTAAGAGGCTATTGGGTTGCAATAAGGGAGTGTATGGCCTAGTTAGGGAGTTTACTCTTCAAGAGTAAACTCTTTATGGATTTTTCGGCCCTAAGACCATATCCCCATGAGTTTATGGCCGTAAACTCATGGGTGGTGTGTTCTTGGATGTTTTAAGGTCTTATAATACTCGTAGAATTAGGCTAGGTTCAAATCTAGGGCATAGGAAGTGGTTTAATCATCAAATGGACCAATTTAAGGAGTTTACGGTTGTAAACAAGGAGTTTACAACCTAAAATCTCACTTGGTCATTCCCTTCATGAGTTAAGGTCTTAAATGGAAGGGTATAAAGTTTTATGCATTTTTCCAAGCTATATAGGGAAGTTAGGGCATCATTTGGCCTCTTTAAGGGAGTTTACGGCCCATGGACCAATCCTTGGGGGGTTTACGGCCGTAAACTCCTAAGTCCTTGGTTTAATTGATGTTTAAAGCCCCTAATGCAATGGTGGTTGGTTCTAGACATTTTCCCAGGTCATAGGAGGTGTTTAAGGGCAAGTTTAACACCTTAAAAGGTGTTCACGACCCATGAATAGGGGTTTACGGTCCAAGAGTGTTCTTGGGCCGTAAACTCATGTTTACTCTTCATATGATATGATTTTGGTGTTCTAAGCTCGTAGGTGTAAGTCCACAAGTCATATCTAAGCCCTAGGAGTGATTTGGGGCTTCAAAACCCCACTTATGGGTGTTTGCGGTCCAAGAGTGTTCTTGGGCCATAAACACATGATTTGGCCCCTATTGGATGTCTTAAACATGAATTTGCATGTTAAATGAGCTAAACAACAAGTTAGGGTAGATCACTTACTAGTTTGGGGCTCGAAATGGGCGGTTTTTGGATCGAAAGCAACTTGTAGAGAGAGAGTAGAGAGAGGGTGGAAAAGTTTCAAATGGAGTCCACTCACCCTTATATAGGGTTTGAGTTTGTGGCTCGGAGGAAATCTACCCGATACTAACGTTAAATGGGGCTTTTGGTCGCACCCGATTAAATGGTCGTATTTTAACTTGGTTGAAACTAAAGCTTTTCAAGGGATTATTGAGGGTGTTTCTAATCTGATCTTACCCTTACGAAGTCTTAATAAAAGTCCCAATTTAATTAACCTAATCCAAAAGGTTAACGGACAATTAATAAAGCGGGTTTTATTAACGGAATATGAGGTTAAAAATATAACGGGATAAATTTCTGGTTGTCACACTTTTGAAGCCATGACAAGGTTCCAAATTACAGATCCAAGCTTCTAGGGCATGTTTATCACGTAAAGTCGCAAACTTTACGTGCATGCAAGGCTTTAAGATCCTTAAATGGCAAAACTAAGCTTGCAATGAAGTCTCACACTTGAGGGAAGGCTCCTACCAGGCAAGGCTGATGACTTTATGGATCTAAAGGTCAAAGGGAGTCCAGATCTGAAGTTACACTTGGGGAAGCAAGGAAATCAAGGCTAGGAACTCGTGGGGAGCTAAGAGGTTCATCAGTTGTCACTCCTTGAAAGGTATTAAGCTGTTCCTTTAGCTCATCTCTCTTTTGAATCAGTAAACAACGAAATAAAATCATTGCACCTTTTACTTATCAACCATAATTGAGGGGGGGGGGGGGGGGGGAGGGGGATTTGAAATCTAAATGGAAGTACGTTTAATATCATGTATTTAATCTAGTTTTTAGTTTCGTTTGCTAGTTTAAATTTGAGTTTAATTCGATGTAAACAATACCCTAATTTTAAATTATTTGTCTGGTTTAATTAATAATTTTATTTTAATTAAAATCATACTCGTTCTCCTTGTGTTCGACATTTGGTCTCACCACATCTATACTGTTATACGATTATGTACACTACCTAATATATGTTACAATCCAACTGCGATAAAATAAATTTTATTAATTAAAAACTTCGATCAATATTTTATAAATAATTTATCCCACGTCATGGAAGATCAAATCTAAGAGAAAATACTTTCAATATTAAATTCATTTTCTATATTTATATGGTTTTACTTTGTTTCAAGTTTCGTATAACTTAGTTTAAACACACTTTCCCTTTTTACTTTTATGATTATTAGTTTAACTAATTTTTATATATTCTAAATTAAATTATACATGTTCCTGACAACTCTGTCTTATCTCAACTATATAATTATACGATTATGTACATTTGTCCGGTGTGTAATAGTCTCAAGTCTTGTTAAAACTGTTTATAAATTTAAGACCGATAAATTACACATCAATGGTATTGATTAGATTCCCAAACTTTGATAAATTACACATCAATGGTATTGATTAGATACCCAAACTTTGAAATTTAGACATCCATAAAACCTTCTACCTAAGTTAATTGGAGTCTAGGATGTCAATAACATAACTTCATCCTCACAATTGCATATTTCCATTCCAACATTCGTAACCAACCTCATGTTCCTAATAATTTAGGAAGTTCTCATGACTATGAAATTTGCAAATCACGAAGGAGGAGAAAAAGAAGAGAGTTGTTTGGTTTTCGCCGTTTGAGTGAAATATATGAATTGATATGTCATTTATTGAGCCAAATAAGTAAGTTTATCAGTTGGTGGCGTTCTCCCACCTAAATAACAAAAAAGTAAATGAAAATATTAGTTCTTTTTTTTTTCTTTTTCTTTTTATAAAGAAAGAGTTTTGATTTAATACAAAAGAAATATAAAAATATTAAGTTTTATTTTAAAGAAATTAACCCTATATTGATTTATTATATGTCAACTTGTCATTTCAGTTCATTCCATACTCAACTATATATTCTAAATGTACTTAATAGCATCACATAGAAATCTGATTATATAAAAGCAAATAAATTATGCCGACTAGAATATATGTAAAGTAATGTAATAGAAAAAAAACATTATAATAGAATAGAGCTTTTGACTATTATCATCACACATGATATATATTATATAAGTTTCAGAAATTAAATCGTGTGCCCCTTTAAATTGGCTACAACTCTATCAACGTAAGATTATCTCACTTGATAAAAGACTTTTCTTATTAACGGATTTCTATTAACTTAATCATACAAACTTAAAACCTAAAAAAAATAATAAAAAATAAAAAAAATAAATAAATTGTGTACAGCTCTACCTGCCCGGCTCGCCGTCCAAAATCCCACGCTTTTATAAAACCCGCATCTTGAATCTTTTGATAGGAGAATGAAAATCCTTGCATACGAGAGACGGAGTCAGAGTCGACGCAAGCTGTTTTCTTATTTGTTTTTTTCACGAAATAAATAAATAAAAATTCTGGATTAACGATTGTACCTCAAAAACCTCAAGTGGGTCATCATCTTTGCTCCCACTTGTTGCTCTTTGCTGTCTCTGCCATACTCTTTTGCTAATACTTTTCCCCTTCATTGGTTGATCTCTCTTTGCTTTTTCTCTCTGAAATCCAGTTTTTTTTTTGTGTGTTTCATGGTGGTAGCAAATTGGATATTGAGTTTATAGATCAACCAAGTAAATAGAATAGAATAGCCTAAACCATACGTTTATTTCATCCTCATTTGCCGGTGTTTGTAATCCATCTGTATTCTTCGTGTAGTCTTCAAGATCGTTGGTTCCTATGAGCAAAAATGTGCAATAATTTGCTAATTTAAGCATCTGGGTATTGCTAATTTGAAGGAATTACTGGCGTCAGGGTTGTTGTTGGATTTCATCGGCGGTAGTCCTGAGGTTATGGGGTTCTCAATTGGTTAACGAAATACATGCTTGGTTTAAGAAAATGGAGACGTTTATGGCGTTATGTGTTGTTTTTGTTCTTCTTCTTTAGCATTGACTTTCTCAGTTACTTAGCAACAGTATGAAGAATCTTCTAAAGAAGCTACACATGATGCCTAATCAAACATCGGATGTTGACTCAGATGGGTGTAATTCTTCCTCGAAGGGCAATAATCAAAGATTGATCGATGTCCCTTCATCAATCGAGAGCCTCCCCCATGAACACAATAAACCCTTATCTGGTATTTCGGGATGGCTTAATTCAGTAACGAATCGGCGAAGTCCTAGTCCTAGTCCTAGCCCTCCCTCATCTTCAAATGTGAAAAAAGAGGATAAGAATGAAGGGTTTGATTCAATGAGTAGTGAAGCACTTGATGCTGCCATGGAAGCTGTTAGGACAGGGGATTCAGGGTCTGGTAATTCTAGGGATCCAGAGGTAGAAGAAGAGTACCAAATACAATTGGCTTTGGAGTTAAGCGCAAGAGAGGATCCTGAAGCTGTTCAGATTGAAGCCGTTAAACAGATCAGTTTGGGGTCCTTTCCTGCTGAGAATAATACTCCTGCTGAAGTCCTTTCATATAGATATTGGGTAAGTTCAGTTCCCAATCCCATCATATGATTAACATCGAGCAAACAGACAGTTTTAGATTAGAATTTAGAAAATAAATGTATGTTCTTTCTCATGTCCTAGACTCTCATTCATACTTGACAGAATTACAGTGCTCTTAGCTATGACGATAAAATCCTTGATGGATTCTACGATTTGTGCGAGACTTCAACAACGAGAGCTTTATCATCAAAGATGCCTTCACTGGTGGATTTACAAGGGACCCCTGTGTCTGATAATGTCACATGGGAAGCCATTGTTGTGAACAAGGCTGTGGATGCCAAGCTGTTACAACTTGAACAAACTGCACTGGAAGTTACTGCCAAGTCAGCATCAGAATCTCTTACTGTGCAGAGACTTGCAGTTTTAGTTTCAAATTTCATGGGTGGTCCAGTTGGGGATCCAGACAAGATGTTGCGCGCATGGCAAAATTTTAGCTATAAATTGAAGGCAACTCTTCGAAGCATGGTTTTGCCTCTTGGCTTGCTAAAAATTGGGATGGCACGCCATCGTGCATTGCTTTTTAAGGTATATATATATATATATATATATATATATATATATATATATATATATATATTATTGGTGTTTTCTGTGTCTTCTAAAACATAAAGTAGACTTTTAAAGGACATGACATCACAAAACAGGTTGAACGAAATCTGGGACTCATGTAAGTTAATGGGACAAAAGTTGTAACTTTATGCGTATACATACTATCAATATCAAAAAGGCGATCTCTTGTTTGTGAAAAGAATCGTCATTCTCATCATCGAAAATAGCCCTACAAAACCTGTCCAAATGTATTATTACACTATTATGAAAGTACATGTTTAGGAAAAGAGGGCTTACATGCTTTTCTTTTTAGTGTCTCTTTTTTTTGTCACATTAAGTAAGAAGTGCTTCTGCTATCGGGGTACATGATGTATGGATTTTTGAATGCTTGGTGAAATGGAAGGAAAAAAATAAATGAGGGAAAGTTATGATTTATTTGACTTTGAAAGCCTCCATTCCCTACTCTCTTTAAAAAATTGTTATTTCTGCATCAATTTCAAAGGAAACACCTACGACTTGTACTCATTAAGTAAAAAAGAAACATCTTATTCTTTTGAACTAAATATTAATTAATATTATATTTTCATAGGTTTTGGCTGATAGTGTTGGTATACCATGCCGTTTGGTAAAAGGGAAGCAATATACAGGCTCTAGTGATGTTGCCATGAACTTGATAAAGATTGGTGATGGAAGGTTGTGCCCTTTACCTCTAGTCTTAACACTAATACTCAACTTATTATTATCTTGATGCTCATTACAATTATTTATGTGGGTGTGGGTGTGGGTGTGGGTCCCAGGGAATACATTGTTGATCTAATGGCAGACCCCGGAACCCTTATTCCATCAGACACAGCCCACACAGATCATGATGAATCTTCCTTGACATCAAGTCCATGGTCCCACGATGATGATTCCTCTCGTTTAACTTCAAGAAGCGGCCTCACAAATTCATCAGAAGAAGGCTCCGATTTTGGAACCAGAGAAAGAGAAAGAGAAAGATCCGATGATGGAGCCATTCAACCAAAACCCAAGAAATCTTTACCTTTGAGACCCTCTCATCACAGCCATGCCAGATCACCTTCATGGACCGAAGGTGTGAGTTCACCTGCAGTAAGAAAAATGAAGGTAAAAGACGTTTCACAGTACATGATCGATGCTGCTAAAGAAAACCCTCAATTAGCACAAAAACTGCATGATGTGTTACTTGAAAGCGGTGTTGTTGCCCCTGCAAATCTCTTTACAGAAGTTTATGATCAACAAGAGGATACACTAGTTACACGCCCTCCTCCTCCTCCTCCTCCTCCTCCTCCTCCTCCTCCTCAAGATGATCAAAACAAGCGGGATCCCAAAAAGGGTCAAAAATGTAAATTACCCATTTTGCCCAAAGTTCCTGCCGCCGCGACAGCAGCAGCAGCTGCGGCGGTTGTTGCATCGTCGATGGTGGTTGCCGCTACAAATCGAAACATAGAACTACCGGTGGCGGCTGCCGCCACGGTGACTGCTGCGGCCGTGGTGGCGGCTGTTGACAAGAAGTGTCAGGCGGCGGCTTCTGGTGTAGTGGAAAGGGATGGAAATGGGCAATTTGGTAATTTACAAATGGGTGAGAATGAAGGAGAGAGAGTATCGGATAGGTCTGCGGGTAATGATAGCACGAAATCGGAAGTTTCCCTTGATGATGTGGCGGATTGTGAGATTGCATGGGAGGATATCACCTTGGGTGAACGTATCGGATTAGGTATTGTATTCAAGTTTAATATTCCGAATTTTCATTTTTTGTAATAAAGGGTTACATGTAAGAAATAGCAACCTACTTCTACTTCCATATATTTGTTTATTACATCATATACTTATTATTTCATCCTATTACAATGTTGTATTTTGAAGAATCTACCCAGTTATAACAAAGTAATTTTTGTTGCTACAATTGCATATTTTTTTCAGAGTACAATGTCATAGTCAGAAAAAATTGGAATTACGATGGTTTAATAAGAAAAATTTGAAAATATAATGCTCGTAGTTGAAATGAATTTAAGTAGGGGTGCTATATATAATGAACAAATAAATCGAAGTAAATTGCTATTATTTTTCCTTTTTCTTATCCAATTGATAATTGATAATGGTCTCTTTGTTGCAGGATCATATGGTGAGGTTTATCGTGGTGATTGGCATGGAACTGTAAGATAATTTTTAAATGTTCATACTATTATGATGTTGCATACAATGTAATAAACTAAAAAGAAATGAAAAATGAGAAATATGAAAGTAATATGGGGTATCATAATCATAAAACGAAAATAAAAAAAAGAACTATATATGCACACATGCAAAACAGACAGTCATGTGTGTGGTATATTTGTATGTACAAATGCATATATTATATAAGTAGATAAATGTATACCTATATGTACATGCTATATCTACACACACACAATTAATGGACAAGATAAAATTTGAAAATAAATAATAGAGAACAAACGAAGAACACAAAAAAGAAATTACACAAACCCAAAAAAGGTTTTCAAAGAAGAGGTTAGAGTAAAAAAGAAAGATGTTTTTTTTTTTTTTTTTTTTTTTTTTTTTTCATGTATGAACTAGGCATACACTTAATAGTTAGACTTTCAATGCTCAAGATGTGTTGCATATGTATTAGTATTACAACTTCTGATAGCTTCTATGCATGCATGTCTCTTCAATGTTGGAGATATATACATTTATCTTCTTTCCCATCACTTTTGAATATCAGGAAGTTGCTGTTAAGAAGTTCCTAGACCAAGAAGTAACTGTTGAATCCCTTGAGGAGTTCAAAAGTGAGGTAAAATATTCTCTTTTCTAACATTCACACTAATTAATGACATATTGCTTGCATGTTATCAACATAATAATGTGATCATTTATACCAACATGCAAGTGACTACACTACACACCCTCATATTGAACTAAGGTGTTGTGTTGTTTCTTCTTTACTTAGTAGGGACATGACTTTATCTGGTAATCTATATATGGGTGTTTCTCTTTGACTTAGTACAGGAAAGAACTACTTAATAGAAAATGTCAGCGAAATTAGGCTTTCCTGAAGTGGATGTCAGTTGCTCAAATAGTTATCATTTATCCAAACAACACTTCATCCATTTAATGGGAAAAACATAAATAGGGTCCTAACAATATATATATGGAATGACTGAAAATCATTGGAATATGTTATTTTATCATTAATCCATGTTCTTGTTTAGGGTGGAGAAAATTCCTATACTAATTTGTAAATGTTTATGTCCTTATTGATTCTTTTTTTTTTTTTGTCTTAAAGGTTGGTATTATGAAAAGAGTTCGGCATCCAAATGTGGTACTCTTCATGGGAGCTATAACACGTGCTCCACACCTTTCAATTGTTACTGAATTTCTTCCTAGGTATGTCACGTTATGTATATATATACTCTCAAGAGTTAGATGCACATTTATGCAACAATGTTTCACCTTTTTTTCAACTTATGGAACAAAGTAGTATTTTATATGAAATATGCAACATCATTTCATTTTAGCACCAAAAGATGCCCCATTTTACACTAAACCTATTTAATCAATTGACATGTGGTTGCATAGTTGTATATTTGGTTGCATATATAAACATTTAACGTGCTACGTTATTTATGAGATAGACAGTTTTGGTTGCATTGTTGTATATTTGGTTCTAGACTAAAACTTGGTTGCATATTTCATCTAAAAAACCACTTGGTTGCATAAGTTGGAGAAAAAGATGAAACATCACCTTTCATGATTTTAGGTACATAATTATGTAGAAATATAAAACTCCAATATTAATTAGTGTCTATAGCTTCACTATGACGAGCAATACAGAAAATGGAAATATAATGATGAAGACAAAGTTTTCACCAAGGAAAGCCCTTCAAAATGAAGTTAAAAACCTCATTGGTTCTTATCTTATATACTTAATGCTTCCATATATGATTGTACAATTACAATTCATGTCTTCTCAATGGACAATATATAACTAAAAACTAACAACATACTCACTTCACATAAATACTAAGATAGGCGTAACTCCAAATGTCCATTTATTGTCTTCTTCCAATGCTAGTCAACATTGATTAACATATAGTTTCCAAAGCTGCCTTTGACTTTGAAAGATAAAGAATTGCTTCTTTGTTTATATGGAAACAAGGTGTCAAATTATAAGCCTCCCTTTAGATGATAGCTATTTTCCTTTGAAACAATCCTAAGGAGATATGATCGGTTTAAAATCCTCTTTTAGAGAAACTTAGGGTGTGTTTGGTTGTGGAAAACAGAGAACTGTTTTCATTTTCCAAGAAAATGTTTTCAGAAAATAAAGTTGAGTTTATATTTTCAGTTTTCAATGAAAATTTTAGAAAATGCATTTGGTTGGAGCTGGTGGAGTTTTCATTTTCCATCTAAGAAATTTAGAAACCTTTGGAAAACTGTAAAAATCACTTTTCTAATTTGCATACAGTTTGGAAAATGAAAATTTTCATTTTCTTAGAAAACTTATACTGAAGATAACTTAAATTTTAAAAAAAAAAAACATTAACCAAAACAGAAAGGTAGATAACAAGTGACGAATGACCAAGAACCAACATCGTTATGAAATTTAGTTTTTTATTTTTTTATAAAGTAGTGGTATTTTATTTTAAAGTTAAAAGGACACGTGTCTTCTTAATAGGCGTAGAGCAATCAAATCTAGATTCTTTGGTTGTACCCAAAGTAAGGATCAACTCATTATTGGTTATAGAATTTATAATGTACTCAAATTTAGTTTTTAAAGTATAGAAGGATAAATGTCTTGTTAATAGGTTCAGAGAGATGAATTTAGATTCTTTGGTTATACCCCAACTCCCCAAAGTAACGATTAATTCTTTCATACATGGATTTTGATGGAATCCAATTACATTGATTTTTTTTTGTCAACCAAACGTGTTATCAAAGGAATCTTCCATTCAAATTCCTTTAGATTCCCCGTGAAACAAACGTACCTTAGTAAGTGCAATGGTATTCTTTATTGATCTCACAAGGTGAAGGTGAAGTGATTACAAACAAGAGTTAGATGAGAAGATGAGTTGTTAGGTAGATATGATATGCCTTAATAAAATAAAAAATAAAATGAAAGTACAATATTCTTAATCACGTAGAAGAGAGTGAGTGCATAAAACATTGTATTTTTCCCTTCATGAATAATGATTGTTAACTCTATGCAATGAAAGTGAAACATATTAATATTATTGTTATCTTTTGCAGAGGTAGTTTGTATAGATTAATCCACCGGCCCAACAATCAACTGGATATCCGAAGGCGTTTGAGGATCGCACTGGATGCCGTATGTTATTTTCCAATCTTGGTTTGCCTTTAATAAATACTTCTTTTCTGTCTTCAAATATTAAAAAAAGTCAATAAAAAAAATTGTGTATACTTAAAACCAAACTTTCAGGCCCGTGGTATGAATTATCTGCACAACTGCACCCCGGTTATAGTTCATCGTGATTTGAAGTCCCCGAATCTCCTTGTTGACAAAAACTGGGTTGTGAAGGTAGAATTCAAATCTTATTTATAACCCTTGGAATTTTTGAATTATAATTTGGCCAAATATCATATGATGAATTGAATTTTGTCATCTCGTCTCATCTCTTCAGGTTTGTGATTTTGGGTTGTCGAGGATGAAGTACAGCACATTCCTTTCATCAAGGTCTACTGCAGGAACGGTATGTTGTTGCCTTGCAAAACTATAATACCTTTTTTGTTTCTCCTATCAACTTACTAAATATTAATTATACACCTTGTTTATGTCTATTTTCATGGGGTAGTCTTAGGTTTTCTTTCTTTGTGACATAGTGTGCCTGTTTCTTTTTTTAATCTTTTGTATACATAAGGTTTATTTCCTTTTATGGACCTAATAAACTGTATGAACGAGACTAAATGACCATTTTACCCTTACAATCCAAAACAAAACAAAATTCACAATCATCATTTATAACAATATTCATCAATTTGAACGTGAGAGGAGATGGAAGAAAAAAAAAAGAAGGGAAAAAAGGTAAAGGGTCAGCGTCTTAATACATTGAGCCAAGTTTTTTGGCTTAACCCACTAAGTCATTTTGTCTGGATTAAGTAAAAAAGAAACAGTTGTATGTAGTTGTACAGAGTAAGTGCTTAACACATTAAGTTCATTAAGTCAAAAAGAAACACCCCCTATATGGGTGTATCTTTTTGAGTTAATGCAAAAAGGACAACACAATAGAGAGCACACATCTTAGAGGTGGTAATTTGGAGTCACACAATGGCCAAAATCATAACATTTAGCTAAAAAAGAAACTACTGATCAAATGGGTTGAAGTTGCCCGAAATGCATTTTATTGAAAAGATTAGAATATTCTTATACTAATATTGTTTTTGTGATCACATCCTAAATTATTTATACAAGTTTTTGAAAACGGACAAAAAAATGTTTGTGGGAATCTATAGCGTGAAATCAACCGATTTGACCTTAACCCGATTTATTTAATTTGTTGCTAAGCCCACTTAACCTAAAATAGTCCTTTTTATAGATTCATTTTGGGTTAAATGCAACAAGTAGCAATGTACTTCCATTGTTTCGTTTAATGTTTTTATCATGGCATCCTGCTTTCGTTTCTTGTTACAACATTGCATTATGAAAGTTGGTGCATTTATAGCAATGGCATTTAAATACAAAGCAATGTGTTTTGATGTAATTGGGTGGATTTTTCAATGTACAATGTTGTAGTAAAAAATTTAAAAGTACAAGTACAATGCGATAATCAGTTAGATATTTCAAAAAACAATTCTGTAATAAGAAAAAAATTGAAAGTAAAGGTCATAAAAAGAAATGAAATTAGGATGAATGAAAGTAGGCTGTTATTTCTTGCATTTAAACACAACTTAGGGGCGTGTTTTCTACTTGCATGTATAAGTAGAATGAGGAATCTAACTTTTATGAATCTATCTTCTTTTTATTCTCAACAATGCCATCAGGCTCCTATGAAGTCTAATACATACATACATACATACTCTCTTCCTAGTTCCTACTTCTATAGAGCAATGTCTAACATAAATATAATAATCAACACGAATTAATAAATAATAATCCTCATGTTTAACATAAAGCAACACCATTTCTTGTATTGACAATTCAATATGTACACACATGTTTTTCAGGCAGAATGGATGGCACCCGAGGTCCTACGAAATGAACCTTCAGATGAAAAGTTGGTCTTTTTTTTTTTAAATCATCTTTCGTAAATAGGTCGCTTTGATGTAAAAACTAATGTTTCAGGGAATAAAAAAAAGTAAATATATAAATATTTTTCTATTGATTTTGATAGATGAATTATTGCAATGCAATGCAGGTGTGATGTTTATAGTTTTGGTGTGATTTTATGGGAGCTTTTTACGTTGCAACAACCATGGGGTGGAATGAACCCGATGCAAGTTGTTGGTGCTGTTGGGTTTCAACATCGTCGTCTTGAAATTCCTAATGATGTGGACCCCACCATTTCTAAAATTATTGAAAGATGTTGGCAAACGTAAGTACTTCATTCCTAATGAATAATTATCCCTCATAATGATTACCATAAAAAGGTGTTTTAAGTTTTAACATGACACTTACTATTTTATACAGAGATCCAAAATTACGGCCTTCATTTGCTGACATCATGGCCGCATTGAAACCCCTTCAAAAGCCGATCACTAGTTCAAAAACCTCACGGGACTAAATTGTTCTATTTTTGTTGTAATTTTTATGTACTGTTGGCTTGCACGCATTGTAAATTCGGATACCCAATGTAAAAAAAAAAGTTCATTTGTAGCTTATATATTTTAATTATGATTTGAGCAGTCTTGTATTATATGCATGAATAGTCGTACACTTGTACATAGTACAAAAGGTAATTATCTTATACAAGAGCTATAAGAGCCCTAAAAATCTTATCAGTTGAGATAAGGTAGGGACCATAGGTATAAATATTTGCATCACAACACCTAAGTGAGTGAGTATTCATATGGCAACTTTTTTTGGTTCTCCACTCTTTGTGTCCACCATACGTATACCTGTAGCAAGAACTCAGAGTGTATCTCTACCACCACAACTGCCGTCCCTCAGTAACAGTTCACCAGAGACGCCACCGCCACCACCACCACCACTGCCGCCAGTGCAACGGGGTGGTAGGGGGACAAGTGCTGACTCGACCGATTGGATAGCTTCGGGGTTGACGAGAAGGTTTGGTCTTGGTGCGGGGTTGGCTTGGGCCGGTTTTCTAGCATTTGGTGTTGTTTCGGAGCAAATCAAGACACGTTTTGAAGTTAATCAACAAGAAGCCAATACAAGGTTTGTTATGCAGTAATGATTATAAGGAACAAATGATATTTGGATGCATCAAAATGCTGATGTAGTACTCAAGTTTGATGTTAGTTTCTGATGATTTTTATTTGTAGAGATGTTGAGAAGGAAGAGGAGGTGGTTTTACCTAATGGCATAAGGTACGAGAACGAGATGTTAAATATCATTTATGGTTTGTTTAATGGGATGAAATGAAATGAGAAATAAATAAAGTAAGCAATGTATTTAATTGAATACGAATATAATAAATTTTTATATCATATATATGAACATTTATAAGTTTCTGATGATTTTTTAAAAGAAAAAAACATCTAAAACCGACTAAGATCATAATAGTAAAACAAATTCTAGTTTGTTTTAGAAAGTAAATAAAAAAATTGTGTTATTAAAAATTATATAAACAAAAGATGTGTCATATTACAAACTTTATTTTATTTCATGACGAAATGATAATGAATATCCCTCCTACTTAAAGGATGGGAAAAAAGTGGTTTATTCCATTTCATCGGCCGCATCGAACAATTATTTCCATTAAAACAAGTCATTTCATTTGTTCTTTATTCCATCACGACAAACACTATTCTACCCTTGATAATTATTTTACCTAATGCTTAGAATTGACCTACTCCTCCTAACCAATTGGTCTAACCATCCATTAGGGGATGTAAATTACAATCTCTTAGGTGATGTTTAAGTGACTATGTCTATGCTTAAATCTGAGATCTTATTAATTAAATAGTGGTTTTGGTTATGTAGGTATTATGAGCTAAGAGTGGGGGGTGGTGCTACACCAAGGAAAGGGGATTTAGTGGTGATAGATCTCAAGGGAAGTGTCCAAGGAGATGGTGTATTTGTTGATACTTTTGGTAAGGACAAGAAACCATTGGCTCTTGTGGTTGGATCAAGGCCTTATAGCAAGGGAATGTGTGAAGGTGTTGAGATGGTTTTAAGAACCATGAAAAATGGTGGCAAAAGACGAGTTATAGTTCCTTCGACTCTCGGTTTTGGAGAAGAGGGTGCGGATTTTGGTTCTGGTTTTAAGATTCTTCCTAATGCAACACTTGAGTATATTGTTGAGGTCGAAAAGGTTTCAATTGCACCATCATGATTCTTCATGTTCTTATGCCCATATAGGAGGTGTTTTTTTTTTTGTTTTTTGTTTTTTTTTTCGGAATAACAAATGTTAACGGATACATGTGTTTTTCCCTCATGTAAATGGGACTTCAAGAACTATACGAAAAATAAACATATAAAAGAGACAACCTTTTAAGTTGAACCACACTATGCTATGTCTTATTGGTATCATGCAGGGACATACAACAACTATATAAGAGTCAAATGCCTGAAGAAACTAATCCATATTGGAAATTTTAACTCCCATATTCGACCATTTTTACAGTTATACTATCTTTGAACCAATCTATGTGTACCATAACCAATTTATGTAAGCAAACCACAAGGACATCTTCAAATACCCAAAGATTTCTCATACAAAAAGCTTCAATTGGCAACCAATGCACAAACAAACTGATTTTTTAATGCAAATCCACATATAGAGAACACAATCAAATGAAATATACAATCAAAATTCAAAAGAACAAGAAATCATGCCCTTCCCCTCCTCTGCTGTAACCCACCACCATCACCTCTAATGATTCAAAAATTAAAAGAAAATCTACATTCACAATAAAAGTAGTTTTAGTATATTCATAAGTTAAATAACTTATAACAATTGGCTTAGAGGTGCACAACAGGCTGGTCGGTCCGACCCAACCCTAGCTTATGGTCAAAACCTGGTCAATGCAACCTGACATACAACTTCACCCGGTCCTTTTACTGAAAACAAGCCGGCTATAGACCTAAAAATCCCATGTTTTTTTTCGGGTTTTTCCAATTTATTTGGTAGGTGTTTTATGTATGGCACATCATAAGAGTCTAAAGGTTAACACAAGTTGAATTTATTCGGTAGGTGTTTTGAATGAATTCCAATTGTCACCGTCTCATTTCGGCATAACTTGCTTAAATCTTGGTCCAGCGAAATACAAAACATCACACTAACTCCCGCATGCTTTGCTTGGCCAGCCTAGTACTAGTCATACGATTTTTGGTTGGCATGTATGTTAAGGCGTCCATTTGAGGGCCATGTGCGAAAAATATAAATGAGCCCCTAATATAATTTTATTTTTTATATATAAATAAAGTTCGTTAATACTAGGATAAGTCGATAAATGTTATAAAAACAATGAAGAAAGTTCCTACAAGAAAAATAAAATATTACAATTTTCTTAGTAAAATATAAAATTAAGGATATAATAAGACTACCTTGAAGAAAATACTATATGATGATAAACATAATATGAATTTACACACCCACATACCCAAAAAAACGACAACATTCCATAGCATTATATTGTTATCCACCTTGTCCCCCACTAATACAAGCAGGAAGATCCTGCTACAACCTCTTAAAGCTCCTCATTAACCTCTTCCTTATAGGTGTAGACATCCTCCTCCCTTGTTACACTCTAAATTTAATAAATAGGAAAAAAATAAAACCACCATTGTTATCAGTCACCTGAAAATCCTATTTCTTTCCAGATTTCAATTAGTTTTAAGACTCAAAAATGGTCATAAAGGACAAGGCCAACATGCATAAGAAATTCCAAAACTCGACAATAGGTGTAATGTATCAAGATGGCACAACACATTAGTTATAGCCATTAAAAATTTTAAACCTTTGGGTCTTGTTAAATTACGATGAATACACAATTGTATCTCATGGTTGACCTACTAAAACAACTTCATAACTTTTGTAATATTACAAATTGTAATGCTATTCTAACCATACTTCCATTTAAACCTATGACTATGATTAGATACTTTAACCCTGTGATAATGATTAAACTTTATCACAATTCTAGAATTTTTTTAATTATATTTTAGGATTAAGTGCAATAAATAGCAATAAACTTTCCTTAACTCTAGTAAAGTACATTGTTATTTATAGTAGTTAACCCTTATATATATATATATATATATATATATATATATATATATATATATATATATATATATATAACTCATGTGACTGCCTAAGTCACCAAAGCACAATTAGCTCCAACAACACTCTCATACACTAAGGACGATGGGAGGCTCTCTCTTAGGGTTTCACTCACTGATATGGAGGCTGAGAAATGCGCCTTAGCACTCTTTAAATAGTGTACAAGACGGATTAGGGTTTTTGCACCTGGTTCGGGTACGCCCGACGTAACTCTGGGTACGCCCAGCGTACCTTGGCGACTCCACGTCCAAATTAAGCGCATGAGTACGCACAACGTACCCCTCTGGTACGCCCAGCGTACTCACTTGCTATATTCCCTCCACTCAAGGACTAATCATGACCAATCGAAAAAGAATAAGGGTGAGAGAAATGCACCTGAATCTCGGGGTGTTACAATTCTCCCCCACTAGAACCAGACTTCGCCCCCGAAGTCTCATTCCTCGAACAACTCTGGATGCTGCCCTCGCATCTCCGACTCTGACTCCCAAGTCATCTCGGACCCCTTCCAATGTTGCCACTGAACCAAAACCAAAGGTACTTCCTTGTTCCTCAAAACCTTGATCTTCCGACCCTTGATTGCCACCAGCCTCTCAGCATAATTCAGGCTCGCATCCACCTGAATATCCTCCAATGGTACCACTGCCGACTCATCGGCTATACACTTTCGCAACTGCGACACGTGGAAGGTGTCATGAATCTGCCCCAACTCCTCAGGTAGCTCCAAACGATATGCTACCCTGCCTACCCTCGCGATCACCCAAAAAGGACCGATATATCGGGGCCCCAACTTGCCCCTCTTCCTGAATCAGATCACTCCTTTCCAAGGAGAGACCTTCAGGACCACAAAGTCGCCGACCTGGAACTCGAGCTCGGACCGGCGCCTGTCCGTATAACTCTTCTGACGACTCTGAGCGGTCAATAACCTCTGCCTGACTTGCTGTATCTGCTCAGTCGTCTGAAGCACGATCTCGGTACTACCCATAACACGCTGCCCGACCTTTCCCCAGCAAATGGGGGTCCGACACCTTCTCCCATACAACAGCTCAAAGGGTGGGATACCAATGCTCGAATGATGGCTGTTGTTGTAGGAAAACTCTGCCAAGGGCAAATACGTGTCCCAACTCCCACCGAAATCCAACACACATGCCCAGAGCATATCCTCTAGCGTCTGAATCTTCCGCTCGCTCTGTCCATCAGTCTGGGGGTGGTATGTGGTACTAAAATGCAACCTAGTACCCAATTCCTCATGAAATTTCTTCTAGAATCTGGAAGTGAAACGCACATCTCGGTCTGAGACAATCGAGATCGGCACTCCATGCCGTGATACCACTTCCCTCACGTACATCTCTGCCAACGTCTCTGCGGAAGAGCTCTCACTGATAGCAAGGAAGTGGGCGCTCTTTGTCAACCTGTCCACAATCACCCAAATTGCATCGACTCCCCATGCAGTCCTTGGCAATTTGGTGATAAAATCCATGGTAATTTGTTCCCACTTCCACTCGGGAACCTCCAACGGCTGCAACTTACCATGCGGTCTCTGGTGCTCGGCCTTAACCCTACGACAGGTTAAGCACCTCTCAACAATCCACGCGACATCCCTCTTCATACAGGGCCACCAATACTCCCTTTTCAGGTCTAAATAAATCTTAGTGGCCCCGGGATGGATCGAAAACTTTGATCGATGAGCCTCTTCCATCAATATGGTATGCATCTCGCCCACAAACGGTACCCAGATACGACCCTGAAATGTCATAAGCCCCCGGCTATCGGTAACGAACTCCAATACCAACCCAACAACTCGCTATCTCTTCTAGTTTTCTGATCTCACGGCCTCAGACTGGGCCCCACGAATGGTGTCCAACACCGGAGTCATCACTGTCAATCTCAAACAAACATTTCGCATCGGGGCGCTCTCCGCCCTACGGCTAAGTGCATCAGCTACCACATTAGCCTTACCCGGGTGGTACAAGATCTCGCAATCGTAATCCTTTACCACATCCAACCATCTCTTCTGGCGCATATTCAGGTTGGGCTGATCCATCAAGTACTTCAAGCTCTTGTGGTCCGTGTATATGGTACACCGAACCCCATATAGATAGTGACGCCAGATCTTGAGGGCGAACACCACTGCCCCCAACTCTAGATCGTGGGTGGGATACCTCGTCTCATGAGGCTTCAGCAGCCTCGATGTGTATGCTATCACATGCCTTCTCTGCATCAGCACCGCTCCCAACCCTGATATCGACGCGTCACAATACACCACAAAGCCCTTCATTCCCTCCGGAAGGGCTAACACCGGGTCTTCGCATAGTCTCTGGCGAATTGTCTCGAAGGAGGCCTGCTGATCTGGGCCCCAAGAAAAAGCAACACCCTTCTGGGTCAACCTGGTGAGTGGCACGGCGATCCTGGAGAAATACTTGATAAATCTCCGGTAATAGCATGCTAGCCCTAAGAAACTCCTGATCTCGGTGGGTGACCTCGGCACCTCCCAACTCATCACTGCCTCAACTTTGGCCGGGTCGACCAATATCCCTTTCTGGTTAACGAGGTGTCCTAGGAACTGGACCTCTCGCAACCAAAAATCACACTTGGAGAATTTGGCATAAAGCCTCTCCGATCTCAGAACTCCGAGGATCTCCCTCAAATGCTCCTCATGCTGCTCTCTAGATCTCAAATACACCAAAATGTCGTTGATGAACACGATCACCGAGCGATCCAACATCGGCCTGCACACTCTGTTCATGAGGTCCATGAACACTGCCGGGGCATTGGTGAGTCCGAAAGGCATCACCACAAAGTCGTAATGCCCTTAACGAGTCTTGAACGCTGTCTTCTGGATTTCCTCATCTCGCACCCTTACCTGATGATACCCAGACCTCAAATCGATCTTGGAGAACCAAGATGCTCCCTGCAACTGATCGAACAAATCGTCGATCCTCGACAACGGGTAACGGTTCTTGACCGTCAGCTTGTTGAACTCCCAGTAATCAATGCACATCCGGTGTAAACCATCATTTTTCTTGACAAAAAGGATATGCGCTCCCCACGACGAGCTGCTCGGCCGAATAAACCCCTTTCCCAGCAACTCCTGAAGCTGTGAGGATAACTCCTGCATCTCTAGAGGTGCAAGGCGATAGAGCACCTTGGCGATAGGCGCGGCCCCCGGAACCAAATCGATACTGAACTCCACTTGCCTCACGGGAGGCACGCCCGACAACTCCTCTGGAAATACGTCCGGGAACTCACGCACTATCGGAACCTTATCAACTGACCTCGGTCTCTCTGAATCAACCCGCGTATCCATCACATACGCTACAAAGCCCTTACAGCCCTGTTGTAGACACTGTCTCACTCTAGCGGCCGAACAAAATGCTGACCCAGAACGTGTACCGTCGCCGTACACCGTAAGAACTCCCCCACTAGGGTCTCGTACGGTCACCAGCTGTTGCTCGCAGTCGATAACCGCTCCGAATCTGCTCAACCAGTCCATGCCTATGATGACACAGACATCTCCCATCGCAATAGGAACTAAATCAATCGGGAACTCAACACCGAAAATCTCGAGTACACACCTTCGGATCACCTCTGTGGTATATACCACCCTCTCTTCAGCTATGGAAACTCTCAGAGGTCGACTCAACGCCTCACGACTAACACTGATGTGCTGACTAAAAGCCAAAGATATAAAAGACCGATTCGCACCCGAGTCAAATAACACCAAGGCAGGTACATAACTCACAAGAAAAGTACCTACGCATAACATAATATAAGCACAATATCTCAACATCAAAATAAATACACGAAAGAATACATATCAGCCACGACATCGGGCGCTGTGCGGACCTCCTCCGCGGTCAACTGAAAGGCTCTCCCTCGTGCCTTCGGTGCCTCGGCCTTCACTGGCCGGCTCTCGGTAGCTCTGATAGCAGCAGGGGTAGATCCCTGAGATGCTACCTGTGCTGATCCCCGCAGCTGCGGACACTCTACCTTCCTGTGTCCGGTCTGGTTGCAGTGAAAACATACTGCAAACCCCTTGGGGCAATCCTTGGCCATATGCCCCTCCTTGCCACATTTGTAGCAAGACCCTGCTCTGCACACCCCATGGTGGCTCTTGCCGCACTTGCCACAAGTGCGGCCCCTCTGACTCCCTGATCTCGAATCAGCGGGCTTGGCCCGCTTGGCTACCGGCTGAGACTGAACCGGTCACCGATCCCTCCCCTGAGACTCAGCCTCCTCCCTTGCCTGGGTCTCCAGCTCTATCTCCCTCTTCCGGGCATTTCCCTGAAGCTCGGCAAATTTCCGGTACGTCGAGTTCACCACAAACTCTCGTATATCCCTCCTCAGAATGCTTAAATATTAGTTCATACGTGCCTGCTCGGAGGACACGTGCTCTCGGCAGAACATCGCCCGCTCATGGAACATCCTCGTAATCACTGTAACAGACTCAGTACCCTGCTTGATGGCCAGAAACTCCTGGGCCAAACGCTCCCTCTCCACCTGGGGAACGTACTCATCTTGGAACATAGTCGTGAACCTCTCCCAGGTCACTGCAAGAAGCTCAGTAGGTGTATAGTGCGCCGTCACAAACTTCCACCAATCCTTCGCTTCCAAGCGAAGCTGGTTCAGCGCAAACCGGACTCTCAAATGCTCTGGAGATGAACAAGTAAAGAAACACCCCTCTATGTCTGAAATCCATCTCATCGCCGAAATCGGGTCCTGGGTCCCGTCAAACTCCGGTGGTTTTGTGTTGCTGAACTCTCGGAACAGCAACGCATCACCACCCTGCGGCCTAGTTGCAGCTATAGCTGCAGTGGCCGCAGCAATAGCAGCCTCAGAAAGAGCAGCATACTTCTCATCAAATGTCTCTATCAGCGTGGTCTTGATAGACCCGAACATCTCTGGTATCTCTGCCCTGATGGCCGCAACCACCTCCTTCTGGATGATCCTACGGATATCCTCATCACTCGTACCGCTGGTCCCTGGTGTGTGGCGCGTCCCAACCATGATCTCCCTCTCTCTGAAATACAACACAAGAATAAATATCAGGGACTCGCTCGAGTATGTTCACACTCGAATACTCCACCCTACTTGTCCCTTGGTACTCCAAGGATTCTTACTTGGACTGTGCACTGACCCGGTGTCTTCAGTAGTACGGGCCCAATACTACCGTCCACACCGCATCAGGATTCACCCAAACTCCTCCTCCCAGATTACCAAGTCCCAAGTACTCTACTCTCTCTAATCATATGATACTCGCTAGCAGATCTCTCACAACCTCCTCGCTGCTACCTAAACACTCTGAAGTATTCCTAGCAGCAAGACTCCTAGACTCAGGCATCACATATTAGGCCACTCTAGTCCTAATAAGAATACCTAGTCTACTTTAGCATGCATAGTATAGCTCATCATATAACATATCACATCATATCTTATAACACTTATAGTAATGGTATTTTGGGAAATCACCGTTCGGGCGCTGGCTGTTCGTACACACGACTCTGCTCTGTTTGTCTCGTAAGTTCTTCTTTTGAAAACTTATTTTATTATCAAAATTTCCTCAAATCCTCGGTTTGAGTTCAGATAGGCCCGAAGGTGCACCCGAATCCCTCAAACCAAGGCTCTGATACCAACTTGTAACACCGTAAAAATTAAAACAATTTTTCGCATTTTCAAACATATTTTTACAAACTCATTCATTCATAAAATGTCGTAGTAGCATGTCTTTGTTTCACAAAATATCTCCCAAGATCAAAATACAAAAAATCCCATGTGTGTGTACGAATCAAGCCGGCGCCTTCTCGCGGTCATCACTGGTACCTGAAACACATAACACGTAACATTGTAAGCATAAGCTTAGTGAGTTCCCCAAAATACCACTCTAACACATAATAGCCACTCGAGGTTGTAACTCTGTCGACCCTCTGGTCAGTGTGTCTCAGTAGGGCCCTCCAGCCCCAACTCTCTGTGGGCCCTCTGGCCCTAACTCTTGGGACCCGAAAGTCCCAACTCTGTAACTCTGAATCATGCATATCACATATCACAATAAATCACAACACATAAATAACATGCAAATACACTGGCATATAACTCTATAGTACACTGTCACATAACTCTGTTACCACAATATGTAAAGTATAGTGAGAAGACTCACCTCTGGTATCTCAGTAAATCTCTGACTCAATAAACGCTGGCCTAGCCTCCGCCTAATCATATGAAATAAATACTCTATTTAATATAACTCTGAAAGGCTAGACTATGTCCTCTTATGACACTCTCAGAAGGGTAAAAGACCATTTTACACCTCTCATAACTCAAAAGGCCCCACAATAGACCATACCCTAAAAGTCAACCAAAAGTCAACTTTCCGGGTTACGCTGCGCGTACCAGATGTGTACGCGGAGCGTACCCGGCTGCATCTCAGAATCGGGGAACGCCACCCAGTACGCGGCGCGTACTGGGATTACGCCCGACATACACCCCAACTTCAGCCCCTTATCTCTCGAGGTCTTAAACAGTTAAGACCCACGTCCAAATTCTAGATCTGACCACATCTAAGCCTCTTAATCCATAAAGTTGATGACTTTAAGCCTTTGCATGGCTGAACAAGCCACCAACTCCCATAATGTTCCATCCTTTAACTCTAGAAGGCTTATTACACAAGCATGACATCAAACTAACATCCAAGATGGAAACTTTATGGTTCTAAATCACTAATACCACTGAAAAGGGAAAGATCGGACCATGGAGCACTTTACACTCATAAAGTCTCCACCTTTGGGGTTTTTAACCCTAGAAATGGCACATGCAACAACAACCAAAAGAAGAGGAAAGTTTTGAACTTTATACCTCCAAGTGTAGCCCTTTTCTCTGTAGATCTCAGATCCAAAATGGCACCTCAAGCTTTAGCTTCCAAGAGCTCCTTTCCTTCTTCTTCACTAAGTCACCAAAGCACAATTAGCTCCAACAACACTCTCATACACTAAGGACAATGGGAGGCTCTCTCTTAGGGTTTCACTCACTGATATGGAGGCTGAAAAATGAACCTTAGCACTCTTTAAATAGTGCACAAGACAGATTAGGGTTTTTTCACCTGTGCCGGGTAGGCCCGGCGTAACTCTGGGTACGCCCATCGTACCTTGGCGACTCCGCGTCCAAATTAAGCGCATGAGTACGTGCAGCGTACCCCTCTGGTACGCCCAGCGTACTCACTTGCTATATTCCCTCCACTCAAGGACTAATCATGACCAATCGACAAACAATAAGGGTGAGAGAAATGCACCTGAATCTCGGGGTGTTACAATTCTCCCCCACTAGAACCAGACTTCGCCCCCGAAGTCTCATTCCTCGAACAACTCTGGATGCTGCCCTCGCATCTCCGACTCTGACTCCCAAGTCATCTCGGACCCCTTCCAATGTTGCCACTGAACCAAAACCAAAGGTACTTCCTTGTTCCTCAAAACCTTGATCTTCCGACCCTTGATTGCCACCGGCCTCTCAGCATAATTCAGGCTCGCATCCACCTGAATATCCTCTAATGGTACCACTGCCGACTCATCGGCTATACACTTTCGCAACTGCGACATGTGGAAGGTGTCATGAATCTGCCCCAACTCCTTAGGTAGCTCCAAACAATATGCTACCCTGCCTACCCTCGCGATCACCCAAAAAGGACCGATATATCGGGGCCCCAACTTGCCCCTCTTCCTGAATCGGATCACTCCTTTCCAAGGAGAGACCTTCAGGACCACAAAGTCGCCAACCTGGAACTCGAGCTCGGACCGGCGCCTGTCCGTATAACTCTTCTGACGACTCTGAGCGGTCAATAACCTCTGCCTGACTTGCTGTATCTGCTCAGTCGTCTGAAGCACGATCTCTGTACTACCCATAACACGCTGCCCGACCTTTCCCCAGCAAATGGGGGTCCGACACCTTCTCCCATACAACAGCTCAAAGGGTGGGATACCAATGCTCGAATGATGGCTGTTGTTGTAGGAAAACTCTGCCAAGGGCAAATACGTGTCCCAACTCCCACCGAAATCCAACACACATGCCTAGAGCATATCCTCGAGCGTCTGAATCGTCCGCTCGCTCTGTCCATCAGTCTGGGGGTGGTATGTGGTACTAAAATGCAACCTAGTACCCAATTCCTCATGAAATTTCTTCTAGAATCTGGAAGTGAAACGCACATCTCGGTCTGAGACAATCGAGATCGGCACTCCATGCCGTGATACCACTTCCCTCACGTACATCTCTGCCAACGTCTCTAAGGAAGAGCTCTCACTGATAGCAAGGAAGTGGGCGCTCTTTGTCAACCTGTCCACAATCACCCAAATTGCATCGACTCCCCATGCAGTCCTTGGCAATTTGGTGATAAAATCCATGCTAATTTTTTCCCACTTCCACTCGGGAACCTCCAACGGCTGCAACTTACCATGCGGTCTCTGGTGCTCGGCCTTAACCCTACGATAGGTTAAGCACCTCTCAACAAACCACGCGACATCCCTCTTCATACAGGGCCACCAATACTCCCTTTTCAGGTCTAAATACATCTTAGTGGCCCCAGGATGGATCGAAAACGTCGATCGATGAGCCTCTTCCATCAATATGGTACGCGTCTCGCCCACAAACGGTACCCAGATACGACCCTAAAATGTCATAAGCCCCCGACTATCGGTAACGAACTCCAATACCAACCCAACAACTCGCTCTCTCTTCTGGTTTTCTGATCTCACGGCCTCAGACTGGGCCCCACAAATGGTGTCCAACAGCGGAGTCATCACTGTTAATCTCAAACAAACATCTCACATCGGGGCGCTCTCCGCCCTTCGGCTCAGTGCATCAGCTACCACATTAGCCTTACCCGGGTGGTCCAAGATCTCGCAATCGTAATCCTTTACCACATCCAACCATCTCTTTTGGCGCATATTCAGGTTGGGCTGATCCATCAAGTACTTCAAGCTCTTGTGGTCCGTGTATATGGTACACCGAACCCCATATAGATAGTGACGCCAGATCTTGAGGGCGAACACCACTGCCCCCAACTCTAGATCGTGGGTGGGATACCTCGTCTCATGAGGCTTCAGCAGCCTCGATGCGTATGCTATCACATGCCCTCTCTGCATCAGCACCGCTCCCAACCCCGATATCGACGTGTCACAATACACCACAAAGCCCTCCATTCCCTCCGGAAGGGCTAACACCGGGTCTTCGCATAGTCTCTGGCGAAGTGTCTTGAAGGAGGCCTGCTGCTCTTTCTGGGTCAACCTGGTGAGTGGCACGGCGATCCTGGAGAAATCCCTGATAAATCTCCGGTAATAGCCTGCCAGCCCTAAGAAACTCCTGATCTCGGTGGGTGACCTCGGCACCACCCAACTCATCACTGCCTCAACTTTGGCCGGGTTGACCAATATCCCTTTCTGGTTAACGAGGTGTCCTAGGAACTGGACCTCTCGCAACCAGAAATCACACTTGGAGAATTTGGCATAAAGCATCTCCGATCTCAGAACTCCGAGGATCTCCCTCAAATGCTCCTCATGCTGCTCTCTAGATCTCAAATACACCAAAATGTCGTCGATGAGTACGATCACCGAGTGATCCTACATCGGCCTGCACACTCTGTTCATGAGGTCCATGAACACTGCCGGGGCATTGGTGAGTCCGAAAGGCATCACCACAAAGTCGTAATGCCCATAACGAGTCCTGAACGCTGTCTTCTGGATGTCCTCATCTCGCACCCTTACCTGATGATACCTAGACCTCAAATCGATCTTGGAGAACCAAGATGCTCCCTGCAACTGATCGAACAAATCGTCGATCCTCGGCAGTGGGTAACGGTTCTTGACCGTCAGCTTGTTCAACTCCCGGTAATCAATGCACATCCGGTGTGAACCATCCTTTTTCTTGACAAAAAGTATAGGCGCTCCCCACGGTGAGCTGCTCGGCTGAATAAACCCCTTTCCTAGCTACTCCTGAAGCTGCAAGGATAACTCCTGCATCTCTGGAGGTGCAAGGCGATAGGGCACCCTGGCGATAGGCACGGCCCCCGGAACCAAATCGATACTGAACTCCACTTGCGTCACGGGAGGCACGCCCGACAACTCCTCTGGAAATACGTCCGGGAACTCAAGCACTATCGGAACGTCATCAACTGACCTCGGTCTCTCTGAATCAACCCCTGTATCCATCACATACGCTACAAAGCTCTTACAGCTCTGCTGTAGACACTGTCTCACTTTAGCGGCCGAACAAAATGCTAACCCAGAACGTGTACCCTCGCTGTACACCGTAAGAACTCCCCCACTAGGGTCTCGTACGGTCACCAGCTGTCGCTCGCAGTCGATAACCGCTCCGAATCTGCTCAACCAGTCCATGCCCACGATGACACAGACATCTCCCATCATAATAGGAACTAAATCAATCGGGAACTCAACACCGAAAATCTCGAGTACACACCCTCGGATCACCTCTGTGGCATATACCACCCTCTCTTCAGCTATGGAAACTCTCAGAGGTCGACTCAACGCCTCACGACTAACACTGATGTGCTGACTAAAAGCCAAAGATACAAAAGACCGACTCGCACCCGAGTCAAATAACACCAAGGCAGGTACATAACTCACAAGAAAAGTACCTACGCATAACATAATATAAGCACAATATCTCAACATCAAAATAAATATATGAAAGAATACATACCAGCCACGACATCGGGCGCTTCGAGGACTTCCTCCGCGGTCAATTGAAAGGCTCTCCCTCGTGCCTTCAGGGCCTCGGCCTTCACTGGCCGGCTCTCGGTAGCTCTGATAGCAGCAGGGGCAGATCCCTGAGATGCTCCCTGTGCTGATCCCCGCAGCTGCAGACACTCTGCCTTCCGGTGTTCGGTCTGGTTGCAGTGAAAACATACTACAAACCCCTTCGGGAAATCCTTGGACATATGCCCCTCCTTGCCACATTTGTAGCAAGACCCTACTCTGCACACCCCATTGTGGCTCTTGCCATACTTGCCACAAGTGCGGCCCCTCTGACTCCCTGATCTCGAATTAGCGGGCTTGGCCCGCTTGGCTACCAGCTGAGACTGCACCGGTCGCCGATCCCTCCCCTGAGACTCAGCCTCCTCCCTAGCCTGGGTGTCCTGCTCTATCTCCCTCTTCCGGGCATTTTCCTGAAGCTCGGCAAATGTCCGGTACGTCGAGTTCGCCACGAACTCTCGTATATCCCTCCTTAGAATGCTCAAATATCGGCTCATATGTGCCTGCTCGGAGGACACGTGCTCTGGGCAGAACATCGCCCGCTCATGGAACTGATGGGTTTTGGTCCTAAGAACATCCTATGTGCTCATACAAACCTTAATGCTTGGATCTAGGTTTCTCTATTGTACATGCAAGTTATCCAAGACTATAAACCCTAATTCTAGCATTCAAGTAATCATATTAACATGAGAATAGGTGTAAGATGTTACCTTGATTGTTATGTAGCAATAACAATCCCAAATCTCCTTGTATTGACTTTAGAAAGCTTAGAGTCACAAATGTCACTCCTCTAATGGCTCACAAACACCATAAGCAAGAGGATGAAGAGGAGAGAGGATAGAGGCTGTCCAAAACATCTACAAACCCTAGAACAAGTCTTGTCCACGTTTTTGGTCCTTTAGGGATCTATATATAGTGAGGCTATTAGGGTTATCTAACAAGGAAACCCTAATTTGGATGCTTAAGCCCTAAGCAACCCATAGACTCCTTTAATTAGGGCCTTGGACGATTTCCTTATGGGTTTCCCCATAGAATTCGTCCATCCCTTAATACAAGGCAATCCATGGCCCAATTGCAATTATCTTATAATTACAATTCCAGTCCCTTAAGTTTAATTAACCTCTTTTAGTCACAAAACTAATTACCAATTAATTATTGACTAATATTAATTAAACAATATGATTTCTCCTTTAGTATATTATTCTCATAATATATTAATAAATCATATTTAATCCTTTCTCTCCATAATTCATCCTATCAAGTTGCTTTGGTGAAGGCAACCCAAAAGGACCATGCACCATCGGGTCAAGTACATACCAAAATAGTTATTGTGACAACCCGAAATTTCCATTTTGAACAACCCATATCAAGACAATAGAGCTTAGAACAGTTTCAGGGAAATCCCAGACTTCGGGTATAAGTTTGGCAGTTTTTCAGGATTTACACTTAAGGAGATATCAGGAGAGTGGTTACACTAGGGTTTTGTGCAACACTGCTATTCCAACACTTTGTTATATGAGAAGTCATTTCAGGAATAAAAATATTTTCTGCCAAAAATATCTCAGGACTATAAATAGATTTCTGAACCAAATTCATTCATTATTCACATTTCCAACTAGAGAAAAGTCATTTTCTCTCTCACGGATCTGCGGGTTTTTATACCAAAACGTGAGTAACTCTTTCTAGTAGTGTTAGAATGCTTATTATGTGCTTATAACATGATTTAGATGGCTAAATCATTAGATCTAGGAGTTTACTCCCCAAGGTGTTCTTGGGCGGTAAACTCCCGAAACGAAGCCAAAACCGACCCTTGTGTTATACAACTGCCTTAGACTAAATTGTAGGTGTATTAAGGACAAGAAAACAATCAAAATCCACCCAAGTTTGGGAGTTTACGGCCCAAGAATATCATAGGCCGTAAACTCCAAAAATCAAACTCAAATTGTACTTTTAAGGCTCCTAAAGCCTTAGACAATTACCTAGACTTGTTCCCATTAAATCAAGGGCTTGAACCACATCAAAATCACTTAACAAAGTGAGTTTACGGCCAAGACATGGTTCTTGGGCCGTAAACTCCTAAAAAGGGCACCAAAGTGTGCCTAATGCCTTCATATGCTTGGAATAAAAGTCTAGAACCTATACCACAAATGCAAAGGACTTGAAAGCATCAAAAACACACCATACTTAGAGTTTACGGCCGTAAACTCTAAGGGGAATGGCCTCAGGGCCGTAAACTCCTAAATGGAGTGTTTCTAGACCTTAAACCCTTCCAAGAATTTAACCACCAAGTTAGAATAATTCTAGGAATCATTTGGGACTTCAAAACACACCAAACCCCCATGGTTGGGAGTTTACGGCCGTAAACTCAAGAGTTTACAACCGTAAACTCCATGTGTGATGGTTTATGGGGAGTAAACTCACATGTAGGGTCCTTTGGAACCCTAAACACAAATACCTTATCCCACAATAGCTTAGATGCAATCCTTAAGGCTTAAAACACTTATGTAAAGTGTTTATTATGTCTAGGATGTCTTAACATTATCAATTAGTGATTTGAGTCTAATTGAGTGCATATATGTGTGATTATATGTTCATTAGGATCGTAGTGCGTGTACAAGTCCTCGCTTGACACCTAGCCATCCTATACCGTTCAGTTCATCCCAATCACCAACTACAGGTGAGTTCATACCCCTAATCAATGTTTTAAATGATTTTAAAATGCTTTAAAGGGGGGGAATATAAGTAGAAACAAACATGTTATTAAAACATTGATATGTATTTTATAACTGTGTTTGTCATTTAACAGATTTCACATACTACAAAATGTGACGCAAGAAATGGTTTTAAATCTTAAAAACACATTGTTATCAAATGTTTTACCTTTGAAATGTATATTAAATTGACATCAAGTCATTGTTAAATTTTGTTCAAAATCCATAAGATGTCTTACAAAACCATTTTTACACTCTTGAACTAATACATGTACACCTATATTCTTATATATGTATTGATGTTTTAGTTTACAACTTTCATTTAGTTTTTCACACTCTTGAGTTGTAAGAGTGTATAAACATACTTGAACAACCAATTACCTTCTAGTAAATTATCATAGGGATAATTTGGAGATTTCAAACATAATTCCTACTATAAGGAATCACACAAGAGTCAGTTCATTCCTGAGTCTATACCAATACCTTACATGATACATGAGTACACGTACTTAGGATTACATGATACATGAATATGTTTACATATACTTACCTGTTACATGAACACTCTTACATGAATACCATACAGGAACACTTCTATATAGGTGCATTATCCTGTATTCACTTACCTGGATACTTGTACTTAGAACTACGAGGATGATTTATTAGTACTTTCTGTGTAAATTATCTTTCCTACCCCGGTTCAATGGGATAGCTCGGCGGGACTTACCATTCCGAACCCCGCTGATTAGCACCAGTGGTCGATGACCATCTACGGAGGTCTATGGTTACTATTTATATTAGGTAGATCGATATCTAGGCGGGACTAACCATTCCGAATCCCATCTGATTAACACCAGTGGTCGATGACCATCTACGGAGGTCTATGGTTACTACTTATACTAGGTAGATCGATAACCGGGGGCTAACCCCTCCACCCACCTGCTGCTGCTACAGAGGACAAGTGGACAATCTTCGGATGTTCATTAGGTTATATCTTTCGCTTATTGCGATGTTGTGTTAGTTCTAGTACCCAGTGACAACACTTACAGTAGTACATTTTTCCTGTTAACTTTATTTTGTGATACTTTCACATAAACGATGAGTTAGACTAAGTAATTTAGTACTAAACAATTGAAGGAAAAACTATCATTTTAGCTACAAAACATTCGGGTCTTGGTAGAAGACTACATCTCAAACTAATAGAAACTAAGGGATTTTCTAGGGTTTTTCATACTTACCTCAACACTTTCATTAAAGGTTTACATGGCCTTCACACTAGATTTTCATAAGCAAGACAACGACACTTAATTACTTATGAATTCACCAGCTTTAAAGCTGATACTCTCTTTCAAAATAACTTGTATTCTCAGGTCATCAGTTAGACAGGAGTGAAGGCCAGATTTTTGAGAAGATGGAGCACAGACATGACTCGCCTTATTTTGATTATTCATATTATTGTTGTGCATTATGAAATAACACACATGTATTAAAACTCTACTGATAATGCAATGGATGATGTTGTTGCTTGTTTATTATTTTACACTATTGTGATACTGTACATGACGTCCTCCACCCCTAAACGTTTCCGCCGTTCGTGGTTTTGGGGTGTGACAGTTATGGACTTAGACACTAATCCAACAGTCTCCCACTTGGATAAGTGTAAAAACTTTTATGCGTATAACTTCAGATCCTGATCTGCAATCGTAGCTTTCCAAAGCCGCTGTTAACTCTCATCCTATCAGATACGCGTGTCCTTAGATAAGGGATCATATATTCCTCCATTCTAGATATCATATGAGATATGATTTCAAATCATTCTCTTTGTACTATATCTCGATTTCCGATTTATGACGACTGACTAATTGAACAAATCAAATTAGCCCTAGCCCGACCGAGCATTTATGTTTGTCATCATTAAATCATCGAGGGGCCCAAAGATATCACTTTTATCCTACTCTGGATAAAAGGAACGGATAAACTTTGATACAATGCTTGCTTGCACTCACCCACCGAATTACACACAACAATATGTTTTATAACACCAAGTTACTAATGCGTTTACATATTATCAATGTGCAATCGATTTGCAAGATACAACTCACACATCTCGGTTTCAAGAATATAAGATGTTATCGTCTCACCAGTTACTCGTGATACAATTCATGGAATGATCCAAGTGAGCGTGGGTTTAATCCAACGCTCAAATTCATATTCATAAGCACTCATGAACGTTGCAGCAAACATTTGCTTATGTCTAATGCTCTTTAGACAATCCACACACCAATTCACGACAGTCTTCATTCATACCTACTTCCAACATATGAACTACCGTGGCACGTTCGAATAATTTAACTGTTCTTAACCAATTAAATTATTCAGGAAGTCAAAACATGCAAATGTGAAACACAAGAATAATACTAATCCCATATGGCCTCAAACCTTTGAGTATAAACAAAACACCTTTTATTTATCACCATATCGATTACTCATTATTTGTCGTTTCGGATAATCAACTTCTTACTTGAATTATTACACTTGTCCCATGCTCTTAGCATGCACACAATGGTTACCTATGGTTCTTACTTTGTGAAATAGACCAAATTGAGCACATTTCCAATCATTATCATTTCACAACTCCAAATCCTTTTTCATAAGTGAAAGAATATCAAATTCTTGCCACTTATGGAATATGTTAGATTCTAACATTTTATGCAATGATCCTTTCGTAATGTCACTGCACCAAAGTCATAAAGACTATTGCCAATGATATTACAAAGTCCTCTATCGGAGATTGTTACAAGACAATTCCTTAGATATGATGTCTCTCACTCAAATAACATTCCTTTGAACATCCTTTTGCATAAAAGTTTCTAATCTAGTCATAGATTTTTCAATATTCAATTTCCAATATGGATACATTTCCATATTTTCCATATGACAACTCATTCTTAATAGAATCTTTTGTATTCATAATAATGTCGATATGGTCCATCCAATACTATACTTCCAACTACTCACAAGCGACCAATCCTCGGCGAACTTTGGATTGTCCTTTGATAGTTGTTTAATTATCTTAGTCAAAACCGATTCTTGTTCTTTTTCCCTCTAAATGCGCTAGACATTTGGAAAATTTTAGAATGGTCAAATATTATAGCATTTGCAATCGATCCTATACCCAAAGCGTATAGGATACGATGCATAATGTCTTCCATAAAGATTTGATACTTTATCAATCTTCTGCCATAATATTTTATTTGCTATGTTCTCAAAATTCGAATTGTGAAGAGGAATGCCGCAATCATAATCGAAATTTAAGAACACACTATGTACCTTTGACTAAATTTATTAACATTCCACCACCTAAGCCTTTAGATTTGAAATGAAGCATAATATTCTCTCCCTTAATTATAGCAAAACAACTATTCCATCCTTACAACTTTGCAAAGAATGACTCTTGTTTTCTATAATTAATATTGCCAACTTGCAATACTTTCCTTAATAATCATACAATCATAACATTTATGCTCCCACTATCATGATGATTATTATAAACATAACACTTATGCTCCCACTAGCTTTGACATGTATTCAGAAACAGCTTAACTTTCAGAAAAACAATGCTTATTGAATTTCTTAAGTTCATGTTTCTAATACTTAGTGCTTTGATAATCTTTTATTAAGGCTTCTTGAACTTATACACCTTTGCCTTAGATAGTTCATATGTGTGTCTAAACAATTAAGACTAATTTCCAAACCTCATAATTCAAATCATGGAAAGGGATACCGTAACCATAATTGAATTCAAGAATGCAATTTTACAATCACTATCTTCTTAAAATCTTTCTTAGTGAAAGCATTTCCTCACAATCATTTTCATGAAGGAGGAAATCTTATGACACTTAGATTTAAATGGTGTATTTGTTCCTATCCATGTGAATTTGTCAAAACCAAAGTTTACGACAAATTCAAACTCATATGGATCGAACTTTCTTAATCTCGATTTCTTGCCTTATGGTAGCACAGCTGCCCACCACATCTTCCAAGTAGTTAATCAGCTCACCTTTTCTTATCAATGTACTTTTCATTGATCAAGGTCCTTGCCTTTTATGCATTCAAATGAGAACTCATAGGACTCACATGCATAATTAACTCGATTGGATTGGCACATAAACAAAATAATGTCAACACGATAGGTTGTAAACCTCAACTCGTATGCTAGTGATGATCGATAAGGTTTATTTGATTTGTTCTTGAAACCTTTCAAGACCATTAAGACTCCCACTTACTCCTTGACATATAAGATTCTCTTGTCAAAACATTTATTGACAAACAAATATTCAAGAGTTAGTGTAGCTTTTATCAAAACTCTTCATAAATTGGTCCTAGTTGGTCTTTGTCTTATCCAAGACATCACAACTTTCCACATTTGATGAATGTTACAAACGTTCTTAATACTTTTCACTCAATGTCACAATCTTAACTTTAAGACTTGTTTTGGAACGAAGTATGATTGACTTCTTGATTTAACCATTTCTTCAATTCTTGATTCCTCTTCTTAGACATACAATTGTACTAAGACTCACTTAGAGGATCAATTGAGATATGGTTCTTAATCATTAAGACCTATCATAAAGCATAAAAGCTACTCTCCCTTCTTCTTAGAATGGAGAAACTTTTATCTTTCTGCCTACTTGATTCTTCTTATTCGTTCTGCTATTGATTTAAAGTTTTTCAATCAATTCAGAATTACACTTAATCTTGTAAGTATAATCATATTTACTAAACCTTTAGTAAATCATGAAAAATATCTTTGTTACTCTTATGGTGGACTTGATCAACACGCAACTTTGTGTATTCGATCTCCTATTCCTTCACTTGACACTTTGTCAATGAATTAGTCTAATTTCCAAAATATGAAATTTCTCATTCATCGTGCAACCAAGTTGCATGATTCCAAGTTTCTGTCCAATTGAAACTTGGGCGATGAGAAACTCTCCCTATTTGGTAAATTCTCGACTTTCCATAAATAACATAATAAGAACCAAATCCATTATTGCTAATATTCAAACATCAATTTTTCATATACGTCATTGCAAGGATAAATAAATAATATAAAATCAAAATTTATTTTATTGCGGAAAAATTTGTCCTTACAATGCAATTCATTGAAAAACTATGCTAATACATCTTTCTTAGCAATCTAATTCTAACTCTAAGTAGTAGCTCAAGAATCTAATCTTCGAGAATGCGATCGAAATCCATTCCTTCACGGTTAGATTCTGCTCACTTCTTCCCTTAAGCTTTCTTTCTTTTCTTCGATCCAACAAAACATCAATTGTAATCTTATCACATTATGTATTAAGAATCTAGAATAGAAGCTTAAAAGAGTTAGTTAATGGATTTTACCTATATTAGAGCCATACGTTTCGACTCTCCCATCTCTTAGATCTCTTAGGTAAATGGGGCAGCTTCGTCTCCAATGCCCTTTCTCTTGGCAATAAAAGCAAATTGACTCTTTTGGAACATGACATGGAGCTACTTCAGACATTGCCTTTCTCTTATGATCAAAATTTTCGATCATAGCATGTCTTTCGTTGCCATTGTCTATATCCATAGAGGTCTTGAAGGCAGATTCACCAATCAACTTTGCTTTTCTATTGCGCCAAACCATTGCTGATTCAGCAACAATAAGCATATAGGTGAGATCTATAAGGGTCACGTTGCGGTTCATCATATAGTACTCTCTTACGAACTCACTATATGAGTTAGGAAGTGACTGAAGAACCCAATCAACATCCATTTCCTCACAGACAACGGATCCCAACATTCTTAACCTATCAATGTGTGACTTCATCCCTAGGACATGTGCACACACCGACTTTCCTTCTTTATGTTTACTTGCCAAAAGGGCTTGAGTGAGCTTGAACTTTTCAATCCTTCGAACTTGTGGGTTAGGGAGAATAATTGGAGGAGGTGGAGGAAGTGAAGGATGATTTCTTGTTCCTCGATCGAATCATGGAATATCATCTTCATGTGGAATGCTTGTTCCACGGGGTTTGGGAAGACCATAGTTTTCGAACTTTGACATCTACAAAACGGGAGAAAAACGAATTCAAGTTAGTTGATTGATTGAGTCCTTAGTAAATCAGCCAAATGAGATACTAAGGCTAGGACCCAATACAATATTCTACAACTCGGGAGAAGGATGTCGTAACCCAAATTGCAGAACATTTGAAGGTAAGTGAATGACGATTCACTAATTTCCACCATGAAAAACGAAAAAGAAATTTAAGTTTTAAATCTATGAAAACTCCTAGAATCTTTGAGATTCATTGAACATTTCAATGGCATGTTTAAATCTCGATATGCCCCTCTTATTTGTGACTGGGATGCCGAGGATCACAAAGCGGGTGTGAATAACCATGCAAACTACATGGTGCCCTCACATGTTACAGTCACCTATTCAATGTGCCGGTAAACCGCACACGCTCCACCGAACTATGACAAACATTGAGTCATGCTTTGCTACCTTTGCTTAGAACTATTTACTGTGCCGTTAAACCACACACGCTCCACTAACGTCTTCGCAAGGGCACAAAGTGTAATTTCATGGAATTGCATCAATTCACTTTAGCCTAAGTAACTAAGATTGGGAATTTTTAAAACATTTAGTTACTTTAGTAATTCATTATACTTATAATGGAAGGTTTCGTCCTATCCTACCCGTTCGGCTAACGACCCTCCACTAGTCAAGAGTGCGGTGGGTAAGAGTGGATACCCATTCAATCGCCATTTTATAGGCAATTTCCTTGAACATCCCTTATAGACCAGCTTCGTGAATGAGGCCTACTAACGGTAAGACTGACTTCTACTCATACATATATATAATGTTAGACTTTTAATGTTATATATAGTATAGGGTGTATTTTACACTTTTAAAATATTAGGTGGTCAAATTTAACAATTATACTTTTAATTCAATTAAATTGTAAACCAAAACTTTTATGGATTTATTAAACCTCTTTTAATTATACACCTTAATTAATTAATAAAACCATAAGGGTGTAATTTGAACTTTTTCAAAACAATACTAGGGTTTTAGAATTTAACATTCCTAATTAAACTTTTAATCAACTTTTAAATTCCAAAACTTGAGGGCAAGTTTTGAAACATTTCAAAACATTAGGGTTTAGAATTTAAATATACATCAAAATTAAACAATTAACCAAAATTTAAATTCCAAAACTTGAGGGCAAGTTTTGAAACCTTTTTCAAAACATTAGGGTTTTAACTATTTAAATTTCAAAACAACAAAATTTTTGGGTTCAAATTTAAACTATAAAACCTAAAGGGGAAAATATGAAACTTTTCATAACACAAGGATCAAATAACAAATAATCTAAATTAACAAGTAATCACATAATTATCCATATTTGATTTATTTAATGATTTCTTGCGAAACAATTTATCTATTTAATCAAAATAATTAATCAATTATCACATAAGGAAACAATTATCTTATTAATTGATAAATATCTTCAATTAGATCAAGAATATAGTCAAATATATCATAAATCGGATTAATATTGATCTAATATGATAAGGCAACTATCCTTAAGCAAAAACAACAAGAAATCCCGGTTTTCCCTCCATCTGACCAGCCGACTCGCCGAGTCAGGCATGGACTCGGCGAGTTCATTTATGGACTCGGCGAGTCCAGCCTCCAGAAACACAAAATTCGAATTTTTCAAACATATAATGCATCAATACAATAGAAACCAGTCTAGTCTCTGATACCACTGATGGGTTTTGGTCCTAAGAACATCCTATGTGCTCATACAAACCCTAATGCTTGGATCTAGGTTTCTCTATTGTACATGCAAGTTATCCAAGACTATAAACCCTAATTCTAGCATTCAAGTAATCATATTAACATGATAATAGGTTTAAGATGTTACCTTGATTGTTATGTAGCAATAACAATCCCAAATCTCCTTGTATTGACTTTAGAAAGCTTAGAGTCACAAATGTCACTCCTCTAATGGCTCACAAACACCATAAGCAAGAGGATGAAGAGGAGAGAGGATAGAGGCTGCCCAAAACGTCTACAAACCCTAGAACAAGTCTTGTCCACGTTTTTGGTCCTTTAGGGATCTATATATAGTGAGACTATTAGGGTTATCTAACAAGGAAACCCTAATTTGGATGCTTAAGCCCTAAGCAACCCATAGACTCCTTTAATTAGGGCCTTGGACGATTTCCTTATGGGTTTCCCCATAGAATTCGTCCATCCCTTAATACAAGGCAATCCATGGCCCAATTGCAATTATCTTATAATTACAATTCCAGTCCCTTAAGTTTAATTAATCTCTTTTAGTCACAAAACTAATTACCAATTAATTATTGACTAATATTAATTAAAAAATATGATTTCTCCTTTAATATATTATTCTCATAATATATTAATAAATCATATTTAATCCTTTCTCTTCATAATTCATCCTATCAAGTTGCTTTGGTGAAGGCAACCCAAAAGGACCATGCACCATCGGGTCAAGCACATACCAAAATAGTTATGGACTTAGACACTAATCCAACAGGAACATCCTCGTAATCACTGTAACAGACTCAGTACCCTGCTTGAGGGTTAGAAACTCCTGGGCCAAACGTTCCCTCTCCACCTGGGGAATGTACTCATCTCGGAACATAGCAGTGAACCTCTCCCAGGTCACTATAGCAAGCTCAACAGGCGTATAGTGCGCCGTCACAAACTTCCACCAATCCTTCGCTCCCAAGAGAAGCTAGTTCAGCGTGAACCGCACTCTCAGATGCTCTGGAGATGAACAAGTAAAGAAACACCCCTCTATGTCTGAAATCCATCTCATCGCCGAAATCGGGTCCTGGGTCCCGTCAAACTCCGGTGGTTTTGTGTTGCTGAACTCTCGGAACAGCAACGCATCACCACCCTGCGGCCTAGTCGCAGCTATAGCTGCAGTGGCCGCAGCAACAGTAGCCTCAGAAAGAGCACCGTACTTCTCATCAAATGTCTCTATCAGCGTGGTCTTGATAGACCCGAACATCTCTGGTATCTCTGCCTTGATGGCCGCAACCACCTCCTCCTGGATGATCCTACGGATATCCTCATCACTCGTACTGCTGGTCCCTGGTGTATGGCGCGTCCCAACCATGGTCTCCCTCTCTCTGAAATATAACACAAGAATAAATATCAGGGACTCGCTCGAGTATGCTCACACTCGAATACTCCACCCTACTTGTCCCTTGGTACTCCAAGGATTCTTACTTGGACTGTGCACTGACCCGGTGTCTTCAGTAGTACGGGCCCAATACTACCGTCCACACCGCATCAGGATTCACCCCAAGTCCTCCTCCCAGATTCCCAAGTCCCAAGTACTCTACTCTCTCTAATCTTATGATACTCGCTAACAGATCTCTCACAACCTCCTCGCTGCTACCTAAACACTCTGAAGTATTCCTAGCAGCAAGACTCCTAGACTCAGGCATCACATATCAGGCCACTCTAGTCCTAATAAGAATACCTAGTCTACTTTAGCATGCATAGCATAGCTCATCATATAACATATCACATCATATCTTATAACACTTATAGTAATGGTATTTTGGGAAATCACCGTTCGGGCGCTGGCTGTTCGTACACACGACTCTGCTCTGTTTGTCTCGTAAGTTCTTCTTTTAAAAACTTATTTTATTATCAAAATTTCCTCAAATCCTCGGTTTGAGTTCAGATACGCCCGAAGGTGAACCCGAATCCCTCAAACCAAGGCTCTGATACCAACTTGTAACATCGTAAAAATTAAAACAATTTTTCGCATTTTCAAACACATTTTTACAAACTCATTCATTCATAAAATGTCATAGTATCATGTCTTTGTTTCACAAAATATCTCCCAAGATCAAAATACAAAAAATCCCATGTGTGTGTACGAATCAAGCCGGCGCCTTCTCGCGGTCATCACTGGTACCTGAAACACATAACACGTAACATTGTAAGCATAAGCTTAGTGAGTTCCCCAAAATACCACTCTAACACATAATAGCCACTCGAGGTTGTAACTCTGTCGACCCTCTGGTCAGTGTGTCTCAGTAGGGCCCTCCAGCCCCAACTCTCTGTGGGCCCTCTGGCCCTAACTCTAGGGACCCCGAAAGTCCCAACTTTGTAACTCTGAATCATGCATATCACATATCACAATAAATCACAACGCATAAATAACATCCAAATACACTGGCATATAACTCTATAGTACACTGTCACATAACTCTGTTACCACACTAGGTAAAGTATAGTGAGAAGACTCACCTCTGGTATCTCGGTAAATCTCTGACTCAGTAAACGCTGGCTTAGCCTCCGCCTAATCATATGAAATAAATACTCTATTTAATATAACTCTGAAAGGCTAGACTATGTCCTCTTATGACACTCTCAGAAGGGTAAAAGACCATTTTACACCTCTCATAACTCAAAAGGCCCCACAATAGACCATACCCTAAAAGTCAACCAAAAGTCAACTTTCCGAGTTACGCTGCGCGTACCAGATGTGTACGCGGAGCGTACGCGACTGCATCTCAGAATCGGGGAACGCTACCCAGTACGCGGCGCGTACTAGGATTACGCCCGACGTACACCCCAACTTCAGCCCCTTAGCTCTCGAGGTCTTAAACAGTTAAGACCCACGTCCAAATTCTAGATCTGACCACATCTAAGCCTCTTAATCCATAAAGTTGATGACTTTAATCCTTTGCATGGCTGAACAAGCCACCAACTCCCATAATGTTCCATCCTTTAACTCTAGAAGGCTTATTACACAAGCATGACCTCAAACTAACATCCAAGATGGAAACTTTATGGTTCTAAATCACTAATACCACTGAAAAGGGACAGGTCTCGGACCATGGAGCACTTTACACTCATAAAGTCTCCACCTTTGGGGTTTTTAGCCCTAGAAATGGCACATGCAACAACAACCAAAAGAAGAGGAAAGTTTTGAACTTTATACCTCCAAGTGTAGTCCTTTTCTCTGTAGATCTCAGATCCAAAATGGCACCTCAAGCTTTAGCTTCCAAGTGCTCCTTTCCTTCTTCTTCACTAAGTCACCAAAGCACAATTAGCTCCAACAACACTCTCATACACTAAGGACGATGGGAGGCTCTCTTTTAGGGTTTCACTCACTGATATGGAGGCTGAGAAATGAGCCTTAGCACTCTTTAAATAGTGCACAAGACGGATTAGGGTTTTTGCACCTGGGTCGGGTACGTCCGGCGTAACTCTGGGTACGCCCAGCGTACCTTGGCGACTCCGCGTCCAAATTAAGCGCATGAGTATGCGCAGCGTACCCCTCTGGTACGCCCAGCGTACTCACTTGCTATATTCCCTCCACTCAAGGACTAATCATGACCAATCGACAAAAAATAAGGGTGAAAGAAATGCACCTGAATCTCGGGGTGTTATAGTATCCTTGGTTCATCCAAGTGTTCATTGACATACAATTCCCCGAGATGGTCAAGGAAGGATATACCTTAGATATGAAGTCTCTAGGTCCACATATTGGTGGGCTAATCAAGCAGAATTGCAAGGGAAAGTTTGTGTTCCAAGGAAAGTATCCACTTGTGAAGTTTGGAAAATTTGCTGAACTGAACGAAGCTTCTGATTCTCATGGATCCTCTGACAAGTTATCTTCTGAGCCTACGTATTCAGATAAGGTGAATTAAGATAATGATGTTATCACGGTGTCAAATCACGAGAAAGAAGAAGATACAACAGTTCCTGATGAAGTTGTGGCTAAGGAACATGATCTAACATCAGTACGTGTTCAAAGCGACTACGGTAAAGATACCATGGCACATGAAACAGAAGTTGTGGAAGGTGAAAACGACTCATTTAATGATCTCGGCCTTACGGGATATGACAAGGATGATATTACAGTTTCCCTTGAGAGCAATGCAAACCTTTTTTCCAATGAAAACTTCGACCTGTTTTTTGACAATATCCATGATGTTGCTCATCCAGCAACGGAGATACGGGAAATAGAAGATATTCAGGAATCAACGCCTCCTACTACCAAACAAGTGGTTGACACAACTCCTATGGAGACAGTGTCAGGGATTCCTCCCCTTGATATTGTTTCTCCTACCACAGAACCACTTCAGAGTGATCATACAACAAACCAGACCTCTCAACCTCCTCTAAAAAGAAGAAGACATGATGCTAGACAGGGAATTCTTGATTCTGATATACTTCAAGGTCTTCCAGCCTAACCATCAACCACTACTCCTATTGTTTCATCAAGACTTATCAATGAAGGACCTAGCACCACATATGAAGCTGGTGGTTCTTCAACTCCCGCTGGATTCTCTCCTCACAGTCCTGATCATGACGTTGCCTCTGTGAGGCTTGCCATGCATTTGGCTCAAGAACAAAGCTCAATGCCTTCCTCCCGAGCCAAGGGAATTTCTATCGGAGAAGGTCACCCAGGAAGAGATAATCCCACACTTCTTGGTCTTCAAAAGGAAATAAATGTGCTCAATCAGAAGAATATTGAGCTTGACATTCAGGTGGCCGATCCTTTAACTAAAAACTCCAAGCTGAAGATTCAAGTTGCTGATCTTGAAGAAGACAAGGTGTTAAAGACAACGAAAATCACTGATCTTTAGACTCATTTCGGTCTTCTCACTGCAAGTTACTACGAATTGAAGAAGAACTTGGAAGAAGAACTTGGAGATAAGTTTAAGTCGCCCGTTGATGAGCCTAGAATTTATATCACCAATCAAGATGCTACCGTTGTTCCAGCTTCTGCTCACACTCCTCAAGTTGTGGACCGATTTGATAAGGATCCAGCTCAAGCTCCAAATGTGGTAGCTCTAAAACATGCCAAATTGGCCAAAGCAACTGAGAAAGGTCAACTTTTCTTTAAAAGGAGCTCAGATCAAAATGCTCCTGGGGGTCAACCCTAACATTACTGTTACAGATCTTGGAGAGAATCGCTTTAGAGATGTATATGGTGATAGGTCAGGGATTATCTCTTGGGGCTTTCACGACACTTTAAATACGTGGATTGTGAGATGGAAGAGTGGCAACACAAAACTGTATAAAGATGCTCATGACTTCCATTCCTGGACCAGGGTTGACCTTTCAGAATTATCAAAGGCTCCTTTCGCAAATCCCTCTAAAAATCCCAAGGCTACACAATTCAAGCATTTCTTGGAAGATCAAGTGCTTAAGGGTTTTCCCTCAATGAAGACTGCAGATTTGATTATTAAACTATACCCAAGTGTACTTGATCCCAAAACCAATCAACCTGTTCGATCTGTGATGTGGCCTGCTACCGATCAAGTAAAGCAGATTCCTATTCTTCAGAATCATCCAGATCGATCTCTACGGTCTATGCTTTACTGGGTATTTGATGAAACTACAGCCTCTGCTGTCATAAAGCTTAAAAATGGATGCATTCGTTTATATGACAAAAGAGATTTTCTTCAGTTTGGGAAATGGGATATTCATCAGCCGAACCATCATCAGATCAAGGTCGCAGAAGACATTTTTGAGCCAGCTACTAAAGAATATACTACTATGGTTGCCGATATCATTAACAAAAGGATGTGGAATAGGGAAATGGGGAAGTCAGACGTGATGGTCGTCGACAAAGATTCAGTGAAGTTAGCACCAAACCAAGGGGGATATTGAAGGGTCCAGTTAGTGGTTTGGTCTAGGCTTTCAATTGTAATAGTTCTTTTGAGTCTTTATGACGTAATAGTAGGTTATTTTGTTGTTTATGACCTTGTAGTGCATTTACGGCCGTAAACTGCTTTACGTCCGTAAACCCTGTTTCCGGCCCAACTCGCCTATAAATAGAGGTTGTGTAGGTCATTATCAGTTGTTGATACGAGAGAGTTCACGATCACTATAAACAAGTTGTACCCGGCGTTTTTCAATTATAAAGCGTGTGTAAGCTTGTTTCTATTCTACTTCTACTCCAATTCTTGTTCTTTTTGATTGTTTGATCACTGGTAAGATTCGTTTTCAGGACCTTACACCCCCACTTGAACTAGACATCGTCCTCGAAGTCCGTGGCTTCGAATAGATCGGGGTAATGCTCCCGCATCTCTTCCTACGACTCTCAAGTCCATTCGGAGCCTCTTTGGTGCTGCCATTGAACCTTTAGCAGCTTCACCTCCTTGTTTCGAAGACCCTTTGTCTTCTTATCTAAGATGGCAACCGGCCTCTCGACGTAGTTTAGGCCCTCATCCACCTGAATATCGTCCAATGAAATGATTGAGGACTCGTCAGTGACACACTTCTAAAGCTGAGACACGTGGGAGGTGTTGTGAATTTGGCTAAGCTCCTCCGGCAAATCCAAGCGATATGACACCTTGCCCACTCCACCCGTGATCCTGAACAGTCCTATGAACCGAGTGCCCAACTTGCCCCTCTTCCAAAACCTGATAATTCCCTTCCAGGGTGACACCTTCAGCAACACAAAATCCCCCATCTGAAATTCAAGATCCGATCGACGTCGGTCAACATAACTTTTTTGATGGCTCTACGCGACCCGCAGCTGGTCGCGCACCTGTTGAATTAGCCCGGTAGTCTTGAGCACTACCTCCGTGCTCCCCATGACCCGGTGCCAAACCTCATCCCAACAAACTGGGGTCCTGCACCTCCGACCATATAACATCTCAAATGATGCTTGGTCAATACTGGCATGATAACTATTATTATACGAAAACTCTGCTAGTGGGAGGTATGTGTCCCAACTACCTCCAAAATACAACATGCATGCTCGAAGCATGTCCTCCAGTGTCTGGATCATCCTCTCGCTTTGGCCATCAGTTTGGGGGTAGTGTACAGTGCTAAAATGTAACTGAGTGCCCAGTTCATCGTGGAACTTCTTCCAAAACCTGGATGTAAACCGAACATCCCTATTAGAGACTACCGACACTGGCACCCCGTGCCTAGCCACCACCTCTCATACATAAATATCTGCCAACTTCTTTGCGGATATACACTCAGAAATCGGAATGAAGTGGGCACTCTTCGTCAGTCTGTCTACGATCACCCATATGGGGTCCACGCCCGTTTCCGTCCTCGGTAACTTTGTGATGAAGTCCATAGTGATCTCTCCACATGGGAATGGGTAGCGACTGAACCTTTCCATGAGGCCGCTGATGCTCGACCTTGACCTTCCTGTAGGTCAGGCACCGCTCTACGAACCAGGTGACCTCCCACTTCATGCAGGGCCACCAATAACTCAGTCTCAAGTCCTTATGCATTTTCGTAGCTCCTAGATGTATAAAGAACTTGGACTTGTGAGCCTCCTCTAATATCATCTGCCTCATTCCTCCAGTAACCGGAACCCACACCCGACCACACTGTGTCAAGAGGCCACGACTATCCTTAACAAACAAAGGATACTCTCCCCGAATTTTCTCTATCTTCCAATTCTCTTTCTTCACTCCCTTGACCTGGGCCTCTTTGATTATATCCAACAAAGGAGAAATAACCGTTATCCTCATACAAATGTTCCCAATTGGGGACCCCGCCGTCTTGCGACTCAACGCATCGGCCACCACATTGGCCTTCCTTGGATGGTATAGGATCTCACAATGATAATCCTTCAGCACATCCAGCCACCTCCTTTGTCGCATGTTGAGGTTTTGCTGATCCATTAAATACTTTAAAATCTTGTGATCAGTATAAATGGTGCACCGCACTCCATATAGATAGTTCCTCCATATCTTGTGGGCAAACACCACTACCCCCAGTTCCAGGTCATGAGTGGGGTAATTTGCCTCATGAGGCTTCAACTGCCTCAAGGCGCAAGCTATCTTGTACCCCCTCTGCATCAGCACCACACCTAACCCTGAAATCGATGTGACACACTACACCACCAAATCGTCTAACCCCTCGGGTAGTACTAGGATTGGAGCCTCGCATAACCTCCATCTCAGGGTCTCAAAAGCCATCTGCTGATCCGTCCCACCGAAAGGTCACATTCTTCTTCGTTAAGCGGATCAATGACACAACAATCTTGGAGAAATCCTGGATAAATCTCCGATAATAGCCCGCTAAACCCAAGAAGCTACAAATTTCTGATGCGTTCTTCGGTACTTCCCACCGCATCACAGCCTCAACCTTGGCTGGATCAACCGAAATGCCCTCCTGATTGATGATAAGCCCCAAAAATTGTACCTTACGCAGCCAAAATTCATACTTGGAGAACTTTGCATAAAGCTTCTCCGCCCTCAGGGTCTCCAGTACTTCCCTCAAAGGCTGCTCATGCTGTTCCATGGTCTTACAATAGAATAGGATATCATCAATAAAAACGATCACCGATCGATCCAACATCGGCCTACACACCCTGTCATGAGATCCACAAACGTTGCTGGGGCATTGGTGAGCTCAAACGGCATCACCACAAACTCATAATGCCCATCCGGAGTCCTGAAATCCGTCTTTGGTATATCCTCATCCCGAATCCTCATCTGATGGTACCCTGACCAAAGATCAATCTTGGAAAACCAAGTCGCACCTTGCAGCTGATCAAACAAATCATCGATCCTCAACAACGGATAGCGGTTCTTCACCGTTAGTTTGTTCAGCTCTCTATAATCGATGCACATCATGTGTGGTCCATCCTTCTTTTTCACAAACAGGATCGGTGCTCCTCACGGGAAACTGCTCGGACGGATGAACCCTCGGTCTAGCAGCTCCTGGAGCTGCATAGATAACTCCTGCATCTCGGGTGGTGCCAACCGGTATGGTGCCCTTGCTATCGGGGCGGCACCTAACACCAAATCGATGCGAAACTCCACCTGCCTCTCTGGAGGCACTCTTGGTAACTCCTTGGGAAAGACATCCCAAAACATCTGTACTACCAGCACACTGCCCACATCCATCGTGGTCTCAAGCCTCATATCTGAGATATAAACTAGAAATCATGTACACAGCTGCTGCAGAAATCTCCTAGCTCTCGTAGCCAAACAGAGAGTTGGCCCCTATGAGGCCCTCTCACCATGTATAACCAGTTCTCCCCCACTTGGGGTTCGAACCCTAACCATCTGGCGCTCGCAATCAATCATGGCCCCATTGGCCCCCAACCAGTTCATCCTGACAATCACCTTCAACCCTCGCAACGGTATCAGGACCAGATCCACATGAAACCTCTCGCCTAACACATTCAGGATGCATTCCTGATACACCCTCGCATTACTCATAATGCGGTCATCTGCAATCTCTACCTCGAGCGGGGAATCCAAAGTTCCCGGCGCGTCCCAAAACTTCTTGCTAAGAGTAAGTGACACGAACGATCGGGTAGCACCCGAATCAAATAAGACATGAGCAGACATACCATTGACCAAAAAGGTCCCTATACAAGCATAAAGTACACATAAGTCATAAAAATATTAAGAACATAGAATAATAGAAACGTACCAGCCACAACGTCTGGTGCTGCCCGAGCCTCCTCGGTAGTCAGCTGAAATGCATGACTCTTCACCGTTGGGGCATCCGCATTAGCAGGGCGGCCATCGGTGATCCTAAATGTGGCGGGTGCAGGCACCATCAATGTTCCTCCCCTATCCCTGCAACCTCGGACAGTCGGCCTTTTATGGCCAGTCTGGTTGTAGTGGAAACATATCAAGCCCTTCTTGGGGCAATCCCTGCTCAAGTGGTCCTGCTGACCACAAGAGTAACATCCTGATATCCCTGTTGTCCGACAAGCCCCACTGTGCAATCTACCGCACTTGGCACACCGAATCCAACCCTGCTGGCCCTTGCTGGAAGTGTCTAAAGTCTTAGGCTTCTTAGCCTGAACAACTGCTGTATGTGTGTGCTCCGGCTTCCGCTTGGCGCAAAAGTCTAACTCCATCTCCCGTTCCCGGGCCTACTCCACTATCTCATTCAGGGTTTTGCACCCTGTAAATCTCACAAACTCTCGGATATCATCCCTCAGCATGGAATGATATCTCGTCCTTCACATATCCTTGTCAGTAGCATACTGAGGAATCAACAAAGCTCGCTCACGAAACTTGGCGGTGATCTCCGCCACAGTCTCGGTGGTCTGCTAGAGTTCTTGGAACTCCCTCACCATCCTCTGCACCTCAATGGATGGTGCGAACTCCAAATCAAACCGCCGGAAAAACTCGACCCACGTCATCTCAGCCACCCCGGCTGCTCCTACCTGGCTAGTAACCTCGCCCCACCAATCTCGGGCCTTGTCTCTCAGCATGCAAGAAGCAAATCTAACCTTTACCGCATCTGGGCAAGAACTCGTATGCTGGGCGTTTTTGATATCCGCTACCCAACATCAGCTAACAATGGGGTCCCTGACCCCGAAAAACTCTGTCCCCCCGCACGCCTTGAACTCCCAGGATAAGGGAGTTCGGGCCCCATCCCGACCCGTAGCAATCTCACCTTGAATGCCCTGAGTCTCTCCTCCATAATCTCCGTCATACCCTCCTTGACCGTCCCAAAAATGACTGGGATAGCGTCAAAGATGCCCCTGGTAACCTCGATTGCGATAAGCTCGCGTAGCCTCTTATCAATGACATCGGTAGTGTCGCCTGATCCAGCCCCGGATTCAGATCCTGGTCCTGATCTCCCTGCTCCAAATCGTGTCACCACCATGCTGAACATAAATGTCATAAATCACAATGATCAGAATTTCCATATAAGGGATCTTCCCACACCGGTCCTCCTTGAAGTCGTCAGATCTAACATTGGTTCGGGTACAAGTTTTGTGCTTTTAGTAGTACGGGCCCAATACTACCTTCCACACCTACCTGTACCTTTCCCCAATGCTCTACCTGATAACTTCAATTCATCCCAAAACTAAACCATATCCCACAAACTACCACATACATCAAATCCCAAGCTGTCCTAAGATTTGCTCTACTTATACCAACCAGACCAATCATAACAGGTTGCCTTTATGCATGCAAATTATACATAGAAAAGGATCAAATAGACTTCCGAATAAAAGATTCTACCCTAGGACCACAACCAAACAAGGAACAGGAAATAATAACAAATCAATCATTCTGAGGCTATAAGCTCCTAACCGTATACAAATTTAAAAGCACACACATAGCAAGTTCCATACGATCATCAAAGCTCAAATATCAATATACATGGCTAACACATTGGGAAACTACTTACTTGGCTCGGCTGATCACGCGTGTTGCACTCTCATCTTTTCCTATCTTTAAAAGCTTTTTCATTTTATTTTTGAAAACAATTTTACCATTTCCTTAGTTTGAGTCCTGACACACCCGAGAGTGTGCCCGAATCCCTCAAAACAAGGCTCTGATACCAACTTGTAATGAACCAATTTTTACAAAGAAAAATTTTCATTTTTGAATAATCAAACACATATCCAACATCAATTATAATTGTTTTCAAATCATAAGTCAAATATAGCTTTTATTCCAAACATCCGAGTGTCCCATGAAAACGCCTGAGAGAGAGTGCACGCCGCGCCATCACGCCTTGTCCTTGCCCTTGGGATCTGAAGTACCTGAAACAAATCCACAACCTATAAGCTAATACTTAGTGAGTTTCCCAAAGCATACCACACACACAATACACATATCACATATCTTGTTAGCTATAAAAGCTACCTATATCACATAAGCCATGCATACATAAACCTATAAGGATGCCATGGGCTCCCCCTAGGGTCTTACACCTTTGTGCCATGGGCTACTCCACATGGTCTTTTACCTGGGAATGCCATGGGCTACCTTACATGGTCTTACATCCAACGTGTCATGGGCTACCCCACATGGTTTTTACTTGGGAATGTCATGGGCTACCCCCACACGGTCTTACATCCAATTGCCACGAGCTCCCCCGAGGTATTCCATGCAATAACATATACTCACATAGCATATCAAATCACAAAACACATATACCATAATCACATAATGGGCCGGCCTTGGTGCCTTAGACCCATGGGTATGGTAAGAAGACTCGCTTCTGTCCGAAGAATCCGAAACTGCCCTCCTAACTGTCCGTAACCTCCCGTGCTGAATAATAATATTAACCAATGTTAGGGCTTCACATGATCAAAAGGAAAACCAAACACCAAGTCCTTCTACAAAGGCCCAAATATATTTCCTTTGTTAATGGGCCCAAAGTCCATGTCCAAAAACCATTAATGGGCCTCATGGCCCTATAAGGCCCAATCATAACATCCACGGCCCAAAACAGATAAACTGGCCCACCATCCCCAAAATACAACCTAGCCCAATGACCAATTAAAGCCCAAGAGTTTAAAGGCCCAAAACAGATCCAAGCCCATCTATGGTGTGTATGCTTAGCGTACCACCCTGGTACACATAGCATACTGGGTCTTTGGGACTTACGTGTTGCGTACGCTGGGTTATGCCCAACGTACTAACAAATTAAGCACTTTATCCATTAAGTGCTTAATACTCGATTCCCTCACGTCCAAAAGTTAGATCTAAGCTTATTAAGAAGACCTAGGGCATAAAGTTGGCAACTGTATGCCTTTGCATGTCTCATATGCTCCCAACACCCCCATTAAGATCTTTTTAAGGTTCTTAACCCATGCATGAGGTCAAAACACCCACTAAGACTTCATTTTTTTTTTGTTATAAACGGACCAAAGGACCTCAGATCTAACATTCCCATCCTCTGGAGTTGCTTAACTCACAAGAGAAGATCCAAAATCAACAAAGGGTCAAAAATAGAAAACCCTAGCTAGATCTAGTGATTAAGGTGGAAAGGTGCAAGCTTTATACCTCCAGAAGCTCCTCAAGGTGATCTAGATGCAGATTCTTGAAGCTCAATGCCGCTCCAAGCTTCCTTGACAACTTCTCCTTGTTGAATGTCACTAAAAATGGCCACTAACACCCTTTCTAAGCTCAAAAGTGGTCTCACAAGCTCTCTCTAGAGTAGAAGGACGTTCTAAGGCTATGGAGGCTTTCTAGGGTTTAGTCCAAGGGGCTTAAGGACGTTTAAATAGGCATCAAGTCTGAAAATTAGGGTTTGGTCATCCGGCACGTACGCCCAACATACGTGCTGCCCCTCCTCGTTCATTCACGCATAGTACGCTAAGTGTACTCATAAGTACGCCCAATGTACTTAAGGGACTAGTATGCTAATATATGATTTCTTCAAGGGCTACAAGGTAATACCTGATTTGGAGTGTTACATATTATGTCAACCAAAAGACCATAATAAGCTAAAAAACAAGCCCTAATCTCAACCCAACACAAAGAGGTTCCAAGATAAGAACTTTATACATACTGGAGTTAGCAAAATTGATGAAGATTCTGGATCTACAACCTCAAGTCCAACCAAAGCTTGGTCACCACGCACCACCTTCTTCAATACAAACAAAACAACACAAAATTACTTCCAAAGCTCAAAAACAAACTATGGGAGGCTAGGGTTTCGATTTTAGGTTATAGGGGAGTGGAGGTTGATCAATAGAGTGTCCAAGTCTGTTATAATATGCTTAAATAGGGCACAACCCTAAACAATAGGGTTTGTCCTTGCATTACGTATGCCATGTGTACTCCACTTACGCCCCGCGTACGTGGGTGAATCCCGCATTCTAGAAATGAGCTAGTACACTAAGCATACTCATAGAGTACGCCCCATGTACTAGCTAGGGACCAAAATGATATAGATTTTGCATTAAGGGGCTAAAGGGGAAACATACGAAATTTTGAATGTTACAAAAGACAAAAATTATTAAGATCTAAATCAAAATAGGACTATATAAACTGTCAAGTCACAACTTTCTTGAATTACAAATTTAAACACACTTACGAAATGGGTATAACATGATTGTATACATGTATCTATATACGTCAAAGGGTATATTCTCCACAAGTCATAAATGAATATTCAAAACCTCCTTGTCATCTCCCATGAAAATTTTTGAACCTAATAGTTTTGAAACCACATGGACGTCAACTGAACCGTGAAATAGTCACCAAACGACAAACCCATTATCAGCCAAATTGCTCTATTATCAAAGCAGAGCTCGTAGTCACCTAACGAAAATAATAGTTCATCCACATCGAGAAAAGTAGATCGGTAACAACCTCCTTGAAGAACATGTAATGGACAAGAAACATGTGCCCTTCCAACCCCCTATGGATACATCAATCCATCCCCTGAAACAGGATGCCCTGGAAAATGCATTTCATGTAGGTATATGTTGTAGCCTTGCTAGAATTTCCCGACGTAAGTTAACTTTGCAAGTCGTCGGTAGTATAACTTCATATACATGATCATACTTAAATAATAGTAAAAAAAGTTAGCGTAATACATTCTTAAAGCTTGTTTTGGAAAAGCTCTTTGTGCTACAGATTAGTTAGATGTGTTCCACACCGATTCTTAGTGTTTCAGACAAATTCTTTGTGTTCCAAACTACTATATCATGTTTCGGACATGGATTTCAACCATAAAGTCACATATCCTCATTTTCAATGCAAAATAAGACGAAATATTTACTTTTACGTGATATCTAGGTATTTGACCCTATGTTAAATGTATTCCAGAGAAGTTCTTTATGTTCCTGACAAGATCATCGTCCGCCAGACAATTATTTACTGTTGTGGCTTACAATTTTATACTATCGAAATTGATAAAATGTTAACAAAACATATAAATACACATAACATACCCACACCAACACAACTTTTTCATCATCTGAGGCTATTTACTTCAACAAACAATGATTCTGAATACTACTACTAACAGATCTATTGGATATCACATTCTTTTATATATATATATATATATATATATATATATATATATATATATATATATATATATATATATAGTGGGGTATGTATGTCTCATTCCGAAAAGTTCGTTGTTGAATAAAAACTTATTGTTAGCTAGTTTCTTTAACGTTATCTTCATGGACGAAGCTTGCTTGGGGGGGGGGGGGGGGGGGGGGGGGGGGTTATACATATTTAGCCTATAAATATAAAATTTATGATGTGGCCTCCCGCTCTCCGATTTTCATATATATTATACTTTCGACCCCCAAAAAAATCTCGAAGCTCCGTCATTGTTTATCTTCACATATGGCTATTTGTTAATATCTATGTGGTTAGTAATAGCAACAAAAAAAAATCAATAGTAATAGCAACAAAACAAAAAATAGATGTGACAACAAACGTAAACCATTTTACTATAATATCTATGTGGTTAGTTTTGTTAATACCTCTTATTATAATTGATAAATATCATAAATTACTACACGTTACATAACAAAAAAAATCAATAGTAATAGCAACAAAACAAAAAATAGATGTGACAACAAACGTAAACCATTTTACTATTTCTTAAGAATGTAAGCCTTTTGTTGTATACTAAAAAGGTCAACCACTTTTTTTTATAATAACGGATTAATGTAATATATTAGTTCACGAATCCATGATGCAGCAATAGTTGTCGACATAGTCTCTACTCTTCCCATTGGCCATTTCTACGAACAAAACGAGTACAAGTTTACTTTGACTTGGCCAAACCTCTCAAAAGTCAACTCCTCCACCCTCCAATAATAATCTTTATTTACTCCTCCATGTGACCTTGTCTATCCATTGACATCATATCACACAAGAGAAAGATGGGGAAGTTGATGCACAGCACCCAAATCCAGCACTCATCTCACCCGCATCTCCTACAACTATCATCTTCCCTTCACCTTCACAACCACCCTTCCGCCACCTGTGCCGGCTGCAATCACAACATCTCTCCACCGGAGCACATCTACACCTGCACACCCTGCAACTTCTTCATCCATCCATCATGTTCCAAGTTTCCAGACTTAATCACCCACCCCGCCCACCCCGCCCACACTCTCTCCCTCCTCACCACCCCTATCTACCCCGGTGGCTTCTTCCGGTGTGATGCCTGCACCCAACACGGAACTCGGTTCAGCTACCATTGTCATACCTGTGATTTTGATTTGCATGTTCTCTGTGCTTCCACTCCCATGAGGGTCACACATCCTAACCACCCCCACCCCCTTGGTCTTACTTTTGCCTCTCCGTATGGGGAAAAGTTGGGGTTTTCTTGTGATGTGTGCAGTCGCATTGGCTCCGGCGACCAGTGGCTCTACCGCTGTGTTTCTTGTGAATTTGATGTTCATTTACAGTGTGCCACCGCGAAGGTTCCTACTCCTCCTGCTGTGCAGCATCATCACTCGTTTTCAGCTGGTGGGGCTCCGGTTGCTGGACAGGGTCTCACGCATAGCATGAGTGCTCCGCCGCAGGCTCTGCAACAATATCATCAGTCGTTTCCAGCTGGTGGAGCTCCGATGGCTGGACAGGGTCTCACGCATAGCATGAGTGCTGGGCGTATTCAAACTCAATGGCAACCACCACAGACTCCGGTAGCCGCTGGTGTCCAAGTACAAAGTTACCAGCGTCCCGTACAGCCACCGGCACAAGTTGGCGGTCAAAATTACCCGATGGCACCACAACCTGCGGGACCTGCTGTTGCCAATCAAGGTAATGGATTAGGAAATGTAATGGTGGCGGGGTTTGTCGATGGTATGATGCAACAACTGGGCCAGGATTTTGTCCAAACTCTTACAGGAGGAGGAGGAGGAGGAGGAGGCGGTGGCGGCGGAGGTGATGTGGTCAACATTGACGTTCAAACCAATGTCACTTATGAAGACTGTGGAAACGAATAATTCAATGGAAAAAGTTTTAATTTGATTTCAAAATGTATGTAAGGTTTGCCTATTTTGTTTTTTTACAATCTATGAGGCTGTTACTTTGACTGGGTAATTTAATAAGCAAAGTAATACAGCAAGTTATTGCATTTTACAATCGTGTTTGATTGCTTGGTTGGTGTATGGATGGAATGAATTTTTTATATAATTTTTTTTTTAATTTTTATATAAATACTTTTTATAATACACTGCATAAATTATTTAGTTATAATTAATAAAATTTTTATTTACAAAAATATTAAACTCCATGTAAGATTACGATAAAAACAAATTTTTTTAGTTATGTCTTTTTCCGTTTCATGGAAACAGAATCGTTACTAAGGAGTAAGGAATAAAGAGTTCATAAAATTAATGGAATCGTGTTTTTCCAATAATGGATCAAATGAATATTAAATTCGATAGTTAATGGAATCGTGTTTTTCCAATAATGGAATAAAGAGTTAATAAAATAATTTTTTATGATAAGTAATTCGAAACTGTCAAGATTACAGAATTTTTGGAGTTACAAAGTAGAAGTTGTGGATTCTATATATAACTAGCTGAAGTTTCATAACTAATCTACACAACCTCAAACTTTACTTATCTCATTTCCTTCGTGTATTTTGTTTTCGATTTTCGAAAAATATTTGATGTGTCCAATAAAACCGATAAAATCAAAGGAGTTGTAGGCTACGATCTGATGCAAAGGGAATCCCTGCCGAAGTGACACATGTCATAAATACGTGGAGAATTTCAACCAAAATTGTCTAATACTGTTTTCTTCTATGCGAGAAACTGTAAAGAAAGTTACGCAGATAGATATGAAAAATGAAACAAAATTATTGCACATAAAGATGACATCATAGAAATTTTTTTTTTTCTTTCTAAAAGCAGAAATCTGTTACCAATATTTAACAAGAAATAAGGGTTGCAAAAAATTGGATATTACTATATCCTGATTTGAGGTGTCCGTGTGAAAAGGACTTGTTAGTAATTTTTTTGGTTATAATTATTATTTGCTGTACATCAACATATTGTTCCGTCAACCCGGCGGTAGTGTTGCTTTTTAATCGTTTACCAGAATGGAAAGCAAACCATACATGATTTTTACGCGTGAACACCGTTCCATACTTGAAGGATTGGATGTGACATGGCTGCGAAAACAGTATAGAACGCGATATTTGATTGGTGGATCAAATGTTTTGACAATTTATAGCATTTAATAAAAGAATATGTTTTTTATTTTTATTTTAGTTTCTTTCTATATACATTCATTTTACACATATTTTTCAAAACAAAACACAAACTATTTCAAAATAAACACACATTCAACAAAAAAAAATAGATAATTTTTACGGTTCAATTTCTTCTTCATTCGATGATGATTTTAACGACGAGTTGGTATTACAAACACTATTATCTACGTCACAAGATATGGTTCACGGGAGAGGCGAAAGTTCATACCGCGAGAAGAAGCGTAGAAAATAGATCAACCGGGATCGAGAGGCGGCAAATGAACTTTTGGTACGTGATTATTTTGCCCCTGGTAGTTTATAAGATTTATCAAAATTTGAAGAACGATTTCGTATTAGTAGAAATTTATTGTTACATATAGCTAGAGATTTGGAACGCAATTATAAGTTTTTCCAATTAAGATGAGATGTTAGAGGTAAACGTGATTTTACTACAATACAAAAATATATTGCCACTCTTAGACAATTAGGATATGACATAGCTGCATATGTATCAGATGAGTATTTGAAAATGTCTGAGAGAACGGGTCGAGACTGTACATATATTTTTTGTGAGTATGTTATAGAGCTTTACCGTGACACATACTTGCGACATCTGACTAAAAGTGATGTCAAACATTTGTATGTTACGCATTAAGCTAAACATGGTTTTCCAGGGATGTTTGATAGCATTGATTGTATACATTTGGAGTGGGCAAATTGTCCTAATGCGTGGCATGGTCAATTCACGCAAGGTGATAATGGGGTCCCGACTGTTATAATAGAGGTGGTAGCTTCATAGGACCCATGGTTTTGGCATGTATTCTTTTGTAACACCTGGTTTGAGCATTGGTTAGAAACTTGCCAATGGAGAGGTTTCATGCATGGACTCGGCGAGTTGGGAGCTCAACTCATCGAGTAGGGTCGTATTTAAGGGGCACGAATCGGAAGTGACTCGGCGAGTCAGAAGGCTGACTCGACGAGCCAGGACTGTTTAATGAAAAATCCTAATTTTGGGGTTTGCCCCTATATAAGCCTCATTAAACTCTCTTGTAGCCTCCCTTAACATCATAAGAGACAGTGTACGGGCGCAACCTCCCTGGTATGTGAAGTGTGTGCATTTGAGAGCTTGACTTTGGGAATTTGGGAAGGAATCCAAGCTTGGAGAAGAAGAATCAAGGGAAAAACACTGGATCTAGCATCTAGTTCGTCTTGGGCATCAAATTGAGGTATGAATCTATTACCTTAAGCCTATATTCTAATTGAGAGTTCATGACTAAACTTTGAGGAAATGGAAGCAAGCCTAGATCTGGACCTATCACAAGGGTATGGCTCCAGACCTGAACCTCACTAGGTCCCAAATATCATAAAGTTGCATGTTTTATAAGCTTATTCCCTCCTCATGAATGAAAACCTTGTTGGAGGATTATTTTTGGTGTTTACGGTTATAAAAGGCCCTGCATGCACATAAAGTTTGTAACTTTACATGAAATATACAATAGGAGATGATGGATCTAAACTTTGGGACCTTAAGTCCCACTAGAAAGGACCGTAACCATGATGAACTTTGGGGGACTCGACGAGTCGTGAAAGTGACTCGGCAAGTCGAGAGGGTTTTCTCGTTTACGGCCAAGGGTGTATGACCAAGGGTTTACGGTCAAAGGTGTACGGTTGGTGGTTTATGGCCGTAAACACCAAGGAAATCGACGAGTCCCTCGGGTGACTCGGCGAGTCGACGAGTTAAGCAGGGAACCCGGCGAGTGAATGATTGTACTCGGCAAGTCAAGGTCAATATGGACTGTTGACCTTGGCTATAAACTTTGACTTTGACCAAGGTTGACCCTGGGGGTATTTATGGGACTATGCTGAGATATTTACTCATTGGTTATAAACAGTTTGGGAAGAGCAACACAGGATATACCTAAATCCAGTTTCGAGTTCAGCCTTGGAAAGGTGAGTCTTCTCACCATACCAATGGGTCTAAGGCACCAAGGTTGGCCCATTTTATGATAATTGGAATACTTTTTATGTGGAGGTGTGTGATATGTATGTATGCATGATATGTGGTAGAGATAGCCTTTGTGGCTAATGGTAGAGACAACCTTTATGGCTGATGGTAGAGATAGCTTTGTGGCTAATGGTAGAGACAGCCTTTATGGCTGATGGTAGAGATAGCCTTGTGGGCAATGGTAGAGATAGCCTTTGTGGCTAACGGTAGAGATAGCTTGTATAGCTAATTGATATGTTCCAATGGTAGAGATAGCTTTTATAGCTAAATTGACATGTGATATGTGTTAGAGGTAGCTTTATAGCTAATGTGATATTTGGTTTGTGTGGGGTATGCTTTGGGGGCCTCACTAAGCTTTCAGCTTACCGTTTGTGGATTTGTTTCAGGTACATCGGAGCCCAAGGGGAAAGGCAAGGCGTGATGATGCGGAGTGCACTCTATCTCTCTTTTCCGATCTAGTTTGGGGGACACTATGATGTTTTGAAAATAATAATGTTGTAATGTTGATGGTTTTAAAAACGATTATTGGAATCTTTATGTTTTATGAAAAATGGTTGACTAGTTAAAAATGAAAATTTTCTTTGTAAAATTTGGGTTGTTTAAAGTTGGTATTAGAGCCTTGGTTTGAGGGATTTGGGCATACTCTCGGGTGTGTCAGGACTCAAACTAAGGAAAAGGTAAATTTGTTTTCAAAAAATAACATAAGAAGCTTTTGAAAGAAGGAAAAGATGAGACTGCAACACACGTGATCAGCCGAGTAAAGTAAGTATATCCCCAACATGCTAGTCATGCTATTCTGATATTTGAACTTGGATGATCGTATGGAATTTGCTATGTGTATGCTTTTAAAATTATATACGATTAGGAGCTTATAGCCTTAGAATGATTGATTTTGCATTACTTCCTGTTCCTTGTCTGGTTGTGGTCATAGGGTAGAATCTTTTATTCGAAAGCCTATTTGATCCTCTTCCGTGTATAATTTGCATGCATAAAGGCAACCTGTTATGATTGTTCTGTTTGATATGAGTAGAGAAAATATTAGACCTGCGTAGGATTTGGATTATGCGGTGGTTTGCAGTACATGGCTTATTTGGGATGAATTGGAATTATCAGGTCGAGCCTTAAGGAAAGGTACATGTAGGTGTGGAAGGTAGTATTGGGCTCGTACTACCAGAAGCACAAGACCTGTATCCGAACCAATGTTAGATTTGACAACTTCAAGGAGGAATGGTGTGGGATGTCACAATCAGGAATTTTTGTGCCTTGTAACTACAACACTTAAGTCAAATTATGAATCCAAAAACATAAGGGCATGTATGATGCTTACTCTATGACAACAAAATTTCAATCAAATACACCATACAAGCACTACAAATAGTCAACAAGCAATTGGAAACCCTAGAAGTTCTTGTTTAGGTCCATTTTGGACTAGGACTTTCTTATTGGGCCCAATGGACCAATAAGCTTCCAATTTGACTATCTTGGGCTTAGAACTCTTAAATGGGCTCTAATTGGACCCACTTTCATTTATTTTATCATTTTGGGCCATAATGGGCCTAGAATTAAATAAAATACCCTTATTGGGCCATAACAAATCTAACTAACCAAATTGGGCCATGAGGCATCCTAGGAGTCCAATGGGCTAAAAAACAATCAATATGGGCCCATGATTTGGATTTAAGCACCAAAGGCCCAAGTCTCCATCTCTCCTCTCTATCTCTCGGCCCAAGTAGAAAAAAAAAGGAAAAGAAAAGAAGAAATTGAGGATTAAGGAGGATTAGCCACCTCCTTGATACCTATGGGATATCCAAGCATATCTCACATGTTTCCATGCATGTCCTCTCACTTTTCTCTCTATCTTATTCTTCTATTACTCTTGGCCGAGAGTATCACACACCCACACATAAACATTCACTTAAACACTCTCAAGAACACACCACAAATCCCTTCACTCTTCCTTCAAAAATTTCGAGATTCAAGGGCTTTGCAAGGAGGATTCTTCACAAAAATCATCTTCTTAGGTAAATTAATGCTTGGATCCACCCTCTAGACTCCTTGTTCTATCAAAATCTCTTCTTAACTCATATGAAATCATGATCTTGTATCTTAGAGCCCCTAAATTCGAGATCTTCCAAGAAAAGGGTTGCTAGGGCCGAAAATAGCAACAAACTCTTCTCTTTTCTTCTTCAAATCAAAACCACAACTCAAGGTGAGTTTCATACCCCTTATTTCTCTGTTTTTATAACTTTTTTGGGGGGAGAATACAAGCAAATGTGTAGATCTAAGAGTATATGTATGCTTTGTGTGATTTCTATGCTTATATATATGATCATATGTGATTGTGGTGTTGGTACTAGTCAAAAAGAACTTAGAAACAGAGATCTACAATATGTTGAATGAAATAAGTATAACTTATATTATTTCACACAAATCAAGTCTAGAAAATTAACCAAGTTGGTTAATATGAACATCTTTGGGCTTAAAACCCATTTTTGGGCTCAAAATGCTAAAAATACAAAACTAAAGGGCCCAAAACGACAAAATATAAATTCTAAAGGTTGAGATGAGTCAAAACAGTTTTTAATATGTATTTTCTGAAAATTTACACTTTTGAAGGGTTAAAATGTGAATTTTTAAACATAATGGGCCAAAAATGGACTTTTCGGCCCAATAAATCCCCAAATTGCAAAATTTGTGATTTGGAGGGGCTGAAACTGCACATTTATGCAAAACAGAGGATTACTAGTGTACCAAATCTATTTCAAGGGTCAAAAGTGCTTTTCAAATTTAAAAGGGACCAAAGATGCAAAAATTTTCCAATTTGGGTCAAAATTGTAAAAATTGCGAAAATGGAGGTTTCAACCGAGAAAATTTCATTTTGAGGGACTTAAACTGTTTAATCAAGCAAATTTGGGCTGAAAAATTTCTTTTCAACAAGTTTTGATATTAAAGTGTCAATAAAAATGGTTTAAGGACTAAAATGGAAATTCTTTTATATAAAGGGTTAAAAGTATAAATTTTATCCAAGAAAGGGCATCAAAAAGAAAAATTCTAATGTTTAAAACAATAAATCCTTTAAGATAAAATATGAGTACCACAACTACCGGCGAAACGTAATACACCCTCAACACTAAAATCGTTACCAAACGAATTGATTCGGTCTCGAATCAATAACAAATCAAAAATCAATAAATAATGATACTTCAATACACACGCGGAAATTTACGGGAAGTCAATACACACACGAAAATTCACAAGAAGTCAATACACCATCTTTGGGCCCGAAAGTTTCAAATCGTGCTTGTTGGGCCTAGCTAGCCCAATGACATGATCTTTAGGCCCGAAGGAAACGCGCTTACATGTTGTTGGGTCTTATACGACCTAATTATGTGTAAAAGGACTTTCAATAGCTTTTGTGCTGTTGGGCCCCAAGGGTCCTTTGGTACTGCTAGTAAAGTCGTGAAGACAAATGCGAGTCGGGCCAAGGGCCTTTCGCATTCATGATAGCCTTGAAAGACTTATGGAAATAACGGGGGCTTCGAGCCCTCTTTTCTCCTAGGTTGTGGGGCTATGAGAAGTCAGGGTGGTTGGATTAAGTGAGTAGTACGGACGATGCCTAAGGGATCGTTTGTATAGTTGTAAGCTAGTCATTTTCATTAATGCGTGATTATAACAACTCACAACCTATAATTAATCCAATGTGACCTGGAATTATCGAATACAAACGTCGCAACGGCATAACAATATATAAAATACGTGATTTAAAGTATTAGGAAAACATCGGGTTTTCCTAGGGATTTCAACACTTACACCTATGTGATGCATACAAAGTCTAACAATTATTCACATTTACAGAAATCAACAAGCATACTTACCGATCTTCACACTTTTTCTTACTTACAATAATCTTTTCAGAAAATATCGGATTTTCTGGCGGTTTTCAAAATAATACAAATCATTACTTTTCAAACATTACTTATGAACTCACCAAAATTTCATATGTTGATGTTTTTCCAAAATACTTGTATTCTCAGGTAACAGGTAAATCTAAGGAAAAATGTACCCAGTGATGTGACAACCCAAGTTGTTCCGTTACATTTCCCCGTTACCGTTAACGGAATATTCCAGTTTATAAAAGTTCCGTTAATTAGAGGTCGTCAATTTAATAAACATTCCAATTGTTTACATTTAATATGCCGTGAAGTCGTGATAAAAAGAAATAAAAACACATAACACACATTTCCATTTATTTGGAAAATGTTAAGTTTTATTATTACGACCACTAAATCGGGTGCGACCAAAAGCCCCGTCTAACGGCAGTGTTGGGTAGAATTTCACTGAGCTCCAACTCCCACCCATATATAAAGGGGAGTAAACTCCATTTGGAGCTTTTCCACCCTCTCTCTCTATACTCTCTCTCTAGACTCGTTTTTGCCTCGAATCCGCAACCAAACGTTTCCAAATCGTAAGTCCGCTTACCCTAGCTTATTCTAAATATTATGATTCGTGTTTATAGCTTCAAAATTGGACCATTTAAGCTGTTGAAAAGGAGTTCACGGCCTAAGCTCCTCCTTAGGCCATAAACACCCAAAATGAGGCCAAAATGACCCCAAAATGCCCCTAAAGGCTTGGAAATAAATTAGGGATCTAGCCTAGGAGTGTTTGATCAATTAAAGCAATCAATTTAGGGGTTAAAAGAGAGTTTACGGCCCAAGAACATGCTTAGGCTGTAAACACCTCTAAACTATGTCAAAATGCCTCCAAAACACTCCCAAACCACCCTAGGACTTAATACATAAATTAGGGGCTTATCCTTTTGGTCTTAGATCAATTAAACATAAGGATTTGGAGGATTAAAAGGAGTTTATGGCCCAGACATGTCTCAAGGCTGTAAACTCCCCAAACCAAGCCAAAATGTTGGTTTTTGTCTCCCAAATGGCCTTAGACTATTACCATAAAATGCTAGAAGTGATATAAGGGATTAATACTTCACAAAACTCAAGGGATGAGAGTTTACGGCCGTAAACTCCCTTAGGAGTTGTCCCTGGGCTGTAAACTCCCTAATAAAGCCGTTAAAGACCTTAAACTCACTCATGCCTTTTGGATTTGGACTTAGAAAAATTCCACTAACAAGATAGAGCCTTAAAACACACTAGATACCCTCACCATGAGTTAATAGCCGTAAACTCATGGTGAGTAGTCCCTGGGCCGTAAACTAAGTAATAAGAGTTTACTCTCGGAGAGTAAACTCCATTCCTAAGCCATACACACCTTTAGACGCTACCCGGGACACCCAAACACTTAACCAAAGTGTTTTCCACTCCTTTGAGTGCATATACGTGTTAAATTAGTATTAAATATACTAATTGTATGTGAACATATGTTAAATAGGTCATTGAATGTGTTCGAGTCCTTACGTGACACCGAACGCCCAACCAGCACCTCCGTCAGACCTACTTACACCAGGTGAGTTCATACCCCTGAATGAACCTTTTAATGTTTTTACATGTTTTATAGGGGGGGGGGGATACAAGTTAAACATGCCAGTTATCATATCAATCACATGTGATTGATAACCCGCATGCATAAGATTTTACCACTGTACACTATTTTACCGAGTAGGACACTATAATGGTTTTCAATTGTTTCAAAACTCTTACTTATAATGTTTTACCTAAATTCATTCTAAACTGGTTTATGAAAGATTTTCAAAGGTTTTCAAACATATTTTACAAAAGAATACAAATTGTGATTTTCTCCGAGTATAAAGGTTTTTCATCAAAGTTTCCCTTTCACGACGTATACCTTTACTTGTTAGATACCGCCGCTTCGCTTTTACTTATTTAAAACTCCTACTTGATAATGCATTTCCTTTGTGATACGCTTATATCGATTATTGTCTCTATATCGCTTATACTTGTAGTCGCTTATACCTGATAGACGCTCTTACTTCACTTATTGTTGTCTCTACTTCGTGATACACTTATACTTGTTCGACACTCCTACTTCACTTGTGACCGCTCCTACTTCACTTGTTAGACACTCCTACTTCACTTACGACCGCTCCTACTTCACTTGTTAGACACTCTTACTTCACAAGAATCACTTCTACTTGATACACACTCAGTCGTAGTTAGATGTATGTCTGTGCTTATATAGGTACGTATAAGTAATGATTGAAAGACTTAGGAAGGCTCGTCTGCCCTATTTCCTTTTCTTCGTTGAGATGTGGTCTGGTGGGATCGGATGGCCATCCGAAGGCCGTTTGATTCATTAGTTGTATATTATGTATACGAGTACGGACATACAGGAATTCTCTAGTCAGTTCAGTTAAGAGTCTCTACCTCTAGTCTACACTTACATTAGAAACACACTACCCACTATTTGGAAGTCTCTACCCACTATTTGGGATGCATCTTCAGGACACGGCCTTCTCCGTCGTCTAGTTGGTAACCAGAATCTCCTGTAGGGAGAGCGGACATTGTGTGTATAGATCTATACGGGATTGACAACTCCGCACCCAGACTGCTAGCTACAGTCCCGGCCTACAAAGCCAACGGGTGACAAATGTCATATCTTAGATGCTTGTAGGGCGTCTGGTACTCTAGTCAGTATGGTTACGAGTATCCCGGGTTACCTTATAATTCTTTGGCCTTAAGGTAACGGTATTTCGCCAGCAATTTACACTGTATGCTGGTAATTCTTTTTCAGAGTCACACTGTTTTGACCTTACAAGACGTATCTTTCATTTGATACTTTCTGGGGTCTGTCTTCTCTGTTTTGACCTTACAAGACGTATCTTTCATTTGATACTGTCTGGGGTCTGTCTTCTCTGTTTTGACCTTACAAGACGTATCTTTCATTTGATACTGTCTGGGGTCTGTCTTCTCTGTTTTGACCTTACAAGACGTATCTTTCATTTGATACTGTCTGGGGTTTGTATTCACTGTTTGGGACCCTACCAGCTGTACCTTTCATTTGGTACCTTCTGGGGTCTGTGCCTCCATTTGTTAGACTGAACCAGGCGTGTCGTTCGTTCGATACTTTCCTGGAGTCTATGATTCCTTGCCTTAGTCAGCAGTCCTCACTGCTGAGGCATATGTTATTCCCTGATGTCGTTTGCTTTCCTCAATAATCAAATTCAGTATTTTTGATAATGATAGCAATTTAGGGAAAACTACTTTTTATCACATAACACTGACCAGCCTTGGTAGAAGGCTGCTTTATTAAAGAAAATATAGGATTTTCTGGAAAGAACTCTAATACATAGTAAACACTTAAACTACTACTTCATAAAGCTATTTGAATAAATGTCACTAAATACTTATGAACTCACCAGCATTTGTAAAAAATGTTGATACTCGCTTTTCAAATAACTTGTATTCTCAGGTTAGCATTAGACAGGTACACCCCCGGAGCTGTTGATGAAGACGGCTTAGTACCTTGCTGTACTTATTATATTTGTTTGTATACTTGAATTGTTGTAATGTAAACCATGTAAAATTATTAATATTAGTGCAATGTTTTATTGTACTTTCATTACTATAATGCATGTGTTGTGATACTTGACATGACGTTGTAACAGCCCGGATTCCCAGGTATTATTTATTCTTCTTAATTTTGGTGTTTTGTGAGGAGACTCGGCGAGTTGGAGCTCAAACTCGCCGAGTATGATCGCGGTTTGGGAAAGGGTTCGCGTCCGGACTCGGCGAGTCCAAAAGGTGGACTCGGTAAGTCCACGCTGTTTAATGAAACCCTAAATTTTAGGGTATGAGACCTATTTAAAGGGGCTTATGGCCGTCATTTGCGGCCGCCAACCCCAGAGAGAACCCTGAAAGAGTCCTTGAGCGTCTTGTGAGAGAAAAGAGGAAGATCCTTGATTATTTGTGGGTGATTTTGCATATAGAAGAGGATCAAGGCAAGAGGAGACCAAAGGAGGTGCTAATCCAGTGATTCCTGAGTCCAGAGACTTCATTTGAGGTAACCATTCGTTCCTTTCTCAGCCATTGGTGTCAATCTTAGAGTTAGGGCTTCTTTGTGGAATGATTCATGGAGTAATTGGCCTTTTCTTGTGTTGATGCTTTGGATCTGGACCCAAAGAGGTCCAGAGACTCTTTTCCCTCAAGCTTTATGAGTGTTAATGGAGGCCATGAGCTTAGAATAGCATTCTAGAGACCATATCATCAAATAAGGCCTTTGGACCTTTGCATGAGCACCAAGATTGTAACTTTACGCGATGAATGTGATTGGAAGGACTGGATCTATGAGGTACTAGAGCGGATCTGACCTCAGGAGTGAGTTTGAGTTCATGCATGGCTTAGACTCGCCGAGTCCGAAGAACAGACTCGGCGAGTAGCATGAAGATTGTCCATAACCACTCAGCGAGTGGTCTTGCCGAGTTAAGGGGTTGACTCAGTGAGTCAGGGAGAGTCAGAGAGGGTTGAGAGGTGGACTGAGTCAAGCTGGAACTCGCCGAGTTGTTCTTGAGACTCGGCGAGTTGAGTCGTGGTGGCCCCGCGATTCCTGCCAGGTGGAACTCGTCAAGTCAGGGAAGTACTCGACGTGTCAAGAGAGGATCCTAGGGAGTCAGTGAACACGTATAGACTCGCCGAGTCGCTCTGGTGCACTCGCTGAGTCCGGTCAAAGTTGACCGTTGACCGTTGACCAGAGTTGACCAGTGCTGACTTGATAGGGGTAGTCAACCTTAGTTGTGAAAGTGTTGATTAGAGATATATTGTGTTATAGGAGGATTATAGCTCGGAGGATCGAGTGCGATTGATTTCCGGGATTTGTGAGTTATGTGACAGAGTATTTGTATGCTATATGTTGTACTGCATTATTTCTATGTGATTTATGCTATGCATGTTTATAGAGTTGAAACTGGAAGGTTCCCATAGTTAGAACCAGAGGGTTCACAGAGTAGGGTCTACGGACCCACAGAGTTATAGCCTCGAGTAGCTAATACGTGTTATGTGTGGTATTTTGGAGAACTCACTAAGCTTCGTGCTTATAGTGTTTTGTGTTATGTGTTTCAGGTTTCTCTCAGGATCACGGGACAGCACCAGCTCGATTGTACACACTAGAGAAAGAGTCATGTTTTGAGGGTCCTCGTTTATTATGCAAATGAAAATGGAGTTATGTTTTGTAATTCGATTATGAATGAGATTTTAAGCAAAGTGTTTCTAAGAATTAAACGATTATTTTTAAATGAAAAATTGTTTTGAAATTTTCGGTGTTACAAGTTGGTATCAGAGCCTTGGTTTGAGGGATTCGGATGCGCCTTCGAGTAAATCTAGACTCAAACTGAGGAAGTAAGAAAAGTTTTCAAAGAAATAATTTTATAAAGCAAATAAGAGTTCAAAGAGAAAGCGAGAAAGAGCAGTGTGTACAATCAGCCAGATCCCGAACAGTGATTTCCCAAAATACCCTTACTTTTGTGTTATGGGATATTTATGATGCACTTTATGAGATATTATTGCATGCTAGAGATAGGCTAATTATCCATATCTTAGGACTAGAGTGGCCTGAATTGTGATGCCTTAGCCTAGGAATTGCTGTTATATGCGATGTGCTTTTGAGTATGTGATGAGTGAGAATATTTAGTTGGAATCCTTTAGGGAATTTGAGTAGAGGAGTAATCTAGGGGAGATACCTAGATAAGTACCATGGTACTTAGCGAAGGAATAGTTAGACCTCGCGAGGGGAAGAGTTGCAGAGTTCGGTGGTACTTTCGAGGATGAGCAGAGCAAGCAGAGTTATCACCCAGAGTGAGTTATATATATTCTTCGATGCTCGAATGCTGCTTGCTTCGTGCTTTGTGGAACTCTCGATGATGGGATTCAGCTACCAAGCGAATATGACGATCGGGCATCATTAGGAGCTCTTCAGCAGCTGATGGCAGAGAAGTGTGGGAATCTAGGAAGAGCCTAGGGAGTAACCTTAGCCAGATGAGTGCGCTGGCAGAGTAGAGAATTTCGCTGGGGAGCAAGCGCGTGACGGAATTGGTGAACGAAAAGGTCGAGCAGCTACTTAGGAGCTTCGGGATAGTCCGTGTGGAAAGTATGGGTAGATGTGGCAGGTAGTATGGGCCCGTACTACTGAAAGCAGAGGACCCATACTTGATACAGGGAGTATTCTGAAGGTTCTAAGGAGCGGATTGAGGAGTGATGTTGTGGTTCGAGTACCATACATCGGAGCAGATTAAGGAGTGATGTTATGGTTCGAGTACCATATATCGGAGCGGATTGAGGAGTGATGTTGTGGCTCGAGTACCATACATCGGAGCGGATTGAGGAGTGATGTTATGGTTCGAGTACCATACATCGGAGCGTATTGAGGAGTGATGTTATGGTTCGAGTACCATACATCGGAGCGGATTGAGGAGTGATGTTATGGTTCGAGTACCATAGACCAGAGCATATTGAGAAGAGATGTCATGGGATGAGTACCATGGTTTGTAATGAATGATGCTTGTGGTTCTCCGGTTATCCGGTCACGATTGATGAGGTAGAGATTGGACGCTATGGGTTTTAGGCCTGTGGGCCGTGATTGAGTTCGAAGAGGCGTTCGTTGAGAGGGAGGTCGAGAGCCTTTCAGAGTATTATGGTAAGGAGTCAGAGGGAGGGGAGAATTTCGGTTTGAGTTGAGCAATCAGTCGATAGAGGAGATGTCACCTTCTATGACCTGGGTGGTGCTATTTATGTTCGTGTGCAGAACATGAGAGGCATGATGTTTAAGTTTTGGGTTGGGGGATAAACCCTGCAGGTTGTCATTGATGATGATTTTCCATCATAGTATCAGATAGCGTGTGTGCCGCGAGGCAGTGATTTGCCATGAGCGGATAGTCAGTTGGGATTGAGATAGTCGAGGACCACGTTACCCCTATTTAAGTATAGTAGGGCGTATTGTAGAGGTATCAGTGGGGAGTCCAGTCGAGTTAATCAGTGCAGTGCTTTTTCTATCTATATTGGGTATTGAAAATGGGAGTGGGTCCCTGTTCTTGGGATGATCCATGTGTTGGAACGTCAGTTGATGAGTCGAGGTGGGGGAGTATGATGATTTCATGGTCCAGTCTATGGGGTGTTCTCCGATAAGTGCATGATGCAGAAGAGTTTCAGGCTTGAGTAGCCCTAGTGTTGAGTTTTGGAGGCTAGTGGTTAAACCGGGGCGAGACTGGGGTCTCTGTCTCTGTTGGGAGGGTCAGCGAGGCGCGTGGGAGAATATGCACAGCAGACGCCAGAGGTTAGAGCTGAGTCGATCTTCGATTGGATTGTATTTTTTTATGAGGAAAAGGGAATTTCGTAACTTGCGTGTCACTGGGCCGTGTTAGTGGCCAAGGGGAGGAAGTTAGTGAGATATTTTGGATCATGTAATGTGTGACCTTTGGGGTTGAGCTGTGGGGCCAAAAGCTGGCCTGGTGCTCAGTATCAAAGATGAATATGAGAAATGAGCTAGAGTTTACCATGGTGATGTCTGTGGACACTTCAGAGCGAGCGAATGATTCAGACGCTTGAGGTTATGTTTCAGGCATGTGTATTAGATTTCGGGGGGAAATTATGGCCCGTATTTGCCCTTGGCAGAGTTTTTCTACAACAACAGCCATCATTCGAGCATTGGTATGCCGCCCTTTGAGCTGTTGTATGGGAGGAGGTGTCAGACTCCCATTTGTTGGGGAGAGGTTGGACAGCGTGTGATGGGCAGTTCAGAGATCGTGCTTCAGACGACAGAGCAGATCCAACAGGTCAGACAGAGGTTGTTGACCGCTCAGAGTCATCAGAAGAGCTATGCAGACAAACACCGGTCCGAGCTTGAGTTTCAGGTCGGCGACCTTGTACTCCTGAAGGTCTCTCCTTGGAAAGGAGTGATTCGATTCAGGAAGAGGGGCAAGTTGGGGCCCCGATTTATTGGTCCATTCCGAGTGATCGCGAGGGTAGGCCGGGTAGCCTATCGTTTGGATTTGCCAACAGAGTTGGGGCAGATTCACGACACTTTCCATGTGTCGCAACTGAGGAAGTGTATAGCCGATGAGTCGGAAATGGTTCCATTAGAGGATATTCAGGTGGATGCGAGCCTGAATTATGTTGAGAGACCAGTGGCAATCAGAGATCGGAAAATCAAGGCTCTGAGGAACAAGGAGGTACCCCTGGTTTTGGTTCAGTGGCAGCATCGGAAGGGGTCCGAGATGACGTGGGAGCCGGAACATGAGATGCGTGAGCAGCATCCGGAGTTATTTGCAGAGCGAGACTTCGAGGGTGAAGTCTAGTTCTAGTGAGGGAGAATTGTAACAGCCCGGATTCCCAGGTATTATTTATTCTTCTTAATTTTGGTGTTTTGTGAGGAGACTTGGCGAGTTGGAGCTCAAACTCACCGAGTATGATCGCGGTTTGGGAAAGGGTTCGCGTCCGGACTCGGCGAGTCCACGCTGTTTAATGAAACCCTAAATTTTAGGGTATGAGACCTATTTAAAGGGGCTTATGGCCGTCATTTGCGGCCGCCAACCCCAGAGAGAACCCTAAAAGAGTCCTTGAGCGTCTTGTGAGAGAAAAGAGGAAGATCCTTGATTATTTGTGGGTGATTTTGCATATAGAAGAGGATCAAGGCAAGAGCAGACCAAAGGAGGTGCTAATCCAGTGATTCCTGAGTCCAGAGACTTCATTTGAGGTAACCATTCGTTCCTTTCTCAACCCTTGGTGTAAATCTTAGAGTTAGGGCTTCTTTGTGGAATGATTCATGGAGTAATTGGCCTTTTCTTGTGTTGATGCTTTGGATCTGGACCCAAAGAGGTCCAGAGACTCTTTTCCCTCAAGCTTTATGAGTGTTAATGGAGGCCATGAGCTTAGAATAGCATTCTAGAGACCATATCATCAAATAAGGCCTTTGGACCTTTGCATGAGCACCAAGATTGTAACTTTACGTGATGAATGTGCTTGGAAGGACTGGATCTATGAGTTACTAGAGCGGATCTGACCTCAAGAGTGAGTTTGAGTTCATGCATGGCTTAGACTCGCCAAGTCCAAAGAACAGACTCGGCGAGTAGCATGAAGATTGTCCATAACCACTCAGCGAGTGGTCTTGCCGAGTTAAGGGGTTGACTCAGTGAGTCAGGGAGAGTCAGAGAGGGTTGGGAGGTGGACTGAGTCAAGCTGGAACTCGCCGAGTTGTTCTTGAGACTCGACGAGTTGAGTCGTGGTGGCCCCGCGATTCATGCCAAGTGGAACTCATCGAGTCAGGGAAGTACTCGACTTGTCAAGAGAGGATCCTAGGGAGTCAGTGAACACGTATAGACTCGCCGAGTCGCTCTGGTGCACTCGCCGAGTCCGGTCAAAGTTGACCGTTGACCCTTGACCAGTGTTGACTTGATAGGGGTAGTCAACCTTAGTTGTGAAAGTGTTGATTAGAAATATATTGTGTTATAGGAGGATTATAGCTCGGAGGATCGAGCGCGAGTGATTTCCGGGATTTGTGAGTTATCGAGATACGCGAGGTGAGTCTTCTCACTATACTTTACCTTGAGTAGGTAATCAGAGTTATGTGACAGAGTATTTGTATGCTATATGTATGCTATGTGTTGTACTGCATTATTTCTATGTGATTTATGCTGTGCATGTTTATAGAGTTGGAACCGGAAGGTTCCCAGAGTTAGAACCAGAGGGTTCACAGAGTAGGGTCTACGGACCCACAGAGTTATAGCCTCGAGTGGCTAATACGTGTTATGTGTGGTATTTTGGAGAACTCACTAAGCTTCGTGCTTATAGTGTTTTGTGTTATGTGTTTCAGGTTTCTCTCAGGATCATGGGACGGCACTGGCTCGATTGTACACACTAGAGAAAGAGTCATGTTTTGAGGGTCCTGGTTTATTATGCAAGTGAAAATGGAGTTATGTTTTGTAATTCGATTATGAATGAGATTTTAAGCAAAGTGTTTCTAAGAATTAAACGATTATTTTTAAATGAAAAATTGTTTTGAAATTTTCGGTGTTACAGACGTCATCCACCCCAGAACGTTTCCGCCGTTCCGGTTTTGGGGTGTGACAGATTGGTATCAGAGCATTGTTTATAGTGAGCGAAGTATATCAATTCATAAAAGATATACAACCTATAAACACAAAGGGATAAAACACTCTGACCAAGAATTATACTTTAAAATATAACGATATTTTACCAAAGTATAATAACATCCAGAATCTAAACACTTGAACAAAAGTATCACAAGAACAACAAGAATAAAAGTCTTCGGATGTTGAGCATTACCGTCAAACCTGGGCAGTTATGTAATCGTAAGCTGGGATAAATGTAACCTGATCAACTACATTTATCCGAGATGCGATGAACATGTGCTTGGGAGTGATAGTGGTGTACAACAGGTCTGAAACTTACCAACTAGGATTGCTAGAGCCAAACATAAAGTTAAAATACTATAGGAGTATTTTAGAACGCTAAAAGATTCACACTAATCCCAGAATGATACTCAGAAGATAAGAAACAAACAAGAATTAAAATACCATAGGGGTATTTTAGGATGCATAAACAACTTTGTGTGAAGAACTAAAAAGGTCCTTATTGATATACCTACAACTACAGAGTGTGTACTCCCAAGGTTATATATAATAAGGATCCCATAGGCTAAGAATGTGTGGTTTCGCTCTACTTCCTTTTCCTCGTTGGGATGTGGATATAGAGTAGTATCACATATTCGAAGGCCTATCGGATCCAAGTTATATATGATTTGTATACCCTGTGTAATCGTAGCAGGACTCGATATGGATCATCAAGTGAAATGTTAAAAATCTCTTAGGATTCTTTAGACATTTCCATTCTCGCACGAACCCTGTAGAAAACCCTAACCACTTCAGTGCTCGGTAGTTGAGTTGATTCAAACCCATAAGAGGTTCATTGGGAAGATTTCCAGTTCGGAAATAAATGAACTAGGTTGGGACTATTGAATTCACCAAGTGCCTATATCTTTTAGGGACAGTGGTGAGAGATTCGCCTAAGTTTCCGAGATTCCAGTCATCCGTCATGAAGTAATGACACCCAAAGTCGGAATCAGAAGGAAGGCGGAGTAGAAATTCAATGTGTCCATACGAGAAGAGAACCCTAGGAAACTACCCGAAGGAAACCAACGCTGATTTCAGTCAAAGATACGAGGCAGACCGAGGGAGCCAGTACATGGAACCCGGGAAGTGTCTTTTCCTCGTATTCGTCACGCTAATATACCCATAAAATAATACAATTTAGTGAGTTAGTGGTTACACTACTCACGCTATGTGTTAGGTAAATCGTCGTTTCCCGTTGCCAGATACACGATTAGGGCGGATCCCCACACCTTTATTGAGAGTGTTTAGCCATGAGCTTTCATGAGCCTTTCTTTCCGCAGTTTCGTTCCGAACTGTTCTCAAATGTCTCCAGGCCGGAGAGTGAAACCTTTCCCCAGTATAAAGGTAACTTAGTAGGAACGACTCACATCTTATAGCCTTTTTCCGACACCCATACACCTACCTCGATTACTAGGACTACATCATAGGGATGTTGGTCGGCACTCAGATAATCAGTACCCTAGGCACGGGAAAATTTATGCCTAATACAGTCAGGACAGATATGTTCAGGGTTAGCCATCATCTCTCATTATCTTGTATTCCTTTCCGTGTAGGAAAAACCATGCCTCCAAAGAAACGCAACCAGTACACAAACAAGAAACCCACTCTCTTATTCGATGAAGCTACGTTTCTAGCTGCAGTCTCCGTAGCTGTAGCAGCTGTCATGGCTCACCTGAATGCTAACACTACCAATGTTAGCAAGGGCCCTGTCGGGATTTCCAATCCTGGCGATGGACAGCAGCAGCCAACACTTTCATACCCAATCACCCAAGAACCTTCACCGAACCCACTAAAGAGAAAACTCAAGATTGAGGAGGGAAGTACCTCGGCTCAAGGACCTTCTGAAAGGCGATGAGCTGAGGCAGTCTATACCCCTGTCAATCCTTCCCTACCGACCTCAAGAAGAACATACCTAGGAGACCTTCCCCATTGCAACAAGTGTAGCTACCATCATCATGGTGTCTGCCGGGAGCTCTATTATGCTAGGTGCCACAAGTTGGGGCATACTGCTCGCGTCTGCAGAACCCCGGTTGAGTTCATTACATCAACCACCAATGTGGCGACCCGTACAGTTTGCCACCTATGTGGTGAAATGGGACACTTCAAGAAGGACTGCCCAACCGAAGGAAAGACAAAGACACAGGAGGAGCCTAAGTCTAATGCTTAGGGAGAAGCATCAAGAACTTAGTAGATTTTGGTATGTCTCTCGATCTTGGATAACTAAATTGAAAACAATAAAAGGCTAATTCAAATGTAAATTCTTTCCGGTAAGGCGAAAGTCGTAGCACTGTTATAAAATTTAAAATTCATCAGGTAAAACTATAATGGCTAAACATATACATTACGACCATGTATAGTTAAGATGGAAAGACCTAGAGTGAGTGAAGGCCGCCTCATTTCCTGTTCCTCATTTGGTTGTGGATTTAGGGCGGAGTCGCTCAGTCAACAGTCCTCCCCACCTTAAATATACATGACTAGTATATGTGAAGCGATTATAGAAATGCCTTGTGAGAATCCACTCATGAAAAGGTACTCTATTCGGAAACACTTAGGACCCTCTATAGTTCCGCATCGACTCTATTGGTCCAAGTATCCACGGTAGTGATACATAGGCCAAAACCCGAGACGCCTAGAACTTGTGTGCCCGTTCGGCGCTTGACTCTACTGATCTTCGTTTTATATCATGTTGGAGTGTGCCAACTTTGATGAATCTATTGATCATGGTTTGACTACGTGCAACCATGTGTACATTCTTAGTGCTGTGTAAAAAGAACTTTCTCCGTAGCCATGTCGGCAAAAAAATGTTCTCCCGAACCTAAACCTAACACAAATAATCAAACCTAATGTGATCCGTCAATCGTCCCTCTTATCTCAAACCTTCCGAAGTACCCAAGAGAGGGTACCGTATGCTGTTGGCCGACCCCTCGTAGTCATATGGACACCAAAGTGAACGACACTGCAGATACTCCAGAAGACGATAACCTCCCGAAGCATACCTAGTAGATTCCCTAGAAAGACCCTTCATCCTATCCCATGGAATGGGAGCTAAAGTCAAGTGAACCCCTACGTATTGAGTTACTATAATGACCATAAATCCGAAGTTGTTGTCATTCCGCTTGAGCCAACATAGTAGCTAACACCCTCAGTTGGTAAAGAAATCTGAGTCGTAAAAGTCAAGGACATTGACTACGACCATCCATTCACGCTTAATCCCCCGAATTAAGCATCGCGGCGAATATCCCGGAAACCCAAGAGCTGCGAATAAAGTAAACTCTAAGAAGAGTGGATGAAAAGATTAAAGTTCCGAATAATGGGAACCTATGCTCACTAGGTTTGACCTAGACCAAGAAAACTCAGAACCTTCAGAGGAGTAGTTGCAGTAGATGCTCGCACTACTCAGGTACTTCGTCCACCCTATTATAGACGAACAGTGCCTATCGTCCTCCACCCTCTCGCATGGAGGAAACCGTCGTCGCCCTATAGACGATAGACTTCATTCTCCGAAGAGAACACTAGAATACCGAGAACCACAGGATAACCTCCGCAGCTAAGAATCCTTAGTCAAAGTGCGAGAGTAGTTGCGTTAAGCCTCATGACCCAGATCCCGAAGAGGTTGTAGACTTGACACCAGCCCTGGTGTTAGTCGAAGGGTTATGCAGGAGCATGCGCTTTCCGCACTAAAATAAACCAAAGTCCTGGAAAATCCTTGGACTATTAGGTGTTACATGAATACCATCTCACGCTAAGATAGTAGAACCACCTCCTGAGATAGTCCAACACTCGTATGATGAAACTCTATCTCCCCGACCCTCAGACTTTCCACATCTCAAGAGCCTTTAGTGCAGATTCGCTTTGCACAAGCTTGAGATAGACACTCTTCAGCAAACCGATAACCATAGTCACGCAACCCACTCGGCGATCTAGAAAGTCTCTATCAGCCAGTTGACAGGAAAAGCGAAACCAAAGACCACTCGAGATTCCTAAGAACCAACCTGAAGAACTACACACACAATACAAGTGAGAACGTTAGGAACTTTGGAATGGCGATCACGCCAGTGATGATCTTGCCATAGAAGTACACTATGTTCTGAGTACTGAAAAGCTCTACCATTCCGAGAGCTTAGGACCATATGAGAATTCTCATGGAGACTTGGTCCTACCCTCTTCAGACCACTAGTACCTTCGGATATACCACAAGACTCACACCTGATCGATCCACTTCTTAGAGTAGATATGCGATTGCCCGACATCACTCTTCGTACCCCACTCATATCGATAGAATCCATTGAGAACCCTAACCTTGTAGATACACCAGTTGGAACCCACTAGTTACACGAGACGAAATCCGCATCTCGTACGTGAAGGTCTGTTGGAATGACAAACATAGACTAAAGTTCACTAGGGAATGCAAGGACAAACCATATAGGAAGTACTCTCTCACCTCTACTTGGCCATTCATACCTACTTCCTTGCCTAGACCTGAATTTCGGAACGAAATTCCCTCTAACGGGGGGATGATGTGACAACCCAAGTTGTTCCGTTACATTTCCCCGTTACCGTTAACGGAATATTCCAGTTTATAAAAGTTCTGTTAATTAGAGGTCGTCAATTTAATAAACATTCCAATTGTTTACATTTAATATGCCGTTAAGTCGTGATAAAAAGAAATAAAAACACATAACACACATTTCCATTTATTTGGAAAATGTTAAGTTTTATTATTACGACCACTAAATCGGGTGCGACCAAAAGCCCCGTCTAACGGCAGTATTGGGTAGAATTTCACTGAGCTATAACTCCCACCCATATATAAAGGGGAGTAAACTCCATTTGGAGCTTTTCCACTCTCTCTCTCTCTCTCTATACTCTCTCTAGACTCGTTTTCGCCCCGAATCCGCAACCAAACGCTTCCAAATCGTAAGTCCGCTTACCCTAGCTTATTCTAAACATTATGATTCGTGTTTATAGCTTAAAATTGGACCATTTAAGCTGTTGAAAAGGAGTTCACGGCCTTAGCTCCTCCTTAGGCCGTAAACACCCAAAATGAGGCCAAAATGACCCCAAAATGTCCCTAAAGGCTTGGAAATAAATTAGGGATCTAGACTAGGAGTGTTTGATCAATTAAAGCAATCAATTTAGGGGGTAAAAGAGAGTTTACGGCCCAAGCACATGCTTAGGCCGTAAACACCTCTAAACTATGTCAAAATGCCTCCAAAACACTCCCAAACCACCCTAGGACTTAATACATAAATTAAGGGCTTATCCTTTTGGGCTTAGATCAATTAAACATAAGGATTTGGAGGATTAAAAGGAGTTTACGGCCCAGACATGTGTCAAGGCCATAAACTCCCCAAACCAAGCCAAAATGTTGGTTTTTGTCCCCCAAATGGCCTTAGACTATTACTATAAAATGTTAGAAGTGATATAAGGGCTTAATGCTTCACAAAACTCAAGGGATGAGAGTTTACGGCCATAAACTCCCTTAGGAGTTGTCCCTGGGCCGTAAACTCCCTAATAAAGCCCTTAAAGACCTTAAACTCACTCATGCCTTTTGGATTTGGACTTAGAAAAATTCCACTAACAAGATAGAGCCTTAAAACCCACTAGATACCCTCACCATGAGTTTATGGATGTAAACTCATGGTGAGTAGTCCCTGGGCCATAAACTAAGTAATAAGAGGGTACTCTCGGAGAGTAAACTCCATTCCTAAGCCATACACACCTTTAGATGCTACCCGGGACACCCAAACACTTAACCAAAGTGTTTTCCGCTCCTTTGAGTGCATATACGTGTTAAATTAGTACTAAATATACTAATTGTATGTGAACATATGTTATCATATGTTAAATAGGTCATTGAATGTGTTCGAGTCCTTACATGACACCGAACGCCTAACCGGCACCTCCGTCGGACCTACTTACACCAGGTGAGTTCATACCCCTGAATGAACCTTTTAATGTTTTTACATGTTTTATAGGGGGGGGGGATACAAGTTAAACATGCCAGTTATCATATCAATCACATGTGATTGATAACCTGCATGCATAAGATTTTACCACTGTACACTATTTTACCGAGTAGGACACTATAATGGTTTTCAATTGTTTCAAAACTCTTACTTATAATGTTTTACCTAAATTCATTCTAAACTGGTTTATGAAAGATTTTCAAAGGTTTTCAAACATATTTTACAAAAGAATACAAATTGTGATTTTCTCCGAGTATAAAGGTTTTTCATCAAAGTTTCCCTTTCACGACGTATACCTTTACTTGTTAGATACCGCCGCTTCGCTTTTACTTATTTAAAACTCCTACTTGATAATGCATTTCCTTTGTGATACGCTTATACCGATTATTGTCTCTATATCGCTTATACTTGTAGTCGCTTATACCTGATAGACGCTCTTACTTCACTTATTGTTGTCTCTACTTCGTGATACACTTATACTTGTTCGACACTCCTACTTCACTTGTGACCGCTCCTACTTCACTTGTTAGACACTCCTACTTCACTTACGACCGCTCCTACTTCACTTGTTAGACACTCTTACTTCACAAGAATCACTTCTACTTGATACACACTCAGTCGTAGTTAGATGTATGTCTGTGCTTATATAGGTACGTATAAGTAATGATTGAAAGACTTAGGAAGGCTCGTCTGCCCTATTTCCTTTTCTTCGTTGAGATGTGGTCTGGTGGGATCGGATGGCCATCCGAAGGCCGTTTGATTCATTAGTTGTATATTATGTATACGAGTACGGACATACAGGAATTCTCTAGTCAGTTCAGTTAAGAGTCTCTACCTCTAGTCTACACTTACATTAGAAACACACTACCCACTATTTGGAAGTCTCTACCCACTATTTGGGATGCATCTTCAGGACACGGCCTTCTCCGTCGTCTAGTTGGTAACCAGAATCTCCTGTAGGGAGAGCGGACATTGTGTGTATAGATCTATACGAGATTGACAACTCCGCACCCAGACTGCTAGCTACAGTCCCGGCCTACAAAGCCAACGGGTGACAAATGTCATATCTTAGACGCTTGTAGGGCGTCTGGTACTCTAGTCAGTATGGTTACGAGTATCCCGGGTTACCTTATAATTCTTTGGCCTTAAGGTAACGGTATTTCGCCAGCAATGTACACTGTATGCTGGTAATTCTTTTTCAGAGTCACACTGTTTTGACCTTACAAGACGTATCTTTCATTTGATACTGTATGGGGTCTGTCTTCTCTGTTTTGACCTTACAAGACGTATCTTTCATTTGATACTGTCTGGGGTCTGTCTTCTCTGTTTTGACCTTACAAGACGTATCTTTCATTTGATATTGTATGGGGTCTGTCTTCTCTGTTTTGACCTTACAAGATGTATCTTTCATTTGATACTGTTTGGGGTTTGTATTCACTGTTTGGGACCCTACCAGCTGTACCTTTCATTTGGTACCTTCTGGGGTCTGTGCCTCCATTTGTTAGACTGAACCAGGCGTGTTGTTCGTTCGATACTTTCCTGGAGTCTATGATTCCTTGCCTTAGTCAGCAGTCCTCACTGCTGAGGCATATGTTATTCCCTGATGTCGTTTGCTTTCCTCAATTATCAAATTCAGTATTTTTGATAATGATAGCAATTTAGGAAAAACTACTTTTTATCACATAACACTGACCAGCCTTGGTAGAAGGCTTCTTTATTAAAGAAAATATAGGATTTTCTGGAAAGAACTCTAATACACAGTAAACACTTAAACTACTACTTCATATAGCTATTTGAATAAATGTCACTAAATACTTATGAACTCACAAGAATTTGTAAAAAATGCTGATACTTGCTTTTCGAATAACTTGTATTCTAAGGTTAGCATTAGACAGGTACACCCTCGGAGTTGTTGATGAAGACGGCTTAGTACCTTGCTGTACTTATTATATTTGTTTGTATACTTGAATTGTTGTAATGTAAACCATGTAAAATTATTAATATTAGTGCAATGTTTTGTTGTACTTTGATTACTATAATGCATGTGTTGTGATACTTGACATGACGTCATCCACCCCAAAACGTTTCCGCCGTTCCGGTTTTGGGGTGTGACAAGTGATGTCTTGTTGTTTGTTTAATTAGTATCGAACAATTTACGTTTTGGAAATGTAATGTTTTGAAACAATGTACTAAATGTAAACAATACCGGTTGTAATATTTCAATGCATGGTGATGAATGATGTTATGTTTCATGTATATTCATTGTGATGGTATTCAATTGAGTCACAATAGCCCTCGTACATTTCCGCCGTCTGGTTCGGAGGTGTGACAGGTTGGTATCAAAGCTCTGTTTATAGTGAACTAGCATATCTAGCCACACATTGATATGCAACTATAAACCAAAAGAGGGACTAACACAACTCTGAACAAAACAAGTAAAACACAACAATAAAACACCCTTGCTTGTATTAGGAGCGAGAACCTAACACCGAATCAAACAAGATAATGCTAGTATCCCGGTTAATTCAGGATTGTTCTTAGTGGTATCAAGGAGTGGATGTAGCCTGATCAACTACATTCCTTCCAAGGTATAACTAACACATGTTCTGATGAGATTGCGATAGCTAGGGAACCTAAAAATAAACCCCTTTATCACCAAAAAGAGAACGTCTGTTTTGTCTATATCATAGTTGTAGAGTCATAGGAGTAACGATAGTTTATACCTTCCCCCAGTCTTCATGGAGGGGGAGCAGCAGGGTATCCAGTTTCATCATGTCCTAGTGGCTCACAAAATGCTTGAAGAGGAACCAAAAGGGAATCAAGAGGGAGCACACGACGTCGGACCTGACGAATACACAGACACCGACTAAGAGTTTGAGGAGAGTGATGATGACATGGAAGAAGGGCAAAACTCGGACAGGGATAACACCACACCACCTGAAGATGAGGCACAACTGGACCACCCCGCCCCACCAGTGAACCCCCCAAGGGAGAACCGCACTCCCGAAGCTGAGATCGCCGCCCTGTGGCAACAACTGTACGCCATGGAAGCACGTGCAGTGCAAGCTGAGCATGAGAGGGATGAGGTTATTGGAGACATGACTGAGATGGCTCAGTTGCTGGCTCAACACTTCGGCATATGACCCCGCCACTATATAGGACACACCACGGAGTGTTAGGGATAGGCTTATCTGACTAGGTCATTAGGATCTATGCTATGTACCCCGACTCTATGTTTAAGTGACTACACTACTCATAGAGCCGTTATGCTGTCAAACTAGTATCACTCATGTATGCTCTTACGAGCGAAATTTTCATGTATCAAATGCGGATAATATTAGTGAACTTTTTATGACATTACAAATTGCTATGTGTTGCTAATTTGTAGAAGTACTTAAGTTCGTACCATGCACCTAGTCAGTAGGATCACAACCTCATAGAACCCACAAACACTCAACATCTTTCCGTTTCATGACAGAAAGATGCCTCAGCGACCTACTCGCGGAAACCCTGGACCAACCCCACCCGAATTTGACTCCACTGCATTCCAGGCAGCCGTATCTGCTGCGGTCACTGCAGCTATGGCACAAATTCACCAAGGGAACAACGGAGGAGGCAACGGGCAAGGGGCCGGGAGTTCGAACAATGGAATGAATCAAGGACCCACCAAAACCTGTACCTACAAGGACTTCACAAACGCCAAACCACGAACCTTTAACGGCACTGGAGGGGTGATCACTCTGAAACGATGGATCGAGAAGGTGGAATCGGTATTTGAGATATGCGATTGTCCTGAGGAGATGAAGGTGAAGTTTGCAACATGCACTTTTGTTGACCAAGCGCTCACTTGGTGGAACGGACACGTGGAAGCCATGACACTCCATGTGGCAAACTCCATGCCGTGAACAGAAATGAAAGAAATGCTGATGGCTGAATACTGCCCTCGTGGTGAGATTCAGAAAATGGAGCAAGAATTGTGGAACCTCACTGTACGAAATGCTGATAACGATGCCTACATATCAAGATTTAGTGAACTATCTCTGTTATATCCGGGCATGATCACCTCGGAAGGAGAGAAGATTGAGCGATTCATCTGGGGACAAACCTCTCTGATCCAAGGAAACGTGATAACTGCAAATCCCAAAACTTTCGACAGTGCTAAGAGGTTGGCGAAGAAGCTGTATGACCACAACAACAAGAAGGGTGAAAAACCAGCAGAGACTGAGGCCAAGAAGGAAGGTGATGGCAAGAAGGGGAAGAACAACAAGAGGAAGGGGCGTCAAGGCCCCGAGACTTCTAAGAAGCAGTAGATCGTGGCAATTAATGCTGCCACCGCACAAGTTCCAGCTACACCACATGCTCGAGCCTCAGCTACTTCAAATGCTCCTAGACCTTATTCTGGTAATGTTCCCAAATGCAACAAGTGCGGTTTCCATCATAATGGAGAGTGCAAGGAGTTGCAGTGCACAAATTGCAATCGGAAGGGGCACACGGCAAGGTATTGCAGGACTTACCCTCCTCAGAATCAACAACAGGGAAGCAACAAAAACAACAACCGCAACAACAACAACATCAATGCTGGTGGCAACAATGCTGGACCTAGCCACACCTGCTATGGGTGTGGAAGGACTGGGCATTTTCGTCGCGATTTCCCTAACAACAACAATCCCGCAAATGGAGGAGCAGGAAGGGTGCTGACTATGGGTCAGGGGGAGCCAATTCAGGATCCCGCTGTTGTTACCGGTACGTTTCCCCTAAACCACACTTATGCATGCATCTTATTTGACACCGGAGCCGAGCGAAGTTTTGTGAGCAATAAGTTTAAAAATTTATTAAAACAACGACCCCAGAAGCTCAATGAAACCTTTATGGTGGAAATGGCCAATGGGAAAACCGAATCCACTGGGGGAAATCTACACCGGATGTACCCTAACCTTAAATCAACACGTCTTTCGAATAGACTTAATGCCTGTTTCCATTAGGAGTTTCGATGTGATTATTGGCATGGACTGGTTAAGCCCCCACCATGCTGAAATTATGTGTCACGAGAAGGCCGTTCGCCTTCACCTCCCCAATCACGAAACCCTAGTTATTTACAGAGACAAATCTAGCACGAACCTTCGCCTCATCTTGTGCATCCAGGCACCAAAAGCATCTACGAAAGAACAAATTGACGTTTCTGGCTGACATAGTGGATAAAACCAAGGAAGATGATAACATTCAAGACATTCCCGTAGCACGTGAATTCCCAGACGTATTTCCTGAAGATCTTCCTGGAGTACCCCCAGAGAGACAAGTTGAGTTCCGAATTGACCTCGTACCAGGAGCAACCCCTCTTGCTAAATCACCCTACCGGCTAGCTCCTGCTGAAATGCAGGAATTGTCAAGCCAACTCAGCGAACTCTTGGGCAAGGGATTCATCCGACCCAGCTCCTCGCCAATGGGGAGCTCCGGTCCTATTTTTCAAAGAGAAGGACGGATATTTTAGGATGTGCATCGATTACAGATAATTAAACAAACTCACCATCAAAAATCGCTATCCACTCCCACGAATCGATGATCTATTTGACCAGCTCCAAGGAGCTAGTTACTTTTCTAAGATAGATCTACGGTCCTGTGACAACCTGAAATTTCCATTCTGAACAAACCATATCAAGACAATAGAGCTTAGAATAGTTTCAGTGAAATTCCAGACTTCAGGTATAAGTTTGTCAGTTTTTCAGGATTTACACTTAAGGAGATATCAGGAGAGTGGTTGCACTAGGGTTTTGTGCAACACTGTTATTCCAACACTCTATTATATTAGAGATCATTGCAGGAATAAAAATATTTTCGGCCAAAATATCTCAGGACTATAAATAGAATTCTGAACCAAATTCATTCATTATTCACATTTCCAACTAGAGAAAAGCCATTTTCTCTCTCACGGATCTTCGGGTTTTTATACCAAAACGTGAGTAACTCTTTCTAGTAGTGTTAGAAAGCTTATTATGTGCTTATAACATGATTTAGATGGCTAAATCATTAGATCTAGGAGTTTACTCCCCAAGGTGTTCGTGGGCGGTAAACTCCGGAAACCGAGCCTAGCTTGTTCCTTGTGTTATGCTAATGCCTTAGACTCAATTGTAGGTGTATTAAGGACAAGAAAACATTCAAAGAACACAAACAAATGAGAGTTTACGGCCCAAGTGTATCTTAGGCCGTAAACTCCATAGAAATGGACCATAGGGTGTTATTAAGACACCTAAAGCCCTAGACCTTTACATGAAATTGTTTCCTACTTAATTGAAGGACCAAAGGACATCAAAATCACTTATCAAAGTGAGTTTACGGCCAAGACTTTGTTCTTGGGCCGTAAACATGAAAGAATGGCACCAAAGTGTGCCTAATGCCTTCATATGCTTGGAATAAAATCCTAGAACATATACCACATGTGCAAGAGACTTGAAAGCATCAAAATCACCTCTTGAACTGAGTTTACGGCCTTGGTAATGCTCCTAGGCTGTAAACACCCAACAAGGGCACCAAAGTGTGCCTAGGATCCCCAATTGCTTTAAACAAATGTCTAGAACCTATCCTTCAAATGCATGAGGCTTGAAAACAACAAAAACAACATCCCAAGGGAGTTTACGGCCGTAAACTCCAAGGGAAATGGCCTTGGGGCCATAAACTCCTAAATGGAGTGTTTCTATGCCTTAAACCCCTTCAAGGATGGAACCACCAAGTTGGAATAATTCTAGAATTCATTTGGGACTTCAAAACACACAAATACCCCATGGTTGGGAGTTTACGGCCGTAAACTCAAGAGTTTACAACCGTAAACTCCATATGTGTTAGTATAGGAGGAGTAAACTCATATATGGGGTCCTTTGGAACCCTAAACACAAGTGCCTTGTCCCACATTAGCTTAGATGCAATCCTTAGGGCTTAAAACACTTATATAAAGTGTTTATTATGTCTAGGATGTCTTAACATTATCAAATGGTGATTTGAGACTAATTTAGTGCATATATGTGTGATTATATGTCCATTAGGATCGTAGTGTGTGTACAAGTCCTCGCTTGACACCTAGCAATCCTATACCGTTCAGTTCATCCCAATCACCAACTACAGGTGAGTTCATACCCCTTACTCAATGTTTTAAATGATTTTAAATGCTTTAATGGGGGGGGGGGGGAATACAAGTTTAAAACAATATGTTATTTAATAAATCTCATGTATTTTATAACTGTGTTTTCACTCAGTAGATTTCACATATTTCAAAAGGTGTCACATGAAATGGTTTTCTATCTTAAAATACCTTGATAACAAAAGTATTAGTTTTGAAATGTCTAATAAAATGACATCAAGTCATTCTTAATTATTGTTCAAAACTCCTAGATATCTTGCAAAACCATTATTTTTACCTTCTTGAATCAAACTATACTTATGCACATATGTTCATTTATATGTTAGAGATTATAGTTTTCATCCTTCGTTCAGTTTTCCCACACCCTGATGTATCGAGGGTGCATAAATCTACTTGGACAACCACTTACTTTCCAGTTAATTATCATAGGGATAGTTAGAAGATATCAAACATTATTACTACTACAAGGAATCACACAAGAGTCAGTTCATTCATGAGTCTATACCAATACCTTACATGATATATGAGTACACGTACTTAGGATTACATGATACATGAATATGTTTACATATACTTACCTGTTACATGAATACACTTACATGAATACCATACAGGAACACTTCTACATAGGTGCATTATCCTGTATTCACTTACCTGGATACTTGTACTTAGAACTATGAGGATGATTTATTAGTACTTTCTGTGTAAATTATCTTTCCTATCCTGGTTCAATGGGATAGCTCGGCGGGACTTACCATTCCGAACCTCGCTGATTAGCACCAGTGGTTGATGACCATCTACGGAGGTCTATGGTTACTAGTTATATTAGGTAGATCGATATCTAGGCGGGACTAACCATTCTGAATCCCATCTGATTAACACCAGTGGTCGATGACCATCTACGGAGGTCTATGGTTACTACTTATACTAGGTAGATCGATAACCGAGGGCTAACCCCTCCACCGACCTGCTGCTGCTACAGAGGACAAGTGGACAATCTTCGGATGTTCATTAGGTTATATCTTTCACTTATTGCGATGTTGTGTTAGTTCTAGTACCCAGTGACAACACTTACAGTAGTACATTTTTCTTGTTTACTTTATTTTGTGATACTTTCACATAAACGATGAGTTAGACTAAGTACTTTAGTACTAATCAATTGAAGGAAAGACTATCATTTTAGTTCCAAAACATTCGGGTCTTGGTAGAAGACTACATCTCAAACTAATAGAAAATAAGGGATTTTCTAGGGTTTTTCATACTTACCTCAACACTTTCATTAAAGGTTTACATGGCCTTCATACTATATTTTCATAAGCAAGACAACGACACTTAATTACTTATGAATTCACCAGCTTTAAAGCTGATAAACTCTTTCAAAATAACTTGTATTCTCAGGTCATCAGTTAGACAGGTGCGACGGCCAGATTTTTGAGAAGATGGAGCACAGACAAGACTCGCCTTATTTTGATTATTCATATTATTGTTGTACATTATGAAATAACACACATGTATTAAAACTCTATTTATAATGCAATGGATGATGTTGTTGCTTGTTTATTATATTACACTGGTGTGATATTGTACATGACGTCCTCCACCCCTGAACGTTTCCGCCGTTCGTAGTTTTGGGGTGTGACATATTGGTATCAGAGCATTGTTTATAGTGAATTAAGTATATCAACCCATAAAAGATATACTAACTATAAATACATTGGGATTAAAACACTCTGTCTAAGAGTTCATACCTTTAAATAATAAAATATTTAAAAAAGTATACGTGCCTGCATTCATACTAAAATCAGTGTCACAAGGACAAGAACAAAAGTATTACGATTGTTGAATATCACAAGTAAGCTTGGGGATATATGGTCAGTCTTGGGAATGGCATAGCCTGATCAACTATGCTGGTTCGAGGAGTGTTTAGAATATGCCCAAGAATGGTTGTGATATGGCAACAAGTCTAAAAACTTACCAACACAACCATAAAGAAATACCATAGGGGTATTTGGTCTTACTGAAATTATCTTAGTTAGTTCGTCTATTTTAGCTATTTCTTACATCCCTTTTCTCGCGTAGATAACATGGTTGGATTCCATCCCCACGACAACATGTTCCTTCCGAACGAAGTGATTGCTGGATGGTTTGGATAAGAACCAGATGATGATCATCCAATCCCTCTGAATGATCACCATGCTGACGACCTTCCAGACAATGCCATCTCCGAACCCAAGGTTGAGAACCTACCCCAGGCAGCTCCCTTTCCGATTCCTAACCCTCGTCCGGCTTTTCATGGACCGACGCCTGAATGGGTGGAATGTTTGGAAACATGGATTTAAGGACAAGACCAGCCCATGCCATTTAATTGTGACCGAAGCTTCTATGACCTGAGCAATGGGGGCTCAGCAGACAGGATCATGCCAATTCTGATCCGAAGAGTTGCCCGAAACGAAATTCAGGGCGGGACAACTCTACAACGTATCGCAGAAGTTGATACAAATGGAGGAATGCACATGCTTCACACCAGTCGCCTTGAACATGCTCGAGATCTGAGAGGGACCATGAAACCCTGCTGCAAGCACTGGCTGAATCAAGAGCCGAAGTCATGGAACTTCGGGTACGCCAGAGAGTGTACGAAAGACACCTACTTGATGTGGAACGCCAACTGGCTGAACTGAGAGTTCACCAGGGGGATGAACGTCGCTAGTAGTAGATACTTTACTTTGTTTTTCCTTGTTAGAAAGGAATCGTGTTCCTGTCTATGCCCGATGTGGCATTTTCTATGAAACTATCTTGTACTATAAGTACTTTAGTTAGGTCTTTTTACTATCAGGAACTATCTTCTCTGATTTTGATGTAAGACCTTTTTGCAAGGTCATTTTCCCTAACTCATACGTCATGAATATCAAAGATATTGACAGTCGGCTAACTTCCGTGTCGTTCTTTATTCGAATACTCTTATCATACTTTCATTAGAGTCTATTTGAAACATGCTCTAGTCAAGTCATTGGACTATAGCCATTTAACTCCGGAGACATGTCCAAGTCTCTGGAAATGGTTGGATCATGTTATTCGCCAACCAACGATACCTCGGCTAGAACGACAAACATCTTGAGACCATTGCATGAACTTACTTCCATTCCATACTAGGACTGCATCATAGGGATGTAGGTCAAACCTTTTTGAACATACTTCCATTCCATACTAGGACTGCATCATAGGGATGTAGGTCGAACCTTAGAGAACATACTTCTATACTTTACATGAGCGATCGAACTACGTTTAGATTCAACCATTTTCCCTCACAAATGCATTTTTCTTTCGATGTAACAAAATCATGAATCCCAAGAAAAACGATCAGCCTATCAACCAACCACCAACTCTTCAGATTGATGCAACTACCTTTCAAGCTGCAGTCTCGGCTACCGTGTTAGCCTTTCTGAACCATCTGAATGCTAACAACGCAAGTGTTAGCGGGATTGTTAACAATCATTCCAATCCAAATAACAAACGGAAGTCTTGGAATAAACCTGTGAACAAGTCGCTTCAAAGGGCGAACAGGAAACAACCACCAGTAAGAACCTTCACAGCCACGACATCAGCACCTCCAACTACCATCCCTTCGAACATCCCAATTGTCCCTAAACCAGCCAAGCTTTATGTTGGAAATCTCACAAAATGCATTAAATGCAGTTTTCACCACCATGGACTTTGTAGGGAGATGCAGTGCTCACACTGCAACAGGAAGGGACATACAGCCCGTGTCTGCAGGACGCCAACAGCTCAGGACGCTCAAGTGCCAAACACCAGTGTGAACCAGGTTTGCTACGGTTGTGGCAAAATAGGTCACTACAAAAGGAACTACCCAGGGGCAGAAATTGCTGGCACAGACGAAAGTCTACTACCAACCACCGCCGCAGGAGAGTCTACTCCGGACCCATGTTAATGTAATTTAGGCGTTTCATTGTAACAGACTTATGAACCATCCCAAAACTAGTGCAACCAGAGTCTTATCTTTTGCGAGATCCCGTCCGTTTAAGGATGCTCGTGCTGCGTATACTTGTCTTTTATAGTATACCTTGTTCGCAGCAATAGTCTTGTAGTAAATCCTATGTTTAGTAACTCTGTTAATAGTTGCACTGTTGTGTTTTGTCTGTAACGCCTTATGTTCAAATCTAATGTCTTTAGTTTTCATATGTTTCCGACTTTAACATACGACGTGAGTAAATCTGATCCTCGCAATACCAGCTCCATACGTGCATCTCTTTCTCAGTAAACGTCTTTTAGCGAAGCCGTCATATCAGAACTCCGAAGTACTCGTGCATGAAGTACCTATTAGTTCTTTTCCTTTCCGAAGGAATCCCCACAGTATTGCTCGTGCAGTACGTCAAGTTCAATTCCAGGCTTCATACGGTTGATCTATCACTGAAGAACATATACATGGGAGTGATATATAATCAATGTTCTACAGGTTTAGAATTGATGATTCCACTTTAACTTCTTTTCCCTCGATGGGATGTGAGGTTAAGGAAGAATCAGTTATTCGACTACCTTTTCAGTCTTAATTATATACGACTCGTATACACGAAATTGTGATCATTGAACCAGGTATGAATTCTAGTATGAACTTCAGGACGGAGACTGCCCGAGACTACGAGTAATTGCATTTGGCATGTGAACAAACTTAGAACCAGTACGACTCTTATAACCAGATCGCCCTCAGTCTAAACACCTACGGAAGATACAAGAACAGCCCAAACAACACAGCGAACTACTCAACAATAGAATTAGAAGACCAGGCTTCTCACCCTTGAGAGCTCCGGTCTTATTCTTACCAGAAGTCGATGGAGTGCATTTTATGTACCTCAACGACCGGAGACTTCATTAAGATTTCCTTTAGAAATCGTTGTCTCTACCTCGCATAAACGAACTGATTGAACAACCACAGGGAAAGAATTACTTCATAAATGGACCTGAGATCCGAATATCACCAGTTCGAGTGTTAGGGAAGGATGTCCTAAAGACTACCCTCCGAACTCGATGCGGATACTTCGAGTCCGTAGTGATACCCCTCGGATAGGATCAATACGTCCATAGTATTCAGGAGCTAAATGAGTGGAGTACACCTTTCTTACTGGGATCAGTTCGTCATTTCTCCAAGTAATGACTTACTTATCTACCCTCGTAGTAAGAAAGAACCCATAGAAACATTACCCTTGGAGATACTTTTCGCAAAGTTGTCGAATCTAGAGTTTTGGAATTTAGAGCCAAATTTCTTGAGACACACTATTAGTGTTGTGGAAATTCTTGAGTACTCTGTCAAAATATCCAAAACCTTTGGGAATTTGTCGGCACCGTAGTCACCGACGGAAAATCCGCCAAATTCTAGGTCTTACAGACCTACTATCATAGTCCATTCGGAACTCCCCACAAATTTCAGAAACCCTTTCGACTTTGACCCAACAAGGGATGGCCCTTGACTGGGAAGTAAGCGAGAGAAAGAACCTTTAGAATTCCAAGTGAGAGGCCAAATTCTTTAGGAAACCTCACTCTGGGAACGACTTAATATGCTTCGTAAAGCGTGGAAAGCTAAAATCCAATATAGTTAGGACCTCCGAGATTCTTACTAGAATCGGTCCTGCATTTCACAAACTAAACCTACTCTGCGAACTCAGTAACGTACATTTTCCTCTTCGCGTCTCGAACCTGAAACAGTATCCTTCCATTAGGACTTTCGTAATCCCTCTCGACGAGATCGAGACTTACAAGATCCTTGCCATCGTATTAGAACCGTAGTGACCCTCGATGGAGTGGTCAAGCGGACGAAGCAACGCCGTCGCCCATTAGTGAAGGTTCGTTGGAATACCAACCGAGAACCCGATTTCAATTAGGAGTGTGAGAACCAATCGATTAGGAAGTTTTCACCTAACGACTCGATCATTTATACCTACTTCCTTATCTAAATTCTAATTTCGGGATGAAATTCCCTTTAACAGGGGGATGATGTGACAACCCGAAATTTCCATTCTGAACAAACCATATCAAGACAATAGAGCTTAGAATAGTTTCAGTGAAATTCCAGACTTCAGGTATAAGTTTGGCAGTTTTTCAGGATTTACACTTAAGGAGATATCAGGAAAGTGGTTGCACTAGGGTTTTGTGCAACACTGTTATTCCAACACTATTATATTAGAGATCATTTCAGGAATAAAAATATTTTCGGCCATAATATCTCAGGACTATAAATAGAATTCTGAACCAAATTCATTCATTATTCACATTTCCAACTAGAGAAAAGCCATTTTCTCTCTCACGGATCTTCGGGTTTTTATACCAAAACGTGAGTAACTCTTTCTAGTTGTGTTAGAAAGCTTATTATGTGCTTATAACATGATTTAGATGGCTAAATCATTAGATCTAGGAGTTTACTCCCCAAGGTGTTCTTGGGCGGTAAACTCCGGAAACCGAGCCTAGCTTGTTCCTTGTGTTATGCTACTGCCCTCGACTCAATTGTAGGTGTATTAAGGACAAGAAAACATTCAAAGAAAAAAAACAAATGAGAGTTTACGGCCCAAGTGTATCTTAGGCCGTAAACTCCATAGAAATGGACCATAGGGTGTTATTAAGACACCTAAAGCCCTAGACCTTTACATGAAATTGTTTCCCACTTAATTGAAGGACCAAAGCACATCAAAATCACTTATCAAAGTGAGTTTACAGCCAAGACTTTGTTCTTGGGCCGTAAACATGAAAGAATGGCACCAAAGTGTGCCTAATGCCTTCATATGCTTGGAATAAAATCCTAGAACATATACCACATGTGCAAGAGACTTGAAAGCATCAAAATCACCTCTTGAACTGAGTTTACGACCTTGGTAATGCTCCTAGGCTGTAAACACCCAACAAGGGCACCAAAGTGTGCCTAGGGTCCCCAATTGCTTTAAACAAATGTCTAGAACCTATCCTTCAAATGCATGAGGCTTGAAAACAACAAAAACAACATCCCAAGGGTGTTTACGGCCGTAAAATCCAAGGGAAATGGCCTTGGGGCCGTAAACTCCTAAATGGAGTGTTTCTATGCCTTAAACCCCTTCAAGGATGGAACCACCAAGTTAGAATAATTCTAGAATTCATTTGGGACTTCAAAACACACAAATACCCCATGGTTGGGAGTTTACGGCCGTAAACTAAAGAGTTTACAACCGTAAACTCCATATGTGTTAGTATAGGAGGAGTAAACTCATATATGGGGTCCTTTGGAACCCTAAACACAAGTGCCTTGTGCGACATTAGCTTAGATGCAATCCTTAGGGCTTAAAACACTTATATAAAGTGTTTATTATGTCTAGGATGTCTTAACATTATCAAATGGTGATTTGAGACTAATTTAGTGCATATATGTGTGATTATATGTCCATTAGGATCGTAGTGCGTGTATAAGTCCTCGCTTGACACCTAGCAATCCTACACCGTTCAGTTCATCCCAATCACCAACTACAGGTGAGTTCATACCCCTTAATCAATGTTTTAAATGATTTTAAATTTTTTAATGGGGGGGGGGGGGAATACAAGTAGAAAACAATATGTTATTAAATAAATCTCATGTATTTTATAACTGTGTTTTCACTCAGTAGATTTCACATATTTCAAAAGGTGTCACATGAAATGGTTTTCTATCTTAAAATACCTTGATAACAAAAGTATTAGTTTTGAAATGTCTAATAAAATGACATCAAGTCATTCTTAATTATTGTTCAAAACTCCTAGATATCTTGCAAAACCATTATTTTTACCTTCTTGAATCAAACTATACTTATGCACATATGTTCATTTATATGTTAGAGATTATAGTTTTCATCCTTCGTTCAGTTTTCCCACACCCTGGTGTATCGAGGGTGCATAAATCTACTTGGAAAACCACTTACTTTCCAGTTAATTATCATAGGGATAGTTAGAAGATATCAAACATTATTACTACTACAAGGAATCACACAAGAGTCAGTTCATTCATGAGTCTATACCAATACCTTACATGATACATGAGTACACATACTTAGGATTACATGATACATGAATATGTTTACATATAGTTACCTATTACATGAATACGATACAGGAACACTTCTACATAGGTGCATTATCCTGTATTCACTTATTTGGATACTTGTACTTAGAACTACGAGGATGATTTATTAGTACTTTCTGTGTAAATTATCTTTCCTATCCCAGTTCAATGGGATAGCTCGGCGGGACTTACCATTCCAAACCCCGCTGATTAGCACCAGTGGTCGATGACCATCTACGGAGGTCTATGGTTACTAGTTATATTAGGTAGATCGATATCTAGGCGGGACTAACCATTCTGAATCCCATCTGATTAACACCAGTGGTCGATGACCATCTACGGAGGTCTATGGTTACTACTTATACTAGGTAGATTGATAACCGGGGGCTAACCCCTCCACCCACCTGCTGCTACTACATAGGACAAGTGGACAATCTTCGGATGTTCATTAGGTTATATCTTTCGCTTATTGCGATGTTTTGTTAGTTCTAGTACCCAGTGACAACACTTACAGTAGTACATTTTTCCTGTTTACTTTATTTTGTGATACTTTCACATAAACGATGAGTTAGACTAAGTACTTTAGTACTAATCAATTGAAGGAAAAACTATCATTTTGGTTAAAAAACATTCGGGTCTTGGTAGAAGACTACATCTCAAACTAATAGAAAATAAGGGATTTTCTAGGGTTTTTCATACTTACCTCAACACTTTCATTAAAGGTTTACATGGCCTTCATACTAGATTTTCATAAGCAAGACAACGACACCTAATTACTTATGAATTCACCAGCTTTAAAGCTGATAAACTCTTTCAAAATAACTTGTATTCTCAGGTCATTAGTTAGACAGGTGCGATGGCCAGATTTTTGAGAAGATGGAGCACAGACAAGACTCGCCTTATTTTGATTATTCATATTATTGTTGTACATTATGAAATAACACACATGTATTAAAACTCTACTTATAATGCAATGGATGATGTTGTTGCTTGTTTATTATATTACACTGCTGTGATACTGTACATGACGTCCTCCACCCCTGAACGTTTATCACCCACAAACAGACGGTCAAAGCGAACGAACCATCCAGACGCTTGAAGACGTGCTTCGAGCATGTGTGATAGACTTTGGGAAGTCTTGGGATACCCACTTACCCTTAGTCGAATTCTCATATAACAATAGTTACCATTCGAGCATCGAGGTCGCTCCTTTCGAAGCACTATACGGGCGTAAGTGTAGATCACCGTTATGTTCGGCTGAGGTGGGTGACACTTAGCTAGCAAGAACACTCACATCGGACAATGCGCTAACGGGACCGGAGATCATTCGTGAAACCACGGAAAAGATAGTTCAAATCAGAGCTCGATTACAAGAATTGCGCGACCGACAAAAGAGCTACGCCGATAAACGGAGAAAGCCCTTAGAGTTTTAGGTCGGGGATCGAGTGCTGTTAAAAGTTTCACCTTGGAAAGGAGTCATTCGTTTCGGAAAACGGGGAAAACTAAACCCACGTTACATTGGACCTTTTGAGATCGTTTCCCGAATAGGTCCAGTGGCGTACAAACTGCAGCTACCCGTGGAGCTAAACAGTGTACATCCCGTGTTCCATGTCTCTAATCTAAAGAAGTGTCTATCGGATGAAACACTCGTCGTTCCCCTTGACGAGATAGAAATCAACGAGAATCTCCTGTTCGTTGAAGAACCGGTCGAAATTATGGACAGGGAGGTGAAGCGTACTAAGCAAAGTCGCATCCCGATCGTGAAAGTACGGTGGAACGCGAAGCGTGGGCCAGAATTCACATGGGAACGCGGAGATCAAATGAAACAAAAGTACCCTCACCTATTCTAGCATTTTCAAATCTAGCTTTCAAAAGAATTTCGGGACGAAATTCCCTCTAACGGGGGGATGATGTCATAATCAGGAATTTTTGTGCCTTGTAACTACAACACTTAAGTCAAATTATGAATCCAAAAACATAAGGGCATGTATGATGCTTACTCTATGACAACAAAATTTCAATCAAATACACCATACAAGCACTACAAATAGTCAACAAGCAATTGGAAACCCTAGAAGTTCTTGTTTAGGTCCATTTTGGACTAGGACTTTCTTATTGGGCCCAATGGACCAATAAGCTTCCAATTTGACTATCTTGGGCTTAGAACTCTTAAATGGGCTCTAATTGGACCCACTTTCATTTGTTTTATCATTTTGGGCCATAATGGGCCTAGAATTAAATAAAATACCCTTATTGGGCCATAACAAATCTAACTAACCAAATTGGGCCATGAGGCATCCTAGGAGTCCAATGGGCCGAAAAACAATCAATATGGGCCCATGATTTGGATTTAAGCACCAAAGGCCCAAGTCTCCATCTCTCCTCTCTATCTCTCGGCCTAAGTAGAAAAAAAGGGAAAGAAAAGAAGAAATTGAGGATTAAGGAGGATTAGCCACCTCCTTAATACCTATGGGATATCCAAGCATATCTCACATGTTTCCATGCATGTCCTCTCACTTTTCTCTCTCTCTTATTCTTCTATTACTCTCGGCCGAGAGTATCACACAGCCACACATAAACATTCACTTAAACACTCTCAAGAACACACCACAAATCCCTTCACTCTTCCTTCAAAAATTTCGAGATTCAAGGGCTTTGCAAGGAGGATTCTTCACAAAAATCATCATCTTAGGTAAGTTGATGCTTGGATCCACCCTCTAGACTCCTTGTTCTATCAAAATCTCTTCTAAACTCATATGAAATCATGATCTTGTATGTTAGATGTAACATCCAAAATTTCAAAACAATTAAAACTTTTCAAAAACCACTCATTTTAATAACGTTGTTACAAAAGGTTTTCAATATATTATTTAACAGAGTATTTTCCCAGGTTCATATCATAAACATCAATGCGAGTAACGGTACGATCACGCCTTTGCCTTGCCACAGACTCTTGAGAACCTGAAACATAAAACCACAACTGTAAGCCCGAATGCTTAGTGAGATACCCCCAAAATACCAACCACATATACGCCCTTCCAGGCCACGACCTTCCGGTCCATGTGTCTCAGGGGACTTCCGTCCCTGCTGGGTAAACCTTCCGGTCCTACCCACGCCGACCTTCCGGTCCACAACACAACATATTGCCTTCCGGCCGATAACATATTGCCTTCCGGCCCATAACATATTGCCTTCCTGCCCATAGCATAAAATGCATACATAACATAACAAATCATAGAACGACCCTACATATCGGGTCACACCCCAGATCTAGCAATCATAACACATAATCATATAACAATTCACAGACAACAATCGGTCAACAGCTCACATATCATAGCATTACTCTAAACAAGATACCGGTCTAGCCGGTCACTAGCATAACATTACCCTACGAATCAGTCAACATACTAAATGCATACATACGCCTTTCCAGGCCATGACCTTCCGGTCCACATAGCAATGCCTTCCGGCCCACAACATGTAATGACAACTACCCGGATTTCCATCCGATAAAAGGGTCGGCCTTGGTGCCATAAACCCTAGCGATATAGTGAGGATAACTCACCTCGAAACTGCCGACTGAACAGATAGCTCAAGCTGCTCCGATCACTGATACGATCTCCACCTCTGGACAGCCACCAATGCACTGAACTCAAACAATAAACAGCAATTACCAAAATACCCCTGGAACCACTAGTCAATCCTTGGTCAAAGACAAGGTCAAAGTCAACCCCTAACTGACCCTACTCGCCGAGTCAACCCTATGACTCGCCGAGTCCCCATACTCAGGACTTCACTCAATCCGCGATCTAACTCGCCGAGTCACCCCAAGACTCGCCGAGTTCAACAACTCTGAGTCCACTCGCCCTTGACTCACCGATTCTCTAAGATTCCCTTTCTACACGTCGAGTATCCCCCCTTGAATCGACGAGTTCCTCCTGGACGAATCGCGGGGCCACCCCGACTCAACTCGCTGAGTCTGAAGAACAACTCGACGAGTCCCAGTTAATCTTCAAGCTACTCGCCGAGTCTGTTCATCGGACTCGGCGAGTCCATGCCATGCAACTGCTCAAACTGCTTTCTAAGGTCAGAACTGCTCCGACCATTCATAGGTCTGGCCTTCCTAGACTGATTCATCACGTAAGATCCTCATTTCGGTGCTCATAATACACCCCATGACTCATAATTTACATTTTGACCTAAGGCATAAGGATTCCAATCCAAAACCTCCATTGATTCCTGAAATGCTCAGGCATGGGACATTCTGGACTTCCAAAGGTCCCAATACAGGGTTCCAACCGCTTGGGGGACTAAGGTAACACTCAATCTAGCCACAAAAGGGTTCAATAAACCCTAAATCCATAAACACATCAACATAGAAGAATGCAACTCGAAATATTACCTGAATAACGTGCTCTCTTTGTCCCCAATCCTCAGAATGTGGCTTCTCTTGTTGTTCCCTTAACCAAGCCTCCTCTTCCTTGCAAAACAACACTTCCAAAATCAACAATGGTCTTCTACCTTGCTCCAGATGCTCACAATCGAATTAGGGCTTCACTCACAGGACTAGGGTGAACATTGATGGCCATAAGGCCCCTTATATATGTCCCCAACCTGGACGGTTAGGGTTTCGCTAAACAGCGTGGACTCGCCGAGTCCATATCCGGACTCGTCGAGTCCAGTCGCGAACCCGCGACCAGATCTGCGATCCTACTCGGCGAGTCTGAGCTCCCACTCGCTGAGTCCCCTCTTAAAACACCCAAAATCATAATTATAGCAATATGTGGAATTCCGGGCTGTTACAACTCTCCCCCACTAGGACTAGACTTCGCCCTCGAAGTCTCACTCTGAAAATAGCTCCGGATGCTGCTCCCACATCTCACGCTCCGGCTCCCAGGTCATTTCCGATCCCTTCCGGTGCTGCCACTGAACTAACACCAGAGGTATCTCCTTATTCCTCAGAACCTCGATCTTCCGATCTCTGATGACCACTAGTCTCTCGGCATAATTCAGGCTCGCATCCACCTGAATGTCTTCTAATGGGACCACTGCCGACTCATCGTCTATATACTTTCTCAATTGCGACGTATGAAAAATGTCATGGATTTGTCTCAAATCCGTTGGCAACTCCAAACGGTAGGCCACCCAGCCTACCCTCGCAGCTACATGAAAAGGCCCAATATACCGGGGCCCCAACTTGCCCCTCTTCCTGAATCGAATCACTCCTTTCCAAGGAGAGACCTTCAGGAGTACGAAGTCGCCGACCTGAAACTCAAGCTCGGACCGGCGTCTGTCTGCATAACTTTCCCGTCGGCTCTGGGCGGTCAATAACCTCTGTCTAATCTGCTGAATCTGCTCTGTCGACTGAAGCACGATCTCTGTACTGCCCATCACTCTCTGTAACCGAGAATTACCCAAGATGCAACTCTGCTCTAAATCTCAACAATCACTCGACCCATAAGGGCTAGGAAACCATGAACCACCGGATCCCCGATCCAAAGCCCATTTTGTCCATTCCGGACCGACTGAGGGACCCATTCTCACTCTCAGAGCAACTCTCACGAGTTCTCCTCTTGCAATCACATTCACCTGCTGAACTAGCCCCCCCAACACCCACAGGTTGGAAGACCCGATACACTGATGATATCCTCGAACATCTCCCAGGATGGACCACTAATGTCCACCCTATACCCTGATCAGAATTACACTGAGAATTCAAGATTCTCTCTCTCCCTGCATCCCTTCTGAGCCTCAACAGACATCCCAAACCGGATGAGTTCCTACTTCACTGCCGCGGACACGATGCTCAACACCATACTCGAAGTACTCCAACCATAACTCTGCTCTGCAGCTTTCACTTTCGTGAACTTGCACTCCCCTTCGGAGTTACACACCTTTCTCTTTTCCTTTTCCAAGGAACCCTCTTGACCATAATGCCACTCCAACCAGCGCCACGGTGCTCGCCCCAAGCGACACTGCCCTTTTTGCGTAACCGCTATTCACATACTCTGGTTCTCATTGCAGGGGCTCTCAAGCCCATGCACTCTCTCCATTCCACAAAATCACTACCTCAACTAAACAAAATCGCTAACCCGGGGCCAGACCTTCCAATGTAATCACACTGCTACATACAAAATCCGAAATCTCAAACTGATCCAACAATACTATCAGAGTCCCCAGCATGAATGGACCGACACTCATAACACACACCAGCCACTCGAGGCTATATCTCGGTGGGTCCGTACACCCAAACTCTGTGAACCCTCAAGTTCTAACTCTGGGAACCTTCCGGTTCCAACTCTAGAAACATGCACAACATAAATCCCGTGGGATTAATGCAGTACAACCCATCACGTACATCAAGCATACAAATACTCTGATCACATAACCCCGGTTACTTACTCAAACTTGATCCCGGCCTGCTCCCAGGCCTCCACAATCAATTGCCCTAGGTCTGTATCCCGCCCCGCATACCCGACACTTGCTCTTGTCAGTCTATACTCTGAGCTGACAGAACACCGCTGAATCCCAACAGCTAAGCACCCTCACATACTCATCGATCTCCCGGAGAATTCTCCAATTCTCCCCCACTTAAAGCACTGACTAACAGCCACCGATCGCCATTAACGACCTTCCAGAACAACCCCGCAGAAAGAGAACACTTACACACTGACTGCTTCCCACAAGCATAAGCAACCCTCAGCAAAACGCATCTCCTCCCTGATCAATCCGCTCAAAAGAATCCGGTCTTTCAATTATCCACTCCACGACTGCAGATGCTACCCGACATTCAACCCAGTGCCGCATCTCCACTATCAACCCTCACGAATGATAACCAACGGAATTCCCAAACAATAACTCATAACCAAACCCACAACCTGCAAAAGGATGAATACTGCATCGAAAACCGCACAAAGATACCGGCACCAAAACACCAAACTATAACCATACCAAACCATCAGGGAACAACGAATGCCAACGCGAAAACCTAAAGCACCAATCCATAACCATGCCAATCCCGCGAAACAACGAATACCGCATCGAAATCCACACAAGATACCAGCACAAACAATACGCCACAATCAACGCAATATAATCAAGACATCGAGAAAGCATCATACCCGCAGCTGCCTCCGACACTGCTCCGACTCCCTCTGCCGCAAGCTGATAAGCACGACCCTGAGCCCTTGGGGCTCCGCTCCATCCTGTCCCCCTCCTGAACGCCTCAAGGCGGCCGGTGCTAGAGCCTGCACCGGTCCTGCAGAAAGCTGTGGACAGTTGACCCTCAAATGTCCAACCTGCCGACAATGATAACAAATCCTCAAATCCCGAATCGGCACTGACTGCCGACAATCCCGCGCATAGTGCCCCTCCTTTCCGCACTTGCAGCATGCACCACCGGACCAGCAAACTCCGGTGTGATCCCTCCCACACTTCCCACAAGTGTGGCCGCCCCGATCCCCCACTCTAACATCAACGGTACTGGACCATTTCGGTGCTGGCTGTGACTGCATCGGAGCCTGCCTCAGCTCACGCAACTGCAACTCAACCTCTAACTCACGCCGCATGGCGGCCTCCTGCAACACCAACAAGGTCTCGCACCTCTGCGCAGACACGAACTGTCTGATATCCCCCTCGAGCATACTCAGATATCGGGACATCTGAGCCTGCTCCGAAGCGAACTCAGGGCAAAACATCACCCTCTCAATAAACATCCTGGTGATCTCAGTCACCGACTCCGAATCCTGCTTCAGCTCAAGGAACTCCCGAGCCAATCTCTCCCTCTCATCTCGCGGAACATAACGAGTACTGAACATCTCTCTGAACTGATCCTGTGAAACCGCAACCCTCTGCGCATCGGAATATGACTCCGTGGTCAATCTCCACCAATCCTTCGCCCCGAGCCCCAATAGGTCCAGAGCACACCTCACCCTCTGATCAGCAGGGCATAAACTCGTGAAGAAACACCCTTCCACGTCTGATAACCATCTCATGGCAACAATCGTGTCCTGAACTCCATCGAATGTGGGAGGCTTTGTATAATAGAAGTCCGATACTGAAAACTCCGACTAGCTCCTCCCCTTGCCGCTGCTACAGCCGCTGTAGCCACCGCGGCCGCCGTCTCTGCGAGAGCCGCATATCGCTCATCAAAATACTCAATCATGGCGGTCTTGATCGACCCAAACAATTCCGGCAACTCAGCCCGGAACAATGCAGCAACCCCATCACGCAGGATCTTGCGAATCCTCGCATCCAACTCGCTCGTGCTCGCCTGATCGATAACCTCAAACGGCACCGATCCACCTGGAACTCGCTCTCCAGCTCCTAACCTGATCCGGATCCACTATCATCATGCCTCGAAATCTCCATACCGAAGACACCATACCAATCTCAGACACTTCCCACAATCCTGGGATCCAACTCTCGCAACCCTACCCTAGAGATCATGGTTTCCCTGATACGCGTATGGGTCCTGTGCTTTCAGTAGTATGGGCCCATACTACCTTCCACACCTACCCATATTTGTATGAAGTACTACCACAATACACTAGAGAACATGCATAACAACTATCAACCCTCACCAATAGAGGAACACTGAGAATATCCCATAAGGGACCCTAGGCTACAGGCATCACAAATCAGGCAACATTATCATGAATTCCTGAAGATCCCTAGCCTAACTCTAGCATGCTGTTCTATCAAGCTCAATAAAACAAATATCATGTATGGTATCTTGGGGTTACTTGCTGGCTCCGGCTGATCGTACCTCCGCGTCCTCCTCTTACTAATTTTGAAAACCATTTTAATTTCTCTTTTTAAAATCCTCCTCGATTTGAGACTGGAGTCACACGAATGTTCCCCCAATTCACTCAAACCAAGGCTCTGATACCAACTTGTAACGTCCAAAATTTCAAAACAATTAAAACTTTTCAAAAACCACTCATTTTAATAACGTTGTTACAAAAGGTTTTCAATACATTATTTAACAGAGTATTTTCCCAGGTTCATATCATAAACATCAATGCGAGGAACGGTACGATCACGCCTTTGCCTTGCCACAGACTCTTGAGAACCTGAAACATAAAACCACAACTGTAAGCCCGAAAGCTTAGTGAGATACCCCCAAAATACCAACCACATATACGCCCTTCCAGGCCACGACCTTCCGGTCCATGTGTCTCAGGGGACTTCCGTCCCTACTGGGTAAACCTTCCGGTCCTACCCACACCGACCTTCCGGTCCACAACACAACATATTGCCTTCCGGCCCATAACATATTGCCTTCCGGCCCATAACATATTGCCTACCGGCCCATAGCATAAAATGCATACATAACATAACAAATCATAGAACGACCCTACATATCGGGTCACACCCCAGATCTAGCAATCATAACACATAATCATATAGCAATTCACAGACAACAATCGGTCAACAGCTCACATATCATAGCATTACTCTAAACAAGATACCGGTCTAGCCGGTCACTAGCATAACATTACCCTACGAATCAGTCAACATACTAAATGCATACATACGCCTTTCCAGGCCATGACCTTCCGGTCCACATAGCAATGCCTTCCGGCCCACAACATGTAATGACAACTACCCGAATTTCCATCCGATAAAAGGGTCGGCCTTGGTTCCATAAACCCTAGCGATATAGTGAGGATAACTCACCTCGAAACTGCCGACTGAACAGATAGCTCAAGCTGCTCCGATCACTGATACGATCTCCACCTCTGGACAGCCACCAATGCACTGAACTCAAACAATAAACAACAATTACCAAAATACCCCTGGAACCACTAGTCAATCCTTGGTCAAAGACAAGGTCAAAGTCAACCCCTAACTGACCCTACTCGCCGAGTCAACCCTATGACTCGCCGAGTCCCCATACTCAGGACTTCACTCAATCCGCGATCTAACTCGCCGAGTCACCCCAAGACTCGCCGAGTTCAACAACTCTGAGTCCACTCGCCCTTGACTCACCGATTCTCTAAGATTCCCTTTCTACACGTCGAGTATCCCCCCTTGAATCGACGAGTTCCTCCTGGACGAATCGCGGGGCCACCCCGACTCAACTCGCTGAGTCTGAAGAACAACTCGACGAGTCCCAGTTAATCTTCAAGCTACTCGCCGAGTCTGTTCATCGGACTCGGCGAGTCCATGCCATGCAACTGCTCAAACTGCTTTCTAAGGTCAGAACTGCTCCGACCATTCATAGGTCTGGCCTTCCTAGACTGATTCATCACGTAAGATCCTCATTTCGGTGCTCATAATACACCCCATGACTCATAATTTACATTTTGACCTAAGGCATAAGGATTCCAATCCAAAACCTCCATTGATTCCTGAAATGCTCAGGCATGGGACATTCTGGACTTCCAAAGGTCCCAATACAGGGTTCCAACCGCTTGGGGGACTAAGGTAACACTCAATCTAGCCACAAAAGGGTTCAATAAACCCTAAATCCATAAACACATCAACATAGAAGAATGCAACTCGAAATATTACCTGAATAACGTGCTCTCTTTGTCCCCAATCCTCAGAATGTGGCTTCTCTTGTTGTTCCCTTAACCAAGCCTCCTCTTCCTTGCAAAACAACACTTCCAAAATCAACAATGGTCTTCTACCTTGCTCCAGATGCTCACAATCGAATTAGGGCTTCACTCACAGGACTAGGGTGAACATTGATGGCCATAAGGCCCCTTATATATGTCCCCAACCTGGACGGTTAGGGTTTCGCTAAACAGCGTGGACTCGCCGAGTCCATATCCGGACTCGTCGAGTCCAGTCGCGAACCCGCGACCAGATCTGCGATCCTACTCGGCGAGTCTGAGCTCCCACTCGCCGAGTCCCCTCTTAAAACATCCAAAATCATAATTATAGCAATATCTGGAATTCCGGGCTGTTACATTAGAGCCCCTAAATTCGAGATCTTCCAAGAAAAGGGTTGCTAGGGCCGAAAATAGCAACAAACTCTTCTTTTTTCTTCTTCAAATCAAAACCACAACTCAAGGTGAGCTTCATACCCCCTATTTCTCTGTTTTTATAAGTTTTTGTGGGGGAGAATACAAGCAAATGTGTAGATCTAAGAGTATATGTATGCTTTGTGTGATTTCTATGCTTATATATATATGATTATATGTGATTGTGGTGTTGGTACTAGTCAAAAAGAACTTAGAAACCGAGATCTACAATATGTTGAATGAAATAAGTATAACTTATATTATTTCACCCAAATCAAGTCTAGAAAAATAACCAAGTTGGTTAATATGAACATCTTTGGGCTTAAAACCCATTTTTGGGCTCAAAATGCTAAAAATACAAAACTAAAGGGCCCAAAACGACAAAATATAAATTATGAAGGTTGAGATGAGTCAAAACAGTTTCTAATATGTATTTTCTGAAAATTTACACTTTTGAAGGGTTAAAATGTGAATTTTTAAACATAATGGGCCAAAAATGGACTTTTCGGCCCAATAAAGCCCCAAATTGCGAAAATTTTGATTTGGAGGGGCTGAAACTGCACATTTATGCAAAATAGAGGATTACTAGTGTACCAAATCTATTTCAAGGGTCAAAAGTGCTTTTCAAATTTAAAAGGGACCAAAGATGCAAAAAATTTCCATTTTGGGTAAAAATTGTAAAAATTGCGAAAATAGAGGTTTCAACTGAGAAAATTTCATTTTGAGGGACTTAAACTGTTTAATCAAGCAAATTTGGGCTGAAAAATGTCTTTTCAACAAGTTTTGATATGAAAGTGTCAATAAAAATGGTTTAAGGACTAAAATGGAAATTCTTTTATATAAAGGGTTAAAAGTATAAATTTTATCCAAGAAGGGGCATCAAAAAAATTTTCTAATGTTTAAAATAATAAATCCTTTAAGATAAAATACAAGTACCACGACTACCGGCGAAACGTAATACACCCTCAACACCAAAATCGTTACCAAACGAATTGATTCGGTCTCGAATCACTAACGAATCAAAAATCAATAAACAATGACACTTCAATACACACGCAGAAATTTATGGGAAGTCAATACACACGCGGAAATTCACAAGAAGTCAACACACCATCTTTGGGCCCGAAAGTTTCAAATCGTGCTTGTTGGGCCTAGCTAGCCCAATGACATGATCTTTAGGCCCGAAGGAAACGCGCTTACATGTTGTTGGGTCTTATACGACCTAATTCTGTGTAAAAGGACTTTCAATAGCTTTTGTGCTGTTGGGCCCCAAGGGTCCTTTGGTACTGCTAGTAAAGTCGAGAAGTCAAATGCGAGTCGGGCCAAGGGCCTTTCGCATTCACGATAGCCTTGAACGACTTATGGAAATAACGGGGGCTTCGCACCCTCTTTTCTCCTAGGTTGTGGGGCTATGAGAAGTCAGGGTGGTTGGATTAAGTGAGTAGTACGGACGACGCCTAAGGGATCGTTTGTACAGTTGTAAGCTAGTCATTTTCATTAATCCCTGATTATAACAACTCACAATCCATAATTAATCCAATGTGACCTGGAATTATCGAATACAAACGTCGCAACGGCATAACAATATATAAAATACGTGATTTAAAGTATTAGGAAAACATCGGGTTTTCCTAGGGATTTCAACACTTACACCTATGTGATGCATACAAAGTCTAACAATTATTCACATTTACAGAAATCAACAAGCATACTTACGGATCTTCACACTTTTTCTTACTTACAATAATCTTTTCAGAAAATATCGGATTTTCTGGCGGTTTTCAAAATAATACAAATCATTACTTTTCAAACATTACTTATGAACTCACCAACATTTCATATGTTGATGTTTTTCCAAAATACTTGTATTCTCAGGTAACAGGTAAATCGAAGGAAAAATGTACCCAGTGATGTCTTGTTGTTTGTTTAATTAGTATCGAACAATTTACGTTTTGGAAATGTAATGTTTTGAAACAATGTAGTAAATGTAAAGAATACCGGTTGTAGTATTTCAATGCATGGTGATGAATGATGTTATGTTTCATGTATATTCATTGTGATGGTATTCAATTGAGTCACAATAGCCCTCGGACGTTTCCGCCGTCTGGTTCGGGGGTGTGACATGGGAAGATCCCTTGTGTGGAAATCTTGATCTTTATGATTTATGAATTTTCAGTTCAACATGGTGGTTACATGATTTGGAGTGGGGGATTAGGATCGGCATCTGGATCCGGGGCAGGATCAGGCGACACTGCTAATGTCATTGATGAGAGGATGCATGAGCTCATTGCAACTGAGGTTACAAAAGGCATCCTTGACGCTACCCCGGTCATCTTTGGGACAATCAAGGAAGGCATGATGGAGATTATGGAGGAGAGGTTGGAGAGTTCAAGATGTGCGGAGCACCAGAGTTTTTCGGGGTCAGCGGCCCCATTGTTAGCCGACGCTGGATCGCGGACATCGAGAACGCCCAATGCACAAGTTCTTTTCTGGAGGTGTCAAAGGTGGGATTTGCTTCCTATCTGTTGATAGATAGAGCCCGAGATTGGTGGGGTGAAGTTACTAGCCAGGTGGGAGCAGCCGGTGTGGCTGAGATGTCATGGGCCGAATTCATTCAACGTTTTTATTTAGAGTTTGCACCAGCCATCGAGGTGCAGAGGATGGTGAGGGAGTTCCAGGAACTCTAGCAAACCACCGAGACTATGGCGGAGATCACCACCAAGTTTTGGGAGCGAGCATTGTTGATCTTACAATATGCTACTAACGAGGAAATGAGGCAGACCCGATATCATTCCATGCTGAGGGACGATATTCAGGAGTTTGTGAGCTTTACGGGGTGTAAGACCCTGAATGAAATGGTGTAGAAGTCCCGGGAACGGGAAATGGAGCTGGAAGCCCGCACGAAGCGGAAGCCCGAGTAGACTCAGGAAGCAGTAGGGCAGGCTAAGAAGGCTAAGACGTCAGACGTTTCTAGCAAGGGCCAGCAGGGTCAAGGGCGATGTGCCAAGTGTAGCCGGGTACATGATGGAGCTTGCCGTATTGCAGGATCGGGATGTTATGCATGTGGCAAACAGGGCCATTGGACTGTCTAGAATAGTCTGTGGTCATCATCTATACTCTGGTAGACGACTGGTTCATTAATAGGCAAGTCCTCTTCATCATCTCATCTTTTTCTTCACCCATCACTACCCAATATATTTTATATATGAAAATATGTATTCAATTAAATAAAGTAAGAATCATATAATTCATTTAACACAGATATTGAGTAATTCATATAATAGGCACACATAACATTTAATCATCCAGATAATTTATATCTATGTGTAAGCTGAAAGTAATTATGCACTCACTTGTTAAAGTGGATGATTGGAAAGTCGGGCAGCGCTTTGCTTAAGCACTTAGCATTTCCTTTGATGTGACCTAGGTTCAGTTATCACTGAGTACCGGTTTATTATTTTTGATGACTAATGATAGTCTAGATTCCTCAATAAGCCCAATGTCTACATCAAGATCTATCAAGTAAGGAGCAACCATATACGATTATATCGGATGTGGGGTCCGTTTGGTATACATAGTATACTGTTTAAAAATCTCATTTTAAACACCTCACTAAATCTTGCCTAGACAACACCCCTATAAGTAGATCAATCAGTATAATGACTTGGAATCACTGAAAAATCTTATTTATAAATTCATAACAATGAGTATGAATATAAATATAAATCACACAAAATAAAGTTGAGTGTACTTTAACTTACATATACCTCCTTGATGGAAGTCCAGAAATTGTACTGGCAATACCCCAGCCTGATACCTATAACTTGTCGAGCTCCTAGGGACCTTAGGGCTTCGCTGAAGACTAAAACTAAGGGAAAATGTGGATAATATTGATTGAATTTGAAGAGAGAATAGTTGAGTTAGTATGGAAATGAAAAGAACTTTGAAGGCTATATATATTCAACACGAGTTCTGGTTTTGGTGATTTCTAACTACGATGTTCATTTCACTTCCAGATTCTTGTAGAAGTTTCATGAAGAGTTGGATACTCATCTACTCTTCAGTGCCACATATAACCCTCAGATGGACAAATACTATGAGCATACTATCTAGACACTCAAGGATGTGCTCAGGGCGTGTGTGTTAGATTTTCTCAAGAGCTAGGATACTTACCTTCCATTGGCCGTGTTCTCCTACAACAATAGTTATGATGCTAGTATCAACCGATCTCTTTTCGAGATGCTTTACATGAGGAAGTGTCGGACCTTAATTTGCTGGAGTGAGTTCGGGCACCGAGTTATGGGGAGTACTGAGTGAAAGTACAAGAATTAGTGTGCAAACAATTTTTGAAAAATCAAACCTTGAATTAACTTTAGGTCAATGTAGTTGCTAATATTTTGGTCCAGTCAAGTCTGGTAAACCAGTCTTGTCTTGAAGTATGAAGATCAACGAAGTATATATGAGTAAAGTAAAGATAACTTAAGAACAAGAAGAATGATAGAGAAAGAGATTTGACTTGCAAGATATTTTGTATTTGATATGAAGAGAATATTGCTACTTCAAGGTTTTAATGTATGAAAAATCGTCTTCTTAAATAGGAAAGGAGAGACAATAAGATGAAATACAAGACTTACATAGAGAATGTAAATATGATAAATCAAAAAAGCTGACACACGCGATTTAATCGATTTTGTCCTATGGACTGCTCAATCAATAAAAACGAAAAGGAGCATTTAATTATTGTACGAACTCTATTAAATCAAAAACTAGGAATGTATCAGATAAGTCTTCATCTCGAAAGAAGAATGGCTTTGGAACTCTATACATCTCTGATTGCACATGTCTTCGATTCTGGTTTGGCTTCGGATTGCTAGAGGTTCACTTTTATGTATCAACAATCTCCCCCTAAGTGAACTTAACAATAAATAAAATCATTTGGCTTCATCAAAAAGAAAGAGATAGGCATTATGTATCCAGGTTCAGACTTCCAAATACCATTTGAGGTGTTTGATAAACTTCTTCTTGACATGCTTAGGAGAATCACTTTTCGTAGTGTTGGAGATGAACTTGTAAAGGATCTTTGTCAGAACTAGATTTTTTTCAAAAATCTAAAGAATTCTTTTTGGTTAGTCTTCTTTTTGGGATAGACACAGCCGAGTCTCGGTTCTTCAATGGGACCTGCTGCAAGATCTGAGCTTCAGACAGTTCGTAAGTGATATTTGCCAAAAGGTTCTTGGACCTGTAGAATTCCACAACACAGTCCTTCAGGAAATTGATTGCAGCATTGTAATCGCGAATACTTGAGTGACTTGTTTAGAGATCTCGGAAGTGAGCACCGATGGTGAGAATGCCATTGGGGTTGATTGAGGGAAAGTCAGCATCCGTGAGGGTGATAGTTGCTACTTTGTTCTGAGAGACATAATATCTATACAACATACAATTGAGATCGAACTTGATCGGACCCGTGTTACCATATCCAATGATCTTGGTAATCTTCTTCCAAGACAACACTTCTCTTTTAGGACATACGTTAACGGAGTAGAAGGTTCTAAACCTCTCATGCTTTGTCTTGACGATTATTTGAGGATCATCATTTAGATGAAGAGGAGCATACTTGATGTACAATTGACCATGATGAGAGATTGGTAGATCAAGTTGATCCGCATCCTGAGTTGGAAGATCATAATACTGTTGGATTAGGTGTCTAAGCCTATAACTATTATTAGTATGTACTTGACCCGAGAGTAGCATGGTCCATTTTGGTTGCATGGCACCGGAACAAACTAAAGGATAGATAATTGAGAAGAGGTTATTTATGTTTTATTAATATATTATAAGTTCTAATATATTAATATGAAATCATATTATTTAATTAGTATTGATTGAGAATTAATTTGTAATTAATTTTGTGATCAAAAGAGACTAATTAAATATAAGGGGTTGATTTGGTAAATCATTCATTCTTACAAAGTGGGCTTATGATCCATAGTTCTTCATGTTGGGCTAAACCCATGTGGTAACCCATGGACACTCCATGGAGGTTTTAACCCTTGGAACATGAGGGATATGGAAAGTCATTAGGGTTTACATGGTGTAAACCTAGTTTTCCACACTATGTAAGAAACCCTCTAGCTAATGAAATTGGCACTTAAGTGGCACTAAGGAGTGGCTAGTGGAAACTTAAGAGGGCTAGCCAATTTTATGAGTGCAAGTGACCTCCTCGTAAGTTCCTCCATTGTTGGTGGTGTTGTCTGATTCCATTTGAGATGCAACATTTAGGGCATTATGTTCTTAAAGGTCCAAGGCTTGCAACTACAACAAAATGTATGTCATCTAACTTGTTTTAGTACCCAAGTATCAAAGTTTTGTATGCTAGCTAGGGTAACACCTTGGAAAGTTCAAGGTTGCATTTATAATATAGAAAACATAGATCCAAGGTATTTAGGATTGCATGATATTTGTGTCGAATATATTGTAATGTGTCGAAGTCTATATTAACAGTTTAGATAGTCTTTTATCTATTTACTAAGGCATTTTGTGTTTCAACAAATATTCCTTCAACAAAGCCAATAGTGTCGAAGGATGATCCTTTGATTTCAACAGTTACTACTACAAGGCTAATTACCAAAGGTATTGTGATTGGAACAAGTGACAAAGGAAGTGCATCGAAACCAAAAGAAATGCCAACAAATCAAGACAGGGGGAAAATATCATAATTGAAAAATCGAAAGAAGAAAGGAAGGAAGAGGTTGAGGCAGAGATGGAGAAGCAAAGACAAATACAAAGTATTTTAAGACTCCGTCAGAATGATCGTCCAAATCTAAACAAAGGAGATCCAAGGAAGCTGCATAGTTATGAAAACATAGAAGCAAGGGTGGCATATAATGAAATGCATGATTTCGAGAAGAATCCCAGAAAGAGTTATTCTATCAAAAATTCTGAAATGGATCAACTAGATTTCCCAATGAATGAGATGATGTTCATTATTGCTCAATAAAAAATTGTTGATATATTCAAGAAACCAGATGATTTTACACACGTGAAGTTGAGATTTCATGTAGTTTTATGGAAAGAGCAGGAGGAAGTTTGGTCACTTGTGAAGATTGTCCAAGTAATAAGTGTGACAAAGGATGAAATTTTTTGAGAATATGCTTCAAAATTTCATATATCATGTTGTAAGGGATAACAAGGTTTCATGTAATTTCTCCATTGCTGACTTTTCATTAATGAACTTGAATGATCTTATTCAAGTTGCATACATTCTCAAGGATTCGGATGCTTCAAAGGTTCAAGGAAGCAACAAAGAAGTGTTGAGGTTAGGGTTAGGACATCTTAAGCTTTTCATAGACAATTATTACGATTTTCTAGCATTAAATGATATAGAATTAGCTATGTCATTGGGAAAAGAAGTTGTAATTCCTCAATCAATGGTGAAAAGAAAAGTTGATCTGATAGAATATGATGATGCTGAGATATGCTTAAAACACTATGGGATAGTTTTTGTTGGGAAGAGTAAGAATGGAGAACAGTCAAAGTTTTTGTTTCAAGCAAATGATGTCGAAAGATACACAAAAGTCCAATATACGAACTTAATTGTGAGTATGAATAACTGTAAGAAGAACACAAAAGGAGATAAAGCTGAGATGCGAAAGATTATGAATTGGTATGCTAAAGTTCGAAAAACATTACATAAAGGTGCTCAAGTTTTGATTAATTGACTTCGACACTTATTACAATGGGGGGAGAATGTTAGTGTCAAATATATTGTAATGTGTCGAAGTCTGTATTAGCAGTTGCGATAGTAATTTATCTATTTACTAAGACATTTTGTGTTTCGAACTTTGATGTTTAGTCCTTAGTATTTTTTGTATACTTTCTGATTCTCCTATAAATAGGAGTTGTACTCAGGGATAGATAGAACTTTTCCAGGTTTTCTGTCTAAACATGCTCTGTGTATTCAGAAGTATAAGTGAGCTATAAACAAGATCTTATTTACTCCTTGTGTTCATATACTTTGATTACTCTGATTTCTTTTATACTTGATTAAATCACTTCTACACATGCATACCTTAGGAGTGTTAGAACGCTCAAAATCCATCAGTGGTATCAGAGCCAAGGTTTGATTTCAATTATACTTGATGCTACCTGTTTTTTAAGCTTGAAAAATCGATTTTACGCTATTCTGGACAGTGAACTCGCCGAGTCCACTGGGGGACTCGCCGAGTCCAAGCACAAACTCATCCAACTCGCCAAGTCAGCTCCCGCACTCGACGAGTTGGTGCTCCATAATGCAGTTTTTCGATGTTTTTTGTGACAACCCGATATTTCAACTCTATGTAATGACCTAAAAAGTCAAGTATTGTAGCTACTTTTGAAATAATGAAATTAACTTCAAAAATGAAATGTTTAAAAGTCTCTATAGGGATGTATGTTATGCTAGATAATGTGTCAAGGTTTATAGAAATACTAAGAACACTAAAAACCGAGTTATAACGAAGAAGTTATGACCATTCTAAGATTTCCGACAAAACCGGCAACACCGATTAAACGAAAAATGCGAAGTTTCAATTCAATAGTTTTTAGCCTTAAGGATCTATATGAAAGTTACTGATAACATCAAACCGTGTGCGTACATAAAAAGAACGTCCAAATCTGACTTAGTATGAGGAAGTTATGATTTTTCCAAGATTCGGGTATAGTAGTAGACAGCTAAAAACTCGAAATAGAGCTCGAGATACTTTTGACCAGACCAACCTAAATGAGAATCGAAGGTCTCAACATTAGTAGCGCAACGGCGAAAAGTCTGACGAAAACGGACATCGGATGAAGAAGTTATGGATTTTTAACGGACTTTTCTTGTCCCGGCCCGTTAAAAATAAATAATTAAAAATAAAGTCAAAATTTGCGGATGAAGTCTAAACGAGAGTTGTAGATAATATTTTCAGCTACGCGTGCATATAAAGAACGTCAAAAATTGAGCTCGTATGCGAAAGTTACGGATTTTACAAGTTCGGAGTCCAAAATCCGAGGCTGTCAGGCCCCCCACGACGTGGCAAAGCTTGGCCGCGACCCGGCAAGTGACTGAGGGCGTCCAATCAACGGAAGAGGATAAGACTTGCTCCCCACAACGTGGCCAACCTTAGCCATGACGTGGCACACCAGAAATGCCCCTATAAATAGAACTCTTGGGTGCCGGGTTTATATGCTCCATTCTTCCATCTCTCGTTCTGAAACTCTGCGGTTAAGCTCCCGAACCCCTCTCGAAGCCCCGGTTTTCACCTTCAAGTCCCGAAGGAAGGTTTTGTGTTCCCGAGATTCCCGAGATTCCCGAGAATCCCGAGATTTTCCCCCGTTTTCAACTCTTCTTGTCGAAGTGAGTTCATACCCCCTTTCATACACTTTCAAATACTTTATAATGTACTTTTAATACAGTTCGGGGGAGAATACAAGTAAACACACGGCTATTATCGTGTGTTACATAATGTTTCACTTTACTCATTTTTATCAAATGAATCATATGTGATTCATAACTACTATATGAAAACTCTTGTTATACTTTGCACGCACTAGATTTATACAAAGTACATAGTATCCGAAGTAGCCATTATTGTTAAACCATTTTATGCATTCAAAGAACTTATGACTTATGCTTTGTCAAACATTGTGAAAAAGAATAAACTTTGCATACAAAACTACTACTTTAATACAGACTTAGTTGAGAATCCATGAGACGTTTACATATTCAAATACTACCTTTTTGCTAAAAGGTACCACTTCAAGTCCTGTCTATAACCAGAGTCTCCCATAGGGAGAACGTGTCAAATGAGTATAGATCTATACGGGATTTCATGATCCCACGCCCTGATTGTTAGCTACAGTCCGTCCTTTGGGGTGACAGTTTGTCATAACGCTACGACGCCTAAAGAACGTCGCTACAGGCATATTATGTTTAGTATGGTTATAAAACTCATCGGATATACAATTATTATAGTACTTCTGATTTATGAATGAGTAGCTATTAAAACTATTCTTCATCTAACAACTACGATCTTCTTATAGTTTTACTATATGAAACTATGCCCCAATCTTTTAAAGCATTTAAGTTGCTTCCGGTTTTCGGTGTTGGACATTAGACTGCTTGTTACTTTAGGAAAATAAGGGATTTTCCTGTATACAAAACAATCAACTAATAGGAAAATAAGGGATTTTCTTGATTTAACTATCTACATTTTACAACACAAATATTCTCATGCATTTCATACTTTTATAAGAAAATAAGGGATTTTCTTGGAAAACGCACAAACTTTGGAATGGCATACAATTTCTCAAAACCGCTTATGAACTCACCAACTTAATTGTTGACACTTTTTCTTTGAAATAACTTGTATTCTTAGGGAACCACTAAGCAGGTTTGGAAATCAACTTTTGGGGATTAACGCGCTGACGTTAATTACTTCTTTTGAAAGATGTCTATGTATTTATCTTTTGAACATGTAACGAATACAATTATGTAGACATTTGTAAAACCATTATATATATGGTGGTGTGTACTTTCCTGTCTATGAACTGTTATGATACTGAATATGACGTCCTCCGCCCCTGAACGTTTCCGCCGTTCTGATTTGGGGGTGTGACAGATTGGTATCAGAGCACTGTTTATAGGGAATTAAGTATATCAAAACCATTTTTGGTATACAACTATAAACACAACTGGGCAAAAACACTCTGAGTAAGAGTCATACTTTTGAAATTAAATTTATTTTGTTCCTATAAAGTAGGCGTACATTCATTTCATACTAATAATAGTTTCATAAATAGATCATTATAGAAGTATTATAAATAAGTTGTGCAGTGCAGGTACGCCTTGGGACATGTAATCGGAACTGGGAAGAATTAGCCTGATCAACTATATTTATTCGAGAGCCGACTAACGTATGCCAAGGAGTGTCTGCAGTGGACAACAAATTTAAAACTTACCAAAAGCATATTGTTAAAGAATACTAAGGGAGTATTTGAGTATCTACAACCATTAAACTTAAGGGTAAATTTCATATGCTTTAGCTTATAGTCAATTCTTAACCCTATTCTCGTATAGACTCAATGGCTGGATTCCATCACCCTGGTGACCCCTATTACCCCAACCAAGGTAATGGAGGATTCGAAGAAGATCCCGAAGAAGACGAGGAACCTATAGAGTTGGACGAAGGAAAGGACTCTGGTATAGATTTGGAGCCAGAGGTAATCAATCCACCGGCCCCACAACCTCCCGTCTATGTGAGGAACTTCCAAGGACCAACTCCCATGTGGGGGAGTCACCTTCACCATTGGAGCCAACAAGAAAGCTTACGCCCTCCCTACGGCATGTGCCGAGACTTCTACGATGTCAGAGGCGGGGGTTCAGTGGACCGAGCACTCCCAGTCATGATTGGAAAATTAGCCAACCAGTGCTATTAATCCGGAGTTCAAGCCAACCGGATCCACGAGGTCAATGTGGAAGAGCAAGTGCACACTTCCGACATCTGCCGTTTGGACAAGTTGCAAGGGTATGGCCTAGACCGCACTAATGCCCTCCAAGAACAACTGAATGCCACGATCGCAGAAATAACGGAAATGAGGGAACAACAGGCCGCGTTTGATAGGAGCCTCATGGAGTCAAAACAGTCAGACACGGAGTCAAGCTCCAAACGCAACCTACGCCGCAAGTAGTACTTGCCCGACTTTCAAATTTTGTTATAAGTTAGGACTTCGGCTAAAAGTATTATTTTCTTTAAACTTTCTGTAATCGGAGACCTTTAGAAAGGTCAAATTTTTTTGTCTAAACTCGGATGTAACACAACCATATGTTTAATATATATAGGGCATATCTCTTTCGTGTGTTAATTATGTGCAGTTCATTCAATCCATGAGTTTATCTATTCAAACTCCATTTGTAAATCGAACTCAAAACCCTGTGTAGGTCAAACCAAATTCTTGAACTATTAACGAGAGTTAAATCATTATCATTCAACTCTGAACTACCGAAACTTATAAATCTTTCATTTTCTTTTGGTAGCGCGATGCCTCCTTGTCCAAACCTAAGACCCAGACCGGGCACGGCACCACTACCACCTCCACGACCAACTTATGATCCAGCCATGGTCAAGGCTGCTATCACATCAGAATTAACTGCAGCCCTCTCGCAAATAAACTCCAACGGAAATGGAGGGGTCGGAAGCAGCACGAATCATTCCAATCATGGCACTGGTCGTGGTCAAGTAAGAGAATGTACTTACAAGGAGTTCTCCAACGCAAAGACAAAAACTTTTAATGGCGTTGGGGAAGTCATTGCACTAATGCAATGGTTCGAAAAGACCGAAATGATCTTTGAGATCTGCTCATGCCAAGAAGCAAGCAAAGTCAAGTTCGCTGCTTGCACCTTCATTGACCGAGCCCTAACCTGGTGGAAAAGCCATGACAATTCTGTGACTCTCACTATCGCCAACGCCATGAGTTGGGAGGACCTGAAGGCTCTACTACTGGAAGAATACTGCCCAAGGGGCGAGATACAGAAACTTGAGCAAGAGCTTTGGAATCTGAAGATGACAGGGTCTGATCTAGTCGCCTACACAGCTAGGTTTAGCGACCTCGCTGCATTGTGCCCTACCATGGTCAACCCAGAATCAAAAAAGGTTGAAAGGTCCATTTGGGGGCTGTCACTACAGATTCAAGGCCATGTCCTAGCTTCCAACCCTATCACTTTCAACAGCGCCAAACGCCTGGCTCAGCGACTCATCGACCACGGGGTAAAACAGGGTACCATTGCAGCTACCGCCAATCCATCTAAGGAGGTATAGGGCCAGGGAAGACCTTGGAACAAGAGAAGGGGGCAAACCATACAGGAGAACCCCAAGAAACAACAAGTTTTAGCGACCCACACTATTACTGTACCTACCATCACTGCTCCCACAAGTTCATACAATGGCAAACTTCCGAAATGTAACCAATGCAACTTCCACCACCACGCTCTCTGCCGTGACCTCCAATGCACTAGGTGCAATAAGAAGGGGCATACGGCCCGATTCTGCAAGGAGCCAACCCAACAAGCCGCCCCCACTGCTATTACCGGAGTAAGCCGAGCCTGCTTTGAGTGTGGAGCCATGGGACACTACCGCAGGGACTGCCCGAAGGTAAACAACAGGAATACCGGCGGAAAGGGCCGAGTGTTCGCAATGGGACAAGACAAAGCCGTTGCGGACCCCACTATTGTTACAGGTACGTTTCTTCTTGATAACTCATATGCATGCATTTTGTTTGATAGTGGAGCGGAGAGAAGTTTTGTGAGTCATGATTTTAAAGGCCTGCTAAAACCAACAATCACAATCATTAAGTGAACCGTTTATAGTAGAAATGGCCAACGGTAAAACAGAAGGAACTAAGGAGATATACTTAAGTTGTACTCTAACTCTAAACGATAATCCCTTTCCAATCAACCTCATGCCAGTCTCGATTAAGAGTTTCGATGTCATCATAGGCATCGATTGGTTGAGTTCTCATCATGCAGACATTTTATGTTACGATAAGGCCGTTCGCCTTAATCTGCTAACCGAAGAAACTTTCATTATCTTGGGCGACAAACCCAGTACCACTCTTCGTATCATCTCAAGTATCCAAGCTCAAAAGTGCCTACGCAAGGAATGTCGTGCGTGTTTGGCACATGTCGTGGATGTGAAACTCGAAGTCCAGGACGTTAAGAATGTGCCTGACGTATGCGATTTTCCTGATGTTTTTCCCGAGGAGCTTCCAGGAATACCACCCGCGAGACAAGTCGAGTTCAGAATCGATCTGATTCCCGGAGCTACTCTAGTAGCCAAAGCGCCCTATCGATTAGCCCCAGCAGAGATGCAGGAGCTATCCAGCCAACTGAATGAGCTACTCGGCAAAGGAGTCATCAGGCCGAGCTTCTCGCCTTGGGGAGCACCCGTGTTATTCGTGAAAAAGAAGGATGGATCATTTAGGATGTGCATCGACCACTGAGAATTAACAAACTTACCATCAAGAATCGATATCCGCTACCCCGAATCGACGACTTATTCGACCAACTCCAAGGAGCCAACTACTTCTCCAAGATCGATCTGAGATCGGGATATCACCAGCTGTGAGTCCTGGAGAGTGATGTTCCCAAGACGACCTTCCGAACAAGATACGGGCATTACGAGTTCGTAGTGATGCCGTTCAGACTAACCAATGCCCCGGCCGTATTCATGGATCTAATGAATCGGGTATGTCGTCCATTCTTGGATAAATATGTGATAGTATTCATAGACGACATACTCATTTATTCAAAGAGTAAAGAAGAGCATAGCCAACATCTGAGACAAGTCTTAGAGACATTACGAGCTGAGAGACTTTATGTGAAGTTCTCAAAATGCGAGTTTTTTATTAGAAAGGTGGACTTCCTCGGTCACATGGTCAGCAAGGAAGGAATCCACGTGGACCCATCTAAAATCAAGGCTATCAAAAATTGGTCTGCACCAACTACACCAACAGAGATTCGCCAATTTGTAGGCCTTGCTGGTTATTATCGAAGGTTCATTCAGAACTTCTTCAGCATCGCAAAGCCTTTTACCTCCCTAACTCAGAAAGGTGTGACCTACAGCCGGGAAGAAAAACAAGATGTTGCCTTTCAGACTCTGAAACAGGCCCTTTGCAGTGCGCCCATTCTTTCTCTTCAAGAGGGGATCGAAGATTTTGTGGTGTATTGCGATGCTTCGAAACAAGGGTTGGGATGTGTACTAATGCAGAGAGGAAAGGCTATTGCGTATGCCTCACGACAACTGAAAACACATGAAGTCAACTACACCACTCATGACTTACAACTTGGAGCGGTGGTCTTCGCTCTGAAAATCTGGAGGCACTACCTATACAGTACCAAGTGCACCATCTTTGCAGACCACAAGAGCCTTCAACACATACTCAACCAAAAAGAACTCAACATGAGGCAGAGGCGATGGGTTGAACTACTTAGCGACTATGAATGCGAGATTTGCTATCACCCGAGAAAAGCGAATGTAATAGCTGATGCCCTTAGTCGAAAAGAATACTCAGGTCGCCGAGTGAAATCCTTAACCATGACGATCCATTCACATCTGTCCACACAAATCAAGGAAGCTCAGGGTGAAGCCTTGAAAATAAAGAATGTGGCAGGTGAAGCCCTAAGAGGAATGGACAAGAATCTTGAAGTCAAGCGTGACGGAGTTCGTTACTTCATGGATCGAATCTGGACACCGAAGCTTGGTGGATTCAGAGACGTGGTCATGAACGAGGCGCATAAGACTCGATACTATGTGCATCCAGGTTCGGAAAAGATGTATCTGGACCTCAAGAAACTGTATTGGTGGCCGAACATGAAAGCAGAGATAGCTACCTATGTGGGCAAGTGTCTGACTTGCGCCAAAGTCAAGGTAGAATACCAGAAACCATCAGGATTACTACAACAACCCGAAATACTCGAGTGGAAGTGGGAACGGATAACCATGGATTTCATAACCAAATTACCCAAGACAACAGGTGGACTTGACACCATCTGGGTAATTGTCGATAGGTTAACAAAATCCGCACACTTCCTACACATTAAGGAAACCGATAAGATGGAGAAGCTAACTCGAACTTACATCCGAGAGATTGTATGACTGCACGGTGTACCAATATCCATTATCTCTGACAGAGATAGTAGGTTCACCTCGCGATTTTGGCAATCGTTACAAAAATCCCTAGGAACGAGGCTCGACATGAGTACAACTTACCATCCACAAACCAGCGGTCAAAGTGAGAGGACCATACAAACCCTGGAAGATATGCTAAGAGCTTGTGTAATCCATTTTGGTAAAGCAAGGGATACCCATTTACCGCTAATTGAATTTTCATATAACAATAGCCATTAGGGTTGATTGAGGGAAAGTCAGCATAGTCCACAACATAGTCTTTCAGGAAATTGATTTTAGCATTGTAAGCGCGAATACTTGAGTGACTTGTTTAGAGATCTCGGAAGTGAGCACCGATGGTGAGAATGCCATTGGGGTTGATTGAGGGAAAGTCAGCATCCGTGAGGGTGATAGTTGCTACTTTGTTCCGAGAGACATAATATCTATACAACATACAATTGAGATCGAACTTGATCGGACCCGTGTTACCATATCCAATGATCTTGGTAATCTTCTTCCAAGACAACACTTCTCTTTTAGGACATACGTTAACGGAGTAGAAGGTTCTAAACCTCTCATGCTTTGTCTTGACGATTATTTGAGGATCATCATTTAGATGAAGAGGAGCATACTTGATGTACAATTGACCATGATGAGAGATTGGTAGATCAAGTTGATCCGCATCCTGAGTTGGAAGATCATAATACTGTTGGATTAGGTGTCTAAGCCTATAACTATTATTACTATGTACTTGACCCGAGAGTAGCATGGTCCATTTCGGTTGCATGGCACCGGAACAAACTAAAGGATAGATAATTGAGAAGAGGTTATTTATGTTTTATTAATATATTATAAGTTCTAATATATTAATATGAAATCATATTATTTAATTAGTATTGATTGAGAATTAATTTGGAATTAATTTTGTGATCAAAAGAGACTAATTAAATATAAGGGGTTGATTTGGTAAATCATTCATTCTTATAAAGTGGGCTTATGATCCATAGTTCTTCATGTTGGGCTAAACCCATGTGGTAACCCATGGATACTCCATGGAGGTTTTAACCCTTGGAACATGAGGGATATGGAAAGTCATTAGGGTTTACATGGTGTAAACCTAGTTTTCCACACTATGTAAGAAACCCTCTAGCTAATTAAATTGGCACTTAAGTGGCACTAAGGAGTGGCTAGTGGAAACTTAAGAGGGCTAGCCAATTTTATGAGTACAAGTGACCTCCTCGTAAGTTCCTCCATTGTTGGTGGTGTTGTCTGATTCCATTTGAGATGCAACATTTAGGGCATTATGTTCTTAAAGGTCCAAGGCTTGCAACTACAACAAAATGTATGTAATCTAACTTGTTTTAGTACCCAAGTATCAAAGTTTTGTATGCTAGCTAGGGTAACACCTTGGAAAGTTCAAGTTTGCATTTATAATATAGAAAACATAGATCCAAGGTATTTAGGATTGCATGATATTAGTGTCGAATATATTGTAATGTGTCGAAGTCTATATTAGCAGCTTAGATAGTCTTTTATCTATTTACTAAGGCATTTTGTGTTTCAACAAATATTCCTTCAACAAAGCCAGTAGTGTCGAAGGCTGATCCTTTGATTTCAACAGTTACTACTACAAGGCTAATTACCAAAGGTATTGTGATTGGAACAAGTGACAAAGGAAGTGCATCGAAACCAAAAGAAATGCCAACAAATCAAGACAGGGGGAAAATATCATAATTGAAAAATCAAAAGAAGAAAGGAAGGAAGAGGTTGAGGCAGATATGAAGAAGCAAAGACAAATACAAAGTATTTTAAGACTCCGTCAGAATGATCGTCCAAATCTAAACAAAGGAGATCCAAGGAAGCTGCATAGTTATGAAAACATAGAAGCAAGGGTGGCATATAATGAAATGCATGATTTCGAGAAGAAGCCCAGAAAGAGTTATTCTATCAAAAATTCTGAAACGGATCAACTAGATTTCCCAATGAATGAGATGATGTTCATTATTGCTCAATAAAAAATTGTTGATATATTCAAGAAACCAGATGATTTTACACACGTGAAGTTGAGATTTCATGTAGTTTTATGGAAAGAGCAGGAGGAAGTTTGGTCACTTGTGAAGATTGTCCAAGTAATAAGTGTGACGAAGGATGAAATGTTTTGAGAATATGCTTCAAAATTTCATATATCATGTTGTAAGGGATAACAAGGTTGCATGTAATTTCTCCATTGCTGACTTTTCATTAATGAACTTGAATGATCTTATTCAAGTTGCATACATTCTCAAGGATTCGGATGCTTCAAAGGTTCAAGGAAGCAACAAAGAAGTGTTGAGGTTACGGTTAGGACATCTTAAGCTTTTCATAGACAATTATTACGATTTTCTAGCATTAAATGATATAGAATTAGCTATGTCATTGGGAAAAGAAATTGTAATTCCTCAATCAATGGTGAAAAGAAAAGTTGATCTGATAGAATATGATGATGCTGAGATATGCTTAAAACGCTATGGGATAGTTTTTGTTGGGAAGGGTAAGAATGGAGAACAGTCAAAGTTTTTGTTTCAAGCAAATGATGTCGAAAGATACACAAAAGTCCAATATACGAACTTAATTGTGAGTATGAATAACTGCAAGAAGAACACAAAAGGAGATAAAGCTGAGATGCGAAAGATTATGAATTGGTATGCTAAAGTTCGAAAAACATTACATAAAGGTGCTCAAGTTTTGATTAATTGACTTCGACACTTATTACAATGGGGGGAGAATGTTAGTGTCAAATATATTGTAATGTGTCGAAGTCTGTATTAGCAGTTGCGATAGTAATTTATCTATTTACTAAGACATTTTGTGTTTCGAACTTTGATGTTTAGTCCTTAGTATTTTTTGTATACTTTCTGATTCTCCTATAAATAGGAGTTGTACTCAGGGATAGATAGAACTTTTCCAGGTTTTCTGTCTAAACATGCTCTGTGTATTCAGAAGTATAAGTGAGCTATAAACAAGATCTTATTTACTCCTTGTGTTCATATACTTTGATTACTCTGATTTCTTTTATACTTGATTAAATCACTTCTACACATGCATACCTTAGGAGTGTTAGAACGCTCAAAATCCATCAGTGGTATCAGAGCCAAGGTTTGATTTCAATTATACTTGATGCTACCTGTTTTTTAAGCTTGAAAAATCGATTTTACGCTATTCTGGACAGTGAACTCGCCGAGTCCACTGGGGGACTCGCCGAGTCCAAGCACAAACTCATCCAACTCGCCAAGTCAGCTCCCGCACTCGACGAGTTGGTGCTCCATAATGCAGTTTTTCGATGTTTTTTGTGACAACCCGATATTTCAACTCTATGTAATGACCTAAAAAGTCAAGTATTGTAGCTACTTTTGAAATAATGAAATTAACTTCAAAAATGAAATGTTTAAAAGTCTCTATAGGGATGTATGTTATGCTAGATAATGTGTCAAGGTTTATAGAAATACCAAGAACATTAAAAACCGAGTTATAACGAAGAAGTTATGACCATTCTAAGATTTCCGACAAAACCGGCAACACCGATTAAACGAAAAATGCGAAGTTTCAATTCAATATTTTTTAGCCTTAAGGATCTATATGAAAGTTACTGATAACATCAAACCGTGTGCGTACATAAAAAGAACGTCCAAATCTGACTTAGTATGAGGAAGTTATGATTTTTCCAAGATTCGGGTATAGTAGTAGACAGCTAAAAACTCGAAATAGAGCTCGAGATACTTTTGACCAGACCAACCTAAATGAGAATCGAAGGTCTCAACATTAGTAGCGCAACGGCGAAAAGTCTGACGAAAACGGACATCGGATGAAGAAGTTATGGATTTTTAACGGACTTTTCTTGTCGCGGCCCGTTAAAAATAAATAATTAAAAATAAAGTCAAAATTTGCGGATGAAGTCTAAACGAGAGTTGTAGATAATATTTTCAGCTACGCGTGCATATAAAGAACGTCAAAAATTGAGCTCGTATGCGAAAGTTACGGATTTTACAAGTTCAGAGTCCAAAATCCGAGGCTGTCAGGCCCCCCACGACGTGGCACAGCTTGGCCGCCACCCGACAAGTGACTGAGGGCGTCCAATCAACAGAAGAGGATAAGACTTGCTCCCCACAACGTGGCCAACCTTAGCCATGACGTGGCACACCAGAAATGCCCCTATAAATAGAACTCTTGAGTGCCGGGTTTATGTGCTCCATTCTTCCATCTCTCGTGCTGAAGCTCTGCGGTTAAGCTCCCGAAGCCCTCTCGAAGCCCCGGTTTTCACCTTCAAGTCCCGAAGGAAGGTTTTGTGTTCCCGAGATTCCCGAGATTCCCGAGAATCCCGAGATTTTCCCCCGTTTTCAACTCTTCTTGTCGAAGTGAGTTCATACCCCCTTTCATACACTTTCAAATACTTTATAATGTACTTTTAATACAGTTCGGGGGAGAATACAAGTAAACACACGGCTATTATCGTGTGTTACATAATGTTTCACTTTACTCATTTTTATCAAATGAATCATATGTGATTCATAACTACTATATGAAAACTCTTGTTATACTTTGCACGCACTAGATTTATACAAAGTACATAGTATCCGAAGTAGCCATTATTGTTAAACCATTTTATGCATTCAAAGAACTTATGACTTATGCTTTGTCAAACATTGTGAAAAAGAATAAACTTTGCATACAAAACTACTACTTTAATACAGACTTAGTTGAGAATCCATGAGACGTTTACATATTCAAATACTACCTTTTTGCTAAAAGGTACCACTTCAAGTCCTGTCTATAACCAGAGTCTCCCATAGGGAGAACGTGTCAAATGAGTATAGATCTATACGGGATTTCATGATCCCACGCCCTGATTGTTAGCTACAGTCCGTCCTTTGGGGTGACAGTTTGTCATAACGCTACGACGCCTGAAGAACGTCGCTACAGGCATATTATGTTTAGTATGGTTAGAAAACTCATCGGATATACAATTATTATAGTACTTCTGATTTATGAATGAGTAGCTATTAAAACTATTCTTCATCTAACAACTACGATCTTCTTATAGTTTTACTATATGAAACTATGCCCCAATCTTTTAAAGCATGTCAGTTGCTTCCGGTTTTCGGTGTTGGACATTAGACTGCTTGTTACTTTAGGAAAATAAGGGATTTTCCTGTATACAAAACAATCAACTAATAGGAAAATAAGGGATTTTCTTGATTTAACTATCTACATTTTACAACACAAATATTCTCATGCATTTCATACTTTTATAAGAAAATAAGGGATTTTCTTGGAAAACGCACGAACTTTGGAATGGCATACAATTTCTCAAAACCGTTTATGAACTCACCAACTTAATTGTTGACACTTTTTCTTTGAAATAACTTATATTCTTAGGGAACCACTAAGCAGGTTTGGAAATCAACTTTTGGGGATTAACGCGCTGACGTTAATTACTTCTTTTGAAAGATGTCTATGTATTTATCTTTTGAACATGTAACGAATACAATTATGTAGACATTTGTAAAACCTTTATATATGGTGGTGTGTACTTTCCTGTCTATGAACTGTTATGATACTGAATCTGACGTCCTCCGCCCCCGAACGTTTCCGCCGTTCTGATTTGGGGGTGTGACAAATTGGTATCAGAGCATTGTTTATAGGGAATTAAGTATATCAAAACCATTTTTGGTATACAACTATAAACACAACTGGGCAAAAACACTCTGAGTAAGAGTCATACTTTTGAAATTAAATTTATTTTGTTCCTATAAAGTAGGCGTACATTCATTTCATACTAACAATAGTTTCATAAATAGATCATTATAGAAGTATTATAAATAAGTTGTGCAGTACAGGTACGCCTTGGGACATGTAATCGGAACTGGGAAGAATTAGCCTAATCAACTATATTTATTCGAGAGCCGACTATCGTATGCCAAGGAGTGTCTGCAGTGGACAACAAATTTAAAACTTACCAAAAACATATTGTTAAAGAATACTAAGGGAGTATTTGAGTATCTACAACCATTAAACTTAAGGGTAAATTTCATATGCTTTAGCTTATAGTCAATTCTTAACCCTATTCTCGTATAGACTCAATGGCTGGATTCCATCACCCCGGTGACCCCTATTACCCCAACCAAGGTAATGGAGGATTCGAAGAAGATCCCGAAGAAGACGAGGAACCTATAGAGTTGGACGAAGGAAAGGACTCTGGTATAGATTTGGAGCCAGAGGTAATCAATCCACCGGCCCCATAACCTCCCGTCTATGTGAGGAACTTCCAAGGACCAACTCCCGTGTGGGGGAGTCACCTTCACCATTGGAGCCAACAAGAAAGCTTACGCCCTCCCTACGGCATGTTCCGAGACTTCTACGATGTCAGAGGCGGGGGTTCAGTGGACCGAGCACTCCCAGTCATGATTGGAAAATTAGCCAACCAGTGCTATTAATCCGGAGTTCAAGCCAACCGGATCCACGAGGTCAATGTGGAAGCGCAAGTGCACACTTCCGACATCCGCCGTTTGGACAAGTTGCAAGGGTATGGCCTAGACCGCACTAATGCCCTCCAAGAACAACTGAATGCCACGATCGCAGAAATAACGGAAATGAGGGAACAACAAGCCGCGTTTGATAGGAGCCTCATGGAGTCAAAACAGTCAGACACGGAGTCAAGCTCCAAACGCAACCTGCGCCGCAAGTAGTACTTGCCCGACTTTCAAATTTTGTTATAAGTTAGGACTTCGGCTAAAAGTATTATTTTCTTTAAACTTTCTGTAATCGGAGACCTTTAGAAAGGTCAAAATTTTTTTGTCTAAACTCGGATGTAACACAACCATATGTTTAATATATATAGGGCATATCTCTTTCGTGTGTTAATTATGTGCAGTTCATTCAATCCATGAGTTTATCTATTCAAACTCCATTTGTAAATCGAACTCAAAACCATGTGTCGGTCAAACCAAATTCTTGAACTATTAACGAGAGTTAAATCATTATCATTCAACTCTGAACTACCAAAACTTATAAATCTTTCATTTTCTTTTGGTAGCGCGATGCCTCCTCGTCCAAACCTAAGACCCAGACCGGGCACGGCACCACCACCACCTCCACCACCAACTTATGATCCAGCCATGGTCCAGGCTGCTATCAGATCAGAATTAACTGCAGCCCTCTCGCAAATAAACTCCAACGGAAATGGAGGGGTCGGAAGCAGCACGAATCATTCCAATCATGGCACTGGTCGTGGTCAAGTAAGAGAATGTACTTACAAGGAGTTCTCCAACGCAAAGCCAAAAACTTTTAATGGCATTGGGGGAGTCATTGCACTAATGCAATGGTTCGAAAAGACCGAAACGGTCTTTGAGATCTGCTCATGCCAAGAAGCAAGCAAAGTCAAGTTCGCTGCTTGCACCTTCATTGACCGAGCCCTTACCTGGTGGAAAAGCCATGTCAATTCTGTCACTCTCACTATCGCCAACGCCATGAGTTGGGAGGACCTGAAGGCTCTACTACTGGAAGAATACTGCCCAAGGGGCGAGATACAAAAACTTGAGCAAGAGCTTTGGAATCTGAAGATGACAGGGTCTGATCTAGTCGCCTACACAGCTAGGTTTAGCGACCTCGCTGCATTGTGCCCTACCATGGTCAACCCAGAATCGAAAAAGGTTGAAAGGTCCATTTGGGGGCTGTCACTACAGATTCAAGGCCATGTCCTAGCTTCCAACCCTATCACTTTCAACAGCGCCAAACGCTTGGCTCAGCAACTCATCGACCACGGGGTAAAACAGGGTACCATTGCAGCTACCGCCAATCCATCTAAGGAGGTATAGGGCCAGGGAAGACCTTGGAACAAGAGAAGGGGGCAAACCATACAGGAGAACCCCAAGAAACAACAAGTTGTAGCGACCCACGCTATTACTGTACCTACCATCACTGCTCCCACAAGTTCATACAATGGGAAACTTCCGAAATGTAACCAATGCAACTTCCACCACCACGGTCTCTGCCATGACCTCCAATGCACTAGGTGCAATAAGAAGGGGCGTACGGCCCGATTCTGCAAGGAGCCAACCCAACAAGCCGCCCCCACTGCTAATACCGGAGTAAGCCGAGCCTGCTTTGAGTGTGGAGCCATGGGACACTACCGCAGGGACTGCCCAAAGGTAAACAACAGGAATACCGGCGGAAAGGGCCGAGTGTTCGCAATGGGACAAGACAAAGCCGTTGCGGACCCCACTATTGTTACAGGTACGTTTCTTCTCGATAAATCATATGCATGCATTTTGTTTGATAGTGGAGCGGAGAGAAGTTTTGTGAGTCATGATTTTAAAGGCCTACTAAAACCAACAATCACAATCATTAAGTGAACCGTTTATAGTAGAAATGGCCAACGGTAAAACAGAAGGCACTAAGGAGATATACTTAAGCTGTACCCTAACTCTAAACGATAATCCCTTTCCAATCAACCTCATGCCAGTCTCGATTAAGAGTTTCGATGTCATCATAGGCATCGATTGGTTGAGTTCTCATCATGCAGACATTTTATGTTACGATAAGGCCGTTCGCCTTAATCTGCTAACCGAAGAAACTTTCATTATCTTGGGCGACAAACCCAGTACCACTCTTCGTTTCATCTCAAGTATCCAAGCTCAAAAGTGCCTACGCAAGGAATGTCGTGCGTGTTTGGCACATGTCGTGGATGTGAAACTCGAAGTCCAGGACGTTAAGAATGTGCCTGACGTATGCGATTTTCCTGATGTTTTTCCCGAGGAGCTTCCAGGAATACCACCCGCGAGACAAGTCGAGTTCAGAATCGATCTGATTCCCGGAGCTACTCTAGTAGCCAAAGCGCCCTATCGATTAGCCCCAGCAGAGATGCAGGAGCTATCCAGCCAACTGAATGAGCTACTGGGCAAAGGATTCATCAGGCCGAGCTTCTCGCCTTGGGGAGCACCCGTGTTATTCGTGAAAAAGAAGGATGGATCATTCAGGATGTGCATCGACCACCGAGAACTAAACAAACTTACCATCAAGAATCGATATCCGCTACCCCGAATCGACGACTTATTCGACCAACTCCAAGGAGCCAACTACTTCTCCAAGATCGATCTGAGATCGGGATATCACCAGCTGTGAGTCCTGGAGAGTGATGTTCCCAAGACGACCTTCCGAACAAGATACGGGCATTACGAGTTCGTAGTGATGCCGTTCAGACTAACCAATGCCCCGGCCGTATTCATGGATCTAATGAATCGGGTTTGTCGTCCATTCTCGGATAAATATGTGATAGTATTCATAGACGACATACTCATTTATTCAAAGAGTAAAGAAGAGCATAGCCAACATCTGAGACAAGTCTTAGAGATATTACGAGCTGAGAGACTTTATGTGAAGTTCTCAAAATGTGAGTTTTTTATTAGAAAGGTGGACTTCCTCGGTCACATGGTCAGCAAGGAAGGAATCCACGTGGACCCATCTAAAATCAAGGCTATCAAAAATTGGTCTGCACCAACTACACCAACAGAGATTCGCCAATTTGTAGGCCTTGCTGGTTATTATCGAAGGTTCATTCAGAACTTCTTCAGCATCGCAAAGCCTTTTACCTCCCTAACTCAGAATGGTGTGACCTACAGCTGGGAAGAAAAACAAGATGTTGCCTTTCAGACTCTGAAACAGGCCCTTTGCAGTGCGCCCATTCTTTCTCTTCAAGAGGGGATCGAAGATTTTGTGGTGTATTGCGATGCTTCGAAACAAGGGTTGGGATGTGTACTAATGCAGAGAGGAAAGGGTATTGCGTATGCCTCACGACAACTGAAAACACATGAAGTCAACTACACCACTCATGACTTACAACTTGGAGCGGTGGTCTTCGCTCTGAAAATCTGGAGGCACTACCTATACGGTACCAAGTGCACCATCTTTACAGACCACAAGAGCCTTCAACACATACTCAACCAAAAAGAACTCAACATGAGGCAGAGGCGATGGGTTAAACTACTTAGCGACTACGAATGCGAGATTTGCTATCACCCAGGAAAAGCGAATGTAATAGCTGATGCCCTTAGTCGAAAAGAATACTCAGGTCGCCGAGTGAAATCCTTAACCATGACGATCCATTCACATCTATCCACACAAATCAAGGAAGCTCAGGGGGAAGCCTTGAAAACAAAGAATGTGGCAGGTGAAGCCCTAAGAGGAATGGACAAGAATCTTGAAGTCAAGCGTGACGGAGTTCGTTACTTCATGGATCGAATCTGGACATCGAAGCTTGGTGGATTCAGAGACGTGGTCATGAACGAGGCGCATAAGACTCGATACTATGTGCATCCAGGTTCGGAAAAGATGTATCTGGACCTCAAGAAACTGTATTGGTGGCCGAACATGAAAGCAGAGATAGCTACCTATGTGGGCAAGTGTCTGACTTGCGCCAAAGTCAAGGTAGAATACCAGAAACCATCAGGATACTACAACAACCCGAAATACCCGAGTGGAAGTGGGAACGGATAACCATGGATTTCATAACCAAATTACCCAAGACAACAGGTGGACTTGACACCATCTGGGTAATTGTCGATAGGTTAACAAAAGCCGCACACTTCCTACACATTAAGGAAACCGATAAGATGGAGAAGCTAACTCGAACTTACATCCGAGAGATTGTATGACTGCACGGTGTACCAATATCCATTATCTCTGACAGAGATAGTAGGTTCACCTCGCGATTCTGGCAATCGTTACAAAAATCCCTAGGAACGAGGCTCGACATGAGTACAACTTACCATCCACAAACCAGCGGTCAAAGTGAGAGGACCATACAAACCCTGGAAGATATGCTAAGAGCTTGTGTAATCGATTTTGGTAAAGCATGGGATACCCATTTACCGCTAATTGAATTTTCATACAACAATAGCCATTGGGGTTGATTGAGGGAAAGTCAGCATAGTCCACAACATAGTCCTTCAGGAAATTGATTGCAGCATTGTAAGCGCGAATACTTGAGTGACTTGTTTAGAGATCTCGGAAGTGAGCACCGATGGTGAGAATGCCATTGGGGTTGATTGAGGGAAAGTCAGCATCCGTGAGGGTGATAGTTGCTACTTTGTTCCGAGAGACATAATATCTATACAACATACAATTGAGATCGAACTTGATCGGACCCGTGTTACCATATCCAATGATCTTGGTAATCTTCTTCCAAGACAACACTTCTCTTTTAGGACATACGTTAACGGAGTAGAAGGTTCTAAACCTCTCATGCTTTGTCTTGACGATTATTTGAGGATCATCATTTAGATGAAGAGGAGCATACTTGATGTACAATTGACCATGATGAGAGATTGGTAGATCAAGTTGATCCGCATCCTGAGTTGGAAGATCATAATACTGTTGGATTAGGTGTCTAAGCCTATAACTATTATTAGTATGTACTTGACCCGAGAGTAGCATGGTCCATTTCGGTTGCATGGCACTGGAACAAACTAAAGGATAGATAATTGAGAAGAGGTTATTTATGTTTTATTAATATATTATAAGTTCTAATATATTAATATGAAATCATATTATTTAATTAGTATTGATTGAGAATTAATTTGGAATTAATTTTGTGATCAAAAGAGACTAATTAAATATAAGGGGTTGATTTGGTAAATCATTCATTCTTATAAAGTGGGCTTATGATCCATAGTTCTTCATGTTGGGCTAAACCCATGTGGTAACCCATGGATACTCCATGGAGGTTTTAACCCTTGGAACATGAGGGATATGGAAAGTCATTAGGGTTTACATGGTGTAAACCTAGTTTTCCACACTATGTAAGAAACCCTCTAGCTAATGAAATTGGCACTTAAGTGGCACTAAGGAGTGGCTAGTGGAAACTTAAGAGGGCTAGCCAATTTTATGAGTACAAGTGACCTCCTCGTAAGTTCCTCCATTGTTGGTGGTGTTGTCTGATTCCATTTGAGATGCAACATTTAGGGCATTATGTTCTTAAAGGTCCAAGGCTTGCAACTACAACAAAATGTATGTAATCTAACTTGTTTTAGTACCCAAGTATCAAAGTCTTGTATGCTAGCTAGGGTAACACCTTGGAAAGTTCAAGTTTGCATTTATAATATAGAAAACATAGATCCAAGGTATTTAGGATTGCATGATATTAGTGTCGAATATATTGTAATGTGTCGAAGTCTATATTAGCAGTTTAGATAGTCTTTTATCTATTTACTAAGGCATTTTGTGTTTCAACAAATATTCCTTCAACAAAGCCAGTAGTGTCGAAGGCTGATCCTTTGATTTCAACAGTTACTACTACAAGGCTAATTACCAAAGGTATTGTGATTGGAACAAGTGACAAAGGAAGTGCATCGAAACCAAAAGAAATGCCAACAAATCAAGACAGGGGGAAAATATCATAATTGAAAAATCAAAAGAAGAAAGGAAGGAAGAGGTTGAGGCAGAGATGGAGAAGCAAAGACAAATACAAAGTATTTTAAGACTCCGTCAGAATGATCGTCCAAATCTAAACAAAGGAGATCCAAGGAAGCTGCATAGTTATGAAAACATAGAAGCAAGGGTGGCATATAATGAAATGCATGATTTCGAGAAGAAGCCCAGAAAGAGTTATTCTATCAAAAATTCTGAAACGGATCAACTAGATTTCCCAATGAATGAGATGATGTTCATTATTGCTCAATAAAAAATTGTTGATATATTCAAGAAACCAGATGATTTTACACACGTGAAGTTGAGATTTCATGTAGTTTTATGGAAAGAGCAGGAGGAAGTTTGGTCACTTGTGAAGATTGTCCAAGTAATAAGTGTGACGAAGGATGAAATTTTTTGAGAATATGCTTCAAAATTTCATATATCATGTTGTAAGGGATAACAAGGTTGCATGTAATTTCTCCATTGCTGACTTTTCATTAATGAACTTGAATGATCTTATTCAAGTTGCATACATTCTCAAGGATTCGGATGCTTCAAAGGTTCAAGGAAGCAACAAAGAAGTGTTGAGGTTAGGGTTAGGACATCTTAAGCTTTTCATAGACAATTATTACGATTTTCTAGCATTAAATGATATAGAATTAGCTATGTCATTGGGAAAAGAAGTTGTAATTCCTCAATCAATGGTGAAAAGAAAAGTTGATCTGATAGAATATGATGATGCTGAGATATGATTAAAACGCTATGGGATAGTTTTTGTTGGGAAGGGTAAGAATGGAGAACAGTCAAAGTTTTTGTTTCAAGCAAATGATGTCGAAAGATACACAAAAGTCCAATATACGAACTTAATTGTGAGTATGAATAACTGCAAGAAGAACACAAAAGGAGATAAAGCTGAGATGCGAAAGATTATGAATTGGTATGCTAAAGTTCGAAAAACATTACATAAAGGTGCTCAAGTTTTGATTAATTGACTTCGACACTTATTACAATGGGGGGAGAATGTTAGTGTCAAATATATTGTAATGTGTCGAAGTCTGTATTAGCAGTTGCGATAGTAATTTATCTATTTACTAAGACATTTTGTGTTTCGAACTTTGATGTTTAGTCCTTAGTATTTTTTGTATACTTTCTGATTCTCCTATAAATAGGAGTTGTACTCAGGGATAGATAGAACTTTTCCAGGTTTTCTGTCTAAACATGCTCTGTGTATTCAGAAGTATAAGTGAGCTATAAACAAGATCTTATTTACTCCTTGTGTTCATATACTTTGATTACTCTGATTTCTTTTATACTTGATTAAATCACTTCTACACATGCATACCTTAGGAGTGTTAGAACGCTCAAAATCCATCAGTGGTATCAGAGCCAAGGTTTGATTTCAATTATACTTGATGCTACCTGTTTTTTAAGCTTGAAAAATCGATTTTACGCTATTCTGGACAGTGAACTCGCCGAGTCCACTGGGGGACTCGCCGAGTCCAAGCACAAACTCATCCAACTCGCCAAGTCAGCTCCCGCACTCGACGAGTTGGTGCTCCATAATGCAGTTTTTCGATGTTTTTTGTGACAACCCGATATTTCAACTCTATGTAATGACCTAAAAAGTCAAGTATTGTAGCTACTTTTGAAATAATGAAATTAACTTCAAAAATGAAATGTTTAAAAGTCTCTATAGGGATGTATGTTATGCTAGATAATGTGTCAAGGTTTATAGAAATACTAAGAACATTAAAAACCGAGTTATAACGAAGAAGTTATGACCATTCTAAGATTTCCGACAAAACCGGCAACACCGATTAAACGAAAAATGCAAAGTTTCAATTCAATATTTTTTAGCCTTAAGGATCTATATGAAAGTTACTGATAACATCAAACCGTGTGCGTACATAAAAAGAACGTCCAAATCTGACTTAGTATGAGGAAGTTATGATTTTTCCAAGATTCGGGTATAGTAGTAGACAGCTAAAAACTCGAAATAGAGCTCGAGATACTTTTGACCAGACCAACCTAAATGAGAATCGAAGGTCTCAACATTAGTAGCGCAACAGCGACAAGTCTGACGAAAACGGACATCGGATGAAGAAGTTATGGATTTTTAACGGACTTTTCTTGTCCCGGCCCGTTAAAAATAAATAATTAAAAATAAATTCAAAATTTGCGGATGAAGTCTAAACGAGAGTTGTAGATAATATTTTCAGCTACGCGTGCATATAAAGAACGTCAAAAATTGAGCTCGTATGCGAAAGTTACGGATTTTACAAGTTCAGAGTCCAAAATCCGAGGCTGTCAGGCCCCCCACGACGTGGCACAGCTTGGCCGCCACCCGACAAGTGACTGAGGGCGTCCAATCAACAGAAGAGGATAAGACTTGCTCCCCACAACGTGGCCAACCTTAGCCATGACGTGGCACACCAGAAATGCCCCTATAAATAGAACTCTTGGGTGCCGGGTTTATGTGCTCCATTCTTCCATCTCTCGTGATGAAGCTCTGCGGTTAAGCTCCCGAAGCCCTCTCGAAGCCCCGGTTTTCACCTTCAAGTCCCGAAGGAAGGTTTTGTGTTCCCGAGATTCCCGAGATTCCCGAGAATCCCGAGATTTTCCCCCGTTTTCAACTCTTCTTGTCGAAGTGAGTTCATACCCCCTTTCATACACTTTCAAATACTTTATAATGTACTTTTAATACAGTTCGGGGGAGAATACAAGTAAACACACGACTATTATCGTGTGTTACATAATGTTTCACTTTACTCATTTTTATCAAATGAATCATATGTGATTCATAACTACTATATGAAAACTCTTGTTATACTTTGCACGCACTAGATTTATACAAAGTACATAGTATCCGAAGTAGCCATTATTGTTAAACCATTTTATGCATTCAAAGAACTTATGACTTATGCTTTGTCAAACATTGTGAAAAAGAATAAACTTTGCATACAAAACTACTACTTTAATACAGACTTAGTTGAGAATCCATGAGACGTTTACATATTCAAATACTACCTTTTTGCTAAAAGGTACCACTTCAAGTCCTGTCTATAACCAGAGTCCCCCATAGGGAGAACGTGTCAAATGAGTATAGATCTATACGGGATTTCATGATCCCACGCCCTGATTGTTAGCTACAGTCCGTCCTTTGGGGTGACAGTTTGTCATAACGCTACGACGCCTGAAGAACGTCGCTACAGGCATATTATGTTTAGTATGGTTATAAAACTCATCGGATATACAATTATTATAGTACTTCTGATTTATGAATGAGTAGCTATTAAAACTATTCTTCATCTAACAACTACGATCTTCTTATAGTTTTACTATATGAAACTATGCCCCAATCTTTTAAAGCATGTCAGTTGCTTCCGGTTTTCGGTGTTGGACATTAGACTGCTTGTTACTTTAGGAAAATAAGGGATTTTCCTGTATACAAAAAAATCAACTAATAGGAAAATAAGGGATTTTCTTGATTTAACTATCTACATTTTACAACACAAATATTCTCATGCATTTCATACTTTTATAAGAAAATAAGGGATTTTCTTGGAAAACGCACGAACTTTGGAATGGCATACAATTTCTCAAAACCGCTTATGAACTCACCAACTTAATTGTTGACACTTTTTCTTTGAAATAACTTGTATTCTTAGGGAACCACTAAGCAGGTTTGGAAATCAACTTTTGGGGATTAACGCGCTGACATTAATTACTTCTTTTGAAAGATGTCTATGTATTTATCTTTTGAACATGTAACGAATACAATTATGCAGACATTTGTAAAACCTTTATATATATGGTGGTGTGTACTTTCCTGTCTATGAACTGTTATGATACTGAATATGACGTCCTCCGCCCCCGAACGTTTCCGCCGTTCTGATTTGGGGGTGTGACAGATTGGTATCAGAGTATTGTTTATAGGGAATTAAGTATATCAAAACCATTTTTGGTATACAACTATAAACACAACTGGGCAAAAACACTCTGAGTAAGAGTCATACTTTTGAAATTAAATTTATTTTGTTCCTATAAAGTAGGCGTACATTCATTTCATACTAATAATTGTTTCATAAATAGATCATTATAGAAGTATTATAAATAAGTTGTGCAGTGCAGGTACGCCTTGGGACATGTAATCGGAACTGGGAAGAATTAGCCTAATCAACTATATTTATTCGAGAGCCGACTAACGTATGCCAAGGAGTGTCTGCAGTGGACAACAAATTTAAAACTTACCAAAAGCATATTGTTAAAGAATACTAAGGGAGTATTTGAGTATCTACAACCATTAAACTTAAGGGTAAATTTCATATGCTTTAGCTTATAGTCAATTCTTAACCCTATTCTCGTATAGACTCAATGGCTGGATTCCATCACCCCGGTGACCCCTATTACCCCAACCAAGGTAATGGAGGATTCGAAGAAGATCCCGAAGAAGACGAGGAACCTATAGAGTTGGACGAAGGAAAGGACTCTAGTATAGATTTGGAGCCAGAGGTAATCAATCCACCGGCCCCATAACCTCCCGTCTATGTGAGGAACTTCCAAGGACCAACTCCCGTGTGGGGGAGTCACCTTCACCATTGGAGCCAACAAGAAAGCTTACGCCCTCCCTACGGCATGTTCCGAGACTTCTACGATGTCAGAGGCGGGGGTTCAGTGGACCGAGCACTCCCAGTCATGATTGGAAAATTAGCCAACCAGTGCTATTAATCCGGAGTTCAAGCCAACCGGATCCACGAGGTCAATGTGGAAGCGCAAGTGCACACTTCCGACATCCGCCGTTTGGACAAGTTGCAAGGGTATGGCCTAGACCGCACTAATGCCCTCCAAGAACAACTGAATGCCACGATCGCAGAAATAACGGAAATGAGGGAACAACAGGCCGCGTTTGATAGGAGCCTCATGGAGTCAAAACAGTCAGACACGGAGTCAAGCTCCAAACGCAACCTGCGCCGCAAGTAGTACTTGCCCGACTTTCAAATTTTGTTATAAGTTAGGACTTCGGCTAAAAGTATTATTTTCTTTAAACTTTCTGTAATCGGAGACCTTTAGAAAGGTCAAAATTTTTTGTCTAAACTCGGATGTAACACAACCATATGTTTAATATATATAGGGCATATCTCTTTCGTGTGTTAATTATGTGCAGTTCATTCAATCCATGAGTTTATCTATTCAAACTCCATTTGTAAATCGAACTCAAAACCATGTGTCGGTCAAACCAAATTCTTGAACTATTAACGAGAGTTAAATCATTATCATTCAACTCTGAACTACCAAAACTTATAAATCTTTCATTTTCTTTTGGTAGCGCGATGCCTCCTCGTCCAAACCTAAGACCCAGACCGGGCACGGCACCACCACCACCTCCACCACCAACTTATGATCCAGCCATGGTCCAGGCTGCTATCACATCAGAATTAACTGCAGCCCTCTCGCAAATAAACTCCAACGGAAATGGAGGGGTCGGAAGCAGCACGAATCATTCCAATCATGGCACTGGTCGTGGTCAAGTAAGAGAATGTACTTACAAGGAGTTCTCCAACGCAAAGCCAAAAACTTTTAATGGCATTGGGGGAGTCATTGCACTAATGCAATGGTTCGAAAAGACCGAAACGGTCTTTGAGATCTGCTCATGCCAAGAAGCAAGCAAAGTCAAGTTCGCTGCTTGCACCTTCATTGACCGAGCCCTTACCTGGTGGAAAAGCCATGTCAATTCTGTCACTCTCACTATCGCCAACGCCATGAGTTGGGAGGACCTGAAGGCTCTACTACTGGAAGAATACTGCCCAAGGGGCGAGATACAAAAACTTGAGCAAGAGCTTTGGAATCTGAAGATGACAGGGTCTGATCTAGTCGCCTACACAGCTAGGTTTAGCGACCTCGCTGCATTGTGCCCTACCATGGTCAACCCAGAATCGAAAAAGGTTGAAAGGTCCATTTGGGGGCTGTCACTACAGATTCAAGGCCATGTCCTAGCTTCCAACCCTATCACTTTCAACAGCGCCAAACGCCTGGCTCAGCAACTCATCGACCACGGGGTAAAACAGGGTACCATTGCAGCTACCGCCAATCCATCTAAGGAGGTATAGGGCCAGGGAAGACCTTGGAACAAGAGAAGGGGGCAAACCATACAGGAGAACCCCAAGAAACAACAAGTTGTAGCGACCCACGCTATTACTGTACCTACCATCACTGCTCCCACAAGTTCATACAATGGGAAACTTCCGAAATGTAACCAATGCAACTTCCACCACCACGGTCTCTGCCATGACCTCCAATGCACTAGGTGCAATAAGAAGGGGCGTACGGCCCGATTCTGCAAGGAGCCAACCCAACAAGCCGCCCCCACTGCTAATACCGGAGTAAGCCGAGCCTGCTTTGAGTGTGGAGCCATGGGACACTACCGAAGGGACTGCCCAAAGGTAAACAACAGGAATACCGGCGGAAAGGGCCGAGTGTTCGCAATGGGACAAGACAAAGCCGTTGCGGACCCCACTATTGTTACAGGTACGTTTCTTCTCGATAAATCATATGCATGCATTTTGTTTGATAGTGGAGCGGAGAGAAGTTTTGTGAGTCATGATTTTAAAGGCCTACTAAAACCAACAATCACAATCATTAAGTGAACCGTTTATAGTAGAAATGGCCAACGGTAAAACAGAAGGCACTAAGGAGATATACTTAAGCTGTACCCTAACTCTAAACGATAATCCCTTTCCAATCAACCTCATGCCAGTCTCGATTAAGAGTTTCGATGTCATCATAGGCATCGATTGGTTGAGTTCTCATCATGCAGACATTTTATGTTACGATAAGGCCGTTCGCCTTAATCTGCTAACCGAAGAAACTTTCATTATCTTGGGCGACAAACCCAGTACCACTCTTCGTTTCATCTCAAGTATCCAAGCTCAAAAGTGCCTACGCAAGGAATGTCGTGCGTGTTTGGCACATGTCGTGGATGTGAAACTCGAAGTCCAGGACGTTAAGAATGTGCCTGACGTATGCGATTTTCCTGATGTTTTTCCCGAGGAGCTTCCAGGAATACCACCCGCGAGACAAGTCGAGTTCAGAATCGATCTGATTCCCGGAGCTACTCTAGTAGCCAAAGCGCGCTATCGATTAGCCCCAGCAGAGATGCAGGAGCTATCCAGCCAACTGAATGAGCTACTCGGCAAAGGATTCATCAGGCCGAGCTTCTCGCCTTGGGGAGCACCCGTGTTATTCGTGAAAAAGAAGGATGGATCATTCAGGATGTGCATCGACTACCGAGAACTAAAAAAACTTACCATCAAGAATCGATATCCGCTACCCCGAATCGACGACTTATTCGACCAACTCCAAGGAGCCAACTACTTCTCCAAGATCGATCTGAGATCGGGATATCACCAGCTGTGAGTCCTGGAGAGTGATGTTCCCAAGACGACCTTCCGAACAAGATACGGGCATTACGAGTTTGTAGTGATGCCGTTCAGACTAACCAATGCCCCGGCCGTATTCATGGATCTAATGAATCGGGTATGTCGTCCATTCTTGGATAAATATGTGATAGTATTCATAGACGACATACTCATTTATTCAAAGAGTAAAGAAGAGTGTAGCCAACATCTGAGACAAGTCTTAGAGACATTACGAGCTGAGAGACTTTATGCGAAGTTCTCAAAATGCGAGTTTTTTATTAGAAAGGTGGACTTCCTCGGTCACATGGTCAGCAAGGAAGGAATCCACGTGGACCCATCTAAAATCAAGGCTATCAAAAATTGGTCTGCACCAACTACACCAACAGAGATTCGCCAATTTGTAGGCCTTGCTGGTTATTATCGAAGGTTCATTCATAACTTCTTCAGCATCGCAAAGCCTTTTACCTCCCTAACTCAGAAAGGTGTGACCTACAGCCGGGAAGAAAAACAAGATGTTGCCTTTCAGACTCTGAAACAGGCCCTTTGCAGTGCGCCCATTCTTTCTCTTCAAGAGGGGATCGAAGATTTTGTGGTGTATTGCGATGCTTCGAAACAAGGGTTGGGATGTGTACTAATGCAGAGAGGAAAGGCTATTGCGTATGCCTCACGACAACTGAAAACACATGAAGTCAACTACACCACTCATGACTTACAACTTGGAGCGGTGGTCTTCGCTCTGAAAATCTGGAGGCACTACCTATACGGTACCAAGTGCACCATCTTTACAGACCACAAGAGCCTTCAACACATACTCAACCAAAAAGAACTCAACATGAGGCAGAGGCGATGGGTTGAACTACTTAGCGACTACGAATGCGAGATTTGCTATCACCCGGGAAAAGCGAATGTAATAGCTGATGCCCTTAGTCGAAAAGAATACTCAGGTCGCCGAGTGAAATCCTTAACCATGACGATCCATTCACATCTATCCACACAAATCAAGGAAGCTCAGGGGGAAGCCTTGAAAACAAAGAATGTGGCAGGTGAAGCCCTAAGAGGAATGGACAAGAATCTTGAAGTTAAGCGTGACGGAGTTCGTTACTTCATGGATCGAATCTGGACACCGAAGCTTGGTGGATTCAGAGACGTGGTCATGAACGAGGCGCATAAGACTCGATACTATGTGCATCCAGGTTCGGAAAAGATGTATCTGGACCTCAAGAAACTGTATTGGTGGCCGAACATGAAAGCAGAGATAGCTACCTATGTGGGCAAGTGTCTGACTTGCGCCAAAGTCAAGGTAGAATACCAGAAACCATCAGGATTACTACAACAACCCGAAATACCCGAGTGGAAGTGGGAACGGATAACCATGGATTTCATAACCAAATTACCCAAGACAACAGATGGACTTGACACCATCTGGGTAATTGTCGATAGGTTAACAAAATCCGCACACTTCCTACACATTAAGGAAACCGATAAGATGGAGAAGCTAACTCGAACTTACATCCGAGAGATTGTATGACTGCACGGTGTACCAATATCCATTATCTCTGACAGAGATAGTAGGTTCACCTCGCGATTCTGGCAATCGTTACAAAAATCCCTAGGAACGAGGCTCGCCATGAGTACAACTTACCATCCACAAACCAGCGGTCAAAGTGAGAGGACCATACAAACCCTGGAAGATATGCTAAGAGCTTGTGTAATCGATTTTGGTAAAGCATGGGATACCCATTTACCGCTAATTGAATTTTCATACAACAATAGCCATTGGGGTTGATTGAGGGAAAGTCAGCATAGTCCACAACATAGTCCTTCAGGAAATTGATTGCAGCATTGTAAGCGCGAATACTTGAGTGACTTGTTTAGAGATCTCGGAAGTGAGCACCGATGGTGAGAATGCCATTGGGGTTGATTGAGGGAAAGTCAGCATCCATGAGGGTGATAGTTGCTACTTTGTTCCGAGAGACATAATATCTATACAACATACAATTGAGATCGAACTTGATCGGACCCGTGTTACCATATCAAATGATCTTGGTAATCTTCTTCCAAGACAACACTTCTCTTTTAGGACATACGTTAACGGAGTAGAAGGTTCAAAACCTCTCATGCTTTGTCTTGACGATTATTTGAGGATCATCATTTAGATGAAGAGGAGCATACTTGATGTACAATTGACCATGATGAGAGATTGGTAGATCAAGTTGATCCGCATCCTGAGTTGGAAGATCATAATACTGTTGGATTAGGTGTCTAAGCCTATAACTATTATTAGTATGTACTTGACCCGAGAGTAGCATGGTCCATTTCGGTTGCATGGCACCGGAACAAACTAAAGGATAGATAATTGAGAAGAGGTTATTTATGTTTTATTAATATATTATAAGTTCTAATATATTAATATGAAATCATATTATTTAATTAGTATTGATTGAGAATTAATTTGGAATTAATTTTGTGATCAAAAGAGACTAATTAAATATAAGGGGTTGATTTGGTAAATCATTCATTCTTATAAAGTGGGCTTATGATCCATAGTTCTTCATGTTGGGCTAAACCCATGTGGTAACCCATGGATACTCCATGGAGGTTTTAACCCTTGGAACATGAGGGATATGGAAAGTCATTAGGGTTTACATGGTGTAAACCTAGTTTTCCACACTATGTAAGAAACCCTCTAGCTAATGAAATTGGCACTTAAGTGGCACTAAGGAGTGGCTAGTGGAAACTTAAGAGGGCTAGCCAATTTTATGAGTACAAGTGACCTCCTCGTAAGTTCCTCCATTGTTGGTGGTGTTGTCTGATTCCATTTGAGATGCAACATTTAGGGCATTATGTTCTTAAAGGTCCAAGGCTTGCAACTACAACAAAATGTATGTAATCTAACTTGTTTTAGTACCCAAGTATCAAAGTTTTGTATGCTAGCTAGGGTAACACCTTGGAAAGTTCAAGTTTGCATTTATAATATAGAAAACATAGATCCAAGGTATTTAGGATTGCATGATATTAGTGTCGAATATATTGTAATGTGTCGAAGTCTATATTAGCAGCTTAGATAGTCTTTTATCTATTTACTAAGGCATTTTGTGTTTCAACAAATATTCCTTCAACAAAGCCAGTAGTGTCGAAGGCTGATCCTTTGATTTCAACAGTTACTACTACAAGGCTAATTACCAAAGGTATTGTGATTGGAACAAGTGACAAAGGAAGTGCATCGAAACCAAAAGAAATGCCAACAAATCAAGACAGGGGGAAAATATCATAATTGAAAAATCAAAAGAAGAAAGGAAGGAAGAGGTTGAGGCAGATATGGAGAAGCAAAGACAAATACAAAGTATTTTAAGACTCCGTCAGAATGATCGTCCAAATCTAAACAAAGGAGATCCAAGGAAGCTGCATAGTTATGAAAACATAGAAGCAAGGGTGGCATATAATGAAATGCATGATTTCGAGAAGAAGCCCAGAAAGAGTTATTCTATCAAAAATTCTGAAACGGATCAACTAGATTTCCCAATGAATGAGATGATGTTCATTATTGCTCAATAAAAAATTGTTGATATATTCAAGAAACCAGATGATTTTACACACGTGAAGTTGAGATTTCATGTAGTTTTATGGAAAGAGCAGGAGGAAGTTTGGTCACTTGTGAAGATTGTCCAAGTAATAAGTGTGACGAAGGATGAAATTTTTTGAGAATATGCTTCAAAATTTCATATATCATGTTGTAAGGGATAAAAAGGTTGCATGTAATTTCTCCATTGCTGACTTTTCATTAATGAACTTGAATGATCTTATTCAAGTTGCATACATTCTCAAGGATTCGGATGCTTCAAAGGTTCAAGGAAGCAACAAAGAAGTGTTGAGGTTAGGGTTAGGACATCTTAAGCTTTTCATAGACAATTATTACGATTTTCTAGCATTAAATGATATAGAATTAGCTATGTCATTGGGAAAAGAAGTTGTAATTCCTCAATCAATGGTGAAAAGAAAAGTTGATCTGATAGAATATGATGATGCTGAGATATGCTTAAAACGCTATGGGATAGTTTTTGTTGGGAAGGGTAAGAATGGAGAACAGTCAAAGTTTTTGTTTCAAGCAAATGATGTCGAAAGATACACAAAAGTCCAATATACGAACTTAATTGTGAGTATGAATAACTGCAAGAAGAACACAAAAGGAGATAAAGCTGAGATGCGAAAGATTATGAATTGGTATGCTAAAGTTCGAAAAACATTACATAAAGGTGCTCAAGTTTTGATTAATTGACTTCGACACTTATTACAATGGGGGGAGAATGTTAGTGTCAAATATATTGTAATGTGTCGAAGTCTGTATTAGCAGTTGCGATAGTAATTTATCTATTTACTAAGACATTTTGTGTTTCGAACTTTGATGTTTAGTCCTTAGTATTTTTTGTATACTTTCTGATTCTCCTATAAATAGGAGTTGTACTCAGGGATAGATAGAACTTTTCCAGGTTTTCTGTCTAAACATGCTCTGTGTATTCAGAAGTATAAGTGAGCTATAAACAAGATCTTATTTACTCCTTGTGTTCATATACTTTGATTACTCTGATTTCTTTTATACTTGATTAAATCACTTCTACACATGCATACCTTAGGAGTGTTAGAACGCTCAAAATCCATCAGTGGTATCAGAGCCAAGGTTTGATTTCAATTATACTTGATGCTACCTGTTTTTTAAGCTTGAAAAATCGATTTTACGCTATTCTGGACAGTGAACTCGCCGAGTCCACTGGGGGACTCGCCGAGTCCAAGCACAAACTCATCCAACTCGCCAAGTCAGCTCCCGCACTCGACGAGTTGGTGCTCCATAATGCAGTTTTTCGATGTTTTTTGTGACAACCCGATATTTCAACTCTATGTAATGACCTAAAAAGTCAAGTATTGTAGCTACTTTTGAAATAATGAAATTAACTTCAAAAATGAAATGTTTAAAAGTCTCTATAGGGATGAATGTTATGCTAGATAATGTGTCAAGGTTTATAGAAATACTAAGAACACTAAAAACCGAGTTATAACGAAGAAGTTATGACCATTCTAAGATTTCCGACAAAACCGACAACACCGATTAAACGAAAAATGCGAAGTTTCAATTCAATAGTTTTTAGCCTTAAGGATCTATATGAAAGTTACTGATAACATCAAACCGTGTGCGTACATAAAAAGAACGTCCAAATCTGACTTAGTATGAGGAAGTTATGATTTTTCCAAGATTCGGGTATAGTAGTAGACAGCTAAAAACTCGAAATAGAGCTCGAGATACTTTTGACCAGACCAACCTAAATGAGAATCGAAGGTCTCAACATTAGTAGCGCAACGGCGAAAAGTCTGACGAAAACGGACATCGGATGAAGAAGTTATGGATTTTTAACGGACTTTTCTTGTCCCGGCCCGTTAAAAATAAATAATTAAAAATAAAGTCAAAATTTGCGGATGAAGTCTAAACGAGAGTTGTAGATAATATTTTCAGCTACGCGTGCATATAAAGAACGTCAAAAATTGAGCTCGTATGCGAAAGTTACGGATTTTACAAGTTCGGAGTCCAAAATCCGAGGCTGTCAGGCCCCCCACGACGTGGCAAAGCTTGGCCGGGACCCGGCAAGTGACTGAGGGCGTCCAATCAACGGAATAGGATAAGACTTGCTCCCCACAACGTGGCCAACCTTAGCCATGACGTGGCACACCAGAAATGCCCCTATAAATAGAACTCTTGGGTGCCGGGTTTATGTGCTCCATTCTTCCATCTCTCGTGCTGAAGCTCTGCGGTTAAGCTCCCGAAGCCCTCTCGAAGCCCCGGTTTTCACCTTCAAGTCCCGAAGGAAGGTTTTGTGTTCCCGAGATTCCCGAGATTCCCGAGAATCCCGAGATTTTCCCCCGTTTTCAACTCTTCTTGTCGAAGTGAGTTCATACCCCCTTTCATACACTTTCAAATAATGTACTTTTAATACAGTTCGGGGGAGAATACAAGTAAACACACGGCTATTATCGTGTGTTACATAATGTTTCACTTTACTCATTTTTATCAAATGAATCATATGTGATTCATAACTACTATATGAAAACTCTTGTTATACTTTGCACGCACTAGATTTATACAAAGTACATAGTATCCGAAGTAGCCATTATTGTTAAACCATTTTATGCATTCAAAGAACTTATGACTTATGCTTTGTCAAACATTGTGAAAAAGAATAAACTTTGCATACAAAACTACTACTTTAATACAGACTTAGTTGAGAATCCATGAGACGTTTACATATTCAAATACTACCTTTTTGCTAAAAGGTACCACTTCAAGTCCTGTCTATAACCAGAGTCCCCCATAGGGAGAACGTGTCAAATGAGTATAGATCTATACGGGATTTCATGATCCCACGCCCTGATTGTTAGCTACAGTCCGTCCTTTGGGGTGACAGTTTGTCATAACGCTACGACGCCTGAAGAACGTCGCTACAGGCATATTATGTTTAGTATGGTTATAAAACTCATCGGATATACAATTATTATAGTACTTCTGATTTATGAATGAGTAGCTATTAAAACTATTCTTCATCTAACAACTACGATCTTCTTATAGTTTTACTATATGAAACTATGCCCCAATCTTTTAAAGCATGTCAGTTGCTTCCGGTTTTCGGTGTTGGACATTAGACTGCTTGTTACTTTAGGAAAATAAGGGATTTTCCTGTATACAAAACAATCAACTAATAGGAAAATAAGGGATTTTCTTGATTTAACTATCTACATTTTACAACACAAATATTCTCATGCATTTCATACTTTTATAAGAAAATAAGGGATTTTCTTGGAAAACGCACGAACTTTGGAATGGCATACAATTTCTCAAAACCGCTTATGAACTCACCAACTTAATTGTTGACACTTTTTCTTTGAAATAACTTGTATTCTTAGGGAACCACTAAGCAGGTTTGGAAATCAACTTTTGGGGATTAACGCGCTGACGTTAATTACTTCTTTTGAAAGATGTCTATGTATTTATCTTTTGAACATGTAACGAATACAATTATGTAGACATTTGTAAAACCTTTATATATATGGTGGTGTGTACTTTCCTGTCTATGAACTGTTATGATACTGAATATGACGTCCTCCGCCCCCGAACGTTTTCGCCGTTCTGATTTGGGGGTGTGACAGATTGGTATCAGAGCATTGTTTATAGGGAATTAAGTATATCAAAACCATTTTTGGTATACAACTATAAACACAACTGGGCAAAAACACTCTGAGTAAGAGTCATACTTTTGAAATTAAATTTATTTTGTTCCTATAAAGTAGGCGTACATTCATTTCATACTAATAATAGTTTCATAAATAGATCATTATAGAAGTATTATAAATAAGTTGTGCAGTGCAGGTACGCCTTGGGACATGTAATTGGAACTGGGAAGAATTAGCCTAATCAACTATATTTATTCGAGAGCCGACTAACGTATGCCAAGGAGTGTCTGCAGTGGACAACAAATTTAAAACTTACCAAAAGCATATTGTTAAAGAAAACTAAGGGAGTATTTGAGTATCTACAACCATTAAACTTAAGGGTAAATTTCATATGCTTTAGCTTATAGTCAATTCTTAACCCTATTCTCGTATAGACTCAATGGCTGGATTCCATCACCCCGGTGACCCCTATTACCCCAACCAAGGTAATGGAGGATTCGAAGAAGATCCCGAAGAAGACGAGGAACCTATAGAGTTGGACGAAGGAAAGGACTCTGGTATAGATTTGGAGCCAGAGGTAATCAATCCACCGGCCCCACAACCTCCCGTCTATGTGAGGAACTTCCAAGGACCAACTCCCGTGTGGGGGAGTCACCTTCACCATTGGAGCCAACAAGAAAGCTTACGCCCTCCCTACGGCATGTGCCGAGACTTCTACGATGTCAGAGGCGGGGGTTCAGTGGACCGAGCACTCCCAGTCATGATTGGAAAATTAGCCAACCAGTGCTATTAATCCGGAGTTCAAGCCAACCGGATCCATGAGGTCAATGTGGAAGCGCAAGTGCACACTTCCGACATCCGCCGTTTGGACAAGTTGCAAGGGTATGGCCTAGACCGCACTAATGCCCTCCAAGAACAACTGAATGCCACGATCGCAGAAATAACGGAAATGAGGGAACAACAGGCCGCGTTTGATAGGAGCCTCATGGAGTCAAAACAGTCAGACACGGAGTCAAGCTCCAAACGCAACCTGCGCCGCAAGTAGTACTTGCTCGACTTTCAAATTTTGTTATAAGTTAGGACTTCGGCTAAAAGTATTATTTTCTTTAAACTTTCTGTAATCGGAGACCTTTAGAAAGGTCAAATTTTTTTTGTCTAAACTCGGATGTAACACAACCATATGTTTAATATATATAGGGCATATCTCTTTCGTGTGTTAATTATGTGCAGTTCATTCAATCCAGGAGTTTATCTATTCAAACTCCATTTGTAAATCGAACTCAAAACCCTGTGTAGGTCAAACCAAATTCTTGAACTATTAACGAGAGTTAAATCACTATCATTCAACTCTGAACTACCAAAACTTATAAATCTTTCATTTTCTTTTGGTAGCGCGATGCCTCCTCGTCCAAACCTAAGACCCAGACCGGGCACGACACCACCACCACCTCCACCACCAACTTATGATCCAGCCATGGTCCAGGCTGCTATCACATCAGAATTAACTGCAGCCCTCTCGCAAATAAACTCCAACGGAAATGGAGGGGTCGGAAGCAGCACGAATCATTCCAATCATGGCACTGGTCGTGGTCAAGTAAGAGAATGTACTTACAAGGAGTTCTCCAACGCAAAGCCAAAAACTTTTAATGGCATTGGGGGAGTCATTGCACTAATGCAATGGTTCGAAAAGACCGAAACGGTCTTTGAGATCTGCTCATGCCAAGAAGCAAGCAAAGTCAAGTTCGCTGCTTGCACCTTCATTGACCGAGCCCTTACCTGGTGGAAAAGCCATGTCAATTCTGTGACTCTCACTATCGCCAACGCCATGAGTTGGGAGGACCTGAAGGCTCTACTACTGGAAGAATACTGCCCAAGGGGCGAGATACAGAAACTTGAGCAAGAGCTTTGGAATCTGAAGATGACAGGGTCTGATCTAGTCGCCAACACAGCTAGGTTTAGCGACCTCGCTGCATTGTGCCCTACCATGGTCAACCCAGAATCGAAAAAGGTTGAAAGGTCCATTTGGGGGCTGTCACTACAGATTCAAGGCCATGTCCTAGCTTCCAACCCTATCACTTTCAACAGCGCCAAACGCCTGGCTCAGCAACTCATCGACCATGGGGTAAAACAGGGTACCATTGCAGCTACCGCCAATCCATCTAAGGAGGTATAGGGCCAGGGAAGACCTTGGAACAAGAGAAGGGGGCAAACCATACAGGAGAACCCCAAGAAACAACAAGTTGTAGCGACCCACGCTATTACTGTACCTACCATCACTGCTCCCACAAGTTCATACAATGGGAAACTTCCGAAATGTAACCAATGCAACTTCCACCACCACGGTCTCTGGCGTGACCTCCAATGCACTAGGTGCAATAAGAAGGGGCATACGGCCCGATTCTGCAAGGAGCCAACCCAACAAGCCGCCCCCACTGCTAATACTAGAGTAAGCCGAGCCTGCTTTGAGTGTGGAGCCATGGGACACTACCGCAGGGACTGCCCGAAGGTAAACAACAGGAATACCGGCGGAAAGGGCCGAGTGTTCGCAATGGGACAAGACAAAGCCGTTGCGGACCCCACTATTGTTACAGGTACGTTTCTTCTCGATAACTCATATGCATGCATTTTGTTTGATAGTGGAGCGGAGAGAAGTTTTGTGAGTCATGATTTTAAAGGCCTGCTAAAACCAACAATCACAATCATTAAGTGAACCGTTTATAGTAGAAATGGCCAACGGTAAAACAGAAGGCACTAAGGAGATATACTTAAGCTGTACCCTAACTCTAAACGATAATCCCTTTCCAATCAACCTCATGCCAGTCTCGATTAAGAGTTTCGATGTCATCATAGGCATCGATTGGTTGAGTTCTCATCATGCATACATTTTATGTTACGATAAGGCCGTTCGCCTTAATCTGCTAACCGAAGAAACTTTCATTATCTTGGGCGACAAACCCAGTACCACTCTTCGTATCATCTCAAGTATCCAAGCTCAAAAGTGCCTACGCAAGGAATGTCGTGCGTGTTTGGCACATGTCGTGGATGTGAAACTCGAAGTCCAGGACGTTAAGAATGTGCCTGACGTATGCGATTTTCCTGATGTTTTTCCCGAGGAGCTTCCAGGAATACCACCCGCGAGACAAGTCGAGTTCAGAATCGATCTGATTCCCGGAGCTACTCTAGTAGCCAAAGCGCGCTATCGATTAGCCCCAGCAGAGATGCAGGAGCTATCCAGCCAACTGAATGAGCTACTCGGCAAAGGATTCATCAGGCCGAGCTTCTCGCCTTGGGGAGCACCCGTGTTATTCGTGAAAAAGAAGGATGGATCATTCAGGATGTGCATCGACTACCGAGAACTAAAAAAACTTACCATCAAGAATCGATATCCGCTACCCCGAATCGACGACTTATTCGACCAACTCCAAGGAGCCAACTACTTCTCCAAGATCGATCTGAGATCGGGATATCACCAGCTGTGAGTCCTGGAGAGTGATGTTCCCAAGACGACCTTCCGAACAAGATACGGGCATTACGAGTTTGTAGTGATGCCGTTCAGACTAACCAATGCCCCGGCCGTATTCATGGATCTAATGAATCGGGTATGTCGTCCATTCTTGGATAAATATGTGATAGTATTCATAGACGACATACTCATTTATTCAAAGAGTAAAGAAGAGCGTAGCCAACATCTGAGACAAGTCTTAGAGACATTACGAGCTGAGAGACTTTATGTGAAGTTCTCAAAATGCGAGTTTTTGATTAGAAAGGTGGACTTCCTCGATCACATGGTCAGCAAGGAAGGAATCCACGTGGACCCATCTAAAATCAAGGCTATCAAAAATTGGTCTGCACCAACTACACCAACAGAGATTCGCCAATTTGTAGGCCTTGCTGGTTATTATCGAAGGTTCATTCAGAACTTCTTCAGCATCGCAAAGCCTTTTACCTCCCTAACTCAGAAAGGTGTGACCTACAGCTGGGAAAAAAACAAGATGTTGCCTTTCAGACTCTGAAACAGGCCCTTTGCAGTGCGCCCATTCTTTCTCTTCAAGAGGGGATCGAAGATTTTGTGGTGTATTGCGATGCTTCGAAACAAGGGTTGGGATGTGTACTAATGCAGAGAGGAAAGGCTATTGTGTATGCCTCACGACAACTGAAAACACATGAAGTCAACTACACCACTCATGACTTAGAACTTGGAGCGGTGGTCTTCGCTCTAAAAATCTGGAGGCACTACCTATACGGTACCAAGTGCATCATCTTTACAGACCACAAGAGCCTTCAACACATACTCAACTAAAAAGAACTCAACATGAGGCAGACGCGATGGGTTGAACTACTTAGCGACTACGAATGCGAGATTTGCTATCACCCGGGAAAAGCGAATGTAGTAGCTGATGCCCTTAGTCGAAAAGAATACTCAGGTCGCCGAGTGAAATCCTTAACCATGACGATCCATTCACATCTGTCCACACAAATCAAGGAATCTCAGGGGGAAGCCTTGAAAACAAAGAATGTGGCAGGTGAAGCCCTAAGAGGAATGGACAAGAATCTTGAAGTCAAGCGTGACGGAGTTCATTACTTCATGGATCGAATCTGGACACCGAAGCTTGGTGGATTCAGAGACGTGGTCATGAATGAGGTGCATAAGACTTGATACTATGTGCATCCAGGTTCGGAAAAGATGTATCTGGACCTCAAAAAACTGTATTGGTGGCAGAACATGAAAGCAGAGATAGCTACCTATGTGGGCAAGTGTCTGACTTGCGCCAAAGTCAAGGTAGAATACCAAAAACCATCAGGATTACTACAACAACCCGAAATACCCGAGTGGAAGTGGGAACGGATAACCATGGATTTCATAACCAAATTACCCAAGACAACTGGTGGACTTGACACCATCTGTGTAATTGTCGATAGGTTAACAAAATCCGCACACTTCCTACACATTAAGGAAACCGATAAGATGGAGAAGCTAACTCGAACTTACATCCGAGAGATTGTATGACTGCACGGTGTACCAATATCCATTATCTCTGACAGAGATAGTAGGTTCACCTCGCGATTCTGGCAATCGTTACAAAAATCCCTAGGAACGAGGCTCGACATGAGTACAACTTACCAACCACAAACCAGCGGTCAAAGTGAGAGGACCATACAAACCCTGGAAGATATGCTAAGAGCTTGTGTAATCGATTTTGGTAAAGCATGGGATACCCATTTACCGCTAATTGAATTTTCATACAACAATAGCTATCACTCCAGCATTAAAGTTGCTCCATTCGAAGCCCTCTACGGCCAGAAGTGTAGATCACCACTGTGCTGGATTGAAGTAGGTGACACACAACTAGCCAAGGGACAAGCACCCGACAACAATCTCACTGGCCCATAAATCATAAGAGAGACAACCGAGAAGATTGTACAAATTCGGGAATGACTAAAGGCTTCAAGAGACAGACAAAAGAGTTATGCGGACAAAAGACGGAAGCCCTTGGAATTTCAAGTCGGGGACCGAGTACTATTAATGGTCTCGCCCTGGAAAGGGTTAATACGTTTCGAAAAACGTGGGAAACTAAACCCAAGGTATATCGGACCATTCGAGATCCTCGCAACAACGATAGATTAACTAGTTCAGATGATCATAGTATGCTTCAGTTGTTTCACCTTCTTTTTGTCTGAAATCTTTTAGCTCAACCAAGCATTGTTTGATTGAATTCATCTTCATCTTCTCGCTTCCTTGAAACTTATCTTTCAGATTGTTCTAGATCTCTTTAGCAGTTGTACAACTCCTTACGTAATTGTACACAACTTGAGGTAAAGCTCCTCGTAATTCTCTCATACACCTCTTTTCTAGTTTCTTCAGATGATCAGTTTGATTTTCAACAACAGAACTTCTAGAAGATGATCCAATTGGTTGAACATTCGCTGGAGGATTGACATTTTCAGAGATACATGACCACAATTCTTCATCAAGACCATTCAGATAATCCTGCATACGATAAGCCCACTGATCATAGTATTTAGGAATTAGCATTGGAATTTTGGTCGATGATCCTAACAGATGAGAAAACGAGGTCATCGAATTAAGAATGAAGCTCGCCATTGTTGTATGGAAGAAATTTTTTAATGAGAATTGAAAATTTGATAACAAGCTAACTGAATCACTCAGAAATGAAAAAAAGAATACTCGATTCAACAATTCTGATGCAGAATCGAATCACAACCTTAAATCTAAGAGAAATTTTCACTTTCAAAAAGTGCGGAAACATTTGTACCAATAAATCGATTTAAAACATTTTGAATAACGTGAAAATCAGATCAAGGAATGTGATTCCTGCTCTGATACCAATTGATGAATCAATGAATCGAGTAAGTAACAAATCAGAGTATGTAAGAATGCGAGATTGAACAACTGATGTAAATATGATCTTGTTTCACCTCTATTACGCTTTCAAATGTTTACAGAGTACAAAGACAGGTTTCTGTAAAACAACTCTTATCTAACTCTAGTAAATGTCCCTATTTATAGGAAATAGAAAGCGTACAAAAAATACTAAGGCATTGACACTAAGCTTCGTATAAAAGCACCTTAGTAAATACATTACAAAACATACGAAGAGCATTTGACAGACTTCAACTAATGACAACATACCTTTACTCTTACAAAAGCTTAGATTGAGATTTTAATCAATTTTAGTCATATATATATATATATATATATATATATATATATATGTTATGTTGGAATGGTTCAACATAAGGAAATTCTATATATGGAAAGGTTAATTGCGTTCTCAAAAATTGGTTATGATTACGACATACCTCTTCATAATCTAAATTTTGAGAACATGGCAAATAGAAATATTATAGTAAGAGAATGATTAAGTGTCATGTCTTTATGTTAGACATTATGAATCGTATCCTATATGCTTCGGGTATAGGATCGATTGCATTTGCTATAATATTCTCATGTTCTAAATTTTCTAAATGCCTAGGGTATTAAGAGGGAAAAAGGAATAGAACCGGATATGACTAAAGTGGTTAAACAACTGTTAAGGGCAATCTAAGGTTCGCCAAAGATTGGTCGCTTAAGGCCAGTTGGAAGTATATTAATGGAAGGGCCATATTGACATTATTATGAATAGACATGAGTCTATTAATAATGAGTTGTCGTATGGAAAATATGGAATGTTTCTATACTGGGAGTTGAAGAATAGATGAAAAATTTAGAAACGTTATGCAAGAAGGGTGTTCAAAGTAATGTACTTTGAATATGAGACTTCATTTCCATGGAATTGTTTTGTAACAATCTCCAAAGGCAATATTTTGTAATATTATTGGTCTAGTCTATGTGACTTTTGGCACCTAGACATTATAAAAGAATCATTGCATGATAAGTCTAGAATCTAACACTTTCTAGCAGTGACAAGAATTTGGAATTTTTACACTTGCAATAAGGATTTAGAATTGTGAAATGAGCATCATTGAATGTTTTCAATCGATCTATTTCATAAAGTCAGGACCATAGGCAAACATAGTGTGCATGCTTGGAGCATGGCATAGCTATTGTTTTAATTCAAGTATTAGGTTGATAAATCGAAACATTATATAATGAAAATGTGTAATCCATATGGTGATTAAATGTTTTATTTATACTCATAAGTTTTAAGACTATATTGGATTTGATTATTCTTGTGTTTCACTTTTCATGTTTTGACTTCCCAAATAACTAGTTTATTCAAACCATCCACAGTCGATCATACTTTTGAAGTAGGTATTGATGCAAGACTGTCATGAATGGGTCTGTAGTTTGTCTAGGACAAAGTGGCTGTAGTGTTCATGAGTACTCCTGGAATAATATTCGAGTATTCGATTCAACCCACGCTTATTTGAATCACTTCATGGATTTTATCACGAGTGATCATTAGACGATAATATCTAATATTCTTCAAACGGAGACATGTGAGTTGTAGTTGCGAGTTGGTTGCACATTGGCATATGTAAACGCACTAGTAACTTGGTTGTTATAAAACATATCGTTGTATGTAATTTGATGAGTAAGTACAAGCGACCATTTGGGTTGAAGTTTATCCGTTCATTTAACCTTATGTGGATAAAAGCGATATTTGTGGGCCCCTCGATGATTTAGTGATGACACTAGGCCTGGACTGATTTGATTTGTTCAATTAGTTGGTTGTCATAAATCGGAAATCGGGAAACAACAGATGGAAAGATATAATGATTATAATCCATGTATCAGTCCATATGATATCTAGAATGGAGGAATACATATGATCCCTTATCTAATGAACATGTTGTTGACTAGGTCAAAGTTCGAAAGCGGCTTTTAAGAGCTATGATTGCTAGTCGGGTTGGATTCATGCTTGCAATAATAGTTATTAGACTTATCCAAGTGGGAGACTATTGGATTAGGTATCTAAGCCCATAACTATTATTGGTATGTACTTGATTCGAGAGTAGCATGGTTCATTTGGGTTGCATGGCACCGAAACAATTTGAATGATGGATAATTAAGAAGAGGTTATTTTTGGTTTATTAATATATTATAAGTTCTAATATATTAATAAGAAATCATATTATTTAATTAGTATTGATCAATAAATTATTTGGAATTAATTTTGTTTTCAAAAGAGACTAATTAAATATAAGGGGTTGATTTGGTAAATCATTCATTCTTATAAAGTGGGCTTATGATCAATAGTTCTTCGTGTTGGGCTAAACCCATGTGGTAACCCATGGATACTCCATGGAGGTTTTAACCCATGGAGCATGAGGGATATGGAAAGTCATTAGGGTTTGCATGGTGTAACCCTAGTTTGCCCCACTATATGACAAACCCTCTAGCTCATGAAATTGGCGCTTAAGTGGCACTAAGGAGTGGCTAGTGGAAACACAATAGGGCAAGCCAATTTTATGAGTGCAAGTGACCTCTTCTCAAGTTCCTCCATTGTTGGTGGTGTTGTGTGATTCCATTTGAGGTGCAACACTTGAGGAACCAAGTTCTTAAGGGTCCAAGGCTTCCAACTACAACAAAAGGTATGTCATCTAACTTGTTTTAGTACCCAAGTATCAAAGTTTTGTATGCTAACTAGGATAATACCTTGGAAAGTTCAAGTTTGCATGTATAATAGAGAAAACATAGATCCAAGGTATTTAGGGTTGCATGCACACCTTATGAGTGTTAGAGTGCTCCAAACCGATCAAATACATGAAGAACTCCAAGTGAATACGTGAATAATTCCTTCCCAAAAAGAGGAGATATGCCCAGAATCAGATTCAGATTGTCTTTCAGTGCTTTAATCCTGATGCTTTCTTCCAAATCATGATTTATTTGTTCTTAAGAGCAGCCCTCACACTTTTTCGATGTCTTCACTGGGCTGTCCGATTTAGAAGTAATCTTCTTTCCTTTGTCTTGTAGAGACTTGTTCGTGTCAAAGATGATTTGTTGACCGGGTTCAGTGATGAAGAATTCTGGTGGAAGAGGGACTAGAGGCTCTTCAGGGAGATTATTAGGTTTCTGGGTTGGATAACCTTCATCGATCTGAGTAATCCTTGGAGAAAGGATTGGTGGAATCATAGATTGTGTAGCTCGGAATGTGTCTATGGTGAGCTTTGTTTACATTTTAGCCATATCTTGGCTTCATCTGAACGTTTCTGCTAACGATGAGGGCCATGTAACCGAGGACCATTTGAGCTGATCTGCATCCAAAAGGACCTCCATAAGTTGTTCCCTAATAGCTTGAAGTCCTAAAACACCATTTTCAATTAGGTCTTCATTTTCTTTGTCACCAGACTTAATAGGTCCAAGAGATTCAACCTTAAGTATATCTTCTTCTGACAACTCATCTCAGAGTATAAATTCCGAGACAGGTTTATATTGAAGTCTTGACTAGCTCATTCTCCTATTTTTGCATTGGAAGGTCCTGCATCCGATGCAATTCTAGTACTGCTTTGAAGTTCACTTAAACATTCGAACACTCTATGAAAGCTCATATTGATCTGTTTGGAGAGAGAGTCGTAGGCTTCAGCCGTGGGAGCTTGACTTTTAAGATCACAAAAAGTTTCATCAATGATGACGAGCATTTCCTCAAATTTATAATTTGGAACATCAACGATATTCCAGGTGGCTCGGATCAACTTGATGAGAAGATGTTGCATAATCAAATTCATCTCTTCCTTTTTTTTCGAATCTCCTTTCCCATCCTTTCAATTTGTTTCTCATGACGAACGTGAGTTTGCTTGATGAGTTCATTGGTAGCACTGATCACATTGTCATGAATCCTCTGCATAGTGGTGGTGGTGGACATATGATGATCGAGGTTCTCATTGTATTTTTATTTGACTTCCTCCAAAGTGTGCTTAAAGTGGAGGGAAATGAGTTAGTCAAGTTAATTTGCTCAATCGAGTTCGCAAGGGCTAGCATCATTGATCACATAGAGAGATTTGAGAATGAGTTCAACCTTGGAGTTGAGGATGGTAACCTTCTGATCGATATTAGAATCAAGTTGTGCAATGGTTTTGTCAAGAGAGTTAACTTTGGAAACAACAAATGCAACATTATCTCAGAATTCTAACAATGCAAAAGTATCTGTAATGTTTTCATCCAAACATCATGTGTCCAAGGTAGAACTCTCAGATGTTTTATCATCGTCATCACCATTATTATCTTGAGGTTTGGAAGGCTTGGGATTATCAGTTGGATTGGTTTGATCTTCGTTGCCTTGATTTCCTTTAGTGTTGGCATTAACCTTTACTTCTTCCTCTTCTTCTGAGGACGAGAAAAGGCCGAAATCATATAGTGGTTTGGACGAGGAAGGATTTTGTAATGTCTTGAAAGAGGTGATGATTGGAATAGCACCAACATATGTGCCTTCTTCATAAAAAAAATGATGTCATCTGAATGTTCTTTGTCAGAGGGAGGCTTGGGAGTTTCATCGCTTGTGAACGTTGGAGAAGGATCATCCGAAACAATTATTGGATCAGGAACATCTCTTGAGCGGTTTGTTGAGCTTCTTTAGAAGGATGGAACACTTGATCAGTCTCTTCATCAGATGGAAAAGTGAATAGAAGACTACCTTGAAGCGCTCTTTGACACATTGATATAAGCATAAACTATGCTTGTGATCTTGTTAGCTCCTGATGATGAGCGTGAACCCTATCTATAAAATCAGACCAGTGTTTGTCAAAAATACCCAATCGTCCTTTACCTGAACCAAGTATCAAACTATTTGGGGATTTTGAAATAGGAGGGACTTCTCTAGCTTCATAAAGCTTAGGATCAGAGGCAGGGGCCCCTGGATGTGCATGTGTAGAATCAAAAGGGTTTTCCAAAAAGACTTGTGGGTGTGTCTCAGGGGGATTCAAGGGACTATTTGTATTCGTAGCACTATTTTTTAGGAATATTAGGGTAGATTGTGTGATAACTCCCCATGAGTGTGTACATGTGATATTGAAATTACGAAGGGTACTTCAGAAGACTAATCAGGAGGGGTTGGCTATGATATTGAGTCAGATCGAACGCAAATATGTGTATCCTGTTAAGAGGATCCATTGGCTTTGGTTCTCTTTTTGGGTTTAACTTTTGAGGGTGAGGCCTTTCGTTTAGCCATTTTCTTCATATGGCCAATAGTAAAAGTTGGTTTGTTCACATCCGAGGGCTGATCATCTGACACTAGTGTAGATTGTGTAGGGTCATACACAACATAAGCCTCAAGATGGTGTTTGAGATATAGTGAATCAAATGGAACTGTAGCAACCATATATTCTGGAAAATATCGGATAGGTTTGAAAGCAGATTGGTTTGGTAACCTATAAGTTTTAATAGCCTTAAAAGAACAATATACCTATTTGAGACAAGAATTGATAGGAATGGGTTCTAATTTTTCATTATACAGTTGTTGAAGCGTTAGGGCCTATGATATCGGACTCGAGATCTCGTTAGGCTTCCTTTTGATGGAAAACTTCCAAAAGTCCTGCCATAGCGCCTCAGTCAGATCAACTGCATTACCTCTTCTAGAATAGATGTTATACACAACGTACAACTAATATTTGCTCATGGTAGTACCACCATGCTTGCCTAACAATCCTTAAAGGATTAGGTGCATCAGAACAATCCAAAGGCTAGGAACATCAGACTTCTTGAACTCTTTTGTCACAACTGTGAATTTTAAGCTATGTAATCTATACATTCAAGTTAATGTGAATCAAAAACTTTAATCAAATACAAGATACAAGTACTATAAATAGTCATCAAACAATTGGAGACCCTAGAAGTTTTGGTTAAGTCCATTTTGGACTAAGACTTCCTTATTGGATCCAAATGAACCAATAAGCTTCCAATTAGACTATCATGGGCTTAGGACCCTAATTGGGCTCTAATTGGACCCACATTCGTTTATTCCAATATTTTGGGCTAGGTAGAACCTAGAAGGAAATAAAACACAAGTTTGATCCATAATTTAACCTAACCTAGCTTAATAAAGCATAAAAAATCACAATTTTATTTTATAAGTCCAATAAATACCCTAAACTACCTCTAATGTTGGGCTTAGGGGCAAAAGCCCAAATTTTTCCTCTTTCCCCTTCATATTCTCGGCCCAAGGCCCAAATCCAAGGGAGGTTGACTTTGGTTGCCACCTCACTATTATCTAATGGATTTCTAGGCACATATCACATACCTCCATGCATGTATCACTTCAAGAGTCACTTCTTTTCTCTCTTCTCTTCTTGTTTGGCCGAGAGCAACACCACACACACCAAAAATATCTCAACTTTCTCTCTAGAACACACAAGAACTCTCCTCCCTCCCCTCTCCAAAAATCTCGAAATTTAGGGACTTTCCAAGAGGATTTTGCAAGTAAATCATCATCTAAGGTAAGATTATGCATGGATCTATGGTTTAAATTCTTTTGTTATTAAAATCCTTTCCTAATCTATACAAAAATCGTGATCTTACACCCTAGAATCATCTCAAAACTCAAGATCTTCACCAAAGGGAGCCAAGGCCAAAAACACTTCATTTTTCCTTCCATTTTCCTTGCAAAAACCGAACCAACACCCCAAGGTGAGATTCATACCCCTATTTTCTGTTTTTATGAGTTTTTGTGGGGGGGAATACAAGTGAAAGTGTAGATCTATATGTGTTTGTATGCCTTGTATGATTTCCATGCTTATATGTATGCTTATATGTGTTTTAATGTTGGATCTAGCTATTAAACCCCTCAAAACCGAGATGTAACTTATGTTTTATGATTTTAGCTTCAAATGTGTTCCTACATAATAAGTGATACAAAAAAAATAGCTAAGTGGTTAACAACAATTTTCTTTAAGCTAAAACACACATTTTGGGCCAAAAATGTGAAAAATACAAAATTAAGGGCCCAAATTGACATTTTACAGATTCTGATGGTTGAAATGTGCCAAAACAGTTTCCATAAAAGTATTTCTGGAATTCTACTCAATTAGAGGGTTAAAAACATAAATTTCAAGCTTAATGGGCTAAAAATGAAAATTTCGGCCCAATGAGGCCCATTATGCGAATTTTTCTGTTTTGGAGGGCCAAAACTGTAATTTTCTGTAAAACAGTGGACTATAAGTGTTCCAAATCCTTTTCAAAGGTTTAAAATGCTTTTTAAATTTAAAAAGGACCAAAGTTGCAAAAATTTTCCAATTTGGGCCAAAATTGTCAAAGTTGCGAAAAGAAGGGATTAAAACCGAGAAAACTGCATTTTCAGGGTCTTAAACTGTTTTCTATGGAAAATATGCTGGAAAATATTAATTTCAATAATTTTTGGTGTTAAAATGTCAAGAAAAATAGTTTAAGGACCAAACCGGGAAATATTGAAATAAAAGGGTTGAAAATGTAAATTTTACAAATAATGAGGGGCTGAAAATAGAAATATTCCAAGGCTGATTCAATATGTACAACTTGATCAAATAATGACACCTCAACTATCAACGAGATACAACTCATTACAATACCAAAAGTCGTTGTTAAACGAATTGGCTCGGTCTCGAGCCAATGAAAATCTACAACTACTAACTCTTCGATACGTACAAATAACGACTGGTAATACATATACATACGAGTGTGCACAGACGTCTACGCACCATCTTCGGGCCCCAAAAGTGTAAAATCTTGTTTGTTGGGCCTAGCTAGCCCAATGACCTGATCTTAAGGCCCGAAGACATTTTTTTTTCTACGAAGTGTTGAGTTTCACCGACTTGGCACAACGTAGGGTGACTTTCAATGGCTTGTACCACTGGTCCCCAAGGGTCCATGGTATTGCTAGAAAAGTCTACACATTTTACGAGGCGGGTCGGGGACCCCTCGCACGCATATTTTCCCCAACCGGTTAATGGAGTTACCGGGGTCTTCGTGACCTCTTTCTCTTCGGATGTGGGACTACACTTAGTCCGGGCGATTGGATAACGTGATTAGTACGGACGACGCCTTCGGGTTCGTTAGTATAACTATAAACTGGGCGTTTGTGTAATGCGGGTTTGTAGTAAATAATCAATGCTCGAGAACCTTCCAACGTCGCTTGGGACCGATACTGCTATTTTCATAATGTTTTCAACGCAACTTAATGGATTCCAAAAGAGCTAGGGGAACATCGGGTTTCCCTAGGTTTTTTTTTTTTATCACATACAGATTTGAAACGCATACATCTTAAAGGAACATTTTTTTTGTTAGTATAGAAACAAACAAGCATACCTATGGATCTTCACAAACGTTTTCGAAAGCTTTTCTTTTCAGAAAATATCGGATTTTCTGGTGGTTTTTCAAGCAATATAAACATTCGATTTCAAACACTACTTATGAACTCACCAACATTTCATATGTTGACGTTTTTTCAAAATACTTGTATTCTCAGGGAACCAGTGAATCAAGGGAAATCATACTCAGTGACGGTTGCAGTTTATTTTTGAATGAACCAAACAAAATTAATTTTTGGAAATGTAATGTCTTAAACAATGTATGACATGTAAACACTACTGGTTGTACTATGTTGATGAATGGTGACGAATGTTGTTTTGTTTCATATATATTCAATGTTATGGTATTCAATTGAGTCACGACAGCCCCCGGACGTTTCCGCCGTCTGGTTCGGGGGTGTGACATCTTTAGCCTTGAATTCACCATTATACCCTATTTGATTGAAAAACATTTGAAACTCTTTAGTCGTGGGTTCTTGAACACAAAAAACATTGGGGTTTTCTAGAATGTCGATTTATTTGAGGAAGGTGTTCTTATGCAAATGAAAGATTTTGTCATTGGCGATCTTAACTTCCAGCACATCATTTTCGATCTTGATCCATTCAAAGGCTTTATGAAGAATGCAAAGAGGAAGATTAGGGTTGGGAATTTTGGTGAGATGAACTGCTATAGGTTGGTGGCAAATGAACTTGATCAAGAGGCATATTGATTCATCATAATCCGTGGGATCTAGTGAGAATAGTTGAGTTGTTTCCCTAAGGGTGGATGATGATGAGGTGGAACCCTTGAAAGATTTCTTCTTTGTTGCAGGTTTGAAAACTTGACGAACGGTTTGGGAAGATGCCATGATGAATTATTGAGAGCTCGAAGAACAGAGTATAGAGAGAAAGGTTGTAGGAAGACGATATCAAAAGTGAAAAGTGGAAACCACTAGGATTCAAAATCGTTTTATAGGTTGGATATTTTAGGCTGGGTCGAAAAAGGTAATGATGACACCCGAACACAAAATCGGTAGCATTTGATGCATTACCAAAAAATGGCATCCTTAACAACTATAGCACACAAAAGATGGGACGTCCATTTGTTCCAAAATAGAAAAATGTCGTTTCAGTACTAACTTGAAATGCGCTTTATTAGAATGTGTGCCAAAGCACGTTTATTGAGAATTAAAGGATAATCATCATTAAAAATTTACCGTTAATGAAAAAATGTTTAGGATTAAAAAAACTTTAATGAAAACCTTTGAAATTCTTTTACAGCTTATGATCTTAGAACAATTGGATTTCGCGATAAGATGTTTCAAGATACTTTAGAAAGAATATGAGCACATCATTAGTACATAGTATAGAGTTCAAGATGGCACAATCTCAAACTGAATATCAAAGGTAAGAATACATGAAGATCTTAGAGGACCAGTTTTAGAAGATTGAGATTCCAAGAATTGATGGACCAGAGCTCGGATGAAGATAAGAGATGAACTCACATTATCGTTTCAGATTTGAATTCTGAGTTGAACTTCATAACACACTTAATTTTGACATAAACTTTGAGGTGTGATAATTGCAAAAATACCGAGGTAATTATATCGGTCAGAAGCTTCAAAAGATGAGTAAAGCTGAACAACTTAAAAACTAGAAGAAGAGGTTAGACAAAAAGACACATAAGATGATCCTATATTTTCTAAGAGGAGATGATTCCGAGGAAAATAAATTTTACTTGGGAGTTATTATACTTTCTAATGTTTCCATCAGAGAATACAAACCTCTTGAAAGCATTGTGGATCAGGCATTAGCATTCCCATTTTATACAGAAAACCATTAAATTTGGTTTCGTTTAATGCCTTAGTACATACATCAACAATTTCATCATCAGATGGAACAAAAATGAGTTTGATGTTTCCTTTTTAAAATATGATCTTTATGGAAATGGTATCGAATATCTATGTGCTTAGTCATAGAGTGTTGAATGGGATTGTGAGAAATCGCAATTGCACTTTGAGACTCATAATAGATTGGAATCTAATGAAATCAATAACCATAGTACAGAAGCTTAGATTTCATCCAAAGAACTTGCGAAGTGCAGGTTGCAACAATGATGTATTCTGCTTCGACTGTTGAGAGAGCAATACAATTTTGTTTCTTAGATGACCATCTAACCAATCTTCCACCCAAAAATTGACAACCTCCGGAAGTGCTATTTCTATCCAGTTGAAGACCTCCATAGTTTGATTTGGAGTGTTTCAGAAGAAGGAAACTTTCATTTACTGAATACCAAATTCTGAGGTTCTTTGTTCCTTTAAGATATCGATATATTTCTTGACAGCCAAAATGATGAGACATCTTTTGATTAACCTGAAATCTAGCACATATGCATGTAGAGAACATGATGTTCGGACGAATTATAGAAAGGTAGAGTAACGATGCAATCATTCGCCTATACTTCTTCTAATCAATAGCAACGCCTGATGGGTCCAAGAGGATTTTGTGTCTGAAACCCACTGGAACCATTGCAGAGACACAGGTGTCCATTGAATACTTTTCAAAAGTTCATAAATGTATTTTTCCTAGTGAATAAAGATTCCTCTGTTGGTTTGCTTAACTTGGAGTCTGAGGAAAAAACTTAATTCACGATTCATGCTCATTTGGAATCAACTAACTGTTAACTTTGCAAAATCAGCAACCATCAATGAATTCATGGATCTAAATCTGATGTTGTCAACATATATTGGGAATAGCATGAGATGGTTTCCATTCGATCTTCGAAATAGGGTAGTATCAAGAATTCCTCTTTGAAAATCGGAACGCTTCAAAAATTAGTGAGAGTCTTGTACCAGGCGCATGGAGCATGCTTGAGGCCATAAACAACTTTTTGAAGTTTGTAACTATAATTTGGATGTGAAAGATTTACAAAACTACGGGCTATTGAAGATACACTTTGGTATCCAGTTCACCATTGACAAAGTCATTTTTAACATCATTTGGTAAATTTTAAAGCCTTTGTGAGCTGCATAAGCGAGAAAGATTCAGATCGCTTCAATACGAGCAACATGAGCAAAAGTCTTGTCGTAATCGAGTCCTTTGATCTGAGTAAATCCTTCGGCCACCACTCTTGCTTTATTTCTGATTATAACTCTGGTTTCATCAAGCTTGTTTCCGAAGACCCATCTTGTGCCAACAATATGGTGATCCTGAGGAGGAGGGACAAAAGTCTACACTTGATTTTTGTTAAATTCTGTTAATTCTTCTTGTATTGTCGTAATCCAATTAGCATGTTCTAAAGCTTCCTTAACGAATTTTGGTTCAACCATTGATATGAATGGCAAGAAGTGACATTCATTTTGAATGTTAGTAGTAGAATGATTTTGAATAGCAACATTGATATTTCCAATGACTTGATTTGGAGGATGATCCTTTGTCCAGATGTGTAATCTCAAAAGTTCTTGTGTAGCGGGTGATCCGATATCAAGAATAGGTCTGTGTTGCTCCCCCTAAACAATTTGAATTTGAGGATGATTCTCCCCCTGAACTTCTCAACCATATATGTTGACATCGTCATTATTCGAAAAGTCAAACAAGTTAGCATTTTCTTCATTGTTGTTCGGAATGTGATCAAATTCAGCGAATTGATCTGCCGCATCTTGAAATTTGTTAACATTTTATTCTAGGGATGGATTACAATTCTCCCCCTCAACCTGAGAAGGTTGAAATGGATCGGGATCAAATGGAGGAAAGGTGGGTGTCAGACCAGAGACATTTTAAGAAATCGGAGCTTCAGCTGATGAAGACGGTCTTGATCAAGATTCCGAGTGAAGAGTAATTTCTAATGGTTCAAAAAGGCTTTCGAAGTCATCTTCAGAGATCCCGGTGGTGGATCATTGGACTCCCTTATGTGAGTTGTAACATGAGTTGAACCATAGTTCCAAACATAATTATCAGCAAAAGTGACATCAAAGCTTTGTTCAAGTACACAAGTTAGACGATTAGAACCCTGCAAGCTTTAGATTTGGCTGAGTACCCCAAAAAAGATTTTTTCATCAGCTTTGGGTTGAAACTTGTTGAGTTGATCATGATTGTTTTTGATAAAGCATCTGGAGCCGAAAAACATGTAAGAATGAGATACTCATCTTGCGACCATTCATGGATTCATATGGTGTCATGTTGAGACAATGATTAATGATGCTTCGGTTTTGAGTGAAGCAGGCAGCGGACACAACTTCTGCCCGAAGATAGAGAGTAAGATTTTCAAAGTTTAGCATCGATTGAGAGGCTTCAATGAGAGTTTGGTTTCTTCTTTCAACCATACCTTTCTGTTGAGGAGTGTAAGGAGCAGAGAAATTACGGTCGATGCCTTTGTCGGAAAGGAATTTCTCAATGGTGACGTCGGTGAATTTTGAGCAATTGTCACTATGGATTCTTCTAACAAGAAGTTTGAAAAGAACTTCAATTCTTTTAATGAAGTTAATAAGTTCAGAGGCTGTTTCGGATTTTAGCCTAAGGAAGAAGAACCAGGTGTACATTGTGTAGTCATCAACAATCATAATAATGCACTTTTTGTGATGTAGTGGATGGTCTACACTGATCAATATGAAGAAGTTCTAATTGTTCCAAAATTGACTTTTTAATGATTACAGGATAACCGTTCTTGGATTGCTTCCCACATTCACACGCAGCATAGAGATGATCATTTTTGAATTTGAGGAGTGGTAGACCTCAAACCATTTCACTAGAAATAGGACCGTTCATGTATCAGAAGTTGAGATGACTATCCTATGATGCCATAGCCAACTAAGGTCAAGAACGACCATTGAAATAAGAAAAAGTTGTGGCTTTCCAATGATCATGTTGCTGTCTAATGGATACATGTTTTTGATGCGATCTCATTTGATTAGACATTCTTTCTTGTCTTCTATCATGACGTAGCTATGCATTTTGTAGAATTCAACTCTTCGGTTTGTATCAGTGAGTTGAGCTAGACTAATTAGGTTACGCTTTAGATCATCTACATACGCGACATTAGAGGCAAAGAAATTGCCCTTGGTCAAGACCATAACCTTGAATTTATGAATTTGAGTTTTTTCCATATGTCTTGTAACCAACATTAGAAGAGAGCTTTAGATCATGCAGGAAGTCTTTCTGCCCAGTCAAGTGCATAGAACAAGCACTATTAGTATACCATATTGTATCTTGTTCGGAAGCACTAAGTGCCTACAAAATCAGTGAGTTTTGGAGTTTTTAGGCTCCGAGTTATACTTAGGGACTTTGGCATTCACGTTGGACTTGGATTGTGACTTTTGAGCAACTGGATATTCAGAAGGCAAGTTCTAAGATACTTTGGGAAAAGAAGAAGAATGTCAAGGTCTTTTCATTTATCCAAAAATCTTATCTAACCAAGGGTTTTTTGGATACTGCTTTTCTCGGACCAACAAAATTTTGAGATGTCGTAAGAATCACCGTGTTGACAGATGTGTTTTCAACCTTTTTTACTTTCCACTCAAACTTTGTTTTGAATCTTTTGATGATTTTTGAACAACAATGTTCTTAGTAACCAGTTCTTTGCTTGCTGCTTTCAAAGGATCATTTGGTTTCAGAAATTGTTTTGATTTGAAAATCGTGCCATTAGATTTAGCAATAAACTCAGAGGAAATTATCCAAGGAGAGTCAGTTTTCAAAGAAGGAGTCCCAACAATTACCATTTTTGGATTATGATTGACATATTCGCTTTGAAAAACTGAACTATGAGGGTTAAATGGCCTCTTATGAATCTTACCAAGGATAAAGGAATTGTGGTTCCTAGTGGCTGTAGGAACTGTTCGAGATACTTTGTTTTCAGACTTCTCAATGAATCTGGAATCTTGCCTAGACCTAATTTCTTTCTTAAGGGCATTCTTAGATTCGGTCTTAGGGTGAACAATATCTTTCTTATTTAATCAATGTTTCTTATAAGAATTCGATAATGAATCAGAAGTTTGTCCAGACGATGGATTGTTGAACTTCGACTTAATTAGCGCTAGAGTTGATTTCGAAATCACATCATATTTAGAGATACAAGAGTCAGATGAATCAATACACACAATTTCTTCATCCACATCACTATTAAATGACACCCAAATGAAGTTGGATTTGTCAGACTCGTTTTCACTTGTCTCGGCAATTATTTCCTTAAAAACACAATTGTTTAGAAGAGTGGAGCTCAGATTCAGAACTCAAGTACACTTGGTGTCAGGGAATGAATCTGAAGACTGATTCAGGTCAGGGATATCAGAGGCGGAAGAGGCATGGAATCATGACATTTAACAATGATAGGTTGGAAGTCAGTAATTAGAGATTTGAATGGGTCTGAAGTCTCATAAACGTTAGATTTTGCAATTCTTTCAAGGGACGAGCAACAAGTTTCGGAAACTCGCTTCTGAGGCCTGGTGCTTTTGACTAAGGGTGACGAAAATTATTTTTCATCCGTTCATTTTCTTCAAGAATATCAATAGAGTTATGCAAAGCATCGATTTTGGAGTTAATATGTTTGTTATCAGAGACTAAGATATTCCTTTTACAAGAAGCGTTTTCACAATTTTCTTTTAAAATGATACATTCATCTTTAGACATTACAAGCTCTCTTTCTCTCTCTCTCTCTCTCTCTCTCTCTAGTGATTATATCTTAAGCTTACGGTCTTTAAAGCATAATCTAAGACGATTCAATTCTCTATCCATCTTCTCACTTACTTCTATGGAAGACTCATAGGCTCTATGAATAACTATCATATCTGATTGGATCTAGGTTAAATATGGTTCACAAACAGATAAAACAAAATTATTGTCAGTGATCATGAGTTTTACCTACTGGATGATGTTTCTGTTGGGTAGATCATTTGTTGCCATGTAGCAAAAGTTTGGCTTAGCAACATCATTGTCTTCTTCTGAACCTAAAGAATAGTAACATTCATAACACGTGATCAATTGTCTTGCCATAGGACACATGTTTCTTCTAGTTCTCACTTCATCCTCATCTCCAGAAGACTAGTACCCATTAACATTTCTTGACACCGTGGTAATAAAAACTTTCTCACTTTCTGCCAGCTCTGGGGCTCTGTGAGCATAGTATGAAAAATCTTTTGCCTTTGGTTTTTTAGAGGTTTCAGCTAAGCAATCTTTTGCAAAGTGGTTACCGAGGCCAAATTTATGACAAAATATCTTGGGTTTGACTGATTTTGGAATTTCTTGGCATTCAAAGGAGTGATTTGGGATGTTGGGTGGGTATGCTAGTGGGTTTTCTAAAGATTTAGGAAATGGTTAAGGATTACTTTGATGAGGGGCTTGAAATCAATTCTGATAAGGTTTATAACTAGGATTCCAGGGACCTTTGTATTTCATGGATAATAATGTGAATTCCTATTAAAAATGAAGTTCGGACTCAGCCAGATCAAGATCAAGCTTTTCTTCAGATGAATAGTTCAGAACAAGTGGAGTTGGAATTGTTGGTTGAATATGCGAAATAGGTGGGATAGTTCCAAAAGGATCTAACACTGATGGACTCGAAATCAATGGTTAACACAACTAACTAAGACAAGAGGACCTCCTGATAGTTCTCTTAACGTTTGAGTAAGGTTAGATTCATGGCGCTGTAGTTCGTCAAATAGTTGATAAAGCTTCAGTTTCTTCAGAGATACGTTACTCCGAATACATGATTTGATGTTCCCCCATCCTTTTCTAAGGTTGTTGATAAAATTTATATTATACTTGACAGGATTTCTGACTATACCATATGTAGTCATACTGTTCGCAACAATTTTGTACCTATATGAAGTAGAGGCTACCGAGTTGTCACACCCCAAAACCAAGAACGGCGGAAACGTTCTCGGGCGGAGGACGTCATGTATAGTATCACAACACGGTAAATGTAAATAAGTAAACAACATCATCCATTGCATTAAATATATAATTTTAATACAAGTGTGTTCTGTACAGTTATAGACACCAAAATAATGTAACACAAAATAATATGAGATGAGTCTTGAATGCACTCCATCTTCTCAAAAGCTGGCCTCGGTACCTGTCTACTGATGACCTGAGAATACAAGTTATTTTGAAAGAGTTTATCAGCATTAAGCTGGTGAGTTCATAAGTATTTTAGTGTCAATGTTTATTGTAAAAACGTTTGAACCTGTCTCAATGTATAAGTTTGTGAAAATGTAAGTAAATGTTTGAAAGTGTTTGTAAAAGTTTGAATCTCTCAGAAAAACCTATATTTTCTATTAAAGTAACCTTCTACCAAGGCTAAACTGTTTTGTAAACTTGTCTGTTGTAACAGTGTGTAATTTCCCAAGTATAACTATCATTTGATAAAAATATAGTTTGTACATTAATGCTTAAATGATGTTATCACTAAAATATGTAATGGGTAAATCATTGTACTACTGTAGCTTTGTATAATAAGACTACTATGGTACTAAATACTACTACCTTAAACCGAATTTATATTAAGGTATATTGTGATAAATTGCACCATGCTATCGACTGGTAACAACGACATAATGAATGGTCGTAATAAAAGAAATGACGTTTGGCACCTGCAGACCTGCAGGTCCGGCTGTAGCTAGCAGCAAGGTGTAGGATAGTCAATCCAGTATAGATCTATACGCAAACTCACGCTCTCCCTCCAAGAGAATTCTGGCTACAACTCGGGCCATGACATTTAAGGCATGCTCCGACACAGTGGGTCACAATTGTTACGTATTCATGTATATGTAATGTTTCTCCTTCTAGTATAGCTGTATATGTACTTGTTTCTAGTATATCTGTATATGTACTTGTTTCTAGTATATCTGTATATGTATGATCCTGTGTTACCCCGATGGTAACCAACTAATGATGTACTGATGAGTATGAATATGGAAGTACTTTTATGTCTATACATGTATATATGATATATAAGTAATATGGAAACGACCTTCGGATGGTCACCCGAAATCCCACCAGACCACATCCAAATCGAGGAAAAGGAAATAGGGCGGATGGCCTTCCTAAGCCCTTTGAACATTATTTATATATCTATACATATAAGGGCACGCAATTGGATATATATAAAAGCATAAATAATTTTTCATAAAACATTTGAAGCATAAATATAATTTAAAGAGAAGATCGACTTAATGTCGATCTATAAAACATTTTGAAGGCATAAGTTGATAAAACAATTTAAGTATAAGAAGAATTTGTTTGAATCACAGTCTATAAATAAGTTTGGATAGTAAAACAGTTTGTAAAACATTTCAAAGTGAAGCAGTTTGATAAACAGTTTGAACAGTGGTAAAAATTGTTGTTTTCCTAGTTATTAATCACATGTGATTAAATGCAATCACATGTGATTGAAGCAATAACTTATAAGTATTTGACTTGTATCCCCCCCCATAAAGTGTTTTAAAACATTTAAAATCATTTCAAAGGTTGATTCAAGGGGTATGAACTCACATGTGGTGAGTCGTTTGAATTGCAGTGTCTGCTACCTTGCTAGGTGGCAAACGGAGACTTGTTTACACGCACGAGCCTAGTTATCATATAATAAGCATATATATAACTAATTAGACAAATAATAACTTAATAAATAAGTTAAGACACATAGGAAATATTTAAACACTTTTATGAGTGTTTAAGGTTCAAATGGTTGCATCTAAGTTGCTACGGGACAAGGCAAAAGGGTTTGAAACATCAAATGGCCTTGCATAGGAGTTCACCACCCAACAAACCCCACACCTTGGAGTTTACGGCCGTAAACTCATGGGTTTATGGCCGTGAACTCCTCAATGGTGGTTTTGGGTGTTTTGTGGTGCTATCTTGATCCTAGAACACTCCTAGCTTTGTTGGAATAACACATGAAGTAGTTTAAGGCTCTAGAACACTCCATATGGGAGTTTACGGCCTAAAGTCCATTCACCCTAGAGTTTACGGCCGTAAACTCTTGGATTTTAATTGTTTTGAGGCTCTTAAACATCAAGGATGGCCTCCATGAATTTATCTAAGGCTAATGGGGACAAGAGGCACACTTTTGTGCCTTCACTTGGAGTTTACGGCCCAAGATATGTTCCTTGGCCGTAAACTCCTTTCAAGGAGTGATTATTATGTATTCTACTCTCCATTCTAGTCCCAAGTATTCAAGGTAAATTGTCTTAAGGCCTAAGGTGTGCTTGGAATGATTTTTACCCTACAAAAAGGGGTTTACGGCCCAAGAGCGGTTCTTGGCGGTAAACTCCTACTAACTTGTGATTTTGATGGGTTTTTGATGTTCTAAATAAGCACAAGTATTAGTGGGTAAAGTCCTTAAGCATTAGGGGGAAGTTTAGGGCACTTATGCCCCTTTAAAAGGGGTTTACGGCCCAAGGAAGTTCCTTGGCTGTAAACTCCAATGACTTGGGTTTCTTGGATGCTTCTTGGCCTATAAAGATCATACCCTAACCCCTAAACAAGTTGTCTAACCAGGAATCTGGACAAGGAAGCCTTTATGTTCCATTTTGGAGTTTACTCCCCAAGAACGTTCTTGGGCGGTAAACTCCCGGATCTTGTAATCTAAGCATGTTATTGATGTTAATAAGCACCTAACAAGTATTGAATCACATATAGAAAAGTAAACTCACAATATGGGATGAAAACCCGAAGATCCGTCAGAGAGAATATGGCTTTTCTCTATTTGGAATTGTGAATAATGAATTAATTAAATTCAGAAAACTATTTATAGTCCTGGAATATTTTGGCAGAAATTATTTTTATTCCTGATATTGGACTGTAACATTATGAAACTTGAAATGCCCAAATTTCACAAAACCAGGAGCATCCACTCTCCTGATATCATCTAAAACATAAACCCTAAAGTACACAAACTTGATCGGAAAAGTATGAAAATCACTGAAACTGAACTGGCTTCTATTGAATAGATAATGTTCGTACAATGGAAATTTCGGGTTGTCACATCATTCCCCCCTTAGAGGGAATTTCGTCCCGAAATTAGAATTTAAGCAAATAAGAGTTACAAACAATTAAGCGAAAAGATGAGGGTATTTCAACTTCATCTGATCCTCGCGTTCCCAAGTGAATTCCGGTCCTCGCTTGGCGTTCCAGCGAACCTTCACGATAGGGATACGGCTTTGTTTCGTCTGCTTGACCTCACGGTCCATGATCTCTACGGGTTCTTCCACGAAGTTGAGGCTCTCGTTGATCTCGATCTCGTCGAGTGGGATTACGAGAGTCTCGTCGGACAGACACTTTTTCAAGTTAGATACGTGGAATGTAGAATGTACGTTACGCAGTGTGTCGGGTAGATCAAGTTTGTAAGCTATGGGGCCGACTCTGGCAAGAATCTCGAAAGGCCCTATGTACCTCGGATTAAGATTCCCACGCTTGCCAAAGCGTATCAAGCCTTTCCAGGGTGAGACTTTGAGAAGGACTCGGTCTCCCACCTGAAATTCCAAAGGTTTTCTTCGTTTATCGGCGTAGCTCTTCTGTCGGTCTCTAGAGGCTTTCAATCGTTCACGGATCTGAACGATTTTCTCTGTCGTTTCCCGAATGATTTCCGAACCAGTGAGAGTACTGTCGGAAGCTTGCCCTCTTGCTAATTGGGTATCACCAACCTCAGCCCAACACAGAGGGGATCTGCACTTGCGGCCGTAGAGAGCTTCGAATGGAGCGGCCTTGATGCTCGTGTGATAACTTTTATTATAGGAAAATTCGACAAGGAGTAAATGAGTATCCCATGCTTTCCCAAAATCAATCACACAGGCTCGCAACATATCTTCCAGTGTTTGAATGGTTCTCTCACTCTGTCCGTCAGTCTGTGGATGGTAGGCTGTGCTCATGTCCAGCCTTGTTCCTAGGGAACGTTGTAGTGATTGCCAAAATCTCGAGGTGAACCTACTATCTCTATCGGAGATAATGGAAATAGGTACACCATGCAACCGTACAATTTCCCTAATGTATGTTCTCGTGAGTTTCTCCATCTTGTCGGTTTCTGTGATAGGCAGGAAGTGTGCAGACTTGGTCAATGTATCAAGGATGACCCATATGGTGTCAAGTCCACCCGTCGTCTTGGGCAACTTGGTTATGAAATCCATAGTGATCCGCTCCCACTTCCATTCTGGAATCTCTGGTTGTTGCAGTAAACCAGAGGGCTTCTGGTACTCGACCTTAACCTTTGCGCAAGTAAGGCATTTACTCACGAAGGTAGCAATCTCTGCTTTCATATTAGGCCACCAGTATAGCTTTTTAAGATCCAGATACATCTTATCTGAACCTGGGTGGACGGAATACCGAGTGTTGTGCGCCTCGGTCATGACCAAGTCTCGGAAACCACCGTGTTTCGGTGTCCAGATCCGGTTCATGAAATATAAAGCTCCGTCACCCTTGGCTTCGAAGTTCTTGTCCATTCCCCTAAGGGATTCACTCGACACATTTTCAGGTTTCATGGCCTCAAGTTGAGCCGCCTGAATTTGCTTAGTTAGGTGTGAATGGATGGTTATTGATAATGACTTGACCTTGCGACCAGAATATTCTTTCCGACTTAGGGCGTCTGCTACTACGTTGGCTTTACCCGGGTGATAACGAATATCGCATTCGTAGTCACTGAGTAGCTCGACCCACCGTCGTTGTCTCATGTTGAGCTCCTTTTGATCGAAAATGTGTTGTAAACTCTTGTGGTCGGTAAAGATAGTGCTCTTCGTTCCATACAAGTAATGTCTCCAGATCTTCAGAGCAAACACTACTGCTCCTAGCTCAAGATCGTGGGTCGTGTAGTTAACCTCGTGTGTCTTCAACTGTCTCGAGGCGTAGGCGATGACCTTACCTCGCTGCATCAGAACACATCCGAGTCCTTGATTGGATGCATCGCAATAGACTACGAAGTCTTCTATTCCTTCTGGAAGGGATAGTATTGGTGCGGTGCACAAGGCTCATTTGATCGTTTGGAACGCTCTTTCTTGCTTCTCTTCCCAGTCAAAGGCCATGCCTTTCTGGGTCAGGGTCGTAAGAGGTTTCGCTATTCGTGAGAAGTTCTGAATGAACCTGCGGTAGTAGCCAGCGAGACCTAGAAATTGACGAATTTCTGTAGGCGTCTTTGGTGCTGACCAGTTCTCAATGGCTTTTATTTTGGATGGGTCCACATGGATTCCCTCTTCGCTTACCACGTGTCCTAAGAATTCGACTCTTTGGATCCAAAATTCACATTTCGAGAACTTCGCATAAAGTTTCTCCTTTCGTAATGTCTCTAGAACTTGTCGTAGATGATCACCATGCTCCTTCTTACTTCGGGAGTAAATCAGGATGTCGTCAATGAAAACGATGACGAACTGATCTAAGTAAGGCCGGCATACTCTATTCATCAGATCCATGAAGATTGCGGGCGCATTGGTCAATCCGAATGGCATCACCACGAACTCGTAGTGTCCGTAACGAGTTCGGAAGGCTGTCTTCGGTACATCATCCTCTAGCACTCGTAACTGGTGATATCCGGATCTCAGATCAATCTTGGAAAAATAGTTCGCCCCTTGCAGTTGGTCGAATAGATCATCTATGCGTGGCAGAGGATAACGATTTTTGATCGTCAATTTGTTGAGTTCTCTGTAGTCAATACACATACGGAATGATCCGTCTTTCTTCTTAACGAACAAGACCGGTGCTCCCCATGGAGAGAAACTTGGTCTTATAAAGCCCTTGCTGAGCAGTTCGTTAAGTTGACCAGAGAGTTCTTGCATCTCGGCTGGTGCTAAACGGTAGGGCGACTTGGCTACTGGGGTAGCTCCTGGGACTAAGTCGATTCTGAACTCAACTTGTCGTTGCGGAGGTAACCCGGGTAGTTCTTCTGGGAAAATGTCGGGAAAGTCGCTCACTACTGGGAGGTTCTTTAGTTCTTTCGTTTCTAGGTTCGTGTCGACGACGTGAGCAAGAAATGCGTGGTATTCTTTGCGCAGATATTTCTGTGCTTGAATACTAGATATTATGCGAAGACTCGCACCAGGTTTGTCGCCGTAGACTATAAGGGTCTCGTTAGACGGGAGGTTTAGACGGACTGCTTTCTCGTAGCACATGATGTCGGCGCGATGAAGACTTAACCAATCCATGCCGATAATAACGTCGAAACTTTTTATTGAGACCGGCATAAGGTCGATTGGGAATGAATGGTTATCTAAGGTTAGAAGACAGCCTAAGTATATGCTATTAGTACTTTCAGTTTTCCCATTGGCCATTTCTACTGTGAATTGTTCATTAAGTGCGAGTGGTTGTTGCTTAAGCATGCGAGCAAATTTGTGGTTTACGAAGCTTCGCTCCGCTCCACTATCGAACAGAATGCATGCATAGGAGTTATCAAGGAGGAACGTACCAGTTACCACTGTCGGGTCAGCAACTGCTTCCCCGTGGCCTATCGCTAGTACCCTCCCTGCTCCTCCAGTATTCCTCACCTTAGGGCAGTCCCTTTTAAAGTGGCCTGCTTCGCCACATCCATAGCAAGTTGGGCTCGCGCCTAAGCCAGGAACTTGGGAGATCGGTTGTGCCGGGAACTTACAGAATCGGACGGTGTGTCCTTTTCTGTGGCAGTTGTTACACTGCATTTCACGGCAGGCGCCGTTGTGGTGGAAGTTGCATTTGTTTCACTTTGGCAGACTTCCAACGTACTGCTTCCCCGGAGCAGTAACAGCAGAAGGGGTTACCGCAGCATGTACTGCTATGATTTGCTGTTTCTTTGAAGCTCGCTGCTTCTTCTTCTCATCCCAAAACTTCCGCTTGGTGCCAGCGGGTTTGGAGGGTTCTGGGATGGTTTGGGTGGTTGTGGTTGCAGGGGTCTTGACTCCATGGTCAATGAGTCTTTGTGCCAATCGCTTGGCACTGTCGAAGGTAGCGGGGTTGGATGCTAAGACATTCCCCTGGTACGGCGGCACTAGCCCCCATACATACCGTTCAATCTTTTTCCCTTCAGTGGGAACCATATTGGGGCATAGGGCCACCAGTTCGCTAAAGCGGGCAGTGTAAGCGATCACGTTGGTGCCCTTCATGGTCAGATTCCAGAGTTCATGTTCTAACTTCTGGACTTCGCCCCTCGGGCAGTATTCCTCAGTCATGAGGTCCTTCATCGTTTCCCAGCCCATGCTGTTAGCCACAACGAGAGTTAGGGCTTTGACGTGGCCGTTCCACCACGTTAGGGTTTTATCCTCGAAGGTGCATGCGGCATATTTCACTTTATATGCAGCAGGGTACGAACAGATTTCGAAGACTGATTCAGTCTTCTCGAACCATTGCGAGAGAGCAATGACTCCGCCTGTGCCATAGAAAGGCTTCGGCTTGCAATTTGTGAAATCCTTGTAAGAGCACTCTCTCGAGCGCACAGGGATTTCAACTGGGATAGATTCAACAGGGGTTCCACCTCTGCTAGCATCTGATGAGTGATACTAAGCCATGGCAGTTGCCACTGCTGCAGCTACGGCAGCATTCAGGGCTGCAGTATCGATGACCGCAGGTGGTGGAGGCGGTGGAGGTGCAGGATTATTCCTAGTCCTGGGAGATTTACGAGGAGGCATCCTTCAGCTATAAGTTTATAAAGATAAGAAAGATGGTAAGAATCAATTTGTAAACAACGCGAGAGTGACCCATGGACTAACTAACCATAGCCCAACAGTTTGAATGAGTGTTTGAAATCACAATAAGAAATATTAGTAGGAATACACAAGTGTACAAATTTTTCCCATAGATTAGATAGATTTCAATAGTACGGGTATTACTGATGTAATAAGTTCAAGGAAAATCGACCCTACAGTAGGTCTTACATCATACCATAAGGACAAGACTGACAGTCCTAGATTCCTAATTAGAGTATCGAAAGTTAGGAATATTTTACAGACAAGTGCTACTTAGAGCACATAAGTTCAAGGCTATCCCTAAATCAAAAGACAGAGATGTACTAGACATCATCTAATGGCGATGGGAGTTCCTCGGGCGAGCCCTGAGGTCGGACACTTGGCGAAACACCTCTTGAAGGTGTCGGTCCTGAGTTCTCTGACGAGCTCGAAGTTCTAAGACTTCAGCACGGGAGGCAGCCAGCTGTTGCTGCAGAGTTTCGTTGGTTCTCCGGGTCCGTTCCATGTCTTCTTCAAGACGTCGGATGCGGACTGTATTGACGCCTGAATTGGCATCAATATCCATGACCCGGTCGATGGCCGCTCGACCTTGCTCGACATTACGAGCTATTCTGTGGATGATTACCGGCAGAGCCCTATCAGCAGAGCCACCATCGCTGATGTTGTAGAAGGTTCGGTCCCCAAAGTATGGTAAGGGCTGACCCTGCTCATCACTCCAATGATTTAAGTCGTTTGCCCACATGGGAGTAGGACCTAGAAACGCTGGTCGAGGGTTGTTGTTCGGGGCTTGACCTACAAGCGGTAGGCTGTTGACTTCAGGCGAAGAGTCGGATCCATCAGAAAAGCCTTCTGCGAGGTGATCATCCAAAGGGATTGGATGCTCATCTTTGGGCTCTTCATCGATCCACCCGACATTGCCTTCATTTGGAAAGTACGGGTCGCCATGATGGAATCCAGCCATTTAGATCTACGTGAGAAGAGAGGTATAAGAATATAGTATACGTGTAACTAGTAGCACAAATACTCCTATAGTATTTTAAGTTTAAGATCTACTGATTTTCTTGTGGTATTGTTGGTAAGTTTTTAGACTTGTTAACATATCACAACCATTCAAGGGCATATGCTAATCACTCCTAGGACCAGTATAGTTGATCAGGCTATGCCATTCCCAGGACTGACCATACATCCTCGAGCTCACTTGTGATATTCAACAATCATAATACTTTTGTTCTTGTCATTGTGACACTGATTTTAGTATGAATGCAGACTAGTATACTTAATTAAATATTTTATTATTTAAAGTATAGACTCTTGGTTAGAGTGTTTTAATCCCATTTGGGTTTATAGATTAGTATATCTTTTATGGGTTGATATACTTGATTTACTATAAACAATGCTCTGATACCAATCTGTCACACCCCAAAACCAAGAACGGCGGAAACGTTCTGGGGCGGAGGACGTCATGTATAGTATCACAACACAGTAAATGTAAATAAGTAAACAACATCATCCATTGCATTAAATATATAATTTTAATACAAGTGTGTTCTGTACAGTTATAGACACCAAAATAATGTAACACAAAATAATATGAGATGAGTCTTGAATGCACTCCATCTTTTCAAAAGCTGGCCTCGGTACCTGTCTACTGATGACCTGAGAATACAAGTCATTTTGAAAGAGTTTATCAGCATTAAGCTGGTGAGTTCATAAGTATTTTAGTGTCAATGTTTATTGTAAAAACGTTTGAACCTGTCTCAATGTATAAGTTTGTGAAAATGTAAGTAAATGTTTGAAAGTGTTTGTAAAAGTTTGAATCTCTCAGAAAAACCTATATTTTCTATTAAAGTAACCTTCTACCAAGGCTGAACTGTTTTGTAAACTTGTCTGTTGTAACAGTGTGTAATTTCCCAAGTATAACTATCATTTGATAAAAATATAGTTTGTACATTAATCCTTAAATGATGTTATCACTAAAATATGTAATGGGTAAATCATTGTAGTACTGTAGCTTTGTATAATAAGACTACTATGGTACTAAATACTACTACCTTAAACCGGATTTATATTAAGGTATATTGTGATAAATTGCACCATGCTATCGACTGGTAACAACGACATAATGAATGGTCGTAATAAAAGAAATGACGTTTGGCACCCGCAGACCTGCAGGTCCAGCTGTAGCTAGCAGCAAGGTGTAGGATAGTCAATCCAGTATAGATCTATACGCAAACTCACGCTCTCCCTCCAAGAGAATTCTGGCTACAACTCGGGCCATGACATTTAAGGCATGCTCCGACACAGTGGGTCACAATTGTTACGTATTCATGTATATGTAATGTTTCCCGTTCTAGTATAGTTGTATATGTACTTGTTTCTAGTATATCTGTATATGTACTTGTTTCTAGTATATCTATATATGTACTTGTTTCTAGTATATCTGTATATGTATGATCCTGTGTTACCCCGATGGTAACCAACTAATGATGTACTGATGAGTATGAATATGGAAGTACTTTTATGTCTATACATGTATATATGATATATAAGTAATATGGAAACGACCTTCGGATGGTCACCCGAAATCCCACCAGACCACATCCAAATCGAGGAAAAGGAAATAGGGCGGATGGCCTTCCTAAGCCCTTTGAACATTATTTATATATCTATACATATATGGGCATGCAATTGGATATATATAAAAGCATAAATAATTTTTCATAAAACATTTGAAGCGTAAATATAATTTCAAGAGAAGATCGACTTAATGTCGATCTATAAAACATTTTGAAGGCATAAGTTGATAAAACAATTTAAGTATAAGAAGCATTTGTTTGAATGACAGTCTATAAATAAGTTTGGATAGTAAAACAGTTTGTAAAACATTTCAAAGTGAAGCAGTTTGATAAACAGTTTGAACAGTGGTAAAAATCGTTGTTTTCCTAGTTATTAATCACATGTGATTAAATGCAATCACATGTGATTGAAGCAATAACTTATAAGTATTTGACTTGTATTCCCCCCCCCCCCCATAAAGTGTTTTAAAACATTTAAAATCATTTCAAAGGTTGATTCAAGGGGTATGAACTCACATGTGGTGAGTCGTTTGAATTGCAGTGTCTGCTACCTTGCTAGGTGGCAAACGGAGACTTGTTTACATGCACGAGCCTAGTTATCATATAATAAGCATATATATAACTAATTAGACAAATAATAACTTAATAAATAAGTTAAGACACATAGGAAACATTTAAACACTTTTATGAGTGTTTAAGGTTCAAATGGTTGCATCTAAGTTGCTACGGCACAAGGCAAAAGGGTTTGAAACATCAAATGGCCTTGCATAGGAGTTCACCACACAACAAACCCCACACCTTGGAGTTTACGGCCGTAAACTCATGGGTTTATGGCCGTGAACTCCTCAATGGTGGTTTTGGGTGTTTTGTGGTGCTATCTTGATCCTAGAACACTCCTAGCTTTGTTGGAATAACACATGAAGTAGTTTAAGGCTCTAGAACACTCCATATGGGAGTTTACGGCCTAAAGTCCATTCACCCTAGAGTTTACGGCCGTAAACTCTTGGATTTTAATTGTTTTGAGGCTCTTAAACATCAAGGATGGCTTCCATGAATTTATCTAAGGCTAATGGGGACAAGAGGCACACTTTTGTGCCTTCACTTGGAGTTTATGGCCCAAGATATGTTCCTTGGCCGTAAACTCCTTTCAAGGAGTGATTATTATGTGTTCTACTCTCCATTGTAGTCCCAAGTATTCAAGGTAAATTGTCTTAAGGCCTAAGGTGTGCTTGGAATGATTTTTACCCTACAAAAAGGGGTTTACGGCCCAAGAGCGGTTCTTCGCCGTAAACTCCTACTAACTTGTGATTTTGATGGGTTTTTGATGTTCTAAATAAGCACAACTATTAGTGGGTAAAGTCCTTAAGCATTAGGGGGAAGTTTAGGGCACTTATGCCCCTTTAAAAGGGGTTTACGGCCCAAGGAAGTTCCTTGGCCGTAAACTCCAATGACTTGGGTTTCTTGGATGCTTCTTGGCCTATAAAGATCATACCCTAACCCCTAAACAAGTTGTCTAACCAGGAATCGGGACAAGGAAGCCTTTATGTTCCATTTTGGAGTTTACTCCCCAAGAACGTTCTTGGGCGGTAAACTCCCGGATCTTGTAATCTAAGCATGTTATTGATGTTAATAAGCACCTAACAAGTATTGAATCACATATAGAAAAGTAAACTCACAATATGGGATGAAAACCCGAAGATCCGTCAGAGAGAATATGGCTTTTCTCTATTTGGAATTGTGAATAATGAATTAATTAAATTCAGAAAACTATTTATAGTCCTGGAATATTTTGGCAGAAATTATTTTTATTCCTGATATTGGACTGTAACATTATGAAACTTGAAATGCCCAAATTTCACAAAACCAGGAGCATCCACTCTCCTGATATCATCTAAAACATAAACCCTAAAGTACACAAACTTGATCGGAAAAGTATGAAAATCACTGAAACTGAACTGGCTTCTATTGAATAGATAATGTTCGTACAATGGAAATTTCGGGTTGTCACACGAGTCACCAACAGTTGTGATGAAGGTATCAAATTCATTGACAACAAAAGTCAGACGCTTATCGTCCATGTTATCGTACCCTTCAAAAAAGTCTTGAAGAGTGTCCGAAATCTATTTGGCAGATTTGCACAACTTAATGTGGTCAAAAAGAGATGGAGGAACACCAAACACCATCTCGGAAAATGCAATCTGGTATGCATGAAGCTTTTCGATGTATAATGCAGTAAGAGATGTTGGACGTTATTCTTCTTGGGACACTCTTTGTCTTACTGGAAAATAAGGACCTTCTATCACAGATCTCCGTATTTCTTCACCTTTTTGCTTACCAAGTAAAAATCTTTCCATCCTAACTTTTCGTTGATCATACTATTCAACAACTAGCAATGGGGCAAAAGAAGCAAAATCCATGCTATTTCCTATTTGCATTAAATATAGGAGCAGCCATTGAAGTAAAAGTGTTGGAGCAAAAGCAGTATATAAAATAACTTTTACCCCGAACACAAAAATGATTGAGATACCAAGGTAATCTCAGATCAACTATAATATGTTCTTATGAATTGAAATGACAACCATTCAAGCTCTGATACCAATTCAAAGTACAAGACGTAGTGAGCGGACAAGCTTTGAAAACTCAAACCTTGAATTAACATTAGATCAATGTCTGCTGCTAATATTTTGGTCCAGTAAAGTTTGGTAAACAAGTCTTGTCTTGTTGTATAAAGACCAACAAAGTGTTCAAAAAAATATTTAATTAAAATAAAGTGAGTATGAGCAAAGTAAAGATAACTTAAGAACAAAAATAATGATGGAGAACGAGATTTGACTTGCAAGATATTTTGTATTTGATGTGAAGAGAATATTTCTACTTCAAGGTTTTAATGTATGAAAAATCATCTCCTTAAATAGGAAAGGAGAGACACAAAATACAAGACTTACTTAGAGAATGTAAATATGATAAGTTAGAAAAGCTAACACATAAGGATTAATCAATTTTGTCGTATGAACTTTTCAATCAATAAAAACGACAAGGAGCATCTTGGAAGAAGACTGACTTCATAAATCTTCACATCCCGAATTGCTTTTGACTTTGGTTCTAGTTTGGCTTAGGATTGCCATAGGTTTATTTTTATATATCAACACTGAGGTAGTACTCAAGAGCACCAAGTTGATAAAACATGTTCGCGATTAGCTACAGACCTTGTAGAGTCAGTAAAAGAGTTATGTCGAGCAAAGATGTTCAGACCTCGAGTTCTAGACTAGAGATTATATGCTTCTGAAGGTGTCACCTTAGAAAGCTCTAATCTGATTCTGTAAGAAGAGAAAGTTGGGCCCCTAGTATATTGGTCTCTTCAGGATTATCACCTGGGTAGGCAAGGTTGTATATCAGTTAGATCTGCCTGATGCTTAGCCAGTGTCACACCACAAAACCGAGAATGGCGGAAACGTTCAGGGGCGGAGGACGTCATGTAATGTATCAAAACAATGTAAAGTAGTAAACAAGCAACAACATCATCCATTGCATTAATAGTATAAATTTTAATTACAAGTGTGTTCTTTCATAATATACAACAATTAAACGAATAATCAGAATAAGACGAGTCTGGACTTCTCCGTCTTCACAAACCTGGTCGTCGTACCTGTCTATGTGTGACCTGACAATACAAGTTATTTTGAAAGTGAGTATCAGCCAAGAAGCTAGTAAATTCATAAGTATTAATGTGTCTTTGATGTGTAAAACTTGTAATGAAAGTCTTGACATTGTTTTCAAAGAAAGCTCATATAAGTATGTAAACGTTTGTAAGTAATGGAAAGCGTTTGACTAACCCTAGAAATCCCTATGATCCCTATAAAAGAAGTCTTCTACCAAGACCCTACTGTTTTGAAAGTAGTCTTCTACCAAGACCCGACTGTTTTGAAAGTACACATCTCTGTAAATGTGATGGTTTTTCCCTGTTTAACTATTAGTATAAAACTAAAGTATACCTCATCATTTATGTGTATGAGTCACAATATAAAGGTAATAAGGAAAATAGTTATCTATATCAAATATATCCTACCACGTTGTTCATGTGAATATGTCACAAAGTAAAGGAGGAAAATAACATAATAACTTAAGTACTATCCTTTTGAACTAGGATAACTAACAGTGCTAACTTAAGACATTCGTAGATGTACATTTACCTCTGTTGCTAACAGTGGCTATAGGAATGGTTAGTCCCACAAAGTATCCTCTGGTACTAGGATGTAAAGTCCAATCTATCTCGTCGATTATGTGATTATGTCACAAGATAAAGATAAGAAGGAGAAATATATGATAGTATCTACACATATAATATGTAATAGTAACCCATCATATAATATCTATGTTACAGTATTCATGTAAACATACTCATGTAAGCGTATCTATGTAAATGTACTCATGTAAGCGTATCTATGTAAACGCACTCATGTAAGCATATGTAAACATACTCATGTAAGCGTATCTATGTAAAGGTAATCATGTAAGCGTATCTATGTAAACGTACTGTAACAGCCCGAATTTCCAGGTATCTTTATTGTTTATGATTTTGGTGTTTTGAGAGGGAACTCGGCGAGTTGGAGCTCAGACTCGCCGAGTAGGGTCACGATTCTGGACGCGGGATTCGTCTGAACTCGGCGAGTCCAGGATATGGACTCCGCGAGTCCTCGCTGTTCAATGAAACCCTAATTTCTCGGGTTTGGGACCTATTTAAAGGGCCTTATGGCCGTCATTTGTACCGAACAGTCCATAGAGAGAAAACCCTAGAGTGCTTTAGCGATTTGAGAGAGAAAGGAAGCATTCTTGACCTTTGTGTGTTGTTTAGCAAAGAAGAGGGAGGTTCTAGCTAAGAGGAGGCAAAGGAGGTTGCTATTCTGTGGATTTGAAGCTTAGGTATTCGATCTAAAGGTATGATTTCGGCTCATCTTCTGTTTTGTGAAGTATATTTGGTTTTAGGGTTTCTTGTGACCTTTTGTTGGGTTGATTTGATGGCCAAATAGTCCCTTGCTAGTGATGAGGCTTTGGATCTAGATCCATAGAGCTCCAGAGAGCCTCATTCATCAAGCTTTATGAAGAGCAATGGAGGTTATCACCTTGAGTAGCGATATTTGTTGATAATCCTTCATATATGGTCATATAGAGGTTGTATGTACACCAAGTTTGGGGCTTTACTTGGTGAATCAGTCTAGGAAGGCCAGATCTATGAATTGATGGAACAGATCTAACCTTAGAAGCGAGTTTGAGTGATTGCATGGCATGGACTCACTGAGTCCGATGAGCAGACTCGGCGAGTAGCTTGAAGATTGCCTTGGATCGGCCAGTGAGTGGTCCAGTCGAGTCATGGGTTGACTCAGTGAGTCAGGGCGAGTTAGGGAAGGGTGGTCAAGTGGACTGAGTCGAGCTGGGACTCACCGAATTGTTCTTGAGACTCGGCGAGTTGAGTCGGGGTGGCCCCGCGATTCTTCCAGGTGGAACTCGTCGAGTCAGGGGGAGTACTCGACATGTAAGAAGGGAATCCTAGAGAGTTGGTGAAAACGTCTAGACTCGCCGAGTTGCCCTTGTGCACTCGCCGAGTCCGGTCAAAGTTGACCGTTGACCAGAGTTGACCTGTGTTGACTTCTTAGGGATAGTCAACTTTAAAGATAAAAAGTGTTAATTAGAGACATATGATGTTATAGGAGGATTATAGCTCGGAGGATCGGGCACGAGGGATTTCAGGATTTGTGAGTCATCGAGATACGCGAGGTGAGTCTTCTCACTATACTTTATCTTGAGTAGATAACCAGAGTTATGTGACAGAGTATTTGTATGTTATGTATGCTATATGTTGTACTGCATTGTTTCTATGTGATTGATGCTGTGCATGTTTACAGAGTTGGAACCGGAAGGTTCCTAGAGTTAGAACCTGAGGGTTCACAGGGTTTGGGTGCACGGACCCATAGAGTTATAGCCTCGAGTGGCTAATATGTCTTTTATGTGTGGTATTTTGGGGAACTCACTAAGCTTTGTGCTTACAGTGTTAGTGTCGTTGTTTCAGGTACTAGCGATGACCGTGGGAAGGCGCCGGCTTGATCCGTACACACGCATGGGATTTTGTTATACTTGTGATCTTGGGATTTTGTGTAATGTGAATTGAGATTTAAACTTGATGTTTTATGAAAAGTTAATGGAAAAGGTTTTAATAAATTGTGAAAAATTATTTTGAAACTTACGTTGTTACACGTACTAGTATAGACTCATGAATGAAATGACTCTTGTGTGATTCCTTGTACTTGGAATGGTAAGTGGTATCTCTTAACTAAACCTATAATAGTTACTAACCATGTACGTGTATAACCTGAAGTAATGCCTTTGCTACCCAAAGGTACTGAACTGACTGAGGACAACTTTTATGTCTCTATATGTATACATGATATATAATTGCTAGTTAAACTACCTTTGGACGGATACCCGATACCTTACCAGACCCCATCCCAACGGGAAAAAGGAAATATAGCGGGTTGGCCTTCCTAAGCCCTTTAAACATTATTTATATAACTATACATATACTGGCATGCAATTGACAATACAAAAGCATATAAGGAGTTTTGTAAAACCTTTAAAAGTTTAATTCAAGGGGTATGAACTCACCTGCAGTGAGCGGATCGGAAGGAAGTGTCAGACAAGTGCTCGGTGTCAAGTGGAGACTTAGACACACACAATGATCCTAATTACATATGAAGACATATCTATATAAACAATTACTAAATATAACACTAATTAAACATGTATGAACACCCTATTGCAAGGAAAACACTTTGGTCAAGTGCTAGGAGGCTATCGGGTTGCAACCAAGGAGTGCAAAGCCTCATACGGGAGCTTATGGTCTAAAGACCATGTGTGTTGGAGTTTACGGCCAAGGGGAGTAAACTCTTGGCCGTAAACTCCCAATTGGTCACTAAAAGTGGCTTAAAACTCTTAGGGCTTAAGTGGTTAAGTGTCCCAAAGCTTTAACCAAGTGTTTGGGTGGGTTTAAGGTCCTAAAATGACCTTGTTTGATGTTCACGGCCCTAGGACCACTCCCCCATGAGTTTACGGCCATAAAATCATGGTAAGGAGTACCATTTCGTGAAATGAAGTCCTTAACTTAAAGGGGTAAGGTTCTATGATAATATCCAAGGCTCACTAAAGTGTTAGGGTGCCATTTGCACCCTTAAAAGGGGTTTACGGCCCAAGAACATGCCTTGGCCGTAAACTCCTTGAATTCCATGATTTCTTATGTTTCCTAAGCTCTATATGTGATAAACATAGTGTACAATGAGTTGGATCAAGAGTGCTTACAATCTACGAGCTCAAATGGTCGATATTGGCCAAGAACACGAGTGTGTGTTCTTGGTGTTCTTGGTGAAACTTGACGATCTACAAAATGGAATGATTTCATGGATGAAATCATATAAGATTACTAGTTCATGCAGGATATCAACTGGTTAAGACAATAAGCTTACGAGTTTTGAAGATTGGGGACGAAGATCGGGATGATACTTGAGAGGATTTGGGCCAAATGGAAGGAAGGAATGAACAAATGGCCACCTCTTCATCATATAAGCAAGAGTTTATGGACCACATGGAGTTTACGGCTGTAAACTCCCATGTGTTGGTCGTGAACTCCTTGCATGAGTGTTTGAGGTCATTTCTTTGAGCTAAAACTTCAGCAGAATAACCCCGACACTTATTCCTTAAGTGTACAAGGCTCAGAATGCTCAAATAAACTTCTAATTGTGCTAAAAGATAACAGCAATGAGTTTGACTTTCAAAGAATTGTTAGACTGAACTGGATGGAAATTTCGGGTTGTCACATCATCTCCCCATTAGAGGGAATTTCGTCCCGAAATTAGAATTCAGGTGAAGGGTAGGCATGAATAATCGAGCAAGGAGGTTGGAAAACTTCCTAATTGATTTGTTCTTGTTCTCATAAGTGAAACCGAGTCCTCGGTTGGTATCCCAAGGAACCTTCTCTAATGGGCGATGGCTTTTGCTTCATCCGCTTGACCACTTAGAACGAGAGTCACTACGGTTCATCCACGAAGGCGAGGATTTCGTTGATCTCGATCTCGTCGACTGGGATTACGAGAGTCTTGACGGAAAGGTACATTTTCAAGTTCGATACGTGAAGGGAAAAATGTACATTACTGAGTTCGTGGTGTAGGTTGGGTTTGTGAGTTACAGGTTCGATTCTGGAAAGAATCTCGGAGGTCCTAACTATTTAGGATTTAGCTTACCACGCTTTTCGAAGCGCATTAAGCCTTCCCAGAGTGAGATTTCCAAAAGGATTTGGCCTCTCACCTAAAATTCCAAGGTTTTCTTCCTCTTGCTTGTCTTCCCAGTCAAGGGCCACTCCTTTCTGGGTCAAAGTCATAAGAGGTTTCGTAATCCGCGAGGAGTTTTGAGTGAACTCTCGACAGTAGGTCAGCGAGACCTAGAATTTGGCGAATTCCTGTCCGCATCCTCGGTGTTGAGAAATTCTCAGTGGTTTTGATTTTTGGCTGGGTCCTCAAGAATTCCCACATTACTGATAATGTGTCTTAGAAATTCGAATCTTCAAATCTAAAACTCGCATTTAAAGAACTTCACGTAAAGCTTCTCTGATCGTAATGTTTCCAGGGTTTGTTGTAGATGCTGTAGACGTTCTTTATGATTTCCTTCTTACTACGAGAGTAGATAAGTAAGTCATTTATAAAGACAATGACGAACTGATCCAAGTAAGTATGGCATGCCCTATTCATTAAGTTCATGAATACTACGGGCGTATTGGTACTATCCGAGGGGTATCACTACGGACTCGTAGTGTCCGTTTTCGAGTTTGGAAGATTGTCCTTGGGACATCCTTTACTAACACTCGCAACTGGTGATATTCGGATCTTAGGTCCATTTCTGCAAGGTACATCGTTCCTTGCGGTTGGTCAACTAATTCATATATGCGAGGCAGAGAGTAATGATTTCTAATGGAAGTCCTGTTGAGGTCTCTGAATATGAGGTACTTCTAGCATGGGTACTTCGGAGTTCTGGAATGACGGCTTTGCTAGAAAGGCGTTTTCGGAGAAAGAGATGTACGCACGAAACTGTTATTGTGTGGATCGATTTGACTCAAGATGTATGATAATGTCGGACTTACTTAGAAGTAAATGACGTTAGATCTGAACATAAAGGCGTTACAGATAAAACATAACGGTGCAACTTTTAACAGGGTTACAGTACTTTAAAGTAACTATAGGAATACTGCTGCAAACAAAGTATACTACAAAAGACAAGTATACGCAACATGAGGGTCCCTTAACCAATGGGATCTCGCAAAAGATAAGACTCGAGTTGCACTAGGTTTAAACATGTTTTAAAAAACATACAAAATACTGACGATTGGAAGTGAACCTCTACTATAGTAGGGTTCTTCGTTGCCTCTTTCCATTCTGAGGTCAAACTCCTCCTGTCCCATCATCGTTCTGCCCTGATGGGCAGTCCCTCTTGAAGTGTCCCATTACGCCACATAGATGGCATATCCGAGAGGTTTTGACATTGGTGGTTGAAGTAATGTGTTGGATCTGAATCCTGCATCAGCAGGCACTATGCCCGTCCTTGTTGCAGTTAAAGTAGTGCGGTAGACGACATCCTCCTAGATTATGGAAGCTGCACTTATTGCACTTTGGTAAGTTTCCAACATACTGTCTGGCTGGGTTAGGGGCAATTGGGATACCCGAAGGGATGGTAGTAGGAGGTACCGATGTCGTGGCTGTGAAGGTCGTTACCGGTGGTTGTTTCTTGTTCGCCCTTCGAAGCGATTTGTCCTTAGATTTAGCCTAAAACTTCCGTTTGTTACTCTTGGTCTTGGAACGAAGGGTGTCGTGGTAGTTTATTGCTCGTTGAGGTACTTGATTGTTACCTGGATTGGAATTGTTGTTAACAATCCCGCTAACATTCGCGTTGTTAGTGTTAAGGTGGGTCAGAATAGCTGACACAGCAGCCGAGACTGCAGCTTGAAAGGTAGCTGCATCAATCTGAAGAGTTGGTGTTTGGTTGATGGGTTGATTGTTTTTCTTTGGCGACATGATTCTGTTTCACGGAAAGAAAATGAATTTGTGAGTGAGTATGGTTGAACCTAGACATAGTTTGATCGCTCATGTAAAGAATAAAAGTATGTTCTCGTGGGTTCGACCTACATCCCTATGATGCAGTCCTAGTAATGAGTGGAAGTAAGTTCGTATAATGGTCTCAAGACGTTTGTTGTTCAAGCCGAGGTATCGTTGGTTGCTGAATAACATGATCCAACCACTAAAAGAGACTTGGAACTGTCTTCGAAGTTAAATTACTATAGTCCAAATGACTTGACTAAAGCATGTTTCGGATAGACTCCAACGAAAGTATGATGAGAGTATTTGAACAAAAGCGTGACACAAAAGTTAGCCGACTGTCAACATCATCGATTTTTAAAATGTAATAAGTTCAGGGAAATTTGACCTTGAAGAAGGTCTTACATCATATCCGGAGTAGCAAAAGTTTTGGCCGCATAAAGGCCTAACTAAAAGTACCTACAGTACAAGGCAGTTTCATAGAAAATGCTACATAGGACATAGACAGGAACACGGTTCTTTAAAACAAGAAGGAAAGTAAAGTATCTCCTACTGGTGACGATCATCCCTCTGGTGAACTCTTAGCTCAGCCAGTTGACATTCCATATCAAGCAGGTGTCTTTCGTACACCCTCTGGCATACTCTGAGTTCTATGACTTCGGCTCGTGACTCAGCCAGTGCTTGAAGCAGGGTTTCATGGTCTCTTTCAGATCTCTCACGAGCATCTTCCAGACGAATGGTGCGAAGGGTATGCAGTATCGCATTGGCGACAACTTCTGTGATTTGATGTACGGCTGTCCTGCTTTGTATCTCATTTCGGGCCACTCTACGGACCAGGATTGGCAAGATTCTGTCTGCTGAGCCCCCATTGCTCAGGTCATAAAAGCTTCGGTCTCCATTAAATGGCATGGGCTGATCCTGTCCTTGGATCCATGTTTCCAAGCATTCTACCCAAGGAGGCGTCGGGCCATGAAATGTCGGACGAGGGTTAGGATTTGGAAAGGGAGCTTCATGGGGTAGGTTCTCAACCTCGGGTTCGGAGTTATCGTCATCCGTGAGGTCTTCAGCGTGGCGATCATTCAAAGGGATCGGATGATCGTTCTTTGGTTCTTCTCCAAACCATCCAGCAATGACTTCGTTCAGAAGGTACGGGTTGCTGTGGGGATGGAGTCCAGCCATGTTATCTACGCGAGAATTGGAGTAAGAAAATAATTATTAGCCGAATTATCTAGATAATTATTTAGAAAATCTTCATTAGTTACATCACCATTTGTGAAGTGCATACCAGTTATATGTAATCACAATAGGATAGGCCTTCGAATAAGTGACCTTAACTCCAAATACACAAAGAATAGGGGTAAAGCAAAATTTTCACAGATTCTAAGTCTATAACATCCTAGTTACATATAGCCTTAGTGTATACACTTAGCAACTATCAACTTAGTTCTCAAGTATAAAGTACTTAGAGTAACACCAAATACCCTATAGTATTTTAGGTTTATGTTCTATTATTCTCATTGTGGTATTGTTGGTAAGATTTTAGACTTGTTGCAACCACACAACTACACTTAGGCACATGCTTGTCAACCCACGGATAATATAGTTGATCATGCTATATCTTCCCAGTTTTGACTATATGTCTCTAAGTCCACTTGTGTTGCCCAACAATCATAATTCTTTTGTATTGTCCTAGAGACACTGAATTTAGTATGAATGCAGGCACGTATACTTAATTAAATATATTATTATTTAAAGTATAAACTCTTGGTCAGAGTATTTTAATCCCAACGTATTTATAGTTAGTATATCTTTTATGGGTTGATATACTCAATTCACTATAAACAATGCTCTAATACCAATCGGTCACACCCTAAAACTGAGAACGGCGGAAACGTTCAGGGGCGGAGGAAGTCATGTAATGTATCATAACAATGTAAAGTAGTAAACAAGCAACAACATCATCCATTGCATTAATAGTATAAATTTAGTTACAAGTGTGTTCTTTCATAATATACAACAATAAAATGAATAATCAGAATAAGACGAGTCTGGACTGCTCCGTCTTCACAAACCTAGTCGTCGTACATGTCTATGTGTGACCTGAGAATACAAGTTATTTTGAAAGCAAGTATTAGCCAAGAAGTTGGTGAATTCATAAGTATTAATGTGTCTTTGATGTGTAAAACTTGTAATGAAAGTCTTGACATTGTTTTCAAAGAAAGCTCATATAAGTATGTAAACGTTTGTAAGTAATGGAAAGCGTTTGACTTACCCTAGAAATCCCTATGATCCTTATAAAAGAAGTCTTCTACGAAGACCCTACTGTTTTGAAAGTACTCTTCTACCAAGACCCTACTGTTTAGAAAGTAGTCTTCTACCATGACCCGACTGTTTTGAAAGTACGCATCTATATAAATGTGATGGTTTTTCCCTGTTTAACTATTAGTATAAAACTAAAGTATACCTCATCGTTTATGTGTATAAGTCACAATATAAAGGTAATAAGGAAAATAGTTATCTATATCAAATATATCCTACCTCGTCGTTCATGTGAATATGTCACAAAGTAAAGGAAGAAAATAAGATAATAACTTAAGTACTATCCTTTTGCACTAGGATAACTAACAGTGCTAAATTAAGACATATGTAGATGTACATTTACCTCTGTTGCTAACAGCTGGGTATAGGAATAGTTAGTCCCTTATAGTATACCTGTAATGGTATCAATCGTAGGCATCCGTAGATGCTCATTATCCTCTGTAGCTAACAGTGGCTATAGGAATGGTTAGTCCCACAAAGTATCCTTTGGTACTAGGATGTAAAGTCCAATCTATCTCGTCGATTATGTGATTGTGTCACAAGATAAAGATAAGAAGGAGAAATATATGACAGTATCTACACATATAATATATAATAGTAACCCATCATATAATATCTATGTTATAGTATACATGTAAACGTACTCATGTAAGCGTATCTATGTAAATGTACTCATGTAAGCGTATCGATGTAAACACACTCATGTAAGCATATGTAAACGTACTCATGTAAGCGTATCTATGTAAATGTACTCATGTAAGCACATCTATGTAAACATACTCATGTACCAGGTAATGTACTAGTATAGACTCATGAATGAACTGACGCTTGTGTGATTCCTTGTACTTGGAATGGTAAGTGGTATCTCTTAACTAAACCTATAATAGTTACTAACCATGTACGTGTATAACCTGAAGTAATGCCTTTGCTACCCAAAGGTACTGAACTGACTGAGGACAACTTTTATGTCTCTATATGTATACATGATATATAATTGCTAGTTAAACTACCTTTGGACGGATACCTGATACCTTACCAGACCCCATCCCAACGGGAAAAATGAAATACAGCGGGTTGGCCTTCCTAAGTCCTTTAAACATTATTTATATAACTATACATATACTGGCATGCAATTGACAATACAAAAGCATATAAGGAGTTTTGTAAAACCTTTAAAAGGTTAATTCAAGGGGTATGAACTCACCTGCAGTGAGCGGATCGGAAGGAAGTGTCGGACAAGTGCTTGGTGTCAAGTGGAGACTTAGACACACACAATGATCCTAATTACATATGAGCACATATCTATATAAAAAATTACTAATTATAACACTAATTAAACATGTATGAACATCCTATTGCAAGGAAAACACCTTGTTCAAGTGTTAGGAGGCTACCACGTTGCAACCAAGGAGTGCAAAGCCTCATACGGGAGCTAATGGTCCAAAGACCATGTGTGTTGGAGTTTACGGCCAAGGGGAGTAAACTCCTGGCCGTAAACTCCCAATTGGTCACTAAAAGTGGCTTAAAACTCTTAGGGCTTAAGTGGTTAAGTGTTCCAAAGCTTTAACCAAGTGTTTGGGTGGGTTTATGGTCCTAAAATGACCTTGTTAGATGTTCACGGCCCTAGGACCACTCCCCCATGAGTTTACGGCCATAAAATCATGGTAAGGAGTACCATTTCGTGAAATGAAGTCCTTAACTTAAAGGGGTAAGTGTTGGATTAATGTCTAAGTCCATAACTATAATTGGTAAGACTTGACCCGACCCGGCATGGTCCATTTGGGTTGCATACCATCATGCACTTGGATAGACTATAATGAGAGAAATAAGACACTTATGGTTATTAATATATTATAAGTTCTAGTATATTTATTAATAAGAATAGTAAGATTATTTAATTAGTATTGATCAAGAATTAATCTAGGATTAATTAAGTGATCAAAAGAAGACTAATTAAATATATGGGTTGATTGTGTAAATCATCCATACTTGTATAGTGGGATAATGCTCCATGGATAATCAAGTTGGGCTAAAACCCATAGGATGGTCCATGGATGCTCCATGGTGTATTTATACCCATGGTTCATGGAAATGAAAGGCCATGTCAATTAGGGTTTACATGGTGTAACCCTAACTATATAAGCATCTTATTCTTGACCAAATCGGCCACTAGAATCACACTAGAGTGTAAAAAGAAAGGGATAGCCGATTTCATGAGTTGTAGAATTCTCTCAAGTTATTCTAAGTGTTTTGGTGATTGTGATTCCATTTGAGGTGTCACACTTGGGGCACTTGGCACTCAAGCTTCATGAAGACTTTCTACATGAAAGAGGTATGTATTCTATCTTGCTATAGTTATTGTTTTGTATGCTAGATTAGGATAATACCTTGGAAGTTCTTATTTGCATGTATAATAGAGAAAACATAGATCCAAGGTATTTAGGGTTGCATGTACACTTAGGAGTGTTAGAATGCTCAAAACCCAACAGTGGTATCAGAACCTAGACTTGTTTTCTTGTTATACTTGCAAAAGAAGCTGGAAAAATCGAGTTTTGATGCTGTCTGCCCAGCAGACTCGCCGAGTCCATGAATGGACTCGCCGAGTCCAAGGCAAAATGCATCCAACTCGCCAAGTTGGTTCGTGCACTCGACGAGTTGGACCCCCAGATAGCATATATTCGACTTTTTGGCTGGAATTGGACTAGGAACATTACCCAAAGTTGTTTTTGAACTTATAAACTTGTTTTTGATGTGGTAATGTTCATGCTAATCCATTTTCAAAGATAATTGTCAATAGATTCATGTTTTGTATTAGTTTAAGGTTTAGACTAATTACATGAAAAAGTTTGATTTGAATTATCTTGTTCTTATGAGTTGCTTAGATTAATAGAAATGTTGAGTGAAATAGTTGTTTTCAATCCATTTTAATCTAAGAGTTGAGTATAAAATGTGTTTGTGTAACTTGTCCTCAAGGTACATGAAGAGTCACATTAAAGACTCATAAAACTCATAATAGTTGGCAATGGTTACAAAATGAAGAGTCTTGTGTCATTGAATAATTTTTATGACTCCATAACTTGTCCTCAAGTTATGGAAGTTCAAGAGTCACTTCATTAAAGAAAAATATGTAACCATAATTAAATCCATAAGTTATAAAATAAAAGAGAAAGTTAGTTCTTTTATTAGTTTAAAGTCTTCCATAACTTGTCCTCAAGTTATGGAACTTGAAGAGTTTTTGGATTAAAACTACTTTAAACTCATAAGTTATGGAATTAATTAGTTTTGAATAGTTTCAAAACTTGCCCTCAAGTTTTGGAATTTGAAAAGTTTTCAAGTATGAATACTTTAATTCCAAGTTAGCCCTTAGAATTTTAAAAGTTAAAATTCAACCCTTATACTTTATAATATTATAAGTTAATAATATATATATGTATAAGAGTAAAGTCAGTCTTACCGCTAGTACGCCTCATTCACGAAGCCGGTCTATAAGGTGGGTATAAGGTTGTTGCCTATAAAATGGCAACTTAATGGGTGTCCACTCTCACCCACCGCTTGCTTGACCGGTGGAGGGTCGTTAGCCGAACGGGTTTGACAGGACTATAATTCTCCCTTCATTAAAAGTATTAATGAAAAATACTAAGTAACTAAACTCTTAATAATACCCAATCTTAGTTACTTAGGAAAAATGTGAATAAGATGCTAACCCATGAAATTACACTTTACACTTTGTCTAAGTCGTTAGTGGAGCGTGTGTGGTTAACCGGCACACTAACTCGTACTTAACAAGGTAGGTAAAGGGTGACTTAATATTTATCATAGTATCGATGGAGCGTGTGTGGTTAACCGGCACATCGATTGAGGGGTAATTTATTAAGGGTACCAAGTGATTTGCATGGTTACTTCACACCTTGTTTTGTGATCCTCGGCATCCCAGTCATAAAACCTGAAGGGCACACTCGAGATTGAAACATGCCTTTGAAAAGTTCAATGAATCTCAAAGATCTAGGAGTTTCAAAACCAATTAAAACCTAATAATACATTTCGTTTATCTTGGTGGAAATTGGTGAATCATCATTCACCTACCTTCAAATATTTTATAGCTTGGATTACGGCATACCTCTTCTAAGTTATAAAATAGTTTGTTGGGTCCTAGCCTTAATATTTCATATTGGGTGTCATATTAAGGACTTTAAATCAACTATCTTGAATATCTTCCAAAAGTTGTATGTTTTAGGCACCTATGATCTTCCCAAATCTTTTGAAACAAGGTTTCCTAAATGAAGATGATGTCCTTTGGAAATCATACTTCTTTCACCTCCTCCAATTATTCTCCCCAACCCACAAGTTCTTAAAAAACGTTTAAGGTCACTCAAGCCCTATTGGCAAGGCAAGGTCTAGGTGTGGACACATCTTGGAAATGTAGTCACATATTGACAAGCCGGGAGAGTTGGGTGTCAAAGTCTTGAGAAAGTTGGTGGTTCAACTACTTTCTAAGTCACATAGTGAGTTCTTTTAGAACACCTATGAAAAAGACTATGACAAGACCCTTAATGATCTTATCTATTTGTTAAGATCAACTTCCTTAAAACTTGATGGACATTGACAATAGTGACACAGGAAATCCCGGAAAGCATTCTCTTCCCAATGGAAAGGGATCGGCCATAGTCAACTCGGTTGACCAAATGGTAAAGAGAAAAGCTAAGTCTGTGATAGTCCCGTGTACCATTATCAAAGGGTCCATATGTTTATATTGCCAAAGGAAGGGGCATTGGTTGCGAAGCTGCCAAATTTACCTAAGGATGTTAAAGTCAATAAGTTTGACTCTACTCCAGGTAAACTCCACTATCTAACTCTGTTAAGTTTCTATTCTGAGATTCTTGATACATGATGTGACTGGGTCACATGGTGATGTTTAAGAATCAAAGAAAAGTGAAGAAACTTAAAGAAAGAATATGATGAATCTGATCGCGTAGATGGATTTCTATCGCATAGCTTGAAAATCGGATTCTTGAGCTACTTCTTAGGAGTTATGATATTTTTGCTTAGGAATAGATAACAACAAGTTTTCATATGGATTGTAAGGATTAGTTTTCCGCAAAGTTTTAAAATAAAAGAAAATTTTTGATCTTATTTATTTTAAAATATCCTTACAATGGCATTTGAGGAAAAATTGTTGCTTATGTGATTCCATTAAGAGCAAAAGTGGAAATATGAAATTGATTCTTTCATTTGTGATAATGTCTAGGTTACCAAATAAGGAAAGATTCTCATCACCCAAGTTTCAATTGGACCGAAACTTGGGATCATGCAAGTTATATAGCATGATGAATGAGAACTTTCAAGTTTTGGAAAAATTAAGACTAATTACTTATTCACATGGATGTGTGAGTCAAGTAAAGGACTAAGGGATCGAGTACACATTCTTGTGCACTGATTAAGTCCACCACAGAAGATTGATAAAACTATTCGTCATAGTTTACTAAAGCTCAGTAAATATGATTATACTTACAAGCTTAAGTGTAACTCTGAGACATTGGAAAAGGTTTCAATGTATGGCAGAGCGAATAAGAAGAATGAAATTAGGCAGAAGGATAAAAGTTTCTCAAATCTGAAAAGATGGGAGAGTACTTTAGTATCAGTTTTGTGATCATCTTAATGATTAAGAAACCATATCAAAATTAGTTCTCTAAGTAAGTCTTAGTGCATTCTTGTGACTAAGAAGAGGGATCTTGAATTGTTGAAATGGTTAAATCAAGTAGATGACTCACACTTCGTGCCAAGATTGTAACTTGAGTGACATGTCTTAAAGAAGGTATAAAACACTTGTCAAATGTAAGAGTAAAAGTTTTCTACTCTTGTACATTTGAAATTGGTAAGTTGTGATGTTTTGGACAAAACAAAGACCAACTAAGGCCAATTGTGTGAAGTGTTTGTCTTGATTAGAATCTGCACTATCTCTTGGATGATTGACAAGGGAGTCTTATAGGTCAAGAGGACAGTGGGAGTCTTAAAGGTCTTGAAAGTCTCAAGAACTAATCAAGAATAGAACCTGAAGTTCTTCACTAGCACACGACTTGAGGTTTATAACCTATCGTGTTGACATATCTGTGCCCATTCTAGTTAAAGTTGGCTTTGCATATGAGTTCTTAGAGTTCTCAATTAGTTGCATAACAACTTGGAAGCAATGGTAGGCCCTTGAGCTGCCAGGTGGCAAGAAATTAAGATTGAGTTCAGTCCATATGAGTTTGGGTTTGTCATTATCCTTGTCTTGTGACTATGATTTTGACAATTCACATGGATAAGAACACATACACCATTAAATCTAAGTGTCATAAGGTTTCTCTCCGATTCATGAAAATGATGGTGAGGAAACACTTTCACTAAGTAGATTTTATCTAGATAGCAATTGTGATATTTGCATTCTCAAAGTCGTTAGTGGAGCGCGTGTGGTTAACCGGCACACTAATATGGACTTGTGAGAAGTGGCAAAAAGGTCTAACCATTATGATTATGGCATACCTCTTCATAATTGTTTAGACACACCCATGTGCTATCTAAGGGAAGGTGTATCATTTTTGATAAAGTTTTATCAAAACAATCTAGTATCAGAAATCTGAACTTTGGTAAGAAAGTCAATGAAGTATTGATTTCTAGAAGTCCAGGTGATTTCTGAGTACATGTCAAAGCTAGTGGGAGCATAAGTGATATGCTAATAATCATCATGTTAGTGGGAGCAAGTTAGCAATGTTAATTATAGAAAACAAAAGGTTTCAATTGGGAAAAGTTGTTTTGCTATAATTAAGGGAGAGGAAATTATACTTCATCTCAAATCTATATGCATAGATCGTGAGGTTTTAATCGTTTAGTCAAGGATATATATATATATATATATATATATATATATATATATATATATATATATATATATATATGAATTTCATGTTGGAATGGCTCAACATAAGGAAATTCTGATCGTGAGGTTTTAATCGTTTAGTCAAGGATATATATATGAATTTCATGTTGGAATGGCTCAACATAAGGAAATTCTGTATATGGGTCCATTATTTGCGTTCTAAAAATCCGATTATGATTACGGCATCCCTTTTCATAATCTGAATTATGAGAACTTGGCAAATTGAAATGGACATATTATAGCAAAAGACTGGTTTAGTCTTTATGTGAGACATCATGAATCGTGTCCCATATGCTTCAGATATAGGATCGATTACATGTGCTATATTCATCCTTTCTAAAATATTCCAAATGCCTAGGGCATTAAGAAGGAAAAAGGTTTAGATCTGGATATGACTAAAAGGATTAAACAATTGTCGGGGACAATCTAAGGTTTACCAAAGATTGGTTTCTCAAGGACAGTTGGAAGTATAGTGATAATTCTGGAAGAACCATATTGACATAATCTGTAAGGAGGCAACTCTTGTTCAGAAGTGATAGTCAAAATGGAATCTGGAAATGTTTCAAAGTTAGAATTTTCAATCTGTGTAAGATTAAGGAAACTTAATGCAAAAAGGATATTTCCAAGGAGTTGATCTCCTTTGGAATACTCTGTAATGATTGTTGCCAAGTCTTTGTGAGTTTGTGCATAATCGTTACAAGAGGATTAATGCATATAAGTTTAGAATCTAACAGATTTTTGGCATGAATTTGGAATTCTTGTATTTGCAGTAAGGATTTGGGAGTGTGAAAAGAGAATCATTGAAGTTATGTTCAATTGATCTAGTTCACAAAGTAAAGATCATAGACAAACATAGTATGCATACTTGGTGTATGACATGACTAGTGTTTAGAAAACATAGTGTACATGCTTGGAGCATGGGATAACTATTGTGTTAAATTCAAGAATAAAGTTGATAGCTGAAACAGTATACAATGAATAATGAGTAATCATATGGTGATAAATAAAAGGTGTTTTATTTTCATAAGTTCTGAGACCATATTGGATTCGATTATTATTGTGTTTCACTTTGCATGTTTTGACTTCCTGAATAAACTGGGTTATTCTTCCGGAATGACTAAGTTATTCAAACCATCCACAGTCGGTCATATGTTGGAAGTAGATATGAATTAAGACTGTCATGATGGGTTGTAGAGGTCTAAGGTGTTGGACAAGGCTACAACAATCATGAGTGCTCATAAGTTCTGAGTATTGGATTCAACCCGCGCTCATTGGAATCACTTCATGGATTTTATCACGAGTGATCATGACACGATAATATCTTATATTCTTCAAACCTAGAGATATGAGTTGTTACTATGAGTTGATAGTACATTGATTGCACGAAACCACATTTGGTAACTCTGTGCTATAAAACGTGCCTTTGTGTATGATTCAACAAGTAGTAGAACAAGCCATATGAGTCGAAGTTTATCCGTTCCTTTTACCTTCGGGATAAAAGCGATATCTGTGGGCCCCTCGATGATTTGATGATGACAAATGGAAGTGCTCGGCCGGGCCAGGACTGATTTGATTTGTTCAATTAGTCAGTCGTCATAAATCACAAATCGGGAAACAACAAATGGACAGAGAGAATGATTATAATCCATGTCTCAGTCCATATGATATCTAGAATGGAGGAATATATGATCCCTATCTAATGGACAAGTCACTGACAAAGGTCAGAGTTCATCTACAAGGTCAGAGTTCGACAGAAGCTTTTGAGAGCTACGATTGCCGATTGGTTCCTGAAGTCATACGCAATAATAGTTTTAGACTTATCCAAGTGGGAGACTGTTGGATTAATGTCTAAGTCCATAACTATAATTGGTAAGACTTGACCCGACCCGGCATGGTCCATTTGGGTTGCATACCATCATGCACTTGGATAGACTATAATGAGAGAAATAAGACACTTATGGTTATTAATATATTATAAGTTCTAGTATATTTATTAATAAGAATAATAAGATTATTTAATTAGCATTGATCAAGAATTAATCTAGGATTAATTAAGTGATCAAAAGAAGACTAATTAAATATATGGGTTGATTGTGTAAATCATCCATACTTGTATAGTGGGCTAATGCTCCATGGATAATCAAGTTGGGCTAAAACCCATAGGATGGTCCATGGATGCTCCATGGTGTATTTATACCCATGGTTCATGGAAATGAAAGGCCATTTCAATTAGGGTTTACATGGTGTAACCCTAACTATATAAGCATCTTATTCTTGACCAAATCGGCCACTAGAATCACACTAGAGTGTAAAAAGAAAGGGCTAGCCGATTTCATGAGTTGTAGAATTCTCTCAAGTTATTCTAAGTGTTTTGGTGATTGTGATTCCATTTGAGGTGTCACACTTGGGGCACTTGGCACTCAAGCTTCATGAAGACTTTCTACATGAAAGAGGTATGTATTCTATCTTGCTATAGTTATTGTTTTGTATGCTAGATTAGGATAATACCTTGGAAGTTCTTATTTTCATGTATAATAGAGAAAACATAGATCCAAGGTATTTAGGGTTGCATGTACACTTAGGAGTGTTAGAATGCTCAAAACCCAACAGTAAGGTTCTATGATAATATCCAAGGCTCACTAAAGTGTTAGGGTGTCATTTGCACCCTTAAAAGGGGTTTACGGCCCAAGAACATGCCTTGGCCGTAAACTCCTTGAATTCCATGATTTCTTATGTTTTCTAAGCTCTATATGTGATAAACATAGTGTACAATGAGTTGGATCAAGAGTGCTTACAATCTACGAGCTCAAATGGTCGATATTGGCCAAGAACACGAGTGTGTGTTCTTGGTGTTCTTGGTGAAACTTGACGATCTACAAAATGGAATGATTTCATGGATGAAATCATGTAAGATTACTAGTTCATGCAGGATATCAACTGGTTAAGACAATAAGCTTACGAGTTTTGAAGATCGGGGACGAAGATCGGGATGATACTTGAGAGGATTTGGGCCAAATGGAAGGAAGGAATGAACAAATGGCCACCTCTTCATCATATAAGCAAGAGTTTACGGACCACATGGAGTTTACGGCCGTAAACTCCCATGTGTTGGTTGTGAACTCCTTGCATGAGTGTTTCAGGTCATTTCTTTGAGCTAAAACTTCAGCAGAATAACCCCGACACTTATTCCTTAAGTGTACAAGGCTCAGAATGCTCAAATAAACTTCTAATTGTGCTAAAAGATAACAGCAATGAGTTTGACTTTCAAAGAATTGTTAGACTGAATTGGATGGAAATTTGGGGTTGTCACATCATCTCCCCGTTAGAGGGAATTTCGTCCCGAAATTAGAATTCAGGTGAAGGGGTAGGCATGAATAATCGAGCAAGGAGGTTGGAAAACTTCCTAATCGATTTGTTCTTGTTCTCATAAGTGAAACCGAGTCCTCGGTTGGTATCCCAAGGAACCTTCTCTAATGGGCGACGGCTTTTGCTTCATCCGCTTGACCACTTAGAACGAGGGTCACTATGGTTCTTCCACGAAGGCGAGGATCTCGTTGATCTCGATCTCATCGACTGGGATTATGAGAGTCCTGACGGAAAGCTACATTTTCAAGTTCGAGACGTGAAGGGAAAAATGTACGTTACTGAGTTCGTGGTGTAGGTTGGGTTTGTGAGTTACAGGTTCGATTCTGAAAAGAATCTCAGAGGTCCTAACTATTTAGGATTTAGCTTACCACGCTTTTCGAAGCGCATCAAGCCTTCCCAAAGTGAGATTTCCAAAAGGATTTGGCCTCTCACCTAAAATTCCAAGGTTTTCTTCCTCTTGCTTGTCTTCCCAGTCAAGGGCCACTCCTTTCTGGGTCAAAGTCATAAGAGGTTTCGTAATCCGCGAGGAGTTCTGAGTGAACTCTCGACAGTAGGTCAGCGAGACCTAGAATTTGCCGAATTCCTGTCGGCATCCTCGGTGTTGAGAAATTCTCAGCGGTTTTGATTTTTGGCAGGGTCCTCAAGAATTCCCACATTACTGATAATGTGTCTTAGAAATTCGAATCTTCAAATCTAAAACTCGCATTTAAAGAACTTCACGTAAAGCTTCTCTGATCGTAATGTTTCCAGGGTTTGTTGTAGATGCTGTAGATGCTCTTTATGATTTCCTTCTTACTACGAGAGTAGATAAGTAAGTCATTTATAAAGAGAATGACGAACTGATCCAAGTAAGTATGGCATGCCCTATTCATTAAGTTCATGAATACTACGGGCGTATTGGTACTATCCGAGGGGTATCACTACGGACTCGTAGTGTCCGTTTTCGAGTTTGGAAGATTGTCCTTGGGACATCCTTTACTAACACTCGCAACTGGTGATATTCGGATCTTAGGTCCATTTCTGCAAGGTACATCGTTCCTTGCGGTTGGTCAACTAATTCATATATGCGAGGTAGAGAGTAATGATTTCTAATGGAAGTCCTGTTGAGGTCTCTGAATATGAGGTACTTCTAGCATGGGTACTTCGGAGTTCTGGAATGACGGCTTTGCTAGAAAGGCGTTTTCGGAGAAAGAGATGTACGCACGAAACTGTTTGTGTGGATCGATTTGACTCAAGATGTATGATAATGTCGGACTTACTTAGAAGTAAATGACGTTAGATCTGAACATAAAGGCGTTACAGATAAAACATAACGGTGCAGCTTTTAACAGGGTTACAGTACTTTAAAGTAACTATAGGAATACTGCTGCAAACAAAGTATACTACAAAAGACAAGTATACGCAACATGAGGGTCCCTTAACCAATGGGATCTCGCAAAAGATAAGACTCGAGTTGCACTAGGTTTAAACATGTTTTAAAAAACATACAAAATACTGACGATTGGAAGTGAACCTCTACTATAGTAGGGTTCTTCGTTGCCTCTTTCCATTCTGAGGTCAAACTCCTCCTGTCCCATCATCGTTCTGCCCTGATGGGCAGTCCCTCTTGAAGTGTCCCATTACGCCACATAGATGGCATATCCAAGAGGTTTTGACATTGGTGGTTGAAGTAATGTGTTGGATCTGAATCCTGCATCAGCAGGCACTATGCCCGTCCTTGTTGCAGTTAAAGTAGTGCGGTAGACGACATCCTCCTAGATTATGGAAGCTGCACTTATTGCACTTTGGTAAGTTTCCAACATACTGTCTGGCTGGGTTAGGGGCAATTGGGATACCCGAAGGGATGGTAGTAGGAGGTACCGATGTCGTGGCTGTGAAGGTCGTTACCGGTGGTTGTTTCTTGTTCGCCCTTCGAAGCGATTTGTCCTTAGATTTAGCCTAAAACTTCCGTTTGTTACTCTTGGTCTTGGAACTCAGGGTGTCGTGGTAGTTTATTGCTCGTTGAGCTACTTGATTGTTACCTGGATTGGAATTGTTGTTAACAATCCCGCTAACATTCGCGTTGTTAGTGTTAAGGTGGGTCAGAATAGCTGACACAGCAGCCGAGACTGCAGCTTGAAAGGTAGCTGCATCAATCTGAAGAGTTGGTGTTTGGTTGATGGGTTGATTGTTTTTCTTTGGCGACATGATTCTGTTTCACGGAAAGAAAATGAATTTGTGAGTGAGTATGGTTGAACCTAGACGTAGTTTGATCGCTCATGTAAAGCATAAAAGTATGTTCTCGTGGGTTCGACCTACATCCCTATGATGCAGTCCTAGTAATGAGTGGAAGTAAGTTCGTACAATGGTCTCAAGACGTTTGTTGTTCAAGCCGAGGTATCGTTGGTTGGTGAATAACATGATCCAACCACTAAAAGAGACTTGGAACTGTCTTCGGAGTTAAATTACTATAGTCCAAATGACTTGACTAAAGCATGTTTCGGATAGACTCCAACGAAAGTATGCTGAGAGTATTTGAACAAAAGCGTGACACAAAAGTTAGCTGACTGTCAACATCATCGATTTTTAAAATGTAATAAGTTCAGGGAAATTTGACCTTGAAGAAGGTCTTACATCATATCCGGAGTAGCAAAAGTTTTGGCCGCATAAAGGCCTAACTAAAAGTACCTACAGTACAAGGCAGTTTCATAGTAAATGTTACGTATGACATAGACAGGAACACGGTTCTTTAAAACAAGAAGGAAAGTAAAGTATCTCCTACTGGGTACGATCATCCCTCTGGTGAACTCTTAGCTCAGCCAGTTGACATTCCATATCAAGCAGGTGTCTTTCGTACACCCTCTGGCGTACTCGGAGTTCTATGACTTCAGCTCGTGACTCAGCCAGTGCTTGAAGCAGGGTTTCATGGTCTCTTTCAGATCTCTCACGAGCATCTTCCAGACGAATGGTGCGAAGGGTATGCAGTCTCGCATTGGCGACAACTTCTGTGATTTGATGTACGGCTGTCCTGCTTTGTATCTCATTTCGGGCCACTCTACGGACCAGGATTGGCAAGATTCTGTCTGCTGAGCCCCCATTGCTCAGGTCATAAAAGCTTCGGTCTCCATTAAATGGCATGGGCTGATCCTGTCCTTGGATCCATGTTTCCAAGCATTCTACCCAAGGAGGCGTCGGGCCATGAAATGTCGGACGAGGGTTAGGATTTGGAAAAGGGAGCTTCATGGGGTAGGTTCTCAACCTCGGGTTCGGAGTTATCGTCATCCGTGAGGTCTTCAGCGTGGCGATCATTCAAAGGGATCGGATGATCGTTCTTTGGTTCTTCTCCAAACCATCCAGCAATGACTTCGTTTAGAAGGTACGGGTTGCTGTGGGGATGGAGTCCAGCCATGTTATCTATGCGAGAATTGGAGTAAGAAAATAATTATTAGCCAAACTATCTAGATAATTATTTAGAAAATCTTCATTAGTTACATCACCATTTGTGAAGTGCATACCAGTTATATGTAATCACAATAGGATAGGCCTTCGAATAAGTGACCTTAACTCCAAATACACAAAGAATAGGGGTAAAGCAAAATTTTCACAGATTCTAAGTCTATAACATCCTAGTTACATATAGCCTTAGTGTATCCACTTAGCAACTATCAACTTAGTAATGAAGATCCTTTTTAGTTCTCAAGTATAAAGTACTTAGAGTAACACCAAATACACTATAGTATTTTAGGTTTATGTTCTATTATTCTCATTGTGGTATTGTTGGTAAGATTTTAGACTTGTTGCAACCACACAACTACACTTAGGCACATGCTAGTCAACCCACGGATAATATAGTTGATCATGCTATATCTTCCCAGTTTTGACTATATGTCTCTAAGTCCACTTGTGTTGCCCAATAATCATAATTCTTTTGTACTGTCCTAGAGACACTGAATTTAGTATGAATGCAGGCACGTATACTTAATTAAATATTTTATTATTTAAAGTATAAACTCTTGGTCAGAGTATTTTAATCCCAAAGTATTTATAGTTAGTATATCTTTTATGGGTTGATATACTCAATTCACTATAAACAATGCTCTAATACCAATCGGTCACACCCCAAAACCGAGAACGGCGGAAACGTTCAGGGGCGGAGGAAGTCATGTAATGGATAATAACAATGTAAAGTAGTAAACAAGCAACAACATCTTCCATTGCATTAATAGTATAAATTTAGTTACAAGTGTGTTCTTTCATAATATACAACAATAAATTGAATAATCAGAATAAGACGAGTCTGGACTGCTCCGTCTTCACAAACCTAGTCATCGTACATGTCTATGTGTGACCTGAGAATACAAGTTGTTTTGAAAGCGAGTATTAGCCAAGAAGCTGGTGAATTCATAAGTATTAATGTGTCTTTGATGTGTAAAACTTATAATGAAAGTCTTGACATTGTTTTCAAAGAAAGCTCATATAAGTATGTAAACGTTTGTAAGTAATGGAAAGCGTTTGACTAACCCTAGAAATCCCTATGATCCTTACAAAAGAAGTCTTCTACGAAGACCCTACTGTTTTGAAAGTACTCTTCTACCAAGACCCTACTGTTTAGAAAGTAGTCTTCTACCATGACCCGACTGTTTTGAAAGTACGCATCTATATAAATGTGATGGTTTTTCCCTGTTTAACTATTAGTATAAAACTAAAGTATACCTCATCGTTTATGTGTATGAGTCACAATATAAAGGTAATAAGGAAAATAGTTATCTATATCAAATATATCCTACCTCGTCGTTCATGTGAATATGTCACAAAGTAAAGGAAGAAAATAAAATAATAACTTAAGTACTATCCTTTTGCACTAGGATAACTAACAGTGCTAACTTAAGACATCTGTAGATGTACATTTACCTCTGTTGCTAACAGCTGGGTATAGGAATAGTTAGTCCCTTATAGTATACCTGTAATGGTATCAATCGTAGGCATCCGTAGATGCTCATTATCCTCTGTAGCTAACAGTGGCTATAGGAATGGTTAGTCCCACAAAGTATCCTTTGGTACTAGGATGTAAAGTCCAATCTATCTCGTCGATTATGTGATTGTGTCACAAGATAAAGATAAGAAGGAGAAATATATGACAGTATCTACACATATAATATATAATAGTAACCCATCATATAATATCTATGTTATAGTATACATGTAAACGTACTCATGTAAGCGTATCTATGTAAATGTACTCATGTAAGCGTATCGATGTAAACACACTCATGTAAGCATATGTAAACGTACTCATGTAAGCGTATCTATGTAAATGTACTCATGTAAGCACATCTATGTAAACATACTCATGTACCAGGTAATGTACTAGTATAGACTCATGAATGAACTGACACTTGTATGATTCCTTACACTTGGAATGGTAAGTGGTATCTCTTAACTAAACCTATAATAGTTACTAACTATGTACGTGTATAACCTGAAGTAATACCTTTACTACCCAAAGGTACTGAACTGACTAAGGACAACTTTTACGTCTCTATATGTATACATGATATATAATTGCTAGTTAAACTACCTTTGGACGGATACCCGATACCTTACCAGACCCCATCCCAACGGGAAAAAGGAAATATAGCGGGTTGGCCTTCCTAAGTCTTTTAAACATTATTTATATAACTATACATATACTGGCATGCAATTGACAATACAAAAGCATATAAGGAGTTTTGTAAAACCTTTAAAAGGTTAATTCAAGGGGTATGAACTCACCTGCAGTGAGCGGATCAGAAGGAAGTGTTGGACAAGTGCTTGGTGTCAAGTGGAGACTTAGACACACACAATGATCCTAATTACATATGAACACATATCTATATAAAAGATTACTAATTATAACACTAATTAAACATGTATGAACATCCTATTGCAAGGAAAACAATTTGGTCAAGTGCTAGGAGGCTATCGGGTTGCAACTAAGGAGTGCAAAGCCTCATACGGGAGCTTATGGTCCAAAGACCATGTGTGTTGGAGTTTACGGCCAAGGGGAGTAAACTCATGGCCATAAAATCCCAATTGGTCACTAAAAGTGGCTTAAAACTCTTAGGGCTTAAGTGGTTAAGTGTTCCAAAGCTTTAACCAAGTGTTTGGGTGGGTTTAAGGTCCTAAAATGACCTTGTTTGATGTTCACGGCCCTAGGTTCACTCCCCCATGAGTTTACGGCCATAAACTCATGGTAAGGAGTACCATTTCGTGAAATGAAGTCCTTAACTCAAAGGGGTAAGGTTCTATGCTAATATCCAAGGCTCACTAAAGTTAGGGTGCCATTTGCACCCTTAAAAGGGGTTTACGGCCCAAGAACATGCCTTGGCCGTAAACTCCTTGAATTCCATGATTTCTTATGTTTTCAAAGCTCTAAATTTGATAAACATAGTGTATAATGAGTTGCATCAAGAGTGCTTACAATCTACGAGCTCAAATGGTCGATATTAGCCAAGAACACGAGTGTGTGTTCTTGGTGTTCTTGGTGAAACTTGAAGATCTACAAAATGGAATGATTTCACGGATGAAATCATGTAAGATTACCAGTTCATGCAAGATATCAAGTAGTTAAGACAATAAGCTTACGAGTTTTGAAGATCGGGGACGAAGATCGGTATGATACTTGAGAGGATTTGGGCCAAATAGAAGGAAGGAATGAACAAATGGCCACCTCTTCATCATATAACCAAGAGTTTACAGCCCACATGGAGTTTACGGCAGCAAACTCCCATGTGTTGGCCGTGAACTCCTTGCATGAGTGTTTTAGGTAATTTCTTTGAGCTAAAACTTCAGCTGAATAAGCCCGACACTTATTCCTTAAGTGTACAAGGCTCGGAATGCTCAAATAAACTTCTAATTGTGCTAAAAGATAACAGCAATGAGTTTGACTTTCAAAGAAGTATTAGACTGAACTGGATGGAAATTTACGGTTGTCACAACCAGATCCAAAACATATTCCATCTCTCTAAATTTCAAAATTGTTTCATTAATGACTTTGCAGTGGTTCCCTTGGATAACATCGAAAATGATGAGCACCTGAACTGTATGTAGATACCGATGGTGATCCTTGATAGGAAGATGAATACCTTGCGCAGCAAGGTAGTGGGTCTGGTAAAGGTGCAATGCAATCACCTGAATGGTTTGAGTGGAAATAGATGCCCAATGAGGAGATGAAGGAGCATTACCTATAGTTATTTGTAGCAGCAAACTTCGAGGACGAAATCTGATTCAAGTCAGGGAGAGCTGTGACACTCGTATCCTTAGGTATAACTCTTTAAGTTTAATTTTTCCATCTTTGCATTTTGGTGCCCTACGTTGAGCGTAGGATAGCCTCCTACGATGACCATAACTATAGGATCCGATCTGAGGGTTTAATGCGCTACGTTGAGCGCAGAGCTTATGACGTTGAGCATTGGGAACAACATCAAAACCCTAAGAACAACACAAAAGCCAAGCTACCTCCAGATATTAATCGAATCTAAACAAAAACAAAGAATTTGGATTATTTTATTAGCAATATACTTTTTGTAAGTTAAATTAAAAAGGAAAAAAGAATTATAATATATATATATATATATATATATATATATATATATATTTATATATATATATATATATATATATATATATATATATCCTTAACCTTAAGAACTCTATCTATTACTCTACATGCTTCACCATAGTTCTTTTGTGAATAACTACTTGCAAGAATTGCCTACAAAACAACACAATCAGACAACTACAGGAAAAAATAGAGCAACAACATTAACCTTGTACTAGTTTAATTTTTAAGGTTACCTGTCCTGCAAGTGCTAAAGCATTGGTAAGCAAAGAAACAGCCAACCAAACTTCTAAACAGATCTGATAAGCAGCCATGGGAATAGAAGCTTTTCTTTCAACTATTGATGTAGATAAAGTCATAGTTACAAGAACAACAAAACTCCTCCACATTAAAAGCAACCTTAGTTGAAAATGGAGGTTGATCTCAATTGTACAACATCAGATTCCACCTTATTTAAATATGATTATATTCCATTCACAAGATTTCGTTCTAGCCATTCCACCCTATTCCTTTCCCGCCATTCCACCCATGTTCACATGATTACATTCAAACCATATTCAGCAACCAATTACAAACCCTGTTATATAATTCCATTCCAACCAAACCTTATTATCTAGGAAGATATGTTAAATGGGACAACATTAAAAGGGAGATATATTAAAATGAACATGTGTCCTTCTTGAGTATAAATTTCCTCTTTCTTTTTTACATTAAGTCAAAAGAAATCTTATCGGGACTAAACCAAACAGGATATAAAAAAACAAGTAACCCAATTCTCATGGCTTATTAGTTTGAAGAGTAAAACAAATGTTAAAGCAAAGGCAAAACAATTTTTCCCAAGCAATTACAAAATGGTGGGAGGAGTTTAAACTTAAATCCTACATATTAGATCTATTAAATGATATATAATAAACCAAAAAAAGTGAAAGAAAATCACCAATCCTCCATCTTCTACAGTTGATGCAAGATGAATATGGAAAGTTGTTTCTTGTTTATTTTTTAGATACCTTTGTTTGGATTTGTTATAGCTATTCAACAAAAGGATTATATAGGTCAACAAGTTGGATATGCATATTGTAAAATACCCTTGGGTTCAACAATATTCAACAAAATAGAAACTAATACAACTCTGTAACAGCAATTCATGATTGTATGCAGAAACAACTTAATATGGGTTCTAATCCTAATGTAGAGTTTGGTCTTACTTGAAGTTAATGAACCTTTACTATGTTTAATATTTTATCTTTATAGTTAACGGTTTTAAAATGTTTATTAAGTATAACTTAAGTACTGTTGGGCTCTTGAGATAGTTGAGAAAGCTTATTACCTCTTCAACATGTTAAGGCATCTCCAAGCATGCAAACTTTCAATTTAGGCCTAGGAATGTGAGGCAATTTCACTATTCCACTGAAACATTTGTCCTTTTTTGGGTCGTAGTTCTTGAGTTCAATTTGGAGTTCAATGGTTTCAGTGAAATTATGCTTCTTCTCTTTTGCATATGTGGTGATTTGAGTAATGGCTTCCTTTAGGGCTTCACTTTGAAGCTTACTGTGAAATCACATATTGAGATATTAGTTGTTGATGAATCAGATAGTTGAGTCTAACACAGTCTGCATGTATTTAAAAATCATAAACAACTAAGAACAACAATTTTATAAGATGATGCTAATAGAATCATGAGATTTGAATACCTGAGTAACATGGCCAATGATGCTGATAGAATCATGTGATTTGAGTAATGGCTTCCCTTAGGGCTCCACATATTTTACAAATTATATCTTCTTCTTTTCGTTTCTTCCAATTCCTTTCAGTATCTTTAGATTTCGCCTCCCAAACAATATAATCGTGAGATTTGAATACCTGAGTAACGGGACCTTTTGTTTCCCCCCCCCCCCCCCCGACCCACTTGTGATTAGCTTCCCTACTAGTAGAATTAGTGGCAACATCTTTCGGTCCAATGAAGTTAGTAAATCTAAAACGAAAAAAATTGAGATTGTAACTCACGAAACTTGAGAAAAGACTATGATGTGAATATAAAAAATTTACCCCTACAACCAACACTTTGAGAATAAAGAATATTGAACCAAAATACTTACAAATCAATTGTGATTCACTTGGAACCTGTTGTGTTAACACCTAAGTTCTCTGAATAATTCTTTGAATTCAAGGTTTTAGAGTTGGTCGACGCCATTGATGAGGATACCTCGCAGATTAATTACGATTCACCTTCGATTTATCTTCTTGTTCTCCTCTTGATGATTTCAGACTCCGTCTCCACGCTTTACATGATATTTTTCAGAAAGGAATCTTTGTGGAGCATTGGGGTTTTTCTTTATTTCATAACCCTCACATGTACTAGGCTGAGAGAAAACGATAGAAGCTGAAGCTTGGAAGAAAATAAAACCCTAGCACATGCAAGAGAGAAAGGAAGTGGCGATGGCTTAGGATTTACAGAGAGACGGGAGGTAGAGAATGAAGGGAGATCTAAAGGAGAGAGTATCAGAGAGGGGAGAGCGGATTGCAAGGATGAAAGATAGATAGAAGGTAGAAAAAACGAGGCGGGTTTTCAAAATTTTGGGGATTTCGTTTTCCCCTTGTCAACTAAAAAGCGTGTTTCATTAAAATTATAAAGCGACAGGTATAGACGACGCGCATTTAAGATAAAGCGCCCTCTGTGTTTTTAATTTTTTTTCTTGAGACACTAAATTAAGGGCACGCAATAATGCGTGACGTAAATCCTTAAAATTTTTGGAGAGATGACACTATTTTAAGGGCATGCCCTTTTGCGTATTATTAATCAGTGCGTGTCGTAAAAACTGCGTCATTAAAGGTCTGTTTTCTAGTAGTGAGAACGAGAGCTTGTAATGTCAAAAGATGAATGTATCATTTTGAAAGACAAATGTGAAATTACCTACTCTGAAAGAAATGTTTTGATTTGTGATAATAAACCTCTCGATGCTAAAATAGATGCTTTGCACAACTCTATTGACATGCTTGAAGCAAATGAACGGATGACACATAATTTTCATCACCCATGGTTCAAAGCACCTGGCCTCGGAAGCGAGTTTCCAAAGCCTATTGCTAGTCCTCTAAAGGAATTGCAAAATCTGACTTTTTGGGGAGAGATTTTGAACAATAAACATTCGGACACCCCTATTTCTCCCTTGTTACCCCTTCCTGAGACAAATGACACTTTGCATCTCTGATCCCTGACTTTCAACCTATTGTTGTTAAGTTTCCTGATTCCATGCCTCTTCCGACTCTAATAAACCTAGACCTGAATCGGATCCCGGAGTTTCATAATAGTGTCTCCAATAGAATAGATCACATTCCGAACAACAATCCTCCAAACAACTGTGTAATTGAGGAAATTACTTCCAATATTACTAAAACCACTTCATCAGAGTATGTATCGGAATCCTTGGATGCTAACGTTGAAACCTCAAGTAATGTCTCCTCTGATTCATATGAATCTGAATCCCTTGTTGTGTAAAAAAAAACATTGGTTCCCATTGATCCCAATTTTAACAATACTTCAATAGGTCAAACCTCAAAGTCTATATCTCAATCAAAGCAAAAACCAATGCTCAATAGAAAGGATGTCATAGATCCTAAAGTGGAAGCAAGAAATGCTCACAAGAAGGAAGTTAGGTCCAGACAAAACTCTCGATTCCTTGAAAACTCCAAAAAGAGTGTATCTCGGAACCCTAGCTCTTCCACACCAAGACAAAACTCCTTTGTTCCCACTGAGATACTTAAAAGACCAAGTTCTCCATGTACTGCACAACGCAAGACCAGAGTCAGTACCACTCTATCCAAAACTCGTGAACATGGTTCACCTGTCTGAAACACTCCATCTCGAAATGTTTCCTCGGTTTTCATCGCTAAAATTGATGGCACAATTTTTAAATCAAAATCTTCAAAAACTAGTGTGCCGTCTAACAAACCAAAAATTACTCTGAACACAAGTTCCTCAAAATCTCCTAAACAAAATCTTGTGTGGAAAGTCAAATCTTCCTCTAAAGGAAAAATGACTCCGAAAAAATCAGTTAATACCACCTCTCTAGAAGATCATGTTCTGAAGCACAATGCTCCGGAAGTTCATGTCATTGAGTACGACTATTGGATTGATGAAAGAACGTTGTCCTTTTGTATATTTCCTAAAGGATCTGGGAACACACCCTCTAAATCTTTTGTTGTTCACAAGTCCCTTTCGAAGCCTAAGACTTGTGCCTTTGTCCCAAAACCTAACTCGGAGCCTAAAAACTCCATAACTCACTAATTTTGTAGGCACTCTGTGCTTCGGAGCAAGAAACAGTATGGTATATTGATAGTGCTTGCTCCATGCACATGACCAGACAGAAGAACTTTATGCGAGATCTAAAGCTTTCATCAAATGTTGGATATGTAACATATGGCAACAATTCAAACTCTCAAATCTAAGGTTATGGCATTCTTACCAATGACAACTTCTTAATCTCAAATGTGGCATATGTAGCTGACCTAAAGCACAATTTCATAAGTGTGGCACAACTCACTGATGCAAATCATAGAGTTGAATTTTGCAAGAAACACAACTACATCATGACCGAAGACCAAAGAGAATTTTTAATCAAGACCAATCGCAACAAGAACATGTACCCTCTAGACATCAACATGATCATTGGCAATCCCCAGCTGTGCTTACTCTCCAAAGCAGTTCCTGATGTTAGCTAGTTGTTGCACCGAAGACTTGCACACTTAAACTTTAGATACACGAATGTTCTTGTGTCAGGAGAAATAGTCTGAGGTCTGCCACTCCTCAAATTTGAAAATGATCATTTATGTGTTGCGTGTGAATGTGGCAAGCAATCAAATAAAGGTCATCCCGTCATCATTGAAAAATCTATTTCGGAACCTCTAGAACTTCTACATATCGATTTATGTGGACCATCAATAGTGGAAAGTTTGCATCACAAAAAGTACATTCTTGTGATTGTGGATGATTTCACTAGGTTCACTTGGGTCTTCTTCCTCAGGCTGACGTCAGAAACAGTCTCCGAACTCATCAATTTCATCAAAGGAGTAGAAATTCTCATCAAGCTCCCAGTTAAACGTATCCGAAGTGACAATGGTTCGGAATTCACAAATTGCTCCATTGAAAACTACCTTTCCAAAAAGGGTATCGATCACAATTTCTCTGCTCCATATACTCCTCAACAAAATGGTGTACTTGAACGAAGAAACAAAATTCTTGTTGAAGCTGCTCGATCAATGCTCAATTTCATAAATCTTCCACTATATCTTTGGGTTGAAGTCGTCTCTACTGCATGCTTCACTCAGAACCAAAGCATCATAAATCGTCGCCTCAACAAAACACCATATGAAGCAATGAATGGTCGGAAGCCTACAATCTCATTTCTGCATGTCTTCGGATGCGAATGCTTCATCAAGAACAATCGTGATCAGCTTACCAAGTTTCAACCCAAAATTGATGAAGCAATTTTCCTAGGGTACTCCTCTAAATCAAAGGCTTATCGGGTCCTCAACCGACGTACTCGAGTTATTGAAGAAAGTTTTGATGTTACACTTGATGACAACTTCATTCAGGATTCCAGTCCTACTCACGTTACAACTCACATCATGGAGTCCGATGCTCCTTCCCCGGAATGTTCAAACATCCAAGTAATTCATGAAGTTGATTTTGATACTCTTTTTGGACCATCCGAAACAGCCCTTGATTTAGAATCTCGAGCAAGGCAAAGCTCAATTCCGACTCCTGAAGCTCCCATCTCTCAAAAATTCTTTGGTCCAACTCCAAGCCTCCATCCATTTGATTACGAACCATTTCAACTTTCTCGAGTTGAGGGGGAGAATGCTCATTCCTCTCTTGAATCAAACGTAGATGGATTTCAAGATGCAACTGCTGATTTTGATGACTCAAATCCAATCAACATTGATGACAATGAAAAGTTCCTTGAGTTTCCTTCTGATGATGATGTAAATCTCTATGGTTTAGAAGTTCAGGGGGAGCATCATCCTCAAGTTCAAACACGCAGGAGGAGCAACTCAATCCTATTGTTGATATTGGCTCGTCCGCTTCTCAAGAACTTCCAAGATTGCACGTCTGGACCAAAGATCATCCTCCAAACCAAGTGACTGGAAACCTCAATGGTGGTGTACAAACTCGCTTTGCCTCAAGTATCCAAAATGAATGTCATTACTCAGCATTCATATCCATGATCGAACCCAAATCCATTAAGGAAGCATTAGAGCATGCTGACTGGATCACATCCATGCAAGAAGAATTGGCAGAATTTGACCGAAATGAAGTATGGACTCTCGTACCTCCTCCTCCAAACCATCCTATTGTCGGCACAAGATGGGTATTTCGTAACATGCTAGACAATGCAGGAGTCATAATCCAGAATAAAGCAAGATTGGTAGCCAAAGGCTTTACTCAGATTGAAGGCCTCGGCTATGATAAGACCTTTGCTCCTGTTGCATGAGTTGAAGCTATCAAAATCTTTCTTGCCTATGCTGCTCATAAAGGATTCAAAGTTTACCAAATCAATGTTAAAAGTGCTTTCGTCAATGGTGAACTTGACACTGAACTATATCTTCAACAGCCCCCCGATTTTCTCAATCTCTCGTTTCCAAACTGTTGTTACAAACTCTGAAAGACTATATATAGTCTTAAGCAAGCTCCTCGCGCATGGTACGAGACCCTCACCTACTTTCTTAAGCGCTCAGACTTTCAAAGAGGAATTTTGGATCCAACCCTATTTCGAAGATCAAATGGAAAACATCTCATGCTAGTTCAAATTTATGTGGACGACATTATTTTTGGATCTACGGATTCATCCATGGGTGAAGACTTTGCTAACTTAATCATTAAACGATTCCAAATGAGCATGAACATGGAATTAAGTTTCTTTCTTGGTCTCCAAGTCAAACAGACCAACCGAGGAATCCTTATTCACCAAGAGAACTACATTTCTTAACTTCTCAAAAAGTACTCTATGGACACCTGTGCCTCTGCCAAGGTACCAATGGGCTTTGGTCACAAGATCTTTGCTGATCCTTTAGGTGTTGTAGTTGATGAAAACAAGTATAGAGGAAAGATTGGATCTCTGCTTTATCTTACAACAAGTCATCCGGATATCATGTTTCCACATGCTTATGTGCCAGATTTCAAGTCAATCCCAAGATATCTCATCTTTTGGTTGTTAAGAAAAATTTCCGATACCTTAAAGGCACTAAAAATCTCGGAATCTGGTACCCAGCAAATGAAAGTTTCATTCTCGAAGCCTACTCAGATTTAAACTATGGTGGACTTCAATTTGATAGGAAGAGTACATCCGGAGGATGTCAATTCCTAGGTGGTCGATTAGTCAGTTGGTCATCCAAGAAACATAACTACATTGCTCTCTCTACAGCCGAAGCTGAATACATTGTTGCCGCCAGCTGTACCTCTCAAGTTCTTTGGATGAAATCCCAACTCCTAGATTATGGTTACCGATTTCAACGCACTCCTATCTATTGTGACTCTCAAAGTGATATTGCAATTTCTCACAATCCAATTCAACACTCCATGACGAAGCATGTCACACCCCAAAACCACGAACGGTGGAAACGTTCAGCGGTGGAGGACGTCATGTACAGTATCACAACAGTGTAATATAACAAACAAGCAACAACATCATCCATTGCATTATAAGTAAAGTTTTAATACATGTGTGTTCTTTCATTGTAGTAAGACACCAAAAATATACAATCAAAATAAAAGACGAGACTTGTCCGCTCCGTCTTCTCAAAACCTAGCCTCCGTACCTGTCTATTGATGACCTGAGAATACAAGTTATTTTGAAAGAGAGTATCAGCTTTAAAGCTGGTGAATTCATAAGTATATAAGTGTCATTGCCTTGCTTGCTAAAAGCTGTTTTAAAAGTCATGAAAACCTTTAAATGAAAATGTTGATGTAAGTATGAAAAACCCTAGAAAATCCCTTATTTTCTATCAGTTTGAGATGTAGTCTTCTACCAAGACCCGAATGTTTTGTAAGTAAAATGATAGTTTTTCCTTTAATTGTTTAGTACTAAAGTACTTAGTCTAGCTCATCGTTTATGTGAAAGTATCACAAAATAAAGTAAACAGGAAAATGTACTACTGTAAGTGTTGTCACTGGGTACTAGGACTAACACAACATCGCATTAAGCGAAATATGTAACCTAATGAACATCCGAAGATTGTCCAGAAAAGTATTAATGTAAGTGTCATCGTTGGGTACTAGGTGTAACACATCATCGCGATAAGCGAAAGGTATAACCTTATGAACAATCGAAGATTGTCCACTTGTCCTCTGTAGCAGCAGCAGGTGGGTGGACGGGTTAGCCCCGGTTATCGATCTTCCTAGTATAAGTAGTAACCTTAGACCTCCGTAGATGGTCATCGACCACTGGTGCTAATCAGTGGGGTTTGGAATGGTAAGTCCCGCCTAGATATCCCATTGAACCGGGACAGGAAAGATAATTTACACAGAAAGTACTAATAAATTATCCACGTAGTTCTAAGTACAAGTATCCAGGTAAGTGAATACATGATAATGCACCTATGTAACAGTGTTCGTGTATGGTATTCATGTAAGTGTGTTCATGTAAAAGGTAAGTATATGTATATGTACTCATGTATCAGGTAATGTACTAGTATAGACTCATGAATGAACTGACTCTTGTGTGATTCCTTGTAATAGGAGTAATGTTTGATATCCTCAAATTATCCTTATGATAATTTACTAAACTATAATTGGTTGATCATGTAGGTTTATACACTCTTACTACTCAAGGGTGTGGGAACAGAATGAAAGATGTAAACTATAACATCAATACATATATAAGAATATAAGTGTATATGCATAGTTTAGTTCAAGAATGTAAAAATGGTTTTGTAAGACATCTTATGGGTTTTGAACAATAATTAACAATGACTTGATGTCATTTTAATAAACATTTCAAAAGGAAAACATTTGATAACAACATGTTTTTAAGATTTAAAACCATTTCATGTATCACATTTTGTAGTATGTGAAATTTGTTGAATGACGAACACAGCTATAAAATACATATCAATGATTTAATAACATGTTTGTTTCTACTTGTATTCCCCCCATTAAAGCATTTTAAAATCATTTAAAACATTGATTAGGGTATGAACTCACCTGTAGTTGGTGATTGGGATGAACTGAAAGGTATAGGATTGCTAGGTGTCAAGCGAGGACTTGTACACACACTACGATCCTAATGAACATGTAATCACACATATATGCATTCAATTAGTCTTAAATCACTAATTGATAAAGTTTAAGACATCCTAGACATAATAAACACTTTATTTAAGTGTTTTTAAGCCCTAAGGATTGCATCTAAGCTATTGTGGGACAAGGTACTTGTGTTTAGGGTTCCTAAGGACCCTATATATGAGTTTACTCCCCATATACCATCACACATGGAGTTTACGGTTGTAAACTCTTGAGTTTACGGCCGTAAACTCCCAACCATGGGGTATTTGTGTGTTTTGAAGTCCCAAATGATTTCTAGAATTATTCCAACTTGGTGGTTCCATCCTTGAAGGGGTTTAAGGTCTACAAACACTCCAATTAGGAGTTTACGGCCCTAAGGCCATTTCCTTTGGAGTTTACGGCCGTAAACTCCATTGGAATGGTGTTCTTGTTGTTTTCAAGTCTCAAGCATAGGTGGTATAAGTTCTAGGATTTTATTCCAAGCATATAAAGACATTAGGCACACTTTGGTGCCATTCTTTCATGTTTACGACCCAAGAACAAAGTCTTGGCCATAAACTCACTTTGAGAAGTGATTTTGATGTGCTTAAGGCCTTAGATTAAATGGGAACTAGTCTTGATAAAAGTCTTAAAGCTTTAGTAACCTTAAAACACCATTTTTGAGTTTGAAAAGGGAGTTTACGGCCTAAGAAACTCTTGGGCCGTGAACTCCCAAACATGGGTGATTCTTGGTTGTTTTCTTGTCCCTAACACACATACATATGAGTCTAAAGCAGTTGCATAACACTAGGGTCGGTCTCGGCTTTGTTTTGGGAGTTTACCGCCCAAGAACACCTTGGGGAGTAAACTCCTAGATCTAGTGATTTAGCCTTCTAAATCATGTTATAAACACATAAAATGCATTCTAACACTACTAGAAAGAGTTACTCACGTTTTGGTATAAACACCCGAAGATCCGTGAGAGAGAAAATGGCTTTTCTCTAGTTGGAAATGTGAATAATGAATGAATTTGGTTCAGAAATCTATTTATAGTCTTGAGATATTTTTGGGCAGAAAATATTTTTATTCCTAAAATGATCTCTAATATAATAGAGTGTTGGAATAATAGGGTTGCACAAAACCCTAGTGCACCCACTCTCCTGATATTTCCTGAAGTGTAAACCCTGAATTACTCAAACTTACACGAAAAAGTCTGAAAATTAACTGTGACTGCTATAACTTCTATTGAAGTGATATAGTTTGTACAGAATGGAAATTTCGGGTTGTCACATCATCCCCCCGTTAGAAGGAATTTCGTCCCGAAATTAGAATTTAAGCAAATAAGAAGTTACAAATAACTAAGCGAAAAGGTGAGGGTATTTCAGTTTCATCTGATCCTCACGTTCCCAAGTGAATTCCGGTCCATGCTTTGCGTTCCAGCGCACCTTCACTATCGGGATACGGCTCTGCTTTGTTTGCTTGACCTCTCGGTCCATGATCTCTACAGGTTCCTCCACGAAGTTGAGGCTCTCGTTGATCTCGATCTCGTCGAGTGGAATAACAAGAGTCTCGTCGGATAGACACTTTTTCAAGTTCGAGACGTGGAAGGTAGGATGTACGTTACTGAGTTCGTGCGGTAGATTGAGTTTGTAAGCTACAGGGCCGATTCTCGCAAGAATCTAGAAAGGCCCTATGTATCTTGGATTGAGCTTCCCAAGCTTTCCAAAGCGTATCAAGCCCTTCCAGGGTGAGACCTTCAGTAGGACTCGGTCGCCCACCTGGAACTCCAATGGTTTCCTACGCATGTCAGCGTAGCTTTTCTGTCGGTCTCTAGAGGCTTTCAATCGTTCACGAATTTGAACGATCTTCTCTGTCGTTTCCCGAATGACATCCGGACCCGTGAGAGTGCTTTCGGGAACTCGTCCCTTAGCTAACTGGGTATCACCCACTTCAGCCCAGCACAGAGGGGATCTACACTTTCGGCCATAGAGGGCCTCGAATGGAGCTGCCTTTATGCTCGTATGATAACTGTTGTTGTAGGAAAATTCAACAAGGGGTAAATGGGTATCCCAAGCTTTTCCAAAGTCAATCACACAGGCACGCAACATATCTTCTAAGGTTTGGATAGTTCTCTCACTTTGCCCGTCGGTATGTGGATGGTAGGCTGTACTCATATCCAGCCTAGTTCCTAGGGAACTTTGTAATAACTGCCAAAAACTCGAAGTGAATCTACTATCTCTGTCTAAGATGATAGATAAAGGAACACCGTGCAGCCTTACAATCTCCTTAATGTAAGTTCGGGTAAGTTTCTCCATCTTGTCTGTTTCTTTGATCGGTAGGAAGTGTGCAGACTTGGTCAGTCTATCGACGATGACCCATATGGAATCAAGTCCTCCCGTCGTCTTAGGCAACTTGGTTATGAAGTCCATAGTGATCCGCTCCCACTTCCATTCTGGTATCTCCGGTTGTTGTAGAAGACCGGAGGGTTTTTGGTATTCGACCTTGACCTTTGTGCAAGTAAGGCATTTACTCATGAAGGTAGCAATATCTGCTTTCATGTTAGGCCACCAGTATAACTTTTTAAGATCCAGATACATCTTATCTGAACCCGGGTAGATGGAATGATGAGTGTTGTGAGCTTCGGTCATGACCAAGTCTCTGAAGCCACCATGTTTCGGTGTCCAGATCCGATCCATGAGGTATAAGGCTCCGCCACCCTTGACTTCCAAGTTCTTATCCATCCCTCTAAGGGATTCACCCGCCACGTTTTCAGGTTTCAAAACGTCGAGCTGAGCCTCCTTTATTTGCGTGGAAAAGTGTGAATGGATAGTTAGAGTCGAAGATTTGACTCTATGACCAGTATCTTCTTTCCGACTTAGGGCGTCGGCTACTACATTGGCTTTACCCGGATGATAACGAATTTCGCACTCATAATCACTGAGTAGCTCAACCCACCGTCGTTGTCTCATGTTGAGCTCTTTCTGGTTGAAAATGTGTTGTAGACTCTTATGGTCTGTAAAGATCGTGATTTTTGTACCGTACAGGTAATGTCGCCAGATCTTCAGAGCAAACACAACTGCTCCTAGTTCAAGATCGTGGATTCTGTAGTTAACCTCATGTGTCTTCAGTTGTCTCGAGGCATAGGCGATGACTTTCCCTCGCTGCATCAGAACACATCCGAGTCCTTGATTGGATGCATCGCAATAGACAATGAAGTCTTTTATCCCTTCGGGAAGGGATAGTATCGGGGCGGTGCACAAGGCTCGTTTGAGCGTTTGGAACGCTCTTTCCTGTTTCTCTTCCCAGTCAAAGGCCACACCTTTCTAGGCTAGGGTTGTAAGAGGTTTCGCTATGCTGGAGAAGTTCTGAATGAACCTGCGATAGTAGCCAGCTAGACCTAGAAATTGACGAATTTCAGTAGGTGTCTTTGGTGCTGACCAGTTCTCGATTGCCTTAATTTTGGAAGGGTCCACGTGTATACCTTCTTCGCTAACCACATGGCCCAAAAATTTGACTTTCCAAATCCAAAATTCACACTTGGAGAAATTTGCGTAGAGCTTCTCCGATCGCAATGTTTCTAAGATTTTACGGAGATGTTGACTATGTTCTTCCTTACTTCGAGAATAGATGAGTATGTCATCAATGAAGACGATGACGAACTGATCCAAGTAAGGACATCACACCCTATTCATCAGATCCATGAATAATGCGGGCGCGTTAGTTAATCCGAATGGCATCACTACAAACTCGTAGTGCCCATAACGAGTTCGTAAGGCTGTCTTGGGAACATCCTCCTCTAACACTCGTAGTTGGTGATATCCGGATCGCAGATCTATCTTCGAGAAGTAGTTGGCTCCTTGAAGTTGATCAAATAAATCGTCAATGCGGGGCAAGGGATAACAATTTTTAATGGTAAGTTTGTTGAGTTCTCTATAGTCGATGCACATGCGAAACAATCCATCTTTCTTCTTGACGAACAAGACCGGTGCTCCCCAAGAAGCTTGGTCGAATGAATCCTTTCTTGAGAAGTTCGTTAAGTTGACTGGAAAGTTCATGCATCTCGGCCGGTGCCAGACGATAAGGAGATTTGGCTACTGGGGTAGCTCCTGGCACTAAGTCGATTCTGAACTCGACTTGGCATTGCGGTGGTAAACCGGGAAGTTCTTCTGGGAATATGTGGGGAAAGTCGCGCACTTCGGGGATGTTCTGGATGTCTTTCAGTTCTTGACTGATATCGACGACGTGTGCTAGGAATGCATGATATTCCTTTCGCAGGCACTTCTGGGCTTGAATGCACGAAATGATACGAAGGCTCGTACTAGGTTTGTCGCCGTAGATAATTAAAGTTTTGTTTTTAGGAAGGTTAAGACGAACTGCTTTTTCAAAGCACATGATGTCGGCGCGAAGAAGACTCAACCAATCCATACCGATGATAACGTCGAAACATTTAATTGGGACTGGCATAAGATCTATCTTGAAAGTATGGCTATCTAAAGTTAAGGTACAACCTACGTATATGCAGTTTGTACTCTCCGTTTTCCCGTTAGCCATTTCTACCGTGAATAGATTATCTAAAGCACATGGTTTTTGTTTAAGCAGGTGTTCAAATTTGTGACTTACAAAACTTTTCTCGGCTCCACTATCAAAAAGTATGCAAGCATATGAGTTATCAAGGAGGAACGTACCAGTAACTATCGTAGAATCAGCTACCGCTTCCTCGTGGCCTAGGGCCATAACTCTTCCTACTCCTCCAACCATCCCCACTTTAGGGCAGTTCCTCTTGTAGTGGTCCACTTCGCCACAACCATAGCAGGCTTGGCCCATACCGGCATTAGGAACCTGGGCGGCCTGATCTGTTGGAGTTTGGCAGAAACGGGCTGTGTGCCCCTTCCTGTTGCAGTTGGTCCATTTCATCTCCCTGCAAGGCCCACGGTGGTGGAAGCTGCATTTGTTGCACTTCGGGAGAGACCCAACATAAGTTTTTGCTGGTAAGGGGTTCGCAGGGACAACAGGAGTCACTGTGGCAACATTGATCGCCACAAGTTGTTGTTTATTGGAGGATCCTTGCGAAGCCCCTCTTTTCCTCTTATTCCACCCCTTCTTGTTGTTGGGGTCGGGGTTGGACTTTTGTGGTACAGATGTAGGGATTTTTGGGTTCTGAGGTTTCCGGTGATCTATGAGAGATTGTGCCAGTTCCTTGGCACTATCAAAAGTGATAGGCCTGGACGCTAGCACACTTGACTGGATCTGGGGCGATAGTCCCCAGATATACCTTTCTATCTTCTTGCTCTCGAGAGCAACCATATCAGGGCATAAGTTTGCCAAATCGCAAAACCTATTAGTGTAGGTCGTGATGTCAGATCCAACCATTTGCAGACCCTAGAACTCCTGCTCGAGTTTTTGTATTTCCCCTCGAGGACAATATTCTTTCATCAACATGTCCTTCAACTTTTCCCAGCTGATGGGATACGCCACAACCAGAGTCAGATACTTAACATGGCCGTTCCACCATGTTAATGCTCTGTCAGAGAAGGTACAAGCTGCGAACTTGACCTTGTTGCCTTCCAGGCATCCGCAGATTTTGAAGACAGATTCCATCTTCTCAATCCACTGTCTTAACAGCATAACCCCACCAGTACCATTGAAGTTATGGGGTTTGGCGTTTGTGAAGTCCTTGTAGGTGCATTCCCGAGGGTGTCCATGGCTTTCGTCGTGGTTCAAGGGTGGTGCACCTGTTCCTGATCCACTAGGAGCAGGAGCGTTGATTGCTGACATAGCAGCTGCAACTGCTGCTGTGAAAGCTGCCTGGAACATGTTGGCATCGAAAGGATTTGGTGGTTGAAGAGGTTCAGGTGGTGGTATTGGTGCTTCATTGTTTGGGTTTCGCCTTGGATTCCTGCGTGGCGTCATCTTTAACTATACGTTTAAAAGATGACGAAATGGATAAGAATAAATGATTAATGAATGTGTCCCATGGACTAAATCCCCATAGTCCAACAACAAAATGAATAGAATGACTAACTGAAAATGACAGCATTTGGATAATAATTTCCATAGGATTGAATATCTATCAATAATACTGGAATTACAGATGTAACAAGTTCGGGAAAAATGGCCTAGAAGTAGGCCTTACATCAACCAAGATGGAAAATTTTGACAAAATTAAGACTTAATCAAGACTTAAAAGATCTAAGATTTATAAAGACAGGAAATTAGACCAGAGTTTTACATAAACTAGGTTATATCCAAAAGATGAGTCGGCGAGCTTCTATCGGCGACGAGAGCTGCTTGCATGAGTCCTCGATCCCGACAGTAGACGTTCAATGTCCCTTATACGCCTGTCCGACCTTGCTTGCTGAACTCGAAGTTCTCTAACTTCAGCTCGGGTTTCAGCAAGTTCCCTCTGCAGATTTGCATTGCAGACTAGAGTCCTTTCATGAGCAGACTCTAGTTGGCGAATGTGGACATTGTTAACACCAGAGTTGGCGTCAACTTCCAAAACTTGATTGATAGTCGCCTGAGCCATTATCGTGTTCTGAGAAATCCTACGCACCATGATTGGTAGGACTCTATCGGCAGAACCTCCTTCAGTGAGGTTGTAGAAACTTCGGTCTCCATTGTAGGGAATGGGCTGACCTTGTTCCAGACTCCATTCAGTCAATTTAATGGCCCACAAGGGTGTGGGTCCTTGAAACACAAGACGGGGGTTCAGGTTTGGGTTTTGAGCAGCTGGGGGTAGGTTGTTGACTTCTGGCTCCGAGTCAGAACTATCGGAAAAACCCTCAGCATGGTGATCATCTTCTGGTTCTGCCTCTAGCCAACCAGCATTGCCTTGGTTCGGGAAGTAAGGATCGCCGTGGTGAAATGCAGCCATTTTAATCTACGCGAGAAAAGGGATTATAAGAAATAGCTAAATAGATGAACTGACTAAGATAATCACAGTAAGACCAAATACCCCTATGGTATTTCTTTATGGTTGTGTTGGTAAGTTTTTTTTAGACTTGTTGCCACATCACAACCATTCATGGGCATATGCTAATCACTCCTCGGACCAGCATAGTTGATCAGGCTATGCCATTCCCAAGACTGACCATATATCCCCAGGCTTACTTGTGATATTCAACAATCGTAATACTTTTGTTCTTGTCATTGTAACACTGATTTTAGTATGAATGCAGGCACATATACTTTGTTAAATATTTTATTATTTAAAAGTATAACTCTTAGACAGAGTGTTTTAATCCCATGTATTTATAGTTAGTATATCTTTTATGGGTTGATATACTTAATTCACTATAAACAATTCTCTGATACCAATCTGTCACACCCCAAAACCACGAACGGCGGAAACGTTCAGGGGTGGAGGACGTCATGTACAGTATCACAAACAGTGTAATATAATAAACAAGCAACAACATCATCCATTTCATTATATGTAAAGTTTTAATACATGTGTGTTCTTTCATTGTAGTAAGACACCAAAAATATACAATCAAAATAAAAGACGAGACTTGTCCGCTCCGTCTTCTCAAAACCAGGCCTCCGTACCTGTCTACTGATGACCTGAGAATACAAGTTATTTTGAAAGAGAGTATCAGCTTTAAAGCTGGTGAATTCATAAGTATATAAGTGTCATTGCCTTGCTTGCTAAAAGCTGTTTTAAAAGTCATGAAAACCTTTAAATGAAAATGTTGATGTAAGTATGAAAAACCCTAGAAAATCCCTTATTTTCTATCAGTTTGAGATGTAGTCTTCTACCAAGACTCGAATGTTTTGTAAGTAAAATGATAGTTTTTCCTTTAATTTTTTAGTACTAAAGTACTTAATCTAGCTCATCGTTTATGTGAAAGTATCACAAAATAAAGTAAACAGGAAAATGTACTACTGTAAGTGTTGTCACTGGGTACTAGGACTAACACAACATCGCATTAAGCGAAATATGTAACCTAATGAACATCCGAAGATTGTCCAGAAAAGTATTAATGTAAGTGTCATCGCTGGGTACAAGGAGTAACACATCATCGCGATAAGCGAAAGGTATAACCTTATGAAAAATCAAAGATTGTCCACTTGTCCTCGGTAGCAGCAGTAGGTGGGTGGAGGGGTTAGCCCCGGTTATCGATCTTCCTAATATAAGTAGTAACCTTAGACCTCCATAGATGGTCATCGACCACTGGTGCTAATCAGTGGGGTTCGGAATGGTATGTCCCGCCTAGATATCCCATTGAACCGGGATAGGAAAGATAATTTACACAAAAAGTACTAATAAATTATCCTCGTAGTTCTAAGTACAAGTATCCAGGTAAGTGAATACAGGATAATGCACCTATGTAACAGTGTTCCTATATGATATTCATGTAAGTGTGTTCATGTAACAGGTAAGTATATGTATATGTACTCATGTATCAGGTAATGTACTAGTATAGACTCATGAATGAACTGACTCATGTGTGATTCCTTGTATTAGGAGTAATGCTTGATATCCTCAAATTATCCCTATGATAATTTACTGAACTATAATTGGTTGATCATGTAGGTTTATACACTCTTACTACTCAAGGGTGTGGGAACAGAATGAAAGATGTAAACTATAACATCAATACATATATAAGAATAGAAGTGTATATGCATAGTTTAGTTCAAGAATGTAAAAATGGTTTTGTAAGACATCTTATGGGTTTTGAACAATAATAAACAATGACTTGATGTCATTTTAATAAAGATTTCAAAAGTAAAACATTTGATAACAACGTATTTTTAATATTTAAAACCATTTCATGCATCACATTTTGTAGTATGTGAAATCTGTTGAATGACAAACACAGTTATAAAATACATATCAATGATTTAATAACATGTTTGTTTCTACTTGTATTCCCCCCCCCCCATTAAAGCATTTAAAATCATTTAAAACATTGATTAGGGGTATAAACTCACCTGTAGTTGGTGATTGGGATGAACTAAACGGTATATGATTGCTATGTGTCAAGCGAGGACTTGTACACACACTACGATCCTAATGAACATATAATCACACATATATGCATTCAATTAGTCTTAAATCACTAATTGATAAAGTATAAGACATCCTAGACATAATAAACACTTTATTTAAGTGTTTTTAAGCCCTAAGGATTGCATCTAAGCTATTGTGGGACAAGGTACTTGTGTTTAGGGTTCCTAAGGACCCTATATATGAGTTTACTCCCCATATACCATCACACATGGAGTTTACGGTTGTAAACTCTTGAGTTTACGTCCGTAAACTCCCAACCATGGGGTATTTGTGTGTTTTGAAGTCCCAAATGATTTCTAGAATTATTCCCACTTGGTGGTTCCATCCTTGAAGGGGTTTAAGGTCTACAAACACTCCAATTAGGAGTTTACGGCCCTAAGGCCATTTCCTTTGGAGTTTACGGCCGTAAACTCCATTGGAATGGTGTTCTTGTTGTTTTCAAGTCTCAAGCATAGGTGGTATAAGTTCTAGGATTTTATTCCAAGCATATAAAGACATTAGGCACACTTTGGTGCCATTCTTTCATGTTTACGACCCAAGAACAAAGTCTTGGCCATAAACTCACTTTGAGAAGTGATTTTGATGTGCTTAAGGCCTTAGATTAAATGGGAACTAGTCTTGATAAAAGTCTTAAAGCTTTAGTAACCTTAAAACACCATTTTTGAGTTTGAAAAGGGAGTTTACGGCCTAAGAAACTCTTGGGCCGTGAACTCCCAAACATGGGTGATTCTTGGTTGTTTTCTTGTCCCTAACACACATACATATGAGTCTAAAGCAGTTGCATAACACTAGGGTCGGTCTCGGCTTTGTTTTGGGAGTTTACCGCCCAAGAACACCTTGGGGAGTAAACTCCTAGATCTAGTGATTTAGCCTTCTAAATCATGTTATAAACACATAAAAAGCATTCTAACTGAAACGACCCAAAAATACCACCCAAAAATTTCGATTTTTATTATAACATAACCACGAAACTGAGTATCACATAATAAAAACCATATGTTCCGTGTTTCATAAAACATAATAAAATACTGTATCACAACTGTATCCAAACATATCAAGAAACTGAATCAACTACCAGGACTAAACTGAAGCTGTGTTGTGTGTGATGCCATCATCCCGAGCTCTTCCCTTTGCTTGCGGAAGTACCTGAAACAAAAACTGAAACCGTAAGCACGAAGCTTAGTGAGCTCCCCCAAACTACCACATACTATACAATACATAAAAACACATACTGGGCCTTGCCCACTGACTGGGACCCCGTCCCCTACAGCAGACCCAAGTCCGAAGCTGAATGGGACCCCGTCTGCTACATCGGACCCAAGTCCGAAGCTAACTGGGACCTCGTCCCCTACATCGGACCCAAGTCCGAAGCTGACTGGGACCCCGTCCCCTACATTGGACCGAAGTCCGAAGCTGACTAACTGAACACAGCATAGCATAACATATCAACGTCTCATCCATCAGCTTTAGGATACCCTCCTTGATCGAACCGAAGATCACAGGAGTCTACTCTAAAATGATACGAGTAATCTCTGAAGAAAGAAACTCCCTGGTCTGCTCATCCATGCGCTCGTTCCCCGAGCGTGATCCTGATCCCTCCCCGGCACCTCCACTGCCAGCTGTTGGGCTCGAACGCAAAACCACCATTCTAACACACGTCATAGCAACATCAGAAAACTGAAATATCCCAATGGATCATTGATACTACTACTAGCTTCCTGGTCTTGTCTCGGCCTTCCTTGATTCGAGTACGGATCCTCTGCTTTCAGTAATACGGGCCCATACTACCTTCCACATCTATCTGTACTTTCCTCAAGAACTGCCTTGACTCCACCAAGTCACTTCTACTGCTACTGATCTCTGCTACTCTCATCCTAGGCTTGCCCTAGGGAAATCTCTGACTCCACTCAAACCAGTCCTCAGCTACTGAAGGCCTCCTTGTAATTCTAATTAGCCATCATCTGAATACCATCACATGTGGTGAGGCTCGGATAATCCTTCGAGTAAAAGGCTCGTCCTTACAACGGTTAGACTCAAACAAGAGCTGCGCAATAGGGCCAAATCCAATACTCTGAGATTATTCAACCCTGATCACATGTGACGTGGCGTATTCATCTAACGGCTAACTCTCATCACCAAGAGTTCCACAAGCACGAAGCAAGCAGCATTCGGACACCGGAAACTACTCAAGCAAACCTACTCTCATATCGAGAAACTGAAATAGCATACGATGTTAAGCTCGCGCTACCAGGCATAACCTAAAGAGGCTATCCTACTGCTGTCTACTCAATACTAGCATGCAATTCTCATAAAGTTGAAACACATATAGCAGGCACATAAGGCATCCTCCTAGATCCTTAGTCATATACTAGCATGCTGTTCTACTAAAACTGGAACAATTAATCATAAAAATAAAATTTGTATGGGTAAGTTGGGAGTACTTACTTGAGCTCGGCTGATCGCATGCACCATACCCTTATCTTGTTTTTTTTGTTTAATTTCTTTTCTTTCTAAGTGCTTTTCAAAACTCCATTTGAAAACATTTTTCCTTTTTTTTTGAAAATCTTTTTATCTTTCCCTTAGTTTGAGTTCAGATACAACCGGAGATGTATCCGAATCCCTCAAACCAAGGCTCTGATACCAACTTGAAACGACCCAAAAATACCACCCAAAAATTTCGATTTTTATTATAACATAACCACGAAACTGAGTATCACATAATAAAAACCATATGCTGCGTGTTTCAAAAACCATAATAAAATATTGTATCACAACTGTATCCAAACATATCAAGAAACTGAATCAACTCCCAGGACTAAACTGAAGCTGTGGTGTGTGCGATGCCATCATCCCGAGCTCTTCCCTTTGCTTGCGGAAGTACCTGAAACCAAAATTGAAACCGTAAGCACGAAGCTTAGTGAGCTCCCCCAAACTACCACATACTATACAATACATAAAAACACATACTGGGCCTTGCCCACTGACTGGGACCCCGTCCCCTACATCGGACCCAAGTCCGAAGCTGACTGGGACCCCGTCCCCTACATCGGACCGAAGTCCGAAGCTAACTGGGACCCCGTCCCCTACATCGGACCCAAGTCTGAAGCTGACTGGGACGCCGTCCCCTACATCGGACCGAAGTCCGAAGCTGACTAACTGAACACAGCATAGCATAACATATCAACTAGCATAAACACATAATCCTGTCTGAGCCACGAAGGCGTCAAACATACTAACTACTGCATTGGACCGAAGTCCAGAAACTACGGCTAACTGAACGGGCCGGCATTGTGGCCTTAGACCCGTTCCTACTAGAAGGAAACTCACCTCGTGAACTGGCTGTTGTGTGTATGGCTCTGGAAGCTAACTGCTTCAGCTCCGGTATCTCCCCGGCTACAAGTCCATAAACACTCTCAATCAGATGCTAATCACTGCATTGGGTAAAATGACTCTTTTACCCCTGGTCAAAGTCAACTCTCCCGGTCAAAATCAATCTACTGTTGACCTGACTCGCTGAGTTGGGCCGCCAACTTGCCGAGTCCCTAGTCTCACTTCTCAACCCTGCTCGTGGCTACTCGTCGAGTATGGCATCGACTCGACGAGTACCCTTCTCGATTCAAGAACTCAGGCAATCTGCATCCGACTCGCCGAGTCATATGAACAACTCGACGAGTTGTTCTTGAGCTATGAAGATTGCCTTGGACTCGCCGAGTTGTATGAACAACTCGTCGAGTCCCTCCATTACTGAGTCTGCCCTCCAACTCACTGAGTCCACTCTACCACTCACAGGCCCCCACTCGACATCACTAAAAAGGGGGAAAAATCGGGACTCGCGACTTGACTCGCCGAGTCGTTCCTCCGACTCGCCGAGTCACATCCATGCAGCTACTCTAAACTCGATTCTGCTTGAATCCAACGTCTAAAACTTATAGATATGGGCTTCCTTAGTCCGATTAACACGTAAAGATTCTATCTTTACGTGCCCATAAGCATCCATGGAGATAATAAGGCTCAAAAAGCATAATAAAGGCTAGATCTAGGGTTCTCATGCAAAGAAACTTCAAAAAGGTAATAGATTCGGGCTCTACAACTCCTAAATGAACAGATCTAGGGATATCTTGACCTATTAAGGCATCCAAACAACTATAAGGTTGGAAAATGCATCAAACTAGCCCTAGAAATGATCTAATGGAGATTTTAAGCATAAAACAGGAGGATTCCGAGAAATACCTCAATGAACTCTGATTTTGACCTTGGATCTTTGCTCTACACCACTTTTCCTCGTTCCTTTCTTCTTCTTCTTCTTCAAGCCTTCAAGAATCCACACAAAAACACTTAGATCAACAAGGGATGGATTAGGGTTTGCTCACAGCTCTCTGAGGGTGAAGGAGGCGAGTTTGGGGCACATAACATTGCTTAAATAGTGAGCAACCCGGGGATTTAGGGTTTCTTCCTGGCAGGCAGACTCGCTGAGTCGCCGACTAACACGTGCTCGAAAACTCGACCCTACTCGACGAGTCAGGCCATGGACTCGCCGAGTCCCTCTATAAAACTTCTAAATAAATGCCACGGGAACAACATACCAGAGATGGGGCGTTACAATTCTCCCCCACTTGTCTCAGACTTCGTCCTCGAAGTCTACTACGGCTGAATCTGCAAATAACTCCGGGTAGTGCTCTCTCATTTCCTCCTCAGCCTCCCACGTCCACTCAGACCCCTTCCGGCGCTGCCAATGAACCTTCACTAACTGAATTGCCTTGTTCCTCAAGGTCTTCGTCTTCCGGTCCAGAATCGCGATCGGCCTCTCAATATAATTCAGGCTGCTATCAACCTGAATGTCTTCTAGGGGAATAACTGCTGACTCATCCACCAAACACTTCCTCAACTGAGACACATGGAAAGTGTTGTGGATCTGGCTAAGCTCTACCGGAAGATCCAACCGATAAGCAACCCGACCCACTCGGGCTAAAACCCTGAAAGGACCAATGAACCTGGGGCCCAGCTTGCCCCTCTTCCGAAACCTGATGACACCCTTCCAGGGTGAAACCTTCAGGAGGACCATATCGCCTACCTAGAACTGCAAGTCTGAACGCCTCCTGTCGGCGTAGCTCTTCTGCCGACTCTGTGCAGTATGCAGTCTACTACGGACCTGCTGAATCAACTCGGTCGTCTTAAGCACCACCTCCGTGCTCCCAACGACTCGCTGACCGACCTCGCCCCAACAAATTGGGGTCCTACACTTCCTCCCGTAAAGCATCTCAAAGCGAGGTCGATCAATACTCGCATGATAACTGTTGTTATACGAAAATTCCGCTAACAGAAGATACGTATCCCAACTGCCACCGAAGTCTAAAACACATGCTCGGAGCATGTCCTCGAGAGTCTGAATCGTCCTCTCGCTCTTCCCGTCCGTCTGAGGGTGGAAAGCGGTGCTGAAATGGAGACGAGTACCCATCTTGTCGTGGAACCGCTTCCAGAATCTGGATGTAAAACGAACATCTCGGTCTGACACCACCGATACTGGCACTCCATGACGTGCCACGATCTCACGCACATAGATATCGGCTAACTTTTCTGCCGATATACTCGCCTGAATCGGGATAAAATGAGCACTCTTCGTCAACTAATCCACTACTACCCATATCGAATCTACTCCTCGTGCGGTCCTGGGAAGCTTTGTGATAAAATCCATGGTGATGTCCTCCCATTTCCACACGAGGAATGTCTAACGGCTGCATCTTGCCGTGAGGCCTCTGGTGCTCCGCCTTGACCTTCCTGCAGGTCAGGCATCTGTTAACATACCAAGCGACATCCCGCTTCATGCAGGGCCACCAATAATCGGGTCGAAGATATCTATACATCTTCGTCGCCCCTGGGTGGATAGAAAATCGAGACTTATGAGCCTCGTCCATCAACACTTGTCGTACTCCACACCAGTACGGTACCCACACTCTCCCATGAAGCGTTAGTAATCCCCGACTATCATAATCAAACGAAGCTACTTGACTCACTATCCTCTCACACTTCTGCCTCTCCTCCTTGAGGCCCTCAACCTGAGCCTCCTTGATCCGCTCCAACAACGGAGTAATCACTGTCATCCTCAAACACAAATCTCTGATAGGGGTTGCTGACACTTTGCGGCTAAGGGCATCGGCCACCACGTTGGCCTTCCCTGGATGGTAAAGGATCTCACAATCATAATCCTTCAGCACATCCAACCACCTCCTCTGCCTCATGTTCAGACTCGACTGATCCATAAGGTACCTCAAACTCGTGTGATCCGTGTAGATAGTACAACGGACCCCATAAAGATAATGTCTCCAAATCTTGAGGGAAAACACAACCGCCCCCAGCTCTAAATCATGGGTAGGATAGTTAGCCTCGTGAGGCTTCAACTGCCTCGAGGCGTAAGCTATCACATGGCCACGCTACATCAACACTACTCCCATACATGTGATTGAGGCATCACAATAGACTACGAAGTCCTCTACTCCCTCTGGAAAGGTAAGGATCGGAGCCTCGCACGATCTCTGTCTGAGGGTCTCGAATGTTGCCTGCTGCTCAGGCCCCCAACGAAATACCACCGACTTCTTGGTCAGTTGGGTGAGCGGCACTGCTATCTTGGAGAAATCCGGAATGAACCTTCGGTAATACCCTGCCAACCCTAGGAAGCTCCGAATCTCAGATGGAGACTTCGGGACCTGCCACTGCATCACGGCCTCAATCTTGGCGGGATCCACTAAAATGCCCTTCTGGTTGACGAGGTGACCAAGGAACTGCACCTCGCGCAACCAGAACTCACATTTGGAGAACTTTGTGAAAAGTCTCTCCCTCCTAAAAACTTCCAGCACCTCCCTCAAGTGCTCCTCGTGTTGCTCCTGCGTCTTGGAATACACCAAGATATCATCTATGAATACTATCACTGACCGATCCAGCATCGGCCTGCACACACGATTCATGAGATCCATGAACGCGGCTGGAGCATTGGTGAGCCCAAATGGCATCACCACAAACTCATAATGACCATACCTGGTCCTAAAAGCAGTCTTCTGCACATCCTCATCCCTAACCCGCATCTAATGATACCCGGAGCGTAGATCGATCTTGGAGAACCAAGATGCTCCCTGGAGCTGGTCAAACAAATCATCTATCCTCGGAAGTGGGTAACGGTTCTTCAACGTTACCATATTCAACTCCCGGTAATCTATAAACATACGATGCGACCCATCCTTCTTCCTCACAAACAGGATCGGCGCTCCCCAAGGCGAACTACTCGGCCGAATGAAACCCTTGTCTAGCAGCTCTTGCAGCTGCGTAGACAACTCCTGCATCTTAGGGGGAGCTAGACGATACGGTGCCTTGGCTATCGGAGCCGCACCAAGAATCAGGTCGATCCTAAACTCAACCTGCCTCTCAGGAGGTATTCCCGGTAAATCCTCAGGAAATACATCCGGGAAGTCTCGCACTATCGGAACATCATCAACTGCTGTCTTGCCCTTCTCCCGGGCATCCAAGACATAAGCTACATAACCCACGCAACCCTGCTGGAAATAACGTCTCGCTCTCGCGGCGGAACAGAAGGTTGGTCCGCGTTGTGGCCTCTCGCCCTTAATCACTAACTCTCCCCCACTGGGAGTGCGAACCCTCACTAGCTGCTGCTCACAATCAATCACTGCCCCATTGGGGCTCAGCCAATCCATGCCCACTATAACCTTATTCCCTTGTAGGGGCATAGGAACCAGGTCCACCAAAAACTGCTCATCGAACAACTAAAGAGAACACCCTCTATGCACTCTGGCGACCCTCACGGTCCTGTCATCAGCTATCTCAACCTCTAGTGGACAATCCAGCTCCCCTGGAGCTCTAGTAAACCTCTTGCTAAGCGCAAGTGATACAAATGATCGGGTAGCCCCCGAATCGAATAATACCATAGGAGAAATGTCGTTCATAGAGAACGAACGACCCTATATAAAACATATAATCATAAGCAATAATCAACAATAATAATACAGAGATGAAGGGAAGATACATACCCGTCACCACATCAGGAGTCGCTCGCGCCTCCTCTGCTGTCATCTGAAACGCCCTACTCTTCGCCACTGGCGCCTCGGCTCGGCCCTGCCGGCCATCTGTAATCCTCAAAGTAGCAGGGGCAGGTGTAGCCACCTTCCCTACTGCAGCTAAATTCGGACACTGGGACTTTTTATGTCCCCTCTGATTGCACTGAAAGCAAATCAGATCTGATGCTACAACGGCAATAGCAGGGGCCGTACAATCCCTGCTCAAATGCCCAGTCCGACCGCACTTGAAGCAGCCGGAACTCCCTGCCGTGCACACCCCATCGTGCATCTTCCCACACCTGCCACATCGACCGTGGCTCGGCTGAATCCTGGATCTGTGATCTGAAACCTTGGGCTTTTTGCCCGAACCTCCTGAACCCAAAACCGCCTCCGGTTTCCTTTTCTTCTCCATCTCTAGATCAATCTCCCTCTCTCGAGCCCTAGCAATCATGTCATCCAGCGTTTTACAGCTGGACCGGCTCACAAACTGGCGGATATCGCTCCGCAACATCTCATGATAACGGGCCTTCTTCATCTACTCATCGGCTGCATACTGAGGAACAAGAAGAGCCCTCTCCCTAAACTTGGCGGTGATCTCCGCCACGGTCTTTGTAGTCTGGGTGAGGTCCTGAAACTCTCTGGCTAACTGCTGCACCTCAATAACCGGTGCAAACTCCGCCCTGAACCTGGTAGAGAAATCAGTCCAGGTCATGGCATCCAACGCCGCATCATCTCCAATGGTATGTCCGACCTCCTCCCACCAATCTCGTGCCCTGTCCTTCAGGAGACAGGACGCCAATCTAACCTTGTCCCCCTCGGGACACCTGCTCCTGCGGAACGCGTTGGCCACATCCGCCAACCATCTAGTACTCACTATGGGGTCCCGCGCCCCATGATAGTCTGGAGCTCCACATGCCCTGAACTCCCTGAACGTAAGTGTGCACGACCCCATCATGGCCGCCACCTCGGCACGGAACGTGCCCAACGTCTCATCCATCAGCTCTAGGATACCCTCCTTGATCGAACCGAAGATCACAGGAGTCTGCTCTAAAATGATACGAGTAATCTCTGAAGAAAGAAACTCCCTGGTCTGCTCATCCATGCGCTCGTTCCCCGAGCGTGATCCTGATCCCTCCCCGGCACCTCCACTGCTAGCTGTTGGGCTCGAACGCAAAACCACCATTCTAACACACGTCATAGCAACATCAGAAAACTGAAATATCCCAATGGATCATTGATACTACTACTAGCTTCCTGGTCTTGTCTCGGCCTTCCTTGATTCGAGTACGGATCCTCTGCTTTCAGTAGTACGGGCCCATACTACCTTCCACATCTATCTGTACTTTCCTCAATAACTGCCTTGACTCCACCAACTCACTTCTACTACTACTGATCTCTGCTACTCTCATCCTAGGCTTGCCCTAGGGAAATCTCTGACTCCACTCAAACCAGTCCTTAGCTACCGAAGGCCTCCTTGTAATGCTAATTAGCCATCATCTGAATACCATCACATGTGGTGAGGCTCGGATAATCCTTCGAGTAAAAGGCTCGTCCTTACAACGGTTAGACTCAAACAAGAGCTGCGCAATAGGGCCAAATCCAATACTCTGAGATTATTCAACCCTGATCACATGTGACGTGGCGTATTCATCTAACGGCTAACTCTCATCACCAAGAGTTCCACAAGCACGAAGCAAGCAGCATTCGGACACCGGAAACTACTCAAGCAAACCTACTCTCATATCGAGAAACTGAAATAGCATACGATGCTAAGCTCGCGCTACCAGGCATAACCTAAAGAGGCTATCCTACTGCTGTCTACTCAATACTAGCATGCAATTCTCATAAAGTTGAAACACATATAGCAGGCACATAAGGCATTCTCCTAGATCCTTAGTCATATACTAGCATGCTGTTCTACTGAAACTGGAACAATTAATCATAAAAATAAAATTTGTATGGGTAAGTTGGGAGTACTTACTTGAGCTCGGCTTATCGCATGCACCACACCCTTATCTTGTTTTTTTTGTTTAATTTTTTTTCTTTCTAAGTGCTTTTCAAAACTCCATTTGAAAACATTTTTCCTTTTTTTTTTTGAAAATCTTTTTATCTTTCCCTTAGTTTGAGTTCAGATACAACCGGAGATGTATCCGAATCCCTCAAACCAAGGCTCTGATACCAACTTGAAACGACCCAAAAATCCCACCCAAAAATTTCGATTTTTATTATAACATAACCACGAAACTGAGTATCACATAATAAAAACCATATGCTGCGTGTTTCAAAAACCATAATAAAATACTGTATCACAACTATATCCAAACATATCAAGAAACTGAATCAACTCCCAGGACTAAACTGAAGTTGTGGTGTGTGCGATGCCATCATCCCGAGCTCTTCCCTTTGCTTGCGGAAGTACCTAAAACCAAAATTGAAACCGTAAGCACGAAGCTTAATGAGCTCCCCCAAACTACCACATACTATACAATACATAAAAACACATACTGGGCCTTGCCCACTGACTGGGACCCCGTCCCCTACATCGGACCCAAGTCCGAAGCTGACTGGGACCCCGTCCCCTACATCGGACCGAAGTCCGAAGCTAACTGGGACCCCGTCCCCTACATCGGACCCAAGTCTGAAGCTGACTGGGACGCCGTCCCCTACATCGGACCGAAGTCCGAAGCTGACTAACTGAACACAGCATAGCATAACATATCAACTAGCATAAACACATAATCCTGTCTGAGCCACGAAGGCGTCAAACATACTAACTACTGCATTGGACCGAAGTCCAGAAACTACGGCTAACTGAACGGGCCGGCATTGTGGCCTTAGACCCGTTCCTACTAGAAGGAAACTCACCTCGTGAACTGGCTGCTGTGTGTATGGCTCTGGAAGCTAACTGCTGCAGCTCCGGTATCTCCCTGGCTACAAGTCCATAAACACTCTCAATCAGATGCTAATCACTGCATTGGGTAAAATGACTCTTTTACCCCTGGTCAAAGTCAACTCTCCCGGTCAAAATCAATCTACAGTTGATCTGACTCGCCGAGTTGGGCCGCTAACTCGCCGAGTCCCTAGTGTCACTTCTCAACCCTGCTCGTGGCTACTCGTCGAGTATGGCATCGAATCGACGAGTACCCTTCTCGATTCAAGAACTCAGGCAATCTGCATCCGACTCGCCGAGTCATATGAACAACTCGACGAGTTGTTCTTGAGCTATGAAGATTGCCTTGGACTCGCCGAGTTGTATGAACAACTCGTCGAGTCCCTCCATTACTGAGTCTGCCCTCCAACTCACTGAGTCCACTCTACCACTCACAGGCCCCCACTCGACATCACTAAAAAGGGGGAAAAATCAGGACTCGCGACTTGACTCGCCGAGTCGTTCCTCCGACTCGCCGAGTCACATCCATGCAGCTACTCTAAACTCGATTCTGCTTGAATCCAACGTCTAAAACTTATAGATATGGGCTTCCTTAGTCCGATTAACACGTAAAGATTCTATCTTTGCGTGCCCTTAAGCATCCATGGAGATAATAAGGCTCAAAAAGCATGATAAAGGCTAGATCTAGGGTTCTCATGCAAAGAAACTTCAAAAAGGTAATAGATTCGGGCTCTACAACTCCTAAATGAACAGATCTAGAGATATCTCGACCTATTAAGGCATCCAAACAACTATATGGTTGGAAAATGCATCAAACTAGCCCTAGAAATGATCTAATGGAGGTTTTAAGCATAAAACAGGAGGATTCCGAGAAATACCTCAATGAACTCTGATTTTGTCCTTGGATCTTTGCTCTACACCACTTTTCCTCGTCCTTTTCTTCTTCTTCTTCTTCAAGCCTTCAAGAATCCACACAAAAACACTTAGATCAACAAGGGATGGATTAGGGTTTTCTCACAGCTCTCTGAGGGTGAAGGAGGCGATTTTGGGGCACATAACATTGCTTAAATAGTGAGCAACCCGGGGATTTAGGGTTTCTTCCTGGCAGGCAGACTCGCCGAGTCGCGAATATGGACTCGCCGAGTTGCCGACTAACACGTGCTCGAAAACTCGACCCTACTCGACGAGTCAGGCCATGGACTCGCCGAGTCCCTCTATAAAACTTCTAAATAAATGCCATGGGAACAACATACCAGAGATGGGGCGTTACACTAACACTACTAGAAAGAGTTACTCACGTTTTGGTATAAACACCCCAAGATCCGTGAGAGAGAAAATGGCTTTTCTCTAGTTGGAAATGTGAATAATGAATGAATTTGGTTCAGAAATCTATTTATAGTCCTAAGATATTTTTGGGCAGAAAATATTTTTATTCCTGAAATAATCTCTAATATAATAGAGTGTTGGAATAATAGTGTTGCACAAAACCCTAGTGCACCCACTCTCCTGATATTTCCTGAAGTGTAAACCCTAAATTACTCAAACTTATGCGAAAAAGTCTGAAAATTAACTGTGACTGCTATAACTTCTATTGAAGTGATATAGTTTGTACAGAATGGAAATTTCGGGTTGTCACAAAGCACATTGATATCAGGTACCATTTTATTAAAGATCATGTTCTAAATGTGTGACATTGAACTTATTTTTGTTCCATCTAACGATGAGATTGTTGATGTCTTTACTAAGGCATTAGAGGAAACCAAATTCAATGGTTTTTTGAACAAAATGGGTATGATGATGCTAGATCCTCAGTTCTTTCAAGAGACCTGCTCCCTTTGATTGAAGTATTCCGTAGAAAAATCGGTTCTGATGTCAAATTTCATTTTCGGAACTATTTTCCTAACGAATACAAAGGATCATTTTACTTGTCCTTATTTCTAACTATCTCCTGAGTGTTGAGCTGATCAGTTCACCCTAAGTATACACTGTGTCAATCCTATATAATCTTCCTAGTTTTCATCTCGGAATTTACTTCATAATAAAATCTCGTAATTCAAATCTTGAAAGGTATTATCTTCTAAACTTCTTAATTTTCAAAAAAAAAAAAAAAAGAACTCAAAATTTGCTCCGAAAGTTTTATTCCTGGTCATCATCTCCGGAATTTCGCAAAACATTTGGTCCGGAACATCAACTTTTCAGCTCCTGAATTTTTTTTAAGAAAACTTGCTCCGGAATATTTCACCTTGCTCCGGAACCACAAAACTTACTCTGGAATATTTCACCTTGCTCCGGAACCAAAAAACTTGCTCCAGAATATTTCTCTCTCCGGAACTGCCTCAAAAGAAGATATTCAGAACTCACCAATACACCTACCGGATCATAGCCATTCCGAACTCACCCATCCGGAATTCCAAAGGGTTTTAAGATGAACCGTTAGCAATGGCTACTTTTGAGGATCCTTAACCTATCAACCTTGAATTTCGTGCCATCATTTGACGAATTCTAAAAGCAAACATCAAATCGCCGGTTGATATTTCCATTTTGAACTTCGATCCATTCAAACTTTCACCTCCCTGTCACCTCAACCCCCAAAAAGCGCAAACTCATTTAATGCAACCCATTTATCCTCGGATCCTCATCATCATTTTATTTAACCCGACCCATCCTCCCTTACCTATAAATACCCTTTCAAGTCCCCATTTACCTCTTTACTCTCTCTCAACTCCCAATTTCCTAAAATCTCTAATTGTTCTTCGTGTTCATCAAGCATTCATCCTTCTTCAACAATGGAGTCTTCACAGAACCCAACTCGACTTGCATCAACTCCCAAAAAATCAATTGCAAGGAAGAAATCATCAAAAGGATCAAACGGTTCATCCACTTCTGCTGATCAAGAACCTTTTCTCAGAGATACAACCCAACTGTTCTCTTTAAATCCTCTAGACTACAATGAATCAATCAAAGTGATGATCAAGTTCATTGCAAATCATCCTATCTCCATTCCACATACCAAAATCCCAGATCCACCACTACCACTTCATCATCTTCATCACGCATTCACAAGTATCAAACTTATAGATGGATTTCTGGAAACCACCATTCTTGGTGATCGCACCGTTCCCATTTACAAATCGACCTTTCTCAAGGCGATTGGTGTCAAACCTAATCCTAGAGGTTTCAAATCTGTTGAACCGACATCTGAAGAGTTCCATACATTTCTAAACTACATCGGCTATACACAACACTACAAGGCCAAGGATTTCAAGAAAACTGTTGTTTCAGGGCTATGGACTATTCTTATACACAACACTACAAAGACTGGTTGAACGTCGTCTTCAGCATCTACTCCGGACGCGAGAACGCTGTCAATCTTCCAAACGTATTGTGGCAAGATTTTTGCAAATTCGCCACCAAGAGGAAGCCGAACGAAATTTCAAGCCCTAGATTTCGGGCTCTGACGCTTCAACAACTTTTCAATGAACTTTCTAAACCGCTTCCCATAAGCACAATTCCTCCAGAGGCATGTATCTCTTTCAAAACAGTCAAGGCATATAGGATTCCGGACCAATCTTCTTTTGGTCCGGTCAGACAACTTTCGGACCATATGTTGGCCATCATTCCTTCCGACTCTCCTTATCTCAAACACCATCTAGAGACTTTGGTTGTGCTTGACCCAACACAACCTGCCCCGATCTCTATTGAACCCACTTCGGAAGAGGCTGACCCTGCCATGTCCGGACCTAAACTCAAGAAATCAGTCAAGTGAAAGGCTTCTCCCACAAAACCTAATGCCAAAAAGAAAACCAAAGTCAGTGCCCCCTTTCAACAGGTTGGCACCCATGACATTCCGGCTGATTCTGGCCGTCCACATACCCTACCTACCCACTCATCTGAGGTACCCCTCAATGTTTCAACATCACAAGCACACACTCACGGGGAGTCTACACACAATCCACCCTTACCCTCCCAAAAGGGTGATGGCAGTGTTGCACAAAGTTCCCTGCAGCCCCCTGGAACACACTCACATGTCAAATTTGATATTCCCATTATCTCTTCTACACCCATACACTCCAGAACCATTGTTCCGGACCCCATGCATCCAGAAGGAGGAGCGGAGCAGTCCCTCCAACTTTCGATACCTCAACTGGTATGATACCCGGAAGGAGTAAAGGACGAACAGGAGCTAATGATCCCAATTGGGAAGATTATGTTAACAGGGCAGCATCTCGGCGTTCGGACCTAACTAGAGCTCAAATAGAATCCACTCTAATTTCCATGAAGAATAGGGCTATTCAGAGCAACATGCCTTATGTTCCTCCTACTAACGCGGATGCAGATGTTGAACTTACCTCAAAACAAGCACCTGTCACCACTCGTCAAAGTCCATTCCAAATTGATCTTGAAGAAGAGATCTCCGAAGAAGTAATGTTGGACGATGAAGCAAGGTTCATTCTGAAATACACCTTCAAGGCTTCTGCTCACTTCACATCCAAGCCATCCAGTTCTAAGTCTACATATGACTTCGGATCCTCATCCTCCACCACTCCAGACGGAGGCTTACACTCTAAACATCAAGAAGATGATGCTACCACCAAGCTTGGTCCTTCAACTCATCACAAGTCTCCTCCACAACACTCCAACTCTGATTCAGAATCCTCTGTTGGTGATTATGTTGACCCTTTCGCTCTCTTGGAGATCCGCAACAATGTCTCTGACCCTATGGATAAAGTGTCACCAGTTGAAACATCCGTAACACAATTGAACTCCAACCTGGATCAAAAAGTCTCTGGACTTGATGCAAAACTTGATACTATTCTCCAATCTCTCTCCCAACAGTCCAGACCATCGATTGCGGAAATAGAAGCCCAACTTGATCAATTAATCTCCCTCCGGGTCAAGCACACGATGGAAGAAGTTGACACAAAATACGACATTCTGGTTGATCACTACCTCAACACCATCACTTCAATGCTCAAAGTCCATGATGAATTGGTGGCTGCTACCAATGATCTAATAAAGAAAACCACATTCGTCATGGGAAGCAAATTCAAAGATTGGAGAAGGAGATTAAGCAAAAGGATGAGATGAACAAGATCATTCATCAAGTCCTCATCAAACTTCTTCGTTCAACTTGGAACATTTTTGATGTTCCGAACCGGAAATTTGATGAGATGATTGCTATCCTTAGCAGCACATTCAAGATCCTCTTTGAACAAGCTCCCACCGCTGAATCATGTGATACTCTCTCTCTCTCTCTCTTTCTCTCTCTCTCTCTCTCTCTCTCTTCAACTTACGACAGGCCTTCAGAAGGTCTTCTCCATGTTTGATGATCTCAAGGACTCCCTATTGCTTGCACCGGTCCACCAGGTTACCGATGCAAGAGGGGGAGAAGGACCCAGTAAACCATGGAAACCTCGCACTCAGTTCTCTCTTCGAGATGAACAAGAGTTAGAAGATGATGAAGTTCAGATTCTCTCCGTTTCTCATTCCAAAAGAGACAAAGATGAAGGAAGTGAAGATGAAATGGAATATGTTCCTGATGACGCTCCTAAGGGCATCCTTGATCTTCAAGCTCCCAAGATGTCCATTCCGAAGGTTATTAATGAAGAACAAAAGATGATATGGTCCGCACTTTCCTGGCCATCCTCTCTTCCAGACATTTTTTATCAAGCTGTCAAAATGGCAAAGGCTAAAACCCTTCTGACCGTCCAAGCATTTCGGGCTACTCCTTCAGTACAACCTCCAATTCTGGATCCCATAATTGCTCCAATCGATCAAGGCTCTCCACTCTGGACCCCTGATGATATTCTGGAAGAACCACTTCCAAATCCTACTCCAGAGTTCATGATTGATGAGAATGTCACAACTAGCATTTTTGTGAGGAAATTCTACTCTCAGGCAATCATTCACCTAGTGTAATAACTTTTACTCTAAAGGAATATCATGCTCACTCTCATTCAAATATCTCTCATATGTTTAAATAAGGGTTGGAAACCCTATATATATCCCGACTCAAGTTCATTATGGACTATGATTCTCTTATTGGACCTAATGGGCCAATAAACCCTTAACTTAACTCTTTCAAGCTAAGAGTCTTAAGTTGGGCCTTATTTGAATTCACATTCATTAAAATATAGTGTTTTGGGCTTTAATGGGCCTAGAATAACCCACACCTTTCTCATGGACCTATTTGGGCCGAGAACTACCCTAAAAGTCCAATGGGCCGAAAATTTTCCTTAGGGGCTTCATAATTTCCAACCAAAGAAAGGATTGGGCCAAACTAATTCACCCTCCTTCCTCCTAGCCCAATTCTCGGCCCATTATCTATATAAAAAAAAGAGAGAAATTAGCTAATTAGCTTAATGCATGACACATCATTTTTATTTGGAGGATAACCAAGTCATTTATCCACCATGTAACAATGCATTCACATATATCCATGCAAAACCTTATCTCTTCCTTCTCTCTCCCCCTAATTCACGGCCATAAGGCCCTTCCCACCCTCATCTCTCATTTCAAACACAATAATCTCTTATCTTTACCTCTTATACTCAAGAAAATCCTCTCTTCCTTCCTCTCAATTTTTCGAGATTTTAAGAATTTCAAGAAGGTTTTCCCACCTAGGTCATCATCTTTGGTAAGTTTCTCATTAGATCTATGATTTCACTCCTTGATCTACTCAAAAATCTCCTCTTACACTATACTTTCGTGAATCATACTCTTATAGCACCATAGAGCTCGAAAACCATCTCCATAACACATCTAGGGTCGAGATCTCTTCACTTCTCCATCAAAACCGACTTCCAAACCCCAAGGTGAGCTTCATACCCCCTATTTTCTGTTTTTATGAGTTTTGTGGGGGGGGGGGAATACAAGTGAAAGTGTAGATCTATATGTGTTTTGTATGCCTTGTATGATTTCCATGTTTATATGTATGCTTTTATGTGTTTTTATGTTGGATCTAGCCTTAAAACCCATCAAAACCGAGATATATCTTGTATTAAATGAATTTAGCTTCAAATATATTTCTAAACACAAAGTGTTTCAAGAAAAATGGCTACGTGGTTTAGTAATAATTTTCTTTGGGTTAAAAACACAATTTTTGGGCCTAAAATGTGAAAAATGCAAAAATAAGGGCCCAAATTGACATTTCACAGATTCTGATGGATGAAGTGTGCCAAAACAGTTTCCATAAATAAATTTCTGGAAATATACTCATTTAGGGGATTAAAAACATAAATTCCAAGCTTAATGGGCTAAAAATGAAAATTTCGGCCCAATAAGGCCCATTATGCGAATTTTTCTGTTTTGGAGGGCCAAAACTGTAACTTTCTGTAAAACAGTGGACAATAAGTGTTCCAAATCCTTTTCAAAGGTTTAAAATGCTTTCCAAATTTAAAAAGGACCAAAGTTGCAAAAGTTTCACAATTTGGGTCAAAATTGTCAAAGTTGCGAAAAGAAGGGGCTAAAACCGAGATAATTGCATTTTCAGGGACTTAAACTGTTTTCTATGAAAAATATGCTGAAAAATATTAATTTCAATAATTTTTGGTGTTAAAATGTCAAGAAAAATAGTTTAAGGACCAAACCGGGAAGTATTTAATAAAAAGGGTTGAAAATGTAAATTTTACAAATAATGAGGGGCTGAAAACAGGAATATTTCAAGGCTAGTTCAATGTACACAATTTGATCAAATAATGGCACCGCGACTATCGACGAAATACAATACATTACAATACCAAAAATCGTTGTTAAACGAATTGGCTCGGTCTCGAGCCAATAGAATTCTACAACTACTAACACTACGACACTACGATTCATACAAGTAACGTTTGGTAATACATATACATACGAGTGTGCACAGACGTCTACGCACCATCTTTGGGCCCCACAAGTGTAAAATCTTGTTCGTTGAGCCTAGCTAGCCCAATGACCTGATCTTAAGGCCCGAAGACGCATATTTTCTACGAAGTGTTGAGTTTCACCGACTCGGCACAACGTAGAGGGACTTCCAATGGCTTATATACCACTGGTCCCCAAGGGTCCTTGGTATTGCTAGGAAAGTCTGCATATTTTACGAGGCGGGTCGGGGACCCCTCGCACGCATATTATCCCCAACCGATTAATAGAGTCATCGAGGCCTTTGTGTCCTCTTACTCTTCGGATGTGGGACTACACCTAGTCAGGGCGATTGGATAACGCGATTAGTACTGACGACGCCTTCGGAGTCGTTAGTATAACTATAAACTGGGCGTTTGTGTAACGCGGGTTTGTAGTAAATAATCCTGCTCGAGAACCTTCCAACGTCGCCCGGGACTGACACTATACGCTACGCAATGGTTTCAATGTAACTTCATGTAATTCAAGGAACTAGGAGAACATCGGGTTTTCCTAGGGTTTTCAATACATACAGATTTGAAATGCATACAACTTCAATGAACATTTTTTTACAAGTATAGAAACAAACAAGCATACCTATGGATCTTCACAAACATTTTCGAAAGCTTCTCTTTTCAGAAAATATCGGATTTTCTGGTGGTTTTCAAACGATACGAACATTGTTTTTCTTCAAATACCGCTTATGAACTCACCAACATTTCATATGTTGACGTTTTTCAAAATACTTGTATTCTCAGGTAACAGATTAAGTGAAGGATGAATTGTACTCTATGAGGTTTCGTTGTTGCTTAATTAGTATCGAACAATTACTTTTGAGAATGTAATATTTAAACAATGTATTTCATGTAAACGCTACTGGTTGTATTATATTAATGCATGGTGACGAATGTTGTTACGTTTCATATATTCAATGTTATGGTATTCAATTGAGTCACGACAGCCCCCGGACGTTTCCGCCGTCTGGTTCGGGGGTGTGACAGGTTGGTATCAGAGCTTTGTTTATAGTGAACTAGCATGTCGAGCCACACATTGATATGCAACTATAAACCAAAAGAGGGACTAACATAACTCTGAACAAAACAAATAAATAAAACACCCTTGCTTGCATTAGGAATAGGAACCTAACACCGAACCAAACAATATAATGCTAGTACCTCGGCTAATTCAGGACTGTTCTTAGTTGTATCAAGGAGCGGATGTAGCCTGATCAACTACATTCCCTCCAAGGTACAACCATCACATGTCGTGAAGAGATCGTGATAACTAGGAACCTAAAATCATACCCCTTAATCTCCAAGAAGAGAACCTCAACTGAATCTATGCAATAGTCGTAGAGCTATAGGAGTAATTGGTATGCTATTTGTTTCTAGTATTCATAACCCATCGTGCAATACGCTATAGACGAGTATCATTAGCCAGGAAACCCTATCACCCTAGTCAAGGAATAGTCGGGTGGCTCGACCCAGAGGAAGAACCCTAGGAGGGACACGAAGTAGAACTCGCAGGTGAACCCGCTGAGTCAATAGTGGACCTCGTAGAGGAAGAGCCGGAGGGCAATGACGATGACGACACGGATGTAGAATCCAATGACATCAATCCTCCATGTAAATTCAGGGCACCGACTTATAGTGTGGGCCCCGGTGACCCCATGCCCCCTCGGGCACCCGATATTTGGGGATAAAGTCACCAGTAAGGAATACGACCACACCACGGTAAGAGCTGAGGTCTCTTTAATTTTAGCCACAGAGGACCAGCTGACCAGACCCTCCCAGTCGTGGTGCGACGCACTCGAGGTATCGATAACCGAGCTCAGGACACCCCAAATCGAACGAAACAAATGTGAGTTGCTATTAAGAGGGATGAGAGGCAAACACGGGAAGTGAATGGAGACTCTCGAGCGAGACAGTTAGTTTGGGAGGAACACCTACGAGATACCGAGCAACAAGTAGCTCGTCTCCGAAGTGCATCCACTTCATCAGCATTACCACCAGACACTTCTCACCACGACTAGGATCAGCCTTTTCTAATTTCCCCTACTATCCGACATGACTCTCTTTCGTGTGCTAAGATGGTACATACCCCTGAAACGATTATGTGTTATATTTATTTCATATTGCTGCAACGACTCAATTATATGCACAAGCGAACCCTCGGAACCACTAGATACTTAAGGATCACGAAACTAAAACAACCCATATAATCTAAGGATAGACGTAACAATCGTTCCAGATCTGTGATCACCTATTACTGCAAATACATCATAGGAATGTAGATGGAGGCAGTAAGAAGTATACGACAAGATGCGAAAATTTATAGAGTACAATCAGGAATGACGATCATTACTTACGATCTGGGTTATCAATGTGCATCAGGAAAATGCCACCCCGCAAGAATAACAAGCGCAACCGCGAGACACCACTCCTGCAGATGGACCCTGCTACATTTCAAGCTGCTGTAATGGCAGCAGTAACCGCTGCCATGGCACGGATCAATGCAAACAACCCAAATGGAGGCAGGAATAGCATTGACAACTCCAGCCAAAGGAACAAACATGGAAACCAACAAGTGACAACCTGTCAAGGAACTCCAAACCCCAAACTTAAGAGCAGGAAGCTGAGGTCTGAAGGTAAGAGAAAGGGACAACACACTCAAGGGTTCTCAAGGGAGCAACGTGTTGTTCATGCGACCACGACCCCTATTACGCCAGCAACCAGGAGACCCTATGCTGGAAACCTTCCAAAATGCAACCAGTGCAAATTCCATCATAATGGAGCCTGCAGGGAGATGCATTGCAACAAATGCAACCGAAAGAATCACATCGCCAAATTCTGTAGAACTTATCCATGCCAGAATCGTCAGCCAAATGAAAATGACAACAATCGCAACAACCCTAACAACAACACCAATGATGAAACCAGTCGCACTTGCTATAGGTGTGGAGGAACTGGTCACATCAGGCGCAATTGCCCTAGGGATAACAATCAAGGAGCAAAAGGATCAGAAATGGTCCTGACCTTGGGTCAAGGCGAAGCAATCCAAAACCCAACGGTTGTTACTGGTACGTTCCCACTTGACAACTCTTTCGCTTACCTCTTATTCAATGGTAAATCCGAGTGAAGTTTTGGTTAGTAACAACTTCAAACACTTACTAAAACAACATCCCCAAAGCTAAGCTAAGCCTTTTCAATGGACATGGCCAAAGGGGAAAAATGATTTAATCTAGGGTACTCATGTGGAGTACGCCTTAACACTAAACGACCATTCATTACAAATAGATTTCATGCCAGTAAATATTAGGAGTTTAATGTGATAATCGTCATGGCTGGGTAAGCCCCCACTGTGCTGATGCTATGTGCCGCGAGAAGGCCGTTTGCCTTCACCTTCCTAATCACGAAAACTCTAATAATCCATGGTGATAAACCTAGCGCAAATCCTCTTCCTATCTTGTGCATCAAGGCACAGAAGAGCCTGCACCAGAAAAACTCCGTTTTCCTCACTCATGTTGTGGACAAGATCAAAGAAGAGGTAGGCATACAGAGTATTCCAGGAGCTTGTGATTTTCCCAAATGTGTTTCCTAAGGAACTTTCGGGAATACCCCAGAGAGACGGGTTGAATTTCGAATCAACCTCATATCGATAACCACATCAATTGCCAATTCACCCTATAGGTTGACTCCCGCCAAAAATTCACAAGTTATCCTGTCAACTGAGTAGAATTGTTGCGCAAGGGATTCATTAGACCAAGCTTCTCATCCTAGAGAACTCCGGTCTTGTTTTTTCAAGAAGACAGATCCTTCCGAAGCTCCAGGAAGCTCGTTACTTCTTTAAAATAGATCTAAGAATCGGTTATCATCAACTCTGAGTCCGAGAAGGCGACATTCCAAATCTGCATTCCGAACTCGTCGCGACCATTTCAAATTCATTGTGATACCCTTCAGTCTAACGAATGCTCCCAAGGTATTCATGAGCCTTACGAACCGAGTTTTCCCAACCATTCCTAGTCGTCCTTTTCATTATTTTCATCAATAACATACTCATCTACTCTCGAGGCAAGAACAAAACACTACCATCATCTACGACCAGCCTAGAAAGCATCAAGGCTGGGAATGTCGCGATGAAAGCACTACATGGATGGATACAACTCTCGAAGTCGAAAGACGAAACTTTTTTTAGAGTTGAATTGGGCATTATCTGAGTGATCGTCGATAGATTAACCCAATCTGCCCATTTCCTGCCAATACAGAAATCAAACAAGATGGAAGAATTAGCTTGGATCTATATCCAGGAGATCGTGAGACTCCATGAAATACCGGTATCTACTATCTTAGATCGAGATAACAGATTTTCTTCAAGACTATGGTAGTCACTTCAGGGGGCTATGGGAACATCACTAGACATAAGCGTTGCTTACCACCTTCAAACCAATCGCCAAAGTGAACGAACCATTTGACCACTCAAATTCATACTACAAGTCTAGGTGTGTGAGTTCAACAAGTCAGGGGATACCCGGTTTCCTTTGACAAAATTCTCATACAATAACAACTACCGCACGAGCATCAAGAATGCTCCTTTCGAAAACTCATTATAGTCATAAATGTATATCACTTGGTGGTACTCTCATGAGACCGGAAACCACTAACGAAACCAACAAAAGAAGATAATCCAAATCAAAGCTGGATCTCCAGCATCGCGAGACCGACAGAAGAACTATTATGAAAAGCGGCGTAAGCCAGTAGGATGTCAAGTCAGGGATCGCGTTTTATCAAAAGAATCTCCTTGGAAAGGAATGATTCGTTTTAGGACACGAGAAAACTAAACCCACGCTACATCGGACTATTCGAGCTTCTTGCTCGGATTGAAGACATATAGACTGTAGCTGCCTGTGGAGCTCAACAAAGTCAACCCTGTGTTCTGTGTCTTGAATCTGAAAAGATGCATATCATATGAGACTCTTATCATTCCTTTACGGGAAATCGAAGTGAGCGAGAATCTCATGTTCATCAAAGAACCAGTCAAGGTATTGGATAGGGAAGTAGAACATACAAAACAAAGCCTCATTACGAATGCGAAGGTTCCATGGAATGCTAAGCGTGGAACGAAATTCACAATGGAACCGCGAAGACCAGAGGAAGTACCTACTCTCTCATTCGTGAACCTACCCTTCGAAAGAATTTCGGGACGAAATTCCCTCTAACGGGGGGATGATGTCACAACTAGCATTTTTGTGAGGAAATTCTACTCTCAGGCAATCATTCACCTAGTGTAATAACTTTTACTCTAAAGGAATATCATGCTCACTCTCATTCAAATATCTCTCATATGTTTAAATAAGGGTTGGAAACCCTATATATATCCCGACTCAAGTTCATTATGGACTATGATTCTCTTATTGGACCTAATGGGCCAATAAACCCTTAACTTAACTCTTTCAAGCTAAGAGTCTTAAGTTGGGCCTTATTTGAATTCACATTCATTAAAATATAGTGTTTTGGGCTTTAATGGGCCTAGAATAACCCACACCTTTCTCATGGACCTATTTGGGCCGAGAACTACCCTAAAAGTCCAATGGGCCGAAAATTTTCCTTAGGGGCTTCATAATTTCCAACCAAAGAAAGGATTGGGCCAAACTAATTCACCCTCCTTCCTCCTAGCCCAATTCTCGGCCCATTATCTATATAAAAAAAAGAGAGAAATTAGCTAATTAGCTTAATGCATGACACATCATTTTTATTTGGAGGATAACCAAGTCATTTATCCACCATGTAACAATGCATTCACATATATCCATGCAAAACCTTATCTCTTCCTTCTCTCTCCCCCTAATTCACGGCCATAAGGCCCTTCCCACCCTCATCTCTCATTTCAAACACAATAATCTCTTATCTTTACCTCTTATACTCAAGAAAATCCTCTCTTCCTTCCTCTCAATTTTTCGAGATTTTAAGAATTTCAAGAAGGTTTTCCCACCTAGGTCATCATCTTTGGTAAGTTTCTCATTAGATCTATGATTTCACTCCTTGATCTACTCAAAAATCTCCTCTTACACTATACTTTCGTGAATCATACTCTTATAGCACCATAGAGCTCGAAAACCATCTCCATAACACATTTAGGGTCGAGATCTCTTCACTTCTCCATCAAAACCGACTTCCAAACCCCAAGGTGAGCTTCATACCCCCTATTTTCTGTTTTTATGAGTTTTGTGGGGGGGGGGGAATACAAGTGAAAGTGTAGATCTATATGTGTTTTGTATGCCTTGTATGATTTCCATGCTTATATGTATGCTTTTATGTGTTTTTATGTTGGATCTAGCCTTAAAACCCATCAAAACCGAGATATATCTTGTATTAAATGAATTTAGCTTCAAATATATTTCTAAACACAAAGTGTTTCAAGAAAAATGGCTACGTGGTTTAGTAATAATTTTCTTTGGGTTAAAAACACAATTTTTGGGCCTAAAATGTGAAAAATGCAAAAATAAGGGCCCAAATTGACATTTCACAGATTCTGATGGATGAAGTGTGCCAAAACAGTTTCCATAAATAAATTTCTGGAAATATACTCATTTAGGGGATTAAAAACATAAATTCCAAGCTTAATGGGCTAAAAATGAAAATTTCGGCCCAATAAGGCCCATTATGCGAATTTTTCTGTTTTGGAGGGCCAAAACTGTAACTTTCTGTAAAACAGTGGACAATAAGTGTTCCAAATCCTTTTCAAAGGTTTAAAATGCTTTCCAAATTTAAAAAGGACCAAAGTTGCAAAAGTTTCACAATTTGGGTCAAAATTGTCAAAGTTGCGAAAAGAAGGGGCTAAAACCGAGATAATTGCATTTTCAGGGACTTAAACTGTTTTCTATGAAAAATATGCTGAAAAATATTAATTTCAATAATTTTTGGTGTTAAAATGTCAAGAAAAATAGTTTAAGGACCAAACCGGGAAGTATTTAATAAAAAGGGTTGAAAATGTAAATTTTACAAATAATGAGGGGCTGAAAACAGGAATATTTCAAGGCTAGTTCAATGTACACAATTTGATCAAATAACGGCACCGCGACTATCGACGAAATACAATACATTACAATACCAAAAATCGTTGTTAAACGAATTGGCTCGGTCTCGAGCCAATAGAATTCTACAACTACTAACACTACGACACTACGATTCATACAAGTAACGTTTGGTAATACATATACATACGAGTGTGCACAGACGTCTACGCACCATCTTTGGGCCCCACAAGTGTAAAATCTTGTTCGTTGAGCCTAGCTAGCCCAATGACCTGATCTTAAGGCCCGAAGACGCATATTTTCTACGAAGTGTTGAGTTTCACCGACTCGGCACAACGTAGAGGGACTTCCAATGGCTTATATACCACTGGTCCCCAAGGGTCCTTGGTATTGCTAGGAAAGTCTGCATATTTTACGAGGCGGGTCGGGGACCCCTCGCACGCATATTATCCCCAACCGATTAATAGAGTCATCGAGGCCTTTGTGTCCTCTTACTCTTCGGATGTGGGACTACACCTAGTCAGGGCGATTGGATAACGCGATTAGTACTGACGACGCCTTCGGAGTCGTTAGTATAACTATAAACTGGGCGTTTGTGTAACGCGGGTTTGTAGTAAATAATCCTGCTCGAGAACCTTCCAACGTCGCCCGGGACTGACACTATACGCTACGCAATGGTTTCAATGTAACTTCATGTAATTCAAGGAACTAGGAGAACATCGGGTTTTCCTAGGGTTTTCAATACATACAGATTTGAAATGCATACAACTTCAATGAACATTTTTTTACAAGTATAGAAACAAACAAGCATACCTATGGATCTTCACAAACATTTTCGAAAGCTTCTCTTTTCAGAAAATATCGGATTTTCTGGTGGTTTTCAAACGATACGAACATTGTTTTTCTTCAAATACCGCTTATGAACTCACCAACATTTCATATGTTGACGTTTTTCAAAATACTTGTATTCTCAGGTAACAGATTAAGTGAAGGATGAATTGTACTCTATGAGGTTTCGTTGTTGCTTAATTAGTATCGAACAATTACTTTTGAGAATGTAATATTTAAACAATGTATTTCATGTAAACGCTACTGGTTGTATTATATTAATGCATGGTGACGAATGTTGTTACGTTTCATATATTCAATGTTATGGTATTCAATTGAGTCACGACAGCCCCCGGACGTTTCCGCCGTCTGGTTCGGGGGTGTGACAGAGAATATGAAGCTGGTCATCTCTGCACTTCAAAAAGACAAATGCAAGAAACCAATGACAGCCGAACGTCCAGCTCTGCACTCCGGACCTCCTCTCAAACAAAAACATGGATGGTCTCAGGAGGAAATAAATCAAGCTCTTGAAGAAAGCATCTGGATCCAGGCTCTGAAAGATAATCCTAACCCAATGAGTGAGATATCTCCTCTTTTCCATGAAGGCATCCTTCAGAGTCACAAAATCATTCCAGTCGTGTCCTATGACATTCCTACAAGTGACTTTGAGCAACTTGATCTTCCTCTCTCTCCCTACAGCAAGTATTACACCAAGTTCGCTCCACTTCATCCCACAGATCCTCCGGAAGTGATCATTCGAATAGAAAGAGAAAGACTTGATACTTTCTACTCTAAAAATGCAATACCATTCAAGGAAGTGTGGTCGAAGAAGAAGATTACTCAGGTCAATGGCTTCGGAAGAAAAATCCTGGTGAAGTTTGAACTACACTGTCCGTTGTTCCGTTTTCACATTCTCCGGAACAAGCCCACTCCTTGGACAGTTACTGATGTGGAATTCCCATCAATGAATCCGAACGACATTCTTACTTTGGCTGCCTTCTTCAGAGAAAATCAAAGGGATGACCTCAGTATGGGAGCCTATCATGCTGCTCTAAGCTTCCTGAAAGATTATGTTGCAGAATTCAAACGAAGAGATTATGAACTTGCCCATCTTTACGAAACTGAGCAATTTGTTCCTAAGATCGATTTCATCCTTCCGAAAGCTGAACTCCTCACAGATGGTCCTATTGAAGAACATGTTTTAGGGTTTGTCTACACTATAAGAAAAACAAATAAGAAGGACTGCTTCCGAGTCCTGGACAAACAACTGATTCCTACCAAAGCTCTAAAGAAGTTCATTTCGTGTGCATCCAAGACTGATGCTCCGGAACATGTGAAGGCAAAGTTTGTGAGCCATCTGGCATGGTACATTGAAGTCCGAGAATGGTTGTTCCGGGCCTACACCTTCATCAAGCAAGAAAAGATCTAAGCTTGTCGGATTGCTAAGTTCACTTAGGGGGAGATTGTTGGAACCTGAAAGTGAACATCTAGCAATCCCATGTACATATTCTGTAGTATGTTGGTTCCGAAGTGAATAGTGCTCTGGAACCTGTTCGGAGCTGAAGAGAAGAAGAGGAAGAAAAACTTGAAGAGGAACACATTCTGGATTGACTCTCACGCCCGGAATGTGTTCCTCTTCAAGATTTTCTTCCTCTTCTTCTCTTCAGCTCCGGACAGGTTCTGGAGCACTATTCACTTTGGAACCAACATACTTCAGAATATGTACTTGGGATTGCTAGATGTTCACTTTCAGGTTCGAACACCATACCATTCTTCCCCGCCTCATCCTAGTCAGTATATCCTAGCTCTACCGCAATCCAGGTCCCTCCTACCATAGACTCGTAAGAACAACCCAAATCCAAGAGAGTGAAATCTCTTGCGATAACAAAGAAGCATCCACCAAACATTGTGAAGACGGGTGCTATCCCTACCAAGAAAAGAAAAACCAAAACCATAGGCTCTTCTGTTGCGCTACCTGAATGACAACCAACCGTTGCTGATGAACAAGAACTTGAATCCTCAACTTCTTGACAACTTTTCAGAAGGAAGAAACATAAATTTAACCCAAGTCCTAGCCATATGCATGTCCCGACTCATATCGCAGTCTCCCAACAGACTCTGGTAGTCGTTCAAGCTACCGTAGGCTCAACTGCTCAAACCCCAACTAACAACTCAGTTACAGTAAGTGTATTTGTTTCATATCATCATGGAGATACACCCCTCGTCGATCCCAAGTGGATCTGATTGGTTCAAGTCTCCCAAAGGTCTCCAGGGCATCACATATTCATCATTTTGAGCCTAAGGAGTTGTGCTCCATTCTTTTTCGTGTCACACAAACACTAGAAACACAAGTTGCATAGCAAGGCATCCCTTTTGCCTTATCTAGAACTGAGCTGAGGCCAGAGTCGACTATAGGTCAAGGAGACCGATGAAGCTCAGGAAACCCAATTCCGCTAACATTACTTTCAAGCGGTCTAGGCGTGGAGAGCACAATGGTGCAAGGAACCACGAACCCGAGGGACACCTCGGTGTGAATCCAAGGATTTGACAGATATCATTCTGATGATTCATGGACTCAGGATTGACCAACTACTGAGTCCGGATTCAGAAAGTTTGAAGCATTTCAAAGGGCGTTCAAGGCAAGGAAACAAAAACAAGTTCAGCAGCAACAACAAAAAGAAAAAGATCATCAAACGGTTGCCAAGTATTTGGTGGATGCTTTCAGTAATGCAAAGACAGTGCATGATATCTTGCAAATTCAATATTATGTATCGAAAATGGAATCCATAATTCAACGCGTTCAAAATCTTCCAAGTGGTGCTAGTCCATCTAAGCCTCCTCCAACTGCTGAAATCAATGATCAAACGATGATGGAACCGCAGTTGAGATCAACTCAGTTCCATTATTTGTACTTGATGACCTTGATCTTAAAGATGCTCAGCAACCCCCTAATTCATATGTGTTTATGATGGTGTTTGATGACGAAGAATCCAGTGGATCCCAACACTCCACTTCAAAGCCTAAATCCAAGAAGAAGAAGAAACTAGTTGTGTCAAGGAAAGAATTTCTAACTCTTCAGTCTATGGTCGACCAAATATTGGCCGCAGTCACCATCAACCAACCGCAACACCCTGATGTGGCTGGACCGCAATCCCTGGCATAAAGAGTTGAAAGGTTCAAAACCAGAGAAAGAATGGCTTCTGATCCAATATCCTTAAAAGTTGAAATGGGTATTTGAGTCTACACAACAATTGTACTGCTGATCTTAAAGAATTTATGGCAACTACTGAACGCCTAATCCAAGAGGTCACCGCAATCAAGAATGAGATCAAGACTACTCTTGCCAATCAAGCAGTCCATTCGAAACAACTTGCTGATGAAACCCATAACTCGTATAAATCCACCATCTCTATTCTTCAATCAACAATCAATGGCCTGAGGCATTCCCCCATGGCAAATTCAAGTGTTGATGAGATTCTATGATTAACCAAGGAAATCTACAACTTGCTGTTCAACACGGAAATTCCCAACAATGTCCAAATATCTGAGTTGATCAAGTCTTAGTTTCACAAAACCTTTTCAAAGATTGATGGCCTTAAACAATGGTTTGAGGAGCAACAAATGCTTTCCTCCTCAAAAGAGGGAAGTGAGTATTCTAATCCTCAAATATATCCAACTCCGCAACCATCACCGCAACCGTCTCCCAAGCAGACAATTTCGGTCCACTCTCTGCTTCAAAGTCCGGATTACTCTTCAAACCAATCTCCACCGCAACAAGATCCCCCACAACATGAAGTTCAACATCAATCTCCTCTACCGCAACAAGATCCAATCTAACAAGAATTTCAACATCAATCTCCTCCACACCAAGAAACTCCTCCTCATCTCAAAAACTTGGCACCAATAATGTCTTCGAATCACTCCAACGACTCCCATGCCACTCATGAAAGGAAAAACGATTGGAGGTCAACAAAATTCGTTGAACAAGTTTGGAAAGAACATGGTTTTGATACAACAGTTGATGAAACTCTAATCAACTCATGGATCAATCCAACTAGAAGACTCCTCGATGCCGATTACAGACCAGTTCTAACATATGTTGAGCCTCCTTCGGATAGATATTGGGCATCCCAATCTCTCCCAACTTCAAATACTTTCTAGTATTTGAAACTTTTGATCTGATTATTCCTGATGACCAAAGACTACCTATTGAGTTCGAACGCCTAAATCAATTTAATGCCAAGCATGGAAGATGATAATTGCATATGAGAAAGCTTGCGAATTTCTCAAGTCATTGGTGTGTGACTTTGCCAAGATCAATGTGGACATTCATCCAATGTTTGCCCAAAAGCTCAATCTTCCAACTCTTGAGCCTGCTCCTATCTTCATAGAAGGTTATCAAGAAAGATCCTTAGGAGAAACCAACTTCCCCAAACTTGGAGTTGTGTATAAAAGAGCTAAAAGTGGTCTCAAGTACTTCATCCCAATCACCGCAATTCATAGGCTGACCCACAAACAACTAGAAGTAACTTAGTCTTCGGTTAAGAGATCTAAGCATACAACTAAAGAAGTGAAGTTTGAGATTACAAGGAGAATTCATTGGATTGGAGAAGTTAGGAAGTTTTGGTGGCTTCTCATGAAATTCCTAAAACTTGACAAGTACGAAAGAGAAGTTGAAGATGTCACTTTGGGGGACAATGTTGGAACAAAAAGTGACCCTCTTCAACTTGACAATCCGCAGCCACTTCTCTTACCACAATCTGCTCTCTCTACCGTAATCTCTCTTTTGCTACCGCAACCGCAGTATGAAGATGTCTTCTGCAACTACCTCATCCGTAATGAATATTTTCAGTTACGTTATCTGAATTGTCTTATATGCATTACTTTACCCGGTGGAGCTTGCATGCTAAGCAGTTAATATCGGCGATTTCCAGGTGGGATATCGGTTATCGGTACTTTTCTAAATAGCGGTGTCAAATATCACTCCAAAATATCAGACCGCAAAAATCGGTGATGTTTACTAATATTTACCGATATTTCCAGGCGATTTCTAGGTGGGATATCGGTTAAGTAATTTTACTTGATTTTTTTAGTGTTAAGTCATGGCCTTAAGTCTTATGGACTTAACTTAACTAAACCTGCTATTAAATTAAGTACTTAATTGTTATTTTTAGGTCCTAGACTCATGTTTTAAGTATTAACCAATCTTATTGTTATGTTAATTGTTACATAGTTAAGTGTTAACTTGCTAGTTTCTATAGGTTTGATCATGTTGATGTGTAAAATATATAATTCTTAAATGATGATGATGAACTTAGAGTTGATGTGGATGATCTAGATAAAATAATTGGATGCCTTGGTTGATGAAGATTCCATGGCTTATGTAAGATTATGTTTCAAACATTGACAATTTTGAATTTTGACTTTTTATAATACTTTTATATATGTTTTATGTTTATATATATATATATATATATATATATATTAATTATGCATGATATAAAAATATTGATATCCCACCGATATCCCACCGCGATAACCTATATCCCAAATATCGGCCCTTGACCGATATTTGATTTTGTACCGCTATAACTACCTAGCTTGCATGGTCACGTTAAGTCAGAAGTTTAATACTTTTTTATTTCCAATGTAACTTTTTGAGACTCTATAAATAGATTCTTCATCTTCATGTAATTCACACCTCTGAATACACATTTTTTTATCTCTTCTTCTTATATGTCTTATTGATCTTTCTAAACTTTCACTCTAAAATATTCAGATCATCTCTATGTTCGAAGACCCTCTTCACTTTAAACTGATCACACATACTTACTTGTGTTTGATTCTAAACCTCGTTATGAATCAGTTTGGTGTATACTTGATATAACTTGTTGCCATTTACATTTCTTTTACTTTTCAACACTTTTATTCAGCAACTAACTATCAAACAATCTAACTTCTTATTATTGTTGAGTTTTTATGATCCTTTGAGTTTAACTTATTCCACAACTATAATCTTGTACTAACCTTTGTTCAAATGTTTCCCCTAAATTTTTTCTCTCAACACATGTGCCATGCAAATTCCCGAAAGCTGCATTCGCAGTAATCACTTCCCAATCAAAAAGCAAGTGCCCAGTTGTATTTATTGAAATACCCTTCACTTGTTGCATAAGCTTCAAATGCTCCTGCTCCAATGGGTGGATATGAGCTCGTGACGGAAACGGTAAAGGATGACGATAAGAAGGAACATCATCCAAATTTTTCTGATCAGACTGAGCCCACGTCGTGGAGATTGGATTCGCACGTCATGAGTTCGATGTTTCAGAAACTTTATTTTCTTCAAGGTTAGACTTCTTTGGCTTTGGCCCAGTCTGATGTGGATCGACTTCAAGTGCTTCAAGGAACTTAGAAATGGTATCCTCTTCGGTTTCTATTACCATTACCTGTGATTGAGGCTTTTCTCAGGGATTTTTAGAGATAATTTTTCTTGTACAAAAGTAGTTAGTTGACCTAGTTGGACTTCAATATTTTGGATTCATGCTTGGTGATTTCTTAGCAAGGCTTGCTGTTCATTCATGATATTTTGATGTTCCCTTATCACCTCATTTGTCTCATCGTTTCTTTTCTTGAAAACCTCCATAAATCTATGTAACTTGGACTCAAGATCAACTTTCTTTTCAGGAGGTGGTTGTTCTTTTTAGTAGAAGCCTCGGTCAGTCTAGCTATATTTTTCTTCTTTTAGCTTCTTATATTCGTCATATGGTAACCACTCCTTCTTTAGTTTCCTCCAATTTTCATCATACTTATCCCCACTCGAGTAGCAAACTTGCACCTTTTTATTTCCATGTTCATCCAAGTGGCAATCTTTAGTTAAGTGTGGACCATTGCACCTTTCACAACCAACTATAGTAACATGAATTGATTGGTCCCTCTTGGTCATTCTTCTGTCCATGGTGTCAAGCATAACTAGTACAGCAGCCATGTCTTCAGAATTTCCTCCCCAATTCCTTTAGCTCCATCATGTCTTGGATTATGGTACTCACGAGAATGCTTCGAGAACTCTTTAATTAACCCCTTAACTTCAGCCGGATTTTTCTTAGTAAGTGGTCCTTGAGAATCAAGGAGTTTCTTTGTCATGACATTCACCCTGTCATAAAAGATAGACACCTCTTGTTGTATGTTAAGGTCATTTTGAGGGTAATTTCTTAGTAAGCCTTTATAACGCTCCCATGCCTCATAAAGCGACTCACCCACGTGTTGCTCAAAGTTGGCTATTACTTTCTTGAGTTTAGATGTCTTTGATGGTGGGAAGAATTTTTCTAGGAATTGCTCATGCATCTGCGCCCAAGTAGTAGTTGCACGGGGTGGAAGTGCTTTCAACCAATCTTTTATAGCTCCTTTAAAAGTAACGAGTAGCATCCATAACAAAACTGTATCACTAGGAACATTCGGGACATTGAAATAATCTTCAATGTCGTTGACCTCATCCAAACCTAGAAAATGGTACCTCCTTAAGTGCAGTAAAAATGTGTCATTTCAACTCGAATGTTGCAGCAGTGGGAATTGCAGGTTTTACTAAACCAGGACCAACATCGTCTCTAATTTGCTTCTTGTATGCCCCCATGGACATATCAACAATGTCTTCCATCTCGTTCTTTGGCTCGTCCTCGAAATCGTTTTCTTCATAGTCGGTTTCAGTCTCTTATTCGGTATCTTTTGGATTTGGATTTTGTTCAAAGCTTTATATTTTGCTCTCTTCCTTCCTTTGACTACTAGACTCACCCACATTCTTTCTTTTCTTCTTTCCAAAAACCAATTCAAGTCCTTGAAAGGTGACTTCTTTGGCATGTTAGCTTCTTCTACATTTTTATCTGTCTTTTAGTGAAGGGCCGACTCTGGATCTTCAAGCGGTGGTACCAAAGGTGTGTGTGAACCTCTTGCCATGAACTACTGCAACAAAAACAAAAAAAGAAATGTAAATTTGAACAAAAACTAAATAAATAAATAAAAACTACTGAGTGGACTCACGTCGTAAGCTTAAGGCCCACGTCGTGAGTTCAGCTCTGAAACAAAAATTAATGCAGAAAATTAACTTTTTGTAGGTTTTACCCCATAAAAAGGATCGATTAACCTAAAGCAAATAAATCAACATTCAAATAAGTTGTTCCCCGGCAACGGCGCCAAAAACTTGATGTGTGTAAATAGCTACACCTAATTTTACCTACTCTCCTACTAGCTATTCGACCTAGGGCAGTGTATCCTTCGCAAATAGTATAACACAAAATTCGAGTATCGAACACAAGGAAAGAAATTAATTATTTAACCTACTTATTATTTAATTAATCAAAAATTATAACAAAAGTAAAATGGATTCTTATCTAATTTTGTAAGTTGAGATAAACTTAAATTCTCAAACACCAGTCAATCAAATATTAAAAACACTTATGTTAGTTTGAATCCACTTTCCCTCAATAGTTTGACTGTTAATTATGAAAATTCTTGTTGGTTACCAATTAATGTATTATTAGCAATTCAAGTCCAAATTTACTAATATTGAATTAATTCATTTAGAGCTATGCATGCTCATACATAATTTAACACATAATCAATTATTAGATAGGATTAGAGCTATGTAGATTGAATTAACAAACACAATTATGGTCATTATATGAGTTTTCCAGTACAACCAAATTCAATACTTTAATTAATTATGTAAGATTGGTTCGATCTTAGCTATAATGATCTAATGTTCACTAAATTACTAGGTAATCAAATTCATTCAGATTAATGGTCATTAAACTACATAGAATATGAATTAAAGCAATCTAGTATTAAATTATGCATGCTAGGTATAAACAATCAAACACAAGACATTAACCAACTAGAAAAGTCTATATTAAGATAACCAACCCATGAGTTCCAGTTTCATCTAGGTAACAGAAGCAGCTAAACTCAGCTACTCATAGCTAAAATAAAACACACAATTTCAAGTAATAAAGACATGATAAATTGTACCAAATCAAAAGTAAAGTAATGATCTTCATATCCTTCTTCCAATACCAATGCTTGATTTCTCTCTTAATTCTCTCTGAAACTCATCTTCTGGTACTTCTAATCTCCATCCAACCTCTCAAACCCATAAGTACCAAGGATTTATATACTTTTTGAGAATGTGAACTCCACGTCGGAGCTTAGGATGAATCCTTATCGGGCAATGATTTCGACTTTCTGTGTACTCATCTTCCAGAATTTTCCATGCCACGTCGTGTAACTGAAGTCCATGACGTGGCTTCAACTGTTTTCGTGGATTTTCTTTTCTTTAATTCTTCAAGCCTCCAAAGTTCAATCTCTTGTCACTTTTAGTCCTTGTTCTTCAAGAATACTCCTTCTAGCTGCAAAATACAATTTTAATCTTATAAATACCATATCTATGCAAATAACTAAAATATTAAGCAAACATATTCAAATATTGCCTAAAAATATTATAAATATGGCAATATCACTTAATGAATGGGTTAATCTGCCAAATATACCATGGTGTGCTCATGGACTGACCATGACACGATGGTCAATAATGTTGCATCTCTTTTTTAGGACTAAACCATGACAAGGTCAAGGGTTTGCCATGACGTGGTGAACTGTTGACCGTTGACTTTTTAACTAGTTTGAGTTTTTTTCAAACATTAGTAAAAGGGTGTTTCAGACCACAGATTAAGGACAAAATGGTCTTTTTCCCAAGAAGAGGATTAGAAAGAGATAAGAATTGTTTAGAAAGGAAAGTTAAGTATTATGACTTAATTGCTAAATTAGGGTTAATTATTATGTACTGGTTCGAGGCAGTATTAGTACCACTTAGCTTACTGTGTGGATTAGCTCATCAATCATTCATGTGAGTTATCATGAACTTACTGTTTATGTGGACTATGTGATGTATGTTGTGTACAACCACTAATAGCCTCTCACAGGGAAGTATGGTCGGGATGATCATAACAACTAGAGAAGAGCCTTAAAAAGGGAAGTTCTAGTTGTGATGTGTTACTATGTACGATCACTAATGGAATCTCGAAGGGAATTGTGATAAGATGATTGTGCTTCTATAGAATGTACTGACGGAAGGAATTTCCAAATTATATATCTATATATATATACACACACACTAACATATGTTGTGTGTACAGTTATACATTATTACTATATGATGTATATGTGTATGATAATAAATGATATGATCTATCTAATGGATAAGTGTTATGATTACTCACTAAGCCCTAAGCTTACAATTGCTACTTTATGTTTTAATTGCACATCCTTCAAGTGGGAAGAGTAAGGAGCTAGCTTGATTGGGATATCTGGACATTCTCGGGGGCATGGCATCCTTTTATGTTTTACTTTTGTGTTTGATTTCTAAACAAGAACTTAGCTTCTACATTTGACGAAGTTTTGAGATATTATGTTTTGTGTTATAGGTGGATCCCCTATTTTAAAAATGCCATACTCTAATTTTGGAAATTCTAAAAAGTAAGTTTTTGGGATGTTAGAAGTTGGCATCAAAGCAATGGTTTGAGAGAATTAAACATAATTCCAAGTGTGTTTAGACTCAAACCACTATGATTTTCAGAAAAAAGAATTGTTTTTGTAAGAAAATTAAGTAAAGGGAATATTTTTCAATTATAAGTGAGGGAAAACGCCATATACTTCAAAGAAGATAATACGTATCATCCAATCATCCGAGCTCCACGATTAGTCAGCATGTTTTAGTTATATGTTATATGATGAAATTGACTTACTTGCTTATGCTCTAAATATCGATCTAGATAATTGGTGATTAGTATGTCACAGTTATGGATGATTAGAATTATATAGGCTCAGAAGTCTTGATTTGGCATTACTTCTTATGCCTTGTTTGGCTATGGGCTTAGGGTAAAATCAATGTTTTGAATGCCTATCTAGCCCTTATGGTTATGTGTAGTTGTATATAAAATTATATGTTGTCAGGTTTTACGGTAGATATTGATGGGAAACGTATTGGCATAGTTTATGAATACACATGTAAATAATGATCACCAACACTTAGTTAAGTAGGGGAGACTTGAAGTGGTCTTCAGGGGAAATTACTCATAAGTGTGAATGATGGTATGGACATGTACCATCTGAAGCATAAGATGGGTAGTTGGATCTGGAAGAATCATGAAGGGTCCCGTAGTACTAGTGGGAGCTGTTATAGGATGGGATATGATCTTATTGATATAGTAGTATGTAATCATTTCTAATGTTAACTGTTCCATTTGTATTCAACCATGATACAAGCTAGAGGTAGGCTTACAGTCAGACTGGGGAGCTTATGGTGGGTGAGGCACCAAATTTCAGAGAGGTGATCGCTAGTGAGGTCATGGAGATAGATCAAAAACTGCTCCTTGAATTTTTCACTCAGATCAGGACCGAGTTGTTGGAGACTATGACGTATAGGATTATTTCGGATACTCAATGACTAGGAACATGACAGGTCCGAGGAGCAAGCTATCGATAGTTCTTTTCAAGCCATCCACCACAGGTTGAGGGGAAGAAGGATCCCATTTCTAGTATGAGGTGAATTACATATATTGAGGCTTCTTATCATCCCTACTACTATCTCAAGGATGCCAATGTTTGTTATAATATGAGCCTTATGAGAAATACGACCAAGGATTGGTGCTAACTTGTGAATAACACTCATTCACCTGTTGAAATTGTGGTTATGACATGACGTGAGTTCTCGACATTGTTCAGTGAGGAGTTTGTTTCAGATGTGGAGGTATAATAGCTCACTAAGGAGTTCATTACCCTGAGACATACTACGGAGTCTATGAATGACATCACTGCACTATTTAATGAAAAATCAGTGTTTTGTCCTGAGTATGTGGCTATAGAAGCCATGAAGATGTCTAAGTATAGTATTATACTGAAGGATGAGATCCAAGAGTGTGTATTCACTGCTAGGTGCCAAACTCTTTGTGAGATGATTAAGATAGATCCCCTTCGTGAGATTTAGTTGGAGAGACAAGTGAAACCGAAGAGACCGACACCTACCCAGACGACCAGTTAGCCACATAAGAAGTTTAAGATGTATGGGGGAAGGGGGTGACAGGAAGATTGTACCAAGGTGTAGTAAGTGTATGAGGAAAATTGGTATGAGTTCAAGGATGGGAAGTCTTTGTGATACAAGTGTAGGAAGTTGAGGCATTTAAGCCAATATTGAAAGGAACCTTTGAAACTGTGCTTCAGATGCAATCAGTTTAGTCACATCAGGTTGGAGTGCCTGAATAGGATTGGCTAGTAGTTCATGGCTCCTTCACGTGTCACATTAAGGATCACTAATGTTGGGAATAAAAAGACCTAATAGTCAAGGGCTCAAGGTAGGGCGTATTAGCTTACGACCGCAGAGTTTATCACCGAGATGTCATGATATGTATATACTATCCCATACTCTCCAGTTATTAATTAAAATGGTATGCTTAATTATGTGTTAGCATGTAATTGTTTGTGAATTTTATATTTGCTCTTGGGCTTTTCGAATCGGGATTGAGCCGATCTTTTGTGCCTCTTGCTTTAAGCATTACTTTTAGGGTGCTTAACTCGCCGATGTTAGTTGATATTACCAATGATAGACTGGTTGGTGCATCCAATGTTTTCAAAGGTTACACTTTCGATATTTATTGTTAGAGATTTACAATTCACCTCATCCTGATTCCTGTGGGTAAGATCAATATCATTGTGGGTATATATTGGTTAGATCGATATCATGCATTGATTAATTTTAAACATAAATTAGTTCGAGATTAAACCCTAAGTAGGGGAGAACTAGTTATCCACGGAGAGAAATGGACGGGAAAGTCAATTATCTATTCCACAGCTAAGGCTTAGAAGTACCTACAACATGGATGCACAAGGTACTTGACATTTGTTATGGATAGTGGATTTGGTCAACATCAGTTAGCTATCAATGAGATACCCATAGTCAAGGAGTTTCCATATATTATTCTTGATGACTTGTTGACTACTCATCTTAAATGGTAAGTCGAGTTTTAGATTAATATTAATCTAGGTGCAACGTTGGTTACTAGGGAGCCTTATTAGTTCGTGTCTCCTGAGATGCAGGACTTTTCCACTAGTTTTTAGGAGTTATTGGATTTGAGATTTATTCATCCCAACAATTCCCCATAGGGAACACCGATAGTTTTGGTTCGTAAGAAGGGCACGTCCCTCCTTATGTGCATTCATTATCGAGACCTAAACAAAGTTACCATCAATAACAAGTATCATTTACCTAGAATCAATGACTTATTTGATCAGTTGCATCTGTAGGGAGCATCTTGGTTATCAAAGATCGATCTATGCTATGGGTATCACCAGATTCGAGTTAGAGAAGAGGATGTATATAGGACTGAGTTTCATATTCATTATGAGCATTATGAGTTGTTAGTAATGCCCTTTGGTCTGAGGAATTCCCCTGCATCATTTATGGATTTGGTGAACAGAGTAGATTGATCAGTGATAGTGTTAATAAACAATATTTTGATTTATTCAGAGACTTGCAAGGAACATAAGGGACATTTGAGGGAATTAATGAAGACCATGAGGTGTGGTAAGTTGTATGATAAGTTTAAGATGTGTAATTTCTAGTTACGGTAAGTTTGTTTCCTTGGTTATCTTATCAATCAGCAAGAGATTTTGGTTGATCTAGCTAATGTGGAGGCCATATTATGTTGGGAGGTTCCGAAAACTGCCATTGAGAAGAGCAGTTTTCTCGGATTCGCTGGATATTATAGACGATTCATCCAAGATTTCTCAAATATTGTGGTTTCTTTGTCATCTTATCAATCACTAAGGGATTTCGGTTGATCCATCCAATATGGATCGTAGAGACCGTATTGAGTTAGGAGGTTCTGAAAACTGCCACTGAGATCAACATTTTTCTCGAATTAATTGGATATTACAGACGATTCATCCATGATTTATCATAGATCGCAGTTCCTTTGAAAAAAGTGACAAAAAAGGTATCCCTTACAAGTGGGGATGATCAGTAGCAGGATTTTGAGACTTTGAGGCAACAGCTATACGAAGCTTCAGTGTTGATATTACCAGGTAGTTTGGATGATATGATAGTTTATTGTGATGCTTCATTACTTGCTTTGGAGGCAGTAATTATGTAGAAGGGCAAGGTTATTGTGTATGTATTGGGGCAGTTGAAGTCGCATGAAACTAGATACCTGATCTACAATTTAGAACTTTGAGTCGTTATGTTTTACCTAAAGATTTGGAACTATCTTTTCAGAATGAAGTGCATGGTATTTACTGATCATACAAGTCTAAAATATCTTATGGTTAACAAGAGTTAAACATGGGGCGACGACAGTGGCTTGATGTACTGAACGATTATGACCTAATACTTTATCATCTTGATAAAGTGAATGTTGTTGCAGATGTACTGAGCCGCAAGAAACAAGATGCATCGGTGCATGTTACTTGTTTGAGGATGATGCTTGGTGCCTCTCTCTTTGATATGATCAGACAGGCTCATCGTGAGGCACTTGCGATGGAAAATTCAGTTCGGGAAAAGATTAGGGGGCAGATTCAAAGTTTGGTTCAGGATAGTCGAGGACTACTCACTTGTTATGTTCGGATTTAGGTACCGTTCGTGGGAACACTGATGGGTTTTATATGTTACAAAAAAGTATTTTTAGCGGAAAAACATAAACTCTAAGCTCCCATGCACCCTAAAGGATCTATGTTTTCAGTATGATTTGCAGACAACTATTGAATCTCAAGAAGCCTACAAGTACATTGTTATTTTCGAAATTATCAAAGGGTTATAGAAATTACATACCTTTTGTCTATTATAGTAAATAAACAATGATTCCTTCTTGATCTAGCATTAGAAAGCAAGCACCAAATATCTTGTGGCTCCAATGGTTCACACCCAAACCCTAGCAAGTTGGAGGCTAAAGAGGAGAGAGGAAGAGATGAAGGATTCTCGTTTCTATCTCTTATAAAAGGGATGAACGAAATTGTGAACCCTTAAGAGGGTTTATATAGGTGACTAGAGGAGCTAAGATAAGATAGGTTTCCTTGGATAATCATTATCCCTTTTTCTTTCCCCCTAAGGCCTCCAAGTTTCCTTGGAGCCCAAGAATAACTCTAAAATTCCTCTAGAAACTACATAACCATCTAGAATTTCGTCCTCCCTCTTAAGGAGGCTCTAGAATTGGTCAATGTTCAACTTTTGAACATTGTCACCTTTAGTTCTTCCACTTTTAATTAATCCAATTAATTCCAATTAATTTCTGATTAATTTTTAATTAAACAATACTATTTCTAATTAATATATTATCCTCATAATATATTAACAAATTATTTATTTTAATTTATAATTAATTTATTAATCATATAATAAATTAATGAAGCAGTCTCTCTCTCCAAAAAGCAATTCAGTCAATTACTAGGTTTGAAGGCAGCTCAAAAGGAGTTTGCTAATAATTCAAGATCATACTAATTTAGTAATTGGCTTAGACACCTAATCCAACAAACGCAGGGCGAATACTTATGGATGAATCTCATAAGCCGAAATTTTCTATACAACCTAGTGCCACCAAGATAAGATATACAGGGACTTGAGAGAGGATTATTGGTGGTCAATGATGAAGATGGATGTTGCCAAATGTGTAGATAAGTGTTTAGCTTATTTGAAATTCAAGAGATGTAGCATGGAAAGTTACAGTCTCTTGAGATTCCCATTTGGAAATGGGAACACATCATGATTAATTTTATTACGAAGCTACCCAAGACCTCCAGACATGTCGTCATAGTAAACCCATAGAAAATCGTAGTGCCAACCTCTTGCCGTCGGAAAACCCCTAAATCTCTAGCTACGCCGACGATATCAACCAGCGTTATAACTTGATCGAAGAGGGTTTCTATAGCTCATAGCTTAATGTCGTAGAGTCGTAGAAGGAGCAAAATGAAACAAACGTTGTAAGCCATATCGTCGGAGCTATTTTTCATAGGAAGGTGTCTCCTTAAAACGTGAGAGACAAAGTGTCGAAGGGAGAGACAAAGAGAGACCAAGGAAAAAGATAGATGGTATAATGTGTTAATGATAAGGGTTGAATAGGTGGGGTAGGGAGTGAGTGGTTTTTTCTACTTTTTTTAATTAAAAAAATGGTAAAATGAACAAAAAAAATGGAAAAGTAAATGCCAAGGGCAAATATGTCGCTTTTAAATATTTTCTTAAAAAAAATTGACCAAAACCACAACGAAAAACTTATTTTGGATCAATACGCTAGTTTAAAACTTCGCATAGCGATAATTTCGGGCAACTATTTTTGCAATTTGTCTATAATGTCCATTATATTAACAATCATAAAAGAGTATAGAGAAACAAATTCCAGGTGATAAAACTATATTTCACTTATGCCAAAAGTGCACTTTTGACTTTAAAGAGTTTCAAAACCACATTTCTTTATATTTGATGCATATGTGATAGAGAATTATAAGATTTTTCAGTATATGAAATGTTCTATTTTGATATAACTTCGGACATCTACCTTGGAAAACAAAACTACCTGGATAAGTATAAATAGGATCAATATTGTCACTGAAATTTAATTTAATGTATAGTTAAACATCAAACAGGACATTGTAGAATACAATGCACATACAGATTACTCATATGCCCATACCATACATTTCACTTTAGATTTTTAAAATATCATGTCAGAAAGTTTTATGACCTGCTCTCTATTTTTGTAAATTGCAAGATACTTTATTTTTGCATTTTTATAAAAAGGCATTATTATTACACCTGCTCTGTTCTTTTTTTTTTCATAGGAATCTATTTCATCTTTTCTATCTATTACAACACTAAAAGTTCAATGGTAAAATATATTTGAAAAATTAAAGTACATTGCTATTTTAGTTTATGTACGTGAAATAAATAGAACAAAATTAGAGTACATTGGTCTTTCATGCACATGAACTGAAGTAAATATAAAACTTTAACCTGTTAAATTGCAAATTGTGAACTTTTAAGTTTAAAAATGGAAGGGTATATTATGATGCTTCTCTTAACCCAATAAAAAAGTAGAAAAAATCTCATTAAGTTGATGTTCAACTTTAAAAATAGAGGGGTAAATTAAGTTGTTAGCAGAATCCCATCCTTGGTCACAAATCCATCCACCTCGTGTATGCCACTATGATTCCTTATTCTCCTAAAAGATGTTACCGGTGATATGCAATACTGTGACGTATACAAATAAACCAAAGATTAATGAAAACATGCCAATCTAGATCAAGGTTATGATGTAACAAGGCATTATGTGCTCATCTTTGCAAGTAAATGGAGACGAGATCTGTTGAAGCATATAAGATATTCAGTTTTTAACAACAATATTGTTAATGTAATACAATTTAAATCAAAGTTCCTTGAATGTTTATGTTCTTCATGAACTGGAGTGATTTGATGCACTAAATCCTTCAAGGATTTCAATTGAGGGGTGAGGTAAGGTAACGTAGAGATTTAGCCTTAAACAGTATAATGCCTACAATGAAGTACATGTTAAAATCTAACATAATCATACTTTGAAATCATTGTTCTTTCTATTATGTACTATATCATTTTTTAAAAGTCTAACATATAGAATTTTAGCATCAAATTAAAAAGTAAAAAATATTACAATGAAAACTGATATTTGAAAATAATTATGAACCAACCTAACCTTGAAGGTTTAACGTAATACAGATTCTTTAACAAAAGAATGATCAATAGATATGCAAGGGATACAATAGTCAAAGTAAATACATGTACATGTTACATGTTACATTAACAAAGATCAAGGCTCGTTGAACCATTTTGTAGTCAATAATTTACACATATTTAAGATGAATAGTAATAAACCATAAAACCAAGCATTCTCTTTGCCTTGTATTAATGTAACCAATGTATAAAGTTAACCAAGACTTACATAGATCTGTCAATGTTTATAGCAAGGAGATATCGGTTTATAAATAATAAATAATAAATTATATTTATAAGGATGGAAAGTATTGAGGAAAAAACTTTACTTGTGCTTATGCAATCACTTTTTCAACCAGAGACCCAAATGAGGTACTCCACAAAACCCTTTTGCCCCTCCCCCCGAAGCATGAGCTTATATGTACAATAGACTAAGTAACATATAATCAATTACCATAGAAAAGGGTTTTGTTCTTAGTTCTTACCACAACAACAAAACAATATCTAAGAGATTCCTCTTCCAACCTCCCAAAATAATAACTTCTATGAGATAGAAACATGTGCAAAATAGCACATACATCTGGATTCATACTCATTTCAAGGAGTGCCTCAATTAGGAGGAGTTTGGTGAAGAATCTCTCAGCTTCAACAATGTCTACACCTTGTTTTCTTTCTTGGGCATTTGTACAAACACTTTATGTGCACTTTTCATGAGCATGTTCTACACCCGAATATCTAGCACCATTCTCGTCAACCCCCTCCTTAGCAACCTCTCTAATTCCATCCAAGCACACTCATTTTAGGAAAAAATTATGAAGACAACAGAGAGAATGGTAAAGAAAGAATACTGTAACGACCAAATTTTTCAGAACAATTAAAACTTTTCAAAAAACCACCCATTTCAATATCGTTGTTACAAAAAGGTTTTTAATACATTATTTAACAGAGTATTTTTCCCAGGTTCATTTCATAAAACACCAACGCGAGGAACGGTACGATCACGCCTTTGCCTTGCCACAGACTCCTGAGAACCTGAAAACATAAAACCACAACTGTAAGCCCGAAAGCTTAGTGAGATACCCCCAATATACCAACCACATATACGCCCTTCCAGGCCACGACCTTCCGGTCCAAACTTATCGCCTTCCGGCCCATAACATATTGCCTTCCTGCCCATAACATATTGCCTTCCGGCCCATAACATAAAATACATACATAACATACAAATCATAGAACGACCCTGCATACCGGGTCACACCCCAGATCTAGCAATCATACGCATAACACATAATCATATAACAGTTCACAGTCAGCAATCGATCAACAGATCACATATCATAGCATTACTCTAAACAAGACACCGGCCTAGCCGGTCACTAGCATAACATCGCCCTACGAATCAGTCAACATACTAAATGCACACATACGCCTTTCCAGGCCATGACCTTCCGGTCCACATAGCAATGCCTTCCGGCCCACAACATGTAATGCCTTCCGGCCTGTAACATATAACGCCTTCCGGCCATATCATAACAACTGACAACTACCCGGATTTCCATCCGATAAAAGGGTTGGCCTTGGTGCCATAAACCCTAGCGATATAGTGAGGATAACTCACCTCGAAACTGCCGACTGAACAGATAGCTCAAGCTGCTCCGATCACTGATACGATCTCCACCTCTGGACAGCCACCAATGTACTGAACTCAAACAATAATCAACAATTACCAAAATACTCCTGGAAACCACTGGGCAACCCTTGGTCAAAGACAAGGTCAAAGTCAACTCCTGACTGACCCTACTCGCCAAGTCAACCCTATGACTCGCCGAGTTCCCATACTCAGACTTCACTCCATCCGCGACCTAACTCGCCGAGTCACCCCGAGACTCGCCGAGTCCAACAACTCAGAGTCCACTCGCACACAACTCACTGAGTCATCCCTTGACTCACCGGTTCTCGACTCAACCAGAGAATATCGGAACTCTTCGACAAGACTCGTCGAGTCCAAGAACAGACTCGCCGAGTCCAAGGCTATCATCAACGTACTCGCCGAGTTGTTCATACAACTCGCCGAGTTCCAGGCTATCTTCATCCGACTCGCCGAGTTGTTCTTCCAACTCGTCGAGTCCCAGCTCATCTTCAAGCAACTCGTCGAGTTCACCCATGTGACTCGCCGAGTACCACCGATCTGAATCCATACAGAAGCATTCCAGACCATGCAATTGATCCAAAACATAGATCTAGCCTCCTACAACTCATCCATCACGTAAAGTGGCAAACTTTACGTGAATCCATAGAGATCTAGGCCATATTCACTCATAACTAGGGTTTGGGACTTGCAAGCTTCACTAAACAATTCAACACAGGGACTTTCATGCTCTCTGATTCTTCTCTACTCCAGATCTGAGGTAGCAACCTCAGATCTACCCTCTAGACTTCCAATTACATCCAAAGGCAAGATCCCACAAACCCCAAAATGAAGAAACAACATACAATCAGACCAAGAACGAGATATTACCTCCAATGGACGCCCCCAACTGCAATGAAGTTGATTCCAAGCAAAGCCCCTTTCCCCAAGCCTTCAATTCCCACAAAATTCCTTCAATGATTACTTCTCCAAGCTTCAATCCACTCAACAATGGAGCTCCTCTGCGATTTAGGGTTTCTGGAACTCAAGAGGGAAATAAAGAGGCTGGGGAAGGAACATAATGTTCCTTATATAGGGCTCAACCCCGAGAATTAGGGTTTTCTCCACCCAGCGCCTACTCGCCGAGTCCATCTCATCGACTCGCCGAGTCAGCTACTTAACACGCGGCCAAGTCGCGACTCTACTCGCCGAGTCCAGCCATGGACTCGCCGAGTCACTCTTTCCCAAATAACACTTTTGGCCCTTCAACTCTACTCTCGCTATTTCGGGATGTTACAAATACAAATTCATTTTATGAATCCAATTTTTGAAGAAGATATCCATGGCTAAGATCAATTTGAGTGGGAGGGAGACAGAATCTGGAATTAGGAACCAATGAGTTTACACATACACAAATCAATAAAAGAAATTAACAACAATCGAATAAAAATGAAACAAAAATAACCAAATAACTCACATTCTACCCATGCCTTTAGGGCTATTCGTTCTTCCTTCCATCCTCCAAATAAGTATCAGAAATTACCTATAAAATATACAAGTTACTTTTATACTATATTTGTACTCGTACAGGGGATCATGAGGAGAGGAGCGATGGAATACTTTCTTACCATCTTCCGCTCATCGCTCATCTTCACTTATATATATATGCGGTGAGACTCGAGAGACGGGGGTGACGTCCAGAACTACAATAGGAACATGTGAAATAAGAAAAGTGCGAATAACTAGGAGCCAAGGGCAACATGGTGAAGACTCTTGGTGCGGCAAGTTGTAGGTTTTCGGATGCGGGGAAGTTGAATGTGTAAAAACCTTTGTGTGATTTTCTTAGTTCTGGTACAAGTTAGGGATGTAGGGAAAAAGACCGTACTTTGTGCAGCTCAACATCGAGCAAACAGAACCGATTTATAACTATCGACATGCAATTAGAGCAGCTGTGATTTATCTGAAAACGATCCAAACTAAAATGATCCTAACGCCTTCATGTTCCGGGAGGGAAATGGAGGTAAAGGAAGAAAGACGGGTGTGGTAGGAAAATCTTGGCGTTAATGGAAGAAAATCGGGGAGAGGTAAAAGATTTTAGAGTCGTATTTTTCTTTAAAATTTACCTTTTAAATCGGATGGATTTGAGAGAAAATGGAGGGGAAGTAAAATTTACCTTTTAAAGTGTTTTTTTTCCTTCTAACCGGAATATAAAACTTAAAATTTTTCTTTTATTTTTTTTTACTTTTTTTTTTGAATTCGGGAACACTGAATATTTTTCTTCCTCTTAATTTTTTTCAATTAAAATTTTCCTTCTCTTTCTTTTATTAAATTTACAAAAAACTCGAGAGACGTTAGACTTAATTTGTTAGGTGGTCTTTGAGACATATAAGTAAATAAATGTAATATTGCCCACATCTTAAAAAATATTACTATAGCAAGAAAATATCACATCAAATACATGATTTTATAACAAGGAGAAAATAAACATTTTAGATCGTTGGCAATGGATGTGGTAGAGACCACGCAGGAACATTGCCTCCACCTTGGTTTTGGCTTGGGTGCAGCTAAGGCCGCACTATGGCAGCAAATGAGAGCATTCCATGGGTGATTGTGATTGGACGACTTTTTTACCCTTTGGAACATAACAATGAAATTTTTATTTATTAAAAAAAACTCAAATGTGGCACCACTCCTTAGGTGTGGTATTAAAATCATATTTTTGTGGTAAATGGTGAGGTGCACCTATATGACATTGCGGTTTCATGAGGGAGTGTGACACCACCCACTTCAGCCTTAGAACACTCTTAATTTTCCATGTGATCATTTCCTTGTTCTTTTCTTTTTTTCGATTTTTTTAATAAACATGTTATAACACTCAATTTTCCGTGTGATCATTTCCTTTTTTTTCGATTTTTTTCCTTTTATTAACTTATTTATTTTTTATTTGCCAATTTATTTTTTTCACATTATATTATTTATAAAAAATAAGACATGCAATTTAGCTAAATCCTAAATTAACCATACCTTTTAAAAACTAAAAATAACATTACACACACATATAAAAAAAAAACCATAGGCTTAATTTAAAAACATAAGAACAATACATTAGTCATCCAAATATTTCTTCTCGATCTCCGCCTTTGTTTTTCTGAGCACTTGCACTTGTCGTGGTTTTACATTTTCTTCGCTAGTTTGAAGAATTGTGAAATACTTTGTTATTTAATCTTCATCTGCTTGTTTACGAAAGAACTAAAAGTGTATCTGTTGTACTTCAACCTTTTGTTGTGCAATTAGATTATGTTGGTCGAACTTTTTTTTTTCTGCCAATTCTTGTGCCCTTCTCTCGGCTTCGTCCACGTGTCGTTGAGCATGCTTCGCTTTATCGTGCCCGATCGACGTGAGGTGGGGGGTCTCTACGATGTCGTCGAGGATGCCATCCGTTTTGGCATTAAGGTCGATGTTAGTTCATATGTCAAAAATATATAAAAAAAAACTCGAATTACCAACCTCTTTGATTATACCTTTAACGATGTTGGCTTTTTAATCAATTTTGGACATTTTCTCACAATCTCCCAAATTTTTTTGTACTCAAAAAACATGACTCATTTGGATGTGATATTGCTCCCTCGCGACTTTGAACGAATCAAAATCATTCGCACCACTTTGCTTTTGCGAAAAAAATTTGTTGTAGATCAAATTAAACTTGGTGCACTTCCGACTAATTGGAGTGCACTTGCTACTAAGCATATGATTATTGTGATATCCCCCATCTTTCTTAAAAAATATGCAAAATTTTCCGAGCACGGCTTCCCAAAAACCGACTCTCTTCATATTGTTTTTTATAGTTTGATTTTTGGAAGTTCTATACCACGCCACAGTCAATGCTACTCCTCTTGTGTCCACCATAGTGGAGCTTCTTCCTTTTCAATTTCAACGATCGCGTCCCCTTTCTTTTTTTCCCTTTCCTTCTACCTCTCCAACTACCTCCGGCTTGAGTTTTGATAACCTCTTGTTGCGTTGGTTATGTAGGTTTTGGTTATGTGGTTGTTTGTGTCATGGAATCGAAAATGTTAAAAATGTTTTGTTGAATGATCGGATTTTGTTGCAAGTAGGGTGATGTCGGAAATTGAATTGGGGGGGGGGGGGGGGGGGAGGTATGATTAAAAACGTTTCCTTGAAATGGTATTGGTGGTGGGTTTTTTACAGTTAGGATGTTCATATAGCTCTCGTATTGCGCAAAAACGAGCGTAGCGGATATGTTTGTGTTTGGAAGCGGGGTGTTCGAGTTTAATTTGCTCCATAGCTTGGTCGAAAGAAAAAGTGGTTGCTTTTTGTATGTAAAGTGAGAGAAAGAGAAGAATGTATAAGTAAAAAATGAGTATATTTGTGTATATATATGTAGAGTAAATAGGTAAAAAAATAATAATTTTTTTACTACTTTTTGATAGTTTCGTATTCAAAAAATGGCGTTACAACTCGTTACTAAGGAAACGGGAGGCAATGGCTAGGGCGGGCGGCGTTTTTGGCAATATAATGCCATTTCCGAGCATCCATGTAGACAAACATGTCATGGACACCGCCCACACCGAGCAGACTGAAAAGTATAGAAATTGTGTGAAAGTTAATAATTTTTTCGTTAAACTTGATATTAATATAAGTTTATAAAAAAGTGATTAGATATGTATAATTGCAAAACTCCATTAGTCTAGCAAGTTTATTGTACACACTACATAAATCGTCGGAGATCGAAGTAACCATTAATTACCATTAGTATATACAATCAATTCTTAAAAGCTTAGCTACAGTGCGTTTTTTTCTCTTTCATCTTTTGCCACATAACTTCTTCTTTTCCTTTTAACGCCACTATCACGATTTCCTTTCTCATTCATCTTTTTTGTTTTGATCCGTTTTCATTATCGTTGGCCGCCCTCCTTGTCCAATCCTATTTCTTCCGCTTTTATGTATTTCATGATCTATCCGCTTACTTCCTTCTTCTCCTTCTCTCTCACGAACACAAAGGCCACTGCCACCGCCAATGATATACTTCAATTTCCCGATCGGTGTACAAGTCATATTCTCCCACCTCGACCATCACCTACCTCCGTTAGGGTTTCCTATCTAATCTCAGCAACGCTCTTCAGGTTCGTGTTGAAAATCTTCTTTCTTATTTTAATTTTTTTTGGAGCATCAACCACCATTGGAATACGCTAATCCTTTCTCTTCCTCTATCCCTTCAGGTCTTCCGTTTTTTCATCTGTTTAGAGGCGAACATCGGATTTATCAGAGGAAGATGACGGCCCACCCGACAGTCAACTGGTCTTCGAGTTTTGTATACTCGACTTTCTAAAATCAACTGGCGGTCACATCCATTCTCTAAAATTGAATCTGTAACGTCCGCAGATCCGGGCTAGTCAATTTAGAGACAATAAGAATCAAAAAATGAGTTTTTGATGGAAGATTATTTAGAAGGATTAATCTTTTCCAAGTGTTAGTATATGTTACAAGGGTTCTGTACATATAAAGAACGCCGGAATCCGAGTTATAACAAAGAAGTTATGACCCGTCGAAGTTTTTCGGCAAAGCCGACACGACACCGGGAGACGTAAATAGTGAATTTATGATGGAGAACTTCTTAGCCTTAGAAATCTAAAAAAAATTGTAGTATATGTTAAAACTGAGAACATACAAAAAAAGAACGCTCAAATCTGACTTCGTATAAGGAAGTTATGAATTTTCAAAGATTTTGTATAGCAGTGCATGACCTGAAACTCGAATTTTAGTTCGAGCGGTTTTTGGCCTATGCGACCTAAATGAGAGTTAAATATCTCATTAATAGGAACTCAACGGTAAAAAGACAGAAAAAAACGGAGTCCATATGTAGAAGCTATGAATTTTACGCGGACATTTAACAGTATAATCTCCTCGTACTGTTAAATTTAAGATCGGTTGAGATTAGCCGACGGAGTCTAAATGAAAGTTGTAGATCTTGTTTTTTAGCTATACGTGAAATAACGTTGAAAACGGAGTTCGTATGCGAAAGTTATGAATTTTTGAAAATCGGCTGATTTCCACCCTGTGTGCGATGCCACGTGTCAGCACCAGGCTGTGCCTGGGTGTCTCCAGCTGGCTCACGATGTGAGCATCATAAAACTCACTACGTGAGTGACCCTCCAGCCCCCTATAAATAAGATGTGAAGCCCTCTTCATTCCTAACACCTCCCATCACTTCCCTTTCTCACTAGAACTTCTCTCTAGCCCTGAAACCCCCCGAAAAGCCTAGGGAACCTCCCCAGCACGAGGTGGAAGCCCTGGAGTGCCTGAAGACTTCGAGAAGAAGAGCCTTTCAGCTTAAGAACGCTGCTCCAGCGGAGCTCGGTTTTGAGAAAAAAACTCGTTGTAATTGAGCTACACCTAACATATCTTTAGTATAGCTTATGATTCAATATAGTAATGTTATTAGGACCTTATAATAAATATTTGGGCTACTATTATGAGTTATATAAGTGCTGTTATAATATCTTTTTAACCACTCGCGGTACAGGGAATCTGATTTAAAGGGCTGCATAGGGTTGTTGGATTTCAGAAGTATTATATGCTAAAATGGTCCTACCCTCTGGTGTTTTATGTCTGCCCCCTGTCTGTACATAGTGGGTGAAGAGTATTGTTTAACGCTTATATAATAATAATAATAGTTAGACTATTAATTAGTCTCAGCGAAGATTAGACTAAACTCTAGTGGTAATGATACTAGGTTTTGTCAAAGGAGTTGTTTAAAATAAACGAAGTGTTGTCCGAGTACCGAGTCACCACCTTATCAGGTGAGTGTATAGTTACTTTCATCTTACACATAGATATGAAGTATTTAATATAAATTACATGCTATGTGTGCATATTGTCTGTAGACTTGCTGTCTATGCTGGGTGAAAGATTTTTATACATGTTTTAAATGATTTGAACTGTATACGTATTTTATATCTACAAAATGTGTTGGGTAGAACATGGGTAGATTAAAGATGAGATAAATAATGAGCGATGCGAGATGAGATGAATGATGGGTGATAATATATAAGTGGTAATATATGGTGAGAAGCGATGACCTAAGCGATGAACCAAAACGATGAGCCAAACGATGACCTAAGTGATGACCCAAGCGATGGCCCCGCCATCTAGCAGAGTATGGATGACAACAATGGACTATTCTAGATAGTCCAGTGGAACACTAGCAGGCTCATAACCTGTAGGTGTTGTGAACGATGTGTTCACCAGTGTACTCTAAAAAACCATTGACATGTATTGCAAGTGGACTCTCGAAAACGATATTATCAATAAACGAGATAAACCTCGGCGACTATGGAGTTAGCGCCCGTTGAGTAAACCCTCACAACTATGGAGTTAGCACCTGTTGAGAAAACCTTGGTAACTATGGATTTAGTGCCCATTGAGAAAACCCTGGAAACAATGGATTTCGTGGCGATTCCTTAGGAATGAATGAATGAGAAATAACTGATTCTTAGGGTAGATCTTTAAGAGTAAAGATGATAATGGGGATGGGTAATTGGGTTGAGTGTTTGATGATTAAACATAATAATTATATTATTGTGGATTGAAAACCTATCTACTCACCAGGTCTCCAAACCTGATCCACTCAGTTTATTTATATCACATATGTTGATATGAAGTCACATTACACTGAGAGATTAAGGAGATATAAATCACTACTGATAATGAATGTAAGTTCTGTTTATGCTTATGTTTCTGTGTTGACGATGACATCCCAAATGTTTTAAAATGAATAAAAATACTTTTCTTTGGAAATGCTTTGATAACGTATTTATCATGTTTTACTGGGAACAAATTCCGCAACATTTTTATTAAAAGGGGTACTCTGATTTCTATAAAGCATAAACAAAAATCGGTCTTTTTTGACCATGAAAATGGGGATGTCACAGAATCCTACACCAAAATTTATGTTTTTCTTTTTGAAGTCGAAACGTAATCATTCGAAATATTGTGAATTTTTTCAATTGGTGATTGCAACTATTTGGGTAAATTGTCAAACCTATAAATTGGTTAGCAGTGACAAAGATGAAATCGGTTAGTGCATTTTTACGATCACCAATTTACAGGTTCTCAGTCATAATAAGGAATTTGTCTAATGTAATGCTTTAAATTTGAATGTCATGTATGGATGAGTCCTTAATTTGACCATAGTAGCTTAAACTTCTAGGGCACCGTGTATAATTTCTAATGCTGAGTTTGTTTACTTCTATTGTATGCTTTCTAGAACTACTGAATTACTGATTGTCAAGTATCTTCTTCCTTATTTTTCTTAGAATAATTGAACGTGAATTTTTTAGTTGATGTGTGGATTCTTACTGTTTGATTGTATCTTTTTCTATCCAATTTGGTGCTCCTTTATGGGGATCAAGTTATTTCTTGGAAGAACAGGCATAGAGAAGAACTACTTTTCATGAGCGACAAGGTAAAATTGTCATAAGATATTAGTTTACTTCTTTTCAGAGTTATATTGACATGAGAACTTGCTCACCCTACAGGCAGTTTGCAAACCACCTAAACCTGTCAGAGGTGGCATACCCATTTGCTTTCCATAGGTTTGATTTAAAATATCCAATCTCCTACTAACCTTCTTTTTTTTCAATGAATGCACTTAAAAACATTAATATGCATATTTCAGTTTGCAAACTTTTGTTCACTTGAGCAACATGGATTTGCCAGAAACGTGCTATGGTTGTTAGATGAAGATCCTTTAACTCCAGCTAACAATCAATCAAGTGCAGATCTTTTACCGAAATCAACAAATAATGACCTCAAAACATGGCCATATAGGTTACGGGAAGAAATTATTGTGTAACATCCGGACTTTCAGGTATATTATTATATGATTAATTTTGAGATTTATGGAGTGACTCGACGAGTTGTGAGCCCAAATCGTCGAGTAGAGTCGAGTTGTCTGCGTGAGATTAATGAATGGACTCGACGAGTCAGAGAGCCGACTCGCCGAGTAGGTGTTGGGAAGAGAAACCCTAATTTCCTCATGGGTTGGGGCCTATATAAGGGAACTTATGCCCCCATTTCTGCCTCACCAGCTGCCTAACCCTTCTATGTGAAACCCTAAACGAGTGCAGTGAGCTAAGAGAGTCTCTAAGTTAACCTTGAAGGATTTTAGTGCATCTTTGAGGAGGAAGAGGAGTTTGTTCAGCAAGAAGCAAGAAGGAGCTGTTGGGGTTCAGGCCTTTTCGTCCAGAGCTTCAAGAGGAAGGTAAAAAGCTTGAATATTTCCCCTTTATTTGGTTAGATCTCATGAATTGAGAAGTTAGGGTTTTCATCACATGTTTTGGGACTTCGAGAATACTAATTTATCTAGAGATTTAAACCTCAGATCTGGACCTTGTAAGGTCCCTAGAGCCCTAAAGTCCCAACTTTATTCATCCATATGAGGAGTATGGTGTTTAACACCTTATGAGAACATGTATTGATAGATTGGAGCAAAACCACCATGCATGAGTGTAAAGATCGAAGCTTTACGTGTCAATCGAGCCTTAGGATGGTAGATCTAGTGTTTGGAGTGATAGATCTACCTTAATTGTCTAAATGATAAATCAGATCGAAGAGACTCGCCGAGTCCATGGCCTGACTCTAAGAGTCGATAAGGGTTTGGCCTGATGAGCTTGATCATGCAATAACTCGGCGAGTTGGGGGTCAACTCGACGAGCTGATCTGGACCTTCGCGAGACTTCTGAGGAAACAAGTGGACTCAGTGAGTCATATGGGTTCACTCGATGAGTCGGGTCAAACATAGACTGTTGACTCGAGTTTGACTTATGTTGACTTTAGGGTTGGGTCAATCATGGGTAATGGAGACAATAGAGGGGTAAAATGGTCTTTTATCCACTTCAAGAGTTAGAGAGAGAAAGAATAGCCTTCGATTATTAGAGTTGTGAAAAATTGTATTAATTAGAGACATTTATCCTTTGTGATAGGCGGAGGGTAGTTTGAGATTCGAGTGCAAGGTTATTTGCTTGCTTGCTTGCAAGGTGAGTCTTCTCACTATACTTACCATGAGTGGTATCTTTGTGTGACTGAGATGTCCTATGTGCTTACATTGTGTATTGTGATAAACTGCATTATTTCTTTGTGATTTATGTTGTGTATTATTTAGAGCTTACAGAGTTGTGGGACCGGAGGGTTCCACTGAGACACTTTGACCGGAGGGTCTTACTGTGTTATAGCATCGAGTGGCTACAGAGTTGTGTGTGGTATTTTGGGAAACTCACTAAACTTTGTGCTTACCGTGTTATGTGTTATGTGTTTCAGGTTTTTCTCAGGATCACGGGAAGGCACCGACTTGATTGTACACACCAGCGAAAGAGTTATGTTTTGAGGATCCTGGATTTAAATCAAACAATTATGGAGTTACGATTTGTAAATTAAACAAATGAGATTTTGTGAAATGTGTTATGAGAATTTTGTAATTTTAAATGAAAATTTTATTTGAAAATTTACTGTGTTACAAGTTGGTATCAGAGCCTTGGTTTGAGGGATTCGGATGCACCTTTGGGTATGTCTGGACTCAAACTGGGGATTTGAGAAAAAATTTCAAAAGAAATGATTTTTCTAAAACGAACAAGAGTTTCTAAGAGAAAACGAGAAGGAGCAGTGTGTTCAATTAGACAGAGCCCGAACGGTGATTTCCCAAAATACCTTTACTTATTTGTGTTATGAGTTATTATTGAGATAATAGGGATGCATGCTAGATGATAAGCTATGTATTTCATATGTTAGGGCTAGAGTTGCCTGATTTGTGATGCCTTAGCCTAGGAATTTTTGTTGTCTATGATGTGCTTTGAGTATGTGCAGAGTAAGAGTATCTATCAGGAATCTTTTAGGGAGAGATTTGAGTAGAGGAGTAATCTAGGTGAGATACCTGGATGAGCATTAGAGGAGCCTACTGAGGGAGTGGATAGATACCTATGAGAGGTGGGTTTACTTGAGTCTGGTGATACCTTTTCAGTGTGAGTAAAGCAAATAGAGTGTAGCCTAGAGTGGTTTTACGTGTTAGTGGAGATTATTCGATGCCCGAATGTTGCTTGCTTTGTGCTTTTTGGAACTCTTGATGATGGGAGTCAGCTACTAAGTGAATATGACGATATCCAGGAGGTAGATGGTTGGCATCATAAGAAGTTCTTCAGCAACTGATGGCAGAGAAGTGTGAGAATCTAGGAAGAGCCTAGGGAGTGGCATTAGTCAGATGAGTATGCTGACATAAGAGTGTATTCGTTGGGGAGCGACCAGGTTCAACGGGATTGGCAATCAAGAAGGTTGAGCAGCTACTTAGGAAATTTGGGATGATCTGTGTGGAAAGTATGGGTAGATGTGGAAGGTAGTATGGGCCCGTACTACTGAAAGTAGAGGACCCGTACTCGAAACAGGGAGACTTCCAAAGGTTCTATGTCACACCCCAAAACCATGAACGGTGGAAACGTTCTGGGGCAGAGGACGTCATGTACAGTATCACAACAATGAATAATAGTAAAAAAGCAACATCATCCATTGCATTAATAATATAATTTCATACAAGTGTGTTCTGTCAAGTTTTATAGACACCAAAAATACATATCAAAATAAAAGACGAGTCTTGAACGAACTCCATCTTCTCAAAATCCTGGCACCTGTACCTGTCTACTAGTGACCTGAGAATACAAGTAATTTTGAAAGCGAGTATCAACTTTAAAGTTGGTGAGATCATAAGTATATTAGTGTCTGTATTTGTATGAAAGCATTTGTAAGATGTTTTGCAAGATGTTATGTAAGATGTTTTGTAAGATGTTTGGACTCTCCTAGAAAACCCTATGTTTCCTACTAATTGTAGCCTTCTACCAAGGCATCTAGTGTCTGTGTGTGTGTCTCTTACAAGAGTGTGTATTTTCCCAAGTCCAATTATCATTAAACAAAAATATAGTCTTTACATTACCATGCATCGTGTGAATATTCATGAAGTGAATGTAATGGGAAAACATCATAGTACTGTAGTATTTGTAATAAGTGACTACTATTGTACTAACTATCTTAAACCAATTGATATTTAAAGTAACATGTGATCGACCTGTATCCTGCTACCAAATCTAGTAAAACGACGATGTAAGACGCCATAAGAAATGACATTTGGCATCCATAGACTTACAAGTCCCACTGTAGCGAGCAGCAAGGTGTAGGATAGTCAATCTATTATAGATCTATACGCAAACTTATATGCTCCCCATTTAAGGAGATTCTGGATACAAAAACAGTCATGGCAGGTAGTGCCATGCCCCGTTTAACGGTTCGCATAACTGCATGAATGTATATGTAATGAATGTGCTAGCTGTATTGTGTGTTCTTTCTCTGTCTAGTCTGTATGTACTGTAATGTTCTGCGTGTGCTAGCTGTAATGTGTGTTCTCTATCTATCTAGCATGTATAGTAATGTACTGTGTATACTAGCTGTATTGTCTGCTCTCTCTCTATCTAGCATGTATAGACTCATGAATGAACTGACTCATTATATGTTTCATTGTTCTAGTAATAGTTTTAGTATCTTCCTACACTACCCCTATGGTAGCTTATTAGTAATGTATGATCATGTTTGTAAACCCTTGCTACCCAAAGGTATGGAACTGGTTGAAAGAACTTTTATGTCTATATATGTATACATAATATATAACTAATAGATAGATGACCTTCGGACGGATAACTGATGCCCTACAGCCACATCCCAACGAGGAAAAGGAGATAAAGCGAGCTAGCCTTCCTAAGCCCTTTAAAAATTACTTATATAAATATACATACATAGGCATGCATTTGACAATAAGTATAAAAGAGTTTAAGTAAAAGTATTTGACAAGTAAAAGATTTTGTAAAAACAGTTTGAAGTTGAACAGTTTGGATAGTAAGAAAACTACTGGTTTGGTAGTTATTAATCACATTTGATTGATATAATAACTATAAGTATTTAATTAGTATTCCCCCCCCCCCATAAAAGCATTTAAAAACATTTAAACCATTGTGTTAAGGGGTATGAACTCACCTGTAGTGAGTGGTATGGATGAACTGAAGAAATAGTATTGCTAGGTGTCAAGTGAAGTCTTGAACACACACAATGATCCTAGTTGTCATATAATATCACATATATGTATCCAATTAGTCTCTAAACAACTCATAAACAAAGTTAAGACACCCTAGGACATGCTAAACACCTTATTTAAGTGTTATAAGTCCCAAGGATTGCATCTAAGTGTTGTAGGACAAAGCTATTGGGTTTAGCGTTCAAGGAAAACTCCATCATGGAGTTTATAGTTTTATGGTCATCAACAAATGAGTTTACGATTGTAAACTCTTGAGTTTACGGCCGTAAGATCCTCCTCTTTTGACCATTTGATGGTTTGAGGCCTTAAAAGTCCCTAGAAGCTTTTCTACTTGAAGTATGTGTCTATGGAAGGAATTATGGCACCATTTCACTCCTAATTGGAGTTTACGGTTCCTAAACCATTTTCCTTTGAGTTTACTTCCGTAAAATCATATGGTTTATGGTCTTTTGGGGTTTTTCAAGTCCTTAGCTCATCAAGGAAAGGATTTAGACATCTTTCTAAGGCTTGTGAAGGACTTAGGCACACTTTGGCACCTTTATTTGGGGTTTACGGTCCAAGAACTTCTTGGACCATAAACACCTTGTTCTTGGTGTTCTTGGGACTATTTATTGATGTAAAGGAATGTAACAAGCTTTATAAGACTCTAGGATGGAAGTACTTACTATATTGAAGCTTGAAATGAGCTAAAAGTCCAAGACCACTAGTGTGTGTTCATGGTGTAAATTGAAGAATCAACCTTTTGGAATGATTTCATAGTTAGAAGTGTGTTAAAACACTAGATTAAGGCATATAATCACTTAAGAAGGCTAGAACACTTACTAGATTGAAGATCTTGAAAAACTTTTGGATGATACTTGAGAGAGAAATGGATTTGGATCTTGAGATTTGGAAAAAGTGTAAATAATGACTAATTGTCATATATATACTCCCAAATTTAGGGTTTTTGGTTGTAAATATTTTATTCAGGCAGTAAACACTAATTTCTTGGAGTTTTGGAATAACAGTGTTGCACAATAAACCCTAGTGCATCCTCTCTCCTGATATCTCTTAAAGTGTAAATCCTGAAATACTCAAACTTATTCTAAAAAGTCTAAAAATTAACAGCAACTGTTCTGACTTCTATTGAGTTGATATGTTTGTAAAGAATAGAAATTTCGGGTTGTCACATTCTAAGTAGTAGATTGAGAGGAGATAACATCGTTCGGGTACCATGATTCATAGCAAACTGAGAGGAGATAACATGGTTCAGGTACCATGATTCGTAGCAGATTGAGAGGGGATAACATGGTTCGGGTACCATGATTTGTAGCAGATTAAGAGGAGATAACATGGTTCGGGTACCATGATTCGTATCAGATTGAGGGGAGATAATATGGTGTACCATGATTCGCAGCAGATCGAGAGATGATCACATGGTTCGAGTACCATGATTTATGGAGGTTAGTGCTTCTTGTTTTACCAATTATCAAGTTGTGATTGATTAGACTGGGATCAGAGGTGATAAAGTGTGGGGCTTGAGGTCCATGTTGAACGAGTCTCAATATAGCATACCTTGAGGGGGAAATCGAGTTAATGTCCGAGAGATTTTAGTGAGATGCCAGTTGGAGTCGCAAGACTCACAAATGAGTAGAAATGATGCTTATTGGAGGATCACCGTCTGAGTTGATCAATCGACTGAAGTATGAGGTGTCATCTTCTATGGCAAGAGTTGGGCAGTCCCCGTTTCCTAGGAGAAGCAAAAGAGATGTCGAGCTTCTGGTTTTTAGAGTATGGGGTAAACCCTGTGGGGTAGCATAGGGTTGCAACCTTTTCACCAGAGTATTTTGGGCAGTATGTTTGCTGTGAGGTATTTCTTATACCATGAGAAAGTCATTTGTGGGTCTATGATGGAAGAGAATAGGGAGGCGCCTTTTGGGGAGGCATACTTTTAGCGACAGTTTCAGGTGGTTAAGAGGAGTATATCGGGGTCGTGGCCCTCGTTGTCTTTGTTGTGTACCGACTGTGAGAGTGGGGTATCTTGCTTTTATGATGATTCCCGTGATGGTAGGCTGGTCGAGGAGTCAGAGACGAAGTGTGTGTTAAGTGCATTATTTCCAGACCGAGAGTCAGGACTAATTCAGAACAGTTGGGGTATCTGGCGGTATATCAGTATGAGGCTTCGAGATGACTAGAGGCAGTCACTTTGGGAGGATTATGAGATTCTTGTCTAAGTTACAGGATATTTGTAGTTGCTCGATTCCATCGGGAAGATCATTGAAGTGATTATATGGTACGTTCTAAGAGTCAAGTGTGATATACCTGGTGAAACAGTATATGGAGTAGATTGTTGGTATGCTAATTGGTGATGGTTCGAACCCTGAGTGGGGGAGAACTGAGTATTCTATTGAGAGGATCAATGATCCATTCAAAGTGCGGTTAGAGAACTATTTATGGAGACTCGTGGTGCGGACACATGAGACCTGGGTTATTGGTGGGTGAGGCGAGGTGCAAGGTGGGGTGATGTATGGGTATGTGCTTAAGGAAGGATGAAAGAACCCACGGTATGTGGCCGTTGGCCAGAGAATTTATTATGGCTAGGGATTTTTCGGGATTGCAATTATTGAGTTCGAGGCGGTTGGGTCGTCGTGCAATAGCTGAGATTTGCGGGTATATGTACAGATTGTGATTTATACTCCAGAAGGGACATCAGTTGATTTGTCAACCAATCTTAGAGTCAGTGTGAGTAGTTCGTATGGGCGGTGATGAGTAGAGGGTGGAGCTTCAGATTTTCGTCAACATGTTTTTAGTTATTGTCGATTCCTCTATGTTTCAATTTGTAAGATGAGAATATTTTGAAGTTACAAGTTGTGCGAGAAGAAGATTGGTTGTGAGATTCTGAGTGAGTACATTGCGGTATCTGAGTATGATGCCGTGAGTATGAGATCAGTGGTTAAGGTAAGACATCGCGAGGTTCTGTGATGGTGTACCAAGGTATCCAAGTATGATGTCCTAAATTTCGGAGTTTTTGAGTCTTGAGTTAGAGATGGCAAGTGGTGTATCAAGTATCTATGGTTCCAGTGGGAGCCCTTCGGCTATTTGACATTAAGCGAGATTATCTAAAAATGTGAATTGTAGCGAGAAAAGGAGTTTTGTCATGGCGGTTACTGTTGGGAGTAGTGATGCTTATTTTGGATGGGTGTGTGCACCTATCTATGCTGGGCCGCGAAGCATGAGTTAGTGAATGCAGTGTGGTGTCGACTTGAGATGAGATCGTAGGGTGGTAAGAGAAAGTGTTGTAAGACTATGGGGAGCTGTAGCATATATGAGTTAGTGCGAGAGAGTGAGGTGATACTGCAGGAAGCCGTAGTATTCACCAGCATCAAGAGGGTCTAGTGATACTGCGGGGAGCCGTAGTATTCACCAAACAATGAGCGAGCATTTTGAAACTGCGGGGAGCTGTAGCTTTCATTGGTTAGAGGGAGAGCATTGTGAAACTACGGGGAGCCGTAGCTTTCACTGGTTAGGGGAGAGCGTTGTGAAACTTCGGGGACCCATAGTTTTCGCTTGTCAGAGGGAGAGCGTTGTGAAACTATGGGGAGCCGTAGTTTTCACTAGTCAGCGAGAGAGTATTGTGGAACTACGAGGGAACCATAGCTTTCACTAGCCAGCGAGCAAGAGAGAAGCGTTGCGAATCTACAGGGAGTTGTAGTATTCGCTAGTCAGAGTAGGACGCAGAGGAGTTCTTAGGCTTGGGTAGCCTTACCACTTGAGTCTTCTGGAACCTGGTTGCCGAATCAAGGGCGAGACTGGGGTCTCCATGATGGTCAAGGATTGTTGTATCCCGGGTTGAGGAGGGATTATCGTAAGCAGAAGGAATTGGAGAGATGGTGTGGGTATATATATTCGTGAATCGCATCGAGTATTAGATTGGAAATGAGTGGTTCCAATTCCACGTCGGGCCAGACTCTTGAGTTTGAGTTGGCTCTAGTGGTGTATTGAGAAGGAGAAATGAGATTCCAGACTTAGAGGTAGCTTCCATTTTGAGAGGTATTGTGTGTCATCTGATGTATTAGACCTGTGTGGGTCAGTTCATTTGTATGGAAAGGACCGCAAGACGTATGGAGCTAATGAGTAGTATACAACAGAGGTTGAGGGTGAGACGATTTCAGTTGGGGTTGTAGTATTCGCTTGGGGTAAAGCGAACTTCGTGACTTGTGTTGGGCCGAGATAGTTAGTGTGAGAAGGAAGTTAGTGAGACGTTTTGGGGTATGCAATGGGTAACCTTTGTAGGTTCAACTATTAGGCTGGGAAATGACCTGGTGCTCAGTGTTGATAGGGATATTTAAGAAGGGAGTTGGGGTTTATGATTGTTAGATGTCAGAGGGTACTTCTAATCAAGCATGATCTTTTTTTTTGTGTCGGAGGGTAGGGTGTTGAGAGTTCATTGTTCAAAGGGGTATTGATTGCAGTACAGTTGATGGGTCCCTGGTGTGATGTGATCCTTTCATTCCTTGGAGTATGATATGGATTGTTTAATATTCCTGGTATGAGTGATCGGTAACCAATTATTGGGCATTGACTTGTTTCTATAAGATGCAACGAGAGAATCAGAGGGGCGATGAGTTATCGGGGTCTGTTATTCGAGGAGTGAATAACATGGTGGTATCTTGAGAGGGTGGTCTGGCAGTGAGACAGACCGCTAGAGTTTCCAGATTCTGGAGAGTCGGAAGGGGTAATGTAGCGGCATAAGGGTCTGTCCTTTTCCGGGTTTGGGAGTTCCTGTTTGGATTCAGGTGTTCGTGGAGGAAGATAGCCTTGTGGTATGAGATACTTTCGGTGGTGCTTTTTGGGTTATTGGGTTCGGTCTATGTGTTGTTAAGGAGCGATCTCGAGGGAGAAATCTAATTCAAGTAGGGGAGAATTGTAACATCCCGACTTTCAGGTATATTATCGTGTGACTAATTTTGAGATTTATGGAGTGACTTGACGAGTTGCGAGTCTAACTAGTCGAGTAGAGTCAAGTTGTCCGTGTGGGATTATTGAATGGACTCGACGAGTTAGAGAGCCGACTCACCGAGTAGGTGCTAGGTAGAGAAACCCTAATTTCCCGGGGATGGGGCCTATATAAGGGAACTTATGCCCCCATTTTTGCCTCACCAGCTGCCTAACCCTTCTGTGTGAAACCCTAAACAAGTGTAGTGAGCTAAGAGACTCTCTAAGCTAACCTTGAAGGATGTTAGTGCATCTTTAAGGAGGAAGAGGAGTTTGTTCAGCAAGAAGCAAGAAGGAGTTGTTGGGGTTCAGCCTTTTCGTCCAGTGCTTTAAAAGGAAGGTAAAAAGCTTGAATCTTTCCCCTTTATTTGGTTAGATCTCATTGTTGGTTTTAAGAATTCTAACACTCCTATGGTGTACATGCAACCCATTAAAATTTGGATCTATGTTTTCTCTATTATACATGCAAATATTTAATATTCCAATGTTTTAATCCTAACTAGCATAATATGAAGAAACTATACTACAAAGCCTAGTTAGATGACATACCTTTTGATTGAGCTTGAAGTCTTGAACTTTAAGAGCTTTGCCCCAATAATGTGGAAGCCTCAAATGGAATCACAAATCACCAATGATTCTCATTTCACAATCCTAAATCCTTATCATAAATGTAAGAATTCCAAATTCCTACCATTTACCGAAATCTGTTAGATTCTAAACTTATATGCATTGATCCTCTCGTAATGATTATGCTCAAAGTCACAAAGACTTGTCAACTGACATTACAGAGTATTCCAATGGAGATCAATTCCATGGAAACGAAGTCTCAATTTCAAAGTACATTACTTTGAACATCCTTCTTGCATTAAGTTTTCTAATGTTATACAGATTGAATAACTTCCACCATTGGAGACATTTCCATATTCCCATTTTGACTATCACTTCTAAACAAGAGTTGCATTTTTTTAGAATATGTCAATATGGTCCTTCCAAAAATAACACTATACTTCCAACTATCCATGAGAAACCAATCTTTGGTAAACCTCAGATTGTCGTCGACAATTGCTTAATCATTTTAGTCATATCCAATTCTAGACCTTTTCCCTTCTTAATGCCCTAGGCATTTGGAAAATTTAGAAATGATGAATATTATAGCACATGTAATCGATCCTATATCCGAAGCATATGGGACACGATTGGTGATGTCTCACATAAAGACATGATCCTAGACTAGTCTCTTGCTACAATATTTTTTATTTGTCATCTTTTCATAATTTGACTATGAAGAGGGATGCCATAATCATAATCGAATTTTGAGAACGTATTAATATATTTAGAATTTCCTTAAGTTGAACCATTCCTTGACTAAAGATGATTAAAATCTCAATCTAAGCTTTTCGAATTGAAATGAAGTATAATTTCCTCTCGCTTAATTATAGCAAAACAACATTTCCTAATTGAAACTTTTGTTTTCTATAATGAGCATTGCTAACTTGCAACACTTATCATAACTATCATGCTCCCACTGACATGATGATTATTAGCATAATACTTATGCTCCCACTAGCTTTGATATGTATCCAGAAATCAACTGGACTTCTAGAAATCAATACTTTATTGACTTTCTTACCAAGGTTCAGTTTTCTTATACGAGATGCTTTGATACGACTTTATCAAAATCATACACCTTTTCTTAGATAGCTCACATGTGTGTCTAAACAATTTTAGAACTATGAAAACGGATGCCGTTATCACAGTCTCAATTGTTTAGACATTTGCAATTTCTCACAAGTCTATGTTAGTGTGCCGGTTACCCACACATGCTCCACTAATGACTTTGAGAATGCAAATATCACAATTGCTATCTACTTAAAATCTACTTAGTGAAAGCGTTTCGTCACCATCATTTTCATGAATCGGAGAGAAACCTTATGACACTTAGATTTTATGGTGTATGTGTTCCTATCCATGTGAATTTGTCAAAACCATAACCACAAGACATGGTTAGTGACAAATCCAAACTCATATGGACTGAACTTGTGCAATCTTAAATTCTTGCCACCTGGTAGCACAAGGGCCTACCATTTCTTCCAAGTAGTTATGCAAACAACTGAGAACTTTTAAAGCTCAGATGAATAGTCAACTTTAACTGGAATGGGCATAGAAATAAGAATATGTCAACACGATAGGTTACAAACCTCAAGTTGTGCGATAGTGATAAACTACAGGTTTTATTCTTCATTAGTTCATGAAGCTCTTTTAGGATCTTTTAAACTCCCACCGTCCTCTTGACATATAAGACTCTCATGCCAAGAGCCATTCCTTGACCAACAAATACTCAAGAGATAGTGTGTAATATTATCAAGACAAACACTTCACACAATTGACCTTAGTTGGTCTTTGTTTTATCCAAAACATCACAACTTACAAATTTCAAATGTACAAGAGTAGAAAACATTTTACTCTTACATTTGACAAGTGTTATAAACCTTCTTTAAGATATGTCACTCAAATTTCAATCTTGGAGTATGAATCTAAGACTTTGTTTTGGAACGAAGTATGACTCGTCTTCTTGAGTTAACCACTTCAACAATTCATGACTCCTCTTCTTAGCCATAAGAATGCACTAAGATGTCCTTAGAGGATGAATTGTGACATGGTCTCTAAATCATTAAGATGATCATAAAACATGATACTAAAGTACTCTCCCATCTTTTTAGATTTGAGAAACTTGTATCTTTCTGCCTAATTTAGTAAATCATGACGAATAATCTTATCGATCTTTTGTGGTGGACTTTGACCAGTGCACAAAAAAGTGTACTCGATCCCTTAGCCCTTCACTTGACTCACATATACATGTGAAAAAGGAATTAGTCTTAATTTTCCAAAGATGAAAATTCTCATTCATCATACAATATAACTTGCATGATTCCAAGTTTCGGTCCAATTGAAACTTGGGTGATTAGAATCTTTCCTTATTTGGTAAATTTAGACACTACCACAAATGAAAGAATATTTCCTTATTTTTTAAATTTAGACACTACCACAAATGAAAGAATCAAATTCATATTTCCAATATTTCTAGAAACATACAAACATCAATTTTCCATAAATGTCATTGCAATGAGATATAAAATAAAGAAACACAAATTTTTATTTATTTATAAAATGCGGAAAAAACTTTTCCTTACAATGCAACTTTAAATGAAAACTATGCTATTACATATTTCCTAGCAATCTATCATAACCCCTAAGTAGTAGCTTAAAATCCGATCTTCGAACCAGGCGATTAAAATCCATCTTTGCGATCAGATTCAACATACTCTTCTTTTAAGCTTCCTTCCCTTTGCTTGATCCTACGAAACATCAAAATGCAACCTAGTCACATCATGTATTAAGAATCAACAATTAGGAACTTAACATAGTTAGATACTGGACTTACCTGAAGCGGAGTCAAACTTTTTGATTCTTCCTTCTCTTAGATCTTTCAGGTAGTTAGGGCAGCCTCACAACTAATGCCCCTTCTATTAACAATAAAAACATATAGATTCTTTGGGAATGGTACACGGGACTATCCCAGACTTATCCTTTCCCTTTACCTTTTGGTCAACCGAGTTGAACAAGGCCATTCCCTTTCCATTAGGAACGGAAAGCTTTTCTAGACTTCCAATGTTACCATTATCAATGTCCATGGAAGTTTGAGAAATAGACCTTCCACCCAAATTCACTTTTCCAGTGCGCCAAAGCATTTCTTATTCAGTAGCAACAAGCAAATAGGTAAGATCAATAAGGGTCATGTTGTGATCTGTCACGTAGTAGTCCTTAATGAACTCACTATACGACTCAAGAAGTGACTGAAAAACCCAATCAATAGCCAACTTCCTTGGAACAACGACACCCAACATTCTCAATCTGTCAATGTGTGACTTCATCTCTAAGATGTGAGGACACACAAGTCTTCCATCTTTATGTTTCATTGCAAGTAGGGATTGAGTGATCTTGAACTTTTCAAGTCTTCGAGCTTGTGGGTCAGGGAGAATAATTGGAGGAGGTGGAGGAAGAGAAGTATGATTTCCATGATCCAATCATGGGACATCATCTTCATTAGGGAAGCTTGTTTCAAGAGATTTGGGAAGATCATAATTGTCTGAACCAGACATCTACAAGGGGAGAAATTTAAATTAGTCGATCTAAATCCTTAATTGAACACCCAATATGAAATATTAAGTTTAGGACCCAACACAATATTTTATAACTTGGAAGAGGGATATCATAATCCAAGCTATAAAATATTTGAAGGTAGGCGAATGATGATTCACCAATTTCCACCATGAAAAATGAAATAGGTATTAGGTTTTAATTGGATTGAAATTCCTAGATCTTTTGAGATTCATTGAACTATTCAATGGAATGTTTAAATCTCGATTGTTCCCTCTCAAGTTTGTGACTAGGATGTTGAGGATCACAAACTAGGTGTGAATAACCATGCAAATATACTTGGTACTCTTAATTATTATCACCTAATCGATCTGTCGGTTAACCACGCGCGCTCCACCGATCTATGATAAATCTTAAGCCACCCTTTGCTAAGCTTGTTACATCCAAGTTAGCGTGCCAGTTAACCACACGCGCTCCACTAACGACTTAAGCAAGGTGCAAAGTGTAATTTCATGGGTTAGCACCAAATTCACATTTTTCTAAAGTAACTAAGATTAGGAATTTGTGAAAAGTTTAGTTAGTTTATATTTATCCTTATACTTATAATGAGAATTATAGTCCTTGTCCTACCTGTATGGCTAACGACCCTCCACCAGTCAAGGAAGCAGTGGGTGAGAGTGGACACCCATTAAGTTGCCATTTTATACGCAACAACCTTATACCCCCCTTATAGACCGGCTTAGTGAATGAGGTGTGACAACTGTCAAATTCAGGTCATTCTCGGACTCATGCATCTTTATAAAAACCATTCATGCACAACATGCCATGGCCTAGTAGTATAGATTAGGTCAAAATCTTGCATAAACTAGGATCCAACTAAGATCTAGGACTAATATACTTGACACTTACGATTCTAGTAAGTTGCTTAACTACAACAGGAAATGCCAATGCGATAATTTGAATGAAACTTTCAAGCTTTGTTATAATTGAAATAGGGTATAAAACCCTAAAAATAAATTAAAACATTCTAATTATACTTCAACATGTTGTTGAATATCAAACAATATTCCAAAAACCCTAAAGAGCCAAAAATCCAAAGTTATAAATTATAAAGCTTAAAAACCTTATAAAATTTGGCTATAAACTTCCAAATATCAAATTTTATTAATCAAATTATGGATTATACCAATGAAATAGAAATATAAATTAACATGCATTAATCATATTTAATTAGTTAAAAACAAGATTTTTTTTAAATAAATCAAAAATTGCTTAAAGAATCACTTTTATAAAAATTAGATTTTTATAAAAATTAAGGAGGGATTTTTATAAAATTTGAATTGAGGAGAGAGAAGGCCCTAATCCACTCAAAAATCTGGCCATTCTCCCCTCCCCATGCTCCCTCTTCCCAAAAACTTCAATCATTAAGTCAAAACCCTCACTCCACCTCTTCTTTCTCCACTCTCTTACACTCCACTCTTCACACACTTCACTCTCTTCTTCCCTCTCTCTAAACTCACGAAAATCCTCTCATTTCTCTGCAAAATTTCGAGATTGTGAAGCCCTTGAAGTGTTCCTACTTCTCTCAAGGTCAAAACCAAGGTAAACAACAACATCTTCTTCCATAGTTTCATGGTTAAACTTCTTTTCTTCTTAATCTTCTCTACTTTTCGGATTCTATGCCTTTCCATGGCTAGAAATCTTTATTCTCCCCTTGTGGTTTGTAGATTCTCACCATAACACAATGCATGTGTTAAAGATGGTGAAAATCCGGGATCAAACCCATGCAAGGAGTGGAAAAGATGCACATATGATCATGTGACATCAAAACTTAATATTTCATGTTCTTCTCCATTTCTTTTGTGTTCATGCATGAACAAAAGCATTTAAACCATTTCTAGTACATCTTGGATGCTCATTCATTCCATGCATGTATTAGAAATCGGGCCTTACCAAAGACATGCATGATGTTCTTGTTGAAATACCTTAATAATGCACACAAGCAAACATGCAATCTGCCAGATTACTTTGTTCGACTTTGAACAGTCATAACTCAGTCATTTCTTAACCAAATCATGATATTCTTTTTTTATTGGTTAGTTCCACGAATTAACTTTCAAACCCAACTAGTCTTACTGTAAAATATTAAATATCCGATTTTTGGCAGATTTTACAAAAAGGTTGCGCATACAGCTCTTTTTCTGTGATCACTATTTTTATCTTGCTTAAACAATGGCCTTAAACCCAACCATAAATCTGAGGAAAAATACCTTAGAAACTTAACATATCTAGTGAATGATGGTTGAAATTTCGTGGCTTAAAACCTCACAGAATGGGCTACACAAATTCATGAACTTCAGCCACATCTACACTTCATGCATTATTGCATGCAACTTTTCTTAAATTGTTTGGAATCATTACCCTCATTTCTCTTCTGAATACATTTTTTTACATTTTTCCTTTTGAAAGCCCTTGCATGCATGAGATAATCTGGAAAATTTCAAGAGCTTTTGTTATTTCTTTGATTTATTAGAGTTATTGCTAAAACCAAGGGCATAAATCATATAAAATACTTCCAGAGGTCAATAAATCCTAAATAAATTCATGGATGATACTTATGGGGAATAATGACCCCTCACCAAATTTCAGAAATTTTTGTTACTGTTTAATACGATTTCTAATTTTCTTTTATTTAGGACATGATAAATTACAAAACCACCTTAGAGGATATGAAAATTGTATCTAACAATTTTCGCATACCTTAACTGTTATGGGTGACTTCAGAAAATAATTTCAAGATTTTTCATCATGTCTTACTATTTTTACCAATTCTTGGTAATTATAATGGTCTAAAAATGGGAAAAATAGTTCTGATTATCCAAAATTCATGAAAATTTACCAGGATATAATATTATACAGTAGGAGGTTACATAAAAATTTTGAATATTTTTCTCTACTGTAAACTATTTTTCTCTTATTTTCTAAAGTTAATTGCACTAAAATACACTTAAATATACATAAATACCCAAAACCGGTTTATACATTATGAAAACCACTTTTTATATTTTTCCCAGGATATTTATACTGTAAATGATGTTACAAAAATTTATGGTGATTTATTTTAACTGTTTAATATTATTTCTTTAATTAATGACTATTTAAAGAAATAAAACAAGGAAAAAATACAAATAACCACTGAAAAATATCTTTTATATTTTTCCCAGTGTAGTTATGTATAATAACAATTAAATAAAAAGTTTGGCTAATTTCGGAAACTGTTTTCTATTTATTTCAATTTTTATTGGAATAAATGCCCTTAAATCATAAAATATAATTAAACAGCTTGAAAATCCATTTTTATATTTTTCCCAGCATTGTATTGTGTAATAGCAGTTAAATAAAAAGTTTGAGAATTTTTATCCCTCGAATGCTATTTTCGTGAATTTATGTTGTAATAAGGACTTAAAAATTTGGAAAGTTTATATTCCAAAGTTGTAATTAATCGCCCGATATATAGAATTTCATTACTTCAGAAAAAGTGTAACTAATTGATATAAAATCCAATACTAAAACATAAATTGGCATTTCCCTATATGTAGAGTTTAGTATATTAGCATTAGATATCGACATGGAAACTCACTAGTGCGTGTGTTTGATGTCGTAGGATCCCGGTAGTAAGACGTTGGTGCATCCCGAAGTACCGCTTGTGCCTACACAAAACATCGTGAGTATTCACGTACTCCCCTATTTTCGGTTTTTAAATGTTTTGGGGTGGAAAAGCATGTCCTAAACTTTTTATGTTCGTTGTATTTATTTTGACTCGTATAAACTTGGTTGCTATATTTTGCATATTGTGAGTATTCATGCACTCCCCTATTTTCAGTTTTTATGTTTTGGGGTGGAAAAGCATGTCCAGAAAAACTATTGTTTGCATGTTGTATTTAAATTGATTATTATCAAACATGATTGCTATTGTATTGCTATGTTTCTTATGTATGTCTATGCAACACGGAACATGAGAACTTATCGTACTAAGGCCCTTCCCTTATCTCTAACCATTAACTCTTTGAGCCAATGGTCATTATGGATAGCGCTATTAGGAATTGACAACTCCTCACTCGCCCGAATCGCTGGAGTGCATGATACCATATTCATCTATGGAACGATAAGCATAGATTTCGATAGGGCTTCAGTCATAGGTTTGGTTGAGACTCATTGTTTGCTCATACACATACAAACTCGTTTCTCGTTATAGCAATAAACTTGTATTCCTTAATAGCAATCAACTTTGTTTTATCATTAAAGCAATGTACTTGTACTTACGAAAAGCATTATTGTACCCTCGATCTATAAACTTGTGATACTCACCAACTATTTTCATAGTTGACGCTCGTTTTACATGCTTTTTCAGGAAATCATTAGTAAGTGAATGTAAAGATTCATCATCATAGAGCATGGTGCATCGTGTTGAAGCTATTATGAAGTTATATTTTGATTAATGTTGTTTTGGAAAAACTTGTACTTTGTTTCTTTTAAGCTATGGGTTGTAAACTTTTAAATACTGCTATGGTGATGTATCTTTATCTTTTGCAATGAAACCGTTATCGCTGTCATACCTTGCGTTTCCGCTTTAGCAGGGTGTGACATGAGGCCTAAAAACGGTAAGCCTGACTTTGTTCTTATACATATATATAATACTAACTTATAATACTAAAATGTATAAGGGTTGAATTTTAACTTTTAAAAGTCTCGGGTTTGGAATTAAAGTGTGCGTGAGACTTTACAAATTCCAAAACTTGAGGGAAAGTTTTGAAGAATTCAAAAACTTTTGGTTTTTCATAACCTATGAGTTTAGTTAAGGTTTTAAAAAACTTTAATGAAGAGACTCTTGAACATCCATAACTTGAGGGCAAGTTATGGAGTTCATAAGACAATTTATTATGAAAAGACTCTTCAATTGTGTAATTTATGAATTTTTAATGGATCTTTAAAAGGAATGACTTTTGGTAATCCATAACTTGAGGACAAATTATGGACTCCATTAAAAAGCATTTAGATCAAGAATTAACTAACAAACAATTTGCAAATAATTCCTATGATCTACTAAAACTCATAAGTGTATGAACAATCATATCAACAATTTCAAGAATTACATAAACACACATAAAACTTGAAATTTTGATAATAACCTTGAAATTGGTTTACCATTTCATTACCACATCAGAAACAGGTTTTATAAGTCTAAAACAACTTAAGGTAATGATTCTAGACCAATTCTAACCTTAAAACTCAAAGATATGCTATCAAGGGATCCAACTCGTCGAGTGAATGAACAAACTTGACGAGTTGGATGATTTTAGGCATGGAATCGTTGAGTCCCTCCCTAGACTCGTTGAGTCAGCTGTCCAGACAACATATAAACTTCTATTTTTAGCCTATTTCGGCAAGTATAATTGAAAACAAGCCTAGGCTCTGATACCACTGTTGGGTTTTGAGCATTCTAACACTCCTATGGTGTACATGCAACCCTATAAAACTTGGATCAATGTTTTCTCTATTATACATGCAAATATTTAATATTCCAAGGTTTTAATCCTAACTAGCATAATATGAAGCAACTATACTACAAAGCCTACTTAGATGACATACCTTTTGATTGAGCTTGAAGTCTTGAACTTTAAGAGCATAGCCCCAATAGTGTGGAAGCCTCATGTGGAATCACAAATCACCAAAACCACCTTGGAAAACTTGAGAGAATAGTAAGCACACTAGAAATTGGCCCACTCATGTTTACTAACACTAGTGTCATTTCATGTGCCAAGGACCCCTTTATATAGTCTGGTGGATTAGGGTTACATTCATGTAAACCATAATACCCATGACCTTTCATTTCCATAAGATCCATGGGTTAAAGCTCCATGGACTATCCATGGACTTTCCATGCAAGCCTAGCCCATTCTAAATAAGCATTGGCCCACTCTATATAAATGTAAGAGTCCATATTTAATTAGTTCCTTTTTGATCACCAAATTAATTCTTGATCAATACTAATTAAATAATATTAATATATTAAAACTTATAATATATTAATAAACCATAGACATACTATTCTCAAAAGACTATCCATACAAATTCTTCCGGTGAATTGCAACCCAAATGAACCATACTACTCTCTAGTCGAGTACATACCAATAATAAGCATGGGCTTAGACATTTAATCCAACATTCATGAGTTGAGAAGTTAGGGTTTTCATCACATGTTTTGGGACTTCGAGAATACTAAGTTATCAAGAGTTTTAAACCTTAGATCTGGACCTTGTGACGTCCCTAGAGCCTAAAAGTCCCAACTTTATTCATGCATATGAGGAGTATGGTGTTTAACACCTTATGAGAACATGTATTGGTAGATTAGAGCAAAACCACCATGCATGAGTGTAAACATCGAACCATTACGTGTCAATTGAGCCTTAGGATGGTAGATCTAGTGTTTGGAGTGATAAATCTACCTTAAATCGTCTGAATGAGAAATCAGATCGAAAGGACTCGCCGAGTCCATGGCCTGACTCAACGAGTCGGTGAGGGTTTGTCCCGATGTGCTTGATCATGTGATAACTGCGCGAGTTGGGGGTCGACTCGACGAGCTGAGCTGGACCTTCATGAGACTTCTGAGAAAATGAGTGGACTCGACAAGTCACATGGGTTCACTAGGCAAGTCAGGTCAAACATGGACTGTTGACTCGAGTTTGACTTCTGTTGACTTTAGGGTCGGGTCCATCATGGGTAATGGAGACAATAGAGGGGTAAAATGGTCTTTTATCCACTTTAAGAGTTAGAAAGATAAAGAATAGCCTTCGGTTGTTAGATTCGTGAAAAATAGTATTAATTAGAGATATTCATCCTTTGTGATAGGTGGAGGCTAGTTCGAGATTCGGGTGCGAGGTTATTTGCTTGCTTGCTTGCAAGGTGAGTCTTCTCACTATACTTACCATGAGTGGTATTTTTGTGTGACTGAGATGTCCTATGTGCTTACATTATGTATTGTGATATCCTGCATTATTTCTTTGTGATGTATGTTGTGTATTATTCAGAGCTTACAGAGTTGTAGGACCGGTGGGTTCCACTGAGACACTTTGACCGGAGGGTCTCACTGTGTTATAGCCTCGAGTGGCTACAGAGCTGTGTGTGGTATTTTGGGGAACTCACTAAACTTTGTGCTTACCGTGTTATGTGTTATGTGTTTTTGGTTTTTCTCACGATCACGGGAAGGCACCGACTTGATTGTACACACCAACGAAAGAGTTATGTTTTGAGGATCCTGGATTTAAATCAAACAATTATGGAGTTGCAATTTGTAAATTAAATAAATGAGATTTTGTGAAATGTGTTATGAGAATTATGTAATTTTAAATGAAAATTTACGGTGTTACATAATGGAAGTGTCCAAAGGTGATTTTTTTCATGCAGTACTAGAAAAACAGCCTTTTACGGCGTGCAATGTGTGTCGTAAAACGCTCAGACGACGCGCAAACACATGTCAAGGAAGGCCGTGTCATAACGATAGATGACATGCTTTTGCACGTCGTCTATTTATGACGCGCATTTACGATGCACATTTATGACACACATTTACGACGCTAATTTACGACATGCAATGCGTGTCAAGGAAGACCCTGTCATAAAGGAAGACGACACGCATTTGCATGCCGTAACCTTACAACGCGCATTTACGACTCACATTGCGTATCATTAAAGCCCTTGTCAAGAAAGGCCATGTCATAAATGAAGATGACACACATATTTGCGTATTGTAATTTTAAATGTTTAAAAAAAATATTATTTATAGATTTACTAATTTTCAAATTAAATTTGCATTTAATGCCTCATAATATAAAATAGAATATCATATACAAAAAAAACAATCCATTGCATAAAATTTAATGTCATGCAAATAATCTTTCCATGGAAAGATAAAACAAATCAATAGTAGTTGTAACAAAAATTTACAAACTAATAGTTCTAATAACCTAATGTTTGCCTCACAATAAACAAGATTTGTGTTGATTTTTTTAATTGTGTGCCTCACTTGTCTCCACTCTTCCTTAGTAACACCATTCAAGGACTCTAAATCTATGAATTTGCTTACAGTATCTATATTGCCTGCAAAAAAAAGTGTGAAGATGGATTATTACAGTGTAAGAGAAGTTTTAAAAATTGTCATAGTATACACACCTCCACATATGATATAGTTCCTTTTGATGATGAGATAGCTACAAAATAAGGAAGGGCAACTCTTAAAAAGAGCATACTTCCTCTGTAACATCCTGAGTTCGGGTATGTTAATTTAATTATTTATTTGTTGTTTTATTGAGAAACTCGACGAGTTGATGCCTCAACTCGTTGAGTAAAGACTGATCTATAGGCGCATTTTCATGAACGGACTCGACGAGTCGGGGACTTGACTCGCTGAGTTGGCGCCGATTAGGAAAACCCTAATCCCCGGGTTTGGGAGCCTATTTAAAGACCTTTATGGCCTTCATTTGCAGCCACCTTGTTCCAGAGAAACCCTAGAGAGCTGAGATAGTGAGTTTGAGGGCAAGAGGAGGCTATTTCTTCATCTTTTTGTGTGGTTTTGCTTGAAGGAAGATAGGAGCACATATCTAGAGTGTGAAGGGGGCTAGATCTAGTGAGTATGAGGTCCTCTTTGGGATTATGACATCAGATCTGGACCATGAGAGGTCCCTAGAGTCATTACCTTCTTGCTTTTTGCAAGCAAATAAGCAATTGGAGACTAGGTTGTCATTTCTAGTGTTATTTCTCCATTTGAGGCGTGAAATGGGTTGCATGCACGTAAAGGTTGCACCTTTACGTGACTTTTGAGTGTTTAAGGGTTAGATCTATGATTTGGCTAAGCAAATCTGACCTTAGGAAGCTGTATGAGCAAGTCCTTGGAGGAAACTCGCCGAGTCCATATGTAGACTCGACGAGTCGGACCGGGTTGCCCCGAGGTCTGACTCTAGTGTTGACCCGGTGAGTTGAGGGGTGACTCAGTGAGTCGAGTGAGGCTTAGAAAGGGAAGAGTCTGTGGGGACGATTGTAACGTCCCAAAATTCAAGACTAAAAATTTTCTTTTAATAAAACATTACTTAAAGCAAAATCATCAATCCAAACATAATCAGAGTATTAATTTCCAAAACACATGTTCATGATCAGAGTAAAACATTCCCAGGCTGTCTAATCTATGGTGTGTGCCATGCGATCACCCCGAGCTCTTCCCTCCGCTACCGGAAGTACCAGAAACCAAAACTGAAAACCGTCAGCACGAAGCTTAGTGAGTTCCCCACACTACAACATACCATGCATAACCACATACTGCACATACTGGGCCACGCCCGCTATCCTGGGCCTCGCCCCCTACCTCGGGCCTCGCCCGATACAACGACCCCGCCACTCCAGGCCCCGCCTGGCTTCGAGCCCCGCTCGGATACAGATCTGTTTCACTTAGGCCTCGCCTGCTAACGTATAATAGCACATAAACATATCACATCACATAAGCTAAACACATACTAACGGATCTTGTCCTAAGGCCTCGTCTGTCTCCGGGCCTCGCCCTTGTCCTGCTACTGATGAGTCATGGAACCCCGTCCATACTCCTACTGATAGTGAGGTACGGACCCAGCCCACCCTCACTCCATCCCTAATTTGGGCCTCGCCCCTGATCTGCTGCTAATGAGATGCGGAACACCATCCACACTCTGATATTGGTGAGTTACGGGACCACGCCCACACTCACCTCCCTACCAGGCACACATAAGTATCACACAGACAAAAATTATAAACTATCACATAAACCATTTCTTGGGCACTTGCCCGCTATCATTAGACCTCGTCCTGAATATCATACTAGCATACTTTGCCTAGGGCTAACCTCGGGTTTTCTACTCATAACTACATGGGTCGGCATTGTGGCCGTAGACACATTCACACAAAAGGGAAACTCACCTGCACTGGCTGAACTTGCTGATGATCCCACTAGCTGTTGTCCGGCAACTCTCTAAACTCTTGCTCCACTAGCTCCCTGAGCTACCAATTATCAATGCAACACTTAGTCTAACTGACCCCCAGAAGACAACCAAGTCAACTCTTGGTCAAAGTCAAAGTCCAGGTCAAAGTCAACCTTCAAGGTCAACCCTACTCGCCGAGTCACCCTACTGACTCGCTGAGTTCATATGTTCAGAGTCCTTCCATTCGTGACTCGACTCGCCGAGTCAGTCTATGACTCGCCGAGTCTACCGATTTCCGAGTCCTGACCTGACCAACTCACCGAGTCTCCACTCGACTCACTGATTCGAGTCTGAACTTGAAGTGTTTGGGGTTTCGCGACCTGACTCGCCGAGTCCAAGAACAGACTCGTTGATTCTAAGACAACCTTCAACAGACTCGCCGAGTTGTTCTTCCAACTCGCCGAGTTCATGCCTAACTTCGTCCGACTCGACGAGCTGTTCATCCCACTTGTCGAGCTCCTCCAAATCTTCATGCTACTCGCCAAGTCCACTCCAAGGACTCGCCGAGTCCATTCAGATCTTCAAAGATGCAGAGGACTTTTGAGTCATGCATGGACTCCAAACTGTAGATCTACCCTTCCCAAGCCTATTCCTCACGTAAAGTTGCAAACTTTACGTGTAGAGAAGGAGATCTAGGAAAATTACACCATAAACTCGGGTTTAAGACAAAGAGGCTCCATAATCAACTCAAGGGCAGATAGTTTATGCTTCTCAAGACCATAATATGCTTAGATTCGAAGTAGCAACTTCAGATCCGACTTCTAACTCAAATGGATACCATCATGGCTGAAAAGCCCCAAAACTCACACATAGATCTAGGTGCAAAAGGGTCCAAGAACTAGTTTATTACCTCCAAATGTTCAGAAATATCTTCCCAATCCTAGATCTATAGCCCCTTCTTGCACCTCCAAGATCCTTCTTCCTACTCCAAGCTTTAATGCACTCTTCAAGGCAACAAATGGCTCAACCAATGGATATGGCGGCTAGGGTTTGGTGTTCTGGGTTAGAGAGGCAGTAAAGGAACCTTAGGGAAGAGAATGAGGTGCTTAAATAGGCTCCATGTCCCGAATTGAGGGTTTTCCTCGCACAGACCAGACTTGCCGAGTCTCCTTGGCCGACTCGCCGAGTCGGTCACTTACTCCTCGACCCGGATCCCGCTCGGACTCGCCGAGTCGTCCCTTAAAATTAGGGTTTTCTTTCCTTTCTTGTCCTTCCAGACTTTGGGTATTACAACTCTCACCCACTTAAACTAAACTTCGTCCTCGAAGTTTGCTATGGCCCACCGCCTGCGATCTGCCTCCAGTACCCCACCAATTATTCCAACACCAGCTGCCTACCTTCGCTGGTCTTCCGCCTGGTCATTCCGACTAACATTAATCCTTGCGGATAATAATCTCGGGTCAACCCTGACCCTGCACATTCTGGAAACGCAACTTACTCAACTGACAATCCTTCTAGTACTTACCGAGTACTGCACTGAACCCATAGGGGTTCACCCCTTCTTTCTTTGCGCGATTTTCTTGCCTCCCCAAGGCAACGCTCCATAACCAACTATTTCCTCTGTCACTGTGAAGATCCTATCTTCACCAATCCATTACTCCTGCTACCTCCAGTACAGGTCATTATCGCTAGTATCCACAGGGCATATCTTTCTACTATAATTTGGTGTCGAGCACCCCACAATCAACTAACTGAATTCCACCATACACTGCATACCCGCACTGCTACCGACTGGAAATTCTGCTATTCCTCATCTGACTTCCGGATGAACTGAGACCACCCTGGTCCCTACCAACCTATCAATATCTAGATTATCGGCTCCCACCGGTAACTAGACCCAACACAACTCCTAGTCGCTCCCAGCAATTTTCGAAGAAACTTCGACCACCTACTACTGCTCAATCTATTCTGCCATACAGGCACTACAATTCTTGGGATCCCCAATCCCCTATCTTGACACTAAGGTCCCTACCAGGTCCCACCTGTGCTGCTAAAACTCATGGGCCTCACCCACGGGTCTCACCCGCCATACTACTGAGCAACCTTGCTCTCAGGTCTCACCTATACTGCTATTCTCATACGGGCCTCGCCCACGGGTCTCACCCAACTATATCCTGGAGCGGCCTCTCCCAAGGTCTCACCTCTCTAGGGCTATACAGGCAAACTTCCTATTATCCTCATCCACTACCCATTCCTGATCCCTAACTGATCACTAGGAGATAAGGGCCTCACCCCAACTCCGCCAACGAAGCTAATATGGAATGCTACGGCTTACCCGCAGTCTTATATCACCTTCCATCACTGACTGCTAGTGAATGCTACGGCTGCCCCATAGTCTTACAACACTTTCCACCACTGGCTGATAGTGAATGCTACGGATACCCCATAGTCTTACAACACTTTCCATCACTGACTGCTAGTGAATACTACGGCTGCCCCGTAGTCTTACAACACTTTCCACCACTGACTGCTAATACGAAAGCACCCCGTGCTATCGATTCTCAAGATCCTCCTTTTGACTCACTCGAGTCCTACAGGCGATCCTCCAACCTGAATTCCTAACCACATACTAACCATCACCAATACACGCACTGGCTGAAGGGGAGGTTCTCAAACTCCTAACCCTGAACTCCTCAATCCATCAACGCTGCACCACTTCTTTTCCTTCTCGGGGGCTGCACACTCATTCTGGATCTGCGTGCTCTTACCTTTACACGCTCATAGGATTCTCCCCCACTTCGATCCTGCTTAACCCTTGCTGCTCAATGCTCGAAAGAAATCCCAATCCTCGCTACCATTCCATAATCAACCTGCTGAGAAACCCCAAGCTTACCATATCTAGGGATCTTACCAATCCATCTCTAAAACTATATAACTCCGATCTAGCGAGACGTACCAGGTCCCTCCCAAGCATGCTACAGATACCGAATCCTAGGCAAGCTCTTCCAATAGGGCACATCCCCTAACTACCATTCAAATATCCAAGGTATGCAGATAGCATATAACTCGATCACAATCAAGTCGCACAAAATAAAATACTCAAACCGATAATTATGCAGAACCATAACAATATAATCATGCACAAATAAAAGAAATGAAAACGGAAATCACATACCTGCAACGTCCGGTGCTGCTCGCGCCTCCAAGGTAGTCATCTGAAAAGCCCTTCCTCCTACCACAGGCGCCTCTGCTCGGCCCTGACGGCCGTCCGTGATCCTCAAGGTTGCAGGGGCAGGTGCCATCACCCATCCTGCTGAAAACAAACTGGGGCACTGGGCCTTCTTGTGGCCCTGTTGATTGTAGTGAAAACATATCAAGTCTGATCCCTGTGTCGTAGTAGCAGAACAATCCCTGCTAAAATGACCAGTCCGACCGCACTTGAAGCAGCCAGACTCACCGCCGCTACCACTCCTGCACGTGCCCCCGTGCGCCCTGCCACACTTCCCGCATCGGCTGCGGTCCTGATAATCCCTCGATCTCGAATCCGATCCCTTGGGCCTTTTGTCCGAACCTGCGGCTACCTGAACCTCATCCAACTTCCTTTTCCGGATCTGCTCCAAATCAATCTCCCTCTCTCTGGCCCGAGAAATCATATCTTCCAGCGTCTTACAGCCGGACCTGCTCACGAACTCCCTGATGTCAGCCCTCAACATCTCGTGATATCGAGCCTTCTTCATCTCCTCATCCGTGACATACTGAGGTACAAGAAAAGCCCTCTCCCTGAACATGGAGGTGATCTCCGCCACAGTCTTAGTGGTTTGCGTCAAATCCTGAAACTCCCGTGCCAACTGCTGCACCTCAATAATCGGTGAAAACTCCGCCCTGAACCTGGCCGAGAAATCGCTCCAAGTCATCACGTCCAACGCGACATCATCCCCCAGAGCATGACCAATCTCCTCCCACCAATCCCTCGCTATGTCCTTCAGAAGACAGGAAGCGAGTTTGACCTTGCCCCCCTCAGGACACCGGCTCGTACACAATGCATTGGCAGCATCAGCCAACCATCTGCTGCTAGCGATGGGGTCCCTAGCCCGATGATAATCTGGTGCCCCGCAAGCCCTGAACTATCGAAATGTCAAGGTACGCCCTCCCATCAAAGCCATCATCTCCGTACGGAAGGCTCCCTGCCTCTCATCTAAAATCTCCAATATACCCTCCTTGACCGTGCCAAAGATCATAGGAGTTTGATCTAGAATACTACGCGTAACCTCAGCTGATATCAACTCCCTCATTCGCTCCTCGAGCTGCTCGGCTCCTGAACCCTAGCATGATCCCTCTCCGGCGCCTGGTCCGCTCACTGGTCTTTCTCGCAACGTCACCATGCTGAAAATATACCACAACCACTATCAGAATATTGATCACTAATGCGAGACCAGACACACCCTAATAGGTTCCTGGTCTTGTCTCGGCCTTTCCCGAATCGAGTACGGATCCTCTGCTTTCAGTAGTATGGGCCCATACTACCTTCCACCTCTATCCGTACTTTCCTCAGGAATTGCTTCGACTCCACCAGGTCCCTTATCCGTTACTAATGCTCCCAGCACTATCTCATCCTAGGCTCACCATAGGGAAACCTCTGACTCAACTCAAACCAATCCTCAACTGATGATGGTCTCCTTGTGATGCCAATTAGCCATTACCTTGATACCATCACATGTGACGAGGCTCAGATAATCCTTCAAGTAAAAGACTTGTCCCTACAACGGGTTGACTCAGACAAGAGCTGCACAATAGGACCAAATCCAGCACTCTAAGATTATTCAACCCTGATCACATGTGACGTGTCGTATCCACCCAATGGCTAACTCCCATCACTCAGAATTCCACAATGCACAAATCAAGCAGCATTCAGACAAGGGAAAATCTAACCATAATATTCTCAAGCAATCATATCCACATAGCAAGAATCTGAACTAGCATGCAACACAAACTCATAGACTCACACAAACTCATAAACTCAGGCATAACCTAAACAGGCTATCCTACTACTATCTAATCAGCACTATCATGCAACTCAAAAGCACATATAACAAGCACATAAGGCATCATCCCTAGTTCCTTAGTCCTAATCTAGCATGCTGTTCTATTATCTGATAATCATAACATAAACTTGTATGGGTATTTTGGGGTACTTACTTGAGCTCGGTTGATTGCATGCACCACACCCCTTTTCTCTTTTTAAAAGTTCTTTTCTTTCCGAATTCTTTTTTTCTTTTCTAAAACTGTTTTTCGTTCTCAATATTCTTTTTACAAAACTGTCTTTTCATTTTTGAAAACTTTTTATCCGACCCCTTAGTTTGAGTTCAGGCACACCCGAGAGTATGCCCGAATCCCTCAAACCAAGGCTCTAATACCAACTTGTAACGTCCCAAAATTCAAGACTAAAAATTTTCTTTTAATAAAACATTACTTAAAGCAAAATCATCAATCCAAACATAATCAGAGTATTAATTTCCAAAACACATGTTCATGATCAGAGTAAAACATTCCAAGGCTGTCTAATCTATGGTGTGTGCCATGTGATCACTCCGAGCTCTTCCCTCCGCTATCGGAAGTACCTGAAACCAAAACTGAAAACCGTAAGCACGAAGCTTAGTGAGTTCCCCACCCTACCACATACCATGCATAACCACATACTGCACATACTGGGCCACGCCCGCTATCCTGGGCCTCACCCCCTACCTTGGGCCTCACCCGATACAACGGCACCGCCGCTCCAGGCCCCACCTGGCTTCGAGCCCCACTCGGATACAAATCTGTTTCACTTAGGCCTCGCCTGCCACAGGGCCTCGCCTACTAACATATAATACCACATAAACATTTCACATCACATAAGCTAAACACATACTAACGGATCTTGTCCTAAGGCCTCGCCTGTCTTCGGGCCTCGCCCTTGTCCTGCTACTGATGAGTCATGGAACCCCGTCCATACTCCTACTGATAGTGAGGTACGGACCCAACCCACCCTCACTCCATCCCTAATTTGGGCCTCGCCCCTGATCTACTGCTAATGAGAAGTTGAACACCATCCACACTCTGCTATTGGTGAGTTACAGGACCTCGCCCACACTCACCTCCCTACCAGGCACACACAAGTATTACGCAGACAACAATTATAAACTATCACATAAACCATTCCTTGGGCACCCGCCCGCTATCATTGGACCTCGTCCTGAATATCATACTAGCATACTGTGCATAGGGCTAACCCCCGGGTCTTCTACTCATAACTACATGGGCCGACATTGTGGCCGTAAACCCATTCACACAAAAGGGAAACTCACTTGCACTGGCTGAACTTGTTGATGATCCCACTAGCTGCTGTTCGGCAACTCTCTGAACTCTTGCTCCACTAGCTCCCCGAGCTACCGATTATCAATTCAACACTTAGTCTAACTGACCCCCGGAAGACAACCAAGTCAACTCTTGGTCAAAGTCAAAGTCCTGGTCAAATTCAACCTTCCAGCTCACTCCTACTCGCCGAGTCACCCTACTGACTCGCCGAGTTCATATGTTCAGAGTCCTTCCATTCGCGACTCCGATTTCCGAGTCCTGACCTGACCAACTCACCAAGTCTCCACTCGACTCACTGATTCGAGTCTGAAATCGAAGGGTTTGGGGTTTCGCGACCTGAATCGTCGAGTCCAAGAACAGACTCGCCAAGTTGTTCTTCCAACTCGCTAAGTTCATGCCTAACTTCGTCCGACTCGACGAGCTGTTCATCCCACTCGTCGAGCTCCTCCAAATCTTCATGCTACTCGCCAAGTCCACTCCAAGGACTCGCCGAGTCCATTCAGATCTTTAATGATGCAGAGGACTTTTGAGTGATGCATGGACTCCAAACTATATATCTACCCTTCCCAAGCCTATTCCTCATGTAAAGTTGCAAACTTTACGTGTAAAGAAGGAGATGTAGGTAAATTACACTATAAACTAGGGTTTAAGGCAAAGAGGCTCCATAATCAACTCAAGGGAAGATACTTTATGCTTCTCAAGACCATAATATGCTTAGATTCGAAGTAGCAACTTCAGATCCGGCTTCTAACTCAAATGGATACCATCATGGCTAAAAAGCCCCAAAACTCACACATAGGTCTAGGTGCAAAAGAGTCCAAGAACTAGTTTATTACCTCCAAATGTTCAGAAATATCTTCCCAATTCCAGATCTATAGCCCCTTCTTGCACCTCCAAGATCCTTCTTCCTTCTCCAAGCTTTAATGCACTCTTCAAGGCAACAAATGGCTCACACAATGGATATGGCGGCTAGGGTTTGGTGTTCTGGGTTAGAGAGGCAGTAAAGGAACCCTAGGGAAGAGAATGAGGCGCTTAAATAGGCTCCAAGTCGCGAATTGAGGGTTTTCTTCGCACAGACCAGACTCGCCGAGTCTCCTTGGCCGACTCGCCGAGTCGGTCACTTATTCCTCGACCCGGATCCCGCTCGGACTCGCCGAGTTCCTCCTTGAACTCGCCGAGTCGTCCCTTAAAATTAGGGTTTTCTTTCCTTTGTTGGCCTTCCAGACTTTGGGTGTTACAACGATGGGACTCGCCGAGTCGTCGTATGTACTTGGCGAGTCTGGTCAAAATGGACAGTTGACTTTTAGGGTTTGTCAACAAAATGGGCCTTGGGCCTGTAGAGGGGTAGAATGGTCTTTTACCCTTCTAGGGATTTGCATGAGAGAATATCAAAATTGTTAGAGACATTTATTTAGTGAAATTTATTATTGTGACTAGGCGGAGGCTACTGATATCGAGATTTTACCAAGATTCCCGAGGCGAGTCTTCTCACTATACTTTACCTAGAGTGGTAATCAGAGCTATGTGATACTGTATCTTGTATGCTATCTATGTGCTATGATACTATCTGATATGTGATATGCATGATTTCAGAGTTTATAGAGTTAGGACCAGTGGTTCCACAGAGTTATGGGACCAAGAGGGTCCCACAGAGATATTTGACCAGAGGGTCATCAACTTACAACCTTGAGTGGCCGATATGTGTTTATGTGGTATTTTGGGGAACTCACTAAGCATTTACGCTTACAGAGTTTTGTGTATGTGTTTCAGGTACTAGTGATGATCGCGGGAAGGCGCCAGCATGATGTGTACACACTCATGGAGCTTTTGTTTATATGAATTCTAGGATATGTTTTTCAATGATGACAGTGGATACATTATGTTTATTATTATTTTATGAATGAAAGTATGTTTTAAAATTGGGAAAAATTATTTGAAATTTTTGGGTGTTACAAGTTGGTATCAGAGCCATGGTTTGAGGGATTTGGGTGCACCTTCGGGCGTATCTGAACTCAAACTGAGGATTTGACAGATTTTCAAAATAAAATTCACAAAATATTTCTCAAGAGTACAAAGTTTTTGACAAAGCAGAGCAGAGCAGTATGTACGATCAGCCAGTGCCCGAAAAGTGATTTCCCAAAATACCCTTACATTATGAGTTATGAGATATGTTATGATATGATATGCATGCTAGAGTAGGCTAGGTATTCTTATTAGGACTAGAGTGGCCTGATTTGTGATGCCTTAGCCTAGGGATTTTGCTGCTAGGAGATGCTTGAGAGTGAATAGATAGCAGCGGGGAGCTTATGAGACACCTACTAGAGAGTAGACTATGTATAGAGAGAGTAGAGTACTTGGGACTTGGGATCCTAGGAGGAGGACTTGGGGTGAATATTGATGCGGTGTGGACGGTAGTATAGGGCCTGTACTACCGAAGACACCGGATCAGTGCGCAGCCCAAGTAAGAATGTTTAGGGTACCAGGGATCAATTAGGAATGGGATATCGAGTGTGTGTACGCTCGAACGAGTCTCTTATATCTTGTGTTGTATTTCAGAGAGACATCAAGATTGGGACACGCTACATGTCAAGGACTAGCGAAGGGGGTGTGAGCGATGAGGAGCTCCGCCAGATTATTCATGATGAGGTGGCTGCTGCCATCCGTGCTGAGATTCCAGAGATGTTCGGGTCTATCAAGACCACAATGATTGAGACTTTTGATGAGCAGTATGCTGCTCTTACTGATGTTGTTGTTGCTGCATCCACTGCATCTGTTGTTGCTGCCAAGCCGCAGGGGGGTGACACGTTGCTATACCGGGAGTTCAGCAACACGAAGCCACCAGAGTTTGATGGGACACATGATCCGATAGCCGCGATGAGGTGGATCTCTGACATTGAGGGGTGCTCCTACACATTTTCATGTCCGGAGCATCTGAGAGTTCGGTTCGCGCTGAACCAGCTTCGCTTGGGGGCGAAGGACTGGTGGAAGTTTGTGACGGTGCACTATTCTTCTGCAGAGCTTGTTGTGGTGACCTGGGAGAGGTTCACCTCTATGCTTCATGATGAATACGTTCTCCGGTGGAAAGGGAGCGTTTGGCCCAGGAGTTCTTGACCCTCAAGCAGGGTACTGAGTCTGTTACCGTGATCACTAGGATGTTTCATGAGAGAGCGATGTTCTTCCCTGAGCACGTGTCTTCCGAGCTGGCACGTATGAGTCGGTATTTGAGTATTTTGAGGATAGACATCCGCGAGTTCATGGCGAACTCGACATACTGGACATTTGTCGAGCTTCAGGAAAATGCCCGAAAGAGGGAGATTGAGCTAGAAACTCAGGCCAGGGAGGAGGCGGAGTCTCAGGGGAGGGATCGGCGACCGGCACAGTCCCAGCCGGCTGCTAAGCGGGCTAAGCCCACCGATTCGAGATCAGGGAACCAGAAGGGCCGCACTTGTGGCAAGTGCGACAAGAGTCATGAAGGGTTGTGCAGAGCAAGGTCTTGCTACAAGTGTGGCAAGGAGGGGCACATGGCCAAGGATTGCCCCAAGGGGTTTGTAGTTTATTTTCACTGCAACCAGACCGGACACCGGAAGGCCGAGTGTCCGCAGTTATGAGGGTCAGCTTAGGGAGCTTCTCAGGGATCTATCCCTGTTGCTGTTCGAGCTACGAAGAGTCGGCCGGTGAAGGCCAAGGCGCCGAAGGCTCACATGAGAGCCTTCCAGTTGACAGTGGAGGAGGTCCGCGCAACACCCGATGTTGTGGTTGGTATGTATTCTTTCCTCTGTTTATTTTGAGTTTGTGGTGTTATGCTTATGTTGTGATATGTGTAAGTACATTTCTTGTGTCTTTTGTACCTGCTTCGGTGTTATTTGACTCGGGTGCGAGTCGGTCTTTTGTGTCGTTAGTCTTTAGTCAGCACATCAGTATTCGTCGTGAGGCGTTGAGTCGACCTTTGTGAGTTTCCATAGCTGACGAGAGAGCGGTGTATGCTACTGATGTGATTCGAGGATGTGTACTCGAGATCTTCGGCATTGAGTTTCTGATTGATTTGGTCCTGATTGCTATGGGAGATGTCTGTGTTATCGTGGGCATGGACTGATTGAGCAAATTTGGAGCGGTTATCGACTGCGAGTGACAGCTAGTGACCATACGAGACCCTAGTGGGGGAGTTCTTACGGTTTATGGTGAGGGTACCCGTTCTGGGTCGGCATTTTTTTCAGCCGCGAGAGAGAGGCAGAGTTTACAGCAGGGCTGTAGTGGGTATGTGGCTTATATGGTGGATACGAGGGTAGGTGCAGAGAGACCGAGTTCGGTCGATGAGGTCCCGATAGTGCGTGAGTTCCCGGATGTTTTCCCCGAGGAGTTGCTGGGTGTGCCTCCTGAGAGGCAGGTGGAGTTCTGTATCAATTTGGTTCCGGGGGCAGCGCCTATCGCCAAGGCGCCCTACCGCCTTGCACCTCCAGAGATGCAGGAGTTATCCTCGTAGCTTCAGGAGCTGCTGGGAAAGGGGTTTATACGGCCGAGTAGCTCGCCGTGGGGCGCGCCGATCCTTTTTGTCAAGAAAAAGGATGGTTCACACCGGATGTGCATTGATTACCGGGATTTGAACAAGATGACGGTCAAGAACCGTTACCCTTTACCGAGGATTGACGATTTGTTCGATCAGTTGCAAGGAGCATCTTGGTTCTCGAAGATTGATTTGAGGTCTGGATATCATCAGATGAGGGTGTGTGATGAGGATATCCAGAAGACAGCGTTCAGGACTCGTTATGGGCATTACGAGTTCGTGGTGATGCCTTTCGGGCTCACCAATGCACCAGCGGCGTTCATGGATCTCATGAACAGGGTGTGTAGGCCGATGTTGGATCGTTCAGTGATTGTGTTCATTGATGATATATTAGTGTATTTGAGATCCAGAGAGCAACATGAGGAGCATTTGAGGGAGATCCTCGGAGTTCTGAGATCGGAGAGGCTTTACGCCAAATTCTCTAAGTGCGATTTCTTGTTACGAGAGGTCCAGTTTCTAGGATACCTCGTTAAACATAATGGAATATTGGTCGATCAGGCCAAGATTGAGGCGGTGATGATTTGGGAGGTGCTTAGATCCCCTTCGGAGATCAGGAGTTTCCTGGGGTTGGCTGGTTATTATCGGAGATTCATCCAGGATTTCTCCAGGATTGTTGTTCCTCTCACCAGACTAACCTGGAAGGGCGTGACTTTCAGTTGGGGCCCGGAGTAGCAGGCCTCATTCGAGATACCTCGCATGAGATTGTGCGAAGCCCCAGTGTTGGCCCTTCTGGAGGGAATGGAGGACCTTGTGGTATATTGTGACACGTCAATATCGAGACTGGGTGCGGTGCTAATGCAGAGAGGGCATGTGATAACATACGCATCGAGGCAGCTGAATCCTCATGAGACGAGGTATCCTACTCACGATTTGGAGTTGGGGACTATGGTGTTCTCCCTCAAGATCTGGCGTCACTATTTGTATGGGGTTCGGTGTACTATATACACGGACCACAAGAGCTTGAAGTATCTGATGGATTAGCCCAACCTGAACATGTGTCATAGGAGATGGTTGGACGTGGTAAAGGATTATGAGTGTGAGATCCTGTACCACCCGGGCAAGGCTAACATAGTAGCTGATGCCTTGAGTCACAAGGCAGAGAGTGCCCCTTTGCGAGGTGTGTGTATGAGGTTGACAGTGATGACTCCGGTGTTCGACACCATTCGGGAGGCCCAAGTAGAGCCCATGAGACCGGAGAACCGCAAGCGAGAGCGGGTGATTGGACAGATATCTGAGTACATTGCCGATAGCCGGGGGCTTATGACCTTCCGGGGCCGGATTTGGGTGCCATTTGAGGGCGGAGCACGTGCCATTTTGATAGAGGAGGCGCACAGGTCGAGGTTTTCGATCCATCCCGAGGCCACTAAGTTGTATTTGGACCTGAAAAAAGACTATTGGTGGCCCTGTATGAAGAGGTATGTGGCGTGGTTTGTAGAGAGGTGCTTGACCTGTCGCAGGGTTAATGCAACGACCCTAAAATACTACCCAAAAATTTCAATTTTTATTATAACAAAACCATGTAACTGAGTATCACATAATAAAAGCCATATGCTGCGTGTTCAAAATCCATAATAAAATACTGTGAGAAAGATGTATCACATCTGTATCCAAACATATCAAAAACTGAATCAACTCCTAGGACAAAACTAAAGATGTGGTGTATGCGATGCCATCATCCCGAGCTCTTCCCTTTGCTTGCGGAAGTACCTGAAACCAAAACTGAAACTGTAAGCACGAAGCTTAGTGAGCTCCCCCAAACTACCACATACCATGCAATAACATATAAAGCACATACTGGGGCCTTGCCCCCTCCATCGGACCGAAGTCCGAAGCTGACTGACTGGGACCTTGTCCCCTACATCGGACCGAAGTCCGAAGCTGACTGACTGAGACCTTGTCCCCTACATCGGACCGAAGTCCGAAGCTAACTGACTGGGACCTTGTCCCCTACATCGGACCGAAGTCCGAAGCTAACTGACTGGGACCTTGTCCCCTACATCAGACCGAAGTCCGAAGCTAACTGACTAGGACCTTGTCCCCTACATCGGACCGAAGTCCTAAGCTAACTGACTGGGACCTTGTCCCCTACATCGGACCGAAATCCGAAGCTGACTGATCATAGCATCACATATCAATTAGCATAAGCACATAACTCCTGTCTGAGCCACGGAGGTGTCAAACATACTAACTACTACATTAGACCGAAGCCCAAAAACTACTGCTAACTGACCGGGCCGGCATTGTGGCCTTAGACCCGTTCCTACTGGAAGGAAACTCACCTCGTGAACTGGCTGCTGTGTGTATGGCTCTGGAAGCTAACTGTTGCTGCTCCGGTATCTCCCCGGCTACAAATCCATAACACACTCAATCAAATGCTAATCACTGCACTGGGGTAAAATGACTCTTTTACCCTTGGTCAAAGTCAACTCTCTTGGTCAAAGTCAACCTACAGTTGACCTGACTCGCCGAGTTGGGCCGCCAACTCGTCGAGTCCCTATCCTCACTTCTCAAACCTACTCGCTGCTACTCGTCGAGTATGGCATCAACTCGACGAGTTCCCTTTCGAATCTAAACTCAGGCAATCTGCATCCGACTCGCCGAGTCGTATGAACAACTCGACGAGTTGTTCTTCGAGCTAAGAAGATTGTCTTGGACTCGCCGAGTTGTATGAACAACTCGCCGAGTCCCTCCATTACTGAGTCTGGCCTCCAACTCACAGAGTCCACTCTACTACTCACTGGTCCCCACTCGGCATCACTCAAGAAGGGAAAATCGGGGACTCGCGACTCGACTCGCCGAGTCACATCCATGCAGCTACTCTAAACTCGATTCTGCTTGAATCCATCGTCTGAAACTTATAGATCTGGGCTTCCTTAACTCGATTAGCACGTAAAGATTCTATCTTTACGTGCCCATAAGCGATCAAGAAGATAATAAGGCTCAAAAAGCATCATAAAGGCTAGATCTAGGGTTCTTATGCAAAGCATCCTCAAAAAGGCAATAGATCCGGGCTCTACAACTCTTAAATGAACAGATCTAGGGATATCTCGACCTATTAAGGCATCCATACAACCACAAGGCTTGGAAAAAGCATCAAACTAGCCCTAGAAGAGTTCTAATGGAGGTCTAAAGCATAAAACAGAAGGAATCCGGGAAATACCTCAATGAACTCTGATTTTGCCCTTGGATCTTTGCTCTACACCTCTTCTCTTTGCTCCTTTCTTCTTCTTCTTCTTCAAGCCTACAAAATCCACACACAAAAGCACTTAAAACAATAAGGGATGGATTATGGTTTTCTCACAGCTCTCTGAGGGTGAAGGAGGTGCGTTTGGGGCACATAACATTGCTTAAATAGGGAGCAAACCGGGGATTTAGGGTTTCTTCCTGGCAGGCAGACTCGCCGAGTCCCGAATATGGACTCGCCGAGTCACCGACTAACACGTGCACAAAATCCTGTCCCTACTCGGCGATTCGGGCTATAGACTCGCCGAGTCCCTCTTGAAAACTTCTAATTAAATGCCATGGAAGCAACATACCAGAGATGGGTCGTTACAATTCTCCCTCACTTGTCTCAGACTTCGTCCTCGAAGTCTGTTACGGCTGAATCTGCAAATAACTCTGGGTAGTGCTCTCTCATATCCTCCTCAGCCTCCCACGTCCACTCAGACCCCTTTCGGTGCTGCCACTACACCTTCACTAACCGAATCTCCTTGTTCCTCAAGGTCTTTGTCTTCCGGTCCAGAATCACGACCGGCCTCTCAATATAATTCAGGCTGCTATCAACCTGAATATCCTCCAGGGGAACAACTGCTGACTCATCCACCAAACACTTCCTCAACTGAGACACATGGAAAGTGTTATGGATCTGGCTAAGCTCTACAGGAAGATCCAACCGATAAGCAACCCGACCCACCCGGGCCAAAACCCTGAGAGGACCAATAAACCTGGGACCCAACTTTCCCCTCTTCCGGAACCTGATGACACCCTTCCAAGGTGAGACCTTCAGAAGGACCATATCACCCACCCGGAACTCCAAGTCTGAACGCCTCCTGTCGGCGTAACTCTTCTGCCGACTCTGCGCAGTCTGCAGTCTACTACGGACCTGCTGGATCAACTCGGTCGTCTTGAGCACCACCTCTGTGCTCCCAATGACTCGCTGACCGACCTCGCCCCAACAAATCGGGGTCCTACACTTCCTCCATAAAGCATCTCAAAGGGAGGTCGATCAATGCTCGCATGATAACTGTTGTTATACGAAAATTCCGCTAACGGAAGATACGTATCCCAACTGCCACCGAAATCGAGAACACATGCCCTGAGCATGTCCTCGAGAGTCTGAATCGTCCTCTCGCTCTTCCCGTCCGTCTGAGGGTGGAAAGCGGTGCTGAAATGGAGACGAGTACCCATCTTGTCGTGGAACCGCTTCCAGAATCTGGATGTAAAACGAACATCTCGGTCTGACACCACCGATACTGGCACTCCATGACGTGCCACGATCTCACGCACATAGATATCGGCTAACTTTTCTGCCGATATACTCTCCTGGATCGGGATAAAATGAGCACTCTTCGTCAACCGATCCACTACTACCCATATCGAATCTACTCCTCGTGCGGTCCTAGGAAGCTTGGTGATAAAATCCATGGTGATGTCCTCCCATTTCCACACGGGAATGTCTAATGGTTGCATCTTGCCGTGAGGCCTCTGGTGCTCTGCCTTGACCTTCCTGCAGGTCAGGCATCTCTCAACATACCAAGCGACGTCCCGCTTCATGCAGGGCCACCAATAATCGGGTCGAAGATCTCTGTACATCTTCGTCGCCCCTGGGTGGATAGAAAATCGAGACTTATGAGCCTCGTCCATCAACACCTGCCGTACTCCACCCCAGTACGGTACCCACACCCTCCCATGAAGCGTCAGCAATCCCCGACTGTCATAATCAAATGAAGCTACTCGGCCCAGTATTCTCTCACACTTTTGCCTCTCCTCCTTGAGGCCCTCAACCCGAGCCTCCTTGATCCGCTCCAACAATGGAGTGATCACTGTCATCCTCAAATACAAATCCCTGATATTGGTTGCCGACACTTTGCAGCTTAGGGCGTCGGCCACCACGTTGGCCTTCCCTGGGTGGTAAAGGATCTCACAATCATAATCCTTCAGCACATCCAACCATCTCCTCTGCCTCATGTTCAGACTCGGCTGATCCATAAGGTACCTCAAACTCTTGTGATCCGTGTAGATAGTACAATGGACCCCATAAAGATAATGTCTCCAAATCTTGAGGGCAAACACAACCGCCCCCAGCTCTAAATCATGGGTAGGATAATTAGCCTCGTGAGGCTTCAACTGTCTCGAGGCGTAAGCTATCACATGGCCTCGCTGCATCAACACTGCTCCCATACCTGTGATCGAGGCATCACAGTAGACTACGAAGTCCTCTACTCCCTCTGGCAAGGTAAGGATCGGAGCCTCGCACAATCTCTGTCTGAGGATCTCAAACGCTGCCTGCTGCTCAGGCCCCCAACAAAATACCACCGACTTCTTGGTCAGTCGGGTGAGCGGCACTGCTATCTTGGAGAAATCCTGAATGAATCTCCAGTAATACCCTGCCAACCTAAGGAAGCTCCGAATTTCGAATGGAGACTTCGGGACCTCCCACTGCATCACGGCCTCTATCTTGGCCGGATCTACCAATATACCCTTCTGGTTGACGAGGTGACCAAGGAACTGCACCTCGCGCAACCAGAACTCACACTTGGAGAACTTTGTGAAAAGTCTCTCCCTCCTCAAAGCTTCTAGCACCTCCCTCAGGTGCTCCTCGTGCTACTCATGCATCTTGGAATACACCAAGATATCATCTATGAATACTATCACTAACCGATCCAGCATCGGCCTGCACACGCGATTCATTAGATCCATGAACGTGGCTGGAGCAATGGTGAGCCCAAATGGCATCACCACAAACTCATAATGACCATACCTGGTCCTGAAAGAAGTCTTCTGCACATCCTCATCCCTAACCCGCATCTGATGATACCCGGAGCGTAGATCGATCTTGGAGAACCAAGACGCTCCCTGAAGCTGATCAAACAAATCATCTATCCTCGGAAGTGGGTAACGGTTCTTCACCGTTACCTTATTCAACTCCCGGTAATCTATGCACATACGATGCGAACCATCCTTCTTCCTCACAAACAGGATCGGCGCTCCCCAAGGCGAACTACTCGTCCGAATGAAACCCTTGTCTAGTAGCTCCTGCAGCTGCGTAGACAACTCCTGCATCTCAGGGGGAGCTAGACGATACGGTGCCTTGGCTATCGGAGCCGCACCAGGAATCAGGTCGATCCTAAACTCAACCTGTCTCTCAGGAGGTATTCCCGGTAAATCCTCGGGAAATACATCCGGGAAGTCTCGCACTATCGGAACATCATCAACTGCCGTCTTGCCCTTCTCCCGGGCATCCAAGACATAAGCTACATAACCCGCGCAACCCTGCTGGAAATAACGTCTCGCTCTCGCGGCAGAACAAAAGGTTGGTCCGTGCTGTGGCCTCTCGCCCTGAATCACTAACTCTCCCCCACTGGGAGCGCGAACCCTCACTAACTACTGCTCACAATCAATCACCGCCCCATTGGGGCTCAGCCAATCCATGCCTACTATAACCTTATTCCCTCGTAGGGGAATAGGAACCAGGTCCACTGGAAACTGCTTGTCAAACAACTAAAGCGAACACCCTCTATATACCCTGGCGACCCTCACGGTCCTGTCATCTGCTATCTCAACCTCTAGTGAACAATTCAGCTCCCCTGGAGCTCTACTAAATCTCTTGCTAAGCGCAAGTGATACGAATGATCGGGTAGCCCCCGAATTGAATAATACAATAGCAGAAATGTCGTTCACAGAGAACGACCCTATACAAAACATATAATCATAAGCAACAATCAATCAGTAAAAATAGAGATGAAGGGAAGTTACATACCCGTCACCACATCAGGAGTCGCTCGCGCCTCCTCTGCTGTCATCTGAAACGCCCTACTCTTCGCCACTGACGCCTCGGCTCGGCCCTGCCGGCCATCTGTAATCCTCAAAGTAGCAGGGGCAGGCGCAACCACCTTCCCTGCTACAGCTAAACTCGGACACTGGGACTTTTTATGTCCCCTCTGATTGCACTGAAAGCAAATCAGATCTGATGCTGCAACGACAAAAACAAGAGCCGTATATGTCACACCCCCAAACCTGAACGGCAGAAACGTTCGGGGGCGGATGACTTCATGCGGTAACGTAAAAAATGAATACATAGTAAAGAAAGCAATACAACCATCATATATATAATTGAAAGTTTACATTTGTCAAAAGTTACATGTTCAAAACCAATTACAATATGATGTCAAAATACGAGATTAAACTGGCGCCGCAACATCCCTTCATCAAAAGCAAAATGAATACCTGAAATTTACTGAATTCCTGGGACATACAAATAAATTTTGAAAGAGTAGATCAGCATTTAAGCTGGTGAGTTTCATAAGTATTTAAATGACAATGTTTGAATGAAATGAAATGTTTTGTCTTTGTTTGTTTGTGTTTAGAAAATCCTATATTTTCTACTAGTATAATAGTAGCCTTCACTCAAGACCAATGTTTGTTTCTAAAATGTATGTAAGTGTAAAATAACCAATGACTTTGAAAACCTTGTAAATCAATGCATCTTTAATACCCCTTGTGAGTTTTATAACCATACTATTGACTCGGAATGCCTATACGCAACGTTCTTCAGGCATTGGAATGTTATGACGTTTGTCACCCCAAACGGTGGACTGCAACTAACAGTCAGGGCGCGGGTTGTCAAGCCCGTATAGATCTATATACAAACACCACGCTCCCCCTCCAAGGGATTCTGGTATATAATACAGGACTTGAAATGTGTACTCGAACGTACATGAAGTTAGTGTCTCACAAAACCGTGGTATAAAAACAGATATACTTGTTAAAATGTTACGTTTGTTCTTGTATACGAAAGTAAACTTCTTGAAATTCATGTTTCTAGTACATAAGAGTTAGAAATTTGTTCGTAAAACTATACCTATTATAGTTTTCTAAAAGTGTGTCTTGTTTGTTTAGAAATACCTAGAAAAGAAATCACTTGTTTATGAAAGCATAGATTTTTGGTGTAGAGTCCAAGATAGACAAGAATAATCTAAGAAAAGTTTAGTTTATACATGCATTACAACAATTTTATATTTCAAAAGATAGAATGCTATTTTAACATATGTTATATATATGAAAGTTCCTTATAAAGTTTGTAAATCGCATGTGATTTGGATATATAAAAGCATATAAAAGAGTTTCTTTATGTAACACACGATAATACTCGTGTGTTTTACTTGTAATCCCCCCCTTGAAAGCATATAAAAGAATTTAAAGAATATTTAAAAGGTAGATTAAGGGGTATGAACTCACTTGAAAGTTTGAAGATAGCGAGATGGAAAAACCGGGCAGAGTTTCGTCTCGGGAAACGGATTTTCCTCGGGATTCTCGGGAATCTCGGGAGTAAAATCGACCCTCGGGACTTGAGCAAAAAGACCAGAGCTTCGGGTTTGAACGGGCACGGAAAATGAGGCAAGATTGTGAGAGAGAGGAGAGAAATGAGCCCTTTTCTTGGAAGCCCTCGCATCCTATTTATAGGAAGGCTGAACCGCCTCGGTACGCGGGGCGTACGCTCGTACGCAGCGCGTACGCGTACGTCATGCATGACCGAAGCGTCGACTGCCTCGGCTTCGGATGGGACGGGTTGCTGGGGAGACGGGTCGGATGGGACGGCGGGTCGGACGGGACAGCGGGTCGGACGGGTCGGATACTTCGGACGGGTCGGATACCTCGGATAGGGCGACGTGGACGATCAGAGGCCAAGTCTCTCGGGTACGCAGGGCGTACGCTGCGTACCCGGATGAGGACGCTGACTCCTCTTCGGATAAGGTCCGAATTTTGAATTAAATAAATATATAATTTATTTAATAAACTTCAAAAATTCATATCTTCTTCATACGAACTCCGTTTTCGATGGTCTTTATATCCACGCGTAGGTGAGACTACGCTCTACAACTTTCGTTTAGACTCCGACGGCAAATTCCGAAATTATTTTTTTTATTATTTAATTTAAACTCATCGTGTTTAAGGAATTTCTTTGAAAATTCATAACTTCTTTATCTGATGTCGGTTTTTGCCAGACTTTTTACCGCTGGAATACCATTGTCGAGACCTTCGATTCTCGTTTAGGTCATTCCGGCCAAAAGTCGCTCGATTTCCGATTCGAGTTTTTAGCTGTCTGTTGCTAAGCCGAACTTGGAAAAATCATAACTTCGCTATATGAAGTCGGATTTGGGCGTTCTTTTCACGTACGATCATGGTTCAAAGACATTTAAACATAGAAGGAAATTTAATAGAACTTTTTGCACATTTTATTATGAAAGTAAATTTTATTACTCAAAAGTGGTTACAATACTTGACCCTTTTTGGTCATTACAAAGAGTTGAAATATCGGGTTGTCACATCATCCCCCCGTTAGAGAGAATTTCGTCCCGAAATTTAAAGTAGTAAAGATACTAGTGAACATGAAAGAGATGAGGGTACTTTTGTTTCATCTGATCTTCGCGTTCCCATGTGAATTCAGGTCCCCGCTTGGCGTTCCAGCGAACCTTCATGATGGGTATGCGACTTTGTTTTGTTTGTTTGACCTCTCGGTCCATGATTTCTACTGGTTCTTCCACAAAGTTGAGGCTCTCGTTGATCTCCATCTTGTCGAGTGGAATAACAAGAGTCTCGTCGGACAGACACTTTTTCAAGTTTGAGACGTGGAAGGTTGGATGGATGTTACTAAGTTCGTGCGGTAGGTTAAGCTTGTAAGCCACAGGGCCGATTCTGGAAAGGATCTCGAAAGGCCCTATGTATCTTGGATTTAGTTTCCCACGCTTTCCAAATCGTATTAAACCCTTCCACGGTGAGACCTTTAATAAGACGTGGTCTCCTACCTGGAATTCCAAAGGTTTCCTCCTTTGGTCAGCGTAGCTTTTCTGTCGGTCTATAGAGGCTTTCAATCGTTCACGAATCTGAACGATCTTCTCTTTCGTTTCTCGTATGATTTCCGGACCGGTGAGAGTGCTTTCAGGAACTCTTCCTCTAGCTAACTGGGTATCGCCAACCTCAATCCAGCACAGAGGGGATCTGCACTTTCGACCATAGAGGGCTTCAAACGGAGCAGCCTTTATGCTTGTATGATAACTATTGTTGTATGAAAATTCGACAAGGGGTAAATGAATATCCCATGCCTTTCCAAAGTCAATCACACAGGCTCTCAGCATATCTTCTAAAGTTTGTATTGTTCTCTCACTTTGTCCGTCTGTTTGTGGGTGGTAGGCCGTACTCATGTCTAGCCAAGTTCCCAGGGAACTTTGTAATGACTGCCAGAATCTTGAAGTGAATCTACTATCTCGATCGGAGATAATGGATATCGGAACACCATGCAGTCGCACTACTTCCCTTAAGTAAGTTCTTGTAAGCTTCTCCCGTTTGTCAGTCTCCTTGATGGGTAGGAAATGCGCGGATTTGGTCAATCTGTCGACAATGACCCATATGGTATCGAGTCCACTTGTCGTCTTGGGTAACTTGGTTATGAAGTCCATAGTAATCCGCTCCCATTTCCATTCTGGTATCTCTGGTTGTTGTAGTAATCCTGACGGTTTCTGATACTCGACCTTAACCTTAGCGCAAGTAAGACATTTACTCACGAAGGTAGCAATTTCTGCTTTCATGTTAGGCCACCAGTACAGTTTCTTAAGATCCAGATACATTTTATCTGAACTCGGGTGAACGGAATATCTTGAGTTGTGAGCCTCGGTCATGACTACGTTTCTGAAACCACCATGTTTCGGGGTCCAGATTCGGTCCATGAGATAGTAGGCTCCGCCACCCTTGACTTCTAGATTCTTCTCCATTCCTCGCAGGGATTCACCCGCCACATTTTCAGGTTGCAAAGCTTCCATTTGTGCTTCCTTAATTTGTGTGGATAAGTGGGAATGGATAGTCATGGTCAGAGATTTGACCCTCCGACCAGTGTATTCCTTTCGACTGAGGGCGTCGGCTACTACGTTGGCCTTGCCAGGATGATAACAAATTTCGCATTCGTAGTCATTCAGTAACTCAACCCATCGTCGTTGTCGCATGTTGAGTTCCTTTTCATCGAAAATGTGCTGAAGGCTCTTGTGATCGGTGAAAATAGTACTCTTTGTTCCGTATAAGTAGTGCCTCCAGATCTTCAGAGCAAATACCACTGCTCCTAACTCGAGATCGTGTGTCGTATAGTTCACTTCGTGTGTCTTAAGCTGTCGGGAGGCATAAGCGATAACCTTCCCTCTCTGCATAAGAACACAACCAAGTCCTTGATTTGACGCATCGCAATACACTACGAAGTCTTCTATTCCTTCGGGGAGGGATAGTATCGGTGCGGTGCACAAGGCCTGCTTTAGTGTCTGGAATGCCTTCTCTTGTTTCGCTTCCCAGTCAAAGGCCACACCTTTCTGGGTTAATGTAGTAAGAGGTTTTGCAATGCTCGAAAAGTTCTTTATGAATCTGCGATAGTAGCCAGCTAGACCTAGAAATTGACGAATTTATGTAGATGTCTTTGGTGCCGACCAGTTCTCAATAGCCTTAATTTTGGAGGGGTCCACGTGTATACCTTTCTCGCTAACAACGTGACCTAAAAATTTGACTCTTCGAATCCAAAATTCGCATTTAGAGAACTTCGCATAGAGTTTCTCCGTTCGTAGTGTTTCTAGGACTTTTCGTAGGTGCTGACTATGCTCTTCCTCACTTCGAGAGTAGATAAGTATATCATCGATAAAGATGATGACGAACTGATCCAAGTAAGGGCGGCATACTCTATTCATTAGGTCCATAAATACTGCTGGTGCATTGGTTAATCCGAACGGCATCACCACGAATCCGTAGTGTCCATAACGAGTTCGGAAAGCTGTCTTTGGAATGTCCCCCTCTAGAACTCGTAGTTGGTGATATCCGGATCGTAGGTCTATCTTTGAGAAGTAGTTCGCTCCTTGAAGTTGATCGAATAGGTCGTCAATGTGGGGTAGAGGATAGCGGTTCTTGACAGTAAGTTTGTTCAGCTCTCTGTAGTCGATGCACATACGGAACGATCCGTCTTTCTTCTTTACAAACAAGACCGGTGCTCCCCAAGGTGAGAAACTTGGTCTTATGAATCCTTTTTGAAGGAGTTCATTAAGTTGACTGGAAAGTTCCTGCATCTCTGCTGGTGTGAGACGGTAAGGCGACTTTGCTACTGGGGTAGCTCCTGGAACTAAGTCGATTCTGAACTCGACTTCGCGTTGCGGTGGTAATCCTGGTAGTTCTTCTGGAAAGATATCGGGAAAGTCGCGTACTACCAAGATGCTCTTGATGTCCTTCAGTTCTTGACTTGTATCAACGATGTGTGCTAGGAATGCTCGACAATCCTTCCGCAAGCACTTTCGAGCTTGGATGCACGAAATGATGCGAAGGTTTGTTCTAGATTTGTCGCCGTAGATAACTAATGTTTCGTTGTTAGGGAGGTTAAGACGGACTGCTTTCTCAAAGCACATGATGTCGGCGCGAAGAAGACTCAACCAATCCATGCCGACTATGACGTCGAAACTTTTAATTTGGACCGGCATGAGATTGATTGGGAAAGAATGGCCGTCTAATGTTAACGTACAGCCCATGTATATGCAATTAGTGTTTTCGGTTTTTCCATTGGCCATCTCTACAGTGAATGATTTTTCTAACTTGCTAGGTTTAGGTTTAAGTAAATGAATAAAGTTTTGACTCACGAAGCTTCTCTCCGCTCCACTATCGAATAATATGCATGCATATGAATTATCGAGAAGGAACGTACCAGCAACTATAGTTGGGTCAGCTACAGCTTCGTCGTGGCCTATTGCCAAAACTCGTCCCACACCTCCGGTGCCTGCTGCCTTAGGACAGTTCCTCTTATAGTGGCCCACCTCACCACAACCGTAGCAAGTCTGCCCCACACCCGCACCGGGAACTTGAGTGATCGGCTTTGCGGGTTCCTTGCAGAAACGGGCTGTGTGTCCTTTCCTGTTGCAGTTGGCGCACTGCATTTCTCGACAAGGTCCATGGTGGTGGTAATTGCATTTGGTGCACTTTGGGAGGTTACCTATATAAGGCTTTGTTGGGTAGGTATTTGTAGGAGCTGTAGTAGGTACAGTGGCAGCATTCACTGAAACCAGTTGTTTCTTTGCGGATTCTTGGGAAGACCCACCCTTCCCTCTATTCCACACTCTCTTTCTGCCATTGTTGTTGTTGTTGTTGTTGTTGTTGTTGTTTCCTTTCTGTGGTGCTGGTGCAGAAGTGGTTGAGTTCTGATGACCTCCGTATTCAATCAGAGATTGTGCCAGTTCCTTAGCACTTTCAAAGGTGTCAGGTTTAGAAGCTAACACGCTTGATCGCATTTGGGGCGTCAGTCCCCAGATGTACCTTTCTATTTTCTTGCTCTCGGGAGCAATCATATCTGGACAAAGGATTGCCAGCTAGCAGAATCTGTTGGTATAAGTAACGATGTCGGTACCAACCATTCCGAGAGTCCATAGCTCGTGTTCAAGCTTTTGAATCTCTCCCCGTGGGCAGTATTCTCTCATCATCATGGCTTTCAGGCTCTCCCAGCTTATGGAGTTTGCCACGATTAGGGTAAGTACTTTAATGTGGCCATTCCACCAAGTTAAAGCTTTATCAAGAAGGGTGAAAGTTGCAAATTTGACCTTGCTGTGCTCGGGACAGGAGCAGATTTCAAAGACTGCCTCCGTCCTTTCAATCCACTGCCTCAGGGCCATTACACCACCAGTTCCATAAAACATCCGGGGCTTGGCATTAGTGAAGTCCTTATAGGTGCATTCTCGAGGTGGTCCATGACTCTCGCCATGGTTGGATAGATGTGCCAGATCCCGAGCCATTAGTATTCGAGTTATTGATCTGTGACATGGCAGCGGCCACCGCTGCGGTGACTGCTGCTTGAAACATAACAGCATCAAATTGAGGTGGTGGAGGTGGTGGTACAGGTGTTTCCTCACCGATGTTTCACCTTGGATTCCTACGTGGAGGCATCCTTCAACTGTAGGTTGAAAAGACAAGGATAAGAATTTCATAGAATAGAAAATGTATGTGTCTCATGAACTAAATCGCCATAGTTCAACAACAGATGATAGTATGAGTCTTAAAATAGAAGAATGAAAGTTTATTTGTAAGACTGAAGGTATGAAACAAGTATTTGGTTTCTCAAAGACCATTCAAGGTTTGAACGAAATACTTAACATAGTGGTAATAGTGTCACTTATATTAATATAAAAGTTGTTACAACGATCATGAAAATTTGACCCCTATAAGTGTCTCCGATTACAAAGTTCGAGAAATTTAAAGACTTTTAGCCGAGGTCCTAAGCTATAACAAAATTTGAGTCCTTGACAAGCACTACTTGCGTCGAAGGTTGCGCTTGGAGCTTGACTCCGCATCTGATTGCTTTGACTCCATTAAACGCCTATCAAAAGCGGCTTGTTGTTCCCTCAGTTCAGCGAGGGCTGCAATCACTTGCGCTTGAAATGCTTCGGTTTGGAGTTGAGCATTGTCTTGTATCTTGTCCAGCCTACGGATGTCAGAAGTGTGAACCTGCACTTCCACGTTGACATCCCGGAGTCGACTAGCTTGAACTCCAGACTGATAGGACTGATTGGCTAACTTACCCACCATTACTGGGAGTGCTCGATCAGCCGAACCTCCACCGCGGACATCATAGAAGTCCCGGCACATGCCGTAGGGAGGGCGTAGGTTTTGCTGTTGGCTCCAATGGTGGAGGTGACTTCCCCAGACGGGAGTCGGTCCTTGAAAGTTCCTTACGAAGACGGGAGGTTGAATGGGTGGTGGATCGATAACTTCCGGCTCTGAGTCGGTACCGGAGTCATCACCCACTTCTATGGGTTCCTCGTCCTCTTCGGGATCATCTTCGATCCATCCTCCGTTGCCTTGGTTGGGAAAGTAGGGGTCGCCAGGGTGGTGAAATCCAGCCATTTGACTGTACGAGAAATAGGGTTATAAGAATGGAATAAAGTTGAAACATGCAAAACATGTAAGTTAAACTAGTTTAGATCGCAAATACTCCTATAGTATTCTAATTCTTGTGTTTGATTCTTGTAATGGTTTGGTAAGGTTTGACTTGTTGCTTACTACGATCATTCCTCGATATACGTTGGTCCAATCTCGGGCAAATATAGTTGATCACGCTATATTTGTCCAAAATCTGATTACATATATCGAGTCTCAATCGTAGTGTCAACTTGTCTAAATACTTGTATAGTTGTATAACATGAAAATAATTTGTGGTATGCATGTAATTGTACTTAAATGAACTATCAATTTAAGTTGTGTTGGGCTGAAAAGAGTTTTTATGTTGCGTCTTTTGGGCTCGTTAGATTAGCCTTTTATTCTCCGGTTTTGGGCCTGTCCAACCGAGAGCCTTTTATGTATAGTATTTAAGTTAATGCTTGCATGCATATTAGGTTAAGATTCATAAGATTATAGAGATTATCGACATAGCGATTTATCAAGAGTACAATATTTTTCCAGTAATCGTTCTTGTAATCTTCCAATCCTTTACAGTTGATGTTCTTAATCGAGCTCTTCTAAGGATTTTATTTAATCATTCGACACGTTTGATTCAAGCTGTTTGTTCTTATTATTGCGTTTTTACTGTTTTAAATTCATATACTTGTTCAAGATCTAATCGATCTTCTTAGATTAAAAGTTGTTTTAATCCCATCAATTGGTATCAGAGCAGGAGGCTCTGTAATCGATACACATCTTTTCTGTGAAAAAGATTTCCATTAGGGTTTTCCGCAATCATCGATATTTATTGAGCCGTCATCTTAATTGACGTATCTTAGTATTTATTGTTTTGCCCTAATCTGCTTTATTACAAGTCTGATCTTTGAACAGGTTTTTACGATCATTATGGACGCAACGCAATCAAACCCTATTAATATTTCCAACAGCATCGGTTCGACGACAAAGATTCCAATCTTGTACACCCATGACTATGAAGTATGGGCGCATCATTTCGAAGATTATGTGATTGGATCGGAGGACAATGGTTATCTCATATGGGAAGCCATCATCAGTGGACCGTTTTCTCATTCTACGACGTCCAGAATCATTAAGACGCAAAAAGAGTACAATGATCTGCTCAAGGACGTGATGAATATCACGCAAGATGAAAAAGACAAACTCCAGTGCAATATTAAGGCACTTAGGTTGATCAGATTCGCCCTTCAGTCCGACACATTCAGGCTGGTCAGCTCATGCACTACGGCGAAGGAAGTGTGGGATAGACTTCACGAACTGTATTCCACAGACGAAGATCTTGAACATTCCATCCAAACCTTGCTTCTATCTGAATTTGGTGAATTCAGGCAAGGGGCCGAAGAAACTGTGACCCAGACGTTTGATCGCTTCAATCATCTTCTCAGCAAGATGATCAAACACGACATTGAAAGGAAGCTCATCGAACAAAAGGTTACTTTCTTGAACGGACTGCGATCTGAATGGAGAACAGTTGTTTCCACAGTCAAAGCCCATGAACAGTTTAAATCATATTCTTTGGCAAAACTGGTGGGTATCCTAAAGTCCCAAGAGAAGATTGTGGTTCAAGAGAAGAATGTTGTCTCCAGTCTTGGTTCGTTGGCCCTCCTATCTAAAAGTAAAGCTGTGGTGGAGGATGAAGAGCTCAACTTGGAAGAATATGACCTCTCAACTGAGGATTATGCCATGATGGTATCCAATCCTAAGAGGTTCATAAAGAAGAGATTCCCCAGCAACAAAAACCGAAACTGGCAGGGGAGTTACAGCTCAGAAAAAGCAAACAATGAACCGAAAGCTGAGGAGCCCAAAAAGGAACCGAAAGCAGATGGCGATTCCGGAGTAAGCTGTTTCTATTGTGGTGGCAAGAACCACTACACTAAGGACTGTGTTCTTAAGAAGATGGCTGAAAAGGACAATGGAAATGATGAGGAAGCTATGCTGCAGAAAAGATTGGATGATTTGAGAAAGAAGAAGTCTACCACTAACCCTTCTATTAATGCTCTTATTGTGCAGCGTTCGGTCAATGAAGATGAGTTCGGTAGCACTGAAGTTTGGTCTACTGACTCAGAAGACGAAGAAGTGAGGAAGCCTACTCATGGAAAGGCATATGTGGCTAAGGAGAAAAGCAGTGGTGGAAAATGCTTCATGGTGACTGAAGTGTCTCAAATGAGGGGATACAACACCGATGGAGGAAGCAATGGACCGAAGGTGTAGGAAGATATGTGCTTTACGGCCAAACCACTCAGCCAGCAGTTCAATGAACTCGATGAACTGATAAAGAAGGTACAATATGTTTTTATTTCATCTAAAGTACCATCATCCTCATATGAGAAAGAACTAAAAAACGTTAACACAAGAATTTCCCATTTAGATAGTAGCTTAACTCAAACTCGAGTCACCAATTCTAACCTGACTGATCAATTAAGCAGGGTGGCGTCGAAGAGTGAGGAGCGGCGAATGTGGATTAAGTTAAAAGAGTCGGAATTAATTAAAGTTAAAGACGCAAACATTTATTTGCAGAGAGACAATTTGAAATTGTTAAAACAACGAAATGTTTTTTGTTTAATAGCTAAACGTTTATATTCCAATATTACTCAACTTCACTTGGATTGTGAGATAGGCCAAAAGATCCATCGTATGATTTTGCCCTTCCTAGAATTTAAGGAGGATGAAATCGATGCCGAAGCTTACAATTGTGAGAGTGTGATATCGTCTGATGATGTCAACCCAACTTATAAAATTGGACTGGACAAAATTGAGTCCTTCATCAAATCCAAAGACCACAAGGACATGCTCAAAAATCTTTTGGATGAAAATGACAGACTTAAACTGAGAACCGAAACCATACAAAAGTTTGACTCTCTAAACGCCAAAGTAAGCTCAGAAAATAAAATCGATGTTGAAAATGCATCTGAGCTTAACGAGGACGAAAACATGAGTGAAATTTCTGTAGAGGATACGGTTGACTGCTCAGAATTTGTTAAAAGCGAAACTGAAAACCACAAAAATCTTATTTCTGAAAATTCTGTGGAATTCGCTAGATTGTCCCAACAAAAGTCCCCGAAATTAGTAGAAAAAGCTGTTGTGTATCAAAAGGTCAGGACCACTCCAAATCAGGTATACAAGGTAACTGGAGTAACCGAACATCAAACAGCTGAACTCACAGCTATTGTTAACGAAGACAATGCTGATGGCTGTGATGAGTATTTCTGGGAAGCTCCTATTGATAATGGAAACGAAACCGTTGGTCTTTCTGAAAGAACCTCCTGGATGAAGAAAGGGAGGTACATACCTGAACCCTTGAACAAGCCTGATAATTTCAGTGAACCAAGCACCAGTGGTACCAAAGAAATTCCTCAAGAGGATGATCGTTTAGCAAAAGAAGACATTCCTTCAACACCTACAGCTCGAAGCGAAACTGCATCAGATACTCCTTCCACTTCCTCAGAGCAAACTGAATCTTCTTCAGATATTCCCTCTGCTCCCTCTGCTCAAAGAAAAACTCCTGAAGTTCAAAAGGAATCAGTCAAAGTGACAGCAAAAACAAGAGCGAACGTTCATCATCAACCTAAGCAGATGAGGGATAAGAAGATAGAGAGGAACCAAAGATACAGGAAAAATCTTTCTGAAAGGAAACAATTCTGGCCCTCCCAGAACGCATACTATACACACAAGGACAAGAATCTGAAGTATGAAAACAATCCTGTATGAAAGCCTGAAAGTTCCTCCAACCGAAAGGCAAGGTTCAGTTCGCAAGAAGATACTAACCGAAAGCCAAGGTTCGGTTCGCAAGAAGGTACCAACCGAAAGTCAAGGTTCGGTTCTGAAAAGGATTTCAACCGAAACCAAAGGTTCGGTTCCAAGAACAGCTCCAACCAAACGCAGAAGTTCGGCTCTGAAGTCAAAAGAGAACAAGACTCAAAGGTTAACCCCACCAACGATCAAAAGCAAAAGGGTCACCTAGAGTCATCAGCAAGGAAGACATCTCCATCCAAATCCAAATCTTCTCTTCCTAATTCTTCTCGTTCTTCTACTTCCAACCATTCATCTTCATCTCCATCTTGCTCTAACGCTAATTCCGTTGGTTCTCAAAAACCTCATTCATCTGCTGAACAGAAGGGAAAGCAGAAGGTCGATGAATCCAAACCTAAGTCCAAAACGAACATCCCTAATGTCAATAAAATAAAAGTCTTTACCATTAAAAAGAAAGATGAAACAACTCTAATTAAAAGAACATATCTAGTTGACATCTCTCTTACTATTCCTGTTCCCATGAAAAGCTCACATGGACCCAAGAAACTTTGGGTTCCTAAATCTGCTTAATTTTTGCAGGTTATAAGTGACGAGCAGTTTGACGAAGAATGGTACATCGACAGTGGCTGCTCGCGTCACATGACAGGGAGAAAAGAGGAGCTCAGGGAATACAGATCTCTTGCAAATGGTGGCAACGTTAAGTTTGGAAATAACTCTTTCGGCACCATAAAGGGATATGGGATGATAACGAATGGTGATTTTACCATAAGGAAGGTGGCCTATGTGGAAGGACTTCAACACAACCTCATCAGTGTATCTCAGCTTGTCGGAGGTACATGTCTCAAAATTTCATTCGATGATGAAGGTTCTGAAATCATAGAGAAAAAGACAAAGAAAGTGATTCTGAAGTCAGAGCGAAAGGGTGAAATGTTTCCTCTGAACATGAAACCCATCAAAGGAAACCCAGCCATATGTCCGCTATCAAAAGCTCAATCCGACGAAAGCTGGTTGTGGCACAGAAGACTCTCTCATCTCAATTTCAAAGATATCAACCGACTTGTCACTGGAGGTCATGTTAGAGGTCTTCCTTTGCTCAAGTTTGACAGAGAGCATTTGTGTGCTGCATGCGAAATGGGAAAGCAGAGTCGTCAAAGTCACCCATCCGTAATTAATGCAAAAGTTGTTGAACCACTCGAATTGCTTCATATCGATTTGTGTGGTCCTTCATCTATTGAAAGCATCGGTGGTAGCAAGTACATTCTTGTTATCGTTGATGACTTCTCTCGATTTACATGGGTGTTCTTTCTAAAGCTCAAATCTGAAGCGACTCAAAAGCTGAAAGTGTTTATCAAGCAAATTGAAGTCCAGCTCAAGAAGGTCGTTCGCAACATCAGGAGCGACAATGGTCTCGAATTCAAGAACAGAGAGTTTGAAGAGTTTCTTGCAGAAAAGGGAATTAGCCATAATTTCTCAGCTCCCTACACACCACAGCAGAACGGGATAGTCGAAAGACGAAACCGATCTCTGTGTGAAGCTGCCCGAACTATGTTAAGTTTCGCTTCCTTACCTCTTTATTTTTGGGCTGACGCTATTTCTGCTGCTTGTTATACACAAAACAGGTCCTATCTCAACAAGCGATTCACGCTCACACCATATGAGATATTAAACAACAGGAAGCCCAATGTGAAATTTTTCCACGTTTTTGGCTCAAGGTGTTTCATCTTTAACTCTAAAGAACACCGCAACAAGTTTGATGTCAAAGCCGACGAGGGAATTTTTCTGGGGTACTCACTCACATCCAAGGCGTACAGGGTCCTAAACAAACGATCAAGAAGGATTGAAGAGACATACTATGTGACCTTCGACGATAACTACGTCAAGAAGCTATAGGCCACAGATGACACTGCCGGGGAAATATTTCCTCAAACTGGCCAAGTCACAGTCTCAATCGCCAATTTGTACGAGAAATTTCTGGAACTCTTTGACGAACCGGAAAAAGCTTCTCTCTCCGAAGCAGGTGCAGCTGACAACAAAATAGATCATATGAAGCAGATTGTCGAAGATGCTGCAAGAAGAATGCATGAAGGCGAATCGCCCACTGATGAATCTCCATCCAACAATGCTTCAGTCGAGGGGGAGCCAAGTTCTCATGTCGAGGGGGAGCAAAGCTCTACCACTTCACCCGAAGGTCCTTCACCAACCGAAGGTGCCCCTCCAAACGAAGGTGCTTCAATGCCTGAAAGTCCAGCACCGCAAGAAACCCCTGAACCTCATGTTTCTCAAGACTCATCAATTGAGGGGGAGCATGATGATATGACGCTTGATGACGATAGCCAATCTGAGCCCGAAGAGATGATCAATGCTGAACTAGATCCAACCTTCGACCCGAATTACCCTCCTCTTACCAAATGGACTAGAGATCATCCTATCTCTCAAGTAGTTGGTGATGTATCTGATAAGGTCTTGACCCGATCTCAACTGAAGGCAAAACAGACATCTTTATTCTCAAAGGTAGAGTTTTGTATGTTTAACTCATTCGTATCAAAAGTTGAACCGAAGACAGTGAACACTGCCCTCGATCACTCTGATTGGGTTCAAGCAATGCAAGACGAACTGAACGAGTTCGAAAGGAACAAAGTCTGGCGCCTCATTCCAACTCCTCCGGATGCTTCAGTTGTTGGTCTCAAATGGGTTTTTAGAAACAAAATGGACAAGGAAGGTAATGTCATAAGGAACAAGGCTCGTCTGGTTGTCAAGGGATACTGTCAGCAGGAAGGGATAGATTACGAAGAGACGTTCGCTCCAGTATCTAGGCTAGAATCGGTTAGAATATTTATGGCCTATGCTGCTCACAAAAACTTTGAGGTCTTCCAAATGGACGTCAAGTGTGCATTTCTCAATGGAGAACTCGAAGAAACTGTGTATGTGGAGCAACCTCCTGGGTTCGTGAACGAAAAGTATCCAAATCATTGCTATATTCTGGATAAAGCTGTGTACGGCCTCAAACAAGCTCCGAGAGCCTGGTATGAAACGCTTACAAAATTTTTAAAGATGTCCAAATTCAAACAAGGTTCGGTTGACCCAACCTTCTTTTGCAAAAAGGAAGGTAACCACCTTATGATAGTTCAAATTTATGTCGATGACATCATCTTTGGCTCTACGAATCCCAGCTTAACAGCTGAATTCAGAAAGTTGATGGAGACTAAGTTTGAAATGAGCTCAATGGGTCCTATTAACTTTTTCCTTGGTTTAAATATAAGACAGGGACCCGAAGGCATCTTTATCAATCAGGAAGCTTACACAAAGACTCTCCTAGCAAAGTTTGGCATGATGGGAGACTCAAAAGTCAAAGTCCCAATGGCATTCGGCACCAAGCTTACCCCTTCTCTAGACAAACCGGCTGTCGACATCACGCTCTATCGTCAAATGATAGGCTCACTGATGTATCTAACTGCTAGCAGGCCTGATATCATGTTTTCTGTGTGTTATTGTGCTCGATTTCAGGCTAACCCATGCGAACCTCACATGCTGGCAGTGAAGAACATCCTACGCTATCTCAAGCGAACCGCCTCCTTAGGTCTATGGTATCCATCCAATTCAGGCTTCTTCGTTCAAGCCTATTCTGATGCTGACCTTGGAGGATGTGGACTCGACCGCAAAAGCACAACTGGTGGCTGTCAATTTCTTGATGGGAAGTTGGTCAGCTGGCAATCCAAGAAACAAACATGTGTGTCGCTGTCTACTGCTGAAGCGGAATACATTGCCGCTGCATCCTGCACATCACAAGTGATTTGGATCCAGAGTCAACTTCGAGACTATGGACTCAATATGAAGAAGATCCCTCTATATTGTGACTCTGAAAGTGCAATTAGGATTTGTCATAACCCGGTGCAACACTCTAAAACAAAACACATAGCACTGAGGTATCACTTCATCAAAGATCATGTGGAAGATGGAAATGTCGAAGTTCACTTCGTAAGAACCACTGATCAACTGGCTGACGTCTTTACCAAAGCTCTTCCAGAAGCATCGTTCAATAAAATATTGCAAGGGCTAGGAATGATGGAATCAGAGTCAGTACCTCACACTACCTCTCAATCTCAAACGTAAGAAGCGAAACCAACCGAACGTTCGGGTTCGGTTCAACCATTTCACTCGCTCATTACTTCAAAGGTAGTTTTTCTGTGTTGTATATTTCTTGTGCAAAATTTGTTTTTCTTTATGTAAAAAAAAAAAAAAAAAAAAAAAAAAAAAAAAAAAAAAATTTCATATTGCATATCTAAACTCCTTGGTTTCTTAAAAATTTTCCATAACCGAAACCTCCAGAAGGTTCGGGTTCGGTTTTTCAAAATTTTCAAGAACCGAAACCAACCGAAGGTTCGGGTTCGGTTTTTCAAAATTTTCAAGAACCGAAACCAACCGAAGGTTCGGGTTCGGTTTTTCAAAATTTTCCTGAACCGAAACCAACCGAAGGTTCGGGTTCGGTTTTTCAACTTTTTCCAACCGAAACCAACCGAACGTTCGGGTTCGGTTTTTCAATTTTTCGAAAGTTTTTTTTTTTTTAAAGTTTTTTTTATCATACTATTTTTTTTTCAATATTTTATATTTTTTTAATTTTTTTTATAATATCAAAAATCCAAAAATGTTTTTATTGTGTGCTCATTTGTTTATGGGAATATATTCGATGCCTTACTTTAGTGTCCCTAGAAGCATGCTGCTGTATGTGTCCCAAGCCTCATAAGATTTTGAATAATAGCCTTCATGACCTGGTATACACAAACCTTGTCTTCCCAATAAGGCTAACTCATTTATTCTAATCGTGAGCCACCTCACTCTTTTCTCACATGAGTTCAGAGTCTCCTGCTTGGTCCTTTTGTTCGCAGCAGAGGTACTATGTCTTCTTTCACCATCTCCATTACACTTCTCCATAACATTCGTTTCATCACTGTAACCCTTGAGACTCTCAGCAACTACCACTGAGGTTTATGGTTACACAACATATGTGTTTATGATCTTAGCTTCGTGCCACTACGAGCTGAGTGAAACCCAAAATTCAACACCAACGAATTGATGGTGATCAATTAACTTGATCAAGTTTTCACCAATGAATTGACGAATGTACCTTCATGAGATCTCCATTTTTTTGCGTGATTCCAATGAAATTGTTACACACCATAACATTTCTTCCCAAGGGATCCAGTTTTAAATTTTTTATCTGAGATTTCATATTAATCCAAGCCACTACAAAATCAACTCAAACCTACTTGTTCAACAGACTACACTGGTCTCACAAGTACTTTGTTCACATTCGTTCTTATATCAAGAATTGAATTGTTGAATCAAAGCGAAACCACCCTTAATTAGCCTTATTAAAAGAAGCCTTTCAACATTTATTAATAAATGTTTGATCGTAATTCAACGGGATTCCACATTAACACTTTGAGGTTCTTCTGGACCTTGAAGGAAGAGATTCATGCCCGGGATCATCAGTTTCGTGTCCTTATGGACATCACAGATTATCCTAAAAAGAGTTGCTTTATTTCTTTTTTTTTCTTTTACACTCTTTGCACGAAAATCCCATATTTTCCAAAATTCCGTTACTAATTATTTTACAGGCTGGATATTTACTGGATGGTTACAAATGAAGTTGTGGTCAAAAATTAGCCACGTGGATCATTAATTGCAAACAGCCGTTTAAAAGGGGATAAGACAAAAGGTTGCTGACGCGGCGGGAGTTCAAAGGATAGAAATTCAAACGACGGTAAAAAGGAGGGCGCGTGAATTTGAAACGGCCGCGCTTTTTCTGACACTTGAGGACGCGTGTGCAATGTCGAAGCGTCATATCTCTAAAGTTACAGGCGCGTGTGGAAATGGAAACGATTTCTCTCTCTGAACCGGCGCTTATTGGGCGGCGTGATCCTAGGAATCTGACACTCTCTCTCCTACGTGATCATCGCACGTCCCAACTGTCACCAATCAGTCACTCCAAAAAACCCGTTTCGTATTTCCATAAGAGATTTGAAACGATCTTTCTCTCTCCTATCACCTACTATAAAAACCCATCAACACCACCTTTTACCTCTTTACTGCCCTCATAATTCCCAAAGCAAAATTACTCCCAAAACACTCTCCCGTTCTTCTTCTTCTCCACACCTGCAACAATGGCGGAATCTTCATCTGTTCATGCCACTTCTCAGATTCTTCCCATCAGACCTCAACAATGCCTCGTCATTGATCTGAATCCACTGGCCTATGATCCCTACATGTCACCGGTTATCGAATGCCTCAAGTACTCCCAGCTTGCTCCGGCATTGTCCAGAATTGAAACGGTGCCACTGGTGGCTCTATCTCAGGTCTATGCGACGGCCTACTACGACAAGGGCGTCGACCGGGTATTCTTTGAAGTGGGAGATCACAAGACTTCCATTTCTCGCCCCCGTTTCTGCACGTTGTTAGGGTTTGCCACTGACTCATCGCGAGTTAACCCGGAGACGATTCTGGTTGGAATGTTCTACAGCATGTTCTACAACATGGGCTACACGGAAGTTCTCACCTCCGTCGCCAGGTTCAAGAAGTCATGCCTACCGCCCCAGTGGAATGGGTTATTTACAGTTCTCTTCAAGGGACTGTCAGAGAGGAGCTCAGGATCTGACGGTGCAAGTCGTCTTTTTCTTTCTATCATGTACGGAGTGTACAATGGGATAAACCTAGATTATGGGTTTGTCCTCTGGCAACAGCTGCTTCAGAGCCTCTCTTCTACTTCTCGACACTCCGAGGTGTCGCTGGCCCGGTTCTGGATCTTGATCACAAGATGGGCTATGGACAGGTTTGATGTCCCAACTGCTGATGGTGCATCGATGTCTTCTATTGGTACGTTCCATACCAAGAAGATCATCGTCTCGGATGCATCAAAATTCTCCTTCATTGGCTCCATCCCGGAGACCATGTATGGAAGTGTGCCTTGAGACAGCAGTATGATCAAGGCGATCAAGGAGTTAGGGCCATCTGGTCCGAGGGAACTGACACCGGACATGCTGCGCTCGATTCATGATGCCGACAAACCGGTGGCCAGGGGTAAGAAGGCAGACAAGGGGAAGAAACCATCCAAAGCCCCAAAACCTTCTCCCAAGAAGCGCAAACAACCGAAGGCTGCTTCATCCCCACAACCGAAAAGGAGGAAGACCCAACCGAAGCGAAAGCTCCTCATACCCTCCTCTTCAAGCGAATCCGAAGGTGGGAGTTCGGACTCTGAGGGCTCACAAGGAGACGAATCTCCACAACGAGGCAACACACCCCCTCGGTCCCCAACCCCGGAGATGGAACTTCACCAATCCCCAGTTCCTTCCCCTCCACCCACAATACCTATTTCCATTCCCACCATAAACCCTACTATACCACCAACCTCATTCCCTATACCCCCACCCATATTCACCACATCAACCGAAACACCACCTGTAACCGAAACCCCTCCAGTAACCGAACCTCCACAAACCGAAACCCATACACCACCACCACCCGAAACTAACCCCCCACCCACTCAACCTGAACCAACCAAACCCATAACACCCCCAGCTTCACCACCACCTCAATCTCCAGAAGCCGCCTCCGATGGCGATGATCAATACCTTGGTGGTGATCACATGAACTTTGATTCGGTCTATTATAGTCCGTTTCAAGTTCAAAGTGATGAGGAGGATGATGCTCCAGTGACAAAGAAGCATCTCCGCGAGCTTAACGAGAAGGTTGATCAACTTCTCACCTCCTCTTCAAACCAGCAGTCCACCTTATCTGAAGCTGCCCTTCAGAAGATAGTTGATGCCTTCTCCAGGGCTCAACAAGACTCAGTGGCCTCAGCAACTGCTGCGATAGACGCCTCCACCCGAGCCTGTGAGGCAGCGACCGAAAAAGTCAATAAACTATTTTCCGACGCTTCTGACCTGCTCAAGTCCATGCAGGAAAGCGCCGATGCCACCAAGACGACTCTTGAACCGATTGTTCAGTAATTGGCCAAATTCGTCTCGACGGAGTTGACTTCGTTCGCTACTCTACGACAAAATCTCAGCGACGACAACTCGGCACTCCGTGCCTCCATCGATGCCCGTCTGGCAAAGCTACAAGAGGATCTTGCGGCAGAGAACTCTCTGATGGACGTTCTGGCAAGTAAAACAACTGCCCTAAAGGTCAAGAGCACGCAGCTTTCCAACTCTCAAGAACAATTGGAAGCTCTTCGATCCGAGAGGGAAGTCATCAAGACGTGTGTTTCGGATGTCCACGCCGCTCTATCCAACATCCTGGAAGCACACGACCCCATCCTTAATCATTCGGTGAGGCGCACCCTCGCTGAAAAGCTCTCCCCGGCCATGGACCTCTTAAGCAAAATTGAAGGCCTGCCGAGTTTCGTGTCCATTCCGAAACAAGGGGGAGATGAGAAGAAAGGATCGAAACCACCTCCGTCCTCCAAAGCTACTCACACAACCGAACCACCCCCAACTGGTCATGCCTCGGGTTCGGGTGTGAAGAACAAGGGCAAACACATAGCAGAGGATGGAGATGAAGATGAAGATGAAGACAAGGAGACTATTGCGGACATGTTAAAACGAAAGAACAGTCGCAATGCTGAAGGTGATGCCAGTTGTGTGGCGCGTGAGGCTGAAGAAGCCGAACGAAAGCAAAAAGAAGCCCACGATCTCCTTGAGAGCCGAAAGTTGCTCTTCCCTGCCTGGACCAGGGATCGGTTGATAAAAGAGGCCATAGAGACTCCAAGCATACTATGGCTCGAGCCGGTGATATCGTTCGACTGCAACAACACCATCGATTCGCAGTTCGATATGCCACTGACTCGAAAGGCGTTCATCTTCCACGCCTTCTCTAACATTTCTGAAGTCCCGCATCCGAACGATGAGCTTGACAGGGAGCTCATTGACTTCTACCTGGAGGCCGCTCGCCCTCAATACCTTACATGGAGCGCCCAGAAGATTGTCAATGTTCGGGTGATGAAGCCTTTTGCCGTGGGGAGATTTACAAACGTCAAGTTCAAGCTTATCCGAGGATCTGCAAGAACTGCTCACATGATCTCTCTGGCGGATCTGCCCAATCTGAACCCTCATGACTGGATAGTCTTGTACAATATCCTGCTGACAAACGAAGCCGAATATGGTCCCATCTTAGACCATGTCAAAAGGATGCTGGCATGCTATATCATGGAGGTGGCCCTAATGGATCAGGAGGTTGCCACAGTTTTTAAGAAGAAACCGAAAGTCAAGCCTGTGGGATCGGCCAGTGATCTGAATCAAATGCTAATGGGCAAGATAGATTCGAGGCGAAACTCTGTGATGTTCACTAGAGCCGAAGGACAGAAATGTCTCTTCGCTTTAGCTGACAAACATCTTTACACTACAACTTGCTTGGAGCACATCTTATTCATCATCAAGCAGTGTAAAGACAATTCGGCTGATGATATCAAGTACTTCAATGATATGATCAATTGGTACATCCGGTTTAGATAGACCATCCTTTCCATAACCAAGTGTCTGTTTAGTACTGTGAAGAAGAAGGTACCAGCTTCAGCCGCCGGCCCAAGTAGAAAGTGAAGGTCTCGCTCCAAATTGACGCAAAGGGGGAGATTGTTGGGCTGAAAAGAGTTTTTATGTTGCGTCTTTTGGGCTCGTTAGATTAGCCTTTTATTCTCCGGTTTTGGGCCTGTCCAACCGAGAGCCTTTTATGTATAGTATTTAAGTTAATGCTTGCATGCATATTAGGTTAAGATTCATAAGATTATAGAGATTATCGACATAGCGATTTATCAAGAGTACAATATTTTTCCAGTAATCGTTCTTGTAATCTTCCAATCCTTTACAATTGATGTTCTTAATCGAGCTCTTCTAAGGATTTTATTTAATCATTCGACACGTTTGATTCAAGCTGTTTGTTCTTATTATTGCATTTTTACTGTTTTAAATTCATATACTTGTTCAAGATCTAATCGATCTTCTTAGATTAAAAGTTGTTTTAATCCCATCAAGTTGAACGCAAAGCTGCTTCAGCGAAAAAAAAAAAAAAAAAAAAGAAAATTTGTTTTGTCAGAGAGTATTAGTCCCTTAAGCATTTATAGTTTGTATATCTTATGTGGTTCGATATACTTAGTTCACTATAAACATTGCTCTGATACCAATCTATCACACCCCCAAACCTGAACGGCGGAAACGTTCGGGGGCGGATGACTTCATGTGGTAACGTAACAAATGAATACATAGTAAAGAAAGCAATACAACCATCATATATATAATTGAAAGTTTACATTTGTCAAAAGTTACATGTTCAAAACCAATTACAATATGATGTCAAAATACGAGATTAAACTGGCGCTGCAGCATCCCTTCATCAAAAGCAAAATGAATACCTGAAATTTACTGAATTCCTGGGACATACAAGTAAATTTTGAAAGAGTAGATCAGCATTTAAGCTGGTGAGTTTCATAAGTATTTAAATGACAATGTTTGAATGAAATGAAATGTTTTGTCTTTGTTTGTTTGTGTTTAGAAAATCCTATATTTTCTACTAGTATAATAGTAGCCTTCACTCAAGACCAATGTTTGTTTCTAAAATGTATGTAAGTGTAAAATAACCAATGAGTTTGAAAACCTTGTAAATCAATGCATTTTTAATACCCCTTGTGAGTTTTATAACCATACTATTGACTCGGAATGCCTATACGCAACGTTCTTCAGGCGTTGGAATGTTATGATGTTTGTCACCCCAAACGGTGGACTGCAGCTAACAGTCAGGGCGCGGGTTGTCAAGCCCGTATAGATCTATATACAAACACCACGCTCCCCCTCCAAGGGATTCTGGTATATAATACAGGACTTGAAATGTGTACTCGAACGTACATGAAGTTAGTGTCTCACAAAACCGTGGTATAAAAACAGATCTACTTGTTAAAATGTTACGTTTGTTCTTGTATACGAAAGTAAACTTCTTGAAATTCATGTTTCTAGTACATAAGAGTTAGAAATTTTTTCGTAAAACTATACCTATTATAGTTTTCTAAAAGTGTGTCTTGTTTGTTTAGAAATACCTAGAAAAGAAATCACTTGTTTATGAAAGCATAGATTTTTGGTGTAGAGTCCAAGATAGACAAGAATAATCTAAGAAAAGTTTAGTTTATACATGCATTACAACAATTTTATATTTCAAAAGATAGAATGCTATTTTAACATATGTTATATATATGAAAGTTCCTTATAAAGTTTGTAAATCGCATGTGATTTGGATATATAAAAGCATATAAAAGAGTTTCTTTATGTAACACACGATAATAC